>NC_082679.1:37239797-38489797 GCF_025265405.1 Mesoplodon densirostris | reverse complement strand
AGATGTCCTTAGGGACCTGGGTTTCTGTACCATCTACTCCTTCAAGTTTTTCTTAGCCTGTCCGACCTCTCCTCCCCCAGTCACCTGCTCGCCCCTGCCCTCTCTGTGGGGTACAGGCTGGGGAGCAGGGTGACTGGCTGTCTCCGATGTCTGAGGTTGGGCTCATCAAGGACGTGTTCTCAGGGGAGATGGGGAGGAGTGTGGGAATGAGGGCAGGGAAGGGATGGAAGCCCAGAGAAGGTGTGACGTGAGGCACAGTCCCCCAGGGAGTTTCTGCCTGGCCCCGCAGGGGATCTAAAGTGAGAGTTAGAAGCAAAAGCAGCCAGAGGGAGTGGGGCTCTGGGCGGGACACCAGCACCATTAACCATACCCATGAACCCACCACCAGGTAAGAGTCAATATTACTGCTCACGGTGGCCCCGTGTGCCTCTCCTAATCCATCCTTCTATGGATTAGAGAAAACTGAATTGGGCATCCATTAGTCCCACGCAGTTCTTCATATTTTACTAATAGGTGTATGTCCCTAAACAATATATAGCACTGTTCATGCATGGTTTTTTTTTTTTTTTTTTTTTTCTTTTTGCGGTATGTGGGCCTCTCACTGTTGTGGCCTCTCCCGTTGCGGAGCACAGGCTCCGGATGCGCAGGCCCAGCAGCCATGGCTCACGGGCCCAGCCGCTCCGCGGCATATGGGATCCTCCCAGACCGGGGCACGAACCCGTATCCCCTGCATCGGCAGGCGGACTCTCAACCACTGCGCCACCAGGGAGGCCCCATGCATGTTTTTATACTTCATATTAACACTGTCATATTGTATCTGTACTTTCACATCTTGCAGTGTTGAACTTGAGAGTCATGTGTGTTGACAGGTATCAATGTATTTCTTTCTTTTTACATTGTATGCTGTTCCATACAATAACTATACTACAATTTACAAAAAGGAGAGTGGGGTCTCTGGAGTTGGACTGCCTGCTGGCTTGGTCAAGGTAAGTTCCCTTAATTGGTCTGTGCCTCAGCACTTCCATCTAGAAAATGGGGCTCCTAGTAGTAGAACATCATCTGAAACCTGAGGAACGGATTTAAATGAGAAAATTCGGGGGCTTCCCTGGTGGCGCAGTGGTTAAGAATCCACCTGCAAATGCAGGGGACACGGGTTTGAGCCCTGGTCTGGGAAGATGCCACATGCCGCAGAGCATCTAAGCCCGTGCGCCAGAACTACTGAGCCCGCGGGCCTAGAGCCTGTGCTCTGCAACGAAGAGTAGCCCCCGCTCGCCGCAACTAGAAAAAGACTGTGCGTAGCCACGAAGACCCAGTGCAGCCAAAAATAAATAAATAAAATAAATAAATGAGAAAATTCATTCGAAGGCACACAGTGGTGTGTGACATGGACAGTGAACCTCCCGAGGAGGAGGAGGCCAGTGTCCTATTCATCGGTGTCTCTGGCGGTAAATGAACGACTCCTCTTCCTTCCCCTGTTCCCCATCCTGCCCAGGGGCCCCTTGGCTTCTGCTCCTGACACCCTGGAAAGAGGACCCAGGCCTACGTACCTGGCCTCTCAGTGTTCACGCAGACAGGACTTCAACTCCATCATGTTGATGGCAGTCATGATGATATATAAAAACGAGGAAGCAGGCTGCACAGGGACAGTGAGAACCGGGGCTGGGGAGGAGAAGGGAAGACCCAGGAAAGTGGCCAGGCAGGCAGAGCCGCCCATGCTGAGACCCTCGAGATCCGAGGATGCTAGGTTCCCTCTCCACCTGCTCGCCCCTCCATGCGTTTGGGTGACAATCAGAGCCTTGACCCAGTCCAGGCTTCCCAGGGGTCCTTGCTGGGCCTGAGGAGCAATTTCTTGACCAGGATGAGACGGCGGAGGGTCAGAGAGTTTCCGGGGTGACTTGAACACATCTTCACAGAAGGCCACTTTCAGCCTCTGACATCCCTTTGAGGTAGTTAAATATTTTCACCAGGAAATGCCTTGAAATGCACCTCCCCGCCATGGATGGGCAGGCTTTGAATAAATCAGAAAGAGGTGTGGCACAGGCACCAGGTCAGAGAGGGCCAATGGACGCAGACAGCTGTGGGCCCTGGCCCTTCCCCTCTTTCTCTTCTTCCAGGACCTGTGGTGGTCACTGGAGCACAAAGGGGACACGACACACACAGGCCTGCTCTCACGGGTCTTACGGAGGCACCATGAAACAAGCTGGATCACGTGAGGGATACAATGGGCCCAGGTGAGGTGAGTACCCGCGGCAGGGAGCCTTCGTTAAGCTAAGTCAGGGAAGGCCTCCTGGAGGAAGTGACATCTAAGCTGAGACCAAAAGATGAGTAGGAGTTAGCCAGGGCAACAGTGAAGGGGCAAGTTATTCCAGGAAGAGAGAAGAGCCAGTGCAATGGCTCAGAGGTATGAGAGAGAAGATTGACTTGAGGATGTAAAAAAAAAAACAAAACAAAATGTGTGCCAAAGGTGATGTTGGGGAGTGGAGTGAGAATGGGGGAACCAGCATCAGGGGAAATGAGCCTGGAGCCAGCGGGCCAGCTGAAATCCTCTAGGAAAACAAAGACACAGAACATGCACTTGTCAGTCCCTAGAACTCTGCTCGATTTCTGTGCCAACAGGCCTAGGTTACCCTGGTTGGGCTTCTGGGCTTAGGAGGTACGTGAAAGACTGGTTAATGTAGATCATCTGGCAAACAGGTGGTGCTCAATCATTTTAATATTCTTCTCTCTATTTACTTCCTTGTCTGCTGCAGTGATCACCAGCGTATCTGAGTCATTAGAATGCCCGAGTCTCAGTGTATCTCAAAGCAACTACAAAACCTTTCTCCTTTCCAGCTCCACTCAGTGAGAATCCCAGATAAATCCATTAACAGCTGGTGGGCTAAGGATGAACTTCATCCCGTCTGCCAAGAGAGCAAGTGAAGAGAGGTGAGCTCGATAACGGAAAGCTTGTTTACCCTAGTTAAGGGAATGGAACGAGCCTTTTAACAGCATCATGCACATTACTGACAAGTCATTCCTACTTAGACCAATATTAGACCTACTTAGATCTACTTAGACCATATTTCTTCTTCCTGATTGCTGCATCAATCAGGATAGGCTAGGTTATGTTGCAATGACAAATAGCCTCAAACTCTCAGTGGTTTAAAACCACAAAGCTTTGTTTCTTCCACATAGATCTGCTGGGGCTCTTTCTGTGGCTGGAGGTTCTGAGTCATCCTCACTCTGGGACCCAGGGTAATGCACCTGTCATCTTCTGGAATATTGCCAAGTTCTGGACCCAAGGAACTAAAAGTTGTGAAGGCTCTCTCACCGATAATTAAACGTTTGAATCTGGTTTGACAAACTTTTCTCCCACGGCCAGTTCAGAACTGGTCATGTGGCATCTCACCAACGCCAAGGTGGCAAGAAGAGCAGCCCTCTTGAATGCCTGGGGGCAGCAAGCCAGAAAAACTCAGAGAGACTGATGTTGAAACTAACTTCCCATTCTGTCCAAGTCTAAGATTCAGGCATCTTGCTAGTCTGCGTCTAATTAGTTGGGATTCATGAGTTTTGACCTTGCCAAGTTCAAAAGCAATTTAGAGGGAAAAAGTTACACCAATTTGAACAGCATCTATTAGCTTAGGGAAAAAATTATGCAAATTACAAATTATTTTTATCTCCTTGCTGACACTATAACATGTCTTCATCTTACTCTACCGAAAACCAGGAAGACTGCTTTTCTTTATACACATCCTATAATTCTATAGTCTTGTTTGGGTAACCAATAACAAAAGTGAATAGAAATAGGATGTTTCGAACCCTTTGGAAACATCTATCGCATGATCATAGATTCTAATTTACCAAGAGCTCACAATGGGCACGTCATTTTTCTAAGTGTTCAGCAAGGATTATCTTAGGACATCTTCCCCTACAGGGAGAGTTGTTATTATTCCTATTCTACAGAGGAGAAAATCAAAGCCCGGAAAGGTTAAGCAACTTGCCTAAAGTCATACAGCCAAAGATCACCATGTTACATTACACTCCCGTATGGATAAAAAACAAGAGGCTCATAATAAATAATTCTGTTCTGTCCTCTGGGGGCAACTGATCCCTTGAAGATATGAGGGGGCATCTCTGCCAAAACATTCCCTGCTTTGGAATTCTCCTAGGTTCAGAGGCATCACCACCACCAGCCGACTTGGTGAGATTAATGAGATCCTGCATGGGTCTGGCCGCTGAAGTTTGCGGTCATCTGGGGAAAGCCAGCCTAGCCCTAGATCTTTACTTTAATCCCAGCAGCTGGAACATTATTTATCCAGGAAAGCACATGACTGAGAAGAAGTAAATGGGGCACGGGTGGTCTCCTGAGCTATTAGTGGCACAGGGGCAGCAGGGCGTGTACACACACACATACACTCAGATGCCTATTATTCAGCCTCGTGCTGGAAATTCCCAGCCATTTGTGTCTGTGTTTTTCTGCCTGGCCTCACCCTTTTGGGGAATGTACAGGGAACAAAGGAAAGGGAAAGGGGAATAACAACAAAGGGCAGAGGGTGAGAAGAATGCAGGTAGCTACCACCCAAAGGACCTTGCAAACCTGGGAGGGGTGGGGGTGGGCTGGCCTGGTGCAGAGGCCTCTAAAACTTTGGCTAGGAGCCAAATCCCCTAATTTGGAAGGCAGGGCAGCGGGGGAGGGGGAGAGGAGAGGAGGATGGGGGAAGGGGCAGCTGCTTGAAGGTACCGATTCCCAGCTCTCCCACCCCTGCAGTCTGAATTCAGCAGGGCTGAAGTGGGGCTCGGGAGTCTGTACTTTTGACAGTCTGTGGCTCACGCTTTCAGAAATAGTGATTAAGATTGAAGTCCTGGAGGAAGACTTCAGGTCATATTCCAGCTTTGCTGCTTACAAGCTGTGTGAACTTGGGCAAGTCACGTATGCTTTGAAAGCCTTACTCTCATCATGTGTAAGGTGGGAGCCCTTGTACGTAAAGAACCTAGTATATTGCCTGGCACATGGTAAACATTAAATAAACAATGGCTATTTTAATAATAATAATATTTTTATTATTATATCTCAGAACCCTGATTGCTCTATCCAAGATTTCAGAGGCCTCCAAGTCTCTATGAAACTCTGCACTAATTGTGAGGAATCGCTTCAGCTAAAGTTTAGCTCTGTAACTGAAAGAGAAAATAAAACACAAACACCCCAGCATCCCTAGGGAGGTGCTCTGGACTGAGGGAGAATAAAATTTCCCCACTCTCCATCCTCTTCTGGCACTTGAAGAGTTCCTTATCTGAGAACGTGATGAAAAGACAGGGACAAGCATTTTCATTTCAAAGCGTCCGCTGGTGACTCATGTTGCTGAAAGGGTGGTATTCGGGGAGAGGTTGGGGGGCTGTGACTTTGCCTCCAAGCTCCTTCCTGGGGGTGGGAATGTGCAGAAGCGGGAGGGACTGGACTTGGGGTGGAACAGGAGAGCTACTGCGCACTGCTAAGGGCAGCACTAGAATTTGCAGGGTCTTCCCTGGCGGTCCAGTGGTTAAGACTCTGCGCTTCCATTGCAGGGGGCGTGGATTTGATCTCTGGCTGGGGAATCCTGCCTGCCGCGCAGGCCGCAGCCAAAAAAAAAAAAAAAAAGAATTTGCAGCTGGCGCAGAGGCAGCAATCTCAGATTCTTGCAGGAACCTCAAACGCAAATGTCTATGGGGCCTGGCAGGTAGTAAAATGAGGGAAGCAGTGTGTAAGAAAAATTATGTGTCCATCATATTCTGTCTTTCCTTGTCCTACTTTTGATGAAGACTTGGGCTCAGAGAAAAATATCCTTAGTATAAGAAAAACAAGAGAACGGTGATGATAAATGGCAACTGACATGGCCACAGGATCCAGAGCACCAAGAGGCTGAAAGGATGGTAGAGAACTGGGGGTTCTCAGCCTGGCCTGCCCCCTCTCAAGGGGCAGCCACTGCTCAGGCCCTGCCCACTGTCATCCTGGGGGTTAAACCACCCCGTGGGGCCAGACCTTCTGAATCACCTGAGAGAACATAGAAAAGTGGGCTGGTGTGTGTAATTTCCTGATTTTTAACTGTTGCCTCTAATTTTTAAAAATACCATGTAGACATCGAATCTAGGATCCCTTTGATCGCAAAACATTCTGATATTTAATAAACTACTAATAAGGAACAAAAGACCTGTCAATTAAACTGTGACAAGTCATAGATTGTAGGACAAATCCCAATTCCAAAGATGTCACAATGTGAAAAAAAATGTGCCTCTAAGAATCCATGAAATACTGTATAATAATAAGCTGGGCTTGGCCTTTGGCACCTTGTACAGTTTCCAATCTACACAACTGTACAGAGCAGCTCTTATGATGCCACCTTGGGCACTGGAGGTTTATACTTGGGTCATATCAATGAACACCTGAGTCCCTTGAGGAGTAATCCCTCTTTGATCTTTATCTGGACCAGCAATGAGTCAAGGCAGTAAAGAGGAAACTGTGGCCCAGTATGTTCCTGTGGGTCACTAGATCACTAATGGTGATACCAGGGCCCCCAAGATGGTGGTTTAGTAGGCATGCGCCAGGGGTGGGGTGGTGGTTCATAAGGGATTCTGATTCCTGCCAGGGACGGGAGCCACTAGAAGTCTCACACCTGATTTTACACATGGCCCAATGGCACATACTTGGGCAGAGCAGAGCCAGGCCAGAGGCTCGACCCTCCGCAGCCCCCTTCCCAGTGCCCCCTTCTCCTGCTGACTGTAAAGTTCCTGGCCCTCTACCCCAGGGGTCTCCAGTACTTCTCCAGAGAGTCTTTTGTTTGTTTGTTTCTTTGTTTTGGCCACACAGCTTGGCATTCGGGAACTCAGTTCCTGGACCAGGGATCGACCCATGCCCCCTGCAGTGGAGGTGCGGAGTCTTAACCACTGGACCACCAGGGAAGTCCCGCTTTCCCAGAGAGTCTTGGCCTCTCCTTTGTTCCATCCTCCGGAGACTCTGGCGCTGAGCCTGCCCTAGGAAAAGCAACTTTATTTGATTCACAAGACTTTTCAATTTTATTAGTAAAATACAAAATGGCACAGACATTGGTGATAGTGTTGGAAAAGCAAAATGGTCAACCAACTCCTTCTAAAGTCCTCCCCAAATTGTCTTTGTCCCTGTCCTGCTTGGGGGAACTCACAAAGTCTGCGGAAGGGGGACACGCTGTCCCCAGCTGCTTTCTCACAGAGGGGAGCCCCTTCACGGGTGCCCATCCCTTGAAGGCTCCCAGGCAAGAGGAGCCCCAAAAAGTGCATTCAGATCCGCTGTCTTCCTCTCTGAGCTGTCAGAGTGCCACCACCGGGAGCCAGGCCCAAACATCCTGTGCCATGACCTGCAGGGGAGTGCAGGAGAGCCAGGCCGGCAGGGAAACGCGGCTTCCCTCTCTCTGTGGACCGGAGCCCTGGGTGCTTCCACTCAGCATCTGTCTACAAAGGAGCATGTCACCTGTACCTGGGGGAAGCCTAGCCCATGGGACACCCCTCTGGTGGAGGGCAAAGAACTCCTTCAGAGACAATCGGAGGGAGGTGGGGAGCTGCCGCCAGGGCCCTGAGAGGTGAGACCTGCAGGTCCGGCTCTGACTGCAGGGTGCTGGCCAGCCCAGTGAGCCCTCGGCCCCATCCAGGCCTGCCCGAGTCTTCAGTGCCAAAAAGAGAGCCTCTGACTTCATGCCCACAGCTTCCCTCCCCTGCCGGTCCCTCCCCACATGACAGTCCTTCTCAGAAGTAAACACGGGAACCTCAGCTTTCCCTGGTGGATTCTGATCTCATGGAAATTCCTGGCCCTGCCTGCGGGGGGGGATGAAGGTGAGGGGAGAGGATCTCAGAGTGCAGAGGACAGTGTTTTCAGGGAGCTAGAGGTGGAAGAGGAACCCAGGCCGCAGGAAAGAAAGAGAAAATGCCTGAGTCGGGTTCCTAACGAAGCGAAGGAGCGTGGCTACTGCCTGCAGCTGCTCCCTGGCTCCTTCCTAGGAGCCTGCAGGCCTCCCCTCCTCCTTCAGCCTGTCACTCGTCACTTCGTCTCGAAGCCAGCGGGGGTGGAGGGGGGGCCTTCAAAGTTGGTCTCTGCGCCTCAAGTACCCCAGCCTAGCCCCCCACCGGGGGGCCCACACTGCTGACAACGGGGCAGGACCTCCAGGTCACAGCGTCCATGGAAGCGCTGGTCTCATCATTAGCAGAGGTCATCTCTTCTGATGAAGGTTGAGAGGCTGCAACCAGGGTCTGCAGAAAGGGGTCTCTGGATCAACTAGTGATGCCTGCCAGGGGTACAGGCTATTGCCGCATATTTGCCGTCCCTCTCCCCTTTCACAGGTGGGAAACCAGAGATATGAATGCCTTGATGGATTGGTGGTGGGCCTGGGACTAGACCCCCCAGCCTTCACGCTCGTAGTCAATGTTCCTTCACAGCACAGAGGGGGCAAGGCAGCGGGTGGGAATCAAAGCCACCGGATAACTTCATTTCCCATTCTCATGATGCCTACCTGAGGGCAGATCCTTCCTGGGATCAGTCCCAGGAAACACCACACTAGCCTCATGCAAGAAAAGACAGGTCCCCGGCTGGGGCAGGGGGTCTATACAGGGGGGCTAGCACCGCAGGTGGCCGGGGTGACTGGCAACCACAGCGGGACCGAGAGACACGATGAGGTCTGAGGGAGTGGGGAGAAGGGGCCTGGCCTGAGGCTCGTTTGTAAGAAGGGATGACTGTGGTACCCGCAGGGGTATGGGTCAGAGGGGCTGGGCGTTCAATAAATAATTGTTCACTGGGGCTGGCACGGTATCTAAGGGACCCTCTAACCAGCCAACAGCAGAGGGGAGTTTTCTGACTTGGGACATTGGAGTGAGTTGTGGAGGCCACCCCCTCTGTCCACAGTAGGTCAAGGATGGTCAAGGGTGACCTCCAGGAGCTGGGGGCAGTTCCACCCAGAGGATCCCACCTCCTTGCCCCAGTCATCCCAGCTTGGGAGAGACCCTTGGGTGAAGGTGAGTGTGAGGATGGGGGACCCCAGGCAGCTGAGCTGAACAACTGGATGCAGGCAGGTGGGCAGCTCACACTGGCACCAGGACGTATGAGTTACTGCCACAGCTCCGGGGAACGTAGCGAAGCCCCTCCACCATGTCTCCTGCCATCTTGCGGGGGCAGCCCTGAAGGCTCTGGTAGGCAAACATGGCTACCCCCAGGCAGAAGAGGAGACCGAGGAAGGCCAACAGCCCCACTGCCTGCCTTCGGGTGGCTGCCTGGGAGTCGGGGATGGGAGTAATGAGGACACCCAGCCTCTGGGGGTCAACGGTGGCGTGAATGGGCTCCTTGATCTTGGGGGTCCAGCTGCCCGAGGCCAATGGATCCGTGCTGGGGGCCCCTTCAGAGGATACAGGGACCACGAAGACATCAGACACGCTGCCGGGCCCCATGAAAGCATCCGTGTGAGCTGAAGTGGGACCCAATTCTTTGGACCCTAGAGAGTTCTCTGGCGTGGGGTCCTGTCCCTTGATCCACCCAGGTTGGCCTTCGGGCCCAGTGTTGTCCTCTGGGACTGTGTGTGAAATAGTGGGGGCCTGGGTGGAGGGGGCCTGGGTGGAGGGGGCCTGGGTGGGGAGGGTCTGGGTGGAGGGGGTCTGGGTGGAGGGGGTCTGGGTGGAGGGGGCCTGGGTGGAGGGGGTCTGGGTGGAGGGGGCCTGGGTGGAGGGGGCCTCAGAGGCTTTCCCCTCAGCCTCGAGGTCTGCCCCAGGTTGGTAGGCGGGAGAACTCTGCCAAGACGTGGTGGTGGTGACGGCAGCCTTGTTGAAAACCTCAGTTCTCTCGGGCCCTCCATCCGGAGTCTTTGAAGTGGAGGGGGACCTGGTCCCCCTGGAGTCAGCCACTTCTGGTGGCAGCTCTGGGGAAGTCCCGAAGGCCCTCTGTGCGTACTGGCTACTGCTTTCGCTTGTGAATGTGGTCTCTGAGGCTTCAGACCAGTCCATTCCCTTGGTGGCTGGGCTGGTCCTGGGCTCACCCACGCCGATCTGCTTCTCGAATGTGCCGCCATTTGGAGCCAGAGCAGCAGCCTTGCGGTCTAGATGCTCCATGGCTTTCTGGACCCATTTCTCCTGTGGGTCAGCACAGAATAATTTTTCCTTCATGGTCTTCAGGCTGCAAGGAAGGAAGACAAAGGATCCAGTGATGCCCAGATGCCATGGGGAGTAGGGGTATCATGCACATGCACTGCAGGTGAGCAGACCTGGCTAGAAATCCTGCCCCCACTACTTACTAGCTGTGAGCTATGAGTTCTTAGCTGGGGCAGCTCAGCTTATGGAACTTCCGTGTTCTCACCTGAGAACCGGAAAGAGAGTCCTACCTTCCGCGGGGTGACCAACCATCCCAGAAAAACTGGGACTGAGGGCGTTCTCAAGACGCGGGTCTTTTTGTGAAAATTCCAGCAAACTGGGACAAATTGGTCACCCTACTTCTGTGTTATTGTAGAAGATGAAAATGATGTAAAGCCTCTGGCTCAGAGTAAGAGATCAGTAAAATAATAACAACGGTAATAATAATGTCATTAACATGAAGGTGGGGGCTGTGGGTTGCAAGTTTTCTGATTGGGAGAAGATGTCACCGGTGTTCTCTGCCACCGGGTGTAAGACTGGCAAGCTTGGTGGTAGGGCCTCCTCACTCTGGAAAGGACTCGATGTCCTAACGTCCTCTTCCTCCTCTCCCTCAGATACAGGCTGCCCTCCGGACCTCTACCCTCCTCTCCTAGTGTGTATCCTCAGACTGAAAGGGCCCCTAGGGAGCTCCAACCCTATATATGGTGGCCCTGCTGGGACCCTGAGTGCCATCCAGATCTTGAGCTTCCTTTGAAGCTGCGTGCGGCTGGTTTACTACCGAGACCACAGCTCAGAGCTGGCGGGGACCCTTGCTCCACACCATGACCTGTGCTAGGCATTTTGCCTGGTTAAACTTCACACCCATCCTGTAAGATGGCTACCACGTGCACCCCCATTTTACAGATGAGGAAACCAAGGCTCAGAGAGGTAATGTAAATGTGCCTGGCTCCAGTATGCTAGGAAGCCAGAGAGGCCCAGAAAGCGTGACCCTGTAGGCCCCACAGGTGCAGTGCCGCCCCAGTGCCATCATCTCCTCTCTGGAGCGTCCCACTTCCCCTTCGCCTACAAAATAGAAGCAAATACGTGGGGGAGTCTGCGGGAAGCGAGTCTTGACAGGTGAGCAGAGAGGTCAGGCAGTAGCACACTTGCTCCTCTTAGTAACAATCAGTGGGAGGAAGTACAGCTTCCTTTAGCTGAGCCCCTACTTTGAAGGCCCACTGGCCATTTCCTGTTGCCAGGACTCAGGGTCTGGTTGAGTCTGGCTGAGGCCGCTTTAAGACCCAAAGGTCAGACCTGGGGAAAGGCCTCAGGGCTGGGCAATTGGCAGTACCCAAGAAGGACCCCAGAGGAGCAAGCAGCCAAGATGGCCAGGGATCCCAACAGCCAGAGGGGAAGCTGGCTTGGCTTGACCCCTCCCCAAAGTCTCAGAGGGATTCTATTTCCCCATCTGTCCAATGGCGATAATAACCTTGGCCTCTCCTATTGCCAGCAGCTTCTGGGCACCCTGCCAAGCACTTTAGTTTCATTATCTCCTTTCAGCTTCCCCAAACTACCCATTTTACAGATAAGGAAACTAAAGCGCAGAGGGTAGGCAACATGACCAGGGCCACCCAGTCTGTAAGTGGTGAAGCCAGGATTTGCACCAGATCTGTCGGCGTCTGGAGCCTGCACATTCAGAGCACCGTGTTTTCATCCCCCATGAAATCCAGCAGGTTCGAGGGCTGCATAAACACCCTTTGGCCCAGGAGGAATCATCACCCTGGGTGGCATCTCCAGGCCACGGCCGTTCAGGAAGCCACAGCTCACCTTTGCCCTGTGGCACAGATATTAAGATTGGCAAGAGGAGGCCAGCAGGTCAGGAGCAAGAGGAGCATTTGCAGAGGCCCTGGGCCAGGAGCCCAGCTTTGGGTGACAGTATATGGACACAGATTAGCGGATGCCAGGGAACCAACCCCGGGGCCGGAAAGGAATTCAGAGGCCAAGAGGGTAGTACCTACATGATGGCACGTTTGCCGCATGATTCTTGATTTCGTTGGTAGTGAACTAGACGAGCCACGGGGATCTCCGAGGTCATTTTGCTGCACGTGATGTTACACTTCTTCACACCGAGGTGCTGTCCTGAGCCCACAGAGGCCCCGGGTCAGCAGGACTGTCCATGGGCATCTGGCTTCCCAGCCCCACACCAGCTTGTCCCCACCGCGCAACCCCCAAAACAGAACCGATGCCCCACACCCTTGACCTCAGCCCCCTGTCCCGGGCCAAACCTCTCTATGCCTCAGTTTCCCCACCTGTAAAATAGAGACAATAGAAGCTACCTCAGAGGGTTGCTGTAAGGGGATGAAAATGAATTCTTACTTATAAAGCTCTTATTGCCTGGCACATTGTGCTTAATTTTAAAAATTACGTTGCTATAGTTGGTTCACCCAGGGCAGAGGAGTGTGAGACTGACAAGGATCTGCCTGAGGTCACACAGCCAGCAAGTGATGGAACAGGCTCTCCTGCTGGGCCTGGCTCCCAGCCCTTCTGGGCCCAGGGCGCTGCCTTTCCCCCCACCATGCTTTTACTCCAGTAAAGTCACCTGCTCAACTATCGCCCCCTCCCAACCATATCCCATCCATCCTTCTCAGCCTGACCCATATTCATGGATTTCCACAACCTCTGGGACACACCCAGACCTCGGTCCATCCACATCCCACGTGTATACCCGATGACACACACATACACTCATAGCAACAAATACAATGACACATATATATATGCCCCCCACCCCCACAAAAAACCACATAAAGGCATACATGCAACCAGGCACACATAGCGGATAATAAAATTTTTTAAATATATAAGTACAACCACCTTCTAAGGAGTGTGCTGAGTAGGTGATCCTTTCTTTGTTCTGCCATTAAGAGCCAGGATGATTTTGGAAGCAGTTTCTTGGGAGGAACGCAATGGGCCATTTGGATTCCCAGGGCAAGCTGGGAGCGGGCGTAAGGAGGAGGAATGGAGATGCGTTGTACATGGAGTGGGGACACAGTGAGATGGGCGGGGGCCTGCAGATGGCTGCGTCCCACGTGGAGCCAGACAGAAACCCCAGGACAGAATGACGGTGATTCAACAGATAGCTGAGAACCCAGACATTTTATATAAACATTCGAAGTGGTTTGCATTGCATTTCCACCTTCCCCTAAAATCGCCAGCAAAATGTACTCTGTTTGCTGTAAGCTCTAGAGGGGTATGCAAAAAATGAGGAAGAACCTGAGTGTCAGATCTGGGTCAAGGTCATATGCAGCCGAAGCATGACCTCAGAGAGTTTTGCAAAAATCTAGAGGCCAGGACTTCCAGGGCAGTGGAGCTGAGGGAACAAACTAATTTAGCTCTGCAGAGCTAGGGAGGCCCCAGTGACCCCCCGTGGGTTCCACCAAAACACACACAGCTCACACACAAATACTTATGTGTGTGGATACGCAAACCAAACACGCTCCGCCTTCCCAAATACAGGCATGCACACACACCTTCTAGAATCTGCCACCCCTTCTCTCATCATTTCCCCTGCTTCGGCCCGCCCTGCTTTGTGGGAAAGGGGGTGCAGGGCTTGCAGGGTGAGGCTGGGCCATCAGGGGCAGCACGAGTATCTCCAAGGGGGCCGGCGGGCTCCGTGCCGCCGGCCCCTGAGTCACCGGTAGCCCTTTCTCTCTGAGGAGCCAGGATGTGAAGGGCGCTTTATCACCCACCTTTTCCCAGAACGGGACCTCAGAATGACTCAGCTGCAGCCTCCCCAGGTCCTGTTGAGTAGAGCCAGGAGTCGGCCCCTGGACTGGTGTGGCAGGTGACTTCCAGAGGAATCCCCAGAAAAATGGTGCCCCCAGATGGCCTGGACCCGGGAGAGGCTGTCCAGCGGGCAGGAGGGATAAGCTTGGGCAGGTCAATTTGCTCTTCTGACTTGCTTCCACTGCCCACCTCCAGGGCTTAAAGAGCCACAGAGGTGGCCTGTCCTAAAGTCTCCACCTTCTGCCGTGGTGCCTGAATGGCCCTGGCGAGGCTCTGTTCTTGGTTCTGCTTGAGAAGGTTGTGTAACTAACTGGCGGGGGGGGGGGGGGTGCCTTTTCTTCTCAGAGCTGAAATTTTCTTTTCTGTAACTGGAGATAATGCCTCCACAAGCCAGTCATCTATTACCTGTCATATGAGTGTCAGGAGGACAGGGACCTTGTATGTCTTGGTGTCACAGTGTTTCCCAGCATCCAGCATAAGGTAGATATAAATATTCATTGAAGGAAATAATGTCTCAATCTACTTATCCCTTCACACACCTCCCCATCCATCTATCCATCCATCCATTTATCTGCCCCCACCCTTGTCAATCCCCTACCCATTCCCTGCCACCCACCTGTCTACCTCCCATCCATCCCCACTCACCCTGGTGCATCAATCTATCCGTGCTCCACTCACCCACCTATCACCTGTCCATCCCCTCCACCCCCTTCATCTACCCACCCCTCCATCTCTCACCAGCCCACTCACACATCCTTCATTATCCATCCATTCATCCATCCACTTCCTGATTCAGGCAACACTTGTCTGAATTACTTTTGAGTATCTACAAAGACCCAGACCCTCTTGTCCTTAACCCTGAGCTCCTCCTCCCGAAGGTGCTGGTGCTGAGCTTGGAAAGAGCACCTCAATCCAATAAATGCTATCAGATCACCACGTTTACTCAGTCAACCAACAAATGCCGACCTGGCTCTTGCCAGGCCCTGTGAGGAGTAGAGGGATGAACAAGGCCCATCTCTGCCCTCAGAAGTCTCCCAGCCTGATGGACAGCTAAGACATAACCACAAAGTATCAGAGCTTTTCTGAGTAGAACACCTACTGTGTTTTGGACCTTATGCTCAGCACACACACATCTGCTCTCATTAATTCCTGCAAAGGGATGATTTTTATCCCCATTCTAAAGATGCAGAAGCTGAGAATCAGAGAGGTTTAATGACTTGCCCAAAGCCACACAGCTGCTTAGTGGCAGATCTGGTTTTCCTCTCAGGCCCTAGACATCCACTGTTCTAGGCTGCCTTAAACACCAGGTAAAAACACCGTGTTCCAGAACAGACCCCAAATGTGCCAGGGTTTACGGGAGGGAGAGACCACTTCCAGCTGCAAGCGATCAGGAGACGTTTCTTAGAGGAGGTGTACATTAGGCTGGACCTCAAGGACTGTTTGGAGGATTACAGGCAGGAAAAGATGGGAATGTTCTGGGTCTCTGGGTATTTGGGGGTAGAGAAGGCTTGAGCCATTGCTCAGCTGTGTGTCCTGGACGAGTGACTGAGGTTCTCTGAGCCTCCATTCCCTTACCCGTAAAATGGACATGATAATACCTGCTTCGCAGGATGGTTATGAGAATGAAGCTTTAAAACTATCTGGACCCTTAGAGCAGGGTTTTCTCAACAACAGACACCACTGACATCTTGGACCACATAATTCTTTGTTATGGAGGCTGTTCTGTGTACCGCAGGACATTTGGCATCATCCCTGGTCTCTGCGTACTAGGTGCCTGAGCACCCCCGACCGAAAGGTAACAACCAAAACTGTGTCCAGAAATCGCCAAATGTCCCCTTGGAGGCCGAATCCCACACTGAGGAGGGCTGCCCTGGAGACACCCGTGTGTCCCCGCCCGGCTCCCTCAACGCCTCCTTCTTCCCTGACCCACTACTTAAAATCTCAACACCTTCCCCACCACCCCCGACTCCCTGCCTTTTTAAATCACAGCGCTTTTTTCCTTCTAACAGACCAAATCTATTTATTTTGAGGATTGTCTGTCTTCTCCAGTTGATGTTCAGCACGCTGAGGGCTGGGATCTCTGGTAGTTTTATTCACTGATGTGGCCCCAGCACCTAGAATTGTGCCTGACACATAGTAGATGCTCAGCCAGTGAATGAATCAACAAAATGCACAAGGAAGCACTTTGTGACATATAAAATCCTAACCAACGGAGACATAGAGGAATTTTAATTTAAGTTCGACTTGGGCCTGGACCTGACCTTCTGGATTTATCCTCCTCTGCCTTCCCCCCACCCACACCCTAACCAGGGGGGCAGACGACAGCAGCTTAATTCAGATTTCTTTTTCTCTCTTTCTTGTTGGAGCTTGAGTGGGAGTGAATGCGTCAGTGCTTGGGGAGAAAAATTCACTGCTCTGACTTCTATCTGCAGGTTTGTTATATAAAGCAGAGGAACCTCTTGCCTGACACAGCCCTGCAAACCCACATTTGGGAACTGACGCCGCCACCCTGCACCAACCAGGGCAGTAGCCACGAAGTCCCCAGCCCCCTTCCGGGCCTCTCCGGCTTGTGGACCACTCCCTAGTCCTGCAGGGGTTCCCAGGGGCTCTCTCAGAGCCACAAATGTCAGCATGGCTAAGGACTTCCAAGATGAGCCCAGCCAAATGCCCAGTCTTAAAGGAGGAGAAACTGAGTCTCAGAAAGGTTGAAATAATGTGAGTATCTCCCAGCAAAACCAGTGACCAAGATTAGGGCAGGAACCTGATGATTTTGAAGCCTCGGGCTGCTGGATAGAGCATCCAGAGTGCCCCCAGGATCCCCTCTCCATCCTAACATAGAAGACCTTCACCCCAGCTTAGAATAAGTAATCCCTCCTCCTCCCACTTTCAAAGCATCCTCATAGGCATTAGAGCCTCACCACATGGAGGCAATAGCTATATTTAAAGGTGCAGCAGCTGGGACCAAAGAAGGCAAGACCCCGCTCAGGGTCAGGGCTATGGCAAAGCAACCTCCATCGGAGTCCACGTCTTCCAGTACTCACTATCCCCAAACACCTCAGAGCTCAGTGTTCTAGCCCAGGAAGCAGGAGGGCCAGCGGCACGAGGCCCGCACCACACCACCCACCTGCTCTCCGCCCCACTGGTGGGTTTCCCCCAAATAGAGGGGCTCGGGGGACAGTTTGCTCCACGGAGGTGCTCTGGAAGCTGGAGACTGTTTCTCATTTTCCCAGCCTGGCTGTGTGCCCTAAGGCAGCCTCCCACCCTCTCTGAGTCCCAACCTGCCGGATGGTCCGGGTATTCCCTGAGGATGGGGCTGACTCAAACGGTTCCTGAAGGCAGTGTGATCCACAGATGTGGTGAGCATGCATCCACACTCTCTCCTGCACCCAGTCTTACCCTCTCCTGCCCTACTTGCTGGCTGTGCATCATCAGGCCAGTTTCTAAACCTCTTTGGGCCTCCATCTTACTCATGTCGGGTGGGATGGGTACATCATGCCCTATCATGTCCCAGGCTCCAGAAAGCAAGTGACTGGAGGTGCAGACATTTCTAAGCTATGCTTGTAGGAGAAAGGCAGTATCATGGGGGAGACACAGGCAGAGGGACTGGGGGCTACAGGCCAGAGGAACAATGATGAGCCGAATTCATGAGCTGCAATGACCTTGACCTCCACTGGTCCTGGGCCCCCTACTCCTGGGAAGGACTTGAAATCAGGGCAGGAGAAAGTCCCAACTGTGGCTTAGCCCGGGGCCAAGCTGAGACTCAGGAGTCAGGGCTGAGGGTTACATATTAACCCTGGGCAGGGAGACCGGCCCACAGTCTGCTAGGGCTCCCACCCCAGGGCCCACCAAGAGCATCCTCGGGCTTCCCACAGCCCCACCTCCTGGCACCCCTCCACACCCGGCACCTTGTGCCGCCCACACCACCTCTCTGTGCTGCCACACGGTCGCCACCTTGCTCACTGGGTCGGGCAGGGACAGTCTCCGGAGACGGTAAATCTTTCCAGCCGGAGGGGCAGTCCTGAGTCCAGGACCGCCACCAGGGAGATGCCCAGCCCCCTGCGGCACATCAGTCATGAAGGGGCTGCCACGGATCTCAGCCTTACACGGGCAGGGTCCGGGGGCCCTCATGGAGGCCTGAGGGGCAGAAGTGGGGCTGGGGGCTCCCCAACCCCGCTTATGCCTGAGTCCACCACACTCACCAGCCAGGAGCACGATCAGATGGCAGAGGGCAGTCAAACGGAGCAGCCACGAGAGAGGTGGAAGAGCCATGGTCGAGGGGGTCCGGGGCTGCCGGGGCAGGCGGTGGGGGCCCTCGTCGGGGCTCGGTGCTGTCCCCTCACTGCCTGAGCTCTGCCGCGGTTTATAATGGGGCTCCACTGCCTCTGCCTGGCTCGCCCCCGCAGGCAGCAGGCAGGCGGTGGGAGGAGAGAGGAAGGGAGCGTGTGCAGAGACTGAATTCCTTAGCATGTTGCCAAGGAGCTGAGTCGGCTCCCAGGCTCTGGGCGAGGGCTCCTGGTGGGGGTAATGGGCTGGCTTCTCATACGGGGACCCGTCTGCGAGGCTGGACGAAGCCTGCTAGGGTTCAAAGGGCCTGCTCTCCTCCCATCTGCTGGGGCCACCTTCCTACTGGGAGCTGGCACACGCCCTAGGGTCCGACCTGGGGCCCTAGCTCCTAAGTGGGCAGTAAATCAAAGGACAGAAGACTCGAGAATGCTGGCTGCGGGCAAGCCAGGAGGACACAGGGCCCGTCAGGCTGGGTCTGACGAAGTCTCCTTTGGTCTGGGAGGTAGCTCTCCCACGCCAGGAAGGACCTCCAGCCCTTACCTCTTAAAGCCCCAACGCCTGGGGGACCTCGTTCATCGAGGTCCTTCGATGGATACTTCGATGAAGTATCCTCCGAGCCCAGCATGCAGCCTGGCAAACAGCAGGGACTCCGTACAGCGAATGCCTGCCGAAAGAATGATCCCGCCCAACTTCATAGGGACAAATGGGCAAACTGAAGCCCAGAGAGGGGGCAGAATCATGCCAGGTCATAGAGGTCATCAGAGCAGAGAACCCACCTCCCGCTGCCACAGAGAAGGGTAGGCGTGAGCAGGGCGTGGGCAGTTCAGGCAGGACACAGGCAAGAGCCCCGGCCTCCCTGCTTCCAATCCCCCTACCCGTCGTTTCCTCATTTGCACCCACTCCCATCGCTGGCTCTGGCCCTCTGCGAGCCCACGGGAAAAACACGGCTGCCAGCCTCACCCCTGGTAACTCAGGGCCTCTCGGTTGGTCCTTAACTCGGCAGCATGCTTGAAAAAGTCCGGGCGCTCACGGGGGCTCCATCTGTACAAGGAGGGAGTTGAGCTTATCCACTGAGGAGGGAGCTGCGCAGCTCTGACTTTCTAGGTTCTCTCTTTGTTAGAGGTGGTGACAACAGGACCAGGCATGATCGGCCATCAGCTCCCACCAAACTGGTATAAGTGCTTGCTGGTATAAATGGGTGCAGCATGGCTGCTTTCCCTGCAGGCAGTGGCAATAATGCCCAGGACTCTGGAAGAGTCTAACAGGAGCGTAGCTCAGTCTGGGACAGGAGTTAACTGTGAACCCACTCCCATCTAGGCAAGTCTGGGCTGCCAGCCAGAGCAAAACCAGTTTGTGAGGCACTGTTGCAGGCTACGGAGCCAGTTGGTCTAGGCTGGGCTGGGTGGAGGGGTCACAGCTCCCAAGGCCAGGGTACCTCTCTCTCACCCAAGCACAGTAAAGCTGCCTAGGGTGTGGAGCTAAGAGCCTGGACCCTCCTTGACAGGGAGGAACACCCCTGGCACTGGCCAATGTCCACTCAGGCTCAGAGAATCTGTCGCAGGCCATGCAGATACGAAGCGAGTAACCTTTACTTCCCTCGGTGTATAGCTGCTGAGGCCCAGAGGGGGACAAGAAGTGAAACAAACTGAGGTCCAAGGCTTTCTGTTCTGCCCAAGCAGGAGAAGATGAAGAAAAGGGGGAGGAGGAAGAAGAGACGGAGGAGGGGGAGGGCCAGGGGGAGGGGACAAGTGGGAGGAGGAAGGGGGGAGAAACAGGGAGGAGGGGAGGGGGAGAGGGGAGAGGCAAGAGGCAAGTCCTGGGAAGCCCCACACTTCATAAAGGACAAGACCCGGGTTGGGCCAGGTATTTGGGGGTAAAGACCCTTGTTCCCTTGGCCCCGGACTACGCTCCAAAGAAGGATTTAGAAAGCAAGGGCTTTGGGATCAGATGATCCTTGCTCTGCCGCTGTCTCTGTGTCATCTTGGGCGGCTTGCCTGCCTCTCTGAGTTCACACTTACTCTGAGATAGGCACTGTTTTAAGTGCTTTGTATGACTAATTCAGGAAATCATGACAACTAACCCAGGTGTAAACAAAATACCATTATCGTGGTTCATTTTATGGATGGGAAAACTGAGGCATGCAGAAGTTAAGGAATTTTCTGAGGATCACCAGCCAGGAAGTGGGGGAGCCTGGATTTGCCCCAGCCAGCTGGCTCTGGAGTCTGAGCTCCTGATCACCAGACTACACCACCTCCTTCCATCCCCACTTCGTGGAATGCTGTGAGAATTGAGTTTGTGCCCTTAAGGTGCCAGTTCAGAGCCTGGCACGAAACAGGTGCCAAAACACAGATATAACACTGCTTTTCTTTGTTCAGCCCTTGGGAACATCCCCTATCTTCTACTGGCCCAGCTTTCCCTCCCATAAAATTGGAATGGTCACCCCACCTATCTCATCAGGGTGTTAAGAACTGAGTTTAGATTCAATTCAGACACAGGAGCCAGGCTTTTAGGTTGGTGGGACCTGGAGACAATCATGACTCCACCGCTTATGAGGGGTATCACTTTGGGCAAGTGACTTAACCTCTCTGAGCCTCAGCTTACCCTTCTATAAAATGGGGTGCTAAAGCCACCTCATCAAATCACTCCCTGGGGGAGTTCATAAAACTAAGGACTTTCAGAGTGCCTGGCACACAGAAACCATTGGTGTTTGTTATTCAGCCCTGATGTGTGCCTGGCACCGTGGTGGGACAGTGTTGGTGGGGGCGCATAGGCAAATAAGCCAAAGTCTTTGCCCCAAGGAGCCCCAGATCACTGGGAGGGAGAAGATGCAAGTCCTACCAGAGATTCGAAGGCTGCAGGTCTTAGGGAGGGAGAGAAGCCTTTGTTCTTGTCTGGGAATCAAGGAAGGCAGGAATGAGAGATGATATTTCAATCAGAAGATGGACAGACGGACTTCCCTGGTGGCGCAGTGGTTGAGAGTCCTCCAGCCAATGCAGCGGACACGGGTTCGATCCTTGGTCTGGGAGGATCCCACATGCTGTAGAGCAACTAAGCCCGTGCGCCACAAAAACTGAGCCTGCGGTCCAGAGCCCGTGAGCCACAGCTACTGAGCCTGCGTGCCGCAACTACTGAAGCCTGTGCGCCGAGAGCCCGGGCTCTGCAGCAAGAGAAGCCACCACAATGAGAAGCACATACACCGCTTGCTGCAACTAGAGAAAGCCTGTGCTCAGCAACAAAGACCCAACACAGCCCAAAATAAATAAATAAAATAAATTTATTAAAAAAAAAAAGATGGGCAGAATTTTGCTTTTTTTTACATTATGGTTTTGAAAAATCTATAAACAATAAAGAAGAAATGAAACAAAGAGCTTTCCTATCTCTACCACCAAGATTCAATGATTAGCATTTTTTCATATTTGCTTCATCTTTCTTTTTTTTTTTTTTTTCGCTAAGCCATCTCAGAGTAAATTATGGATGCCTGATACTTTGCCCCTTGAATTCTTCAGCATGTACCTCCATTGTATAGACATTGTCTTACATAAATAGAATACTATTATCCCACCTAACAAAACTAACAATGATTCCTATATGTCTTATAATATTTAGTTAATATTCAAATTTCTCCAATTATCCCAAAATGTATTTTAAGTTTCTTCTCCTTCCCTCCCTTTTTCTCTCTCCTCCTTCTTTCCTATCTATCTATCTATCTACCTACCTATTTATCTATCCATACATATCTATCTATCTATCTGTCATCTATCTATCTATCTATCTATCTATCTATCTATCTATCTATCTATCTATCTATCTATTGAACCAGGGTCCAATCTAGGTCCATGCATTGCTTATGGTTATTTCTACTTATTCTACGATAGATCTCCTTTACATTTTTCATGACATTGACTTTCTGAAGAGTCAGGACCATTGTCTCACATGCTGTTCTCATTCTTAATTTATTGAATTATTTCCTTGTGATGCCATCTAATTTGTTCCTTTACCTTATGTATTTCCTGTAAACTGGAAGTTAGATCTAGAGGCCCGATTAGATCTTGGTTACAAATCCTTGGTAAGAATCCATTATGAGGGCTTCCCTGGTGGCACGGTGGTTGGGAGTCTGCCTGCCGATGCAGGGGACACGGGTTCGTGCCCCGGTCCAGGAGGATCCCACATGCCGCGGAGCGACTGGGCCCGTGAGCCATGGCCACTGAGCCTGAGCGTCTGGAGCCTGTGCTCCGCAACGGGAGAGGCCACAACAGTGAGAGGCCCGCGTACTGCAAAGAAAAAAAAGAATCCATTATGAGTAATATTTTGTACACCAATCACATCCACCAGGATGGACAGGTTATTCCACTGTTCTTGAGAGATTGATGGCCGACCACTAGATCTCTCCACTGCAGAAGTGTTATTCCCTTTGTGATTCACAAGTAACTTGCCATATGCAGACAGGCAGGATTTTGACTGACCATTCCAGGCAGAGAGAAAACTTAACCAAGGTGGAAAGCACAGGACCTATGCAGGGGTTGGGGAATGGTCCAATGCCATTGGTTCTGAGGAAGGAGTGGGCCGGGAGGCTGCAGCTGGATACTTTGAAGCTGGAGTGAGGAAAGAGAATGCTGTTCAGGGGCAAACGGGAGCTGGGTATCTTCTGAGCTGAGGAATAACTAGAGCAGCGCTGGGCAGCAGGCAAGTAGGTTCTGTCAGAGTCGGTGGGATGGTAGGGATGGGGGTCTTCCCACCCATACCTCTGCAGGCCCACAGATGGCTGGGGCCCTGCATGGGTGTCCCAGAGGGCAGGGAGCCTGTGTCGTTCTTGTGGAACATGAGAGATTCCCCCAGCATTGGAAGCAGAACAGAAAATCATGGGGATCAGGGTGGGGAGCCCTGGGCAGCCCTGTGGGGTCCCAGGATGGTAGGAGGAATGTGGTGGCCAGTGCGGTGGTCATCTCCAGGGCCCCTTGGGAACAGCCTTCCCTGCCCCAGCCAGTCCTGCCCAGCTCACCTTTTCTGACCAGTAAAGAGGGCTACCCCCATGCACTGGGCATTTCCTCTCTTTGTGCACATGCCTGGCCATACCCTCTTTTTTAGTGTGGTAAAATATACAGCACGTAAAAATTAACGTTTTAACCACTTCTAAGTGTTCAGTTCAGTGGCACTAAGTACATTCACATTGCTGTGCAACCATCACCACAATCCATCTCCAGAACTTTCTCATCTTGCAAAACTGAAACTCTGGACCCGTTATACAATAACTCCCATTTCCTCCTGCCCCAGCTCCTGGAAACCACCATTCTGCTTTCTGTTTCTATGCATTTGCCTCCTCTAAGAATCATACAGTATTTGGCTTTTTGTGACTGGCTTATTTCACTTACCACGATGTCTTCAAAGTTCATCCATGTTGTAGCAGGTGTCAAAATTTCCTTCCTTTTAAGGCGGAATTATATTCCATTGTACGGATAGACCACATTTTGCTTATGCATCCGTCCATCGATGGACACTTGGGTTGTTTCCACCTTCTGGCTATTTCAGAAAATGCTGCAATGAATACAGGTGTACAAATATCTGCTCCTGTCCCTGCTTTCAATTCTTTTGTGTGTATGCCCAGAGGTGGGATCTCTGGATATGGTAGTTCTATGTTTAATTTTTTGAGAAACAGTCACAGTGTTTTCTACAGCTACTGTACCATTTTACATTCCCATCACCAATGCACAAGGGTTCCAATTTCCCTACACCCTCACCAACCTTGTTTTATATATATATATATATATATATATATATATATATATATATATATATATATATATATATATATAATAGCCATCTTAATGAGTATTAAGTGGTATCTCATTGTGGTTTTGATTTGCATTTCCCTAACGATTAGTGTTGTTAAGCATCTTTTCATGTGTTGGGTAGGAAGAAATTTTCCGCTACACTTCTATGTTCTCCTGGCTGGTCTAAGAATTAAATTGACATGAGACAGATTAACAGGAGAAAATCAAACAAAAGTTTAATAACTTGTATATATGGGAGAGGCCCAGGAAAACTGAGTAACTTGCCAAAATGGCTGAAACCTTCACGTTAAATACTATCTTCAGCTAAAGACAAGAGGTTGCTGGGGGTAGTGGTTTGGGACTTCAAAGGGGAGGAAGACAATCCACAGGGAGATAGAAAAGCAAATGTTTGGTAAATAAATGTTTGCTGGGTCATGCAGAGACAACGGGACACAGAGTGGACCCTGATCTCTAGACGCTGCTGAGTCCTCCCCACCGTAGTTAGCCCCATATTCTTTGCAGATACCTCTGGTGATAGCTCTATAACTGTGACCAGTCCTTTATCTAAATTCTTTCAGGCAGTTAAGGTGGAAGTAACAAGGAAAACTTCCCGAGTCTTCTGTTTCTTAAAGATAATCAGCCTAGGGCTTCCCTGGTGGCGCAGTGGTTGAGAGTCCACCTGCCGATGCAGGGGATACGGGTTCGTGCCCTGGTCCAGGAAGATCCCACATGCCACGGAGTGGCTGGGCCCATGAGCCATGGCCGCTGAGCCTGCGCATCCAGAGCCTGTGCTCTGCAATGGGAGAGGCCACAGCAGTGAGAGGCCCGTGTACCGCAAAAAAAAAAAAAAATCAGCCTAAATTAGTCCTCATGCCAAAGAGACACATTCTGGGGGCGCAAATATTGCTCCCCTACAATGTGCTTGTTAACAAGTTGAATATCTTCTTTGGAGAACTGTGCATCCAAGTCTTTGCCCATTTTGTTATTGGGCTGTCTGTACCTTCTTATGAGATTCTCACAACTACATGCACCATGTGCTTTTATTGCCCCCTATTCACAGAGGGAGAAATTGAAGCTCAGAGGGACCAAGTAACTTGTTCTAGACACGCAGCCAGTGAGAGTTCCTATATCTGTCTGGATCCGTGACCTGTGCCCTTCATCATGCTTCTCCATGCCTCCCAGACAATGTTCTAGGTGTCTGTAGCTTCAACCCTGGAAATCTCACTGTGAGAGCCAGATCCAAAAGGGAACAAAGGCCACTTGTGCCAAGATGTCCATGGAACGGTATGCACACCGAGGAAATAATGAAGATGCACTAAGGGCAGAGGAGTCCTTTTTTGTTGTTGTTTTGGCAGAGTGAGCTGTGTCCAGGAACTTCAGGGAAGCAGGCCCATTTGAGGGTCCAGGGAAGTTAGCGCCAGATGAATTGGGTTTGGAGTGCTCCCCAAACTCACTCCCTCTTCCTCCTGGACACACAGCTTGGTTGTACTTCCCAGCAGCCCTTGCTGTCAGGGTGGTCATGTGACTAAGTTCGGCCAATGGCACGTGGGCAGAAGTGAGGAGCCCCTCTTCCTGGCCCAGCTCATAAAAAACCTTCCCATAAGCCTCTATTCTGTTTTCTCATCTGCTGAATGATGGAGAGGAGACCTGGTCCTGGAGGTGGGAAGGGCCATGAGAAGGAAGCAGCCTGGGTCCTTGGATGACCACATGGATGGAAGGTCGCCCACAGACCAGGAATGCCTGATAAGACTTCATGTGAGAAGAAAAAAACTTCTATGGAGTTGAGCACTGAGATTTGGGGGTTGTTTTTTGCAAGAAGTAGCATTTCCTGACTGATATTCTCTCCTCTGCCTCTGTGTCCACCCTTGAAGTGGGAAGGTTGAGATTGGGTTATTGAATGAATGGATGAATATGCTGCTCAGAGATCTAGACTTGAGGACTGAATGAATGATTTCATCAGCTCCTCCTGACAAGTGGTCCCAGGTGGACAGATGTCTGGGGTTCCCTGCTGGCACCTGCTCAGCTACTTCCCAGGTCCTCATGTCTAGCTGGGATTCCCCACCTTCTCACAGGGTGACCTAGGGCAAGCCAGCTCACATATCAATGTCAAGGGCTTCCCCACTGGGAGAGAGGGGCCATGGGTCCCCTGCCCCACCTCACAGGAACAGCACATGCCAAGGAACAAAACAGACATTGTTGTAGAGGATTTATTTTCCAGAAGGCTTGAGGGACAAGGGCAGGACAGCAGCGGAGGGAGATTCCAGAACAACTGAAGGCCCTGTGCATGGGCAGTGGGCAGGTTAACACTTCCGGTGCCTATAGTGGGCAAATGACCTTGGGCTCCCGGGGGGACACAAGCCCTGGAAGACACTGAGTTTCATGGCCGGCAAAGCCACATTTTCTGTGACTTGGATCTGAGCCCCACAGCAATCCCATAAGGTAGGTGTTCTCATTCTCAGGTGAGGCTTAGAGAGGTTAGATGGTCTCCTCAGGGTCACACAGCAACAACCACCCTGCCATACTATACCAGGCCCCCTCGGAAAGGAACAAGCACAGATACCTGGGGAACGTGTGGTCCTCAAAGAGGTGTAGATAAGTCCTAAGTCCCAGTCCTTAGCCTGGCCCCAGCCACCTGAGAACTACCTCCATCCAAGGCTCTTTCACTTAACTATACCCCACACATTCACTCCAAGGACCAGGAAATCTCTGCCTTGTCCCCCTCCCACACATTTCTTAAAATTCTCCCAGTCATCCATTTGGCCTGTTAAGCATTTGCCCTCTTTTCTTATACAAATATAACTAGAGCTTATAATACCAAGCCAAGAGTACTCATTCACCCCGTAGCAGGAATTTGGTTGGCAGCTATTTGGGGAAGGAGGAAGAGGAAATTCGGGACTCTGAAGAGGTCAGGCCTGGATGTTGGAGGTTGGAGAAACAGTAAAAAACCCAAGGGAGGGCTTCCCTGGTGGCGCAGTGGTTGAGAGTCCACCTGCCGATGCAGGGGACACGGGTTCATGCCCTGGTCTGGGAAGATCTCACATGCCGCGGAGCAGCTGGGCCTGTGAGCCATGGCCCCTGAGCCTGCGCGTCCGGAGCCTGTGCTCCGCAACGGGAGAGGCCGCAACAGTGAGAGGCCCGCGTACTGCAAAGAAAAAAAACAAAAAAAACCCAAGGGAGGCAAGAAGGTTAAAGAGGTAACATGGGGAAGAAAGGTGAATCTGGGTAAATTTGAGGCTTCCTAATGAACCCCGCCAGCCCTTCTCTAGATGACCTTGAGTCTCTGTATTGATGTGTGAGAGCCCTTGAGAGGTGGGAGACAGACATTACTTTTATTGATTCAATCTGCAGCCTCTTATTGAGCCCTGATTCTGAGCCAGGCCCTGTGCTCTGTGCCAGAGGCCGGGAGACAAAAGTAACTCAGGTGTGGAGATTGGTCCAGCTGGTGGGGCTGGAGGACAAGCTCCCAGTTCCTGAGAATTCTGGGCAGACTGTGATCAGGGCTGTTAAAAGGGGGCAGAGGGCCAGGGGAAGTCTAAAAAATGACTCTCAATTACTGGCTGCTTAGGTTGAGTGATGCCCTGGAGGGCTGGTGGGGTTGGACATGTGCAGAGGATGGGGAGACATTCTGGGTGTCAGGAGCAGCTCAGGAAAAGAGCCAGAAGTGGAAATGTATGACATGGGTTTGGGAGAACAGGGAGCCGGAGTCCAACATGCATGAAAGGAAATGAGTCAGGGCTGGAGGCAAAGGATAAGACCCAGATCTGGAGGGCAGGGATGCCAGGCTCAGGAGCTCTGACCTCAGCCTAGGGCAAAGGGGAGCCATGGAAGGATTTTGAGCAGGGGACTGACTGACCAGGACTGTGGACCCTCTGGCTTTGGTGGGGCAGAGGATGGGTTGGAAGGGTAAGTGGGGACATGAGAGTGACAGTTGGAGGCTTGACTGGGAGTGACATCTGCAGAGATCAAGATCAGGGACCGCTGAGAGGGTTGTTGGCACAGGGTTGTGTCGGGGAGCAGCTGTAACAGCAGGGAGGTGGGGCTCCATGAGCCTTCCTGGAGGAGCCAAGGCCACGGTCATCAGGGCAGGGCCTGCCTCATTGGTCCAGCCTCTGGAGAACTTTCTTCACCCAGGGCAGTCTGGGATCAGCACAGATCTCTCGGTCCCTCATGGTTAGCAAGCTGGAAGGCAGAGACACCAGGGAGACAAGGAGGCCCCATTAGCATGCAGCAAGGGTGCCACAGCCCTGCTGTAGAACCTTAGCAATTATGAGTCACCTGCTGTAGGCAAACACATTTCTTAAGAAGGAGAGGGGGAGATAAGCAGCAAGGACTTTCCATACCTTCAGCTCCAGCCATGAGTGCCAGGTCAGGCCAGGAAATAGAATGCCCAGGAGTCCCATAATCTTTGCTGACATTGACTTGGGAGAGAGTATTGGGTAGTAGCCAAGAGCATGAACTTTGGAGCCAGCCTATCCGGATTAGAATTCTAGCTCTGCCACATGTTAGCAAGTCCCTTAACTTCTCTGAACCTCAGTTTCCACATCTGTAAAATGGGCATGATAATTCTGGTCCAACCTCATAGGAATTTGATGAAGATTTGATGAGTTAATATAAACTGGAGTGCTCAGAACAGTGCACAGCAGACAGTAGGTGATATATAATTGTGCCAGGACCTGGCCTGAATTTTTTTTTTTTTTTTTTTTTTTGGCGATACATGGGCCTCTCACTGTTGTGGCCTCTCCCGTTGCGGAGCACAGGCTCCGGACGCGCAGGCTCAGTGGCCGTGGCTCACGGGCCCAGCCGCTCTGCGGCATGTGAGATCTTCCCAAACCGGGGCATGAACTCGTGTCCCCTGCATCGGCAGGCAGACTCCCAACCACTGCGCCACCAGGGAAGCCCTGGCCTGAACTTTTAACATTGATTTCCTTAATAAGTCCTTACAACAACCCTATGAGCCTCCAATATTCTATCTACTTCATAGCTGAAGAAAGTGAGGCCCAATGGGGTAAAGCAACTTGCCTAAGTGCCAGAGCTGGTAAGACCTGACTCATCGTGCTTGCTGTGAACGAGCATCCCCATCCAGGCCCCTCTGAGAGACCTGAGCACAGAGAGGACAGGTGAACAATAGCCCAAGACCACATGGCAGGGCTAAGGCTTCCACTTTTGCCAGAGCTGCATCAAACACCCCTGATCTGCACACACACACACACACACACACACACACACGCACACCCCCAGATGACCAATGAACAGAAAGAACAAAGAAGGCAGCAAAGCAGTATTGATCTTGGCCACGTGGACAGCCTGCCCTGGCTGCTTTGTGACACTGGACAAGGCTCAGACCCTCTCTGAGCTTTGATCTTCTCATTCATTGAGCCACATTCTTTCTAGAATCCCTTCTGGCTCAAGATCCAATAATCACATGTGTACCATCTCTCATTTAGTATCTATTATATGCCAGGCATCGAGTAGTACACCTCCCACTTACTATTATTGTGCCCTGTGATGCTTGAGAGGCCCCATAGCTCGCTGTGCACATTTATGCACCTGTAAAAAGGGGTTTGTAACAGTACCTACTACATAGGGTTGCTTGAAGGATTAAATGATTTCATGTTTATAAAGCGTTTATAACAGTGCCTAGCACTTAACAAGCACTCTCTACCTGTTTGATTAAAAAAATAAATGAAAGTGATCACTCCCACTATACTGATGGGGAAACTGAGGCCCAGTATTGAAGTGACCAGAACTGTGGCAGGCCTTCCCATTTCAGCCTTCCTGTATTTTACCCACAGACCCCTCTGAGGGACGGAAGATGAGTGAGAAGGATGAAGATGAGAAGATGACAGGGCCCCAAAGGGGGTCATAAGTCCCCAAGCTCAAACACCCCCCACTCTGTGGTTTGGCAGGCAGCAGCCAAGAGGGGCTGCGTCACCCAGCCAGGGGCAGGGGCAGGGGGAGAGGAAGGGGCGGGGGTAGGGGTAGGGGCAGGGGCAGGGGCAGGCTCCAGGCTGAGGAAGAGGAAACAAAGAAGCAAAGGAGAATAAGAACCTTAGGAGAAAGCCCTAAACAAGGACCCAGGAGTCCTGGTTCCAGCCTGGGCAATCTTGAGCAAGTCACTTCTCCCCTCACCCCGCCCCAAGCCTGTTTCTCCATCTGTAGAATGGAAAGAATAGCACCTTCTTATAGGATCATTGTGAGAATTAATCAGTCATGCTCAGAACAGTGCCTGGCCCTGAGGAAGCACTTAGTGTCAGCTCTTAACACACTCCTGGTAAGAATAGGCTGCCTCAAATAACTGACTCCCAGGGCACTGGGGATCCAAGATGCTTCTGATGGGAGCATCTTTGCTGACTCAGCAGAACCAGGCATACTGCCCGTATCCTGAACCCTACACTTTACGGCAGTTCTGCACTACCTATCTGCCTTGCCGGCGTGGAGCGGCACCCTCTACGTCCTCAGGATCTGGCACGCTGCCTGGCACATAAGAGGTACCTGATAATACCTGTTGAATGATAACATGATATTTTTTTCTTGGTACACCCAAGCCTCAGCTGAGCCATCTAGTTCAGCCAAGTGCTCCCAGCTGACATCTGGATGCTCAGCTGCATTCCTCCATCCCTGGGTGCACCAGAAGCCTCCCAGGCCACACCCGTTCACCTCTCCAAGGTCTTGTCTCCCCGGCTTTCTACTCACACCACGCCAGGCCTCCGGCAGGAGTCCGAAGTCCAGTAGTAATATTTCACCAAACGCAGGGGCAGGGGGTGACGGATGTAGTCCCGGCAGCAGATGCTGTCCTCCACGTTGGCACCGTAGGGGCCTGGGGGAGAAGTGTGCTCAGAGGAGTCACAGGCTGCTCTCCCTTGACCCAAACCTCTGACACCCAGTTTTTCTGTTCTCATGTGGAAGGTTGGTGTCCAGAGGATTCTGGGCCCTCAAAGTCCCCAGTCTTGGGGCCTCTGAGAAGCCGCTAAGTGCCCAAAGTCTACACTCTGTGTTGGTCAGCTCAAGGGAGAGGGATTCAGAATGACCGAGCATCAACAATGCCCTAAGCTCTAGACGGGACCAGAGATGCTGAACAGGAAGGAGCCTTAGAACCTTGTTATTCAAGTTGAGGTCTGTGGACCCACACCATCAGCATCACCTAGGAGCTTGTCAGAAAAGCTCGGTGCCTAGTCCCAGCCCTGCTGAATCAGGTGGACATTTTGAAGAACTTCCCAGGTAATCTGAGAACTTCCCTTCAGCTCACATATACTCTAATCCCCTTCATGGTACAAATGGTGAGTCTGAGGTCCAGAGATGGGGGAGGACTTGCCCAGATCACACAGCATGACCCTGAAGAGTCAGGACAAGGGCTCAGGCAGAGTCCAGGCACGGAAGCCCGGGTTCGAGTCTTGCTCTGCCGTGAGTCACTTAACATCTCTGAGACCTAATTTCCTCCTCAGACCCAGGGGGTAATAATAGTACCTACTCTATGGGGCCTGTAATGCAGGGAAGGTGCTCAGGAACCCCAATAACTGAGCAGTATTGTTCCTAGCTCCCGGACTCCCAGTCCAGTGCTCATTCCCCTACCCATCATAGGACAGAAGAGTGTACATTGGGATGGAAAGAGAAGTCGGGAACCCAGTGTTGAGGGCAGTTTCGGGAGAAAAATGGGCTGGAGAGAGGGCAGGACTGGTTTTCCAAGGGAATATCTCTCACCGCTGCTCCTGCCTTTACCCAGCCCAGCTGGCCTCCTTCAGTGGCTCCTTCTTCACATCCCAAGGCCCTACCCTTAAGTTCTATGGAGTAGGAGACCCTGGGCCATGCCCACTACCACCCCGAGCCCAGCTGAGATAGATCCTAGACTCCAAGCCTTCAAGACTACCCATTTAACAGATGTGTAAACTGAGGTCCAGAGAAGCAATGGGACTAGCCCAAGAGCCAATGGCAGATTGGGGTCTTCTGCTCTCAGTTCAGTGCTCTTTCTACCACATGAGGAAGATACCCCAGTATCTGACCTTGACCTCTGCAGAGAGCCCTCCCTCTTCCCAGCCTCACCTGCCTCTGTTGCTTGAAGTATCATAGCAAGGAGGATGAGGGCAGCCAGGAGTGGGGTCTGCAGGCTGCCCATACTTTTGTCCTGTGTGTCCCAGCTCAGGTGTCTACAATCGCCAAAGGACAGGAAGCTCTGGTATTTAAATGCTTGCTACACCCACAGGCCTCAGACACTCTTAGTCACCGGTGAGCCCAGAATCTCTGACATTCACATTATGAAAGAAGAACTCCCACTTCCTCCAAAGAGAAGGAAATTCTCTGTGGCCAGGAACCACTCAAAGGGGACCCCCACCCTGACCTCCCCCCGGGTCCCAAGAGACTTGCAAAATCCCCCTTGAGCTGGGCCTCTTGGAGGCCTGTGCTCCCTGGGGTCTGCTGGCTGTGTGGCCTTGGCCATGTCACTGGATGTCTCTGGAACTGAGTTTACCCATCTAGAAATGGGAGAGATGGTTTTACAGTCCTACATATTTACCCCAGTGGTTGTTTGTAAATCAAGTGAGAATTGATTTAAACCCTCAGTTTAAACCCTAAACCCTCACCTGGAACTGAGGCCCATCTTGATGAAGGGTGACCTTCATCACTGATCTGTCTTCAAAGGGAGAAGCCTATGAACCCATTGGGTTAGTTTCTCTGCCCCGTCACCAGTGTCCTCTAGGGCTTCTCACAAAGTCTCAACTTGGGCCGGTTCATGGTCCACTCAACAGCTGTAAACAGCTTCCACACATTTCCATCTTGCCTGTTCTTCCTTCGCAGCTGTCTCCACGCTCTTCCTCACCCAGCCCCTTCTCAATCTACCGCCATGTCCCACTGATTCTACTACCTCAGTCTGTCTCGGATCTGTCCACTTATCTCCATCCCCATTGTCCTTGCCCAGTCCAGGCCACCTCCACCTCAGGCTCAGATGCTGGCCCCTCATTCCCCTCTCCACACTGCAGCGACCAGAGTGAGTAGCCCGGATTCAAAGCTGCACATGCCTCTCTCCTGCTCCAAAACCCTGCTCTGGCCCCCTGAACCCATGTCCCCGACTGTGGCCTTTAAGGCCTCCATTCCGGACACGACCCCACCACCTCTGCCCAGCTGGTCTCCCTCCCCTGAGGAATCACATCCACAGTCCTCAGAGTTTCTCAAAGAGGTCTGTGGCTTGTCCCTGGCCGTGAATGCCCTTGCCACTTCTCTACCGTGTAAACTCCTACTCATGCATCAAGAGCCATTTGAAATGTCACCCTCTAGGTAAACACACCCCCTCAGGACTCCAAAATTCTCTGAGGTGACCTAGAACGTGGACTTGAACAGACTACGTCAAGTTTTCTCTTTCTCAGTCTCCTCCCAGAAGCCAAACTCCAGGCTCTTAGAAGGTGGGGTCTCCCTTTATTTGTCTTGGCATTCCAGGGTCTACCAAGAGTAGGGTACATGGTGGGTGCTCAGACACATCTAGTGGAAGAAGAAACCTGGGCTCAGAGGAAGAGGGGCCTTGCCTGTAAGCGGATAAGCCATCCTGGAGTTCAGGACTCAGCACTCCATTTGTAGAGGGATCCATCCACTCATTCATTCATTCATTCATTCAACAAATATTTATTGAGCCCTTGGTTGACAGAATCATGAACCCCCCCCAAAATGTCCATATCTAATTCCCCAAACTTGTGAACATGTGACTTTACATGGTAAAAAGGACTTTGCAGGTGTGTTGAAGTTAAGGCCCTTGAAACAGAGAGACTTCCTTGGGACTTTCTTGGTGGCCCAGTGGGTAAGACTCTGTGCTCCCAATGCAAGAGGTCCAGGTTCGATCCCTGGTCAGGGAACTAGATCCCACATGCATGCCACAACTAAGAGTCTGCATGCTGCAACTAAGAAGACCGCATGCCGCAACTAAAGATCCCACATGCTGCTACGAAGATCCCACGTGCCGCAGCTAAGACCTGGAGCAGCCAAAATAAATAAATATTAAAACAAATACAGAGGGACTTCCTGGATTCTCTGGATGGACCCAATGCAATCACAGGGTCATTATAAGAGGGGCCAGTGAGTGGGTCAGATTCAGACAGGAGATGGGATGACAGAAGCGGAAGTCCAAATGATGTGACGCTATGTGCCCGAGAAGGTGGGAAAGGCAAGGAAACAGATTCTCCCCTAGAGCTTCCAGAAGGAACACAGCCTTGCCAACACCTCAGTTTTACTCCACTGAGACTGATTTAGGACTTCTGACCTGCTGAACTGTAAGCTAATAAATTGGTGTATTAAACCACCAAGTCATTTGTTACAGAAGCAAGAGGAGAGTAATACAAGCACCTGCCACGTGCCAGGTACACTGCCAGGATCTGGGGACACAACAGTGAATAGGTCCCTGCTCTCATGTTTACCTTGGAGACAGACAATAAACAGGCAAAAAAACCCAAAAAAAACAAAAACAAACAAGGTAATGTCAGGCTGTGGTGAGTGCCGTGAAGAAAATGAAACAGAGAAAAATAGACAGTGACTGTGGGGAAGCAGGTTTGGGGAGTCAGGAGAAGACTCTCTGAGGGCTGACACGCAAGCTGAAATTCAGAAGATACTAAGAAACCTGCCAGGGAGGAAGGGGCAAGTGCAAAGGGTGAGAGGGCTGAGCAGCTGGGGCAGAGTGGGTCAGGGAGCAGGGGCCAGCCAGATGGGAGGGGCTGCAGGCAGGGCCGGGCAGGGCCTGTTCAGCTGCAGTTCCTATGAGCCTCCTGATGGATGTACATTGGAGGTGCACAGCCTCACCTTGGAAGACCTCTTGTCAAAAGGCGTTACCCAAAGCCAGTCACAGTAGGACAAATACTGCATGATTACAACTCTGTGGGGTTCCTAGAGGAATCAGATTCATAGAGACAGAAACTAGAATGGTGGTTACCAGGGGCTGGAGGGCGGAGGGAATGGGGAGTTAGTTTTGTGGGGTTTTTTTTAAAATAAATTTATTTATTTTTGGCTGCCTTGGGTCTTCGTTGTTGCGTGCAGGCTTTCTCTAGTTGAGGTGAGCGGGGGCTACTCTTCGTTGTGGTGCGTGGGATTCTCATTGCAGTGGCTTCTCTGGTTGCAGAGCACGGGCTCTAGGGGCGCAGGTTTCAGTAGTTGTGGCCCACGGGCTCATTAGTTGTGGCTCGTGGGCTCTAGAGCACAGGCTCAGTAGTTGTGGCACGCGGGCTCAGTAGCTGTGGCATACGGGCTTAGTTGCTCTGCGGCATATGGGATCTTCCCAGACCAGGGCTCAAACCCGTGTCCCCTTCACTGGCAGGCGGATTCTTTTTTTTTTTTTTTTTTTATAAATTCATTGTATTTATTTATTTGGCTGCGTTGGGTCTTCGTTTCTGTGCGAGGGCTTTCTCTGGTTGCAGCGAGCAGGGGCCACTCTTCATCGCGGTGCACAGGCCTCTTACTGTCGCGGCCTCTCCTGTTGTGGAGCACAGGCTCCAGATGCGCAGGCTCAGTAGTTGTGGCTCACAGGCCCAGTTGCTCCGTGGCATGTGGGATCTTCCCAGACCAGGGCTCGAACCTGTATCCCCTGCATTGGCAGGCAGATTCTCAACCACTGTGCCACCAGTGAAGCCCTGGGGAGTTAGTTTTTAATGGATACAGTTTTGGTTTGGGAAGACGGAAGAGTTCTGGAGATGGATGGTGATGATGTTGCACAACAATATGAATGTATTTAATGTCACTGAACTGTACACTTAAAAATTATTAAAATGGTAAATTTTACATTTTATATATATATATTATCAGTTAAACTACTCTCTGGTCCAATGATCATGATCCTTGGTATTCACCCAAAGGAGTTGAAAACTTATGTCCTCACAAAAGCCTATATTATAGCAGCTTTATTCACAACTGCCAAAACTTAGGAGCAACCAAGATGTCCTTCAGTAGGTGAACAGATAAAATGTGGTACACTCAGACAATGGAATTATTATTCACTGCTGAAAAGAAAAGAGCTATCAAGCCAGGGAAAGACATGGAGGAACCTTAAATGCATGTTACTAAGTGAGAGAAGCCAATCTGAAAAGGCCACAAACTATATGACTCCAACTATACGACCTTTTGGAAAAGGCAAAGCTATGGAGGCAGTAAAAAGATCAGCGGTTACCAGGGGTTAGAGGGAAGAAAAGATGAGTAGGTGGAGCACAGAGGATTCTTAGGGCAGTGAACATACTCTGTATAAGACCACCATGATGGATACACATCATTATATTTTTGTCCAAACCCATAAACTATACAACACCAAGAGAGAATAAACCATAATATAAACTATGGACTTTGCGTGATTATGATGTGTCAAAGTAGGTTCATCATTTGTCACAAAGGTACACTCAGGTGGGGGAGGTTAATAGTGAGGGCAGCCACACCTGTCTGGGGGCAGGAAGCATGTGGGAAATCTCTGTACCTTCCTCTCAATTTTGCTGTGAACCTAAAACCGCTCTAAAAAATTCAGTCTTGAAAGAAAAAAAAAAAGAAAAGGTGTAACGCAGAATCTAATCAAGCCTCTAGTCCTAACTTCCAGTTTACAAGAAATACAGGGGCTAGAGGAAGGTGAGCGATCCTGCAAGAAAACAGACAACTCCAGAAGGTGGGACCTTCCAGGTCTCCTACAACGCGACTGTCTGGGGATCAACAAATAGTCAATGTTCTTTTTTAAAAAATGTGGATTAAGGACATTGAAGATTAAAAGAGATTGAAGAGACCTAACAGCCAAATATGTGCAATATGTAGATTTTGATTGAATCCTAATTTTGAAAAACAGTTATAAAAGACCTTTTGGGGACAAATGAGGAAATTTAAATATTAGATGATATTAGGGCTTTATTATTTTCTTAGGTATGATAAAGACTTCAAAGGTGTGTAAGAGAATGTCCTTGTTCTTAAGAGATGCACTTGAAGTATTTAGGGGTGAAGTTCATGATGACCCTACTTTCAAAGAGTTCAGGTTCAGAGGAAATATATGTGTGTGTGTGTATGTGAGTACATATAGATGTGTGTATGTAGAGGGATATATGTGTGTATATATGTGTGTATGTGCATATACGTACGTATATGCATCGCCTATATAGGCATGTGTGTACGTGTGTATATGCACACATGTATGTGTGTTGTGTGCATGTATGTATGCACACATGTGGTATGCACATGTATGTACATGTATATATTATGTGCAAATGTGTTGTACGTGTGTACATGTATGTATGTGTATAGGTATGTCATATCCCAGAGAGAGAAAGGGAAAGACACAGCAAACATGGCAAGATGTTAACAATGCTGCAGTGAAGTAGTGAATCATGGAACTGCTCTAACAACCTTCCTGAACATTTTAAATGTTTCATAACAAAAACATGGGGAGAAAAGAAAAAAAATATTTTTTAAATGTGGAAGTCATCTTGTAAACATGGGCTGTCACTGGAGCACTGTGAGTGAGAGACAGAGAACCGGCCTGACGGTTCTTCATCTGAACTCGGGGTTTCCTTACACGGGGCCCTCATGGAGGCCCCTCCAGGGGGTGGGCCCAGGGGCTCCCCGCTGGAGAGCACCTGTGTCCCCAGGGACTTGGCAGGGCCCCAAAGCTTTCCTGCTGGCTCAGCCTCTGCTACCCAGCACCCCATTTCCCTGGGGCTTGGAAAGAAGGTGAGCCACATGTGCAGCCATCAGGGCTTTGCTCCCCCAGGGCCCTTGGCCTCCCTGGTGCAGAAGAGGCAGGTACTGCGTTCAAGGAGCCCTGAGTTTCCAGGCAGGGCTCAAAGGACCAGCTTTCAAAGAAAGGAAAGGGGAGTTTCTCTCCTGGGGCTGAAGGCGGGGAATCACGGGCAGTTGCCAATGAAGGGGATGTTTTCCCTCCTCTTGTCAAGAGGTTGATGATGCCCTATCCTTCTGTCCTTCTACAGCACTGGCGGTGCATGGGAAGCTCCCAGATCACATCCTCTTTCCCCTGAACTTCCTTCTTCTTTTATTTAAGTTAATTTTTGTTTATTAAAAAATATGTAAAGGTGGAAACAACCCAAGTGTCCATCGATGGATGAATGGAAAAACAAAATGTGATAGACACACACACACATTGGAATATTATTCACCTTAAAAAGGAAGAAAATTGTGACATCTGCTACAACATGGGTGAACCTTGAGGACATTATGCTAGGTGAAAGAAGCCCGTCACAAAAAGAAAAGTACTGTATGATTCCTAGAGGCATCTGTGAGGTACCTAGAGGTACTCAAATTCATAGGGATCAAAAGTAGAATGCTGGGCTTCCCTGGTGGCACAGTGGTTGAGAATCCGCCTGCCGATGCAGGGGACACTGGTTCGTTCCCCGGTCTGGTAAGATCCCACATGCCGCGGAGCGGCTGGGCCCGTGAGCCATGGCCGCTGAGCCTGCGCGTCCGGAGCCTGTGCTCCGCAACGGGAGAGGCCACAACAGTGAGAGGCCCGCGTACTGCAAAAAAAAAAAAAAAAAAAAAAAAAAAAAAGTAGAATGCTGGTTGCCAGGGGCTGGGGGAGGAGGGAATGAGGAGCTATTGTTTGATGGGACAGAGTTTCACTTTGGGAAGATGAAGAATTTCTGGAGATGGAATGTGGTGATGGTAGCACAACAATGTGAATATACTTAATGTCACTGAACTGTACACTTTAAAACAATTTAAATGGTAAAGCTTATGTTATGTATATATTACCTCTATAAAAATACACTTAATTACGTATAAATGTGGATTTACAGAAATGCATAGCTTATATCTGGAAAGATATACAAACAATTCATTACATTAGTTGCTCTTAAGGCGGGAAAGGGGGTAGTGGATGGGGGCAGCTGCTCAGAGGAGGAAAGACTCATTTTCTACCAAATACCTTTTTAAATGATTTGAAATTTTTTTCCATATGCATGACTGACCAATTCAAAAAGATAAAATTTTAAATTCATGCAGCCAAAAAAAGGGTAGACTGAAAAGTAATTTTCTCACCTCTGACCTCCCAACCACATTTCATTTCCCCTTCTCAGAGGCAAACAAGCTTAATGATTTCTTATTTTTCCTTCAGAAACAGTCTATGCAAGCACATATATAAAGGCATTCCTTTGAAAGAAATGGGAGAAAGGAAGGAATAAGGAAGGGTTCTTTCCAACGGCCATCTGGTTTTTCACTGTATGGATCTACCAAAATTCATATAGCTGGTCCCCTTATTGATGGATGTTTTGGGTTTTTTCCAGTCATTTGCATTTACATAAAAATGCCGAAATAACCTTCCCTGAGCATACTCATGAGGGAGAATGCAACTGGTGGATAAATTCCTAGAAGTAGTGTCTGGGCTTTTGTTTCCACTTAGAGGCAAAGAGAAAGCCCCTGCCCTGAACAGCTGCCTCAGAGCTTCCTCTTTTCAGCAAAGGCGAGGGGCCCCAGGAGAGAGCTCCACGTGGGGCTGGGAGGACCACCCCAGGCTCCTGATTTCTGAGCAGCTAGGAGCTAAAGTTTTCTGGGGGACATCCTGCCATCCATCTACTTGGCAGGGAGGAGATCAGCACCCCAAGGTTGTCCCACAAATGGAAGGAAGGATGAGCACTTTTTTCTGAGGGCCTGGGGTGGCAGGCTGACAAACCTGGGCCTTTGTGAGCAAAGAGAATTGGTTAAGAGCCCAGCCAAGAGGCAGCTGAGTCCAGACCGCCACTTGGGCCAGACAAGTGGACTGTGAGGCAACAGGGAAATCCTGGGATGGAGAGAGAGGGGTGGGGAGGAAGAAGTAAAAGACTTTGGGGTTAATTGGCCACAGTGGCAACCACTACAGTAATAGGAGGAAGAAGAAGGAGGAGGAAGGGGAGATGAAGAAAGAGGAGAAGAAGAAGGAGAAGAAAAGACGGGCTCGTTATATGAACTGAGAGTCCATCTCAGGTGGGTGCAGCCGGGGTTACTGTAAGACCCTTCAGATGAGGAACCAAGGCTCAGAGAATAGAAGTCATCTGCTGGGACCACGCTGGATTTGATCCTAGGTTTTTTGGGTTTGTTTTGCTTTTTGGCCGCGCTGCATGCAGGATCTTAGTTCTCTCTGACCAGGGATCGAACACACGCTCCCTGCAGTGGAAGCGCAGAGTCTTAACCATTGGACCACCAGGGAAGTCCCTGGTTTTGTTTTTTAATTGAGATATAATTCACATACTATGAAATTCACCCTTGCAAAGGATATATATAATTCAGTGGTTTTTAATATATTCACAAGGTGTATATCCATTTCCGCTATCTAAATCCAAAACATTTTCACCACCTCAAAAAGAAACACAGTACCCATTAGAAGTCACTTTCCATTTCCCCCTCTCCCCAAACCCTGACAACCACTGGTCTACTTTCTGTCTCTATGAGTTTGCCTTTTGTGGACATTTCATATAGACGGAATCATGCAATAGGTGGCATTTTGTGTCTTTCTTTCACTTAACCTATTTTCAAGGTTCATCCATATTGTGGCACGTATCAGTACTTCATTTTTTATGACTGAATAATATTTCCTTATGGATACATCATATTCTGTTTATCCATTTATCCACTGATGGCCATTTGAGTTGTTTCTACCTTTTGGCTGTTATGAGTAATGCTGCTATAAACATCTGTGTACAGATTTTTCTGTGAACATATGTTTTCAATTATTTTGAATATATAAGTAGGAATAGAATTTCTAGGTCATACGGTAATTCTATGTTTAACTTTTTGAGGACCTGCCAGACTATTTCCAAGGAGGATCTACCATTTTATGTTCCCATCAATAATGTATGAGGGTTCCCATTTTTCAATTTTCTTGCCAACTCTTGTTATTGTCTGCCTTTTTGGTTATAGCCATCCTGGTGGGTATGAAGCGGGATGTCATTGTGGCTTTTTGGGGTTTTTTTGTGTTCGTGGGCCTCTCACTGTTGTGGCCTCTCCCGTTGCGGAGCACAGGCTCTGGACGCGCAGGCTCAGCGGCCATGGCTCACGGGCCCAGCTGCTCCGCGGCATGTGGGATCTTCCTGGACCGGGGCACGAACCCGTGTCCCCTGCATCAGCAGGCGGACTCTCAACCACTGCGCCACCAGGAAAGCCCAGTCATTGTGGTTTTGATTCACATTTTCCTAATGACTAATGATGTTGAGCATCTTATATGCATATTGGCCATTTGTATATCTTCTTCAGAAAAATGTCTATTCATATCCTTTGCCCATTTTTAAATTGGGTTGCTTATATTTTTGTTGTTGTGTTGTAGCAGTTTTTTATGTATCCTGATATTAGACCTTATTTTCTCCCATTCTTTGGCCTGTCTTTTTTTTTAATTAATTAATTTTTATTTTTGGCGGTGTCGGGTCTTTGTTTCCGCATGTAGGCTTTCTCTAGCTGTGATGTGCGGGGGCTACTCTTTGTTTATGTGCGCGGGCTTCTCACTGCGATGGCTTCTCTTGTTGTGGAGCATGGGTTCTAGGTGCACGGGCTTCAGTAGTTGTGGCACACGGGCTCAGTAGTTGTGGCCCACGGGCTCTAGAGCGCAGGCTCAGTAGTTGTTGTGCATGATCTTAGTTGCTCCGCAGCATGTGGCATCTTCCCATACCAGTACTTGAACCCATGTCCCCTGCATTGGCAGGCGGATTCTTAACCACTGTATCACCAGGGAAGTCCCTGGCTTGTCTTTTTACTTTATTGATAGTGTTCTTTGGAGCACAAAAGTTTTAAATTTTAATGACGTCAATTTATTTTTTCTTTGGTTACTTGTGCCCTAGGTGCCATATATAAGAAACCATTGCCTAAGCCAAGGGCATGAAGATTTATCCTTATGTTTTCTTCTAAGAGCTTTATAGTTTTAGCTCTTACATTTCCATTTTTGATTCAATTGGGGGTAATTTTTGTATCTTATGTGAGGTAGGGGTCCAACTTCATTCTTTGCATGTGGCTATCCAGTCCCAGTATCATTTGCTGAAAAGACCCTTCTTTCTCCATTGAATTGTCTTGGCACCCTTGTTGAAAATCAATTGCTCCTAAATGTATGACATCATTTCTGGACTCTCAGTTCTAATCCACTGATCTGTTTGTCCATCCTTGTGCCAGTACTACACTCTTTTGATTACCATACTTTTTTTTTTTTTTTTTTTTTTTTTTTTTTTTTTTTTTTTTTTTGCGGTATGCGGGCCTCTCACTGTTGTGGCCTCCCCCGTTGCGGAGCACAGGCTCCGGACGCGCAGGCTCCGGACGCGCAGGCTCAGCGGCCATGGCTCACGGGCCCAGCCGCTCTGCGGCATATGGGATCCTCCCAGACCGGGGCACGAACCCGTATCCCCTGCATCGGCAGGCGGACTCTCAACCACTTGCGCCACCAGGGAGGCCCTGATTACCATACTTTATAATAATACACTCAGGTTCTTTTTTTTTTTAAGTGAAATCTTTCAAACATACAGAAAATTAAAATAAATCTGAGAACCCACAACCTAGATTTAACAGCAGTTGATACTTTGCTGTGTTTTGGTTCAGCTTTTTTTTTTTTCATTAAGAAGCAAAATAGTTTAGATACAACAAAAGCTATTTTACTCCTACCCCCACCCATCTCCCCTCCCTCTGTCTCCATGGGTAACCACAAAACCATCACTCTGAAGCTGCTGGGGGCCCTTCCTTGGATACCATTATCCTATTATAGCCTTATAATATATTATAGCATTGTTTTGTGGGTCTTAATATTTTAAGTAAGTAGCATCATACTGAATGTAACCTTTTACAACTTGCTTATTTCATTCAAGTTTATGTTCGTAAGATTTTTTTTCCATGTTAATCCATATGGATCTAGTACATTCATTTTCACTGTTGTGAAAATGAACTAGTTCTATTTTGAACTAATCTATTGTTTATTTATCCATTCCCCTGGCAGCGGACATTTAGGTTGTTTCCAGATGTTGACTATTACTGAGAGTTCTGTAATGAATGGACACCCTTGCCTGTGTCTTCCTGTTCTCTTCATCTTTTTGCTCACTTTTTTGCTCTAAGCTGGGTTCTCCCCTGAGGATTCTGCTTCCCCTGTGGATTCTGTTTCCCTTGCAGCTTTCTTAGCAGTTGCTGTTCTCTCCCTGAGGACCGTCATACCTCAAGACTGGGATAGGATAGGCATCCTCTTTGCTATTCATAGCTACTTCCAAGCCAGCAACTCTTCCTCTCTTCTCCCTAAAACCCCCAGATTCTTTGACATGAATGTCACCAGACTCTCCATCCATTACCTACCCCTTGTTGCAGCCATGTACACCCCTAGTCACTCTCTCTCATTCACTGATAATTTTAGCTCCCAGCTCATAGTCATTCCCTCTAGCATGATTCTGTCATAGTCATGGTGATTTCAATAACCAGCCTCTCAGTTTTTCTATGACCATCTCTCCTCCAATAAGCTTATCCTCCACCTACCTCAGCCCCTCACTTCCAAGTTCACATCTTGACCATATCATTACCAGTAACTGCAGTTGCATAATTTCAGTTTCACACACCCCACTCTCTAACTACCATCATCTCTCAGCCCAGCTCATCATTTTGAGTATCCAATTTCAACTATCCTTCCACTGTACCCAAACTGATCCTATCTCTTTTCCCCACTCAGGTCCTTGCTTCTCTCCTAATTCAACTCAACTTCCCTGGTCTTTCGTTGGAAGCATCATTTACCTATACCCTCAACTCTCTTGCCCAAATAACTTCAACTCCCATTCTTGCTACCTCCTGACAAATCCAAGACCAGGTGGAAACCCAACTCTTCACCCACTGTGCCTGCACCAGTGCAGCTGAACATGGCTGGAGAGAAGTAACCAGTCATGCTAACTGAAAATTCAAGATCACTAATCTCTTGAGGTCCTTCCATACTGCCCCAAAGTCCTGCTACATTTTCCTGGCTTGTTTGCTTTCCCATTCTCCTACACTATTTCATTCTTTCTTCTCTCCACTCAAACCTTTGACCCCTTTTCCTTGATCCTCACTCTCAACTGATGACCCTGATTCTTATTTCCCTGAGAAAAGAGAAGTTACCAGAAGAGCACACCCACCTGCAACTACTGCATCTACCCATGGACATGCATCTTCCTTGCTCCTGACTAATCCCCTCTCCTACTCAAGGACATTACTCCTCAGTTCTCCCATTCTTTCCTGCATCATCAATTTCCCCCTCTCTACTGTATCATTCTCATCTGCGTGCAAGATACCCTTATTTCCCCCATCTTAAGAAAACAGTGCCTTGACCACACATCCACCTCTAGATACTTCACTTTTATAGTAAAACTCAAAAGAATAGTCTATACTTGCTGTCTCCAATTCCCCTTGTCCTAGGCTCTCCATTCCCATTCTGATTCCAAAGATTCCTTTGGAATTCCCTGTGATGGCAGATTCATAAGAGGAAGATCCACTTCAGAGAGGGGAGGGGGAGATGAAGCTCTGGAGCACACTGTATTTTGAAGGTATTGACAGAGACGTAAGAAAATATTTTTGGTTTATGGGGGATGGAGAAATTGTTAAACATGTGAAGGATATAAAATGTCTTTTGTGGTTTAAAAAAAAAACTGTTGGAATTAGGTAAACTAACATGTATTAGGTGATGGAACACTAGATGCTGTAACAAACAAACCCCAAATTACATAATGGCTCAGACATGATAAAAGTTGACTTCCCACCACACAGAGTCCAAAATGCGTATTCCTGATTAATGGGGCAGCTTTTCCCTTAGTGATGATTCAGGGACCCAGGCTCCTTCCATCTGTGTCTCTACTATTGTTTTTTGTTTTTTGTTTTTTTTTCTGGTATGCGGGCCTCTCACTGTTGTGGCCTCTCCCGTTGCGGAGCACAGGCTCCGGACGCACAGGCTCAGTGGCCATGGCTCACGGGCCTAGCCGCTCCGCGGTATGTGGGATCCTCCCAGACCGGGGCACGAACCCGTGTCCCCTGCATCGGCAGGCAGACTCTCAACCACTGCGCCACCAGGGAAGCCCTCTACTATTGTTAACAGGTTACTGTGCTCATCTGCAGGAAGCCAAGGAAGGGAAAATAGAGCAAGGCATGAAGCATGGGAGGATTTTATGGTCCAGGCCTGGATGTTGGGGGGCATCAGCTCTGCTAACATTCCATTGACCAGAATTCAGACACATGGCCTCACTTAACCACAGGGAAGGCTGAGAAACTATCTAGCTGACTGCCCAAGAAGAAAAGGAAACAGGCTTGATGAAGAGTCAGCTAGTCTTTGCAAATGATGGAAGTCTCCAAGGGCTTCCAGTGAGCAGACAAGAAAAAGATGATTCAATCTCCAGCACCTTATCCTGAATGAATAGCTTGCTCTGGCCTGGATTCAGAGAGGAAGTCCCATTGTAAAACCACATTTGCTTTTTTTCTAGGAAGAAATCCCTTAGAAAAGCAAACAATTCTAACGTTCCATTTATCTCTTCTGCCATTTGATATGTTTTGTGGGTTTCCAATTTGGTTTTTCAATGTTCCATAAAAACAAGAGGTACCTTAAAGCCTGCAGGGTGTGACTAGCGTGGCTATACCCTAAGACTGGGACTCTGGCATGGCTCCACTTCCAACTGGCAGCAAGAGCTTGACTACCAAGCCTCATGCTCCTGGGGCTCAGGATCCAATTCTGTGAAACGGGGATTAGTTAACGCTTGCCACTGCCATGTTGTTGGGGAATCAAAGATCTGCTCGTTTTCTGCTCCAAATGATCCTCACAACAGCCCTTTGGAGTTGAAAGGGCATGAATGGCCATTGCTCATTTCACAGATGGGGGAAGTCTGAGCTGGAGAGGTGACATGACTGGCCCAGGAAAACCCCAATTCACAGTCCCTAGACAAGAGGTAGTGGCTTGTGATTTGTTTTCCCTGATGCCTGGTGATCTATTCAAAAAAGGGGGACTACAGAGAAGTAGAGGGGGAGCTAAGGGCATCTGAAATCCCCAGAAGCCTTCAGGTAGGAGGATGACCTAAATTAGTATTGATTCCCTGGTCAATAGTATTGATTCCCTGCCTGTTTGAGGAAAGGATCCTTCAGGAGGAACCATGAAGGAAAGAGACCCTCCTTTTGCATTCTTTTATTCTGAGTTCCAGGTAGTTACTGCCCCAGGTATGCTGTATTTACTGCATGGGACTGTACCCCTTATCTGGAAAGGGAGAATGATTTTAAAAAATAAGTGACAAAATGTTAACCATGAATCAGGGTGATGGGAATACAGGACTTTTTCTACTATTTTTGCAAGATTGCTGTAAGTTTGAAATTACTTCAAAACAAAAAGTAAAAAATAAATCAGAAGATTATAAGCACCTAGAAGCCCCCTCATGACCTCTTCCAATCACTACCTCCTCAAGGGAAGCCACAATTCTGACTCCTAATGTCTAGACCAGTTTTTCTATTTGAATCATGTAGAAATCATTCTTTTGTGTCTGACTTCTTTCATTCAAAACTGTGTTTATGAGATTCAGCCATGTTGTTGCCTTTTTTCAGCTCACTCATTCTCATTCCTTTATAGCATTCCATTGTAAGAATTTATCATATAGGGGTGGGACTTCCAGAATGACTGAGAGCCTCTGAAAACGCTCACCCGAAAAGTACGATGATAAAACTATGCAAAATGGCCAAAAGCAACCATTTGAAAACTGGAAATTTATCAAAATCATATGTGGTAGGCAGAATAATGGTTTCCCAAAGATGTTCATGTCCTAATCCCTGGAACCTCTGAATATGTTGTTATATGGCAAGGGGGAATTAAGACTGAGGATGGAATTAAGCTTGTTAATCAGCTGACCATAAAATAAAGAGACAATCCTGAGTTATCTGAGTAGGCCCAGTGTAATTGCAATGGTTCCTTAAATGTGGAAGATGGAAGCAGTGTAAGAAAGACTTGAGTGGTCCATTACTGGCTTTGAAGATGGAAGAGGACCACAAGCCATGGAATGCAGGCAGGCAGCCTCTAGAAGCTGGAAAAGGCAATGAAATGGATTCTCCTCTAGGGCCTCCAGAAGGAAGGCAGCCCTGTTGACACCTTGATTTTAATGAGACCCGTTTTATATTTCTGACCCACAGAACTGTAAGATAATATATTTTTATAATTTTAAGCCACTAAGTTTGTGATAATTTGAGAGAGAAGAAATAAATAACTAATACATCATACAAGAAATTGAGGAATATTTACTCAAGAAATCTACTGAACCCTAGTAAGAAGAGTATGAGTCTGTGGTGTTCAGCCTGAGGCTATGCCCATCTTTCTCCTCCCCTCAGCTTCATAGTATAGAAAGGGGTGGCTTTATTGACTCAGAGTGCAGAAAATTCCATGCCCAGAGGCATTATCGAAAACAATAGTGGTCTCAGTGCCACACAATCAGAGAGGCAAATATCAAAGCTAGTCTGAGGTCTCAATACTGGCTGGGAAAAGCAATAGACCAACAGACCAGCCAGAAGTTTAACAGGGAGGTCTGGGGAATAAGACAGTCAAAGTTCTTCTCAGTAAGATTCTACTTATCTCTGATAGTCTGGCAGGCTATGTGCATGTGAAAGTCTGTACACATCTCAGAAGATATTGGAGAAGGTTCTAGTGAGCTACTCAGCATGAGCTTAATATTTAGCCTTGAAAACACAGGAGTTAAAATCTGGAGTAGACTTGTAAACTAGCTGCACCCCGAAAACACAAACAGATCATTCAGCAAAGGGTAGAAGACTTACTGGCTCAAGATGTTTAAACACAACTTCTGAACAACCATTGGCTAACAATCAAGGAATGCTGACCCTAGTACCAGGTTTAAAAATAAAAAACAAGAATAAAAAATAACTGAGCAGAGACATCAGCAGCCACACGCTCTGAGGGAAACAAAATCTATAGAATTAGTCCAGACAAGTCACCAAAAAAAGAAACAAACAACAATAAACAGCCCCAGTGGTGGGGAAAGGGTAACAGAATCCAGAGTTGGTGCAATATATGATCTAAAACAGCTAGCTATTAACAAAAAATTATAAGACACGCAAATAAACAAACAAAAAAAGTGACCCATACCTAAGGAACAAAACAGTCAATAGAAATTTTCTTTGGGGGGATCCAGATGTTAGAATTAGAAGACAAAGTTGTCAAAGCAGCTATTGTAAACATATTCAAAGAACTAAAAGAGACCATGTTTAAAGAATTAAAGGAAAATATTGAGACAAAGACTTATCAAATAGAAAATAATTATGAAGACAAAGAAATTATTTTTTTTTAAAAAAAGAAGAACCAGTAGGATCTGAAAAGTGTAATAACTAAAATGAAATTTCACTAGAGGGGCTCAGAATCAAAATTGAGCTGGCAGAATAAAGAATCAGTGAACTTACGGACAGATCAGTATGTTATCCAATCTGAATAATGCAAGAAAAAAAATGAACAGAATTTCAGAAATCTGTGGGACACCATCAATAGTAACAACATATATTCAATGGGCATTTCAGAAGGAGAGGAGAGAGGGCTTCCCAGGTGGCGCAGTGGTTAAGAATCTGCCTGTCAATGCAGGGGACACAGGTTCGAGCCATGGTCCAGGAAGATCCCACATGCCATGGAGCAACTACTACCGTGAGCCACAACTACTGAGCCTGCGCTCTAGAGCCTGTTAACCACAACTACTGAAGCCCAGGCACCTAGAGCCCATGCTCCACAACAAGAGAAGCCACCACAATGAGAAACCCATGCACAGCAATGAAAAGTAGCCCCCACTCACTGCAACTAGAGAAAGCCTGCATGCAGCAATGAAGACCCAACGCAGCCAAACATAAAAATAATAAATAATTGGAAAAAAAAGGAGAGGAGAGAAAGGAGCAGACAATATATTTGAAGAAAAAAATAACTAAAATCTTCCCAAGCTTGAGGAAAACATTAATCTACACATCCTAGAAGTTCAACGAACTGAAGTAGGATAGACCCAAAGAGATCCACACCTCAAAACATAAAAATTAAGCTTTCACCATTTCTATTCAACATAGTGCTGAAAGTCCTACCCAGAGCAATTAGACAAGAAAAAGAAATAAAACATTTCCAAAGTAGAAAGAAGTAAAATTATCTCTGTTCACAGACAACATGGTCTTATACGTAGAAAACCCTAAAGATTCCACACAAAAAAACCCAAAAACACTAACGATTTCAGCAAAGTTGCAGGATACACACTTGTGAGCCAAAGATACATATAGGTTGAAAGTAAAAGGATGAAAAAGATGTATCATGCAAATAGAGGTATAAATGCAAAAGAGAACTAGGGTATCTATATTAATATCAGGTAAAATAGACTTTAAGACAAAATTTGTTACTAAAGTCAAATAAGGATATTTTATAGTGATAAAAGTGTCAATCAATCAGGAAGACAACCATTATAAACATATATTCACCTAACAGTACTCCAAAATACATGAATCAAAAATTGACAGAATCCAAGGGATAATTCAACAATAATAGAGACTTCAATGTCCCATTTTCAATAATTAATATAAATAGGTAGAAGATCAATAAGAATATAGAAGACTTGAACAACACTATTAAAAAAACTGGACCTTACCGACATCTATAGAACATTCTAACCCAACAATAGCAGAATAAACATTCTTCTCAAGTGTACATAGAACATTCTTCAGGATATACCATATGTTAAGCCATAAAACAAGCCTCAATAAATTTTAAAAGACTGAAATGATCCAAAGTATGTTTTCCAACCACAATTGAATAAAATAACAGAAGGAATTTTTGGAAATTCAGAAATATATGAAAATTAAACAACAAACTCCTAAATAACTAGTGAGTAAAAAAGAAATCACAGATGAAATTAGAAAGTACTTTGAGTTGAATAAAAACAAAAACACGGGCTTCCCTGGTGGCGCAGTGGTTGAGAGTCCGCCTGCCGATGCAGGGGACACGGGTTCGTGCCCCGGTCTGGGAAGATCCCACATGTCGCGGAGCGGCTGGGCCCGTGAGCCATGGCTGCTGGGCCTGCATGTCCAGAGCCTGTGCTCCGCAACGGGAGAGGCCACAGCAGTGAGAAGCCCACGTAATGCAAAAAAAAAAACAAAAACAAAAACAAAAAAACAAAAAAAACAAAAACACAACACATCAAAACTTAGGGGATACAGCTAAGACAGTGCATAGAGGGAAACTTACAGCTCTAAATGCCTATATTTAAAAAGGAGAACGATCTCAAATAACCTAAACTTCCATCATGAGAAACTAATTTAAGAAAAGATCAAACTAAATCCAAAGCAAGCTGCAGGGATGAAATAGTACAGATTAAAGTGGAAATAAATAGAAAAACAACAGAGAAAATCAATGAAACCAAATGTTGCTTCTTTGAAAATATTAACAAAACTGACAAACCTTTAGTTAGACTGACTAAGGAGAAAAGAAGACACAAATTAACAAAATCAGGAATGAAACAGGAGATATGACTACCTAGAAAATATTATGAGCAACTGTATGACAACAAATTAGATAAACTAGATGAAATGGACAAATTCCTAGAAAGACAGAAACTACCAAAACTGACTACAAAAGAAATAGAAAGTCTGAACAGATATATAACAGACCAAAAGATTGGATTAGTAATCAAAATTTTCCCACAAAGAAGAGGCCAAGCCCAGAGAGCTTCACTAGTGAATTCTGACAAAACTTTAAGGAGGAATTAACACCAATCCTTCTCAAACTCTTCCAAAAATAGGAGGGAATACTTCCCAACTTATTCTATTGAGATAGGCTGGGACTTGGGACCCGGCACCTGGGACCCTTCACTGGAGTGCTTGCACCTGGATAAATGTCTACTCGAGAATACAAAGAAACTATAAGGGACTAAAAATAACTGCATGCATGTGTGGGTAGGGCAAATTATGAATAAGATACAAAAAGGCCAAAACCAGCTGCCGTTTCTGAAGTGCCAAGAGCAAAAGCAGGGTACTCTGTGTGATCCCTGCACACAGCACCACCAAGGGGGTGGGCAGCCCACCTAAGCCATCCCTCCAGCCCAACCCACCAATCCACCCCTTACACTCACCCCATTTAAGGAATCAGCCTGCTCTCCTCAGAGAGCAAGCAAAGGCACCTGTTTCTTGTTTTCACTCCCTCCTGCTGCAGCCAGAACCCAATAAAGCCTTGCCTGAATTTCTCATCTGGCCTCTTATCAGTTTCTCTTGATTGAAGAGTCCAAGTACCTGGGTCAGTAACACTGGGAGGCCAATATTACTCAGATACCCAAACCAGAAAAAGTGATCACAAAAAAGAAAACTAAGGAAAACAAAAACAAACAAAACTAGGAAAACCAACATCCCTTATGAATCTAAATGCAAAAATTCTATTAAATAAAAAATGAGCAAACCAAAATCCAGCAAAATGTAAAAAGGATTAACTATGATCAAGTGGAATTTATCTCCAGAATACATGGTTAGTTTAACATACAAAAAACAATCAATGTAATACACCATATTAATAGAATAAAGGACAAAAACCACATGATCATCTCAATAGACCCAGAAAAAGAATTTGACAAAATCCCATACCCTTTTTTTTTTTTTTTTTTTTTTTGCGGAACACGGGCCCCTCACTGTTGTGGCCTCTCCCACTGCAGAGCACAGGCTCCGGACGCGTAGGCCCAGCGGCCATGGCTCACGGGCCCAGCCTCTCCGCGGCATGTGGGATCCTCCCGGACTGGGGCACGAACCATGTCCCCTGCATCGGCAGGCGGACTCTCAACCACTGCACCACCGGGGAAGCCCCCATATCCTTTAATGATAAAAAATACTCAACTAACTAAAAGTGGAAAGGAACTTCCTCAATCTGATAAAGGGCATCTATGAAAAACCCACAGCCAACACATACTTAATGGTGAAAAACCAAATGCTTTCCCCCTGAGATCTGGAGCAAGATAAGGATTTCTGCTCTAGTCACTTTAAGTCAATATTTTATTGGAGCAACAAAGAGAAATAAGAGGCATCCATACCGAAAGGGAAGAAGTAAACTATCCGTATTTGCACATGTCATGATCCTATGTACAGAAAATTCTCAGGGGATTACAAAAACAAAAACAAATAAACAAACAGAACCACAAAACCCTAGTAGAAACAACAGCAGTACAGTTGATTGTAGAGTAGATCAATATACAAAAATCACCTGTATTTCTGTACACTTATGAACAATCCAAAAATGAACAGTTCCATTCACAACAGTATCAAAAGAATAAAATACTTTGGAATAAATTTAACCAATGTGGGGCAAGGTTTGAAAAGTGAAAATTATGTCTTTGCCGAGAGTAATAGAAATCTAAATAAACAGAGAGACATTCTGTGTCTATGGATTGGAAGACTCATTATCTACAGGAAATTCTCTTCTATTTGATCAACAGATCCAACTCGATCCTTACCAAAATACAAGCAAGTTGTGGGGGGGGGGTTGAACTGGGATTGACATATATACACTAATATGTATAAAATAGATAACTAACGAGAACCTGCTGTATAGCACAGAGAACTCTACTTCCCTTTGCTGCACAGTAGAAACTAACACAACATTGTAAAACAACTATACCCCAATTAAAAAAAAAATTCAAGCAAGTCTTTTTCTTTTCCACAGAGATTGACTAGCTGTTTCTAAAGTTTATATTAAAAGGCAAAGGGCCTTGAATAACAAAAACAATCTTGAAAAAGAATAACAAAGTTAGAGGATGTAACTTCCCAATTTCAAAACTTACTATAAACTACAGTAATAAAGAGAATGTGGGACTGAATAAGGATAGACGTATAGATCAACGACACAGAAATAAACGCTTACATTTATGGTTAATTGATTTGCAACCAAGGAGCCAAGAGACAACGAGATACCTACACAAAAGAATGAAGCTGGACCCCCTACATCACACCATTCACAAAATTTAACTCAAAATGGATCAGAGACCTAAATGTAGAGTTAAAACTATAAAACTCTTAGGACGAAATCTTTGTGACCTTGGATTAGGCAAAGCTTTTGTCACCAGCAAAGCCCACTGGGGTCCAGGGAAAAATAAGATTGAATCTAGGTGATAAGGTCTAATTTCTTCTGGGCTTAGTCTACTTTCCCTTGCCTGTAGGGGACCAGGTACAGAGGCCTTGCACCTAATACCACGGATTAGAGTTTCCATAGCAGAACCACTAAGCCCAGCACCCCAACTTGGCAGGGCCGTGTGCCAGGAACGCTGCACCTGGCACTGCGATCTGGAGCGTGAGCAACATGCCTGCGCCAGACCTGCAGGAACCCCGCCCCCTCTCCACTTGACAAGAGCCCTGTAAAGCGGCCCCGCCCACGGCCTTGCTGGAAGTGGGTAGCGCGTACTCTAGAGCCAGAGCTTGCACCTGTCCATTCTTTGATTTGACCAAAGAATAAAACTTTCCTTTTCTTTAAAACCAAACTTGGTCTCGTTCTATTGGTGCAAGCAACATGGGGCAGGAGGACACTTGTGGAGGCTCGACTCGAAAGAGTCGGCAGCAGTTTCTTAGATGCAACAGCAAAAGCGTGATCCATAAAATTTTAAGTTAATAAATTGAATTTCATCAAAATGTAAAACTGTATGAATCACCATTAAGAAAATCTAATCACTACAATAAAATATTTGCAAATTACCTATCTGCTTAAAGATGTGTACCCAAAATACAAAGAACCTTTTACAGAACACGACAAGTAATCCAATTTAAAAATAGGCAAAGAGGGCTTCCCTGGTGGCGCAGTGGTTAAGAGTCCGCCTGCCGATGCAGGGGACACGGGTTCGTGCCCCGGTCCGGGAAGATCCCACATGCCGTCGAGGGGCTGGGCCCGTGAGCCATGGCCACTGAGCCTGCGCGTCTGGAGCCTGTGCTCCGCAACGGGAGACGCTACAACAATGAGAGGCCCACGTACCGCAAAAAAAAAAAAAAAAAAGATAATAACAAGTGTTAGCAAGGACGAAACTAGAGCCCTCAATAAATCAGTGGAAATGCAAAATGGTACATTTAGTTTGGAAAACAGTTTGGCAGTTTCTTAAGAAGTATAAATTTTATATATGACCCAGCAATTCACTCCTAGGAACACATTTCCCCAAGAGAAAGGAAAACATATGTCCACACAAAGACTTAAATATGAATATTCAGACCAGCATTATTCATAATAGCCCAAAAGTGGAAACAACCCAAATCTCCACTGATGGATGAATGAACAAAATGTATTATACACATACAACAGAATACTATTCAGCCATAAAAAGGAATGAAGTACTGATACACATTAAAACATGGATGAATCTCAGAAACACTATGCTAAGTGAGAGCAGCCAGACATAAAGGGCCACATATTGGATGATTCCCTTTAGGGGAGATGTCCAGAAAAGGCTTATCTACAGAGAGAGAGTAATTAGATTTAGTAGTTGACTGGGGCTAGGGATGGGGAAAGGGGAGTGACTGTAAATAAGCATGAGGTATCTTTTGGAGTAAGGGAATGTTCTACAATTTTTTTTGTTTGTTTGTTTGTTTTTTTTTGCTGTACGCGGGCCTCTCACTGCTGTGGCCTCTCCCGTTGCGGAGCACAGGCTCCGGACACACAGGCTCCGCGGCCATGGCTCGCGGGCCCAGCCGCTCCGCGGCATGTGGGATCCTCCGGGATCGGGGCACGAACCCGTGTCCCCTGCATCGGCAGGCGGACTCTCAACCACTGCGCCACCAGGGAAGCCCTGTTCTACAATTTAATTGTGGTGATGGTTGCACAACTTTGTACTTTTACTAAAAATTATTGAATTGTACACTGAAAAGTAAAATGTGTGCAAACAAAAACAACAAAAAGAATATATAATTTATTTAATCCTACTGTTAATAAACATTTGGGTAGCTTCAGTTTGGAGCTATTATAAATACTGCTGCTATGAACATTCTTGTATATGTCATTTGGTGAATATAAGTAAACATTTCTCTTAGGTCATATCTAAGAGTAGAATTTCTGGATCATAGGGTATGTATATATTCTGCTTTAGTAAATACTGCCACAGAATTTTCCCAGGTCTTATAGCAATTTACATCTCCATCAGCAGTGATGAAATTTCTGGTTGCGTTACATCCTTGCTGACACTTGGCACTAGCTCTAATTTTTTTTTAGCCATTCTGATGAATATGTAGTAGTAACTCATAATGGTTTTAATTTGCAGCCCCTAATGATTCATGAAATTGAACACCAGTTCAAGTTTGCTTTGTTTTGTTTCTTTGGCCATTCGGAAGTTCTCTTTGTGAAATGCTGTTTCAAGTATTTTTGCCCCTTTTTCCCCCTAAGTATTCTGTCATTTTCTTATTGATTTTTGTGGGAGTTCCTTATATATTCTGGATAAGAGGGGTTTTTTAATACCACTCTCTGACTTGACTTTTCACTTTCTTAACAGTGTCTTTTGACAAACACAAATTTTTGTTTTAATGTAGTCTAATTTAACGATTTTTTTTCTTATGGTTAGCATTTTTGGATATCCCCAGTTGAGATCTCCTACATCTAGGTCATGAAGATATTTTCTTGCTTTCTTCTAAAGTATTTATTGTTTTACCTCTCATATTTAGATCAACAGTCAATCTGAAATTGATTTTATATATGTAGCTTGAGATACGGGGTCAATATTCCTTTTTTTTTTTCCATTTGGATAATTGATTGATACGACATGTTTGGGTTTTTGCTTGTTTGTTTTGTTTTTTAAGCACAGCAGCTTTATAGTAAGTCTTGAATCTGATGGGCTAGTTGTTCAACTTTGCTTTCCTTCCTCAAGATTGCTTTGGCTATTCTTAGCCTTCTGCCTCTCCAAAGAAATTTTAGAATCTGCATGTAATAAAAACTATTCTGGGGGGCTTCCCTGGTGGTGCAGTGGTTGAGAGTCTGCCTGCTGATGCAGGGGACACTGGTTCGTTCCCCGGTCCGGGAAGATCCCACATGCCGCGGAGCAGCTGGGCCCGTGAGCCATGGCCACTGAGCCTGCGCGTCCGGAGGCTGTGCTCCGCAACGGGAGAGGCCACAACAGTGAGAGGCCCACATACCAGAAAAAAAAAAAAAACAAACTATCCTGGGAACAAACAATCCTAAAATTTGTATGGGACTACAAAAGACCTCAAATAGCCAAAACAATCTTGAGAAAGAAGAGCAAAGCTGAAGGCATTATGATCCTTGATTTCAAACCACATTACAGGGACTTCCCTGGTGGTCCAGTGCTTGAGACTCCATGCTTCCACTGCAGGGGGCACGGTTCAATCCCTGGTCAGGGAACTAAGGTCCCACATGCTGCATGGCCAAAAAAAACAAAAACAAAAAAAATACATTACGAAGAATGAAGTCTTGCCTTGAGGGCCTCATGCTAAGTAAAATAAGTCAGAGAAAGACAAATACCTTTAAATGTCACTTACATGTGGAATTAAAAATAAAAAACAAGTTTATGAATACAAGGAACTGGTTGCCAGAGGTGGCAGGTAGGGGTGGGCAAAATGGATCAAGGGGGTCAAAAGGTACAAACTTCCAGTTATAAAATCAAAAGTCATGGGGATCCAATGTACAGCATGACTACAGTTAGTAACACTGTATTGCATATTTGAAAGCTGCTAAGAGAGTCAATCAATCTTAAAAGTTCTCATCACACACACCAAAAAATTGTAACTATGCATGGTGACAGATATTAACTAGATTTATTGTGATGATCATTTCACAATATATACAAATATTGAATCATTATGTTCTACACCTGAAATATAATGCTGTATGTCAATTATACCTCAATAATTTTTTTTAATTTAAAAAAATTAGTTTATTATTAAGCATTTAGAGAAGAAAAAGTCACAAATGATTACGGAAAAACATTATTACAATAACATTAAAAAAGAAAAAACAAAAGAATAATAATTTGCAAGTAAATTGTAGTCATCATGACACTCTATTCTTTTTTTTTAATACTCAGTAAGTCATGCATGCAATGATTGTATAACAAACCTGTAGCACTATTGTTTCCAAGGCTACCATGAAGCTGCAAAAAGCCTAGCTTTCAAACAGGAAAAGGAGGTATCTTCCTTTCTGTGTCCTTGTGAAGACTCTTCCCACATTAGATTTATATAGATGTTTCTCACAGGCTACGTGAAAGAAATTTTAGGCACAGCGTTCTTTCAGTGAAAGGAAGCTATACTCATTGGGTCATGCATGTAGTGAATTGTATAACAGACCTGTAGCACTAGTGTTTTTAGTTATTTATTTATTTTTTTGTGGTGAGCGGGCCCTCTCACTGTTGTGGCCTCTCCCGCTGAGGAGCACAGGCTCCGGAAGCGCAGGCTCCGGAAGCGCAGGCTCAGCCGCTCCACGGCATGTGGGATCCTCCCAGACCGGGGCACGAACCCCTGTCCCCTGCATTGGCAGGCAGACTCCCAACCACTGCGCCACCAGGGAAGCCCAGCACTAGTGTTTTTAAAGCTGCTTTGAAGGTGGGAAAAGCCTAGCTTTCAAACAGGGACAGGATGTATCTTCCTTTCCATCTGCATGTAAGGGTTTCTTCCTGCATTATATACATAGATGTTTGTTACATGCTATATGAAAGAAATTTTAGGTAGAGTATTCTTTCAGTGAGAGGAAGTTATACTCAGTGATGACACTACATTCTTAAATATTTCAAACATGTATCTTTCTTTCAAGAATAAAGACATTCTATATATATGTAAAAAAAACTTGGATTTTTTTCTACTGGAATTGCCTTAAATCTATAGATCAATTTGAAGAAATGAGAAGTAGACTCTTTATAATCCTGAGTCTTTCAATCTATGGTCATGGTATATTCCTCCATTCATTTAGCTTTTCTGTAAATTTTTTTCACAAATAGTTTGTGGTTTTCAATGTAGAGGTCTTGTACAACTTTTATCAGATTTCTTTGTAGGTTTCAAATTATTTATGGTACTGTATAACATTTAAAATTTTCCTTTAAAAATTTTTAATCATCTCATCTTTAAATTTAAGTATCTATTTGTATGTTGCTTGTTTATCAAAATATAAGTAACCTTGGGTGCAGAAACCGTGCTAAATTTCCTTATCAATACCAAGAGCTAGTGTGTAGATTCTTTTGGAAAGTTCTCTGTACTCAATCATGTCATGAGTAATGATAGCTTTTTTTTTTCCTTTCTAATTCTTATGCCTTTTATTTCTTGACTTTTTGCACTGGCTACCACTCTAGTACAACGTTAAAGAGAAGTGGTGAGAGTGATCTAAATCACTTGTCCAGTATACTATCCTAATTGTAGTAAAAAGGGGAACTGGGGCTATATGTACATATATGCTTAAAATCTTTGGATCTCTCTGGAAAGATATACTAAAAACTGGTAACCTATCACTAAGGCAGCAAGTGTTGGGACCAGGGGTTAAATCTAGAGCCAATGGTAGCCACCCCAGGCCTGCCCCAGGCATGCTCTGGAGTGGAGGAATAACCTATCTCATCAGATTTTAAAGCCCACAGAGCAGAATCACAGTCAAATTCTCACACCAGGAAGAGAGGCCCAAATGGGATGCATGAATGGGAGCTTTCACCATTGTTTAGACAGGAAAGTGGCCCAGAGAAAAGACTCTTCCCTCTAACTATGTTTTCTGGGCATTTCATGGTCCTGCTTTCCTACTGCTTTCTCTTGGGACATTTCATCAGCAACACAGAAACTCTCAAATCACAAATCAACATTGAAGTTATTGTTGAAGAAACAGGCAAGAGTAGTTACCTCTGGGAAAAGTAACTGGGGGTCAGGGGACAAGGAGAGAGGCTTGTCTTTTACTGTTATACCATGTACGTGTGTTATGGACTGAATGTTTGTGTCCCCCCAAAATTCATATGCTAAAATCTAATCCCCAGTGTGATGTTGGAGGCAGGGCCTTAGGGAGATACTTAGGTCCTGAGGGTGGAGCCCTCATGAATGGGATGAGCGTCCTTATAAGAAGCCTGAAAGCTAGTTCACTCCCTTTTTCCACCATGGGAGGATAAAATGAGAAGTCAGCAGTCTACAGCCCGGAAGAGGGTCCTCACCAGAATGGACCATGCTGGCACCATGATCTTGCACTTTCAGCCTCTAAAACTGTGAGAAATAAACTTCTGTTGTTGGTAAGCCACCCGGTTCACATTATTTTGTAACAGCAGCCCAGCTGACTAAGATAACATGTAATACTGATTCAAAAACAAATTTAGTATTTATTTACCTTATAATAAATAACTCAATTAGATGTTAAATCACTCAGTTGAAAAGCCAAATTTTGGGAAAACACCCCTCTCGGAGAGTGTGGGGCTGTCAGCCCCTCTCCCCACACTGTGCTTCTGACATGGAGAAGAGAGGGGCACAGAAGCCAAGACCTCCTTGGCTTCTGTGGTACAGCAGTGAGCAGGGGCCACAGCAGTGAGGGATGTGAGGGACAGGGTGCCACGGTTGACCTAGGGAGACTGAGCAGCCACAGAAAAAGACACAGAGACCCAGAGAGAAGCTGAACCACAAAGATGGCAGAGTGCCTGGCACAGGAAACAGGAGTTCCTGTTCCTGAGTGGGGAGGACCCCCAAGGCATCCTTAGAGACACTCCCATCTCCTCAAGTCCTGTTTCCTGTGTGTCCCTATGACATACCCCACCCGAGAAGTCATGAGCATATCCTGTTCCTCCAAGACACTGGCTCAAGTGGGGCTCTTCCACTGACCCTTGAGTCGTCTTGGGAAGGCAGCTGCCTCTTCTGGCACCATATCCCCCGCCAGCTGGTCAAGGTGGGCTGGTGACTCCGGAGGCCTCCTGCCTGCCCCAGACCAGAGGAGGGGGCTGAACTGCTCAAGGCAGCCCCAGTGCTGCTCTGCCCTCCCCCACTCTTCCCCACTCCAGTTGTTTCTGGATATTCCATGTCCCTGCCTGGGAGGCCCAGGCAGATTCTTTCTGTGTTTACAAATGGCTGTAAATCTGTGACCTCCCTCTGCAGCTGACCAGTCCCGTAAGAGCTTTCCGGAGCCCTTAGGCAAGAGGGCCCCTGCGTGGGGTTGGGGGCTGTCTCTCTGCTCCATTTGGAGCAGCCCCCCTTCCTATACTCCCACCTTCCCAGAGGATCCCCTCCTCTCATGTCCTAACCCCTGCGGTTGGATCCCAATCGACAGCTGGGACTTTCCAAAGGCTCCACTAGGCCTATTCCCAGAATCTCCCCCTCTCCAGGCTACCCATCAGGGATCTTGAACACTGGGTGAGGTGAGGAGAAGGCTTCTTGGAGCCCCAAGAGCAGAGGGAAGAGCACTAGACCGCCACACTGGAATTCTCCCTGAACCCAATTACAGCATTGTTAACAGAAGCTGAGAATATGTGCCTCGCTCTCTTTTATGTGGACTAATTTATTTAATCCTCACAAAAACGCTTTGAGGTGGGTACTACTGTTTGCCCCATTTTACAGAGAAGGAAACAGGCACCAGGAGTTTAGAATGCTTGCCAAGGTCCACAGCTGTAAGTGACAGAGCCAGGGTTCAAACCTAAGTAGTCTGAGTCCAAAATCTCGGCCTTCTGGGCTTCCCTGGTGGCGCAGTGGTTGAGAGTCCACTTGCCGATGCAGGGGATGCAGGTTCGTGCCCCGGTCCGGGAAGATCCCACATGCCGCGGAGCGGCTGGGCCTGTGAGCCATGGCTGCTGAGCCTGCGCATCCGGAGCCTGTGCTCCGCAACGGGAGAGGCCACAACAGTGAGAGGCCCCAGTACCGCAAAAAAAAAAAAAATCTCGGCCTTCAACTCATACATTCTACTGCCTCTCACAGTCCCTGGGCACGATCCCACCTCTGAGCTTTTGGTCATGCCATTCCCTCCTTCTGGAATGCTTCCTCCCTTCTCCACCTGGCAAAACGTACCCTTCTGTGCCCACACAAGTGCTTTCCCTGATATGTTCCCTCTCCTTCTCTCTCCCCCACTAGACAGAATTGCACGGCATCCTCCTCTGGGCCACCAGGCTGACACTTCCTTCCACCATGGGGTGGACATGCCACAAGGTCTTTGCCCAGTCATGACGTCACTTCCCACTGAGCCATGAACATTTCCAGGGAGGGCGTGGGCTTTGTCCATCTTGATGTCGCCAGCCTCGCACACAACAGACCTCTCCAAGAGTTGTTCAGTGTTGCATATAGGGCTGGCCTCAGCCTCCAACTTTCTGCAGGACTTTGGATAAATCACTGCCCTTCTCTGGTCTCTCTCAGGAGTGAGATTTTTCTCTGTTCCTCAGCTGCTGAAAGCCCCATCTCTCCCTGGCAGAGAAATCACCTGGGGACCTTTTCTCCACACTCTATGGGAGAGAGACCGGGAGCTGCTAGTTGGGTCAGCCCGAGGTTCTGGGATCTCAGGCTGGACTTGTCCCAAAGTCTGAGTCACCTTCCTGTCTACAGATGGTGCCTGGCTGCTTTCTCTTGGGTGATGAAGGCCCAGGAAATGTCCAGACCCCTCCATCCAAACCACCACTCCTCTTGTCCAGGCCCGGGGAGAAGGGTCATCCAGTTACAACACCCCACTGATAATAATAACTGTCACTAGGTATCATGCAACACCGCCCCCCATTCATTCTCAGTGCTGTGCATTCCCAAGCCTGGGAGGCAGAGCGCTGGGATGGTTAGGACAATAGGCTGGGGTCAGGCCAGAGATCCAGCTCCAGGGCTTCCACACCTTCTGAGCCTCAGTTCCCCCATCTGTAAAATGGGTCAAGTGCCTTTCCTCAATGGGTCGTCGCTGTGAAGAAAATATGCGTGAGCCGCACAGTGCCTGGCACATAGCTACGGCTCAACGCCTGACTTAGACCACTGTATGGATCAGAAGATCTGTGAGCAACCTGGGGGCAAACTGTAGGTGTTCTATTCACCTCCCTGCCCCTGGCACCCTGTACATGATAAATATCCAAAAGACCGAAGGAAATGTTCCATTTTCTGCTCTGCCCTGGTGGCTGTGTGCCTTTGGGCACTCTGCTTTTCCTCTCTGGGCCCAGCCTCTTTGGGGGTTGATGTGAAGCTGTCTAGGCTTACACTTGAATATCAACACCCAAGGGAGTGGTAGGTCACATTAGGGACCGTGCGGTCGGCAGAGCCGGCCTGCTATGATTTCTGTCTCCAATGCTAACTAGCTGTGTAACACAGGGTACTTCCTCGACCTCCCTAAGCCTCAGTTTCCTTATCTGTAAAATGCGTAAAATGTGTCCAGTTTCTCCCTTCCCCTCAGTGTTGTTTTGAAACTTCAGTGCATGAAGACTGCTTGGCACAGACCCAGAACGTTGTAAATGCTCAATTAATTAAAGATTATTTGAGTGAAAGGAGGAAGTGGTGGGGACCGGGGAAGGATGGTTGTAAATCACGAGTTGTGGGAACCCAGAAAGGCAGCAACAAATTCCAGCTGGTGAGGCGTAGAGAGGAGCTCCTTGGGGAAGCTGAACCTGGAGGCCCAGAGAGGGAAGGTGACCTACCCAATGCTACACAGCTGTTGTGGCAGTACTGGAAGGGGGCTCAGTAGATTTGGTCCCAGTTTGGGCTGGGAGGCAGCGATCTGTGACAAGGGCAGGCATTGTCTCGCAGATGACCCCCGGGGAAGGCGGGTGCTGTTTTCTAGTGTGTACTTGGGAAGCTGTGATTTCCTCTCTTCCTCTGAGAACCAAGGGCTCTTAAACAAATCTTGGTCTAAGCCCTATTTCACTCAGTGAACTTGTTTAAAATAATATCTCTGAGTGGAAACAGTTCATCCCTGATGATTTCACCCTCCAACTTGAGGAACGCTCCCCAGACTGTGAGGCAAGACAGGGTTCTAGAGCTCTCTGGGCCTCAGTTTCCCCTTCTGTAAAATGACCAGATTCTATAGGTATTCGTGTACTCTTGCAAACAACCACCAAGATATATATATATATATATATATATATATATATATATATTTTTTTTTTTTTTTGCGGTATGTGGGCCTCTCACTGTCGTGGCCTCTCCCGTTGCGGAGCACAGGCTCCGGACGCGCAGGCTCAGCGGCCATGGCTCACGGGCCCAGCCGCTCTGCGGCATGTGGGATCTTCCTGGACCGGGGCACGAACCCATGTCCCCTGCATCGGCAGGCGGACTCTCAACCACTGCGCCACCAGGGAAGCCCCAAGATATATTGTTAAATGGTGGGGTCGGGGGAGGAACGGAGCAGAGTGTATAGGAAACTACAGCATCAGGAGGGGAAGGAGAGGAAATAACTGTATGTATCTGCTTGTGCGTGCAAAGATGTCCTGGAGGGCTGCATGAGGAACTGGGAACAGGGGTTGCCTCTGGGGAAGGAAACTGGGGTCAGGGATGAGAGGAAAGTGTTTCACTGCTTATTCTTTTGTACCTTTTGAAGTCTTTTTTTTTTTTTTTTTTTTTTTTTTTTTGTGGTACGCGGGCCTCTCACTGTTGTGGCCTCTCCCGTTGCGGAGCACAGGCTCCGGATGCGCAGGCTCAGCGGCCATGGCTCACGGGCCCAGCCGCTCCGCAGCATGTGGGATCTTCCCGGACCGGGGCACGAACCCGTGTCCCCTGAATCGGCAGGCGGACTCTCAACCACTGCACCACCAGGGAAGCCCCTTTTGTACCTTTTGAAAGTCAAATTACATAAATGTAATGCCTGTTAAAAATTTTTTTTTAATATGTAATGCGAAAAAGAGAAAATTAAGTTTTGGAAGCCAGCATTTCAGGATTTTTAAAAATTATATAACAGTGACTGCAGTTTTTATTTCCCTTTCACACACTGAGCTTCGAAGAAGAAAATCCCCAGTGGCAGGCTCTCTGGCCAGAGACTTCCTGAAACCAGTGAGAGGAGGAAGCAGGAGCACAAAGAGGAAAAAAGGATATGGTTCCAAAATTCAAACTTTACTTTGAAAGGTACAAAATGAAAAGTGAAATCCTTCCCTTTCCCTCCCCAGACATAACCTCTGATAATAGCTTTTTGTGATTCATTGTGGGGAGGAGGGGGACCTAAAAAAATAAAAATAAAAGGAGGGAAAAGAAAACAGACGTTGTGAAAGGCAAGTTTCCATTTAATTTAACCCTTAAGTCTGTTTCTGCAGGTGATTTTGTCCTGTTTCTCCGGGCACCAGGCTGGGCCCGATTCTTCTTGGCCAAGAACGCAAGTCGGGAGGCTTCCGAGAAGCAGCATTCCTGTCTTCTCCAAGTTAGGCAGTGACATCCCTAGCTGGCTCCTGGGGAGAGGGAGATCACCCAGAGCCTGCCTGGTCTGAGGATGTGACCCTGGCAAATAACCTCACACCCAGCGGTGTCCACCATGGTCATCTGTCCGCAGAACCACAAGCATCACCCCAGCCAGACTGAGAAAGGTGGTAAAGGTTTCCAGAGCACAGATGCCTTTTCCTAACATCTCCACCATAAAAATCATACATGCTCTTGGTAAGAAATTCCAAGAGTACAGAGAATGGAAACTCTATTCTCATTTCCTCTCCCCAGAGGGGGCTGAGTTACCTTGGCATCTGCCCAGAGTAGGTCAGCCCTGGGAGGCAGTGAGGGTAATGATGCCCATTCTACAGATGAGGAAACTGAGGCTTGGAAAGAAGGAGAGACTATTGAGGACACAGCTGAAACGTGGCAAAGTTGGGATTTGAACTTGGCTCTCCTGCCCTCAAGTCTTCAAATTTCCACAGGTTTCCAATGGTGAAAGCTCTAAATGGCTCCATGCCGAGTTTACAGTGCTTCTTTGCCCCATCCCTTGTCACACGTACACATAAAACACGTTCACACACAGCACACACACATGACTCAGCCACACAAAAATGCCCCACATACATATACACACACTGGCCCGGTGGGGTGCCCACACTCCCTCAGACACACAGCCATCTCTAAACCAGCATACACACTCACACATTTAATCACACATGTGCACACATCAGACACACACGTCCTCACTCCCAGAGACACACGCTTCTACACACCCACAGACACACACACTGGGACATGCCCTGTCCCCACCCAACTCCCCTCATACCCTCTGTCAGAGCCTACCCCTCAGAGAGGCCACAGTCCCCCTCTCAGCTGAGCTGTCCACAGAAGCTCTGCCCTCTCTGCCCAATTGAATTCCAGCTGCTGTTTTCTAGACCACATTTTGTGCCAGTGGATGCCACCTGCCCCCAGCCACAGCTGGGCCCCCCACCTCCCCACCCTTCCCCTCTGGCCAAGATTCCAAGGCAGCAGAATTCTAAGGCTCCTGTTCTCCCCTTGAAGCCCCGGTGCCTCATGGAATTTTGGTGAAGAACCTCGCGGTTCACCACTCCCACCTCCTGAGGTTTACATGCACAGATATCTTGAAGGGCGCCTCGGCTGGGAGATAAAAACTCCAACCCTAGGTGGAAGCCCAGCCCTAACCCTCACTCCAACCCCGGTGACCTTCATCTTCTCCAGTTGCTCCATTTGTAGAATGTTTCCAAATCCCTTGCCTCAGTTTCCCCCAGTAGTCCTCATGCAATAAGGAAGGACCTTAGTATTTGAAGTTAATCACCAAAGGGATGTTGCCTATAAGCTTAAAGTATACATAATGGCCCACCTCTGGGAATCCTGCCTCCCAGAAAATGAGTGGTAAGCTAAAGTACCTTTGTTTAGCTCACAGGAACCATCCTGACCAGGCCCACCTGTGAATGACTGCAGGGAGGGAGAAATTACCACCACCCCTCCAGAGTCTGGCTGGAACCAGGACTTTACCCCTTGCCCTTTTGGTATAAAAGAAGCCTGAGTCCTAACTTGAGGAAGTTGGTTCTTTGGGACACTAGTTCACCAACTTCTCCATCTGCTGGCTTTCCAAATAAAGTCATTATCCCTTCCCCCAACAGCTCGTCTCTTAATTTATTGGCCTGTCATGTGGTGAGCAGTACGATGAGCTCAGACTCAGTAACACTCAAGGGATGGAAGCATGTACGTTCAGTCTGACTTGAAGCTCTCCTATAAATGTGGCTTCTTAACGCACCAGAGACTGGGATGAACCTCATGAAAATGCCCTCCTGCTCCCACACCTACTTGGGGTCCTCAGGGCTGGGGTGGAGTGGGCACTCAACCAGGAGGCTGAGTAGGAAGGTGGAGAGAGGAAGGTTCCTCTCTTCCACAGACTGATGTTAACTAGGAGAGACTTGCGTCCCCTGAAATGTAATTTCGAAGATTCGAGCACAAGGACTGAGGTCCTTATTTGGGGTGCTGTAAATACCTGGGGGGTTAAACTCTGAATTTAGGATTCATTCATCTGCTCAATTAACAAATATTTCCAGGGTGCCTACCTACAAGATGCCAGGCGCTGGGGATCAGTGGTGATTCTCAGTGGCCTGAGAATCTCACACACACACACACTCACGTGTGCCATGCTGAGGGCTCTGGTGCAGACAGGGGAGCTGACCCAGGCTGGAGGTCAGCTTCCCCAGGAAGGGGTTGTCCAATGGACAGCTGAGGGCTGTTAAGATGCTGAGGCCCTTCAGCAGCACAAACTTTTTATGACCTCCTGACCTAGAAAAATATTGCATCACACTGTCTCATTTTTGTGGGGAGCTTGATAACTAAGATACTTGCTCTATATCTCTGTGGAAACCTTTGGAGAACAAACGAGACATCAGTAATGCTCTTTTTTTTTCAGAATGAAAAGTAATTTTCATGGCTTTTTTTCTTTTGCATTGCAGAAGGTGAACTGGGGGGACATGGCTCCCCCAGGATGTCTCTGGCTGGGGCACAGAGCACCCTGATTTTGTACTACTCAGTGATGCCCTATTGGGACTCAGTGAGTCCACCTGTCACCTTTCCAGGCCCCTGCTGGCATGTCCTCTGTTGAGGTCCAAGGACATGAGTATGTTTTCTAGGAGCTGGATGCCAGCAGCCACAGAAAGGGACTACAGGAAACAGGGCTAGAGAAAACAGAAAGCATTAGGCATAATCTAAAGATCAGAGGGAAACTGGGAGCTATTTGAGGATCAGAGAATTTCCAAAGGAAATGTTGAAACTCTGAGTGGCTCCATGCTGGTGGGAAAGGCCTGCAGATTCTGGTTCCTGTCCCTCCCCAGAATTAGGGCCCTTCTCTCCCTTCTTGGAAGCCCCAGTTTGATGGGTGAAATCGACGGCCCATCTTTTTTTTTTTTTTTAATCTTTCGGCCACGCTGCGCGGCATGTGGGATCTTAGTTCCCCGACCAGAGATTGAACCCGTACCCCCTGCATTGGCAGTGGAGAGTCTTAACCACTGGACCACCAGGAAATTCCCTTGACAGCCCATCTTAACCCTCAAGGCTCCCTTATTCCACCCCCGTTTCTCCTCAGACTCCTCTCCTGTTAGTTCCACGTTCAGGCCTTTGCTCATGCTGTGCCCTGACCTGGAATGCCTTCCCCTTCCTCTCAACCCCTGCAAAGCAGAGCTAATCTTTTGTGCCCACCTTCCTCAGGAAGCCTTCTCCTCCTTGGTATCTTTGGAGTGTGTTTCTGGTGAGGATGCATCATTATTTGGGTAGGCTCTGATCTCTTGATTCCTGATATTTTACAGGTGGGTCATCAAGGCCAGCACTGTCCAACAGAAGCATAACACAAGCCACATACACATGTAAAATTTTCTACTAGCAACATCGAAAAAGTAAATAAACAGATGACATTCATTTTAACAATATGTTTTAACACAACATAGCCAAAGTATTATCACTTTAACATATCAATATTAAAAATTAGTAAGAAAATAGAGTTGACCCTTGAACGACACGGAGGTTAGGGGTGCTGACCTTCCCCACGGTCAAAAATCCGTGTATAGGGCTTCCCTGGTGGCGCAGTGGTTGAGAGTCCGCCTGACGATGCAGGGGACACGGGTTCGTGCCCTGGTCCGGGAGGATCCCACATGCCGCGGAGCAGCTACGCCCGTGAGCCATGGCCGCTGAGCCTGCGCATCCAGAGCCTGTGCTCCGCAATGGGAGAGGCCACAACAGTGAGAGGCCCGCGTACCGCAAAAAAAAAAAAAATCCGTGTATAACTTAGTCTGCCCTCTGCACCTGAGTTTCCTCCATATCCGTGGTTCCTGCCTACCTGCGGTGCAGCATCCGTGGATGGATTCAGCCAACTGCAGACTGTGTAGTACTGTAGTACTTACTGCTGAAACAATCCACACGTAAGGGACCCACACCGTTCGAACCCTTATAGTTTAAGGGTCAATCGTAGTTTACATCTTTATTTTCATACTTTCTTTGAAATGTAGTTTGTATGTGACACGTGATCTGCCTCAATTCAGTGTAGCCACATTTCAAATGCTCACTAGTCGGCTCCTGACTACCGTGTAAGCCAGCACAGATCTAGGCCATATTAGTCTTTGGGTTACAGGTGACAGAAGTTCACATTAAACTGGCTTAAGTGCAAAAGGGCATTGGCTCATGAAACTGAAAAGACCAGGGGCGGATGGTTTCAGGCACAACTAAATCCAAGTGTTCGAATAATATCGATGTCAATAGAGTTCTGACTTTCTGTATTTTCCAGCTCTTCTCAAGCAGGCTCTGGATGGCATAGCAATGACAGCCACCACCAGCCTCAGACTTTACCGGCTCAGCCACCTGAGCCCCACACCCACTTTCTCTTCTCCAAGAGTCCCCTCTCGCCAGACTCCCATTGGACCAACTGGAATCATGTGTTCATTTCTGAACCAATCACTGTGTAGCTAGGTGAATGGAACTGACTGATTGGTCAGACCTGAGTCACAAGCCCATTTCCCCCCAACATGGTAGGAGAGTAGAGTCCGCTTCACGTGACCTGCCTGGACAGAGAGTGGGGGAGGGGTTGTTTCCAATGGAAAATCACGGGGCTGGTACCAGAAGAGCGGGGTGGGGAGCGGGAGAGGGAGGGGTGAGTGGTGGGAGTGGGAGGTGGCCAGAGTAGGGGTGGGATTGAATCAGAAGGGGCTCCCAAAGAGTAGTGGAGCATCAGGTCAAAGAGGAAAGCCATAATGTGGTCCTGCAGAAATGTTTAATATCTTTAATGACTTGCATCGCACCTGCCCATGACGACGGACGACAGCCTTTGTGCTGGAGCCAGCCGGGAGGTTGGTGGACTGCAGGAATCTGGAGTGGGGAGGGGCCAGGGTGGCGGTGGGGACTCAGGGCAGCCCTGTTTAGCAATTGGTACAGCAGTACTTTACTCCGTCGACAGGGCTGTGGTCACAGGGAGGGAACCAGGGTAATAACCTGAGTTATCCCTAGACCTCAGACACCACGTCCGCCTTCACCCCTGCACTGAGTACTCAGCCCACCCTGAGAGAAAGCCCTGGGCTGGTGGAGCCCTAAGCGGAACACCAAAACGTTTTAGCCAAAAGAGGCAGAGCAGATGGGGCCTGCGAGAGGTCTGGGGGTCCCTGAGCCCCAGATAGGCAAAAGGAACTGATGTGTCAATGCAGAGAGCTGGGCGCATGAGTCAGAGCTGAAGCCTCAGGGGAAGGCAAGGGGTCATAAATGGCCTCACCTGAGGAGGCTTCCTGAGCTCCACCTGAGACGGACAGAAAACTGACTTGAAGAGCCCAGGGATCTCACCTCGGAGGTGCAGACACCCCTGCAACAGAGGCAAGATAAATTTCAGACCATGTCCGACCAGATCATTGGAAGAATTGATGACATGGGCAGTCGCATTGATGACCTGGAGAAAACTATCACAGACCTCATGACGCAGACTGAGGTGGAAGAGCTGGATGGTGAAGACAGATCCCTGCCACACAGAAGAGGTGAAGGTTGCTCATCTGCACTGGAACCTGGAACAACCTTTTTACAAGCCAAGAGAAGACGATGGTTTTTTGCAACTACTATGTGTAGACAGGTTTTATATTATAAAGTGTGCATTCTTCTTACCATATACTATAGAGTTAATTTATAGAGTGATTTCTCTCCCATGCCCCCCACATTTCCTGAACACGGTAACTTCATATCTTGGACCTTGGTCAGTTGTGCTATTAAACACTAATACTTTGGCAGTTCCTGGGGGGGAAAAAGAAAGAAATGGTACATTGCTTTATTTTTCTAGGCTAACATTTAAAGCATTATTCTATTCCAGGAACTCTAAATGTATTAACTCTTCAATCTATACAACCCTTTGAGGCAGATACTATTCCTAAATTCATTTTACAGATTGGGAAACTGAGGAACAGAGGGACAGAGAGGCTAAATAACTCCCGATGGTCACAGAACTAGCAGAAACAAGATTTAAACTCAGGTGGTTCCAGAATCCACACGCTGAGGTGCTCAGCCATGCTGCCTCAAGTCAAAATGGGCCCTACACAGCTTGCTTCTCAGAGTGGCATGCTACAGAGTCTCCCCCATTCCTGGGGTTCTCCTTCTAGGGTGATCAAAGGCCTTGGGGGCATGATAAGCAGTCTACAGAACTTGAAAGTGAGCTTCTGGCCTTTGGTCCATTCTGGTCACCACTGTCCACATGATCCATTAAAAATCGGGGAACTGGGCTTCCCTGGTGGCGCAGTGGTTGAGAGTCCGCCTGCCGATGCAGGGGACACGGGTTCGTGCCCTGGTCCGGGAAGATCCCACATGCCGCGGAGCGGCTGGGCCCGTGAGCCATGGCCGCTGAGCCTGCACGTCCGGAGCCTGTGCTCCGCAACGGGAGAGGCCGCAGCAGTGAGAGGCCCACGTACCGCAAAAAAAAAAAAAAAAAAAAAAAAAAAATCGGGGAACTGGGTTGCCCAACTCTCCACATCAAGGGGGGACCTGGGGTCTTTGACTCTGGCTCCAGAGGGACCAAGCTGTTCCTATCCCACCCCATTAGAGATCCACACCTGCTTCATCCGCTTCACCCCTGAGGTCCGCCCTCAGTGGATCAAGATGCGCAAACCAGGCCTTGGCAGGGATTCACTACTGGCGCCTGATGGCTTCTGTCCCTGAACCTTGGCCAAGAAAATCAGATCCTGAGGCACAAAAACTTGGCCTTGCCACTTGGACTGGCTTGCTGGGAAAAGCCTACTCTTTCTTTTAAGTCTCCTCCAATAATGAAAACAGAACTAAAATTAACGTCTCCAAATCCAGCCTGCCACCTTAGTTGGCAAGCCCTCATGGCTTTTGCTTTTAAAAAGAAACAATGTAAATAAAGTACCTATCACAGTTCTAGGCTCAGAATAGTTCTCAAGAAGGAGTATTGAAAAAAAGAGTATTAGGCCAGAAAAATCAGGTTCCACTTTTCATCTGTGTGACTCTGGGTAAGTTACTTTGGCCTCTCTGCACCTCATTTTCCTCATCTGTAAATGGAGGTAATGATATTCGGTGTTGTGGTGATGTTATGAACGTTAAGTGAAATAATGGATGTAAAGGAGACATTCGCTAAAACTCAGCTTCCTGCCACTCTTTTCCCAAGCAGAGGTGGGTATGTGTGCCAAGGTCACAGAGATGCTAGGATTCCCCCTTTCAGGCCCCTGGGCTGGCTGAGCACCAGGTCCCCACGGGGACTGACTACATTGGTCCCTATTAGGGCTGAGCAGGGCCGTGCCGGGACTTCCCCAGTTGCTGGTAGACTTTCCAGGCTGAGCTCAGGGGACTTTCCTCTCCCGACCTGGACAAATGCCCAGAGTGGAAAATGAGTGAGGTCTGTGCCTCAAGGATCCATTGTTGGTGTCTAGGCTGCTGAAAAGGGGGAAATGGAACAAACAGGAATAGTGGCCCTTTCCCATTTTTGGTCTTGGGGGTCTGAAGCTGGAATGGGATCCTGAAATGGCTTCCCCCAAGCCACAAATCTGGCACCTGAAAGGTGTCAGGGGAGGACAGCTGACCATCCACCCAAACGCAGGAGGTAGGGCTGAGTGGGGCCTCAGCAGCTCCATCCAATGAGCACTTTCTCCCAGCCAGGCCAGGAGGGGAGCAGGCAGAGAGGGTCCGGCTTGGGCTCCAGCTCTGGGCTTGCCACTGTTTTCTTACCTCTAAAATGATGGGCCCATAGAAAGGTTGGTGCTGTAAGGCATGAGGGGAGGGTTCCAGAGGTGGAGAGCACAGGGCTTCTGCCCCAAAGAGGATGTTGGCAAATCACTCAGCCTGTGTGAGCCTGAGATCCCTGGAGTAGGAGTAGGGAGCAGCTCCTGCCCACAGCACTGATCTCAAAGGGAAGTTGTGAGCATCGGATAACCTCTATGATCTTGGTGACTTTCTGCTGCATCCCTGCATCCCCTCTCTCCACATTCACGTGCACACGTGTGCACACACACACACACATACACACCAGCCAGCCAGCAGGGCTTGTTCGTTATACCTCCAAAACACATCTTGAATCTTGAACTTGACCACCTTTTGCATCTCCACTTCCCTGGTCCAGCCACCATCATCTCTCATCCTCCTTTCCATGGCCTTCTCCCTGGACTCTTGATTTTTCTCTTGTCTCTCATGTCCTTTCTCCTACAGCAGCCAAAGGGATCATTTTGAAAGGCCAACTGAATCATGTCACTCTCCTGCTTTTAAACACTCCAATGACTCCAACACACACAGAAGAAAAGCCAAACTCCTCTTCCTGGCATCCCAGCCATGTGTGATATGGACTTCAGCCTCCTGCCACCCATACCCTTGCCCCATTGGCCTTGCTGCCCCTCCAACAGACCACAGCCCCTCCCTGCCTCAGGACCTTTGCACTGGCTATGCCTCCCACCTGGAACACTGCTACTCCCGGCTTTGACTGTGCTTGTCTCTCCCTTTGGAACTCATTGTCACCTCCTCTGAGAGTGGCCCTCCCTGACCACCCTTCCTATGAGAGACCCTAGGCACTCTTTTTTTTTCTTTTCATACATCTTTAATGGAGTATAATAGCTTTACAATGTTGTATTAGTTTCTGCTGTACAACAAAGTGAATCAGCTAGAAGATATATCCCCATAACCCCATCTCCCCTCCCTATCCCACCCCTCCAGGTCATCACAAAGCACCGAGCTGTAGCTATCTGTTTTCCATTTGCTAGTGTATATATGTCAGTGCTACTCTCTCACTTCGTCCCAGCTTCCCCTTCCCCACTGTGTCCTCAAGTCCGTTCTCTACGTCTGTATCTTTATTCTTGCCCTGCCACTAGGTCCATCAGTACCATTTTTTATGGTGGGAGCCCCTAGTCACTTTTTTTTTTTTTTGGTGGGGAGGCTGCGTTGGGTCTTTGTTGCTGCACAGGCTTTCTCTAGTTGTGGTGAGCAGGGAGCCACTCTTCGTTGGGGTGCGCAGGCTTCTCATTTCAGTGGCGCCTCTTATTGGGGACCACAGGCTCTAGGCGCGCAGGCTGCAGCAGTTGCAGCACGTGGGCCCTAGAGCGCTTGGGCTTCAATAGTAGCATCATGCGAGCTCAGTAGTTGTGGCTCACGGGCTCCACCGCATGTGGGATCTTCCTCCACCAGTGATCGAACCCATGTTCCCTGCATTGGCAGGCAGATTTTAACCACTGCGTCACCAGGGAAGTCCCCCTAGTCACCCTTGATCACTATTAAAAGAGACTTTTTTTTTAAGGTAAAATCGTGATTCTCACATAATTATAAAATGAACACAAGTCAAAGATTTCATCTAACTCAGTAATTTGTGGGGAAACCAGTAAGACGTTACAACCGACTCAAAGGACACACATATATTGGCAATCACAAATGGATTTATAATACAGATGTAAAAATGGTCAATATCGGGCCTCCCTGGCGGCGCAGTGGTTGAGAGTCCGCCTGCCGATGCAGGGGATACGGGTTCGTGCCCCGGTCTGGGAGGATCCCATATGCCGCGGAGTGGCTGGGCCCGTGAGCCATGGCCGCTGGGCCTGCGCATCCGGAGCCTGTGCTCCGCAACGGGAGAGGCCACAACAGTGAGAGGCCCACATACCGCAAAAAGAAAAAAAAAAAAAAAAAAAAAAAAAAAATGGTCAATATCCACAGGGCAATAATTAATTGCATTCCACTCCAACAAAATCCACTTGCATTTCCGTGAATAAGAATCATTTGTATGTAGAAGTAATGAAAGGTGCAGGCCCTTGAGAATCAGCCAGCCAGGACTGGTGCCCCAGACAGGACACCCAGTTATCTTTCTTGGCCTATTTCAAAGTCTCTTGCAAGTTTCCTGACATCCTCTTTCTTGCACTTAGCAGCACCTTTAACCTTTTCTTTTCTTTCTTTCTTTTTTTTCTTTTTTTTTTTGTTGTTGCCATTTTACCTTTCACGTATTTCTTATCTTTCTCCCTTCGTCCCAGGCTTGAATGTGTCTTAAGGGCGGAAATTCTGTTTTGTATGCAAGCCTCCCCGAAATCCCGTGTTGAAAGGTACCCTTGCGACCTGAGGTCTTCTGGTCCCTGGGCAGAACCAGTGCGTGGGTAAGTCTGGGGTTAGGGAGGAGACGTGAATCACGAAATGACGCACTGCGGGAAGGAGGAGGCGAGGGACGGATTAATCCGCGGTCATTCCCTGCACGCGTACTGTGTGCCAAGCAAGGTTGCGAACTAGGAACACGGTCAGGAAAAAGGGTGGATCCGGCTGTGCCGCTGCAGGACTCGGTGTAACCCGGAGCCTGAGTAAATGAGTTAAACACACATACAAATGTGAAGTTGCAGTTTTGACGAATGTACGCGTGCCAAGAGACCCTGCTATATCCGGGCTTCACCTGGTTCGGGCGCCAGCAGAGATCTATAAGCCTGTGCGAGTGTGCGGACTTGACTGTTTCTCGCGCAACAGGCAAGAGGGCATGTATGCAGAAATGCAAGGGTACTTACAGATATGCAAGAATCAAAGCTGATGTGAATAGTAAATGCATGAATGCAGAATGAATGCCTGTCGGCGGCACAAACGCACACGGGTCGAAGTGATAGTCCTCGGTCTCTCCGCCGTTCAGTGTCCACCACACCGCGCGCGCCCTCTGCCGCTGCCCAGGCGCCTAGTTCTGCACCTTCTTGTTCCGTCTCGCTCCTCCCCTTCGAGCCAACGTCAGTATCTAGCTCCTCCCAACGCAGGGAGGAGAACGAGACAGTGCCCGTGGTTCGCTACGCATGCGCACACTAGAGCCATTTTGAAGAGGATTGCTGTAAAATCACCCTACTAGTAGTCAGGATGGCCGAGCGGTCTAAGGCGCTGCGTTCAGGTCGCAGTCTCCCCTGGAGGCGTGGGTTCGAATCCCACTTCTGACAAACTTTCGGTTTTTCTTTTTTTTTTTTGCTTTTCACCTGAAGTGGCACATCAAATAGGTAATACTACTAATCTTTTTACGAAACAAGTATTTCCTTCTTAAAAGGTGTTTTTTTCTTAATGATATTTATTTGACTTTTGGAATGTAAAAGAGAAAGATCCGATCTGAAACCGCAAAGACACTCTCCTTAGACCCTGGAACGGAAAAAGAGAAAAAAAAAAAAAAAATGGGAAGGTTGTCAGAAGTGGGATTCGAACCCACGCCTCCAGGGGAGACTGCGACCTGAACGCAGCGCCTTAGACCGCTCGGCCATCCTGACCCTTGGATAAACGTTTGTGGCGTCTTTTTTAGTGTACTGTATGGTGCGATGCGGTTTGGAAATTATCCAAATGATTTTTGAGGTCCCTGGTAGCTCCAGATCCAACCACACAGCCCCTCGTCATCCGCAATCAATAACCACCCGCGTTGCCAAGATTTACCGTAATCCTTAAACTGGTTCAGTCTTTTTACTACTTATATGTTTTAAATGGAAACTCTAGCCTGAACAGAAAATGAAAATTAGTTTCTCTTGCCATCAATAGAAAATAACCATAAAAATAAATACTATGGAAATGAAACTATATTATTAAATTCTAGTCACTTGCCAACGCTCGGAACCTGAAGTTTTGACATTATTTTTAATGACAAATACTATCGAAAGGGTCGAGACTATTGTTGAGCCCCTGGGGGAAGTGAGGAGGGGGTCTACATGATTCTTTTTGGAAGGGGGTGTGCTCGGTTATGGACTTTGCCATGGGCTCCTCCATGGATGGGAAGACACGGGCAATGGGATCCCATTCCACAAGTGTTTATCTGAAGCCTCATCAAGAGAAAGTTGGCTTTTATACCTTTTTGTAAACTGGCCAAGGGCAAAGCTGGAGGATGTTAAACCTGGAGAAGAGATAATTTATGTCTATAAAACCCTCATGTGTACAAGGGATTTAGGTTGTGGCTGTTGATCCTTGCTCCGAGAACTGGGGCTTGAGGTGGGCATGCAATGGGTGAGAGGTTACCACGAAGGAAGGTTTCCACAGAAGAAAGAGTTTGCTGGAAAGAAAACAGGGTGCCTGTGGAGACAGTGATATCCCCATCATTGGAGGCATTCAAGATGAGGCTGGACATTCACTGGCAGAAAAACTGGTAAAGGGACTTGACAGTTCCTGTTTCTTATTGCTGCTGTAACAAATTACTACTAACTTAAGAGACTTAAAACCACACCATTTATTATCTTATAGTTCTGGAGGTCAACACTGTGTTCCTTCTGGAGTCTCTAGGGGATATCCATTTCCTTTCCTTTTCCAGCTTCTAAAGACCACCACATTCCTTGGCTCATATCCCCACATCACTCCACCTTCTGCTTCTGTCTTCATGATGCCTTCTCTGACTCTGACCCTCCTGTCTAACCTCTTATTCTCACCTAACGCAAGTTTGTGTGCCCAAAGCACAGTGAGGCCAAACACACCTGAACATCAGAGTTTGGAGCAGAGAAAGATTTATTGCCAGGGCCATGCAAGGAGAACATGTGGCTTGTGCTCAAAAGGCCGGAACTCCCCCATGGGTTTCAGGGAAGAAGGTTTTATACGTAAATTTGGTGGGGGAGGGCTACAGGGTGTGTAACCTTCCTCTAGTTGGCGGTGAGGTAACAGGGTGGTGTTCTAAGAATCTCAATCATCAGCCTTCCGGTTCCAACCAGTCTGGGGTCCCAGTGCTTGTACTGAGCCTGAAGTTACCATCCTCTACCTGGGCAGGGGCCTTAGTTCCTATAGAAGAACTCAGAGATGTATGTCAGGTTTTCCTTACATCCCCCCAGGAGGAACCAGGAGGAACCAGGAGCAGGCCCCATGGCTGCACTATGGATTCTTTCTGTATTCCCTCACTCTAATTACTAATTGAATCTGCCCTTTGGAACTCAGAGAAGGTCTTAGAGGCGGAAACCTTTTTCCCACAAACAGATGGGGAGTACAGAAAGGCCTTTGTACTTGAGAAGGCCCCACAGGGTCCTGTACAGTTTCAATTCCTCCTTTCCTTTGATACTCCTGTCTTCAGGGGAACAGGTGTTGAATAGAGAGGTCAATCATAAACTTGGTGAGGAACTTGGTTTTAGGGGAACTTGGTTTCATTATAAAGATGCTTGTATTTACACTGGGTCCATCCTGATAATCCAGAGTAATCTCCCCTGTCTCAAAATACTTAATTTAGCCATATCTGCAAAATCCCTTTAATCATGTAAAGTAATATAGTCACAGGTTCCAGAAATTGGAGGTAATTATCTTTGGTGAGGCAGCCTGTGTGTGTTTGAGGGGGGCAGAGGCAGGGTGAGAGGGAGACTTGTATATTTAAATTTTTGTACCATGTGCATATATTCTCTAGTCAAAAATAAATATGATTTCACCAGGTGATCAAGGTCAACATCAATAGTGATAAGTCAGATTGATAGTTTGTCAGATTGATTTGATGTGCCCTTAAATGGCACTTGGCCCCACACAATTATTCTGAGTCTAATCATGAGAAACATCTGACCAATCCCAATTTAAGAGCATCCTACAAAATACCTGAGTAGTGCCTCTCAAAACTAGCAAGGTCATCAAACACAAGGAAAGTCTAAGAAACTGTCACAGATAAGCCTAAGAAAAGACATCACTAGTAGATATAATCTGGTATCCTGGATAGGATCCTGGAACAGTAAAAGGACATTAGGGAAAAACTGAAAAAATCTGAATGAGGTATGGACTTTAATAATAATGTATCAATGTTGGCTCATTAATTCTGATAAATATACCATACTATAACTGAGCAGGACTCTAAGGGGCCTTCCCAGGACAGACCCCTCCCCCATATCCTCTGCTTTAGCTCCTCTCTGAAGTACATAGATAATAGTATCTGGTACACATTTCCTGAGTTGTTTTACTGATGCTAAAACCACCACCAAATGGAAGAAATTAACTACTTGATGATCATGAGCATGTAGCCCCCAGACCTATTGGCACCTAAGGATTGATAATGTTAGCCCCTGTGACACCACCCTGTTACCTCACCATAAACCAGTCAGAGAATTGTGCACGAGCTGATTGCATAACCTGGGACACCCAATCCTCACTTTGCCTTTAAAACTGCCTCAATGAAACCCATTGGGGAAGTTCAGGCTTTCTGAGCATTAGCTGCTCTGGACTCCTTGCTTGGCGCCCTGCAATAAACGCTGCACTTTCCTTCACCACAACCCAGGGTCAGTAGATTGGCTTTACTGCACACAGGTGAGCAGATGCAAGTTTGGTTCAGTAACACTACTAATGCAAGATATTAATAACAGAGGAAACTGTGTGTGGGGTATAAGTGAACTCTCTGTACTCTTTGCAATAATTCTGTAAATCTGAAACTATTCTGAAAAGTTTAAAACTCTTAAAAATAATACAATTTCATAGATTATATATAACAAAACATATAAACTGTAAAATATATAACTACATTGTTTACACATTTATATTGTATATAAAATTATTTATTTAAAAAAATATATAACAAAATGTGTCTATTAAAGTCTCAGAGGCCATAAAAAATCTGGATCTGTGATTATCTCTGGATGGTGGCATTTATTGTGAATTTTTCTCATCAGTTACCTGCATTTGATATTTGTATAATGAACATAGATTACTTGGGTAATTCTTTTTTAATTAAAAAACTGTCAGGAAAAATTGGAGAAGGCTTTGGAAAAGGCAAAAAGATTCCCGGATGTTCTTTCAACGGAATATTATGTGTTGTCTACAGCTGTGCTGTCTAATACAGAAGCCACTAACCACGTGTAGCTACTGAGCACTTGAGATGTTTTGCAATCTTGGTATGAAAAAAAGAATGCAAAATATCTCAATAATAATGTTTATATTGATTACATGTTTAAATGATAATATTTTGAATATATTGGGTTAAATATGATATATTATTTTATTTTATTTATTTATTTTTTTTTGCTGTACGCGGGCCTCTCACTGTTGTGGCCTCTCCCGTTGCAGAGCACAGGCTCCAGATGCGCAGGCTCAGCAGCCATGGCTCACGGGCCCAGCCGCTCTGCGGCATGTGGGATCTTCCCGGACCAGGGCACGAACCCATGTCCCCTGCATCGGCAGGCGGACTCTCAACCACTGCGCCACCAGGGAAGCCCAATATATATTATTTTAAATTGTTTAAAATTCAGTTCGTAAGTATGCAAACAAATCTTGTCTGGTAAATGGAATTGATTCCATCCTTGGTAGAGGCCAGTTTTGCATTTATTAGCAAATTCATTTCAGCATCCCTGATTGTGAGAGATATGTACATATATATATATATATGCATATATGTGTGTGTACTACACAGTTCACTGGTATTAACTACACATATTGTTGTACAAACATCACCACCATCCATCTCCAGAACTCTTTTCATCTTGCAAAACTGAGACTCTATACCCATTAAACAATAACTCTCCATTCCTTCCTCCCCCAACCCCTGGCAACCACCATTCTACTTTCTGTCTTTTTTTTTTTTTTTTTGGCCACACCACGCAGCTTGCAGGATCTTAGTTAGTTCCCCAACCAGAGATTGAACCTGTGCAGCCTGGCAGTGAAATCATGGAGTGCTAACCACTGGACCACCAGGGAATTCCCTATCTTTATTCATTTGATTACTCTAGGTACCTCATATAAGTGGAATCATATAATACTTGTCCTTTTGTGACTGACCAATTTCATTTAGGATGTCTTCAAGGTTTATCCATGTTGTAGCATGTGTCAGAATTTCCTTCCTTTTTAAGGCTGAATAATATTCCATTGTACATATATACTACATTTTGCTATCCATTCACCCATCAGTAAACACGTGGGTTGCTTCCATGTTTTAACTATTGTGAATAATGCTGCTATGAGCATGGCTGTATAAATATTTCTTCGAGATCCTGCTTTCAATTCTCTTGCACATAGTATACCAAAAAGTGGAATCTCTGGATCATATGGTAATTCTATTTTTATTTCTTTGAGGAATTGCCATACTGTTCCCACTGCACAATTTTTTTTGCATTTTACTTTAAAAATGTATCCTTTAAAAAAACCTTCTCAACATCCAGGAGGAGAATAGAAGGATGGCCCATCTACAGATGGGTACTTAACTACAGCATCTACAGAACATCGTATATAATTAGGATATGCCAATTTCCTGTTGGGCAAAGGAGGAGAAAAAGAAAACTCGGGGCAGTGGTGGGGGTGATGGAGATGGTGAAGCTTGGTGTCCTGGAGAAGAGGTTTCAGGAAGGGTCCTGGAACTGTGGGCATGGGTGGGAAGGGCCAAGGGAGGATGGAAGATGGGGGCAGCTCCCAGAAGCAGGGCCCTGGGCCAGAGTGGGGTGAGGGAGAGTGTTGATGCCCCTATGGCTATAGCTGGATCTTGCACCATTGGAAGGGAGGCTGAAGAAACTGACAGTATTCCTTCTTCTCGTGGTTGCTTCTCATATGTCACCTCCTCCAGGAAGCCTTCCCTGATGCTTCTTTCCTTTGACTAGGTATTTTGGCTTCCTCTGTGTTCCCACAACTCCCGGGCTGACCCCTCAAAGCACTGGAATTGGAATGGCCTCTCTAGGTGTCTTCCTGCCCCTGAGGCTGTGCTCTTCAAAAAGGCAGAGATTGCAAGTCTCATTTGCCCATGAATTCCCAGGGCCTAGGACACAAAAATGTGGAGAAGGAGCCAACTGAGTACAGGTTGAATAATGAATGAACGATACAACAGGATGGGGAGGGCCAGGGGGCAGGAAGTCCTGGAAACGCCACTCCAGACCTCCTCATGCATCTGGCACCTGGACAGGTTGGAGTCAGTCCACCCAAGCCCTGGCCTGGCCATCTCTCTCAGGAACATGAGTTGTGGATCCCTGAACAAATAGTTAATCTTGATGTCCTCTCTCTGGAGCTCTGACCTCCCATCCCACACAAGCTCTGTCCCCATCCTAATGGGCTGAAGGGGCCAGGCAGGGAAAATGGCCAAACCGTGTGTCCAACATATGCCTCATTCTGGGCAAATCAGTAACTGGCCCAGAGGTTGGCAGGCTCATGCCAGCATCCCACCCACTCTGTCCATACTTCGGCTGCGTCTCTCAACACAGAGACTTGCTCACAAAGGCCATCAGCCCACACCACTCTGCATGCCCACCCTTCGCTCTTGTACATCCACCTAGAACACCTCCTTCTCAAGTGGCTCTTTTCAAGGCTCTGTTCAAATGGCACCTCCACCCTGAAGGCCTCACGTCTTCTCCTACCCCGGGAGGTTCAGGCCTGGCGGAATTGCATAGACTGGCGTTTGCCTAGAAGTAATAGAGCCCCCTCTCCCTAAAGCTGTTGCTCTGTGATCTTCATGCGCACCCAGTTGCAGCCTGCTCCTTGGATGCACCCCCAGGGGGATGCACAGTGAGTGACAAGAGGAGCCACCTGGCCCCTGGTCACATTGCTCATGTACATCTTGAGCTAACTCTTGTCCGTCTCTGAGATGGACAGACGTTCCACCAGTGCCAAGAGGGCATTGGACAAGATCACTCTTCCCCAAACTTCAGGCGTTTATTACCCTATTTTCCCCTAACTACATATCACTGTTCACCTCAAAAAATATTTTTAATTAGTTATTATTATTATTATTATTATTATTTTTGGCTGCGCAACATGTGGGATCTTAGTTCCCTGACCAGGGATCACACCTGGGCCCTTGGCAGTCCTAACCACTGGCCCACTAGGGAATTCCCTGTACACTTAAATTTTTTTTCTTTAATTGTGATAAGATACATATAACAAATTTACCATTTGTAAGTGTACGGTTCTATGGCATTCACTGTTATGCAACCATCACCACATTCCATCTCCAGAATTTTTTCATCTTCTCCAACTGAAACTCTGTCCCATCAAACCATAACTCCCCATTCCTCTCTTCCTGAAGTCCCTGGCAATCAACATTCCATTTTCTCTTTCTATGGGTTTGACTTTTGCTTTTTCTTTTCTTTTTTTTAATATTTATTTATTTATTTATTTATTTGGCTTTGTCGGGTCTTAGTTGCAGCACACAGACTTCTCTCTAGTTGTGGCACACGGGTTAGTTCCCTGACCAGGGATCGAACCCACTTCCCCTGCATTGGGAGGTGGATTCTTAACCACTGGACCACCAAGGAAGTCCCTCTTTTGTTTTTTGATAGCAGCCATCCTAATAAATGTGGGGTGATATCTCACTGTGGTTTTGATTTGCATGCCTTAATGATTAGTGGTGTTGAGCATATTTTCGTATGCTTGTTGGCCATTTGTATATCTTCTTTGGAGAAATGTCTATTCAAGTCCTTTGGCCATTTTTTTTTTTTTTTTTTTTTTCGGTATGCGGGCCTCTCACTGTTGTGGCCTCCCCCGTTGCGGAGCACAGGCTCCGGATGCGCAGGCTCCGGACGCGCAGGCTCAGCGGCCATGGCTCACGGGCCCAGCCGCTCCGCGGCATATGGGATCCTCCCAGACCGGGGCACGAACCCGTATCCCCTGCATCGGCAGGCGGACTCTCAATCACTTGCGCCACCAGGGAGGCCCCCTTTGGCCATTTTTAAAATCAGTTTTGTTGTTATTGTTATTGAGTTGTAGGGGTTCTTTATATGTTCTGGAAGTTAGCCTCTTTTTAGGTTTAGATACATGATTGGTAAATATTTTCTCCCTTAGGTTGCCTTTTCACTCTATTTAACTGTGTCCTTTGATGCAGAAAGTTTTCAGTTTGATGTAATCCAATTTATCTATTTTCACTTTTGTTGCTTGTGTTTTTGGTGTCAAATCCTAGAAATCATTGCCAAACCCAACATCATGAAGCTTTTCTTTTTTTGGCTACGTTGGGTCTTCGTTGCTGCAGGTGGGCTTTCTCTAGTTGCATCACGCGGGGGCTACTATTTGTTGCGGTGCACGGGCTTCTCATCGCGGTGGCTTCTCTTGTTGCGGAGCACGGGCTCTAGAGTACAGGCTTCAGTAGTTGTGGCTCACGGGCTCTAGAGCTCGGGCTCTAGAATGCAAACTCACACAATAGTTGTGGTGCACAGGCTTATTGCTCCTCAGCATGTGGGATCTTCCCGGACCGGGGCTCGAACTTGTGTCCGCTGCATAGGCAGGCAGATTCTTAACCACTGCACCACCAGGGAAGCCCATGAAGCTTTTCCCCCTATGTTTCCTTCTATGAGTTTTATAGTTCTAGGTCTTATGTTTAAGTCTTTGATCCATTTTGAGTTAATTTTCATATATAGTATAAAGCAAGGGTCCAATTTCATTTTCTGTATGTGGATATCCAGTTTTCCCAACACCATTTGTTAAAAGACTGTCCTTTCGGGCCTCCCTGGTGGCGCAAGTGGTTGAGAGTCCGCCTGCCGATGCAGGGGATACGGGTTCGTGCCCCGGTCTGGGAGGATCCCATATGCCGCGGAGCGGCTGGGCCCGTGAGCCATGGCCGCTGAGCCTGCGCGTCCGGAGCCTGCGCGTCCGGAGCCTGCGCGTCCGGAGCCTGCGCGTCCGGAGCCTGTGCTCCGCAACGGGGGAGGCCACAACAGTGAGAGGCCCGCATACCGCAAAAAAAAAAAAAAAAAAAAGGAGATTAACAAAATTAGATGTTAAAGACATATTAGCACCAAAGAAGACTTTCTCCTTGGCATAATCAGACTGAAAGTGAAGTTAAAAACAAAGTACTCCTAATGAGGCATTTGAAGTATTTGATGACTACCCCTGGGCCATCAAAAATCATCTTACATCCCACACAAAGGTCTTTTCCAGGGGGATGCGCTGCTCTCAGATCTTAAAGGGGATTCTTGTCAATGATCCGCATTCCCCGAGCCTTTCCCACCTCTGTTTGGTACATTCTGGGCTGGGGTGGAGATGGCAATAGATTGAAAGCTGCTCTGGCCTCCACCTCCTGCTGGGGCCGTATGACAGAAGAGAGGGTAAGAAGGAGCAGAAGCAGATGGGGAGGCTGGAAATGGCGGTGGGGGGGGATACTTAGGCAGGACTGCCTCTCTCAGGGTCACTGCTGGGGATGAGAAGATGTAGATGCTAGTTCTGCTGTTGCCTCTAATTCAGTAGGTGACCCTGGGTAAGTCACTGCCCTTTACAAATGAGTAAAACCAGTTGGTGAACAGCCTCTTTGGAAGAATGGTGCAGCCACTTTCGAAAACAGTTTTGCAATGTCATATAAAGTTAATGATACACATACCACATGATCCAGAAATTCTACTCCTAGGTACATACCCAAGAGAAATAAAAACATATGTTCACACAAAAAACCTGCATGTGAATGTTCATAGCAGTTTTATTCATAGCCGTCCAAACTGGAAAGAACCCAAATGTTCATCAACCAGTGAAAGGACAAAGAAATTGTGGTATATCAATACAATGGAATACATTCCTTAATAAAAGGAAACAATCTACCTGTATGCTCATCAACATAGATGTGTCAATGAAAAATTAATTAATAGTCAATCTAAGAAAGAAATAGAAAATTTCATCCAAGCCAATCTGAGGATATAACCAGGCAGATAGCCTTTCCAAAAGCTCTGAGGACTGACTGTTCCACCTGTTAGAGGTCAAAAGAGAGTTATGTACATTTTTGAGACAAAGGGTTATGCATCACATGACGTATTGACAGTTTACACAATCCAAATCTGCATGTACAAAGCAAGTAGCGGGTCACTGTGACCCCTTACAAGATTAAGAAGGAATGTTATCTCCTATAGAGATAATGCAGACACACAATACACACTAAAAGGGAGGGAGGAGAAACATACGAAAAAACATTTTATGTTTAAATTTGTCTTGTCTTGCCATAAAATATGAATTTTATTTCATCAGATGAATTTCAAAAGCTTTATGTTACATAAAAGAGCTTTTCACAAAAGACTACTGTATAAGTTTCCTCTTGCTGCTGTGACAAATTATCACAAATTCAGTGGTCTAAAACAACACATTTATTCTATTGTAGATCTGGAGTCTAAAATGAGCCTTAAGGGGCTAAATCAAAGTGTCAGCAAGGCTGCTTGCTTCTGGAGGCTCTAGGGAGAATTTGTTCTTTGCCTCTTCCACTTCTAAAAGCTACCGGCATTCCTTGGCTCCTGACTGCATCCTGTCAATCTCTATTTCTGTGCTCACATTACTGTCATCAAATCTCCCTCTGCCTCCCTCTTTTTTTTTTTTTTTTTTTTTTTGCCTCCCTCTTATAAGGACATCTGCAGTTACATTTAGGGCCCACTCAGATAATCCAGGATAATCTCCTCATCTCGAAGTCTTCAATCACATTTGCAAAATCCCTATTTCCATAATAGGTAATGTTCACAGGTTCCAGGGATTAGGATGGAACATCTTGGCCTGCCACAAGTATATCATGTAAGATTCTATATAACATTCTGGAAAAGGCAAAACAACAATGACAGAAAACAGGTCAGCGGTTGCCTGGGGCCAGGGTGGAGGTCACAAAGGAACTTTTTGGGGTGATCAAAATGTTCTATATTTTAATTTTGGTCGTGGTTACATGACTGTCACATTTATCAAAATGCCACAGAGTGGGAGAAACAAAGTAGGAGAAAACAATAGCAACATACAAAAGTGACAATGGGGAGAGAGGATCCAAAATATAAAAGGAGCTCCAAAAATTAAAAAAAACAAACAAACACAAACTGGGCTGCAACATTGGAGGGAGTACAGTACTCCACAAGACCGCTGTCACTTCTGACGCAACTGCAGGGTTTGGGGGGGTTCCCAAAACCACCCTCAGGTTCAATAATTCATTAGCTAGAAGGCCTCACAGAACGTGCTGCAAGCTGTTATACTCACAGTTACAGTACATTACAGATAAAGAACACAGATTAAAATCAGACAGGCGGTGATGGAAATGTTCTGGAATTAGACGGTGGTGATGATTCATTATAGTGAATACACTAAAACCACTGAATTGTATACTATTTTAAAGGGTGACTTTTAAGTTCCGAAAGTGGAATGTCCATTGTCCTCTCCCCAGGGAGTCACGGACTCCATGCATTACTTACCCAGCACTGATGTGTGACAGTACACATGGAGTACTGCCAACCAGGTAAACTCACCAGCTGCCTTGGTGGCGAGAGCCCTTCTTGGGATTTCATCACCTGGCCACTGTTGATCTCAGTGTCCAACTCCTTCAGGTGGAGCTACTTGAGCTGATGGACAGTGCCTCCACCCTAAACAAAGGTATTTCTATCAGGCATGACGGTCCAAAGTTTTAGAGATTACCTCTCAGAAACTGAGGAAAAATGGCCAGACCACCCTTTGGGCAAATGTAGTTCTTCACTACACAAAGGCAAATGATTCAAAACTTAAATTCACAGAAAAGGAAATATGAAAGGCCAATATTCAGCCACACTAGCTAAATATTAGGAAATACAAATGGAAACAATGAGACTTTTTTTTTAAGCTCACTACATATAACCATAGGGGCAGGTACAAAGTTAAGCTCACTTACTCTTTTTTTTTTTAATATTTATTTTTTTATTATTTTTGGCTGACTTGGGTCTTAGCTGTTGTGCACAGGCTTAGTTACCCAACGGCATGTGGGAATCTTAGTTCCCAGACTAGGGTTCAAACCCACATCCCCTGCATTAGAAGGCGGATTTTTAACCACTGGACCACAAGGGAAGTCCCATAAACTCACTTACTCTTAATGGGGATGTCAACAAATATGGTCTTTTGGAGCAATTTGGAAGCATCTATTAAAAAAAAAACATGTAAATACCCTCAATCCAGTGGTTCTGCTTTGAAGACTGGATTCATGTGTGTGCAGAGACACATAAATAAGGCTTATATAATATTGAAACCTCATAACTCAGATGGGATTCGAACCCAGCCAAAACTCAGATTAGGACTTGAACCCATGGGCTGGGACTTGAACCTACTGTCTTTTGAGATCACACACCTGGTTTCAGGACTTAACGAAGCTCAGGTTCTTTATGTCTCAGCGCAGAAGGAATTCAGGGAGAGGTAAAGTGATAGGTAAGAAGTGTATTTATTTAGAGAGATACACATTCCATAGACAGAATGCGGTCTGTCTCAAAAGGCAAGAGCAGCTCCAAAATACGGAGTGGTTAGTTTTCATGGGCTGTGTAATTTCATAGGCCAACAAGTGGGAGGATTATTCCAACTATTTTGGAGAAGGGGCAGGGATTTCCAGGATTTGGGCCACCTCCCACTTATTGGCCTTTTATGGTTAGCCTTGGAATTGTTCTGGCTCCTGTGGGTGTGTCGTTTAGCATATGCTAATGATTATAATGAGTGTATAATGAGGGTCAGGGTCTACTGGAAGTTAAATCTTCCGCCATCTTGGGACTGATCAGTTCTAACCAGTTTTTGTTATATCCTCAATGGCTATGTCATTCTTTTAAAGGTTGTGCCCTGCCCCCTTCCCTCCTGTTTCAATATTACTTGTAATGAGGAACTGTTGGAAACCACTTATCTTTTTACCAATAAGGGAAGGGATAACGTAATAGCCATTCTATGAAATATTATACGACATATAAAAAGAATTAGGTCAGTCTTCAGGTGCTGTCATGGAGAAATTTCCAAGATATGTTAAGTGAAAAAATCAAGTTTCAATGTATACAGTATAATCCCATTTTTTTGTAAAAATGTTTAAAAGTTACAAAGTAAGCCTCTATATTTCCATATATTGTATGGTAGTGAAAAAAAAGAAGAAAGAAAAGATCTGATCGGATACTCTAAACTCTTCTCAGTGATTAACTAGAGGTGAGGGTGTAGGTTTGGAGATGTGTGTGATGTGCAATGAAATAAACTAATGAGTTAATTGGGCAATTAAAAATAAAGAAACCAAAACTAACCAGCACCAAGCATAGGGCCAGCTGGAAAAGTGTTCAATCAATATTTGCTGATTATAATCAGCACCGCCCAAAGCTGGCTTCTGGAAATTGTTGGATGACCTCCAGAGGAATCTTTCTGTGAATTTTTTAAAATTGGAAATCAAACAGTGTAACTGCCCTCTAATGGTCTATTTTTTTTTGTACAGGGGCCTTTCACTGTTGTGGCCTCTTCCGTTGCAGAGCACAGGTTCCAGACGCGCAGGCTCAGCGGCCATGGCTCACGGGCCCAGCCGCTCCGCGGCATGTGGGATCTTCCCGGACCGGGACACGAATCCGTGCCCCCTGCATCAGCAGGCGGACTCTCAACCACTGCGCCACCAGGGAAGCCCTAATGGTCTATTTTTAAATAATAAAATCCAAGAATTCTCTGGCAGTCCAGCGGTTAGGACTTGCATGCGTCCACTGCCGGGGGCACGGGTTCAGTCTCTGGTAGGGCAACTAAGATCCCGCATGCCATAAGACGAGGCCACAACACTCTCTTACCAAGGGTTTAAGACCCAGGTGACCTGCCCCCTGGCTTCCTCTTGAACTTCATCTCTCCCCAGTCCCTTCAGTTTGTAACTTTATGTCCCTCCTCAACGACTCCAAAGTCTTTCCTGCCTCAGGGCCTTTGCATGTATGGTAGTTTTCTCAGCCTGGAATGCTCTTTTCCTGTCTGATCCTTAGGCATCCTTCAAGTCTCTGCTTAAATGTTTACACTTTCCCTGACCCAGCTATCTAAACGACACCCCCAAATCTCAATTATTCTTTCCCATGGCATCTTGCTTTTTCTTGCAGTAATATCATCACAATCTGTAATTATCTATTTATCTGTGCATTTGTATATCTAGAGGCGGTCTCCCCCATCAGATTCCCTGAGGGTAGGGTCTCTGCTTGGATGGCTCTCAGGGCTGTCCCCAGTGCCTGGCGCACCCAAGGTGCACACAAAACATCTGCTCAGTGCCAGAACCCCACAGCCTCACCAGTATGCTCCATCCCCATCCCAAGGGACAGCAGGCCCAGTACACAGTAGGGGCTTGGCCAGAGTAGGGAGCCTTCGTAGAATTAAGGAGAGGTGAGACAGGACAGGTGCTGCAGGTGATCTGTGTGAAGATGGCATGCACAGACCCGAGGAGGGGGGACTAGCTCTGGGAACGGACAGACCCTCTCCTCCTCATCCCCAGCTGGCTCTGTCCCCACCCCCCACCACATCCCAAGAACCCAGGGTGACAGTGGGAGCTCTGGGTGGGCACCAGTTTCCAGCCTGGGGACAGGTTCCTTCCCACTTTTTCTGACTGGGGGCGAGTGAAGTTGGTTTGGAAGAAAAGGTCTAAGGAAAAAACAATATAGTGATTGAGTCTTGCTTGCTGCCATTTGAAAGGAATGAAAGTGGGATTAACCAAAAACACAAAATTCAAACCAAAACCAAAACACCCTACTGTTTTAGAATCTGCCTCAGAAACAATCATCTTACTGTTTTCTGTGACACTGTAAAATTAAGGGTTTACCCAACAGCTTTGTTCTGCACTTGGGCTCACACAGTCTGCAGAGAGGCTGGGCTCTGGGTAATGATTTTGCAGCTACCAAGAAGCACTCCTCATTCCCTTAGTATCTGCTGTATGTGTGGGGTGGAGAAGAGGGTCTCAGGTGCATTGGGGGTGGGGAGTGGGCATTGAACCTTAAGTTGAGTAAATATCAAAGGTCACCTTCTCTGAGAGGTCATCTTTGACCACTCTGTCTAAAAGTTGCCTCCTGGTCATCTCTGTCACACTCCTCTGTTTTATTTATTTATGTTTTGGCCACACCATGTGGCATCTTATTTCCATGACCAAGGATCGAACCCGCCCCCAGCAGTGAAAGTGCTGAGTCCTAACCACTGGACCGCCAGGGAATTCCCTGTTTTATTTTAGTTACAGGATCTGTCACTACCTGAACTTATTTTTTCTCTCCAGTTTATTGCTTGTTACCCCCAGTAGAAAGTGGGATCCAAGAAGCCCTTGGGTGATTTTTTGCTTGCTGTATTCACATGGCCTGGGACAGGGTCTGACATATAGTAAGGTCTCAGCAATCATTGGTTGATGAATAAATGAATCAATTATCCGTGCAGGTCGATATGGCCTGAGGGATGTGTGTGTGTGTGTGTGTGTGTGTGTTTCAGGGTGCAAGTGGAGCAAAGAAACCGTAAGTCCAACATCATCTTCCACCTTCTGACACCTTCACAGCCACCCCCGACCCCTGGCGTGGCAGGAGCTTTCCGTGCAGTATTTCATTTATTTTGCACAGTGGCTCCGTGGAGTGAGGTCCATTTATATCCCTATATTGCAGACGAGGAAACTGAGGCTCAGCGATCTTCTAAGTTACTGCTCAATCAGTTCAGAAGAGAAAACCACATCAACTGAGTCATAAAAGGGCCTCCCCCTTCCACGCACACCCACAATTTATCCAGACCCTCCCCTCCAGGATGCTCTGTCACCCGGGACTCCTTGGGAGTCTGCACAGGGATGCCGATCCCGCTTTACGGGGAGACTTCAGAGAAGGGCAAGGGCTCGCCCAAGGGCACACAGCGCCAGAGAGGCATTCGGCAGGGAGCCGGTAGTTGACTGCTCTGCTAGCGGCCGCCAGTTTATCCCGAGGCTCGGAAGCTAAGGGTGAGGAGGGAGCGAAGGAGCGGTCAAAGCTGCCGCGAATATGGGGGATATTGTCAGCAGGAGGCTTTCCCAGGGAGAGAAACGGGCGGCTATCTAGGCTGGTTCTGGTGGGGCCATCTCATTGACCACGGCCTCAGTTTCCGCGTCAAAGAGATGGCAACTTGGTGTGGCTCCGGGATGCACCGGCAGGCGGTGTGCGAAGGGTTAAAGGGGAGGGTTTCGTGGCGAGGGCGGGGCCGGGATTCCGGCCGCACCTGGCGGCTCCCGACCGCTCGCCCAGACGCCGCGCGTAGCCCTGGGAGACGTATCGTGATCGCGAGTCTCCTCGGAGGAGCCGCGCAGAAGCCGGCACCCGCCGCGGGGAGGGGCGGCGACGGCGGCGGGAGCAGCCTGTGGAGGCGAGCGGAGCCGCCATGGCTGAATTCCCGTCTAAAGTGAGCACGCGGACCAGCAGCCCGGCGCAGGGAGGCGGCGCCGCGGTTTCGGCGCTGCGCCCAGACCTGGGCTTCGTGCGCTCCAGCCTCGGGGCGCTCATGCTGCTGCAGTTGGTGAGCGCGCGCTTGGAGCCTGGGGTCCGGGTCCGGCGGGTGGCGGGGTGTCCCGGGGGGCCAGGAGGGGTCGGGGGCTCCAGAGCTGCCCTTTTTCCTTGCTTCTCGCACACCCCCAGCCCAAGTTCACATGCGCCCGGATGCGCCGTGCCTTCCTCGGGGGCGCCCCTAGGACGGACGCCCCCGAGATCACCCTGGAACCCTCTCACCCCGAGACGTCCTAGTTGCCGTCTCTTTGAGCACGCACAAGGTGCACCAATGTCAGAGTGCCCACCTCAGCGCCCCATCACTCCCTCCCAAATGGTCACCAAAAGGTCACCCACAGAAGCTCTCACAAAAGCCACAATCACCGCGCGCCACTCTCTCGCTCTGTTTCCCCGTCTCTGGCTCTCCCTCTGCCAGGACTAAGCCCCCAGCCCTCCAGCACCCAGCCTGAGGCAAAGTTCACTCTCATCTGACCCTCTGCCAAGCTCCCAGCGGCTCCCCGTGGCTGCACCCCAGAACACTCCTCGTCTAACCGAGTGGGCACATCCGGTCCAGCACAGACCCTTCGGCAGGGCCCTATGGGCTCCCGCGCGGGAGCCCGGCCCTTCTGTCTTCCACTGGGTAACCAGCCGGTTTCTGGCCGGTTTGACGGGCCCCTTGGGGCCGAGATACCGCGCCCAACGCTGGGGGAGGGATTTGTGGGAAGCCAGAGGCAGGACACCTCTATATCCAATACCCTTTGTAGACCCCAGCCGAGGCCGATCGGTGGGAACACCCCTCTCCCCACACACCAATTTCAGGCTTGAGGCTGTTAGCTTTCTCCCCATGGTACCCTCTGGTGCGAGTCGGGAAGCTGGGGGGCTGCCCTGTGGGAGGGGCTTGGTGCGTTTTCAGAGGACATGGGGGGAATTGGAGGTGGGCCAAGATCCATTTTGCATTAGGGCACCTCCTGCTGTCCCACTGCTGGGTCCTAGCAAGGCTGCCAGGTTTAGGACTGAAGGCAGGGTCCGAGACCAAACCTCCCTCCTTACCGCAGGTGAGCATTCTTCCTCCTGGGCCAGTGCCGTCTCTCTTTCAGAATTCCTCAAATCTCTTCCTGTGGGGCCCCTCCCCCACCTCAGCCTCAGACTCTCTCGGAGGTTTAAAATGTAGATCTTGGTCCCCACCCCCGGGAAAAATGTGGAATTGGAATCTCAGTCACTACAGCCCAGAAATCTACATTTTTAACTTCTCTCTGAGCAGTCTGGCAGATTCTTTGTGAAGGGGCGGGGCGGGGCGGGGGAGAGGTCCCGACAGAGGACTAATTTAAATCTGCAAGTAGGAAAAGCCTGTCCGGAGCACTGCTGAGCGCTAGGCTCCCGGGTGGTTGTGAAGGGTACAGAAGCCAAGCAGGAAGGGAGTCCCAGTCCCAGGGGTGAGAAAGGGCAGAGGAGAGGGGTGATCAATTCTGAGTCCAGGGAGGCTCATGGAGGACAGGTGGCTTGAGCAGGGACTTCACTGAAATCTGAGGCAGAGGTAGGGAAAGGGTGTTCAAAGGGCGGGCCACTGTGCAGAGCAAGCCTTGGGGCTGGGGAAGTGGAAGGGAAGTGGGGAGAGTAGCCAGCAGGTTGGTTTAGCCATTGTAGGGGAGGAAGAAATTTTCCTCTACCCGTCTAGTTCTTCTGGCTGGTCTAAGAGTGAGATTAACAGGAGAAGATCAAAGTTTAATCACATGTACACATGGGAAAGACCCAGAAAAACTGAGAAACTCGCAAAATGGCCAAGTCCCTCCCCTTAAATACCATCTTCAGCTAAAGACACAAGAGGTTGTTGAGGATGGGGAGCCAGTTATGGGAGGTGAGCAGGAAAAGCACAGTAAACAATTGTGATTCAGATTTAAGTCGTTACTTTTTCCAATGATATGTTTCTAGAGATTTGATCAACCTCTTCGTACTGTGAGGGAGACACCCTTACAGATGGAGATTTCCCTTACACGTGTAAATGTTTCTTACAAAAGGGTAAGAAACTTTGGTTTTCAGTTTTTCCCATGTCTGCTGTTTCTTAGATCAGCGGTTTAAAATTATTATGCCAAGAGATGAATTTTGGGGTGGCAAGTTTTGCTCCCCTACACTGGAGCTGAAGCACTTGTTTCTGGGTGGCCAGAAGCAGAAGGCTTGAATACCTTGCGAGAAGTGGTGACCATATTCTGTTCTCAGCCTTAGGGGGTTTGGAACAGCAGAGGGATCCCTACTGGGCTGAGCAGGATGAGGCTGCCTGGTGGGTCCCCAGGGTTAGCTCCCGGCAGACAGGACCTGAGCATCAGTCTCTTTTGCATTTGAACAATGAAACTTGGAATAAGGGGAACTAGAGGAAGGCCCTGCTGTGCCTGCAAGGACTGGGGTAGCTTCCTGTGGCAGAGGCTTGTGTGTCTGATTTGGGGGTCCCCGTGGGCTGAGCATCTGGGTCCCATCGTGCAAATGTAGACACTGAGGTGTCCGTGGAATGCAGGACTGGCCTGGAGAGCTGTGGTGGAGCTTGGCACTTAGACTCCCAGGGACTGAGTGTGAGTGGGATGGCCTTCTTCTGCACCCCCTGCAGTGCTTTTGGGGCCCGGGGGAAGGGGGACAAGGGTCTCCCATCAGAGTTCTGAAGTTCTGCACCTTTTAGTGCCTTCACCAATTGGCTTGTGGGAGAAGCTGCTTCCTGAACTGTTTCTCTGGCAAAGGACAGTTCCACTGGGTCTGAGACAAGGAGGGTTCCACTCAACAGGCACCCCGTCTTCTGGGAAGCCATCATAGCTCCCATCACTTAGGTGCAAACTAAGCTCCAGGCCTTCTGCCAAGAGCTTCATATTCTCTTATTCTCCTCCACTTTACAGGTGAGGAAACTGAGGCTCAGGGGTCAGTTGTTTGCCCAAGAGCTCACAGAGTGATAGAGCTGGGATCTAAGCCCTGAGTGGCCTGACTTTTCTGATCCGTGCTCTGTTACCACACTCATCTGGGCACTGGGTGTGGTGCTGTTGTGGGAGTGATGGAGACCCCAGGCTCAGGGCCTGCTGTCCAGAAGCTCTTTGTCTGTGAGCTCAAAGGATGAGCTACCTGTGGAGGGATCAGGGAAGGCTGCCTGGAGGAGGCAGTACATGGGAAGGTGAAAGCTAATTCTCCATCAGACCCTTTTGTTTCCCAGGATCTGGTGAAGAGTTCCAGATGTGGGAGGAGGGCAGTGGGAAGGGGAGGTAGAAAGGCCCCAGCTTCTTGAGAAGGAGATGTGTTCTTTGTTTATTTTAGTATTAAATGTGTCCTGAAGAACCAACCTCAGTGTTCACTGATTTATCGCTCCCCCACCCCATCTAGCTCCAGAAAGAACATGAGATGGAATATGATATCAAGTCACATATGATGGAAGAGTTAACGTAATATATTTTTAAAAGTTGGTGGTGTATGTGTGGGTTGGGTAGGGATTGACTTAAAGAGAGCTAAAAGGAGATCTGGAATCTGTCGCAAGTTTAAGGCTGTCGATTCTTTGTTGAGTTTCCTAGCAGCCTAGGCAAAAAGGGAAACATGAATTTATGCAGATAGCATCTAAAAATGGAAGCAGGCAAGTTTGATCTAGAGACAGCTCTTGGTCATTAAAAACCTGGAAGCTTTTTTTTTTTTAATACAGCAGGTTCTTATTAGTTATCTATTTTATACATATTAGTGTATATATGTCAATCCCAATCTCCCAAGTCATCACACGTGGGAGGTAGGGTGCTTTGGACGGGAAGGAGAGGAAATTCAGGAAGGGGAACTCACCAGGAGCCAGGGCCACTAGGGAAGGCTTCCTGATGGAAGTGGGCCCTGAAGGGTTTAGTTACGTGGGAGGGGCAGTAAGGAGGTGCAGAGCAGATGACCCTTGGAATACCTCGTATAAAGGCCCAGCGGTCAGAAGGCGTCCTTGAGGCTCAGGACATAGAAACCATATGAATGGCCTGTGTTGGTAGGGCAGTTGTGTTTGGCACCTTTTATCCTTCCTTCTTGCCCTGTCTCCTGGGATTGGGGGTGGTCACATGATTCCCAGTTGGCAGGTGAATAAACAGATCAGAAGCCTCACCTGCCACTTGATCACAGTGATCCATGGGTGGTGGTGAGAGTATTGGTGGAAGCAGAGAGCCTTGGGTTCAAATCCTAGCTCTGTCATGTTGGGCAAGTTCCCTAATATCCCTGAGCCTCAGTTTCCTTGTCTGTGAAATGGTGATGGTGGGATTGTGAGGAATGTGGAAGCTGATGCCTACAAAGGGCTTAGCGCTGTGTATGTTAGAACGAAGGGCAGTTAGTATTCACAGGGTCATAGAATCCTAGGGCTCTTACACTTGCTCCCAAAAGCCCCTCGGTGTGTCCTCAACATGAGCTTGCATTCTTCCAGGGACAGGGAGCTCAGTCCCTCTAAAGGCTACCTGCTCCATCTTTGTGCACCTGGGAGTGTGAGAAAGTTTTTCCTTGTGGTAGTCCTGACTCTCTCTCCAGCCCCACAAGGCATGGCAGCCCCTTTTCAGGTTGGGGGCAGGGCAGAGGCTGAAAGTCAACTCTTTAGGTTGGCTAGACAAGGCTGTGGGGATCTTCGAGGTGTGAGCAGAGGTTGGCCATATTGGAATCACAGTGTTGGGGACTCACAGGGTTTTCCATAGCACTGAGTTTCGTGAGTTCAGCCTCCTTAGGGCAGCATTCCCCGCCCTGCATACTCCCCACCTTCCTTCCTACTCCACTGTACCCAGCAAAACAATGCCTGTATTGTTAGCTCCGCCTACCCGCCCCACTTTGTGGCTAGGAGAGTGTCGAGTGTTTGGAATCAATTTATAATTATGTAACAATATATGGACACATTATCCTTAAAAAGAAAAAACCTATTACAGGTAAGGCTAAAGTTATTCTTGGATCCCCTACCCCTCTCCCCAAGGGAACTGCTGTGTTGGGGTGTTTCTAGTTCTTTTTACTGTGCATTTTAAAAAACCTTGATGGTTTTATTCTGTATCCTTTGTTGGGTTGCTTTTCTCACACCCAGGGCACCTGCATCTCTTCATGTTATGCAGAGCTGTCTGCCTCCTTCCTGTTTCGGGCTATCCCAGGATGTCACGGTAGGGCCCTAGCTCATTTAGCCATTTCTCTGTTGATGGGCCTGTTTTTATTCTTTGAAAAAATTATACAGACGCACGGCAAAAATGTTCCAGCAGTCCAAAGCGTTATCAATGAAAATGTAATCTCTCATCCCAGTCGGGTCACTCCTCACACCCCCACCCCCCGCCCTTGCCCGAGGCATCATGGGTGTGGCATTCCAGAGTGAGTCAGTGCAGTTATTTCTACACTTAACCCCTCTCAAAACACAGGTAGGCGCACTCTGCCTGTGTGCCCTGCCACGCTTTTACCCCCTTGGCAATACACCTAGGGATGTTCTATATCATTGCACATAGAGCTACACGTATCTTTCTCTTTTTAATCTTTTATTTCCTTAATTTCTTTAATAGGTAATGTATTTACAACAGTCTAGAATAAGAAAGAGTGGGAAAGAACACAGTGAAAAATCTCTGTCCCATTTGGTTAGAGTTGACCTCCCCCATGCCCATTCTTCTCCGTTTCCCGTGTAGCATTTTAGGCTTTCTTCAAGGAGATCTGCAAATGTGGCTATAGATCCCCACCTCTCCCCACTTTACTCCAGGGCTATAGTCTATCCACATCCTTCTGCACTTTTCCTTTTTCACTTAAAAGTGTGTCCTGGAGGTCTTTTCATCTCAGTACCTGAAGCGTGATCACTTCTCTTGCGGCTTCTGTAGCAGCCCATCCCGCAGCTGTGGTGTGAGTTGTGTGGCCCGTCCCTTTGTTGACAGACACTTGGGTTTCCACTCTTGCTGTTCCACACTGTGTCACGGTGAATGATCTCGCCCAAGCCACTGAGCACATCTATATGGTACATTTCTGGAAGGGGGACCGCTGGCTCAGGTTATGTGTGTTAGCGATTTTGTTACAGATTGTCAGATGCCCTCCATAGGGGTCACATTTGTGCCCCTCAGTGAGCCTTCTCATAGAGTGCCTGTTCCCTACAGCTCCCATCTGACAGGCGAAGTGGCAGGTCAGGGTAGCATTGTTTTGCATTTCTCTTATGAGTGAGGTTAAAGAACCTCACTTTTTAGAGCCATTTGCATTTCCTTGTATGTTTGCTTCTTTCCACATTCTATTAAGTTGTTGGTCTTTGTCCTATCAATTGCTAGGAGTGCTAGATTATTTGCAAATATTTTTTTCCTAGTTTGTTTTTTGACTTTGCTCAGGGTATTTTGTTTTGTTTTGTTTTTTTATGGTGTTTTTTGTTTGCTTGTTTGTTTTGTTTTGTTTTTGGTCAGAAAGACTTATTTTTATGTTGCTGAATTTCTTGTTTTCTTTCCTTTTCGTTTTTTCTTTCTGGCTTCTGGAAACTGTGTCAGAGTTAGGACTTTCCCACCTAGAGGTAATAAAGAAATTCTCCCATGTAGGGCTTGGAAAGTGTTGCATCATCCACAGTCAATCACAGTCCCAGAAGATTGCTGGAGGAGACCGCCTCATTTGGGTGCTAAAGTGTCTTTAGTGCCTTCCCAACACTTTTTTTTTTTTTTTTTGCAGTACGAGGGCCTCTCACTGTTATGGTCTCTCCCGTTGCGGAGCACAGGCTCCGGCCTCGCAGGCTCAGCGGCCATGGCTCACGGGCCTAGCCGCTCCGCAGCATGTGGGATCTTCCCGGACCGGGGCATGAACCTGCGTCCCCTGCGTCGGCAGGCGGACTCTCAACCGCTGCGCCACCAGGGAAGCCCCCCACACTTTTTAAATTTAAATCTGGAGCTCTGGATCCTGGGAAGACAACTGTATCTATCTGGGATGTATTAATATTGTTAATTTTTGTTGTATTTAATTTTATAGTTAGCTTCTATTGTGGTAGATAATGCAGGTTTTCTACTTTTTAGTGATTTAGAAGTTTCTTTTTAAAATTCTTATTTGTGTGATAAATCCACATTCATCAATGAGGACTAGTTAAATAAATTATGATACATTTATGCAGTGGCATATGATACAGTTAGTAAAAAGATAACTTCTTACCCCTCAACGAAAACAATAAGGCAGCTCTGTATGTATGTAATGATGGACAATCTCCAGGCTGTATGGTTAAGTGGAAAATGCAAGGTGAAAACCTGTGTGTGTAGAATACTGTCATTTGTCTGGGAGAAATACACGCAGGCTATATAAATATACACACTCGCCTATCTGAAGTGTATGTGTGTGCATGCCTAGGTAGTCTTTGGCAAGACACTTGAGAAATCACTCTTGGCTGCCCCCAGGGAAGAAATTGAGTATCAGGGGAAGAGGGAAACATGCTAAAAACACCATTTTGTTACCTATCATGTCATATATATCATGCATTTAAAAAATAAAATAACTTATCAAAAAAATCTTTCAAATAAATGAAAATAGTGGGTAAAAAAACAGGACAGGTCATTTATGGGTACAGCCAAAGCTATGAAGATGGCACTTGAAGTCTCCCTCAGGCCCAAAGAGGGGAAGGCACTTTCCCAGGATCACAGAGCAGCAAGCAATGGCTTTGAGTTCAGTGTTACTGGCTGGGTGACCTTTTCTTAACCATCTGTAAGTGGAAAGAGGTAAAGGCCACGGAGCTGTCCATGTGTGGTGGATGCTCTCAGTTTCTGTTGGAGTATCAGGGCCAGGTGTTGGTGGTTACTCCTTATCAGCTGATGAGTTTGTGGTGGAATTCAGTGAGGATTATGCCCTGATTTCCTGCTCTTAGATGGCCTGAGGGAGCTGCAGGGGGTCCTGCCCTGGCCCCCATGGCGATTTGGAACCTGAGTGTTGGGGGGAGAGCCTGTTTTCCTTGGCATCCAGTGAGCCCAGCCCTGGATATAAACTGGTCCTTTGCTGTTGGGCTGAGTCGGCCCCTCCTGTTTGCCCAAGGGGTGGGAGGACAGGGTGGTACCACAAGGTCTCACGGAGAGGTGAGAGCAGGAAGGCCAGGGCTGAAGGTCAGGCAGGGCCCAGCTGCTAGGGAACAGACCTGGGGCTGTTCTGGGATGTCTGAGCTTCATTCAGTTAGGAGCGGAGAGGTCAGATACCAGATGATCTGCCAGCCTGTATGAGATTAGCCAGATGGGGTCACTTGTCTGTCCTCGAAGTTTAGATGGGGTGGGGCTTGCTCAGTGTCACCCCAAACATTAGTGACAGAGTCAGGACTAGAGCTGGTGTCTGAGGAAGGAAGTCCAGGGAATAAGGAAAACCCTCACTTTAGGCTGCCCCTCCCCCCGGCCCTGTTCCTCAGCAGGTAGAGAGGCCAGGCCTCATGGGGCTAATGAAGTTCATACGCTCCCAGCAGCCAGCTCTCTCTGGAGGGCCGATGGCCGGACGGGGACCCGCCTGGGGTGCTGAGAACCTAAGACTCTGTCATCCCTCTCCACCCAGGGTTCAAGGACTGCCCCTGCCCCTTCTCTGCTCCCGCCTCCAGGGCAGTGATGCTCCCTGCAAACAAATTAGTCTCCAGGGAGTGTCCCTACCTCCTGGAATTTGGAGTTCTGTTCTCTTGTGGGCATCTCTATCTACTGGGTCACAGAACTGTCCCCACCCTTACCGCGCATGACCTTGGGCCACGTCCATCTCTTCCGAGAGCTTTGGCTTCCTCATCCGTGAAATGGGCCAAGTGCTTTACTTGAGAGAGTTGGGCTTCCTGGGAGTGAAGCACTGGCGGGGGCTGGATTTGGACTTGACCTGGGCTTTCAAGGGGACTAAGGCCTTCATGGGAAAGTTCTGTGTCGCTGTAAGGGTCTTAGTGCTGGGGAGGCACAGGTTGACTTTCTGGGGAGGACCAGGACACCCCCAAGGGAGGAAAGGGAGGAAGGTGAGCAGGTCTTAATTTCTGGAACCTCACCCAGGGGGTGCATTGCTGCTGGCTCTGGGAGCCAGGGAAGGCCTGGCGGATGCCTTGGGGATGCCTCTCTGTAGAGGGGACCTGCTTAGTCTCTGGCCCCAGAGTACAGAAAGGGAACCAGCAAGGGGGTAGGCAGGAGGCAGCTTGAGCTTCATGTTGGGAAGATTTTTCTAGAACCCTGAGAGAGACCCCAAAGGAAGAGTGGTGGCAGTGGGCTCCTTGACATGCAGGCTGCACACAGGGGCCGGAGGTCCTCATGAGGGGCTCTGGGGGCGGCGGGGCCATGGGGGCAGAAGTCACTTTCATCTCTAGTTCTGGGACTCGGGGACTCAGGAATAACAAGCAGTGTGATAAAGGCTGCATTTGGAGAGCCCTGGAGGTGAACCAGGCCCTGAGCCAGTGTTCCCATCCTCCTCCTCCTCCCTGGCAGCCCAGGCTGGGAGCGGGGTGCTCGTGGGTGGGGACCCTGGTTGCCGGGCTCCCCACTGCACTTCGGGGCCTATAACAGTGCCTGGCAGAGAGCGGGCCCTCGGGAGAGTTTCTTCAGTGACTCGATTTGGTAACTCACGTGCCTGCTTTTCAGGTAACAAAAGGGAGTCTTGGCCGAGTTAAATACCACCCCAGACCGGGTCACTTGGCTCAGACTGGGTTCTGAATCTGCCCTCGCACCTCCTGTAGAGCTGGGGTGTGATGGCCTAGGATTCTCGAAGGCTCATAGTGTACAGAGCGGGAATTCCAAGGAGACTTTCCCTAGAGCCCGGCCCCTCTGCACAGGGGGGAAGGAGGTGGTGTGTGGAGTTGTTGTGGCCACGCAGGCACCCGGAGCCTCTGTCCCCTGCGCCTTTGTCTCCTGGGACACAATGGGTGGCTTTTTGTCCCCATAAAGTCCCTTTCACTGTAGGGAGAAGGGCCAGGGCGGGGGTGGAGCATGGGCCTGGTCAGGCCAAGTCCTGAGTGTCCTCAGCTGCCCAGATGTGTCCCTGTGAGGGGGAACCCCGGGAAGGGTTCACGTGGTCCCCTGGGCCTCAGTTTTCTGGATGATGCAGTGGGGAGAAGGGAGTCCTGGGGGCTGTTGGATGGGCCCTGCCCTCAGATTGTTTCTAAAACATTTGGTTTCATTGCCAGTGTTTAAAAAGCTGAAGATTTCATGTAGAAATTCGGATTTCTAACGTCTCCTGAAAAATCAGAAGTTCTTGGGACTGCCCTGGTGGTCCAGTGGTTAAGACTCTGAGCTTCCAGTGCAGGGGGCATGTGTTCAATCCCTGGTTGGGGAACTAAAATCTGGCATGCTGCATGGTGCGGCCGGAAAAAAAAAAAAAAAAAAAAGTCAGAAGTTCTGGCTGAACTTCTGGCCTGCGTTCCCCCAGACACCAGCAGGCTGCTCTCAGCTACACAGACCTCCCCTGGCCCACCTTAGTCACTTCTGTGACCTGTGTGCCTTGGCGGCTGCTGAGTTTGAAACCCTAATGTCAGCCTCCAGGCACTGAGGTTTTGTGCCCCGCGTGGACGCTGCGGTCTGGGGTTTACTCCCCCTAAGCTGTGTAACAGCCCTCCTAGCCACTCACAACTTCTGCAACTTTTCACTTTTTCCTTTACAGTATTTTACTTGCATGACACACCTATGAGGTGACCAGGAGAGGTGTACTTGTCCAAGCCCCTCACGTGTCAGATGAAGAAACAAACCAGAAAGGTTAGGTGCCTCTTCTAAGACCACACGGCAAATCTACAAGGGTCTAACTCAGCCCAGGAGGTGGAGAGGATTAAAAGGAGAGTTGGCGTGACCATCTTTGGGCGGGAGAGGAGTTAGCCAAGTGCTCATGGGGTTGGTGGGGTCCCTCCAGTAAGTACAAGGGAGGGAAGGCTGTGGGCCCCCCTGGAGGAGCCCTGTGTTGAGGAGTGTCAGGCCTCAGACTTAGGGGATCCTTGGAGAACACTGAGCAGACCTCCCTTGCTCCCATTGTACAGGGGGGAAGACTGAGGTCTAAAGGGGGTAAAGGGTTCTGCCCAGGGACCCTTAGCCTGTGAGGAGTGGAGGGAGTGTAGCTGCAGGAGGTGACCTAGTGGGGGGGCTGGACTGGGTTCTGCTTCCTACCACCTGCGTACCTCCCTTTCTTTGGATAAGCCCAGCTGCCTTATCTGAAAGGTGGGCGGGGGCCCCACTGGCTGAGGGCCCTTATCTGCCAGGAACTGTGCCTGGTGCTTATTAGATGCATTATCTCTCTAAGGCCTCACACCCCTAGGAACTGCATACACTATTACTACTGCAGGAAACCAGCCACAGAGAATGGATTGGGAAACCCATGTTCTAACCTCTCAGAGTGATAACATTAGAGCACGGAGAGTGTTAAGTCTATGTTGGACATTGGTCTAAGTACCTTACCTTACACATATTACTTCATTTACATCTACCCTGTGAGGTAGGCACATTTTGAATATAAGGACACTGAGGCACAGAGAGGTTCAGTAACTTGCCCGAGGTCACACAGCTAGTAAGTTGGCAGGGCCAGAGCTTGAACCCAGGGAGTTAATAGACCACCTTTCCATTAGAGTTAATGCCAACATCCCCCAGTTAAATCAGATCGTAACAGCCATTTGTAGACTTAAAGAGTAGCTAAGAAAGATGTATTCGTTTCCTACAGCTGCCATAACAAAATGCCACAAACTAGGTTGCCTAAAAAACGTAACAAGGGGCTTCCCTGGTGGCTCAGTGGTTGAGCGTCCACCTGCCGATGCAGGGGACATGGGTTCATGCCCCGGTCCGGGAAGATTCCACATGCCGTGGAGCGGCTAGGCCCGTGAGCCATGGCCGCTGAGCCTGCACGTCCGGAGCCTGTGCTCCGCAACGGGAGAGGCCACAACAGTGAGAGGCCCGTGTACTGCAAAAAACAAACAAACACAAAAAACAGAGGGACTTCCCTGGCGGTCTAGTGGTTAAGACTCCATGCTTCCACTGCAGGGGGGCATGGGTTTGATCCCTAGTCAGGGAACTAAGATCCCACATGCCACGTGGTGTGGCCAAAAATAAAACAAACATTTATTGTCTCACAGTATTAGAAGTCCAAAATCAAGGTGCTGGCAAGGTTGGTTCCTTCTGGAGGCTTTGAAGGAGAGTCTGTTCCATGCCTCTCTCCTAGCTTCTGGTGGTTGCCAGCAATCCTTTGTTGTTCCTTGGCTTGGAGACACATCACTCTAATCTCTGCCTCCATCTTCACATGGTGTTCTCCCTCTGTGTGTCTCTTTGTCCAGTTTCCCTCTTATAAGAACTCCAGTCCCTGGATTGGGGCCCACCCTAACTGAGGAATGCCTCTTGGTCAGGCATTTGTGACTAATCCCTCTCCTCTCTGGCCCTGCAGATGCTTTTAACAAAAATATCTCTGTTATCCAGTCCTTGAGAAATTTTTGTTTGAAGGTGCAAAGGTCCTGGGGCATGTGTGAATGTGACCTTTTTGACAGCCATCATTTAAAGAGAAAATCCCTAATCAGAAATCTTTAGGTTTTCAGGAAGACAGGGTTTGTTTTTTTCCTTCAAGATTTCCAGACCTTTCTCTTTGTTTATCTGCAGTGCATGCCTGAGGAGGTGTTGCTGGGGTCTCAGAGAGTTTGGAAGGACCAAGGGGATGAGGTTTGGTTCTGTGTATGTATGTGTATGTGTGTGTGTCTCTCTTTAAGAGTAAGACACACAGGGCTTCCCTGGTGGCGCAGTGGTTTAGAGTCTGCCTGCCGATGCAGGGGACACGGGTTCGTGCCCCGGTCCGGGAGGATCCCACGTGCCGCGGAGCGGCTGGTCCCGTGAGCCGTGGCTGCTGAGCCTGCGCGGCCGGAGCCTGTGCTCTGCAACGGGAGAGGCCACGGCAGTGAGAGGCCCACGTACAGCAAAAAAAAAAAAAAAAAAAAAAAAAGAGTAAGACACACAGATATATGTGTAGACCCCAATGGAGAAACATGGGGACAGATGAACACGTAGGCAAGAGACAGGGACCCCCAGAGGTAAAGGCACAGAGTTCTGCTGTTCGTCACACGGCTCCCTCCCTTCACCTCTCTCATGCTCACATGTCCCAGTGAGATCTTTCTTGGCCTTCTTATCCTTCTCAGCTGGATTTTTCCCCACAGCACATATCCTGTGTTTCCCTCATGTATTGGGTTTTTATCTGCTACCCGCCCCGCTGCCCCCCACCAGGAGAGCAGGGCTTTTCATGTTTTGGCTCACACACAGTGGTAGGTGCTCAACAGAGATTTGTTGAATGAGTGAACCCAGAGGGATGCACACGGCAAGGCCTGTGGTCAGAGAGGGTGTCAGAATTGCAAGAGGGCCTGGGTGAAGCCCTGCGTGCAGGTGGCAGCGGTGGGGCCTCCTGCCTTGCTCTCCATGCTCGTCATCCTACTGCCCTCCCCCTGCACAGTGGGGTTTACTGTTCTGTACTGGACTATAAGACAAGTCCTCTGGCCTCTTCCAGCTAGACTGTGGGTCCACAGCAGGAGGGAGGGGTCCAGCGGCTCCTGCAGCTTCTGGAGATGAGGCCTGAGCCCAGCTCCCCATGCAGGGCCACCCAGGCCAGCAGAGGGTCAACACATGCATGTAGGGGTGCCCTGTCCTGGGCTGGGGCACTTCCTGCAGATTCTTGGGGCTGGGGGTGAGGGGACGGGAAAAACCAGTCTGTCTGGTTGAGATGGGGGAGGGCAGAAACCAAGGCGGCTCCCTGGGCACAGGGCCAGGGCAGCAAGGCCAGAAGGAACACCAGAAATTCCCACTGCTTATCCAGCAGCTTTGTCTCTCAGAGGCTGCGCTTGCTGATCCGGAAATCAGGGCTGGGCAGGAGGGCGAGGCAGAGACCGAAGCGCCTGGATGCCTGGGGGGCCTCGCCCCTCGGAGCCAGCGAAGTGTCCTCATTTTTTATACATCACTAAGTAACTCTCAGTAGCCCAGGTTCCAGAGAACAACAGATCTGGGTTCAAATCCTGCCCTGCCCCTTACCCACCGGTGACTGTAGATGACTCATTTTCCTCTGAGCTCCTGTTTGGAAAATGGGGATAATACATAATACTGGCTAATGAGAGGGTTAGGGGGAAGTCAATGAAATAAAAGGGAAGGTGCTTACCTGAGGCCTGGCACACAGCTGGAGGGCATTATGTGGTTATTGTGACCAAGCCCATGAGTAATACACCAACAATTGATAAGTGTACATTAGTGTAAACCCAGATCCGATCCTTTCTTGATTTTTCAGTTCACTGCATTTTCTAACTTCCTTTCAGATAGTTGGAACCAGGCAACATGATGGCATGGAGGCCTGTAAGGACCCTGCTTTAAGTGAGGAGATAATTGTCTGTCCCTGACACGTTCAGTCCTCCCCTGGGAGGGTCCTGCGCCCTGCTGCTTCGGGAGTGTCTGTTCTCCTTTGTAACAGTGACCTCCCCCAGCCCTGGGGGCTCTTGGCCCCGCTGATGTGTCTGTTTCAGGCAGGGTGTCCTGAGGATGGGTGGTTGGGGGGCTGTGCTGAGCCCCCCCGCACTCTGGGTCCTCATGGGTAAGGGCTCTGCCCCCAGCGGTGTGACTGCCCTCAAGGCTCTGCTACCTGTCCCACCTTCCTCGCCTGCAAACTGGGCCCCATGGGCCACCCAGCCTGTTGGTGGTGGCTAGAGGAGAGCGCTAGAGGCTAGAGGTGGGGCAGGGGAGGCTGGCAGGGTGCAGTGTGGGGTGGGCGTCCCTGGGGTCTCACCCCCCCACACCCCGGATCGGGAGGAGGAGCAGGTGCAAAAATCTGGAGAGAGGGGAATGGGCGCTTTCCTGAGTCTCCCACTCCCACCCCTGGGTGGAGGGAGGCAGGGCCGGGAGCACATTCACCGATTCACCCCTGCGTCCTCTTGTGACACACAGCACCTGTGGGGGGCGGGGGTCTGACCTCTTGTTTCCTGAATAAGGAAACTGAGGCCAGTTATTTCCGAGCATGTGTTTATCGAGCAGGTCTACGCGCCAGGCACTGCCGGGCACTGGAGACACAGCGATGACCAAAGAAGGATTCCTCGGGGGCCTGCGTTCTAGCAGGCGGACTAGAGTTGCCCTGGTGAGCCGCACAGAGCGGGAAGGCACTTGCCTGGTGTCCCATAGCCCAGGCAGGATGAGAGCCCAGCTCCTGACTCCCAAGCCCAGGGCTCCACCTCTCACTTCCAGGTGGTGGGGAGAAAGGAAAGTCGTCACAGGGGCTGCTGGACGCCCGGCCTCAGCTAGGCTCATTCCTGCCCTGACCCCACAGGTGTAGGGGGATCGATACAGAAACTTCCCTTTTGGTCCTTGGCAGGGGTGCTTCAGTGGGGTGCCTGGCAGGCCCCCACTCTGGCTGCTCTGGAGTGAGTGACAGCTCTCCCGTGTCTGGTCTAGGAGCTTGCGGCGGGGGGACTTTCTGTCCCCCAAACCAGCAGCAGAGGTGGGTTTCGCTCCTGAGCCACTTCCCTGCGATCTGACTGATGGTTGGCTCATCCTCGAGACGGTGGCAAGGTCACTGGGAGCCTTGGTGTCACACACTACCCACGGGAGGAAGAGTGACAGCTTTCTGTGTCTTCATCAGCAAAGCAGCCTTTCTCCACAGCCCCCCGGTAGATCCTCCCTCCCTCAGCGGCCGGTCCCAAGGCCTGCTGCCGGCCTGGGATTCTGGAGAATGAATGCCCTTGTGATGAAGGAGGACGTCCTGGCCTATGGGGTCTCAGCCAGCAGGGAAGGGGCCAGGAGAGGCTTGGGGGAGGCTAGGATGGCCACAGGTGAGGTACCACCCTGCCAAGTTCCCCATGAGGCCACTGAGGGGGGTTCAGCCAACCTACCCGTGTAGAATTCCCTGCAGCACAGTGTCCTGAGCTGGAATTGTTTATGTATACAAACCCCCGTGGGTCCTGAACCTGAGGTAGGTATGCTCTTTATACTCATGTGACAGGTGATGTGTCCAGAGCACAGATGACAGGTGATGTGTCCAGAGCACAGAGTGGTTGTGAGCTTACCCAGTGTCACACAGCTGGTAAGGGGAGTGCATTTTAAATCAGGCAGTCGGCTCCGGAGGCCATGCTGTCAGCCGCTACACACACTACAGGGATGTTGGGGCCCACCCTGCCACATAGGAATGGTGTGATAGGTCCTTTTTCTTTTCTGAGGCCCAGTTTCACCTGTAAGGCGGGGATGGTAACACCTGTATTGAGGGGCAGTTAGGAGAGTCGGAGAAGCTGAGCGTGGAAGGGGCTTGGTAGGGCACCAGGCAGAGGTCACCGTACCTCTGGGACTCTGTGATTGTGTGTCCCTCCCTCAGGGATGTGCTGGTGACTTCATCTTTCTTTCAGAGGCTTTTAGTAAGCCCCTGACCAAGCTCGGGTCCTGTACTGGGTGCTGAGATGCACCTATGAATGGGACAGTCATTGTCTTGCCCGTGGGGAACTGGGCAAGCCTGGGACACCACCCCTCGGGGGCTGCAGGGGTCTCACCCTGGAGGCAGCGGGGTGGAAGGCACTGCTGCTGTGGCTTCCAGTCTGGGGAAGGAAACAGAATTACAGTCTTGGGTGGTGGGTGCCTGGGGGGCCATGTGAGCACAGAAGAGAGTTCTGGAACCCAGACTGGAGGAGCAGGGAAGGTGCCCTGGAGCACGTAACATTTCAGCTGAGATCTGAAAGGAGCACGTTACCAGGCAAGGGCTTGGTATGTGTTGGTATGCAGTAGGTGCCAAATAAATTTTTCTTGGGCAAATGAGAAATGTGTCCTGCAGAGGGCACCCCACGGCAAAGGCCTGGAAGCCTCTGGTCTGTGGCCTCCGGCCTGAGTGCTGGGGGCTCTGGGAGACGCTGGCCCTGTCTCGCTCCCTCCAGGTGCTGGGGCTGCTGGTGTGGGCCCTGATTGCCGACACCCCGTACCACCTGTACCCAGCCTATGGCTGGGTGATGTTTGTCGCTGTCTTCCTCTGGCTGGTGACAATCGTCTTCTTCATCCTCTACCTGTTTCAGCTGCACTTGAAGCTATACATGGTGCCTTGGCCGCTGGTGGTGAGTCTGGGTAGGAACCCTGGGGGTGGGTCCAGGCTGAGCCCTCTGCCTCTGGGTGTAGCTGTGACAATGCAGCCTTCCCTAAATGAGAAGTGGCAGGTGGGGGTTGGCTGAAGTCCTCGCTGGCCTGTAGCTCTGGGTGGGGGAGGGAGGATTGGTGGTTCAGGTGTCCAGTTTTTCTGAGCACTGAGAGCCATGAATCCAGGAGGACTTAGGCTTGACTTTCTCCCACGAAGGGAGAAGAAGTGAGGGGCTGTTGAATGGAGAGACCAGAGGCCATTTGGGATCTTGAAAATATTTTTCCTTTTGGGGGGTAGTCGGGATTTGAATCTGTGGGTTCTGACTGGCAGCCCTGGGCCTGGAGGTTGGGCTGAGCTGGCAGGAACCACTGAGGCTGGGCCCGGTGTGTGCAGGATGGGCTGGGCTCAACGTGCCAGCTCACAGCACCGCCCCCCCCCCCCCAACGCACCCCGCTGTCTGCAGGGTGAGGCCCCTGCAGCCTGGCAGAGGATGGTGTCCTGGGTTGCCCGGGTCAGTCTCCTTAGGACACAGAGCTGTGAGTGTCCATAGGAAGTACCCTGGCCAGACACAGAGAAAGCTGCTAGGGCTTTTTTCTCTGACCCGGAAAACCCCTGCAGCTGGGGTCTGAGGCTTTCAGTGAGCAGAGAGAGGCAAGAGAGGCACATGATTGTAAGACAAGCAAAGCTGGGACTAGGCAGCATTGTTTGCAATTCAATGACTTTTGAAGCTGAGGAAACGTGAGTCATCCTCAAGACAGACGGGGTTTGTTAGATCTTGACATCACTGGCAGGAGCCAGGTGGTGTTTGCGGCGGGCACTGGGCTTGGAGGGGAGATCCTGGCATGAGGAGGGGGCGGCCTGACTTCCTGGCTAGGGTCCAGCCCCTGCCTCGTGTCCTAGGAGCCTTGAAGAAAGACATCCCCGGAGATGGAGGGGCCTTGATGTCTCTTAGCACAGATCTGGGGCCCAGCCACAGCTGCTGATGTGGCCTTTCCCAGGCCATGATGGCAAGGCAGTGTCTCACCCTCCTATAGGAGGCTGAATTATGATTGCCAAATTGGGCTTTTCTGGGATAGGGGGTACAAGCCCCCTTCCGGGTGCAGGTAAGAGGCGTGAGTCAAACAGGTCAGGAGGGGTTGTGGAGAACCCGCACCCATCTGTCAATAGGAAGCCGCCTCTACTCAGCTCTATTGTTAGTGGGAATACAGGTGCCAAATCTTGGTATTTTAAGACTGAAAGTTTTATATGAAATCTTAAAGTTTTCGTATGAATCAAATTTAAAATGTTCGTAATATTTTTTAAAAATCTGTGGGATGAGCCAAACATGCCTGAAGGCCACCAATTTGCGATCTCTGCTAAGTGTCAACTGGCTCCGGGGGCCAAGCGTTGGGGGAATGGGATTGTCAGCCCAGGACCCTTCCTTGCCAGTCTGGCTTAGGGGTCCTCACCCTGGCATTTGACATGGGGCCTAGAGCCTAGGATGTGGCCGAAAGGCAGACATAGGTTCTTACCACTGAGGGCAGAGAGGGCTCAGGGGCAACAGGGAGGGCTGGGCCTGGCTGGGAGCCAACACAGGCAGGCCCCGGGTTCTCCAGCTGGTGCACTCAGAGACAGGCTTGGCTTGGTCTCTTGCCGTCAGGAATGGGTTTTGCCTCGTCGAACTGTTGCTGTCCTGACCAGGTCGCTTTAGCAGCCCCTCCACACACCCCCCATCTCTCAGCCTTCGGTATGTTTACGTTCCCTGCTCATATGGCCTCCAGGCTGACCCTGTGTAGACCGCTGTCTCTTGAGGCCTTTTTAGTGGGAAAGACCCACGTGTCTCCATCCCCATCCTTGAGCCGCGGCCCCTGTTCTGGCTACTAAATGGATGTGCTCGTGGGGACCAGGAGGTTCCACAGTTCCCGGAAGTGTCTCATGTCTTAAGACTGTTCTCTCCCCCACCTACCCCCAGTTAATGATATTTAATGTGGGCGCCACCGTCCTCTACGTCACGGCCTTCGTCAGCTGCTCTGCTTCGGTTGAACTGACGTCCCTGAAGGGCACCAGGCCGTACAACCAGCGTGCAGCTGCCTCCGTGAGTATGGTTCCCTGGGGCACCCTTGGCAGTTACAGGGGAGACGGGCCAAAGCAAGGTCTGGGTCCCTGGACTCTCACTGCTCCCTGGTCCCAGGCCAGGCACCTGTCACATGCTGAATTACCCTCCTCTCAGTGGGCTCACAGTTTTCCATAATTAACAGCAAAACCCTGAGGAACCAGAATGCTTGGGAAATACTTGGGTGGCACAAATGAAGCCTGGGTTAACTTTACTGTGAATCAGTCGTGCTGCAATGATTTAGGGTCATATGTCCCCTTGGAGCATCTGTTAAAAGCGCTCTATCCTCCCCCCTCGAGAAAGGCACGCACAAAAACCTTTCGGTTTAAACCATTTGGGAGATCCTCAGGCTCTCCCATGCAGCTCAAACTCGGGCTCCACGTCGGGTAGCCAGTGAAGTACCAGAATCCCCTCCGTACCCGGCACGCCTCACCCACGAGCCCCTGCAGGCACTTCCTCAGTGTCCTTCCACTCCCTCAGTGGGGAGGGGGACAGGGACTGCCAGTCCTTTCGACAGACCAGGAAACTGAGGCTGAGAGGTGAAGGGACACGCCTAAACTGAGTCCTGGGTAGGGCGGGAGTTAGACCAGGACTTGGGTTTCCTCATTCTTTCTGGTGAGGATGCTTTTGAAATCTGTGAACTCAGTCACCAGGATAGAGACATGGAAATTCTGAACGTGGCCTTAGGTGCTAGTGTAGGGATACCTATGAATTGATTCCAGAAAACTCCTAGGGTAGCTGAACATTGCCATTTTAAAACTGAATCCCTGAAATGTGTCTATAAAGTAGCTCCTACCCCTTGGTGACTCTTAGCACACTGTCCAGTTATCCCTCTCAGTCTAAGACACACCTTGCTCGTGTGGTTAACGGTTCCCCACTAGAATATGAAGTTGGCACCCCAGAACCTGGTACCCATCAGCCCCCACGGTGGTTAAGTGGGTGTACGGTTAAGGAGGAGGTGGTGTGGCTCCAGAGCAGCTCATTCTGGTTAATTGAGGGGCCCCGGGTTTCACTGTCCGCATCTACCTTCCTGGTGCTTGTATCACTGTCATGGCCCCCAGCCCCATGTGCCGTGCTGCAGACAGACTCACCTCTGCTGTCTTCTCTTTCAGTTCTTTTCGTGTTTAGTGATGATTGCCTATGGAGTGAGCGCTTTCTTCAGCTTCCAGGTCTGGCGAGGAGTAGGCAGCAATGCAGCCACCAGTCAGATGGCTGGCGGCTATGCCTAAACCACTGGTGCCATGGGCCACCCTGGGCCTGAGGGCTCTAGCCTGGTCCCTGTGCAGGTGGCCCCACAAGCCCGAAGCCTGAGCCCTGCATGGAGTCAGCCCGGAAGGGACTACACTTGCTCTTCTCTGCTCATCAGACTCCTTGGGCTCACCCCACACTCCCAAGGAATCAGGATCCTTCCTCTGGCAGGCGCATGGGCTGGAGAGAGGCCAACAGCCAAGACCTCTCCATCCTCCATATTCAGCAGAAGGTGATGGGGGATACAGGACTCTCTCTGCTTTGTCTTTAGGACTTCGGTGTCCAAGGCTGGAACCCAGCCTTCTCATTGGCACTAAATACACTAACAATGACTCCAGACTTGCAGCCCACCATAGAATATGCCTAACAAACAAGCAGCAATTATTTATCTCTGTTTTTGTTCTGGGAAGCTGAGCAAATTCATGAAACTGTTCTGATTCCTTAAAACATAATCCTGGTCTGACCCTCCCCCAAGCCAGCATGTCACTTGTAGGGAAACATGTCGAAAGAGGGTTATGATGCTGACAGCATGGTCTTCCTTTCCTACATTTCAGACATACCAGTTATTTTAAACCAGTTTTAAGTGACTTCTCAATGATGAAAAGCTTAGCCAGGTTTCCCTCCCTTTCCCAAGCCCTTGTTTGTAGTTTTCCCTTTGGGAAAAGCTAACCTCAATGCCTACTGCCTCCTTGACACTGTTAATCAGGCACCTGGGAAATGAGGGAGGGAGGGAGGGAGGGGAGAGCAAGGCCTTGCGAGTGAGTTGTCCTGTGCTTGGTGGCGACTTTGTTGTTTTTGTTTTTTTACAAAAATAAAGATGAAAGAACTTATTTGGAAAAGATGTTGGGGAATCACGGTTATAGATGCTTATAAGCTCCAGGAAAGCTGCAGCATAAGTCAGTACAGTCAGCCCTCCATATCCGTGGGTTTCACATCTGAGGATTCAACCAATCAGCTGATATGCAGGGTCAGCTGTATTCAAAATACTCGCCATTTTACATAAGGGACTTGAGCATCTGTGGGTTTTGGTATCCCCAGGGGTCCTGGAACCAGTGCCCCACAGATACCAAGGGACAACCGTACAAAGGTTCCAAATGCCTTTTTAAAGGCAGTTCCAGTCCTGGAGTCACTCAGCACCACCAGCCACTTCTGTGACCTGAGGTAGGATGACCAACTTCCTGCCTGCTTTGCTGGGACAGTCCCATTTATGCCGCTTGTCATGGCACAAATTTAATAGCACCCCTTTTTATTCTGAAAAGGGTCTCAGTTTAACAGTAAATCATTTAGTCATCTTGATGAACTTAAGGTTGCCATAATGTCGCTTACCTTGACAGTTTGTGAAGTTCAGAGATCAGATAATCCAAGTGCCTGATGCGCGGAGCTGTTACAGACGGTAGAGAGGGGGGAGCAGCAAAGAGGGGGAGCCCTTCTGAACTTATTTTCCCACCACAGCGCAACATGCTCTGAATAATAAGCCACAGGCATTTCTGGGCACCCCTTGGTCCTGTCTTAAAAAACTGGGAACAATTAAAATGTAACTAGATTCAAACAGTTGCAGATGAGCTATTCCATTGCGAAGGGTGGTGGGGGAGGACTAAGTCTGATACCCATGTTCCAGTTGGGTCCCAGGCCTAGTTTGTGCCTGTTGTCCTGGTGTCACAATTAATAGCATCCCTTTTTACTCTCCAGTGTCTCAAGACTGAATGACAAATTATAGTCATTCTAGAATTAAGCCATGAGAGGATAGTTTTGAGGAAGCCCAACCGATTTTCTTTTGAGGCTTAAGAGAAAACAAAATCCTTGGCAAGTCTTACCAGGTTTCTGACAACCTAAAACACAGCCTATTTTGGTGGAGATGTTAACACACTTTGTCAAACAACTACCTGTTGGTTCAGGCCAATGCATCCCCCAGTCGTTAGCCCCTGGCCCTGCAGTTTGGGCGAACAGTGCTTCCCATGGCTGAGGAGGCCTAAGCAATAGGAGGCGGCAAATGTCTCCTGAGGCTGGGCCTGCACGTGGGGCCTTCTCATCCCAACCATCCCTGAGCCCCTCTGAAGGTGGCACATGATGACCTAAGTTCCTGAGCAGACGGAGAGAATTCTAGTTTGTTTTTAAAAAAATCAGAAAGCCTGTTTTCTAATGTTTTCTAATGCCTGTTTTCTAATGAAGCTACAACGGACTTGCCTGCTTTTTTTCTGAGTGGAAAAGGATGAAAAAGAACCATTTGCCTTTTTTTGTTCACTTTTCATAATTTCATCTTTGGATTTGTCCACCTGCCTTTTCTCAGCCAGACTGAATAGAGGGATTCTTCATCAAGTGCCTCCAACATGCCTGGCCTGCGATGGGCAGTCCCGTTTATAAAAAGAGCAAGAAGGGTAGGCAAGGCCAGGAGAGGAAGTGTTTTAAAAAGCCTTCGTCTTGAAAGACCAAAGTACTGATAACCTGATGGCAGCAGCAATAGTAAAGAAGGGATGACTCATTTAGAATGATGTTTTTTTTTTTCAAAACACCTGAAATTTTACTCATGGTACGAAAGTATTTAATAAGCGCCACGTTGGTACAAAAAAACGCACAGCCTACAGCTAGCTCATCTTTTAAAACCAGAACAGCCAAGTGAAAAGTCAGTAGAGATTCTTATTTTTACTTTAAAAATAAAAACAACAACAAAAAAACAACTAAGGTACACATTGGGAATTGAACTACTATAGTTTTTCTTTCTAGAGAGGTGACATACATGTTTTCTGGTCAGTAATGTTCTATCAAACATTGTACTAAACCAGTGTACTAAATCCAAGCAGACAGATGACCAGTAAAGCTGTTTGCTATCTCCTACTGAGCTAGCCCAGTGGAACACGATCTTGGTGGGATTATTTTGACAGCAAGAAGGAAGTGCAGAGCCCCCACCCCAACAGAAAACCTAAGGAGCTGTTTTACATAGAAAGGTTTTTTTTTTTTTTTTTTGCGGTACGCGGGCCTCTCTCACTGTTGTGGCCTCTCCGGTTGCGGAGCACAGGCTCCGGACGCGCAGGCTCAGCGGCCATGGCTCACGGGCCCAGCTGCTCCGTGGCATGTGGGATCTTCCCAGACCAGGGCACGAACCCGTGTCCCCTGCATCAGCAGGCGGACTCTCAACCACTGCACCACCAGGGAAGACCCATAGAAAGGGTTTTAAGCAAACCTACACAAACTCTAACATGCTCTAAGAAAAGGAAACCTTTTAGACTACTTCCAGCATACATTCATTGGTGCCCAGTAAAATAGGAACACCAACATAGAAAGCATTTTTGCTTTCATAGCACTAACAGCTAAAAAGCACACAGCAATATAATACTTTGATCTTTAAGTGGGTAATCATGGAAGTTCCAAGATTATATCCACTAGGTTAGCCTGAGTATTCATCTATAAAAATGTGTTTTCAAAAACATAAAAACGAGTTATAGAAACAATGGGACTACATCAGGACCAGGAGAAGACAGTGAAGTGATACAAGGACTGTACATATAAGACTAGGAACTGATTTTCACAAGTACCTTTTTAGGTAAAGGACAACTCTCTAAGTCGATTCCTACAGCCAAGACTATCTGTGATAGTAGGAGTTTCAGAAATCTCGGGATGGGCACCTAGCTTGCGTTAAACCCTAGATAAATACTCCCAGTCAAAAAGCCCAGAGGCTGCAGGACTGAAACTCTGACCCATATGAAAAGCTGTGAGTGCACAGAAAGCCTGGTGGGACATGCAAGGCCTGCTGGGCCAAGAGAGTTGGTGATGGTGGGCTCTTCCAACATGGACACACCAACACGTATGCTGGGGAAGTGCCCCCCCAGGTGGAATGCTGGACTTGGGCTTGGTGCAGGAGCCAGACTCAGAAGCTCCTGAAAGAGGTGTCTACTCAGGGAGGAGTACTAGGGTTACTGAAGACAAGAACGTGTCCCACGAAGGTCAGGTCATTTTCTTCTGACCCATCAATACTTAACATTAACGAAGAGTTGCAGAACAGAGTCAGTCATTCCAAGATGTATTCTTCTGACATCATCAGCCAAAGCCTCTCCCAGTCTATTGGGCTGGTGATGTCTAGAAAGATCCCATTACCTGGAGGTGGGACCTAAGGCCGCAGATTGTTCTGGGAAGCTGTCATAGAAGATGATTTGCACAATGAAGTCACCACTAAACCGCTGCTTAAGTCCAGTCCCCGGCCTTCTTTTTCCTACACGAGAAGAGAGCAACTTTAAGAGGCAAGAGACAAAAAAAAGTCCTTTCTAGCTCATAACGGGGAAGGAGGTGTTCAGGGTGGGCCACCAGGGAACACAGAGGAAGAGGGAGTATGTGATTTTGCATTTTTATTCAGAGCTGGTCACTCTTTAAAAATGCACCTCTTGGGCTTCCCTGGTGGCGCAGTGGTTGAGAGTCCGCCTGCCGATGCAGGGGACACGGGTTCGTGCCCCGGTCCGGGAAGATCCCACATGCCGCGGAGCGGCTAGGCCCGTGAGCCATGGCTGCTGAGCCTGCGCGGCCAGAGCCTGTGCTCCGCAATGGGAGAGGCCACAACAGTGAGAGGCCCGCATACCGGGGAAAAAAAAAAAAAAAAATGCACCTCTTGGGGACTTCTCTGGCAGTCGAGTGGTTAAGACTCCACGCTTCCACTGCAGGGGGCACGGGTTCGATCCCTGGTCCCTTGGTTGGGGAACTAAGATCCCACATGCAACGAGGCACAGCCAAAGAAACAAAAAAAAGACCTCTCTTCACTGAAAAACATTTCTTTTTCCTATTAAGAACCTGCATTCCAAGAAAAGCAAGGCAATTAGACCTGCTTTTTGGCTTTGTCCTTTTGATTATTTGGGAACCCTATAAGGTGCCTGGGACTTGTTTCACCAAAACCATGAGAATGTAATTCCTTGTAAGGGTCCCAGGCCCCGGCCAGCAGAGGACAGCAGCTCGCTCTGCTGAGTCACTCACTGCTGGGCACTGCTGGGCTGATACTGGCCAGTCTTACAGAGAGGAGCACAGCGGGTGGTTTGTGCTCGACAGGTCTACTTGGAACTTTCTAAGCAGTTCACTGTGACTAAACAGACAAGAGGAACTTACTGCTCTATAGTCCAGAAACATTTCTTTAAAAGCCAGAAAATCCGTAAACGTGAGCAGCATGTCGAAAATGTCACCAGCCACTTCATCTTTATGGTGCCTGCAAAAGAAAAGGGTGGCCGCTTCATGAATGAATGATGATACAGACTGTCTCTTCGAGATTTCCCTCAAAGGTCTGGAGGGCCTCCCACCCAGGACCTAACCAAGTGCTCTAAAGCTTGATATTCAAGCACTGAGGAAAACAAGGGGGAGGGTCTTCTTTCAGAGTTGAGGAGGAGGAGGGTAAAAAGACGTAAAAAAGCAGAGTCAAGCTCAACTCACTGTAAAGTTGTAGTGAAAGCCGCCATGTTAAATCCAGGAATCCGCTCCAACAGCTGTTCTTCTATATACTTTTCTACCAAAGAAATCTAACAGTGGAAAGGATCTTGGTCAGACTGTGCTTTAAGAAAACAAAGCTCCTCTTCAGAAAGCCTGTCCTCCAGCCCTTTGAAAACATTTCCTAGGAGCCTATTCTGTGTGCCTGGCTCCCCGCCGAGTGCTGGGGGCACCAAAGAGAACCCAAAGCCAGCTCCTGTCCTCAGTGAGCACACCCCCTGTGCCCTGGCCCGCCCGTGGGAGAGGCATTTGCAGGTAACTACGATGTAACAAGAGGAATGCTCCAAGGTGGGTAGGGATAGGGAGCAGAAGGGCTCCCACTCCCCACGGCAGGAAGTGAGGAGTGACGTAAGTGGGGGCTTTTCTGCCTGGGTAGACGGAATCTGTGCGGAAGGAACATATAAAAAAGCATACAGTTGGAGGTAATCGCAGGTTCCTTAAAAGCCGAGGCTTGGCTTAAGAAACCTTCATCGACTCTGCCACACTTCTGTGTTAAGGGAAGAAAGTCCTGGAGGCTCAAACCTCTTCTCGGACAGATGAGACCATAACAGGAGGCCGCGTGAGGCCTTGGCATAGTGCAAAGACCCAAGGGGTCAAGAGTCGAGGTTCCTGGGTTCTAGTCTTGGTTTTGCCACCAACTAGTTAGTGATCTTGGTCTTGGTTTTCACTGTTTTTTTTTTTTTTTTTTTTTGCAGTACGCGGGCCTCTCACTGTTGTGGCCTCTCCCGTTGCGGAGCACAGGCTCCGGACACGCAGGCTCAGCGGCCGTGGCTCACGGGCCTAGCCACTCCATGGCATGTGGGATCTTCCCGGACCAGGGCACGAACCCGTGTCTCCTGCATCGGCAGGCAGACTCTCAACCACTACGCCACCAGGGAAGCCCAGTTTTCACTTTTATCTAACAGTCGTGCATACCTGACTGGATTATGTAGTAGGAAAAAATAGCGTGTGAAAGCCAAAAGGTCAAAAGTATGTAAGTACATACTGTAACTGAAAGCAGGATTATGATAAAGCCAAACATGTTTTAAAACAGAAGACGAAGTCATTAAGTATTTGGAAAACAGCCCCAAGAACTGTGCACAGGAAAACAAAAGGAGATGAAGACTAAATCAGATTCTAATTAGGCTTCCTGGCAGGGTGCTGATGGCAGATTTTAAAAGTTGAGCAGGTTTCAACATCATTTGATCCTAAATTCATAATTTAAAGAAATCCTAATCTCCAGTAAGAGAAACAGGAATCCACTTACATATTCATTAAAAATAGGTGTGTAGGTGAGCTTATTCTCTTCTGTGTCTTCAAACTCCTGGTAGTACTTGTCCATGAAATTCCTCTGTAATAACTGGAACTCATCATCTGAACCGCAATAGGAAAAATGTACTTTTTAGTGGAGACTAAAAACCATTCTGATTTATAAACAGGCAGGAAGAAATGTCAGCAGAACTGCTTTATGGATGGCTAGTCTCTAGGAGGGGAAAGCTGAAGGTGTTAACCGTACAGTTTCGTGGCATGAAGAGCCTTCACGCTGCTGTGCAACCACCACTATCCTCTAGTCCACTTTTTTTTTTTTTTTTTTTTTGCGGTACGCGGGCCTCACTGTTGCGGCCTCTCCCATTGCGGAGCACAGGCTCCGGACGTGCAGGCTCAGCAGCCATGGCTCACGGGCCCAGCTGCTCCGCGGCATGTGGGATCCTCCCAGACCGGGGCACGAACCCGTATCCCCTGCATCAGCAGGCAGACTCTCAACCACTGTGCCACCAGGGAAGCCCCCTCTAGTCCACTTTAACCAGGGTGGCTTGGGAACTCCACAAAGGGTTCTCTTAATATAATTTCAGCAGCAGTGGTGTAAACAGTGTAGTGATTAAATGGATGGGCTCTGATAGAGGCTAGACTACCTGGGTTCAAGTCCCACCTCAGCCACTTACAATTGTGTGACCTTCGGCCTGTTACTTAATTTCTCTAAGCCCCAGTTTCTTCATTGGAAAAATGAGGATGATCAGAGTATCCTATAAGATTTGCTAGGTGGAATTTAGATGAGAATTCATGTACAGAGATTGGTTCATAGCAAACATTAAGGTTTACGGTATTTAGGGTATTTTAACAACCAAATAGAATATAACTTCTAAAAATAAAAGGAAAGCTTCATAAATGACCTAGACTTTGGAATAAATACCCTGGGCTTTCCCACAGCACACAGGTTACTCATAGAGGCCAAAAGAAAGTATTCCTCAGCATTCCCCAGAAATCCTCAGATCCACATGGGATCTTAACAGTGATACATTTGCATTTAGGAGTTAAGTGTATGAACCTTTACAGGATCCGAAGGTATAAAAACTTGGTCAATGATTTTTCACTAAACAAGACTAAGAAATACAGCTAGTAACACCAAACAACAGTGTTCTTTTCCTAATTCTCAGAAAACTTAAAGTCAACAGACAAGATTTTCTCAAATTTTTCTCTCCCACATATTTGTCTTAAATGGTTGGTGCCTATTACTGCTTATTACTTAGCAGGACTTATGGATGCCAAAATGAATCCACAAATTCGAACTCAGAACCCAGCTGAAGTATGACATCTTGTTCCTCATGGACATGTGTGCTATGGCTATGGTATTTTTTAATTAATTAATTAATTAATTTTTGGCTGCGTTGGGTCTTTGCTGCTATGTGCAGGCTTTCTCTGGTTGTGGCAAGCTGGGGGCTACTCTTCCTTGCGGTGCGTGGGCTTCTCATCGCGATGGCTCTAGGAGGCAGGCTTCAGTAGTTGTGGCTCGCGGGCTCAGCAGTTGTGACACACGGGCTTAGTTGCTCTGCAGCATGTGGGATCTTCCTGGACCAGGGCTCGAACCCGTGTTCCATGCACTGGTAGACAAACTCTTAACCACTGCGCCTCCAGGGAAGTCCCAATGGCTACAGTATTACACTGTGCTTTATGTCACAAAATATTAAAACTCAAGACTAAAAACTGATTTTACTCTCTGAAATAAACTAGGTTAATATTTTCTGAAGTTTTGCCAAGAGCCCCATAACTTCAAGGTGCCCCATTACCTGAATAAGTCCCTTCAGGGGACTGAATCTATGGTTACTAGTTACTTAAAGAAGTAGGGGCTGTAGCCTGTAAAGCAAAGCACAGTAAGGCTTACTTTGTATTACAGTACGTTACATTAAACATTACATGCAGCTTCATGTTTTCTCTCTTTTTGAAAATTAACTCTCCAAATGGATTTCAACATCCTTAAAAGCAAGGGCCTAAAACCTAAAAAGCACAGGCAAGGAAGCTTACCCATGATAATGTCTTCTAAATATCCAACCACAGCATCAAATTCTGCATCAGAGGCGGAAGAGCTGAAAAATATGCCTGGATTAGGAGCTGTTTCAGATAATTCCTTTTTTTTTCAAAATGTATTACGGACATTTTCAAATGAACTTCCCATCAACTAGCTTCAAAAATTAATGATTACTGTCTAATTCAGCAATGTCACGCAGAAGAAAACACATTTGACACATCTGTGACATCAAAGTTGAATGCAATGGCTCCACTTTCATGAAACATGATACGACCCAAGGACTTACAACAGGGACAAATAAAAGGAGCAAAGGCTCACTGAGGACATCTTAAGGCTCCTCGCATTTATTTCCTTGGGGTTCTACTCACCGCATTTTCGCTACCACCCCACACCAATCTGCTGTGGGCGGGCGTAAACTTGGTGCTGTTAAGACACTGGCCGGGGGAGGGGGGCAATTAGAGTCCCTGGGGGTAGTGGTGGTGGAGGGTCTTCTGGCCCGTGGTCGGGCCTCTGCAGCTCAAACTCGCCAGATTTTGCTGACGACCAAGGATTGGAGGCGGGGGGCATTGTGACAGAGGCGTGTATCATCGCATGACACCGCACTGCACTCCTGTTCTACAGGCCTGAACCCCGCGGTCGCCGCAGCGGCAGAATCGACCGCGGGAACTGGGGCGGGGTCTTGTTGGTCTCCCACCCACACCGGGGACACTGGTTTCGCAGGGTGGAGGCAGAGGCCGAGGCCAAACGCCGGCATCCCCGGCCTTCAGCCTCCAGGACTCGGGCGGCGTCACTCACAAGGACAGCGCGAAGCTCTCTTCCTCTAGGGCGTCCATCGCCGCCGCCCCATCCACCGCGCGCGGGGCAGCGGGCCCGCCGGGCTTCTACCCCGCCCGAGGCCCGTGCGCAGCCTCCGCTCTGCTCCGCAGAGCCCCACCCGGCATCGGGAAGGCCTTGCAGCCGAGGCCTCGGCCGGTTCACGGCCCAACCGAGTAGCGCCTGCGCACGATGCCCCGGCCTCAGGCTCCCTGGCTGCTGCCACACGCCGGCCGGGCCTCACTAAAGTCGCCGCTGCCGCCTCGTGGTCCCGGCGTCCTTTCCCGCGCCCCCCGCCTCCCGTCACCAAGGCCTCCACGACCCTTCCGCCGTCTCGGGGCTCTCAGCAGCCAATGACAGGCGTGTGTTGCCAAACGCCAGGGGCGGGGCAAAGATAGAGAGAGGAAGTGAGGGAAAGGGATGGAGGGTCGCGAACGGAAGTTGGACCTCTTTGAGCAGGTCAGGGGCTCTCTGACGTATACTCACTCTGTGGGGCGATTAAATCTGACGTAGTCCCCATTTTGAAGAGGAAGGAATCCAAGCCCAGAAAGAGGCTCGATTTCCTCACTTGCAACTTGGAATGAATTACAAGATTTAAGATGAAGCTTAAGTCGTTTAAAGCGGGTTTTAAGAGCACTGTAAATCGAAAATCTCTTGAGCCAATCCCTTAGCTTTTGAGCCAGATAATGAAGACCTCTGATTTGCGAGACAGTTACTCCCTCTCGTGGAAGGATCGCCCCACCGCAAGAAGTGGAGGTCTTGTAATTTACATCATAAATATAATATTCACATCAAGAAGATTATTCGGCACTAACTGGTTTCTTGGGTAATTAGGCAAGATAAAAGTTGACAGAACCACTTTGAGCAACTATATCAGGTGACTTTGCTCCAGGAAAAGTCCCCCTCCAAAACTGACGAATTTTGCAAAAGGATACCCTAGATCTGTTTTCTCCTGATTGGATCACTAGACATTGTGTCGCTTCGGTTGCATTTTATTTTTTGGCCAAATGTCTGGTACATGTCTAGAGGAATTTTAGGTACGGCTTAAGTTTGATCTGTGGGTCAGATGGCCAGCCTGAATAAACTGACATTTTTGAATGGACATAAATTATGTATCAGTGGGATGTGGAACTAAAAATGGTTACCATGACACAGTTGTGTCCAGGGTGAGATCAATTCTCAGAGATACTACCTCTGCTTACCACCAAGTAGAAGGCAGGCATCCAGAAAGGTTTGCTGAATAACTGGACCGAGTTCTGTAAGTCAAACACTGGTCACACAGCTCAAGGCAAACTCAGCAATTTCCTCATGACCTACTTTCTCTATAAACCACACTTACTTCTGCTGGACTAAATGAACTTGCCCACACGTTCTACTGCTGATACATATATGGGATCAGAGCAGAGGAGGAAACTTGATTTCATCTATTCTGGTTATCTAATGCTGTTACAAGCCACCAGAAAACTATTGGCTAAAAAAACTCAATTATTTTGCTCTCTAGTCTGCAATTTGGACAGGACTTGGTAGGGACAGCTAGTCTCTGTTCCACTTGGCATCAGTTAGGGCAGCTGGAATGAGGCTAGAGAAGCCTCTTCCAAGAAGCTTACTCATGTGGCTGGCAAATCAGTATTGGCTGGGGTAGCTCAGTTGTGGATGTTGAACAGAGGACCTGGGAGGTGGGGGGTGGTCACCGTTCCTCTCCACATAGGTCTTCCCATGGATGCTTGGGTTTTCTCACACCATGGCAGCTAGGTCCAAGAGCAAATATTTCAAGAGACGGGACGTGGAAGCTGCCAGTCACTCAATGGCCTGGGACCGGAAACTGGCTCAGTATCCCTTCCACTGCATTCAATTTTTCAAGCAAACATAGAGCCCACCCAGATTTAAGGGGAGGGGGCAGAAATTTCATTTATAGATGGGAGGAATGTCAAAGAATTTGTGGCCCTCTTTAGTCCACTTCATCTCTGGCTCTAAGAACAAATGGGAATAAAGAATAATAGGTACCCACCTATTCAGGCATGTGCCAGATATTGTGCTACACATTTAAAAACACATTGTTTCCTTTTAAAATACTTGAAACCCTATGAGAAAAAACCCCAAAACTCTAAAAAGTATTATCTCCATTTTACAGATTAGGAAACTAAGGCGTAGAAGTACTTGCATACAGGTAATAGGCGGCATAGTGGGGTTGGAACCTGGGTCTGCCCCACTCCTAAGAGCCTAACCATCAAGTTATGTATGGTCCCAATCCCCAAGTTGTCAAATAATATTCCTGGAAATCAGAACATGATGTTTTTCTGCTGAAAACAGAATGGCAGACTTTTTGTAGAAAAATAGAAAATTCACTTGTATATATGAAATATTTTCCATTAATAATAATTTCTTCATTCATTTTGGGTTGGCATTAAGAATTGTTTTATGTGACTAAATAGCAAGAAAATGGACAATCTTGGAAACTGCTTATCTTACTTAGTTTTCTTGGTTATATAATCAAGATGGTTGAAATTCATGCAAAAGTCATTTTCTGCTAATGAAATTGTTTTGGTTTCTGTGACTGAATCATCATTCTCTGGCATTCTGCAAATGGCACCATGACTTTATCCTGCTCTATCAATATCATTCAAAAAACACAGCAATTCTTAAAATCTTTTTGGCTGGAACCCCGGGGTCATTTCCCCAGTGACTCATTGGAGAAATTACTACTAATTACCTATTTTTCCATCTACTTTTTTCTCTCTCCACTGAATTTACAGACCACTTTTACCTCTCTGCTGGACTACTTCAAAGTCTCCCTACTGGTTATATTATTTCCATTTTTTGCTTGTTCTCTATACTGTGGCGCCCTGCCCCACTTCCAACCCCACTCCAATTCCATTCTCCAAATAGAAGCCAGAGCCATATTTTAAACTTATTTATCAAGGCATATTTCCATACTTAAACTCCTTTGCTTTCTATCGCACTTAGAATAAAATACAAAATCCTGAACATGGCCTTCACGAGCAGTTCCCAGACCTCTCCAACCTTGGAGCATGCTTTTCTATCCACTCAGTTCCTGCCTTACTAGTTCAGGGGACTTCCATCTGATCCTGGGGCCTACTGAGCTCCTTTCCTCCTTAGTTAAGGCCTTTACCTATAATGTGTTCACCTAGCTACCCAGTCCTAGAAGCCTGTCCTCAGTCTCTCTGCCTGGCTATATCCCTAGGTCCTACTTCCTCCTTTAAGTTTTTTTTTAAAATGGATTTATGATTTCTTTTTATTTCTTTATTTTTAATTAATTTATTTTTGGCTGCGTTGGGTTTTCGTTGCTGCGCGCAGGCTTTCTCTAGTTGCAGCGAGTGGGGGCTACTCTTCGTTGCGGTGCGCGGGCTTCTCATTGCGGTGGCCTCTCTTGTTGTGGAGCACGGGCTCTAGGAGCGCAGGCTTCAGTAGTTGTGGCGCACGGGCTTAGTTGCTCCGTGGTATGTGGAATCTTCCTGGACCAGGGCTCGAACCCGTGTCCCCTGCACTGGCAGGCGGATTCTTAACCACTGTGACACCAGGGAAGTCCCTCCTCTAAGTTTTTACTAATATTACTCCTTCAGTGAGTTTTCTCCCTTTCCCCTCATCTAAATTAGGTTCCCCTTGTTCTTTCTCAAAGGCACCCTATTTTCTTTCAGGGCACCAAAAATTTATTACAATAAGGAAAAAATAGTTTTCTCCCCACTACCAGATGTCAGCGCCACGAACAGATCTGTTTTGTATACCATATAGGTGCAGTGCCCAGAATATACTAGGTGTCCAATAAAGGTTTGCCGGATGAATAAGTGATTAACCTTGTTTCTTAACTCTAATACTTGATTCTGTCCTACCCCGGAAAGTATAAACCTGAGAGTATAGTATCTTGGAAGCTTAGCAGCAGGCACCAATGAAAGTTGTGAAATCTTAGTCAAAAAAGGCAACAAATGTTTTATTTCTTCAATGCAAATTACTGTATTCACCACAAGCTAAAGAAGAGAACATATATATATATATATATATTTATATATATTTTTGAATTTACGGAAGACTAAAGACATGGAAAAAATCCAGCACCCCAACAAGTACGGCCAGGAAGGAAATCAGCTCTGTAATAGGACAATTTAATAAACTACAAACAATAAAGGGTGGGAAAGGAAGAAAAAAATGTGCACTGAATTTAAGACACTGTAAAACTCAGAAGAAATATTTACTATTCAAGTATAAACTCAGTAAGGACTTGGCATAAATTGAAAGGCAGCTGCTGAGGTACACCATTATAAAATAAGTTCTATGAATTTACAATTCTACCTTCCAATTTTCTGGGAGAAAAAACCAAACTCTTGAAGGTCTTCACCAGAGACCCTGAGAGGGAATAACACTTTGGATGAAGACGTAGTCAACAATCCATGATTGAATTTACTATTCAAAAACATGTATTTATTTTAAACAATAGGAATACATGCTCTCAGACTGACCTCTAAGAGTTTTTGAGACTACTGGTTCAACAGTTGCAAAGTATATTACTTCCAAAAACAATACTGATTTAAAAAAATTTTTTTAAACAAAAAACAGAGAGACCTCATTTGATGGTAGCCTAAAAATACCCTAAATACCAAATTTTCTCCAGTCTAACATTGCGATTAATTTAAGAATTCCTCCTGCATTGTTAAAACATTTTTTCCTCACAAAATGTGGGTACTGAAATTGGATAAAAACACCATGAATGTGAAAATACCACCAATTTTCTGCAGTTAAAAAAAACTAGAATGTTCTTTGGAATCACTGAAATATCAAAAATTTGGGTTTTTTCCTACAGTCTGTGCACCTTCTTTCAGGCCCTCCATGTTGCTTGTAGTATTGACCTGTGTGATTCTAGTTTCATAGCTTCAAGTCTTGCAATATCCATGCTTAACACACCGGTGGCTCTCTGACCAATGGGAAGTTATGCTTAACCCAGAAACGCTGTCATTTACTTCTCCATAATGACTTTTGCCCAAAATAAAAACTTTAGAATATGAGACAAAACATCCTGTGTTAAACAATCAAATGAACCCAACCTGGAGAAATCCGGTGTGGTTTCAGCGCTCAGGAGGGCATTGTCTCCTACTGTTTCTCGTGGAAGTACCGCAGGCCTAGCTGTTAGCATTCAGCTTTCCTTGGCCTTAAAAGGAATTTCTCAGGGCTGGCAAGTTGGGTTAGATTCTGGGAGAATTTTGTCTTTGACAAACTATCGTTTTTTAGCATAAAATCTGGCCATGGCTATAAGTTTCAATGTGCGTACAACGGATTAGAGATTTTTTTTTCTTTGTTTTTCTTTTCAACATTGGCTGGAATTGAGTAGAAGTAAGTCCATGATGCCTCTTCACGTGTGTCATGAAATATGAGAAATCTGTCTGACTCTAGACACTATTTCTTTACGACACAATGGGCAGGTCTCCAGCTGCAAGGCACAATCCATGCACAGGTCACTGAGGAGAAAGACATAAATGCCAGTTAGGTCAGTGCTTCAGAAGGTCAGACTGACGATCTGCTGACTCCACCTAAAATGTTAACAAGCATGTTAACTGAAAGGGTAATAATCGCACATGGCTAAACCAAAAAGTAAATATATAAACAGCAAGTCTCTCTTCCATTTCTGATCCTCAATCTTCCTCTTCTGAGGAATAAGTTAAAAGTTCATGTGCATTCTTCCAGAAAGTCTATATGTACATAGCCTATACATACAGATGTGTATATGTAGGTAGAGATACAATGCTACTTTTTCCCAGACAGCTAGCCGTCTATCCCAATATCATTTGCTGAATAGTCCTTCTCTCACCACAGATTTGACATAACGCCTTTATCATATGTTAAATTTTTCTTTGTAATCAGTTCTGTTTCTGGGCTTCTGTTCCATTGTTGTGTCATTCTTTTCATATACTGGGACAAAACTATTAACCTTTCTTTAAGTATAGTTGATTTACATTATTGTATTAGTTTCAGGCGTACAACATAGTGATTAAAATTTTTTATAAATTATACTCCAATTAAAGCTAGGGACTTCCCTGGTGGTCCAGTGGTTAAGAATCTGCCTTCCAGTGCAAGGGACGCAGGTTTGATCCCTGGTCGGGGAACTAAGATCCCACATGCCGCAGGGCAACTAAGCCCTAGCGCCGCAACTACTGAGCCCACGCCCCACAACTAGAGAGCCAGCCCCCGTGCACTGCAACCACTGAACCCTCACATTCTGGAGCCCGCACGCCACAACTAGAGAGAAGCCTGCGTGCCTCAATTAAGACCGGATGCAGCCAAAAATAAATAAATAAATACATTAAAAAAAAGATATTGGCTATAGTCCCTGTGCTGGGCAATATATCCTCGCAGCTAATTTATTTTATACATAGTAGTTCATACCTCTTAATCCCCTGCCCCTATCTAGCCCCCGCCCTCTCCCCACTGGTAACTGCTAGTTTGTTCTCTATATCTGTAAGTCTGTTTCTGTTTTGTTATATTCACTCGTTTGTTTTATTTTAGATGCCACATATAAGTGATAACATACAGTATTCGTCTTTCTTTGTCTGACTTATTTCACTAAGCATAATACCTTCCAGGTCCACCCATGTTGTTGCAAATTTAACATTTATTTTAACATATTTTAAGATGTGGTAGGTAGGGTTGGTCCTCTCCATAACTCTTCTTTTTCAGAATTTTCTTGCCTTAGTATCATAAACTTTTAAGTTAGCATTTCTATTTCCAGAAGGAAAAAAAAAAACCCGAAAACCCATGTTGTCCTTTTTTTTTTTTGGTACGCGGGCCTCTCACTGTTGTGGCCTCTCCCGTCGCGGAGCACAGGCTCTGGACGCACAGGCTCAGCAGCCATGGCTCATGGGCCTAGCTGCTCCGCGGCATGTAGGATCTTCCCGGACCGGGGCACGAACCTGTGTCCCCTGCATCGGCAGGCGGACTCTCAACCATTGCGCCACCAGGGAAGCCCCATGTTGTCCTTTTTATATGGACCAAATAAAACTTAAGAGTTTAGGGAAAACTGTCACGTTTACGACACTAAGAGGTCTTCCTATCCAAGACCAGATCCAGTTATTCAAGTCTTCTTTACATTCCTTGGTAGTTTAAAAGTTTTCTTCAGATAGGCACCATATATTTCTTGGAATGTATTCTTAAGCTTTTTTTTTTTTGTCTATTGTAAACGGGACCTTCAAATATTTGTTCTAATTAGTTGTTATTTATATATAGAAAGCTATTGTTTTAAGTTATTTTTTGTAACCAGCTAGCTTATTCAATTGTCACAATGTTTCTAATAGGCTTTTAGTCAATTCTCCTGATATCTACCTATGTAATCTATTATCTCCAAATGATGATTTTGCTCCTTTTTCCAGTTTTAATCCCTTTTCTCTTTCTTGTCTAACTGTTTTAGCTTATACAATGCAAGTCACAGTGCTGATAGCAGGTATCCTTGTCTTGTCCCCAGCATCTCTTGCAATGCTTCCAGTGTGACACCATTAAAAAGATGCTAGTGTTCGGCTGAGATATATACATCTTTTATATTGCTAAGGAAGTATCCATCCATTCTTATTTTATACTATTTTATTCCCTACATCCATTTCTGTTTTGCAGTATTCTATCCATTTGGGATGGATACTGAATTTTAACAAATACCTTTTCAGCATTTTTGGAGAAAGTGTTAATTCTCTGCTCCACTGTCCCTTGGCCTATTTGGGAAATTATATGAATTGATTTCCTATATTGTACTAACCTTACATTCCTGAAATAAGCCCCATTGGTTGTGTTGCTGGGTCCTATTTGGTAATAATTTATTTAGGATTTTTAGGTTTATATTCATAAATTTTCTTTCTTTTTTTTTAAGATTTTTTTTGATGTGGACCATTTTTAAAGTCTTTATTGGATCTGTTACAATATTGTTTCTGTCTTACGTTCTGGTTTTTTGGCCGTGAGGCATGTGGGATCTTAGCTTCTGGACCCGGATCAAACCCACACCCCCTACATTGGAAGGCAAAGTCTTAACCACTGGACCGTGAGGGAAGTCCCACATAAGTTTTCTTTTTTTGTGTTTTGTCAGCTTTTCATATGATTATGATGCAGGCTTTGTAAAAAGAATATTGTAGTTTTCCTATTATCTCTGTGGTCTGGAGAAGTTTAAATAGAATCTATCTATTCCCTGAAAGTTTGAAAGAATTCACCTGTGAAACCATCTGGGCTTAGTGCTTTTAGCGGCGGAGGCAAAGGTAGCTTTGATAATCATCTCAATTTCTTCTATGGTAACAGGAATGCTTAGATTTTCAGTCTCTTCTAGGGGTTGGCTCATGTCATTCCATTTAGCCAGATTTCTCTTCTTAACCTCTACCCTTCTAAAATTGTTGTTGCTGAAAGTGGAGCTAAATTTTCTTATAATTCTTTTATTTCCTCTTCCAACTCTGTTTTGGATATATCTAGTAAGGAGACTGTGGTCATACTTAAGATACCCGGTTCTAAGTTTTTAGATTTCAGCCCTCTTTCATGAGCCCTTATTATGCACAAAACCACCAAGAAGGGCCAGAAAGCTCAGAGATAAATAAGCCCAGATCCTCAGGCATTCTGGGCTAGAGAGTTGATACAGAGGAATAATCACAGCTGGAGTCACTGTGCCTTTCCTTCAGAAGACAGACGGGTATAGCTAGTGGTGAAATGAGATAAACTCACTGCATGTATGTCCCTTACCAGATGATTAGATAACAACCCATTTCATAAGATGGCAAATGTACAGAGGCAGAGTCAGGGGCTCAGGCTGAGTCAGACCTGGGGGAGAAAAACTGGGGTCCATCATTCCAGGCTCTGGACCCGTAGGCGACCTGCTAGCTAAAGCTATGTCAAGAATAAGAGCAAGGCAGGGTATGGGGTGTGATGAATTGCAGGGAGCTAGCCTGGAACATCAGCATAGGTATTGCTCATACACAATCAGCACACACGCCTGGGTTAGGCCAAGGCCAGCACACTGCCGAACTCCTCTTCCCGTTTCTAACCTTAGCTGGGATGGCCTTTTTAGGGACTGTCTTCCTTGCTGCTCTTGCTGATGTTTTAGACACTCTGTTCTATAGGATCCAGGCCGCCCTTATCTCAGACAACTGAAATTTGGTTAGGTGGCAGGGAGGTGCTGCCATCTCCATCTCCACTTGGCAAACTCTAATTCCTCATTCAGCCCACTTTGGATATTATCAACCTTGATGAACAGCTATGGAACTGGTAACACTGTAAAAAGCAATTCAGGAACAGGATGAAACTTTGTCTAATATAATGTACAAAAGAGGCAATGACCAAACAAACCCCCTTACCTGTGTCCACATGGCTTCAATTGTGTGTCTGCTACCTCATCGCAACACAGGGAGCAGCAGTTTTCCCGGATACTAACTTGCTTCAACAGAGCAAGACGCCTGTGCCTGAGTAGAAAACACAGTTTGAAACTTATTTTGTCAACAAATAAATGGGGCCTGTTAGCAGTGATGCATAAGAAGTGCCTTGAAAATGCTCTGTGCATGTGAGTCTACCATGTATTCCCTAAGCTTTGTTCAGTAAAGTTTTCACACAACACATCTCATTTCAATCTTTCAGTGATTTTCTAAAAGAGAGAATGAAGGAGGCATGGTCGTTCCCATTTTACAAAGAAAAGGGAAGGAAATGATTTGTATAGGTCAGACACAGTAAACAGATTCAGGAATCAAATTTAAGTCTTTTGGTTCTAAGTCCAGTGCTCTTTTTATTTTACCAGCAAATTAAAAAAAATTTTTTTTGTTTATCTATCTATCTATCATCTATCTATCTATCTTGTCTATCTCGGCTGTGCCGGGTCTTAGTTTCGGCACTCAGAATTCTTGGTTACAGCATGCATGCAGGATCTAGTTACCTGACCAGGGACTGAACCCAGGCACCCTGCATTGGGAGTGCAGAGTCTTACCCACTGGACCACCAGGGAAGTCCCTAGCAGCAAATTTTAACGTTTTAAGTCACACACCTCTAAGATTTTGAGGAAACGCATAGAGCATTTCCCAAGAAAAATGCACACACACAATTTTCAAGGTGTTTATGATAGATCATCATAGTCACCCTGGAAGTCCAGACACATCGGGTTAGAACCCTCGCATTATACTTTCACTCAGCTTGGACTGGAGAGGCAGACATGCAGAACTGCTCTGCTGAAGGTACAGCCTGATGGATGGCCAAGAGAAAGAGGAAACATTCGTTCAATTCACATAAGGCCTTATTATGTGCCAGGCACTGTTCCAAGCTTTGGAGATTCAGCAGTGAAGAGAGGACTAAAAAAATATCCCTGCCTTCAGAGAGTTTACACTCCAGTGGGGGGAAAACAGACAATAAATCATATTAAAAAGTAAGATATGCAGAATTTTAAATGCTAATGAGTAGTGTGAAGAAAAATAAAGCAGGGAGAAGTATAAGGAGTGTGTATGTGAGAGGCAGGGAGTTATAATTTTAAATACGGCAGCTAGGGAAGGTCTCACTAAGATGACATTTAAGTGAAGACATGAAGGGAGTGAGAGGGTGAGCCTTGCGGGCATCTTGGAGAGAAATTGTGATTTACGATAAAAAATATATTTTGTTTACATCTGCATTCCTGGCACAGATTCCTAAAACCCTCGATGATTCATAAGTTAAGAGAGCTAGAAAGGTCTTTTGTTATGTTAATGAGGCGGCTTTTAAAAAGCCCCCTAGGTACCTAAGGATGGGACTGGGAACCAACCAGGTGATTAGAAGGTTGGAACTTTTCAGTTCCCTCCTCTCTCCTCTGCCCCACCTCCTGGGATGGGAAGTGGGCTGGAGACTGAGTTCAATCATCAAAGGCCAATAATTTAATGAACCAGCCCTGTGTAATGAAGCCTCCCTACCAACCCAAAAGGACAAGGTTCAAAGCGTTTCAGGGCTGGTGAACAAGTGAGAGGCAGGGAGATTGGCATGCACAGATAGCGTGTTCCTGAGTTATATACTATTATAATAAACCGGTAACCTAGTAAGAAGTAAACTGCTTTCCTGAGTTCTGTGGTGGTAGCTCTAGCAAATTAATCAAACCCAAGGAGGAGGTCATGGGAGCCTCCAATTTACAGCTGGTTGGTCATAACCTGGACTTGTGACTGGCATCTAAAGTGGGAGAAAAGGGCAGTCTTTGCAGGACTGAGCCCTTCACCAGTGGGATCTGATGCTATCTCCAGGTAGACAGTGTCAGAATCGAGTTAACTGCTCAGTGGTACTGGAAAACACACATCAGAACATTCTAGTAGCAGGAAGCACTGCGACAGCAGAACATTCTAGTGCAAACGCCCTGGGGCTACAATAGTAGACCTGGTATGTTTCAGGAGCAGCAAGGAGGCCAGGATGGCTGAAAGAGCAGGAGCATATGGGAGAGGGTCGGAGGTCAGAGAAGTAATGGAGGAGAGGAGGGGACAAATCATATAGAGTCTGCTAGGATTTAAGCTTTTACCTTAAGTGAGAGGAAGCCACTAGAGTCTTTTCAGCACAGAAGTGCATGATCTGATTTATGTTGTAACAAAATCATTCTGGAGGTTGTGCTGAATAGACCAAAGCGGGTTAAGGCAGGAATAGGGAGACTACAGTTTAAGGGCAGGGCAAGAACAATCCAGGTGAAAAATGATGGAGGCTTCAACCATGGTGGTAGCAGGGAGAGGGACAAGTAGTTGGATTTGGGATATATACTGAAGGCACAGCCCACAGGATTTGCTGAGGGATCTGTCGTGGAAATGGCAGAAAGTCATACCCTGCCTTGTCAAGGATACTCTAGGATTACAGCCAGGGAAACTGGAATGACAATGGAGCTATTAACAGAGATGAGGGAAAACTGTAAGAGAAGCAGGTGGTCCTGAGTAGATGACTTCTGTAGCTGAGAGGTGGGTACACGGTGCTTTATTGTACTATTCTTTTTTTCTTTTGTGTGTATCTGAAGTTTTCCATAATAAAAAGTTTAAGAAGAAAAAAAAAAGAATGAATAGAAGAAGAGATAGAGAGGATTTACAATATATAACAATTTACAAAATGCCAGATAGAAACAGGACCATGATCTCCTACCCTGAAGTCAGAAAAGAATACTATTCCTATGAGTAAAAAAGGACCCCTTCGCATTAAGGAGGCCACTCAGTCTCCAACAACTCCTGTCTTGGTGTCACTGTCACAAAAAACAAAGTCTAGTGTATTACAGGACTGCCCAAGCTTGTAACTCTGCTGTTCTTATTCAAGGCAGGCTGCACTTTGGGCGCCAAAGTGATGTGGTACCAAGAGAAGCTGCCCATAAAAGAAGACCTTCCGACAGTTGGCGCCTATTGCCATCTGACTTTTGGAAAGTTTAATTCTGCAGGGGTGGTTAACTAAATGCTGAAGCAGTTTTAACCAAGGCCAGCCTCCAGGGGAACTCTTAGATGGATCAATTTTACCTTTCAGGGCATATGTGAGAAGGCAGACTTGTTTATGGGCCGCATCCAAGAAGACAGGCTACATAAAAAAAAATGATGGGGTATGACAGATCAGAAAGGTGTTACTTCACACTTTCACTAAGAGGAATCTGAAGTTCAGAATCCCTGTCAGGCACCGAGACAAGGTGAAGGGAAGTTCTAAGAATGAACTTCAGATCTCTGAGCTGGGATACAAGTGGCCCTTCTGTTCCTGGGATATTATGGAGGCTCTGCCGCTGCAGGCAGGGCTGTCGTCACTGTGTGACATTTTCTCGTTCATCTGGAAACTGTTGACTGAGCCACTCTCAAGCCTTGGGACACTGAGTCCAAGGTGAAGTATAGTGCAGAAGGGCTCGTTACAAACCTGCGTTTTGAGCCAGAACAGGAGCTAGGATTACAACATTATGTTATAGATACCTTTAAGACCATAAAGGCCCAACACTGGTTATGCCATGGCCAGTGTGGTCTCTTTGACTGCAGATTCCTTACCTAGGCAAAATGATTTTCTCTTCAGCTGTTAGGAAGGCGTAGTCATTAAAAGTGCTAAATTTCATAGATGGTGGATATTTGAATGGTTTTCCTCCAAAATTGAACTCACATTGTTGATATGACATGAAACTAGCTGCAGCAAAAAATCCAGATCTACAAATGAAAATGAACAGAGGTCAAGAGAATTCATAAAAACAAAGTAAAGCTCATACACAAAGTGGTATTCAGAAAATGGGAATAAGTCATACCTGAGCAGAAAGAAGGGTGACATTCTGTTTATTAACCTAGACAGGACTGTGAACCAGAGAACATCCTGCTCTTATCTTCCTATATCAAACTCTGGGAGGGTTTTAGGTAAGATCAAATGGGCCTCCAATTACTTGAAATACAGTGATTTCTCATCACAACTTACTACATAAATGGACAGTTCTTTTGTTTTTCTTTTCTGGAGAAAAGTACATTCCATGCATCTGCTCAAATTTTTGACTGAGAGAAGGTACTTACACAGTAGATGAAAAGACTTGCTTCTCAGGAGGCAGCTGGTTGCCATTTAAAAAGAAAATCATTTGCTTTTCATTCAAGTCTAACAGAAATCCTACTGTGTCTCCTAGAGGATAAAGTGAAACACTGTTAGGATATGGAGATTCTGCTGTCTCAGGGTTTTAATGTCACTGTATTAAGTCTGTTTTTATAGCCCTGTAGTCAACATATTCATCGTTTTTGCTTCTTCTGCAACTGATCTGACCCGTTTACATCAATATTTGGATGTACCATTAAGAGGAAAATGCTGCCAATTAATCTATGAAAAGTCATCAATTGTAAGATGCATCCCAATTTCAAAGATGTGAAAATGTGGCGAAAATGTGCATTTTGGGATCAGTAAAATATGGTAAGATCAAAATCATGAATTTTTTTGCCTCTCTGGTGAGAGTTAAAACTCTCTGAGAGGGAATTCCCTTGCAGTCCAGTGGTTAGGACTCTGTGCTTTCACTGCCGAGGGCAAGGGTTCAATCCCTGGTCCAGGAACTAAGATCCTGCAAGCTGTGAGGCACAGCCAAAAAAACCAAACCAAACCAAACCAAACCAAACCAAACCAAACCAAACTGTCTGACATAACAACTGCCCCCAAACATGTTTTTTTTTTTTAAGCATTCATATTCACTCATAAAGTTTTTGCTTTTTAAAATGTCAAAGGGACTTCCCTGGTGGCGCAGTGGTTAAGAATCTGTCTGCCAACGCAGGGGATACGGGTTCGATCCCTGGCTTGGGAAGAGCCCACGTGCCACAACTACTGAAGCCTGTGTGCCTAGAGCCCTTGCTCTGCAACAGGGAAGCCATCCCAATGAGAAGTGCATGCACCACAATGAAGAGTAGCCCCTGCTCACCGCAACTAGAGAAAGCCTGAGTGCAGCAAAAAAGACCCAATGCAGCCAAAAATAAATAAATAAAAAATAAATTTATAAAAATAAATAAATAAATTGTCAAAGATAAATACATGAAATTATAAAGTGATCACAAGAAAAACTGACCCTCAGTGGTACTGGAAGAAAATCTGGCAATATATGGCAAAAGCCTTGAAATTTTGTATACCCTTTGCCAGAGAACATTCACTTCTAAGGATTTATCCTGAGAAAACCCAGAATGGTTTATAATTTTTTTATATAATAATTTTAAAAGACAAAATTGTAACTGTCTAACCTTGAGGCATTGATTAATATAGTACTATTATATAATGGAATATTGAAAAGCCATTAAAAACAATGTTATTTAATAACCTGGAAAGCTGTTCAATGCATAGTGAGTGTAACAACAAAAAATATACACCATACACAAAAATAAACTCAAAATAGATTGAAGACCTAAATGTAATACCGGATACTATAAAACTCTTAGGGGAAAACACAGGCAGAACACTTTTTCACATAAATCGCAGCAAGATCTTTTTTGATCCACCTCCTAGAGTAATGAAAATAAAAACAAACAAATGGGACCTAATTAAACTTAAAAGCTCTTGCACAGCAAAGGAAACCATAAACAAAATGAAAAGACAACCCTCAGGATGGGAGAAAATATTTGCAAACAAAGCAACCAACAAGGGATTAATCTCCAAAATATACAAACAGCTCATGCAGCTCAGTATCAAAAAAACAAACAACCCAATTAAAAAATGGGTGGAAGATCTAAATAGACATTTCTCCAAAGAAGACATACATATGGCTAAAAAGCATATGAAAAGATGCTTTGGGCTTCCCTGATGGCGCAGTGGTTGAGAGTCTGCCTGCCGATGCAGGGGACACGGGTTTGTGCCCCGGTCCGGGAAGATCCCACATGCTGCGGAGCGGCTGGGCCCGTGAGCCATGGCCACTGAGCCTGCATGTCCGGAGCCTGTGCTCCGCAACGGGAGAGGCCACAACAGTGAGAGGCCCGCGTACCGCAAAAAAAAAAAAAAAAAAAAAAAAGATGCTCAACATCACTAATTATTAGAGAAATGCAAATCAAAACTTCAATGAAGTATCAACTCACACCAGTTAGAACGGCCATCATCAAAAAATATACAAACAATAAATGTTGGAGAGGGTGGGGAGAAAAGGGAATCTTCCTACACTTTTGGTGGGAATGTGGGAATGTAAATTGGTACATGTAAATTGGTGGGAATGTAAACTGGTACACAGCCACTATGGAGAACAGTATGGAGGTTCCTTAAAAAACTAAAAATAGAGCTACCATATGATCCAGCAATCCCACTCCTGGGCATATCAGAAGAAAACCATAATTTGAGAAGATACATGCATCCCAATGTTCACTGCAGCTCTATTTACAATAGTCAGGACATGGAAGCAACCTAAATGTCCATCAAGAGAGGAATGGATAAAAAAGATGTGGTGCATATATACAATGGAATATTACTCAGCCATAAAAAAGAATGAAATAATGCACTTGCAGCAACATGGATGGACCTAGAGATTGTCATACCGAGTGATGTAAGTCAGACAGAGAAAGACAAATATCACATGATATCGCTTATATGTGGAGTCTAAAGTAAGGGTACAAATGAACTTATCTACAAAACAGAAATAGAGTTATAGATGTAGAAAACAAACTTCTGGTTACCAGGGGATAAGGGTGGGGGGAGGGACAAATTGGGAGATTGGGATTGACACATACACACTACTATATATAAAATAGATAACTAATAAGGACCTACTGTATAGCACAGGGAACTCTACTCAGTACTCTCTAATGGCCTATATGGGAAAAGAATCTAAAAAAGAGTGGATATATGTATATGTATAACTGATTTGCTTTGCTGTACATCTGAAATTAATACAACATTGTAAATCAACTATACTCCAATAAAAATTTTAAAAAAATTTTAAAGGTAAATTAATAAAAAAAAATACATATCTATATATACACACCAGATTGTGTTTTAAAGAAATCTCTGGATGGAGGAATTACATGAGATTTTGGTTTCATTTTGCTTTTTACCCCTATTTTCCAAATTTTATAATAAACTTAAGAAATCTTTTAAAAAATCATTTAAAAAACAAACAAGACAGTCTTTGCAGACAGTACCTCTATCTTATGCTTTGTTTAATGAAGAAGTGTTGGGACTTCCCTGGTGGCGCAGTGGTTAAGAATCCGCCTGCCAATGCTGGGGACACGGGCTTGATCCCTCGTCAGGGAAGATCGCACATGCCGCAGAGCAACTAAACCAGTGTGCCACAACTACTGAGTCTGCGGTCTAGAGCCCGCGGGCCAAAACTACTGAGCCCACGTGCCACAACTACTGAAGCCCACGTGCTTAGAGTCCATGCTCCGCAACAAGAGGAGCCACCACAATGAGACGGCTGCGCACCACAATGAAGAGTAGCCCCCACTCACCGCAACTAGAGAAAGCCCGTGTGCAGCAACGAAGACCCAATGCAGACAAAAATAAATAAATTTACAACGACAACAAAAAAATATCAGAAAAGTATTTTAAAAAAATGAAGAAGTGTTATGTTCCTTTAACTTGCAAACCCTTAAAATGAGGGCTTATGTGGGCTTTGCAGGTTTTTTCCTTTCCATGCTATTAGTTAATTAAGAGAAGCTGTCCCCTCACAGCAAGGGTCAAATTCCTGCTCTCTTAGCATGCCTGAAAATTCAGTTTACATCTATAATGCTGATTGCGGCAGGAAACAGAGAGAGGGCAGCTTGGAGAAGAAACTGGGCTATATCCCCCATCTAGCTCCAATGCTGGGAATAAAATTTTTCCAGAGGTTCCATCCCCTACCATATGACTCTATAGCTTCAGAACAAGGCAGTGCACCAGGAGGCCCCTTGAGAATACTACCCTCCGGTGCAGTGGTGCTGAAGCAGGGAAGCCCTGTTTTCACTGTATTTAGTTGGGGGTAAACACTCACCTTAAATTTTTTGGTATAAGTGTTTAACAAATCAACTGTGGCTCTAACTACGCTGTTTGAATCTTTCATTAATAAATGTTTTCATGGGTCTAGGACATTGGATATTGCAAAGCAGTTGGAAACAAAAACTGAATGGGGCAAAAAAGATCATGCTGTTGATAAGATATATTCTTGCTAAAATCCTAGAGCTTTGATTGAGAGTCCTGGCCCTGCAGCATCCTGAGCCCAATGTCTGGAGAAATGAGGCTGGGCAAAAGTGTTTGAGACTAACAGTACTCAAGTCATCTTTAAAAGCTGCCCTAGGGAGCCCTGGAATGTGTCCACTGAACAGTGCCAATTCTCTGAAAATAACCTTATTTTATTGGCATTATAATTTCAGTGTCCTCAATATCTCCACGGCTGCTTTGATTTAACACATATACCCAGAGAGGAAACTAGAATTCATATTAATCTTAAGATGATCATTTTCCCACTAAATTAAGAATTTTATAGTCTGAAATGTTTTGCTAAAGGAAGGGCTCCATCAGAGGTGAATATCAGGAGAGTACGGTTCACATCTATGGTAGGGGATACAAAAGCTAATATCCCTTTTCACATTTACTCTTTTTCCATTAAAAGATTTTAAAGCCTAACGTAATAAATGCCTCATCATAACCAGATGTCTTAACCTAATTAATAAATTCATGATGGAGAGGAATGAATACCTTCTTTCCAGCAGGGGTGTTGGTGAGGCTTACTTCTGGCGTTGTACCAAATCAGCTGCCGGCAGCCATCGTATGCACAGGAGTATTCGTCGTCCCCAATGCCGTAGCCTTCCTGGAGGGAGAGAGGGCCCAGAAGATTAGCAAGGCTCTGCCTGCTGTGTTCCATTAACCTGGTGGCTAGAATTCTAAGCATTTTGGATGAAGGGAGAGAGCCTACAGTTCTTGGAAGATACCAAAATTCTGACATAGAGTCAGAATAGAGTGTGACTTCACCAACAAATTTTTCCCGAGTTTCACGTCTGTTAGTTCATTTAATTCTCATGAACCACCTTGAGGCTGGTGGTATTATATTCCATCTTAAGAGGAAATAAGGCCCAGAGAAGTCAACCAGCTTGCCCAAGGACATGTTACTAAAAAAGTCAAGTTTGGACCTTGGAATTTTCTGATTCCAAGGCTGGTGTGGGCAAACACCTTTCTTTCATGTAGTACACTTCAAAACACCCAAATGCTCAGAGATTTCAAAACTGGAGACAACAGAAGGTTATAGTGGGTAATCAGCTAATAGGTATTCTGAGATATTTGAACATCACACAGGTCCTTGGCAGCCTCTTTTATTACTTATTGCCTTTTAATTATTTCACAATTATTTTATTGTTAACATAAAAGGGTAGGTGGGATCTTAAGAAATTATTTTGAGCACTTATAAGAAGGAAATAGAAAATAGAGAGGAAACATGCGTATCAGACAACTGCTATCTTTAAGGCTCAATGGTGAAAGATTATAGTGGAGAAAGGCATTGAAAATGTGGGCTGAATCCAAGTAAGATCTCAGATCCTGGTGATGGTCTGCTTATTCTATGTGACAATGCAGTGAGGAGATAGATTGGAAAAAGGGCTCCAAGATGCTCCTTGACTACTCGGACCACAACATACTGAATTCGGATGAGTGTTCTCCAAAGTGAGGCTTCTGAATTAGCTTCTGAATGCACTATTCAGACTACTCAAGAGTTAAATGAACTTGCATTAAGTTCTCAGCGTAAGGCTGAGAAGATATTCACCAGTCCATTAGAAAAAACATCTTGCTATTCCTTTCAAAGCCTGAACAAATAAGTAAAAACTTACTTTTTATTTGTGGGGTGTTGGGGCATAGGCAAAGGCAAGCAATTCTTTTCTATCTTTCCTTTCTAATGTCCTAGGAAGTCCTCCACTGAACACTTGAAAGAAATTCCTAGAAGATTCCCAGCCACCAAGAATTGGTTAAGAGAAGACTTTACCATGCAATGTCTTCTATGCCTGGATGAATTTCACAGTAAAGTGGCATTTGGAGACAGAGGGGGAACTCTAATCATTTTAACCATAGATCAACTTCCACAGGCTAAGAAGTAGGTGCCTCTGCTAAGCAGAGATACACCTTAAAAAGCCCTTTGAGGGCCTCCCTGGTGGCGCAGTGGTTGAGAGTCCGCCTGCCGATGCAGGGGATACGGGTTCGTGCCCCGGTCCGGGAGGATCCCATATGCTGCGGAGCGGCTGGGCCCGTGAGCCATGGCCGCTGATCCTGCGCGTCCGGAGCCTGAGCTCCGCAACGGAAGAGGCCACAACAGTGAGAGGCCCGCATACCGCAAAAAAAAAAAAAAAAAGCCCTTTGAGCTCACATACCAAAGAGCAGTCCAGATGTACTACACCCTCTTTCAACGTGAAAACATTCCCAGCAGAACTATAACTATGGTCTCCATCAGCTGAGGCAGATAAATGAGAGAACAGTGTAGCTAGCTTGGTACTTGGGGTGATTATTTTGATCTGTATGTTCTGGTCACGTATACTTTAGTAATGGCAACATTACTAAAAACAAACAACAAAAAAGCATTTATCCATAGTTTGTTGTTTAGGGAATATATTGACTCCTTCCCTATGTGGTGGACACCATCCTTTCTTCTGCTGTCCAGTATCCCTACCACTTCCTGCTATGGGGAATGTAATGAAGATACAGTGTCCTGCCTCCTGCTCTGGAGATGGAGGGGTAAGATGTGACCTTGGCCAACCGGACCCTCCCATCAGACACCTAGTGTCTGTAACCCCACATGGAGGAATGGTTAGGACCCTTGTGGCAGCAGTGTTGGCATCCTGGTCCCTAAAACACTGGCTGTTGTACTTCCTGTGTCTTGGTCTCTGACGCTGCCTTGGAGCCTGTCTGGTTCCCAAACCCCTCAATAGTCTGGGAGCCCCCAATAGGCTTCCAAGTCATTCTTTTTCTGTTTAAGATAGCAGAGCAGAGTCATTTTCTCCATGGCAAGAGGCTTCAACAGGGAAAGAAGCACAGGCTGCCTTGACCAGGGTTTGAATTCTTCGCCAGCAGTTGGAGGCTAGGTGACTTTGGGCAAGTTTCTAAATTAATTTCTTTGAACTTCATTCTCATCTTTAAATGGGAGAATAATACCTTCCCAAACTCTCAAAAAGATTAGAGATGAGTATGTGAAAGACCTGTCACATGGTAGATGCCCATGAAAAGGCAAAAGATATTTTAGATAAGTCAAAATGCACCCTTGGAGACTTGCTCCTCCCAAACCCCCATAAATATATACAAGATAACTATTCTCTAATTGACCTGAACAAGAACTATCCTTTAGCTTCTCAGATTAATGATCTATGTCCAAGCCCAACACTTTGATCATCTTTTCAAAACCGAAGCCCAAGCAGTAGGAGTTAAAATAAGTCTATGAACAGACTTCAAAGTTTTAGAAACTGCGTGTATTCTAGGAGTGACTTATTCCATAAAACCACACCCTATCTGTACAGGCAAAAAGATTCAGAATCACCAGAACAATGTCCATGTGAAGCAAAGTTGTAAGTATGGCAACATCATTAAAATACTACATTTGGGGAAAGATACATCAGACTTCACCAATTTCTAACCAACCAATACTTGAATCAGGGAAAAATGTTTCATTTTTGTTTTTTAAAGAAAGAAATTAAGTCTATCAAGCAATCTGGAGGGTAGGAAGATAGTATGTTAAGCCTCTTAACTTGAGAAGCCAAAGTTTTTGCAACTATACGGCAGAAATTAGTTTCATCCATCAGATAAAATGATCCAGCTTCATTGGCCATTAAAAAAAAAACAATCTGCAACATTCAGTCTCAAATATACTACACTCAGACCTGTAGTGTGCTGCCAAATTAGGAGAGGCACATTTTATATCCAAGCTTTCTCCCGAGAGGAATCCACATTTCTTCTAGTTCGAAAACAAATCTTTACTTCCGAATGAGACTAGCTACTTCTCTGAGACTCTCTCTCTCCATTTTCAAATGCAAAGAACACAACTATTGTAGAATAGGAAGGGGACTGAATTCTAGTCCTAGTTTCTTTTTGTCCCAGTCTTAGTCTCAGTTTTCTTATCTGTGAAATGGAAACTGTGACAGTAAAGACTGTTGTGGGAATTGGATGATAGGCTCTAAAATGAAGGTGCTCTGGAAATTAAGATTTTTTTTTTAAGTCCTAAAAAATCATCTTGAGGACATCATTTGGGGCAGGCTGTCAGTGTAACTGATACTGTCTTCTTTAAATTAGTGCCCAAGTTGGGCACTAAAAGACTAACTGGCATTGTTCTCCAGACCCACTTACTTCTGACTACATGGTGCCACAAAAAGCCCCATTCTTCCAGGTTTTAAATAAGGCCTAGAGGACTAGGAGGCGCTGCATCAGGGAAGGTTCCCAACAAAGCAATGGCAGACTGGGGTCCAGTTTTCCATCCTGGACAAAAAATCCAGACCTGACCTCTCCCTGGGCCCTCTTCCTCCAATTTGTCTCTTTCCAGCAAGGAGTTTAGTAAAATGCCATGAACAATTCCAGGATGCTGTACTGCCTTGTTGAAAGGGCACTTTAGAAACTAGCTTTATGGGAGGCAAGTTTAGTTTGATTTTGTTGGATCACTTCTAAAACCCATCCCAGGACCTTACATATGGGATGGGAGGCTATTATTTAGATTAACATAAAAAAAAAATCTAAGGGACTTTTCCCAGCTCAAAGGGTAAAAATCATATGTCCACAAAATATTCCTGATCAAAACTGGATTAATTCTAAACAGCTTATAATATGACTATGAGAAGAAAGCCGTTTGGGTTGGGCATTAGAAGGGTATAAAATGGCAAGAAATTAACATTTGTAGGAAAGCGAAGAACCCCAATCTCTCACACCCAGGTAGAGGCAGCCCAATTCTGCTTCCTCTAGTGGACTTAATTTTCCCTTATAAATTACAGCGTTGTATAGCAAAAGATAAATACGGAATATTGAAAACAAATGTGCCTACTAATTACAAGGTAAAAGTAAAGTAAGAGGAGTCAAGACAACATTTAGTATTTTATGAAAGGAATAGAATTCCCACAAAGTTCCTAAAGCTTAAACGCAAGGTAAAAACCATCACTGGACCCAATATAAAAACTGAGCCAAAGATGTGGCTGGGGCTGGAGCAGAGCCTAAAAAGAAAAAGAGGGGCTTCCCTGGTGGCGTGGTGGTCAAGAATCTGCCTGCCAGTGCAGGGGACACGGGTTCGACCCCTGGTCCGGGAAGATCCCACATGCCATGGAGCAACTAAGCCTGTGCACCACAGCTACTGCGCCTGCACTCTAGAGCCTGTGAGCCACAACTATTGAAGCCCGTGCGCCACAACTACTGAAGCCCGCACGCCTAGAGTCCGTGCTCCACAGCAAGAGGAGCCACCCCAACGAAGAGTAGCGCCCCCCCGCTGCAACTAGAGAAAAGCCCACGCGCAGCAACAAAGACCCAATGCAGCCAAAACCAAAATAAATAAATTAATTTAAAAAAAAAAAAGGAAAAAGAGCACATCTAAACTCTGGGTGGAAGATTAACATGAACTTAAAACTTGAGGGGAAAAAAACAGCTGAGGGGCAATTTCACCTGTGTTTTCCTATTTCTAAATCAGTTTAGAAAACCACTGTTAGGGATTTGGCACCATGTGATTCAGCCCAAGGAACGATTATTGTGCAAAACCATCTGAAAAATGAGTATCCACCACCCACTCGCCAAAAAAACTGCTGCTGCTCTCATCCGCTCAGGTCTCCAAGGTACTCACATGATTGAGAAATTTGCTGTCTCGTGTGGCCCAGCCGATCTGCATGACACCAGAAGTGACCACTGTTACTTCATAGTACCACACCCCAGCATCCACACAAAAGGTGCAGCGCACACTTTCAAAAGAAGAGGCATCACAGCGAGCCTGGCAAAATAAAAGAGCATGGCAGTCCACCATCAATGCCTGAAGACCACCAGAGATAACCGACTGCTCTGAAGGTAGAATCTATTCTTCCTCATTAAAGCTCCTGGTGGACTACTGTCTTCTTCCCTGTGCATTCTCAGTGACAAAAAGTACAAAACCGAAGGAAGGACACTCTATTTTATAGTTTAATTTCCAGGGAGTTCCAGATTGAAAGGACTGGAAGACCTTAAAGTAAGAATTAGTGAAGGCTACTGGCTTCATTTTTAAGTACTTACAGAGCTTTGCTCTTATAGTAGAATCTTTTCCAAATGCATAAACATTGCCTTAACCTGTACTTGTTAGGGAGGGAGATGAGGGAGAGAAGGATATTGAAGTGTATAAGATGGAGTACCTAAAAATAATCTAAAGCAGAAAACTACGTAAAGCATTTGGCAAGATGTAAGATCAAAGAAACTATTTGCAGCCATTCTTCAAACGGCTCTTAAATCTTGACATGTCTAGTGCCTAATGGTACCTTCCTGTATATAAGCGGCTCTTTCATTAACCTTCACCCCCAAATCAGCAACATTTTCAACATACAGGGAAAAGATGAAGCTCTAGACTGAAAACAATTGGTTATGCAGGGATTTAAAAAAGGAAGGGCCTCTTTTAGAAACACTAGTCTTTGTACCTTTAACTGCATAAAATGGCAGAGATGAAAATCAGACATATTTAAACCAGTCAATAAACATTATAGCTTGTACTATATGTATAGGACCATGTTAGATATGAAAGAGTAAATAATATCCCAAACACGCTCTCTCCCACCACTTCTACCTCTAAACACTCTTTGAGTATGTAGAAAATTTCCATCTATTTTGCAAGGATTGCTTTTGTTCAGAACCAGTGCAGGAAAATGAGGACAAGATTTTATCCCCAGAATGGTCCGTCTATGGAAGCTTTACCTCCAAGCCATGAGGCGAGATCTTCAGGTACTCGCTGACATCGTTGCTATTTAGCATGGCCTTAATGCTATTCAAGTCCACTTTCTCATAGGTCAGCTGCCTACCTTCTTTTAAAACTGCAAAAGAAAAAGTGGGCACATTTCTAAGGCAGGCTGTTGTGGAGAAAAAAGCTACTGTCATCGCTAGTTGCCATTCTAGTTAAGAAGTGGAGGTGCTCATAAATGGCAGAATTGGTAGACTTATAACCTTAGCTTTGCTGCTACACTGCCATAGGAAGATTAATTACGCAAATGCTAGTAAAGACAGCACTGCTAGGTTTATATTTCTGTTCCCTATAGTCATTATTTTGCATGCAGCAAAATCCAAATGGTACTTTTTCAGAATTATTCTTTAACTGGCACTACACAGGCTGGGCACTGAGCTACTCCCCATAATGCTGCAGTATGAGCAGAGGGGTCAGATGTCCAACTGTGCTTTAGCACAGTGCTACCCGTGGGAGGGGGAGTGAGGAAAGAGCAGTAATATAGTTTTAGTTCTTGCAGCTCTTGGAGGAGAAAAAGAAAAGTTGGGAGCAACTCTCACGGTATAGGTAAGACATGACTTGAGTTTTGAAGAGCAAACTTGGGACAGAGAGAAGAGTAAAGAGGGAATTCCAAGTGAGGGGAACATGCCCAGGGGTAGGAATGATTGGGAACTGCTTGTAGGACAGTGAGAAGAGTTTGTGTTGGAAAGAGTTGATTAGACAGTGGCATCTGATTGATGGCCTGGATGCAGGAGGAAACAGGGGACCAGTAAAAGTTTTTGAACAGGAGAGTGCTGCAATTAGAAGCATTCCATCTAATAGTCTGAAGAGTCCCTAGGATACTTTACTGCTAGAATATAGCCAACCCACCAGTAGAGGACCTTATATGGAAAAACTCACACTCACTGTCACAAAATAAAGACCTGTGACCCTACTTAAGAAGTGGATTTGGAAATGAAAACAGGCATTTTAATAAAGGACAACTCCTACTTACAGAGATTGTCTAAGCTCCACTGGGCACAGAAACCAACTTGACGTTTCAGATAATCAGGATCATCAGCCCAGGACTCTAATGTGACAAGCCGGTCACTAATACTGGATTCAGATATAGTCAATTTATTTTCACCTGTTGGGAAGACATAAACCTTAAATTAACCATGAAAGAGTAGGATGATTTGCTGGGTAGATTAATGGAGGGAAAGAGTGAGGAGAGACAATTAAATTAGAGAATCTGGAAACTATAATAATGACAAAGCCCAAGAGCTCGATCTTCTAGAAAGTAGTAATGTGATCACTAAATTTTTAGCTATAAAAAGTGGGTAATCACGGTCACCAAGTTTTGATTCTTTATATATATATATATATATATATATATATATATATATATATACACACACATATATATATATACATATATATATTTCTTTTTTAACATCTTTATTGGAGTATAATTGCTTTACAATGGTGTGTTAGTTTCTGCTATATAACAAAGTGAATCAGCTATACATATACATATATCCCCATATCTCCTCCCTCTTGCGTCTCCCTCCCACCCTCCCTATCCCACCCCTCTAGGTGGTCACAAAGCACGAAGCTGATCTCCCTGTGCTATGTGGCTGCTTCCCTCTAGCTATCTGTTTTACATTTGGTAGTGTATATATGTCCATGCCACTCTCTCACTTCGTCCCAGCTTACCCTTCCCCCTCCCCATGTCCTCAAGTCCATTCTCTATGTCTGCGTCTTTATTCCTGTCCTGCCCCTAGGTTCTTCAGAACCATCAAGTTTTGATTCTTTAGGTGAGAAAACTCTTGCCTTTGTCACTGTTAAATCTTATTGGCTTTGAGATGTTTACCCAGATAAATCAGAATGTATGCATGCTTCTTATTTATTTATTTGGCTGTGCCACACAGCTTGAGGGATCTTAGTTCCCCAACCGGGGATTGAACCTGGGGCCACGGCAGTGAAAGCCCAGAATCCTAAACACCAGGCCACCAGGGAATTCCCCAGACTGTATGCATGTTTGATGGGGTTCAAAAGCATCAGCTCATCCAGTAACTATGAAAAATAAGATTTTTAACAAGCAATATAGGTCATTAATGTAAGAAGTCACTATACCTACTTGTCTGTGCAAACTTTTCCAATGCGATAAGTGCAAAAAGCATGACTGTGGGGTGGGACTGTAATTTCTGAAAGACAACAAAAGGTAAAAAAAAAAAAAAAAAAAAATCATTGCCCTGCAGAGGCGGCAAGTTATCAATTTCCTCTTCTTACCCAATATGTGCTAGATTTTTTTTTGGGAGCAGTAGGAAAAGTTTTACTCATTCAAGTCCATGATTATCCATTTGCTAATATTGATAGTAATAAACCAAGATAGAGTCTCTTAAAATCTTATATTATTTTCTTGAAGTTACTGTGTTCGTTTATAGATATGGAAATTTCAAAAGTATCTTATTAAATGTACTATGTTATTTTACTTAGTAACATTTATATATTAAAGCTTTGTTAAATAAAATCATGCTGATTCTTATATTCCTTTAAGCAAGCCAAACAGAAGCCCAGAAATATAGCTAAAAATGGCTTTTTATTCAGAACCCTAAAAGGAGCCATTCATCACTACCATGTTCCAAAATTATAAATAATGAAATTAACAACTCATGGCTTCATTTTCAATCTGTTCTCTGAAAGGAATTCTACAAATGCTGATGGTAGGTGGGAGAGAGCAACAAGTGAGCTCTTTCAGTTACATTTAAGTTCATGTCACATGTGTTCACATTTGAAGGAAGGTCTATCTGCTTAACATCGTATTTTCTCACAGCCATCCTTCCCCACAGCTATGCTAGGTGCCTGCAAAAGAGCTCTAGAACAACAGATGATTTCCACTCACTTTTCTGGTGCCCAACTGGGTTCTGCAGAGCTCATGTAACCATTGCCCTTCCCTGCTGCAAAGCCTGTTTAGCGCCCTGCTTCTTGCCACATCCATTCTCATTCCCTCTGTCTGGTTTTTCAGGCCCTGAGCCCTCCCCACCTGGCTACTAAGTCTATGTCCTCCTGTCTCTGAACACTGTCTTCTGATCAGATAATTCTCCGTAATATGCTGGGAACATGGCCATTTTTGGCTCTGGGCTTCTGCCGGTGATATGCCCTTAGCCAAGAAACCCATTTCTTCCTCCTGTGTGCACAAACAAATCCTAGCCCTGTGGTGTGACCCAGCTGAGGTCCCACCTTCATCAGGAAGTCTGCCTCCCATGACTCCCAGCCCCCTCCACCCGTTTCTCCCACCTCCCAACCACCTTCTCAGAACCCTTGGCACTTGGTCTGAAGGAAGCTATTTTGCCCTTGATCATATCCTGTCATAAAATGGAGGCTAATTATCTTGTCTCAGTAGTTTTGTTCCCCTAACCAGGAAACTGCTTGAGGGCAAAGGACTGTTAGACTACTTCTGTATCCCTACAGTGCTTACTTAGCATACTGTTAAGTGTTTTAAGTACATACAATATAGGTCCTGAAAAATAGGGTCCTTCAGATTTTGAAAAAAGGCCAATGCACAGTAGGCCTGCAAAAATAACTTTAAAAAACACAGACCAGTCAAGACTGCAGTCAAGCAGTGTGAGAGATCCGATAGCACAGCCTTGGCAAACCACAAGCTTCAGACGATATATCAAATACTCAACAATAGTTTTAAGAGCAGTAGTGGTGGGAGGGATGGAGGAACAGAGATTTATATACACTGGGAATCTGACCTCACAGTTTCCTGGCTTGGAATGCCGTGTAATTTTGTTTCCACTGTGGAGGTTCCTACTACCATTTGGCAGACTCTAAGGACGCACACAAAAAAAGCCAATCATAGCACCTATCTTATGACTAAATTTAAAAGCAGACCAACTCAGCTGTTTTTGCTTGCAATAAATTCCTATCCTGCCCTTACTTCTTTTTAAACACAGGAAGGAATAGATAAACACTCAGGAAACACCTGCAAATAAAATTTATAGCTGATTCCATTCTCTGTGCCAGTGGCTAAGTGGGCAATTTTAGAAAAATGCACAATTCTAGATGACTAAGAATAACTAGCTTTGATGTCTCACTTACCAGACACTGTAGCAAATATTCCAGTATTCCTGGGCTAAGTAAACCTATACTTGCAGGACCTAGATAAATACAAGAAACACTGGATATAATTAAATGTGTTACATTATTTTGAATTTGTAACTAATACCAATAAAATTGTAGAGCTCTTTTACAAAGTACTCTCATGTGCATTATCTTATTCAAGCCTCCTGCTTAAGGCAGGGAATAGTACTATCCCCATTTCACAGGTGAGCAACTGAGCCCACTCCTGAAACACACTCCTGAAGTGACTTACTCCAGGGCACTTGGGGAGCACATGGCAGAGGCTGAACCAATACCCATGTTTTGATTTCTAATCCATTGTTTCTTCCACCATAAATGACACAACTAGCTGGGTTATTCACCTATACTTTGATGTTAACTTTCCTAAAATGGGTAACATTCACAGACAAGTAAAAAATCTGCTTGTCTTCTCAGGAATTGCTCCAATTTAAAGTTCCTTTTCTTCTTCTCCTACCGAATATGTCTCTATTGCCTAGCTAAACTTTATAAAGTGTGTGTATATGTATATTACATACAATCTTTATTATATGAGCTTAGCCTTTTCTCTTATTTTTAATTTTAAAGCAAATAAGGAAAACTTTTTCTTTTAAATTTCCCTCTGAAAGTCCTCAAAGCTAAATTAGTTTGCATTTACCTCTGTGGCCTTGAGTAATTTTTTTCCAGTTAGACCCTGTTGCTCAATTTTATTTTATTTTTTTAGAGACACTTTTTTCTGGTAAAGCAGGTTTGATCAAAGACCTGCAGTGCCATCTTCCCCTTGATGTTAAACAACTTAAGATCTTCCTTGGTGGAGCTTCCCAGAGTTACCTGCTAGTTTCTCAGCCAAGCAGCCTAGGACTGCAGATGTGTTCCTGTGTTTGGCAGGATGACCTGAGTCCTGGCAAGCTACTTCTCCATTTAAGTTGAGAATTTCAGTCAATTTCTGGAGTGCATCCTAAAAACAAAAATGTACAAACGGATTTGATAAATATATTACTTAGGTTTTTTTTCTCAAGGTAATTCTTTGACACAGAAGCAATAACCACGTATTAAATTAACTCAGAATGACCATACAAAAATGATATAGTCACAGGATACCATTATTGATGGGAAATATTATTTGATCAACCTGAAGGTTTTCTTAAATGAATTGCTAGATTCCATTTCATTCAAAATGTACCAGTTGTATCAAATATATGCTATATACTCGAGTCGTTAAACAGACTAAATCCACCCAAATGCCAGTATGATTGATAACAATAGGGCTTAGTGATACTGAAGTACAAAGTTTCTTACAAATTTTTTTTTTTAATCAATCAAGAACAAATATCACCAGAATTTTAAAGGCAAAGACTTTAAAAGACTAGGCAAAGGTCAATTCACCAGTGACAAGGCCAAAGACTTTTCCCTCTGTCCATGTTTTCCATATTAGGCCCAAATGTCTGAGGCTTAAACAAATGAAAGATGCCAGAATCCAAAACTTTAAAAAAAGGATTCCATAGACCATATGGAATAAGGCAATGAAAGTTAGATACTTTCGTTCTACATAAGGGATAAGCAAAGTTATGCCAATATTTAATATGTTTAAGACTCAAAAGTGCTTTTGCTATAACAGTGTTTTCTCTTAATAGAAAATGTTTAAAAAACTTTTGTTATGAGGAAATTGTTTGGAGAGAGATAAGAAAATCAGCTCAGCAACTGAACATTCTTTTCTAGTTTCAAAGATTGCCATTTCAGATACAAATGCTTCCATTTTTAACATTTTAAAAATTTTAAACTAAAGTTTTAGAGTAAGCTATTGACAGAAAGAGGATGTAGCAATTTATTAGTAATAAAAAACAAGTTTACATAATGAAATTAACATTAAATAAAACAGACCCAAAATATATAAAAAGAAATGCATTATATCAAACGTTCTTTGTGGTCATTCATCCTGTGTTTAAGCGTAGATGTCAGTTTCATAAAAGATAAGTATTAACTTACTTTAGTGGGCAATGGACATTCATCTAGTAATAATGTTATAACAGCTGGTCCCAGTGGATCTTCCAATGGAATAACTCTAATTAAAGACTGGACAACGTCCAACCATCCTTCATCTAGGAGCAAATCAAGAAGATTATACGATGGAGCCATATTTTAAAAATGTGAAAATATATAACTTACAACACAAGATGACTTCACATTAAAATAGAAACACTCTTGGAAAATAGAAACATCCTATAGCTTTTAAGCAGCTAGTATTTGGCATGGACATGGTCATCAATTGCTAGTCATCACAGTAGAGACAAAGAATCCTAACTTACAGGAGTCTGGTGATTTGGGGGTATCTTTATTTGAAGAAAATTTAAGCTATGGTTCTGGGTTCTCAAATTATGATTAAATAGTTTCCAGCATCTTATTTATGACATAGGATTTAACTAAGAAGATTAAGTATCTGAAACAGTTGGCTCTATTTTCAGAATGACATTTAGGAAATTGAGGGACAAAAAAATTATCCTCCCCATTCTAGAAGAGTTATAGTCGAAGATCTGTCAATGCCAAAAATAATTTTATTTTAATAATTTTCGTGAGATAAAACCATTACTGAAATATGCAGCATATACTCAGGATAAAATACAGTGCTTATTAATTATTGTCCTTATACAAGAAAATTTCCATAGACTAAGGGTTTTTTTCTTCATCATGTGTGTTAAGTATTTTTGAAGTCTTTTATTAAAAAAAAAAAAAGTGGCTACACTTCTTCATGATCATTAATTAGGAAGTATTTTAAAAAACTTTAAAAATACCTGTTTCTGCCATTTCGTGCAATGTAATCATTGAATAGGGAGGTTCCTGATCACTGAAAAACAAACATTCAAGACATCAAACTTGAAGAAATAAGAAATGACAATTTCAAATAAAAGTTCAAACTGGAAGTGTGGGGGTAGGAAGAGAAAGAAATGTACATGAGTGAGCATAGAGAAAGAGACGGAGGAGACAACCAGAACTATAATCTATAAGGACAAACGCATACCATGTGTGCTCATTTCCAAGGTTACTGTCTATGATGGCCCACAAATAAAATGGGCACAAGGGCACATGAAAGGACCACCATGTAGCCTGAAGTCAAAGCATGAGACTAATACTGGAGCCCAGAGCACACTTTCAGCTTTACCTCTAGTGGCCCAATGCCAATAGAGACAAGCCAGGGAGGCCAACATCATCTTGCTCATATGTACCTCAAAGAATCACCAGGAAGGGAGATGACAATCCCAAATGAGGACTTACAGAAGCAAGGGCCTACGTAACATCTTCATTTTTAAGTGTCCTTTTGGTAAATATCACTATGTGCTTAAACTTCATAAAATGGTGTTAGAAGAAAAAGAAACCAAACTTAATTAAGGAGCTACTTAATCTTCTAGTCACTGCTCTAAAATGGCATTTTCCCCTTAATTCAGTGGATTTTCAAACTGTGATCTCAGGAATCCAAAGAGGTACTTTAGGGGAACTTTTTTTTTTTTTTTTTCAGTACGCGGGCCTCTCACTGTTGTGGCCTCTCCCGTTGCGGAGCACAGGCTCCAGACGCGCAGGCTCAGCGGCCATGGCTCAGGGGCCTAGCCGCTCTGTGGCATGTAGGATCTTCCTGGACCGGGGCACGAACCCGTGTCCCCTGCATCGTCAGGCGGACTCTCATCCACTGCGCCACCAGGGAAGCCCTAGGGGAACTTTTAATAATGAATGAAATAGTTCCCATCAAACAATGATAATCTAATTATTTAAGGAGTATATTCACTGCTTATTTGTTTACCTATTGTGGCTCTCTGTTTCACTGTGAAAAAAAACAAAAACAAAAACTATTGTCTTCAATCTTTTAATCCTCAGAATAACCTTGCAATATGCGAATTACTAAATTCATTTCAGGTACTCATTAGGTGCCGGTGTTTGACACATCCTTTGCCTTTTCATAATAAGGGAAAATTCTTATTTAAAAGAATTGTCTTAAATGATATAACTAACTGATACAAACATTGCTCTGGGGCAATCTGGCAATAATGAAATTAAGTATGCATATACTCAACAATGCTAGATAAATTATTACACAGGTGTATATGAGGTTATTTGCTGCAATGCTATTTGTAGGAACAAAAAATTTAGAAGTAGTAACCTAAGTGACTGTCACCAGATTATATGATAACAAAATATAGTACTTTTGAGCATACAAAGGAATACTCTGTAGCAGTCAGAAGCAGTTGTAGCTTTATATACAGCAACATAGGTCTCAAATATAATACTGAGAGAAGTTAAAACCAAAGAGACTTCTCTGTTATGTTAAATTTTAAAATCATACACAAAACAATATTTATAAACTTCCTATACAGACATAAACAAACATATGCCAGGCATATTGGAAGAACATACCTTAAATTCAGTAGAATGATTACCTACTGATATTTGGAGGTGGGTGGTAAAAAGGACAATGGGATTAGGGAAGAAGGGCAAACTAATAAAAATATGACAAGGTCAGTGACCAATAAGGAATATGAGCACCTGAATTCTATACAGACACACTTAAAGGACATACACATCCTTACACTCAAAAAAACACGACAAAATTCTTTGTGGAACAGAAATAGAGCAGAAACTTCCGGTGGAAGACAAAAGCTAAAGTCATAAGACTACTGGGCTCTGGGTCAAGAACTAGACAGAGGTCACCAGGAGCTTTATGCCTGCAAGGCAGGTAATGGGGACCAAAACCCCACCTGTGCAAGTGATGGAGCAAACTCACCAAATAAAGTGGGAACAGGGTACCGCTCTCAGTGAAAGGAGTTGCAAAGCTCTGAATGATAATCTGAGCTGCAACCGGTATAAACCTGCAAGTCTCTGGTGACAGAAAAAGGCAGAGAAAGCCATGCAGCAGGACCTGGGCTTCTTACAGTGGGATGGGAACTCAGAGCCACCACTTTTAGGTTCAGCTGTGGACTGAAGGTCCCTGAGACCCAGATGGAGACAACAAAGGTGACAGAAAGAAAGGGAGAAAAAGACAGGGAACACACACACACACACACACACACACACACACACACACACACACAGTGTGAGGAAAAAAACTTCCGTCAGGAGGAGCCTGCAAATTAAAATTCCAAAGTCATGAGAATAACATTAATACCATTAGCAATCTGAGGGTAAAGTTACTACCAAAAAAAAAACCCAAATAATCAAACTTCAAAATGATTTTAAAATAAGTGTATTTCAAGTGTATTTCCTATAGCAGGTCTCTCACTATGCCATTAAGAACTGTACTGTCCTCTCAAATCAAGGTCATCCTCTCCTAAGTAACAAGGAGAGAGGAGAACAATAAATATAGGTCATTTTATCATTGTAATATCTGCATACACCCTTTTACATATATTCTTACTAAGCCCATCTGTCCTGTCTTTTATGTTTAGTTTTAATAGCCTTATAAACTTCGCAGGTTAAGAAATTCTTTTCTTTAGCAGTTAAAAAAAAATAAGCTATGTAACTGTTTACAAACTGTCTGAACCCCGCTTTGCCATTATATTCTCCAACATGTCCCTTCATACTTGCTCTGCATCTGCCTAATTTTCCCATTCTCAGAAGAGTTTTAACTATAATTCAGTACAAACAGGTTTAAGGTAAAAGTTAGGCTGTTATTCAAGTGTACACTACTTGCCTCACATAAGTGGATTATGTGCTTTAGCAACAAGTTCTCTTATAATTTGTAATATTTTCCTGAAGCTTGGAAATAAAGGTCCTCCTGCTTTGCCCCCACACTCTCTTAATCACCCTTTTTAAAAATACAGCAAAGTCTATTCTGTACCTGTTTTTCCAATGGGCTTAAATAACACTGCTGTGGTTTACTTCCTTATTTGGGAAGGACAACTTTTCGTTACAATTTCACAGCACGTTTTAAATGTCACCGTGAAGAAACTTTACATAACAGCTTCTAGACCCTTGCTTGAATTTAGAGGATGTAAATGGCATAGATTTATATTCAACAGATATTTCCCACAAGCATATAAAGACTACATTAAATTAATTCAGGTACCAGAACTACTTCAAAGGCAGGTTTTAGTAAACTTAGGAAGGCCTTTCTGAATTGGTTATGGTGAATATTTGTAAGAACTACCTTCCCCCAGCATGCTCTATGGCAGATAGAAAAATGTGCAAAATAAATTTATTTCTATGAGGAAAAAAATACCTCAGAATAATATGCACAGGCATACCTTGCTTTATGCTATACTTTCTCAGGAATAAACAACACTGTGTTTTTATAAATGTGATTATCAAATATTTAGATACTTAAATATGTAATCTAGCTGACCCTGAAGCAAAAAGAACCCAGATAGAACTTTTAAAAAAATACTGTCTTCTATTGAGCAATTGTTACATGCAAGGCACCATACTAGATGCTTTATATATATTTTATCATGATAATCCTTGTAAGAAAGGTATTATTCTCCTTTTATAATGAGGAATCTGAGGCTTAAAAGAAGTAATTTACTCAGTGTCATGTAGCTAGTTAAGGGGCTGGCCTAGAATTTGAACCTTTGTCCACCATGATTCTAAAACCTACTCCTAACTACTGTGCTATAGGGTTAAGTTAAAATATTTTTTTCAACTTGAACAATGCCCTTTAATTTCACTGTTATTCAATCTGGGATTTCGTACTTAGACAAAGCAGAGGGGAAAACAAAACAGGTACAGGTGTGTCCTGCAGCTTCTTTTAATTTAAAAGCTTCCCAAATGGATCTAAGAGGGCCAACTAAGGGATAAAAAAGAGGGAGGAGGATGAAAACTCTCCTTGACTTAAGTCCTTCCATTGCCAACGGAAGTTGCATGCAGCTATGCTCTTGGTAAAACAATTCATCTTGAATCTCTGGTCAGTGGAGTAGATAGTCAAGCAAGATAAGAGTGAGTTCTTCGTGAAACCATTACCTCTTGTAACTTCAGCACAAACTCACTCCATACTGACTACGTTCCCCAATAAAGATCATAGCTTTAAAGTGCTTTCTGCTACAGAAATGTTTACACATTTCCCGACCGGTGGAGATGTTAGCAAGTAAAAACATCACGTCTTATAATTTACTCTGCCATCAGAGGAGAAATAAAATATTCTCCCCTCGCCCTATGAGCAGCAAGTCTTGGCAAATATATCCTAATGAAAGGAAGAAGTCCAAAAGTTATGGTTCCTGGCAGAAGGCTTTTCATTAGATAGGAGGTGACCGTGAGCCAGATACTTACTTATCTACAAGAGTCCGTATGACTGCCAGTGTGTCCAGCACTAGCCCGTCGACATTTTGTTTCTTTCTCCTTGGCTCGTGAGGTCCTCGGCCCCTCCTTGGTGGCCGAACAGGGTCCCGGGGTTGGCTCCTCACGTCAGCAGTGGGTACTGCACTGTTCTCGGCCTGCTGCTGCGGGGTGTCGACGCTGTCTTCTGCTCCACTGTCGTCTCGGCAGATACAGGAATTACCCATGGTAGCAGCGGCACCTCTAGTCCCCAGGAAGCGGGCTATGGGCTCCTCAAGAGTCAACAGCAGACCCTGGCCAAGGCTTCTGCTCGCTAAGAACACAGCCCAACCAAAGATAATCATTTAGATAGTTTTCAGTTTTCCAAGTACTGTTGTCATAATCTGGATTTGAGGAACCTGCATCCTATTTGTTTTTAACAACTGAATGCTGAAGCAAGTTGCAGAGTTGATCTCCAACATTATCAATTACAAGGAATCCTGGTCATCCAGTGGCAGTTCTAAAAGAAAAAAGGAAAAGGAAAATGCATAAAAGATTCTCGCCTACTCAATTACTCCAACTTTCCTAGTCTGATATTATAGATATTAGGATTACAATGAAGAACCATCTTTGGTTATTTTTATAGGTTTCTGACGCAAAGAGGTGTCTTTATGTAAGAATTAACAACCAGTGATTCCTTTCTATCATTATAGCATAAAGTTGATTGCTAAACTATATCCCTGTAAACCACAGGAGTTACCATAGATTTAAAAAATATATATATCCATACAGAAATACATGAGAAGAATGTGTGCAACTGTTTTAAGGGCTCCTTTTGTGGATTAAAAAAATTGTCTCATTTCTTAATTTAAGTGTATGAGAAATTTTAATATGTTTCAAATAAAAATATCTAATTACAGATATTTGTCTATATGGGGAAGGATGGTTACAAGTATATGTATGGCTGAGTCGCTTTGCTGTACAACTGAAACTGTAACAATGTTGTTGATCTGCTATACTCCAATATAAAATAAAAAGTTTAAAAAAAGGACAGAAAAAAAAAGTTATGATACCAACGTGATAGCACCCATTTTATAACAATAATAATAAAAGGATAGAGTGTTCTGTTTTGTTTTTTTTTTTCTTTTTTGCGGTACGCGGGCCTCTCACTGTTGTGGCCTCTCCTGTTGCGGAGCACAGGCTCTGGACGCGCAGGCTCAGCGGCCATGGCTCACGGGCCCAGCTGCTCCGTGGCATGTGGGATCTTCCCAGACCAGGGCACGAACCCATGTCCCCTGCATCAGCAGGCGGACTCTCAACCACTGCGCCACCAGGGAAGCCCAGAGCGTTCTGTTTAAATTACCCAAACTGCATAGATTTCCCATTTGGAGGCACTCTTGAGAATTTACAGAAATCATATAACTAGTTACAGAGTTTTTCTGTTATGTAAGCAAGACTCTGTTTTGGGGAAGGTAAATATATATCACAAGGTTACATTTTCACAATGATAAGTTTTTTGCACACAACTGCTACAAAGTTAAGAACAGGGATGCACCAATGATCTTTGTCTGAGCACCTCATATCAGGCACCAGGCTGGCACTGGGAGAATAAAGATGAACAAGATACAGTCCCCACCCTCCAGGAATTTGTGGATGGCCATTCTCATCCCACACAGCATGTTTATCATAAAAAAAAAAAAAAGCCTAATGATAGAGCCAGCTCTTCATTAAGCTGAGGAAATCTGGTTACGTGTAAGAAGAAGTAAAGATTTGGAAGTAGGAGACTAACGTGGGGCGGGTAGCAAAAAGTAAAAAATCATGTTGAGACCTGAAGACTAGGACCCATAAGGACACAAACAGACACATAAGGATTAGAGACTGGTACATAGGATTAGAGACTGGTAGTCTCTGCTCAACATTTGGCTATTTACAATTACATCCTCATATCTTGAGTACTGGCTCAGAAATAGATATAAATAAAATAATTTAGTGGGATCAGAAGCAAGAGAAAACTTATTTCTGTTATTTTGGACAGATTTGTAGTAAATTCTTTTAAATATTTGCCCAGTCTAATTACTGCTCATAGGGGAAAAATGGAAGGGAAAAAAATATATATATAATATTTAATCTAATCTAATATGTAGAGAGGGGGAGGGACAGGGTAAGGGAGGGAGGGAAGAAGAGGAGAGAGGAGAGGCAATGGATAGACATTATCTCCCTCCAGACTACCAAGACAGCAATGGCTGAGCCAAGCAATACGACAGTTGTTCCTGGTTCTCCCAAAATAGTCAGGCTGTCTTCAAAATTTGGAGGTTGTACTTTAAAGGATGTGACTGAAGTATAGGTAGGAATATGATGCAAGGATTCAGCTGAAAATAACCTTTTAAAAGAGAACACAGTGGGAATTCCCTGGTGGTCTAGTGGTTAGGATTCGGCACTTTCACTGCTGTGGCCCGGGTTCAATCCCTGGTCCGGGTTCAATCCCTGGTTGGGGGACTGAGATCCTACAAACTGTGTGGCACAGCCAAAAATAAATTAAAAATAAATAAATAAATGAAAGAACACATTCTGAAACAGCAAAGAGTGGAAGTAATACCATACCATACCCATCACTGCAGGGACCAGGGTATAATATATAATTCCCTCCAAAGGGTAGATAACCAAGAGATTTCAATGCTTAAAAGGAGACAGAAATCAGAAATAACTCTTTTAAAGGGTCCTTGGTATAAATTTCTGTTGATCTTATAAATTATGCTGGTTTCTGAGAAAGACCAAAAAGCAACATTTAAGAAGTGATGCTTTGGGGCTTCCCTGGTGGCGCAGTGGTTGAGGGTCTGCCTGCCAATGCAGGGGACACGGGTTCAAGCCCTGGTCTGGGAAGATCCCACATGCTGCAGAGCGGCTGGGCCTGTGAGCCACGACTACTGAGCCTGCGCATCTGGAGCTTGTGCTCCGCAACAAGAGAGGCCGCGACAGTGAGTGGCCCGCGCACCGCGATGAGGAGTGGCCCCCGCTCGCCGCAACTAGAGAAAGCCCACACACAGAAATGAAGACCCAACACAGCCCAAAATATAAATAAATAAATAAATAAAATTAAAAAAAAAAAAAAAAGAAGTGATGCTTTGGAACTTCCCTGGTGGTACAATGGATAAGACTCCGTGCTCCCAATGCAAGGGGCTCGGGTTCAATCCCTGGTCAGGGAAATAGATCCCACATGCATGCTGCATCTAAGAGTTCGCATGCCACAACTAAGGAGCCTGAGAGCTGCAACTAAGACCTGGCACAACCAAATAAAATTAAAAAAAAAAAAAGAAGTGGTAAAATCTCAAAGACAGCAAACATTAGGTTTTATAAAAAAAGTGATGCTTTGGCCCTTCTCACAAGAAAGTTCACAGAGAAGGCACTGCTGGAACAATTTGGATGACAGGAGGTAAGAATCCAAGGTTTCTGGCAGGCCTGCCACTGGGCAGTAACCTAGCTAATGTCACTTCCTTGAAATCTTAAATTATTAGGTTAAAATTTTTTCATCCATTGATTTTTTTTTTTTTTTTTTGGTATGCAGGCCTCTCACTGTTGTGGCCTCTCCCGTTGCGGAGCACAGGCTCCGGATGCGCAGGCTCAGCAGCCATGGCTCACGGGCCCAGCCGCTCCGCGGCACGTGGGATCTTCCCAGACCGGGGCACGAACCCGCATCCCCTGCATCGGCAGGCGGACTCTCAACCACTGCGCCACCAGGGAAGCCCCATTGATTTTTTTTAACATCTTTATTGGAGTATAGTTGCTTTACAGTGGTGTGTTAGTTTCTACTTTATAACAAAGTGAATCAGCTATACATATACATATATCCCCCTATCTCCTCCCTCTTGTGTCTCCCTCTCACCCTCCCTATCCCACCTCTAGGTGGTCACAAAGCACTGAGTTGATCTCCCTGTGCTGTGTGGCTGCTTCCCACTAGCTATCTATTTTACATTTGGTGATTTTTAAAAAATAAAAAGTGAGAGGGAATTCGCTGGTGGTCCAGTGGCTAAGACTCTGTGCTTCCACTGCAGGGGGCACAGGTTCAATCCCTGGTCAGGGAACTAAGATCCCACATGCCGAAATGCGGCCCAAACAAACAAGCAAACAAAAACAAAAAAACATAAAAAGTGAATACATGTTCATTTTAAGACCTAAATGCTGCAAAGGTCTTTTGCTCTTTTCTGAAAGGCTTTCTTCATAGCCCATTCCCTTCCCGGAGGTAACCCCTGCTAAAAGCTTCATGAATCTGTTTCCACACCATTATTATGTACTTACAAATTGGTTTTAAAAAAATTAATTAGAACATCACCATATTTTCTATGATTTGCTTTTCCCCCCTTAACATCTTTCTATACCAGTATATATAAAATGACCTCATTTCATTTAAGGCTGTACAGAAATCCATACTCTGGATTAACATAGTTTCTTAACCAATAGTCTATAAACATCTGTGGCTAAACCAGCTAATACTTTGCGGATGGCAGAATGTAGTGGTCCAAGATTTGATACAAGGGAGCTCTACTTGGGAATGAACGCTCTTTCTCCTGGGGAGGTGCTCTCAATGTTATCAGAGCAGGAGGGAATTCCACTGGCTTCTCTAAAGCTCCAGAACCTTTCCATGCAATCAGTATGGAAGTTGGGATGGACATGACATGCAAACAGTAGATTCAATCCAACATGACACATTAAATTGGAGAAGGCATACCTGAGGAAGGGAGACAAATCAGGTACTAAAAATATCGGCAATGATTTGAGGATGTCAAGGTGAGATTAAGTCTCAGAAAACAAAGCCCTGAAGGGGAGAGAACAGGGGATCCTATAAAGTTACAGCTTAATGCTAACACTTGTAGAGCGATTTAGAATAACTAACAAGAAACAATGTTGGGCGTGATTGTGAGGAAAGCAGTGGGTTAAAAATAAGTTTGCAGACACTGAAAAACCAGTGGAAAAGTGTGAGTCATGATATATAGATTATCTGTTAGGATACAACTAACTATCCATGTAAGGGGAATGAGATTCCTATCACAAGCCATATTTGAAAATTCCAAATGGATGAAATTTTTAAATTTAAAAATAAATACATAAGAAAGAGAAAGAAAGAAAGGAAGGAATTTTGTTGGATCTCAAATTTTTTTTAAACATCTTTATTGGAGTATAATTGCTTTACAATGGTGTGTTAGTTTCTGCTGTATAACAAAGTGAATCAGCTATATGTGTACACATAACCCCATATCTCCTCCCTCTTGCGTCTCCCTCCCACCCTCCGTATCCCATCCCTCTAGGTGGTCACAAAGCACCAAGCTGATCTCCCTGTGCTATGCGGCTGCTTCCCACTAGCTATCTATTTTACACTTGGTAGTGTATATATGTCCATGCCACTCTCTCACTTTGTCCCAGCTTACCCTTCCCCCTCCCCGTGTCCTCATCAAAGTCTTAAACTTTATTCTATCCAAATTATTTTTGTTAAGGCTTATTTAAACTGAATGTAGAATTATTAAATCCATGCAGATTTCCATTTAGTACATTTCAAAGCAAATGGAAGATATCCAATAATACAGGTATTTCTAAAAATCTGACTAATTTGGAGGTGAGGAGAATTAAATGTAGTGGGTTTTTTGTTTGTTTTGTTTTTGTTTTTTTTTTCTATTTCCAAATTGAACTCAAGTATAGTTCAGGTCAATTTTTTCCAAAAGAGTCATTTTCCTTAAATGACCTAGAAAATGATGTCAACTACAAAATTTGTCAGAGAAGGAAACTGAGTAAAAAAATACAAATATTTTCAATATTTTAAAACTAAAGACTCTTTTTGAAGGACTATCTGCAAAGACCAGGTATAAATAAGTTAATTATGGGGGAGAAGCCAGGAGGCATTTCAAAGCAAAGACTATGAAACATACAAGGAAAAAATAAGAGCTGTTCTCTTCAATTTTTTTCTGAAATGAGCATACAGAGTACTCTTGAGGGTTACAGCCAAAAGCAGGACAAATAAGTGAACAAAATGTATGATCTTTCAGATTTATTCAGCACTAAAAAATGTAGCTTTTCATCTGGAAATGGCTGTCACTTATGACACTTCTCAGAGACTAAATTGTGAATACCTTAGGCAAAAGACTGGGTGGTGAAGCTAAACAATTACACTTTAGACAGCTTCATTTTATCTCATTCGAAAAAGCATTATGTGGCCCACTTTCCAAGGACCATTGTTTTAAGACAGTAACATTCAGTGTACAGATCTTGTACGGGATGCCAGAGGCCACCTACAGTACAAGGGCACTGGCTTTGCAGTCACACAGTTTGGGCACAGGTCCCAGCCCTGCAATATTTCCAGCTATGCATTCTAATTATCCTGACTACTGACACACTTTAAAACATGGAGGGCTTCCCTGGTGGCGCAGTGGTTAAGAATCCGCCTGCTAATGCAGGGGACACGGGTTTGAGCCCTGGTCCACGAAGATCCCACATGCCGCGGAGCAACTAAGCCCGTGCGCCACAACTACTAAAGCCTGTGCACCTAGAACCTGTGCTCTGCAACAAGCACTGTAATGCGAAGCCCACGCACCACAACGAAGAGCAGCCCCATATCACCACAACTAGAGAAAGTCCGCATGCAGCAACGAAGACCCAATGCAGCCAAAAATAAACAAACAAACAAATAAATAAATTTAAAAAACAAAACAAAAAACATGGAGATAGTAATAGTTCTTACACCTCATAGTAGTTCTATGAGGATTAAATGAAATAGTACATGTAAAACACATGGCACAGTGCCCAACATGTAAAATGGATCCCCAAATGCAAGATGTTATTATAAAATGAGCAGGTAGCTAATCAGAAGTAACCAGATAATCTGGGAGGTGGGGGCTCTGGAATCAGATCTGTCTTATATAAGAGCACTAAGAAAACTAACAAACTCATCTTTTATAGAACTCATCTACCCTGTACTGAAATAATTTTTACCTATCTATACTTTTAGGCAAAGAACCTTGGAAAAGATTGTAGCTTAATAATCCAGAAGGTGATGGGCATTAGAGTCACTTAGGTACTTCTTAAAATCCAAATTCCTGGTTCTACTGCAAATAGCCAGCATCTGAATTTCTAGGATGTGGCCCAAGCAAGTGTTTTCTTAAAAGCTCCCCAGGTGATTCTGATGGTGGCCAGGTCTGGAAATCACTGTGCTATAGAACCCAACACAGAAACTGGCACTGTAGGCAGGACTTCCGGACTGAATGAAGGGACAAATTGAAACACTAAAGGGTGATTCTTCTGGGGTCTAAAAAGTTAATCTCCTTTTCCAGAAAAATGAACTGAGACTATCTCTGAACATAGTCTTTTGGAGAGGTTAGCCAAAATAACCATTAGAAAACAGTTACATCCATTAGTGATTATGTACGGTACATACTAACACAATGAAACAGCTCCCTATTATTTCCCACCACATCCATCATATGAAGCATCATACTGGACCTAGACGGTACCCTGCTTATGGGTAATGTTATCCAAGGGTTGACAGACTGAATGGAATGGAAAATGAGTAAGACTAGAGATTATGTAAAGGCAACACATTTGTAATACCTATATACTTCACCTTAAGTTTGAAGACTACTTAGCATTAGATGGTCAAGTCAGTTTTGAAACCAAAAAAAAAAAAGCTAGTCACATAATTTAAATATATACAATTATCAGATTTGCAGCTGTGGCAATCATCAACTGATTTCATGATAGTGATACCACTGGATGCCACTGCTTAGCAGAAATATTTTTCTTGGGCTTCCCTGGTGGCACAGTGGTTAAGAATCCACCTGCCAATGCAGGGGACAAAAGTTCGAGCCCTGGTCCACGAAGATCCCACATGCTGCAGAGTAACTAAGCTCGTGCGCCACAACTACTGAGCCTGCGTTCTAGAGCCTGCGAGCCACAACTACTGAAGCCCGGGCGCCTAGAGCCTGTGCTCGTCAACGAGAAGCCGCGCCCCGCAACGAAGAGTAGCCCCCACTCGCCGCAACTAGAGAAAGCCTGCGGGCAGCAACGAAGACCCAACACAGCCAAAAATAATAAATAAATAAAAATAAATAAATTTATTTTTAAAAAAGAAATACTTTTCTTACCATCGAAATGGTAATGCTTTTTAAATCATTACACTGTTCATGACTATTTTGCTAAAAGGGCATAATTACAAACATTTCCTTTGCAAATCTACTTCTCTGAAGTGTAGTATTATTTATTTTTATCCTCCCCCTTTGAAAAAAGAAAGTAAAGACTATTATTTCCATTTCTATATCATTTATGATTTATTAATTTTACATTTCTTATGTTTTAAAGCCACTCTGAGAGGGGGAAAAAACAAACTTGGGCTCTCAGTAAGTTTAGTGTTAAAGGAGTGAGGTCTGGTTCTCAAAACACAGACCTCTACCATCATAAACAGCTCACCACAGAGACATCTGCCAAATGGCCTAACCCTCTCTAACAAATGGTCCAGGAATCAATGATTCATCTCTTCAAATATTTGCTTGCATTCAATCATAATACAGCTCAGTGACTTTAAGAACACTTTCTTTTCTCTGAAAATAAGACTTCAGGATTGTGCTGCCAAGACAGGAGAGGTTAAATGAATGACCATAGGAAGAAAAACCAAACTTTGGGCATAAAATTACTATTGCTGTCGTCTTTACCTCATTGTTCCAAAACAGTGGATGCAGCACTTGTTTCCAATCCACCACCCAAAGGCTAAATTGTATAGCATGAACAATAACAATATATAATACACTGGAAATATTAATGATTTTCTCTCCTTAGAAAATGTTTTGGATTTTTCCCCTAAGAAAGTGAATGCATTACAAGTGATAGCTTCCAGTGTAATGTTCATTATGCCCCTCCGACATTTTATTATGAAAAATTTCAAACATATAGCAAAGGTGAATTTTACAGTGAACACCTATATACCCACCACCTAGATTCTACCATTTACATATTACTATACTTGCTTTATCACATCTCTACACATCTCTATCCATCATCAATCCACCTATTTTTTTGGATGCATTTCAAAGGCATCAGTATACTTCCCCCTAAAAAATTCAGTATGCATATCGCTAACTGGACTTCAATATGTTTTGAGGTTATATTTATATGTACTAAAATGTACAGGTCTTAACCATGTATGTGCTGAACTTTGTCTAGTGTGTATACCTGTATAACTCAAACCCTATCAAGACAGGGAAACTTACCCAGAAATATATGTGCTTTTAAAATATCCTGCAGGACACCCCAATGACCACAATTTTCTTGTATTTAAATGGGGAAAACTTGGAGGGCAACAAGATTCTTTGGTAGCAAAGTAGATAAGAAAGGTGTATTGTATATCAAGAGAACACTTGCCAGTCGAAACAGAAACCACCTAAAGACATTTTAACAAGAGCATTTTTTGTCTCTAGACTCTAAGGTATCTGATATTCAGGGGAAAGGGAAGTGAAAGATTGTGAAATATTTGGTTGGAACTTCACTTTTCCCCCAAAAGGAAAGGCAGCTCTGATAAGATATTTTTACATGTCATCCAGGTGTCCCAAACTGTCTGCAGTGGCACTGGGCACTTGAGGTTTAAGTCACATAGAGTATTCTTATCCCCTGGATTGTAACCTTCAAGATGTCTGGGAAAAGCACTGAATGATTCTGATATTTCTCTTATGCACTGAAGTTGGTTTAAGAAAGTACATCTTTGAGGGAAAAGTAGATAATTTTTCTGGTTAAACTGTTAGAGGAGTATTTACGGCTAGCACAGAGTAAGGGATTTCCAGAAGCAAATAACAGTAAAAAAGAGAGGGGGAAAAAAAAAAAAAGGAGAAATGAATAATCCCTGTCTGGTCTCAAAGGTTGAAAAATGTGCCTTGGACCCAAAAAAGGAAATGCTAAGGAAGAACTGAGGTAAGTGCTAATGATGGCTACCATACAGAGGAGAAAAACAAATGTAATACTCCATGCTGTTTGGGATTCTCACTTCCAGGAGACCAAATAACAGGAAATAATATAGATGTGTCATTCAAACACATACATGATTAACAAATCTGAAGGAAAAGGATTTTTCTGTTATAGGAAACTCTTTGCTATTAAGAAAAGCAAACAAAATGTGTAAACAGTATGAATAGCCACACTTTCCTTAATGAGATCCACTTAAAGTGGTGTCTGAAAACACTCAATTGCTCTCTCGACTGTATACCTACCAGAACCTAACAGGTATTCAATAAGCATTTTAAGTGAGTTTATTCTAAAATCTGTAAAGGGGATATATGTATATGTATAACTGATTCACTCTGTTATAAAGCAGAAACTAACACACTATTGTAAAGCAATTATACTCCAATAAAAATGTTTTTAAAAATCTGTAAAAAAATTTATTTCTTTGAGAAGCTGAGACAACATCACTTAATAAATATGAATCTAGGGCCTCCCTGGTGGCGCAAGTGGTTGAGAGTCCGCCTGCCGATGCAGGGGATACGGGTTCGTGCCCCGGTCTGGGAGGATCCCATATGCCGCGGAGCGGCTGGGCCCGTGAGCCATGGCCGCTGAGCCTGCGCGTCCGGAGCCTGCGCGTCCGGAGCCTGTGCTCCGCAACGGGGGAGGCCACAACAGTGAGAGGCCCGCATACCGCAAAAAAAAAAAAATAAATAAATAAATAAATAAATATGAATCTAATGCTTATATGCCAGGCACAGAGCAAAGATGAAAAAAGGTCCCTCATGCTCTTCTTAAACGGATGAAGGACAGACAACACAGAGCGCCCAACCCATAATATAGCACCTGCCACAGAAGCCCATGCATATAGTGTCAGGTTCACTAGGAGGAGGCCTCTCGCTCCACCATTCTTCCAGTGGAAAAGGAACCTAGTAACATTCAAGTATCTCCATAGGAGAAAGTTTTTAGGTGACTGTATAAATCAGCATTAGCAAAAGAGGAATGAAGGATTTATATTTGCACTGCAACATATTCATGTCTTAAATAAGCCAAAATATTGTTGGTACAAATATCCCTGACCACACAGTGAAAGGTTAACTGAAAGTCCATAAATTAAATTGATAAAGATAAAGCTAACAGTAACTTTAATGAAAAATAAAGAGGAAACACGATGAAAAACCGAGATCAATTTGAGACAATACTGATGATGCATCCCAAATAAGCATCATCCCTTCCTGAATATTGTAGGAATCCCCATTCTGCATATGACATGTAAGAAGCTTTGCTTTGGTGCCAAGTTTCCCATGACAGTACTTCCTGGGAGAAAAAGGTATTAGAGATAACAATAAACTCTATAATGTTGGGCTAGTTTTGGTTTATGAATATTATGTTTTAGTAATCCTTAATAATTTACTTGGTAGGTTATTAATAAGTAGCCTTTAGGCATAGGTAGGTATGAACAACTATGAAGCAATAAGAACTGAAAAAAAGGAGAGGGGCCAGGTAGGAGCCATACTTTGAGAATCATTGCATTAAAGGAGCTCAGAAGAGGAAACTTAATTCTTCAGGAGGTAGAAGGGGTAAGAAAAAAAAACTAATACTGAAACATTAAACTGAGGTAATAATAAACCTGCCAAGTAAGGTATTTCAAAACCTTCTACTTGATGTATATATATATACATGAAATGATGCTTGGAAACTATAATTTCAAGCAATAAGAAAGCTACATACAGGGTTCATTCCTTAAAAACTTAAGGAGTGCATCAATCCTTTGCTGTCTCAAATGCATTCTTAGTTTTCAAAAGCTTAGAGAGGGAGAAAGGGGAATATTCTCTAAGAGCTTATCACTATTTATTAGATAACTTTATCTCATTTAGCCTTGTATATATCATAGTTTATCTACAGTTAAACATGCTTTTACATACTGAACCAGCAAGCATTCCCTTCTGGAATGGACACTGAGAGTAAAATATAACAAATATGTATTTTTTTTCTAATCATAAAGGTTGGTAAGAAAACTATATCAAAAGCCAACTTATTGAACAGATAAACCAAAGGGAACATATTCACTTTTTTGCATTTCTAAAAGTTGTGAAAGTCTCCTCCTAAGCTGGTGGCCCAAGTTATGACATTTACTACTTCATAACTGTTCTGTTCTTCAATTTTCTAACTTGCATACCAGGAAAAAACATTCCAAATTCAATGGTAAATGCCTTGAAAAATGCCCAAATATTTGAAGAGAAGCTAAATAGATACTTTACTACCCATCCTTCCCCGGCCATAACTCTTTTGAAATAGATTACTGTTGTTCTACTGTGGTTCCTGTCTGTGATGTCTAATGACTTTTCACTTACTTTTGCAACCCTGTGACGGTCACATCTTACTTTACAAGAATCCTACCACAAAACAGAAAATTTCCAATTTAAAGTAGCATAATAATAAGACTTCCCTGGTGGTGCAGTGGTTAAGAATCTGCCTGCGGATGCAGGGGACACAGGTTCGATCCCTGGTCCGGGAAGATCCCACATGCCGTGGAGCAACTAAGCCTGCGTGCCACAACTACTGAGCCTGTGCTCTAGAGCCCGCGTGCCACAACTACTGAAGCCCGCGTGCCTAGAGCCTGTGCTCCACAGCAAGAGAAGCCACCTCAATGAGAAGCCCACACCCTGCAACGAAGAGTAGCCCTCGCTTGCCGCAATTAAGAGAGAAAAGACTGTGCGCAACGAAGACCCAACACAGCCCCCCAAAATTAATTAATTAAAAAAAAAGTAGCGTGATAGTGATTACCATCTCAAGAATTCCTAATAATTTTTCAAACTATATGGGTACTAGATTGTCCAAGAGAGTTGTATTTTAAAGAATGCAAAATGACTTCTCATTTCATTATAACAAATTACTTCATTATTAGGAAAAGCATAGGCAATTCTTGATAGACTGAATTAAGCTCATGAGTTGAAACAGACTGTAATAAATTCACTTTAGGAACACACAATGGTTTTTTTTTTATTATACTCTTGCCAAAACATACCTCAAAGTTGTTGTTTTCCCCTATTCACTACAGAATAACACACTACTACATAAAATGCTAAGTTTTTATTTTCTCTTGATTCTTGGCCAATTTACTAACTGGAAAGTTATTTTGCTGACAAAGCAGAAAAAGTCCACATAGAGTATGCTGGAACACTTCCTATAGTCAATAACGTAAAAATAATCATGGAGTACAGAAATAATGAAAACATAAAAAGCAGGACACAGACCTTAAGCAGTAGGTCTGGACGACATGTACCCTGGGAACCAGAAAGCTCACAAAATCACCACAGTGATTTTTTCAAAAAAGACTCATGGAACATAAGATTAGAAAAACAGGAAGTTCAAGTCGGCTTTTTGTTAAAAAAAAAAAACTTCAAAAATCACAAATTACTAAATATTTGTTAAACCAGCTCTAACAAATGCAACTAACCAAAAATTAGGAAAATGTCAGACATGGGCACAGTATGTATAACCTCACAGAGGGAGCTACAAGGCAAGATGTCACCCCAGGAAATGCAAACTATATATGGTGAAAAGTAGAAAAAACCACTGTGGAAGAGAAATATAAACGCAATTGCTAATGCGCCTCATAATCTATAGTTTGGGGCTACTACAGGAAGGCATAGTATTCACGGAAAAAAGAGGAGGTCTCATTTATAAAATCACAACTGAGGGAGGAAACATGATATTCACTACCTGTAGACATCCAAAGGCCACAAATACATATATATGGGAAAAGGGGAGGTAGTTTACAATATTGAGATCAAATTACCTACAAGAAAATTTCAGCTGTCAGAAAAAAAAATTCCCGAAGGAAAAGATTATATCATAGGGCTACCTTCTGCCAGTACCATCAGAAGTTCAAAGTAAATTAAAACTCTGGGAGCAAAACTGGAAATCCCTCTACCCGCATCTAAGCAGGGGTTGAAATCATGGGTTTAAGATTATATGACCTACAAAGCTGTAAACCTTGAAGCTTTCCGTACAATATGGCTCCCAGCACTCCATAGGTGATCAACAAGTGTATTAATGCTAATCCCTTAACATCTACATACTGCTTTACAGTTTAGAAAGTGCCTTCACTTTCATTTCTCAACAGCTACCCCTTTGATGGTAGAATCACAATACTTTACTTTCACACAGCTTGTAGTCTGTAAAGTACTTTCACACACTGTGTTATTTTACAGAAGAGACCTAAGGAGGTTAAGGAGGAGGAGATGGTAGGTAAGGGGCCTGGACAACTAAGGGACTCTATTCAGTCAGTTAAATAGACACTTCTAACCTTCAGAAGTTCAAAGTACAACACTCCAGGGGGAGCAACCTCATTCAGACAGTTATACAGGATAGAACGCCAGAGTCTCAGTGGACCATTTCTGCCTCTACCTCCGCCCTCAAAGACAGGGAAACTGAGGTAGCAGGTAGAACAAAAGCCTGATCTAGAGTCACGCAGGGCGTGTTGGTGGGACGGCCTTCCCCCACTCCACCTCCACTATGCCCAGAAGCGGCTGAATCCTGTGTTTGAGAGGAAAGCGCTTGCCATTCCCGCTTCCCTCTCACTATTCCCCACCCAGGCTTTCCTATGGATGGGGGTCTTTTCTTCCCGGAACCGCGCAGCAAATCCCCTCTCTCCAGGCCCTTACCCATTTGTCACATGGGGCCTTCGAGGTAGAACCCGCTAGCTCTGGCTCCCAACTCCTAGCCTCTCTCTCTGAGGCGTCTCTTGACCCTAAGGCACGTCTAAGCTTCCCCGGCTATGGTCTACCTCCCACTCGTGCCACCTAAACCTCAAACTCCACAAAAGGAAACCCTCCCCAAGCGTCCTCCCACCTACCTCCTCCACCCTGGGCACCCCTGAAGAGCACTCTTAAATAGCAGCAGCCTCCCAGGAGCTACCTGCTTCTCACCTGGGCCCCTTTAGCCGCGGCCTCCTCAGAAGGGCGACCCCCAACAACCTTCTCGGTCAAGAACCCCCTAAAGGGGGAACACCCTCTTCCAGAAACCTCTCCGGGCGCGTTCAGCACGGGCCTCGCTGGAGGACCTCCGGCCTGTTTCCTGGGCTCTGCCCAACGCCACCCCCTCCCAGGCCCCTTCTCGGAACCTCCTCCGGCCCCAGTCCGGTCTCTCCGCCGCAGACTCGGGCGGCTGTTCCCCTCCCTCACTGACGTCCCCAGCCCTGGGATTCCCCCCGCTCCGCGTCCCCAGGGGCTTCCCGGAGCAGCGTGACTGGGCTGCGGCACTGACTTTCTCCAGCTCCCGGGCCCACCCGAGGGAGGAGGCGGCGGCGGCGGCGGCGCAACTCCTTTGTGACAGGTCCGAGAGAGCGGTAAAGATGGACGCGAGGCCACGGCGCTGCCATTACGTGCTGGGCCCACCCCCGCTTCGTACCGCCCAGGCCCTCCCTCGGTCCCCTAGGAAACGCCCCTTCCTCGGTGGCAATCCCTCTTCCTGTAAGCCAATCATCTTTCAGAGACCACGTCACGTGACATCGCCGCTCGGCCCGCCCCCCTGGAGGGAGCTGGCCAATCACCTTGCTGAAGTGTGAATGGCCCAATCAAGTCTCTCCCGCTAGCTTTCCAGGGACCGCATTTCCATCTGTCTCCTGGGGAGGAAGAGAGGTGCGGATTGGGTTACGCTGCCGGAAGGGGGGTGGAGCTGTGTTGTGGCGGTGAGGTAAAGGAAGCTCGGGAGGGTCGAAAGAAATATAAAAGCAAAGGCTATTTTCTTGCTTTTTTTCTGTTTTTACTTTCTTTCTGTTTCTTTTTACTGAAGAGCGAACGGCCCTTGCGGTGGCGGTTTGGGGTGGGCGCCGCCGAGGTGAGGGGGTCTCGCCTCCCACACGCTGGTAAGTGAGTGCGGCCTGGGCCCTGGCCAGGCAGCGAGACCTGGGCTCCTGCTTCCTCGCTCCGGAGGTGAGGGGCTGCGTTTGGTGGGAGGTTTGGGGCCAGGTCTGCCCTCAGTCCGCTCTCTCGCCCAGTGTTCTGAGTCACCGGGGACAGGGGCTTGCGGGGCCCAGCCTGAGGGAAGCCGAGGGAGCCCGCGGGAATGCCTTCAAGTCCTGTGGAGGAGGATGCCGACCCTTTCAAGCGGTACTGGGACTTCGGGCCTCTAGTCGGCTCCCCTCTACCTTTTCTGTCAGGTGGGGCCACCCAGGCTCCAGGTGAGGAGCGGGCTCTATCCCAGAGGTCTTGGCACGGCTCCAGGCTACTCAGGAGATGTGGGGGGTGCCTGGTGGGAAATGATTGAGTCACAGAATTAGTGCAGGAGAAGAAACATTTATTATGTACCATGTACCAGTAGATGTGCTCAGCTCATTTTCTTCTAATAGAAAACAAACCGGTGTGCTCGTTTTGCAGAAAACTTAGGAAACTAAGACCGCGCGGGTTGAAGCGTCTTGTTTGAGAGTTGCTGGCCCAGGTGAATGTCAGTGCGCATGGCGGGAAAGGGGGAGACCTATTCTTTCAGAGCACTGGTTCTTAAACTAGTAGAAAACAAGAGCTTCTGCGGCCCTTTTAAAATTCATATTTTCGGACCCCACCCCAGATAGTCGGACTGGGGTGTTGGGTGGGACCCAGGAAGCCAAGTGCGGGTCTGGTGGTCAGAATTCCCAATGACCTCTTGTGTACCAGCTGTTGGGTAAGATTTGTTGATAATTCATTCAGCTGTTTGCCTTATTGCTGTGTTAATAAGGACCCCGTTAAATGGTTTGGAAGGCATTGCTTTTGAAACCCTTGAGAGGAATTAGTGTGTAGGCCCCTTTTTGATAACAAGCAATTGAGCTGAGGTAAAGGCAACTTGTACAGTCTTTCAAATAGAGCTCGAGGTTAACAATTTGTAAGGGTCTGAAAGCTGAGGCTGCCCAATTATCTTTCTCACCTGAGGTCTTGGTGCCTCAGGTGAGAAATTCTTCGTGGTTGTAAGAAAGGAAGAATTATGTCAATACCATTTACCTGGTTAACAGTGTTTCCCTTTAGCTTCTAAGAATCTTGCTGTTTTGGTTAGAATCAAGCTGCTGCTTGATTGAAGCAGCTTCAATTGATTGAATCAAGCTTCAATTTTCAGAAATTGAAAACCACGTATCTGATAAATGAAGTAATTTAAGTGCATGGTTCAGCCGTAGACTCAGTTGTGTGCAATTATGTCTTGGTGGCAGCTAAATTAAACAATTTCAGTGTGCTCACTGTTGATCACCTTTTGTACATACTTTGTCTTAATTCTCAAATATGATCTCTGTCACTTTTTACTATAGGATGCGTTTTACAGATTATTTTGTCCTTGTCTTTGGTTTTCTGCATTTTCATTATGATGTATGCAACTATAGATTTGTTTCTGTTCAGTTTGGTGTTTATTACACTTATTAATTTGTGGATTGGTGTCTTTCATTGTTCTGTAAAATTCTCAGCCATTTTATATTCATGTATTGCTTGTGCCCTGTTGTTTATCTTCCTTCTTTATTGACTTAACATAGACCTTTTCACTCTCTTCTTTATGCCTCTTACTCTTTTTATTTTTCTATACTATATTCTGGATAATTTATTCTTTATTAATTCTCTCATAGGTTATTTCTAACCTGTTACTAAACTCATCTGTTGCAATCTTAAATTCAGTTATTGCATGTTTTAGTTACTGAAGTTCTATTTTTTTTTCTTTTCAAATGTGCCATGCCACTGTCTTACAGTTTCTTATTCTCTGCTATTAATTTTGAGGCTTGGTTTTTTATTTCTTTAAACATGGTAAGCATAGTTGTTTTGTAATCTATATGTGTTAATTCCTTTGGGAATGTGAATTTCCTTTGGGTCTGTTTCTGTTACCCATTATTCCTGCTTTTTTTCTTACCAGTTCACCTTTACCTTCATGGTGTAGCTCTTTGGGGTACCAGATTAAGATGGAGAAAGAGGTGGTTATCAAACTCCGCACACCCTGGTTGGGCTCCCTGCTTTTGAGTTTTGCTTCACAAGGGCACCAAAACAGCAGCTTTCAAGATCAGAGAAATCCTTGGGATGAAAACCAGTTTGAATATTGGACTTAATCTGGTTTTCACCTTGTCTTGGGTTTTTGGCCAAATTCTTTACCATCTTGTTAGCTTTTCTATTTGTTTAAAAATTATTTTAAAAAATTCTTCCAGTTTTACTAATCATAGAGGTAGGGGTTTGGTCTCAATTACCTAGCCCACTATTTCTGGAAGTGAGGGCCCCCTTTGATTTTGATTTTAGAGTGTGAAATATGTCATTTCAGGCAAACTTGAGTTAAAGATTATTTTTCTTAATATATCTAAAACTTCCACCACTTTTCACTGTGCAGTGTCATAGCTGCAAAATTAAGCTTCCCCTGTGCTTTTTTTCTAGTCTTCCTTATCTAACTTCTATTCTCTTAGAGCATTTAACCTCATTCTACATTTCCTTAAATTGCTCATGTACCAACCTTATCCCTTTTATTGAATGCAAGTTCCTCACTTGCTAAAAAGTAGTGCCAGTTTACTACCTAGCACTGTGCCTTGCACATAATAGGTTCCCTGTAAAGATTTACTTCAGAAATACAGCTGAATGAGTTAGTGGGCCTTGTATGATTGGTGTAATGTAAAATCTTTTTTTTTCTTTTTTAAATTTGGCCTTAAGAGAGGAGATACATAAAGCCTGGAGGGTGGGGGTGGGAAGGAGTATGATTTAGTGTGGGTTAGGTTCCAGAGTTAGCCCAGATCGTAAAATAGTGTGTAATCATAGCTATCCTCGAAAAACTTTTAGGGAGGCACCATGTTGGATGTAGGTATACCAGTGCAGCAAAATTCCAGCATGGCCAGATTTTCCTCCAACTTTGAAACAGATGCTGTTTTTCTTCCTTTGAGTCCCAGATGAAGTAGTTGGTTTGCATTTAGGAATCACAATGTGTAAAAATATATAACTAATATTAGAATCACACATAGTGAGGGAAGTGTTTATACTCTGAGAGGCACACATGAATTGGGGAGCTGAGTATCAGCTAAGGGAACCAATATTTAAGTTCTCTCTTTTTTTCTTCCAGTGGATATAGATGAATTCAGGGTAAATGCACATATGATGAGATTTTGTTCTTGTGCTATGGAAAGATAAATGTATATTCAGGTTTTTTTTTTAACTTTTAACTTTATGTGTTTTTTAGATGCCTAGACAACCAGAAGTTTACTTCAAATTGCTCTTTATAGTAAACATTCTAAATATGAATTACATTGCTTATGGTGTACCCTCATTTTGAGATTCTTTAGTCTCCTTTGCTAGTGGAGTAGGTTAAATAAGCCTCAGGGTTAGAAGAGTGACTAAGGATTACTTTGTCTAGTAATAAGTGCTGACAAAGTGTTCTCTGTTAGTAGTTGTCATTCTCTGAAGTTTTATTTATTTATTTATTTATTTTTGGCTGCGTTGGGTCGTCATTGCTGCCTGTGGGCTTTCTCTAGTTGCTGTGAGTGGGGGCTACTCTTGGTTGCGGTGCGCGGGCTTCTCATTGCTGTGGCTTCTCTGGTTGCAGAGCACGGGCTCTAGGCACGTGGGCTTCAGTAGTTGTGGCGCATGGGCTTAGTTGCTCCGTGGCATGTGGGATCTTCCCAGATCAGGGATAGAACCCGTGTCCCCTGCCTTGGCAGGCGGATTCTTAACCACTGCGCCACCAGGGGAGTCCCTGAAGTTTTATAATACAGGGAAAGTTGGCTTGATCTGAACTGCTGTAGCTTGGTAGAAGTGTCTTCTGGCCAGAAAGCAGTCTTTATTTGGAATATTTTTGAGTTTGCCAGATAGCAAATTCCTCTTAGTTGCTGTCCTGCGTTTTGAAATCCCATGTGACTTGAACATCAGGATAAAAATGTTGGAAGAGCAGTACTTAAGTATATTTACTGACAGAAAGAAAGTAGATTGGCCTATTGTTTTTGCTCCCCAAAGGGAAGCCTTAGAACACTGTAACACAGAGATCTGATCCTCCCTGGTGTATTTTTACACGTACAGTGTATCTAATGTTAGAAATTAGGAGGGTATGGTGGCTAGTGTGTAAACACTTAGGTAGTCTGCCATCACAAAATTCAGTTCCATAGGAAACCAGATCTCATTAATTTGTATCATGGCACGAGCTAAATGGAATAATTTTCAGGTCAGCAGTGGCAATTATTTTGGGAGCAGCAGTGTAAGTTTTGTTTTTTAAAACTTGTATAGCATGGTATGTATGAGTCCATTCTGTCCCACCAACCTGGAAATTAAATACTACAGTCTCCAGTACAAATACAGTAGTGCAGTGTTTAACATTTACTTCAGCTTGAAATATAAGAACTTTGTTTCTTTGGCTGTCAAGCAAATTTGAAAACTCTTTGCATCAGTTTGAAACTTTTAAGTTGGGACAAAGTGATTTTGGCATGGTTTTGGTTTTCCATGAATTCCCTATTTGAAGAACTTAAACAATCCTTTTAAAAATAATGTAATGTTTAATTTGATCATTAAACTTGAGTCACCATGCAGAAAAGCTATGTGAGTAAAGGAAAGTTGGCAGCATTTATTCTTTCTAAAATTAAACACAGTAAGGACAAAATAAGTATTCTCAATGTAAATCCTCTTCATCCCTAAATGAATTTATATAATTAGATCCCCAGACCCCTGGGCTTTTGTTTGTTTGTGTTTTGTTTTAAATTATTCTAGCAAACAAAAGAGGAAAATAAGAGAAAATTTAGATAGGCTGTAGGAATTTGAAATAGACACTTTAATTTCTGGTTTCTCTGTCTACTTCCAGAAGAAGGTAAGTTGTGGGTACTCATCACCTTTCTAATGCAGAATAAACAGTGAATGCTGGACTCTTCAGAGAAAAATGCTTTGTGTGGGAAATATTTATTGCTTAGTGTGAGAGCATTTTTTTAGTCAGTTGAAATTAAAGGAAAGTAGCAAGAGTTTTTTTTTTTTATTATTTTTAAATTATTTTTAAATTATTTATTTATTTATTTATTTTTGGCTGCTTTGGGTCTTCATCGCTGCGCACGGGCTTTCTGTAGTTGCAGCGAGCAGGGGCTACTCTTCCTTGCGGTGCACGGGCTTCTCATTGTTGTGGCCCCTCTTGTTGAGGAGCACGGGCTCTAGGCGCATGGGCTTCAGTAGTTGTGGCACACGGGCTCAGTAGTTGTGGCTCGTGGGCTCTAGAGTGCAGGCTCAGTAGTTGTGGTGTATGGGCTTAGTTGCTCTGTGGCATGTGGGATCTTCCCAGACCAGGGCTCGAACCTGTGTCCCCTGTGTCGGCAGGTGGATTCTTAACCACTGCACCACCAGGGAAGTCCCACAAGAGTTATTTTTGAAGAAGACGTCAGCTATCTAATATAGTAACATGATGTAATCTTTGGTCTTGTGTTTCCTATTGCACAAGTTGTATAGTGTTTAAATAGAATTCCCTATGGGACAAAGACGCTTTGGTGAATATTTGTTTAATGACTACCATTTTCTATAATTTACATTGGACAGTATCTAAGAATATTCATGTGAGAGCATTCCTCCCTGCTCAAATTCTTCAAATCCTCTCCATGGTTGGTTTATTCAGTAAGTATGTCTTTATATTTAACGTATGGCAGACACTGTGCTGATAAGCACTGTGAATAAAAAGGGCTGTTGGAATAGTCATAAATGATAAAACACAATGGGTAAGTGCTATAGTAGAGTAATAAATAGCTGGAATGGGGGCCAGAGGAGAAACAGGGAGACTAATGGAATGCTCCTGCAGTAGTTTATGCAAGATGAGGCCCTGAAAATAAGAGGTTAGAAAGGAAAGGACTCTTAAAGGAGAGGATGAATTAGAAAGAGATCATTATGAGGTAGAAATAACAGAACTTGGAGACTGGTGGCATGTAAGGGAAAAAGGAAAAAGGAGTCTAGATACATGCCCAGGTTTTCAGCCTGGGAAACTTGATTGATCCATGTTTGTGCCCTTCATTACTGCCTCATACCTGTACTGTTCACTTTGGTAATTCATTACATACACTATTAATCTGGTATTAACTAGTGCAAGAGTACTAACTCTTAAAGTTTATTTTCTTTATCACCCCATAGAATTTGGCACAGTGCTGGACACAGTTCAGCATTCAGCACAATGTTGAGTTTATTTAAATTGAATTAATAATAAAACAGTAAAAGAGAGAACCACAGTAAAGGGGAAATATAGAATTACCAAATATGTATACATGTACGTTTTTCCTAATCTCTGTTGTGGTCCCTTTCCCACTTCACATATCATGGTTGTTTATATCACTGATTTATTTCTCCTGCACTCCTTGAGTGCAGACAGTATTTCTCTCACTCCCATAACCAGAGCTTAGCATAGCACTTTGAAGTAATGGCAAACCTTTCAAAGCGTTTTTAAGCAGGTGCCAAACACTGTGCTAAGTGCTTTACATGAATTCTTTTGTTATCCTCACAAAAGCTTTATGTTGTGCAGTACTATTTTAATCCCCGTTGGTGAGTGCAGTCTGTGGATTGGGAAACTAAGGCTCAGAGGAGTTAAGTGACTTGTCCAGGATCATACAACTTATAAGTGGCAGAACTGAGGTCTCTTGATCTCAGAGTCTGTTGTCTTCATCATTACCTGTATCATTACCTCTTGTAAGGAGACTGCAACAGAAGGTATTTGTTATATATTGGTTGAATTAGATTAGGTTGTAGTGAAAGGTGTCTGAAGTTAAGCTGACTTCTTGGCAATATTTATTGACAGTGAAGTTTTGAATCCTGAAAAGACCTGAATATTTCTGGAGAAGAAATATTCTGAATATTATCCAGAATACTCCAGAGTATGACCACTTGTTCATGAACATTTTCTGTACTTTAACCTCTCCTAATATAAAAATTAATTAGCCAGAGGGCCACTGGTGGCATTGAAGGCAAGAAGGGAACAACAGTAGTTGAAGTGCCAGGGAATGAGGACCTACAGAAGATGTGCAAATTGAAGAAAGAGATGGATAAAGCAGTCTATGGTTTAGTCTTGGCCCTTTTAAACTCACAGAAATTTATTATAATTAGGTGTGGTCATCTAGTTTTATTTTGGGAATGAGGGAATGTCAGGATTATATTAGCTTTAAAGAATAGAGTTTTGGGGCCTCCCTGGTGGCGCAAGTGGTTGAGAGTCCGCCTGCTGATGCAGGGGATACGGGTTCGTGCCCCGGTCTGGGAGGATCCCATATGCCGCGGAGTGGCTGGGCCCGTGAGCCATGGCCGCTGAGCCTGCGCGTCCGGAGCCTGCGCGTCCGGAGCCTGTGCTCCGCAACGGGGGAGGCCACAACAGTGAGAGGCCCGCATACCGCAAAAAAAAAAAAAAAAAAAAAAAGAATAGAGTTTTGGACTTCCCTGGTGGCGTAGTGGTTAAGAACCCGCCTGCCAATGCAGGGGACACGGGTTTGAGCCCTGGTCTGGGAAGATCCCACATGCCACGGAGCAACTAAGCCTGTGCGCCACAACTATTGAGCCTGTGCTCTGGAGCCCACAAACTACTAACTAAAAAATAAATTTATTTAAAAAATAAAATAAAGAACAGATTTTTTACAAGTGTTCATTAGTTTTTACTGTGTGAGTGTTTTCTCAGGAAATCAACCCTTTGAGAGAAGTAGAGTTTCTCTGTCAAATTCTAAATCCATTGTCTTTAAATTTCCTTTTTTTGATGTGTTTCTGCCTTGTTTTCATTTTCATTAGCCAATGGTGATCCTTGATTTTGTCCTTATTTGTGAAAGATGGGGAAATAGTACAGGCTAAACTCTTTGGGTAGAAATTGAATTCTAACGCTTTTAAAAAAAATCTCTTTATTTATTTATTTATTGGCTGCGTTGGGTTTTTGTTGCTGTGTGCAGACTTTCTCTAGTTGTGGTGAATGGGGGCTACTCTTCGTTGAGGTGCGCGGGTTTCTGATTGCGGTGGCTTCTCTTGTTGCAGAGCACGGGCTCTAGGCGTGCGGGCTTCAGTAGTTGTGGCACACGGACTTAGTTGCTCCATGGCATGTGGGATCTTCCCGGACCAGGGATCGACCCGTGTCCCCTGCCTCGGCAGGCGGATTCTTAACCACTGCGCCACCAGGGAAGTCCCGAATTCTAACACTTTTGAGAAAAAGATTGATGAAAAGGAGAGTAAGAATGTCTTGGAATCCCATAAATTTGTCTTTTCCCAAAAGTAATTGATAAATGTTGGGAAGATTCTTATTTTTCTAGAGTTTCTGTTTCAAATTCAAACCCTTGTTTACATGTATCCTAAAGGCTCTGCCCCTTGAGTTTCAGGGATCTTTGTTAAATGAAGGTAGGTTCTTCTTTTTCCAAAAACTCAACAGGCTATAAAATTAAATAAATGGTTTTACTTCCTTAATTTTACATTATAAGAATAATCTTAAGAGTCTCTGAATTCTTATTTAGATTGAAGCATGTAAGATTCTAGGTTTTTATTTTGGCCTTTTAGAAGAGTTCTTTCAGTATTAATATTTTCATTTTTTAAGTGTAATGAGAGTGAAGAGATGCATTTGTTGGCATACCAGTTGCATTACCATATCCTAAAATTTATTTCCCAGGTTTAAATCATGTGCAATTTGTTAAGTTCACTGCTTTGAGACACTTTTATTCTCTATTTTATAAGATTAAAGGAACTAGAAATGTTTGACCTAGAAAAGCGACAAATTAGGAGGAAAATGGGAGTTGTCTTCAAACAACTGCAGCATTGTCATGTTGAAAAAGGGATTTGGCTCCTTTTGTGTAGTCCCCAGGGATTGAACCTGTGTGTGGAATTTATAGGGAGACAGATTTCAGTTCAGTTTAAGGAAGAACTATCCTACCAGTCAGATCTGCTCAGAGAGAGAGTCAGCTGCCTGGAAGGGAGTACAGTTTTAAAGTATGGCTTGGATGAAAATCTCCTGGGTATGGATGGTGGGTTCTGCTGCCAGATGGAGAATTGTTTGAGGTGGGCTCTAAGGACCCGTTGCACTCTGAATTATTTACCAGGAAATAAGTGTGAGAGGACAGCCAATTTAGGGTGAGAAAGGAGAGCTACAGCTAAGAAAGGGGACATTGAGGGCCCAATATGTCTCTCCCATCCATTAGAGTTCTACATAGTTGATGTTTTCTCTGCCAGAGAGATTTAAGAAAATGTTGGCTCTTGTTCCATAAGAGGTCATTATGCAGAACTTGAGGAATTTTTGGCATGGTCACAGAGACAGAACAATTCTGTCTCTGTAGTAGGCCTCTGGCTGGAGACATCAAGTAATGCTAAATCAGAAGTGTCCAGGTTGTGGGCTTTAGGTGGGAGCAACAGCTTCTGTCAATTGATTTGGTTTTCTTTCTAGTAAATTTAAAAATTTTCTCATTGTTGTTTCGTTGAACTAAATTTCAACAGTAGGATTTAGGCGGAGACTATTCTTTTGTTCTGCATGTTTGGATTTATTTTCTCAGTTTCCATTTTCGTCTTTACTAGAGAAAAATGTTTCATGAACATTCTCAGCACTGGAATTTGATATAGGAAGAAAGCTGAAATTGACATGTCCTTCTTCTCAAGGAGGATCCCTGGTTTCTGGGAAGGGGTATGGTGAAGTGGGTAAGAATATGAATTTTTGCTCTCAGGCCTGGCTTTGATTCTCAGCTCCACCATTCACCACCTTTATCACCTTAGACAAATGACCTAACTTCTCTGGGCCTAAAGTGCATAAAGTGGTTGAGGTGATTGTGGGAATGAGAAAAAAGAAGGATGGAGGATAGAATCTTAACTGGGGCAGATTTGGAGTTTACAGGGAGGAAGGTCAGGAAGAGATGAAAGAGGAGTCATTTTAGTAGAGTACAGAGGACATGGAACCTGAAGTGGGGAGATCTGGGTTCTTCTAGTCTTACTTTCTCCACTCGTGGTCTGTGTGCCTCTAGGCATATCACTTCCCTGCCGAATGGACTAGACTCATCTCTAAGCCTCGTTGAATATCCGAGTTTCTTCTTTCGGAATCTACTTGGAAATAAAAACAGGTGAATCAAGGTGGTGTAATATCCATGAAACAGGAATTTCAAGAAGGAACAATGTCAGCGCGCCCAGGAGGCCAATTTGTGTATATTAGAGGGACAGAGAAAAATCTGGAATGTAAAATTTACTGTGGCATATCATGAGAATTATTCCAGGTCCTCTCGCTGAGTTTGTAGATAACATAGATGTTGATAAAACTACTTGATACATTAGGAAAATGTAATCATGTGCTTTCATCAATGGTCTGTAAATTAAACTGCTTGAGGATTTCTCAATTCAAGGTTGAAAGGAATTTTGAGGAAGTCTGTTGCTGGGGGAGACAGAGCTCAATCTTCTTGTTTCTCTTTAGAATTTTAATTGCAGTTCTCACTTGAAATGTTTTTTTTTTTTTTTTTTTTTTTTTTGTAGACTGATTGTTCCATTATGGATGGAGGGGATGATGGTAACCTTGTTATCAAAAAGAGGTTTGTGTCTGAGGCAGAATTAGATGAACGGCGCAAAAGGAGGCAAGAAGAATGGGAGAAAGTTCGAAAACCTGAAGATCCAGAAGGTATAGAGGCTTGTAGACCTTTAATCCTTACAACCCTGCAAAGTGGGTATTAATGTCTTCGCTTTAGAGTAGAGAAACTGAGGCTCAAGGGACCTGTGTAAGGCCTCCATAGCTGGGAGCAGAACCAGGGTCCTCACATCTTTGCCTTTTCCACTCTGCCACACTGTCTTCCAGGAGATTCCGCTAGTCTATTCCATCTATTCAGGTGGATCCAGGATCTGAACAGCTGAGACTGCTGCTACCATGCAGGGTTTGGGTGGATCCCTCATCCAGTTAACTGTCTCAGGCCATGGGCCTATTAACATTGATAGTTGGCTTTGAGAACTGCTGGCCCCTCTCTGAGGTCCAAAGGGAAGCTGTGGACTTTGTACTATTTTTGTGTTATCTTTGCCCTCAGATCATGCAGAGACTTGACTTTATCTTTAAAATCCTTTGTGATTCCAAAATAATATGAAAGGATTCTAAAGTATGTTTTTTTCCCCCTCCCTTTGTTTCAGAATGCCCAGAGGAGGTTTATGACCCTCGGTCTCTATATGAAAGGCTACAGGAACAGAAAGATAGGAAGCAGCAGGAGTATGAAGAACAGTTCAAATTCAGTAAGCTTCAGAAAACACAGTGTCCAAGGGACTCTGCAGGGCCTTTTTGGTGCGCTTTTGCCCTGTGCAACACTTTTATTAACCAGCCATGAAATTGTCTTGATTATCTTTAGATAAAATTGTCTTTAGATGCTCATTTGGTGGAAAAGAGACAACTTTCTACCATCTAGACCACAATGAACATTTTTGTTTAGAACTCAAGATACCCATTTTAATTTTATGCTAATATCTAGTAATGGGAGAGATGCCTTGATTTTATGTCATGTTATCCAAAAGCTTTGGTGTTTACAAATTCTTTCTTCTAATCCCCTGAAGTATCTGCTATTTATTAAAAAATAGGACAAGGAAAATTCTTATTTGACTATATTTTTCCTTTAGCCTGTTAAGTGTTCCTTGTTTAATTATTTCCTCAGAAAACATGGTAAGAGGCTTAGATGAAGATGAGACCAACTTCCTTGATGAGGTTTCTCGGCAGCAGGAACTAATAGAAAAGCAGCGAAGAGAAGAAGAACTGAAAGAACTGAAGGAATACAGAATATCCTTTGTACTTTGTGAGGAATGTATAAGGTGTCAGTTTCTCATCAACATCTATGCATTTTAGTTTCTTCATAAGTAGGATGAGGGTCTTCTGCCTGGTGATCTCTAGTTCCCTTTCAACACTGATGTTCCTAGGACTCTGAATAACTGGTAGTGATATGTAGAGTTATGTTGCGCGCAGGAATCTGTTGCAATCAAAAGTCCAGATCCTTTAGGATTAACTAAAGGCCTAAATCCTGATAGTCAGAACCAGGGTATTCTTGCCTTGTGGGATTAGACTCTGAAACAGGTGGGCGATGCAGTGAACCTCATCCAGGGGAGAAACTGGCTTCTACATTTTAAAAGGAAATGTTTAGCAGCCCTCCTGTGTCCTTTGTAAGACCTTCCCTACAGACACAGCCTGGTTTGTCCCCATAGGTGGGTAGAGAAAGCATCCAAGAGAACTTTGCTTTGGTTCACTATTGCCTTTTTGGCATCCACTTGAATGTCTTAATAGACATCCTAGATGTAACTTGGCTGAATCAAAATTCTCAATTCCGTGCCTCATTACCCCGACCCTCATCACACCACCTCCCTCCCCACCCCACTCCCAATCTCTTCTTTTTCTGGTCTTCCCAATCTCAGTAATGGTACTCCTATACCCCCAGGTGCCTGGGCCAAAAACTACCTCCAAAATGTACTCCAAATCTTGCATTTCTTGCTTTCTCTGCTGCCACTGCAGTCGTCGTAGACCTTCTCTGGACTACTGTGACCATCTAATTGTCTCTGCTTCTGCTCTCCTCCCCCACAATCCATTCTCTAGACAATAGTCTGGGGAACTTTTGAAAACATACGTGGGATCATATCACTTTCCTGTTTGAAACATTAGTGGCTTCCTGTTGCATTTAGTCTTAAGTCTGCATTCTTTACCAGGTCCTACAAGGCTCTGCATGATTTTGGCCAACCCACCACCCTGCTGTATCTTGAACTACTCTTCCTCCTGTTTACTATACTCCAGCCTACTGGCCTTCTTTATGTTCCTCTCATACTGAGCTCTGTGAGGCATTTGCTATTTCCTCAGCCTGGAATGCTCTGCCCTCACAGTTTACAAGGCTGGCATTTCATGACACTTGGGTCTCAGCTCCGTTACTCATAGAGCACCCCATCTAAAATTGTACCCACACCCATCACTGACTATAATGTCATTTATTATTTTTTATTTTTTTAACTTTTTTTTTTTTTGCAGTACGCGGGCCTCTCACTGTTGTGGCCTCTCCCGTTGCGGAGCACAGGCTCCTGATGCTCAGGCTCAGCGGCCATGGCTCACGGGCCTAGCCGCTCCGCTGCATGTGGGATCTTTCCGGACCGGGGCACAAACCCGTGTCCCCTGCATCGGCAGGCGGACTCTCAACCACTGCACCACCAGGGAAGCCCTATAATGTCATTTTTTTAATGGTCTCTGTCACTACCTGAAAATCTTAATTTATATGCTTACTGGTTTGTGTGCTTCATTATTGCTGGAATATAAAGTAAGCTCCATAAGAACAAGGACTTGATCACCACTGGTTTCTCCTGTGCTTGGCATATAGTAAGTTCTCAGTATATATGTGAATATATTAATGAATGACTCATAGGAGAGGTTAAAAGGGCCACCTTAGCTTTTTCCTTCTGTGAGAAAGCTAATTTGAGTATTTCATGCTTGTATGTTGAATAACCTCACTAGTGTGACTGAGCAGGCTTTACCTCCAAGATTGATGATATGACTGTGTGTATGTGCTAGTTGGTATTCTTTGCAGAGAGTGTGCAGTAGGTTCCATTAAAAAGTTATGTAGGAAAAAATGTGGACAGATTCCCAGGGATCTGGTTTAAGACAAGGTGACTGACGGTGATCGAGATAAGGCGGCAGCACGGTGCCGCAAAGCCTGCTCTGAACTGGTAGCGAAAGACCTGGCTTCAAGTCCCAGTTCTTCTTGTGGAATTCTGGTATAACACTAAGATAGGAGTTGATGGAAAGTCACACCTCCATCCCAACTGTAGGATTGAGCTTGATTTTTCTGAAGCTTCCCTCCCGAACTCCGTTCCGTGGTGACCCCAGGATGATATTATGCATTGATATATCTGAGATGGGCTGATACATGTATTGCATTGTTTCAGGCACCTGGCTTTTTCCTCTAGAGAAAAATATATTACACTCTCATTTGAATTATGTCTTGTTTCATGTGCTTAATTTGGTAGGCAAGCAAATAAGACAGAGTGTCTCCCGAAGCAGCATTTTGGAGAGTATTGTTGGTGTGGTATGAGTGTGAGAGGCCTTTCGGTTTTCAATTCAAAGGGAAGAATGAACAGGGCAGCCATGAGGCCAAAGATACTTTTCTGTCCTGGTAACATTACAGCACAATATTGAAGAGGCTTCAGGGGTATTAGCTTTTTAAAAATATATATACACATTTATTTTGTTTATTTTTATCTTTGGCTGTGTTGGGTCTTCGTTGCTGTGCGCGGGCTTTCTCTTGTTGCAGAGAGTGGGGGCTTCTCATTGCGGTGGCTTCTCTTGTTGCGGAGCACAGGCTCTAGGTGCGCAGGCTCAGTAGTTGTGGCGCACGGGCTTAGTTGCTTCGCGGCATGTGGGATCTTCCTGGACCAGGGCTCGAACCCATGTCCCCTGCATTGGCAGGTGGATTCTTAACCACTGAACCACCAGGGAAGCCCAGGGTATTAGTTTTTATTGGAAACTTGGAACGTTCTGACTGTCTAGAAAAACTGAAGCAAAGCAAGCCTTCCAACCCACTGATGTGCTAATCCCAAGCATGCATGTAGCCAGAGTCATGTTGAAATAGGAATTGAAGGATTAGACATTTGTTTATTGAAGCTCTACATCAGGAGCTGGTTCTTGGCTTTGCTTGGTTGCTATAAAATGATACATTTTGTAATGTGATACTTGTGAATACAAATAAGCTATGGTTTGTGCCAGTGTAAACAACAGAACTCTTGTTTCTTTCAGGTTAGAGCAGTATTTATTAATATTATGTGTGTTTTAAAACAATGTGATTTTTAAAAAAATGCTCATCTAATGCATTCCATGAGGTTTTTGAGATGTGTTTGTGTATTTAAAGCATTTTAGGGAGAGAGGGACTTAGGGGAAAAAAGGGCTTATGCTTTGGATATGGATCGAAAATATAGGGCTTCCCTGGTGGCGCAGTGGTTGAGAGTCCGCCTGCCGATGCAGGGGACGCGGGTTCGTGCCCCGGTCAGGGAAGATCCCACATGCCGCGGAGCGGCTCGGCCCGTGAGCCATGGCCGCTGGGCCTGCGCATCTGGAGCCTGTGCTCCGCAACGGGAGAGGCCACAACAGTGAGAGGCCCGCGTACCGCAAAAAAAAATATATATATATATAACTACCACTTCCCTTCCTGCCCACCAAAAAAGAAGAGGTTGAGGGCTTTTCTTCACTTCAAAAGAATAGAAAGTTAAGTGTTGGTTTTTGTCTTTGTCTTGGTATTATAAATGTGTGGTTTTGTTATATTTTTTCCATTTTTGTTTTATTTTTCAATATTTAATATTAAGAATTTTCTTTGAGAGTTTCTTTCCTTTAGTGATGGAGTTGTAGGTAAAAATCACAGCATGCTCATTGGTTTTGGTATTCTGTACTAGAAGGATGAAATTTCTGTTTCCTTCATTTTTATTCTAAAAAAATGAACATTTAGTATTAACATATTATCAGTTTCCATGATGACCTTAAAAACATTAAATTGATGAAACTCAGAATAGTACTGAGCATTATGCATAATCTGTATTGAATATTACAAATGTTTAAGATAACTGGTGCCCATAAGAACCGAGTTAGTGTCTGAAGAGTGATCAGAATTAGAATTTCCTAATTTCTGGTACCCAATTTCTCCATTATTCAAAGATACAGGAATAGCTTAGACCATATACTCCTACCCCCACCCTTTTGGGCTGATAATACATACTTCTTAGATATCTTGGGCACTAGATGTCACTATTGTTCCAGCAAGGCATTACTGCATCTTAAGTAAGATGTTCCAATACATGTTTCAGTACTTATCTGTTGATTGATATGTTGTGGGAGAGCATGAAAGGGAAGGAGGGGAGGGGGTTGGTTGAGAGAACAAAAGAAACTGGCAAAGCTTGAGGGCCAGAGATTGACATCAAGCATGAAAAAAGTATATTACAAGTGAACTGGTTGTTTTATGCTTTTAAAACAACTTTTCAGTCCTGTGTTGTGTTGCATATGCACAGGGGTTTCTCATTTAATCATCTTGAGAGTGTTTAAAACAGGTTCCTGGGCCTCTGGAGGTCCTTATTCAGTAGGTTTGGGACAGGGGAGGGACTCTGTCTTTTAATGAGCCTTAAGGTGATTCTGATGTTGTCTTGCACCAGCAGAGTAGGAGTTAGTCTTCATGATGTCTAAAATTGAATGCCACTGGTAGTCATAGGACACTGCAAAATTTGATTTTACCCTTGGGGGAAAAAGCAAATATTTTTATGTTTTCAGGGAAGCTACATTTTTTCTGTTGCATTCTTCAAGGTCTTTGTTTTCTCCAGCAAGCATGATATTGGCCATGTCTTTGGTAATAGCAGGTTTTCTGGCCGTACTCAGATTTTCATTGAGAATCAAAGGGAAAAAGTTTGCTTCTCTGTATTATTTTGGGCTTGATTTGCTGTTTTCCTCCTAGTCACCTTTATTTATTTTTAAAAATAATTATTTTTTTGGCTGTGCCGGGTCTTAGTTGCGGCTTGCAGGATCTAGTTCCCTGACCAGCGATCAAACCCGGGCCCCCTGCATTGGGAGTGCAGAGTCTTAACCACTGGACCACCAGGGAAGTCCCTTCATTTCTTTTTTTTTTTTTTTGCGGTACGCGGGTGTCTCACTGTTGTGGCCTCTCCTGTTGGAGCACAGGCTCCGGACGCGCAGGCTCAGCGACCGTGGCTCACGGTCCCAGCCGCTCGGCGGCATGTGGGATCCTCCCAGACCAGGGCACGAACCTGTGTCCCCTGCATCGGCAGGCGGACTCTCAACCACTGCGCCACCAGGGAAGCCCCCCTTCATTTCTTTTTAAATCAGCTGGATTTGACTGGCAGAATAAGGAGGGGAGGGCATTTTTAAAATAAGTAGGTTGAACATTCCATGGCAGAGCTGAAGTGCTCACGGGTTATATCTGCCTTCCATCTCTTGATTTATCATTGTCCTGTTGTAGCTCTTCTTTTTGCTTAGTTTGACCCTTAACCTGTAACTCACAGTAATCTCAACAAGGTTGGAATTTCTCAAGAAAACAAGAAGGAAGTGGAGAAGAAAGTGGCTGTGAAACCCACAGAAACCAAGACCAAGTTCTCCCAGGCAAAGCTGTTGGCAGGAGCTGTGAAGCATAAGAGGTCAGCCCGAATTCACACAACTTTAATCTCCTTCTGACTGTGTGCTTTGAAATGCCAGATTAATGGTAGCCAGAGCAAAAGGTTACCTAAGCATAGGTCTTGGTGAAGTTTCTTTGGTGGTCTTACCTCTCTCTCCCCTACCAGATTTGGTGTCTTCTATATCCTTTGACCCTTGTCTCTCTGTTCATTCAACATAATAGCTACTCTTCATTGGATGCCTGCCATGTGCCAGGCATTGTGTTAAGTACTTTCCATGCATGATTTCTTTCATTCCTCTCAACAAGTCTGTGAAGTACAAGTTGTTATCAGATGAAGAGACTGAGAATCTCAGAGGTTGAGAACCTTTGTCCAGGGTCACAAAGTAGCAGGAGAGGTGGAGTTCAGTACTTGAGCATCTGTTTCTAGGCAAACAAGGTAGCAAGTTCTATGGAAGGATTTATATAGGGTGTAATGAGATCATGGAGGAGGAATAACTGCCTGGAGGTGGATATATGTGCTCATGTTGGGGAAGTTAAGGCCTTAGAAAGAAGAGATTGATTAGGTAAGACAGCTAGGGCTTTGACAGGCAGACGGGGAAGCAGAATATCCCAGGAAGGGAGAAGAGCTGGGGCAAGGGCACTAGGATCTGTAAGAACATGGCAGCTGTGACAGGGTTACACACCTGGCCGGGGCTCTGCTTGTTTGGTGTGGGTGGCAGCACTGCCTTGTTTGCTCCTCTCTTTTCAAGTCTTGAAATGGCACCAAAGTGATTAAATCTGGTCATTTCAATTTGACCAACCCTACCACAGGCAAAAGGATGTTAAGCTTAAGTGCAGACTATTAGGAAAATCAATATGGTATATTGGCGACCAGCCACATGTTTTGAAGAAAGTGTGTTGATGCAGTTTTGTGGTTTGGCACACCTTCTGTCTGCTGATGTTCCCAGGAACATTGCTAGGAACGTTGCTTACATGTAAAAATGTTGTCATGATATAGCAGCCAAGGGGAGGACTATCAGTAGCCTGAAAAGGGCCAGTTACCCCAGCCATGAATTATTCCTTTCAAGTTTTCATATAAGCTTTCTTGCTGGCCTAGTGTCTTTGAGGATTTGGATGTGGGTCAGTTGTACTGGGCTATACCAAGAAAGGGCTCTCTAGGTGGTCAGTTAGTTACCTCTCACTGCAAGGCAGTGTCTTGCTTCTAGCAGAATGTGTTGTAAGTAGCTCTCTTAGTCCTTAGATCAACTTCTATTAGATCATTTATTGTTGTTTTGTGTAGCAAGGTGATAAATTAATCTCCTGGGGCAGGAGTTCCTAATCTACCCAGCCTTGGGATTATTAGAGTCACCTGGGAGTTTGTTAATACTGTAGATTGCCTCACACGAATTCTGTGTGGCTCAGTAAGTTTGGAATGAGGTCTGGAAGTCTAATTTTTAAAGTTCCATGGATAATTCCGATGCTTGGTGAAAGTCTGATGCCTGATGTATGTTATGAAACATAGTAATAAAACAAGCCCCCCTGAACCCATCACCCAACTTAAGACCTAGAGCATATCAACAATATGAGTCTGCCTCTGTGCTCCTCCCCATTCTGTCTCTGTGCCTTGCCATCCTCATGCCAGTTTCCTATATCTAGTTTACCATTCTTCTGCCTTTCTATTTTTTTTTTTTTTTAGAAGATGTTGGGGATAGGAGTTTATTAATTTATTTATTTACTTTTGCTGTGTTGGGTCTTCGTTTCTGTGCGAGGGCTTTCTCTAGTTGTGGCAAGCGGGGGCCACACTTCATTGCGGTGCGTGGGCCTCTCACTATCGCGGCCTCTCTTGTTGCGGAGCACAGGCTCCAGATGCGCAGGCTCAGTAGTTGTGGCTCACGGGCCTAGTTGCTCCACGGCATGTGGGATCTTCCCAGACCAGGGCCCGAACCCATGTCCCCTGCATTAGCAGGCAGATTCTCAACCACTGCGCCACCAGGGAAGCCCGCCTTTCTTTAGTCTTAGTAGTTTTGGGGTTTTCTTTGTTTTTGTTTTTTGCTACCTATATAGGTACCCATAAACAATATAATAGCTTGCTTGTTTTGAACTTTATAAAAAATGATTTCGTTATATACACACCACCTTCTGTGAATTTGGTTTTTCAATCAAATTGTTTCTCTGATTGAAACAGTTTTGTGTGTGTGTATGTATGTGTATGTCCAGCTATAATTCATTCATTTTCACTGCTGTATAATAGTGCATTATTTGAGATACCAGAATTTGTTCATTCTCCTGTGAATGAATGTTTGAATTATGACAGATGGTGCTGACAGGTCAAGGACATGCTTTGTTACATATGTACCTCTGTTTCTCTAGAGCTGTGTGTCCAATATGTTAGTCCCTGGGCACCTGTGGCTATCTAAATTAATGCAAACTAAATGAAATTTAAAATCCAGTTCCCTAGCCACACTAGTCACATTTTATTTATTTATTTATTTATATTATTTTTGGCTGTGTTGGGTCTTTGTTTCTGTTCGAGGGCTTTCTCCAGTTGCGGCGAGTGGGGGCCACTCTTCATCGCGGTGCGCGGGTCTCTCACTGTTGCAGCCTCTCTTGTTGCGGGGCACAGCTCCAGACGCGCAGGCTCAGTAGTTGTGGCTCACGGGTCTAGTTGCTCCGCAGCATGTGGGGTCTTGCCAGACCAGGGCTCGAACCCGTGTCCCTTGCATTGGCAGGCAGACTCTCAACCACTGCGCCACCAGGGAAGCCCCACACTAGTCACATTTTAAGTATTAAATAGCTACATGTTGCTTGTGGCTGCCCTACTGGACAGCACAAATACAACAATAAAGTGATTTATAAAATAGTATCTCCTTATGGTCTTAATTTGCTTTCCCCTGTTAACAAATGTAGTTGACGTATCATATGTTGATTTGCCATTCATGTGTCCTGTTGTGTGGAAGGTCTGTTCATTTATATTGCCATTTTTCTACCGGGTTATTTGTATTCTTCTTATTGATTCATAGGTTTTGTTTGTTTTTAAACATAGTCCTGATATTTTTTTCCTCCAGTTTATAGCTTATCGTTTTACTTTAAAGTGGTCAAATATATTTAATTTTAAGGTGGTCAGTTTTTAAAAATTGAGATATAATTGACATGTAACACATTAATTTCAAGTGTACAACATAATGATTTGATAATAATATGAGATATATATACATATATATATAGTGAAATGATCCCCATAGTAAGTCTAGTTGACATCCATCACCACACATAGTTACACATTTTTTTTCTTGTCATGAGAACTTCTAAGATCTGTTCTCTTAGCAACTTTCAAATATACAATATAACATCATTAACTATAGTCACCATGATGTACATTACATCCTCCGTACTTATTTATTTTATAACTGGAAGTTTGTACCTTTTGAAGGTGGTCCATTTTAAGGTGGTCAAATCCATTAATATTTTCTTTTTATGGTTAGAGCCTTTTATATTTTGTTCAAGAAATTCTTTCTACCCTGAGGTCATAATATAGTTTTTCTTGTAAAAGTTTTAGAATTTTTGTCTTTCACATATTAGTCTTTAATCTATCTGGAATTGATTTTTGTGAAGGGTATGAGGTAGGGATCACATTGCAATTTTTTCTTCAAATGAAAAGCCAATTTTCTAGCAATTTACTAAATACTTCTGCCTTTCCTCAGTGATCTTCAGTGTCACCTCTGTCTTATAACAAGTTTCCATACCTATACGGGTTTGTCTGTGGATTCTTTTTTCTGTTCCTAGGATCTGTTGGACCAGTATCACTCTGTGTAATTACTGTAGCTTTGTACAGATACTGATATCTGGTAGAAGAAGTCCCCTTACATTCTTCTCAGGGATGTCTTGTCTATTCTTGGCCACTTCATTCTTCCATATAAATTTTAGTTTTAGTTTAAATTCTTTAATAATCCCTATTGGGATTTTTATTGGAATGTTATTAAATTGCTTGATAAATTTATGGAGAGAACAGATCTTTATGGATTTGAGTCTTTATCTATGGCATATATCTACATTTATTTGTTTCCTTTAATTAAAGTCATCCAATAAAGTTATAGTTTTGTTGTTTTTTTTCCCCAAAAAAAGTTGTACACGTCTTTTGTTAGATTTATTCCTAGATTTTTTTTTTTTTTTTTTTTTTTTTTTTGCGATACGCGGGCCTCTCACTGTTGTGGCCTCTCCCGTTGTGGAGCACAGCCTCTGGACATGCGGGCTCAGCGGCCATGGTTCACGGGCCTAGCTGCTCCACGGCATGTGGGATCTTCCCGGACCGGGGCACGAACCCGTGTCCCCTGCATCGGCAGGCAGACTCTCAACCACTGCACCACCAGGGAAGCCCATATTCCTAGGTATTTTATATTTTTTTGGTTGCTGGTGTATAAAAGTGCAATTGATTTTGGGATATTTACATCCAGCCTTGCAATTCTTATTAACTTTAATAATAACTCTTATTAACTTTAATAATTTATCAGTGGATTCTTTGAAATTTCTATGTAGAGAGTCACCATTTGTGAATAATGACAGTTTTATTCTCTTCCTTAATACCTTTTAGTTCCTTTTTCTTATCTTATTGTGCTGGCTGGGACCACCAGTAAAATGTTAGAAAGAAACAATTACTGCACACATCCTTGTTTTATTTCTAATTTTAAACAGAATGTTTAACTTTTTCACCACTAAGAAGAATATTTATTGTTTTTGTTTTTTCAGATATCCTTTAAGGTTAAGGAAGTTTTGTTCCTAGTTTCAAATAAGAGGTTTTTTGGTAGCCATGAGTTGTTAAATTTTGTCAATTTTTTTGTGCTTTTGAATTGATAAAATAAATTTTTCTTTTTTACTGTTACAGTGAAAAAATAAAGATTTTTCTAATGTTGCATTCCTGGTGATAAACCCAACTTGTAGTGATGTATTTTCTTTTCTTTTTTTTTTTAAACTCTGCTGGATTTGGTTTGCTAATGTTTTGTATAGGTTGTTGCATCTGGAATCATGATGGAGACTGGCCTGTATTTTTTTTTCCCCCACTTTATCTGATTTTGATGTGTAGATTAAACCTAGCTTCACAGAATGATTTAGGGAGTGTTCTTTCTTTTTCTGTTTTCTGGAGGAGTTTCTATAGGATAGTAGTGTTCATTTGTGGCAGTTTGGTAGAACTCTATAAAATCACTTTGGTCCCTGTTCTCTCTCTTTTTTTTTTTTAAGATGTTGGGGGTAGGAGTTTATTAATTAATTAATTTATTTTTGTTGTGTTGGGTCTTTGTTTCTGTGCAAGGGCTTTCTCTAGTTGTGGCAAGCGGGGGCCACTCTTCATCGCGGTGCGTGGGCCTCTCACTATCGCGGCCTCTCTTGTTGCAGAGCACAGGCTCCAGATGCGCAGGCTCAGTAGTTGTGGCTCATGGGCCTAGTTGCTCCACGGCATGTGGGATCCTCTCAGCCCAGGGCTCGAACCTGTGTCCCCTGCATTAGCAGGCAGATTCTCAACCACTGCGCCACCAGGGAAGCCCCGGTCCCTGTTCTTTTAACTTGTGATTATAGGACTATCTATGTTTTTCCATGTCTTTTTTTTTTTTTTTTTTTGCGGTACGCGGGCCTCTCACTGCTGTGGCCTCTACCGTTGCGGAGAACAGGCTCTGGACGCGCAGGCTCAGCAGCCATGGCTCACGGGCCCAGCTGCTCCGCGGCACGTGGGATCCTCCCAGACCAGGGCACGAACCTGTGTCTCCTGCATTGGCAGGCAGACTCTCAACCACTGCGCCACCAGGGAAGCCCTTCCATGTCTTTTTGAGTCAGTTTTATTTAGTTATATTTTCTGGGAATTTGCTCATTTTGTCTTTTTTCAAGTGTGTTAGCTAAATTGTCAGTATTCCTTCTTTTTCTGATTGCTGTTCTGTCTGTAATTGTCCTTTTTTCATCCCAAATATTGATGAATTATACTTTTATTCTTATTTTCACTATTTTCATGAGAGGGTAGTCTCAGTTTTATTAGTCTTTTCAAAGATCTTTTGGGTTTACTTCTTTTTTTTCTATTTTATTAATTTTTGCTCTTTAATATCTTCTACCTTCTTTGGAATATTCTTTACTTTCTTCAAACTTATACTTTTATTATTTCTGTTATAAACAACTGTCAGATACCAAGCTAATTAATTTTCAGCTCATTTCAGTTATAAGCATCTAAAGCTATAATTTTTCCTCAGCTTTCATTGTATACAATTTTGTATTTCCAACTAAGTACTTTTAAATATCCGTTATGATTTCTTTGTTGACTCATGAATTAGAAATATTTTTTTAAATTTCCAAACATATTGAAGTAACTTAACCATATTTCACTGGTTCTAAGATGAACCTGTTTCTCCCTCACTTTTTTTTCCCTTTTTTTTTTTTTTTTTTTTTGCGGTACGCGGGCCCCTCACTGTTGTGGCCTCTCCCGTCGCAGAGCACAGGCTCTGGACGCGCAGGCTCAGCGGCCATGGCTCACGGGCCCAGCCACTCCGCGGCATGTGGGATCTTCCTGGACCGGGGCACGAACCCGTGTCCCCTGCATCGGCAGGCGGACTCTCAACCACTGCACCACCAGGGAAGCCTCTCCCTCACATTTTAATACCTTATAGTCAGTGGTGTCTTAGAGTCTATGAAACATGATCTTTATCTTTTGTTATCAGTTTCTCCCTTAATTGCATTATGGTTTATATGTGCTGATTCTTTTGAAATTGCTTTAGACTAGCTTTGTGACCTATTCCTGAGATTAATTTTTGTGAATGTTCCAAGTTGAGGAGAATCTGTGTTTTGTAATTGTTTGTTCTGGGTTCTATGTAGGTACAACAAAACAAACTAATTGATTGTATTGTTCAGATCGTCTGTTTCTTTACATATTTGTCTGCTTGTTCTATCAGTACTTGAGGGGAGTTTTTGAAATCTCCCAGTATAGTAATGATTTCTTGATTTTTTTTAGTCTGTTGAACATAGTATATTTTTTTTTTTTTTTTTTTTTTTTTTTTTTGCTGTACGCGGGCCTCTCACTGCTGTGGCCTCTCCCGTTGCGGAGCACAGGCTCCGGACACACAGGCTCCGCGGCCATGGCTCGCGGGCCCAGCCGCTCCGCGGCATGTGGGATCCTCCGGGATCGGGGCACGAACCCGTGTCCCCTGCATCGGCAGGCGGACTCTCAACCACTGCGCCACCAGGGAAGCCCAACATAGTATATTTTTAAGCTCTTTTAGAAGCATAGATGTTCAGGATTGTTATTTCTTCATAGTGAATTAAACTTTGTTTCATTATAAACTAACCTCCTTTATCCCTTATAATACTTTTGGTCTTAAAGTCTATTTCCTTAATATTAATATAGGTACCCCAGTCTTCTTTGGGTTAGTGTTTGCCGTGGTTAACTCTTTTTCCATTCCTTTACTTTCAGTCTTTCTGGGTCTTAAGTTGTTTGTTTTGCTTCTAAATTTTTAGGTGTGTCTCATAAATAGCTGATTTAAATTTTAGTCTGGTAAACTCTCTTTATAGGTAGGCTTGGACGTATTAGGATTTTTTATACAATTTCTACTATCTTTTTAAAAAATTAATTAATTAATTTTTTGGCCATGCCACATGGCTTGCGGGATCTCAGTTCCCCAACCAAGGATTGAACCTGGGCCGTGGCAGTGAAAGCCTAGAATCCTAACCATTAGGTCACCAGGGGACTCCCCAGCTTCTACTATCTTAATGTTATTTGTCTTTTTACTTAAAAATTGTTTTTCCATGTATTCTTTTTATAAAAATTGATTACAATTTTAAAATCTTCTATTCATTTTCTTTTCTTTCTACTTGTTTGGATTTTTGTATTCTATTTCTATTCATTTGGTGGCTTACCTTGCAATTTATCAAGAATACTTAGTAAAACCTAAAGTAAATAGCTATCTTACTTCCCTGCAAAATTATCCATGGGCCTTAGAACTTTTAGCTAGAGTCACCTTCTTCCTTCCTTACATGCTGTCCAGAACTTTAGCATGGTCATGTTTAACACCACAAATTAGATGCTGTTTTTTTATATAGACTGTTTGTTTAGATTGTTATTTACAAGTTTCTTTGTTCACCATCCCTTCCTTCTGGGATTAAGGCCTTCCTCCTGGGACCATTTCCTACCTCTTTGGAGTGCATTCTTTTTTTTTTTTTTTTTTGACCTAAATTTTTTATTAGGTAAGAATTTACAAACATTACTTAATATTAGTGGTAACAGTGGAGCTGGAGAGCATTGTGCCTTCTAGCTGCATGGCGAGAGAAGTAAATTCTCTAGATATTCTTTTAGTGAAGGTCTTTTGGGTGACTTTCAGAATCTCTAGCCTGTCACTAAAGATATTTCCTTCAATCTTTAATAACTAAATTTTTGTCATATATAAACATGTCCAGATATTCTTGAAGTCCATTTGTGGTTCTAACCAAGATGAATGATGACAACAAAGAATCTGATGTTTTGGTGATGCTTGAAGATGTAATGCTTCACCCCTTGAATTGGTCAGAGGTTTAAATTATCTTTATAACAATAATATAACTGGAAGGAGATTAAGAACCTGAAATGAAGACTTTTCATTTCAGATCATCTCAGCTCCTTGAGGCTGCCTAAGACCCATATAAATAGTCATTGGAGCTCCTGATTCCCAAAGTTTGATCCCCAAGATTGGACCCAGCTCAAATCACCATATTTTTTTTGTTACAGCTCAGAGAGTGGCAACAGTGTGAAAAGACTGAAATCGGACCCTGACCCAGATGACAAGAATCAAGGTGGGTGGCAGCTTTCATTTCGTTCTTTACTCATCATATACGTGAACCATGGTAAAAGGCTGGAATGCATTGTATCTGTGGAGGAATGCGTGCATCTCTAAGCAAACCTACCTAAACTTAACTTACGAAACTGTTTTAGACCATGCAGGATTTAAACCTAGCAATATGTCAGCTGCCCTGCAAAGTAATATGTTAGAAACCAGTGGAACTGATAAATGACAATTGTGTTGTCCCAGGAGCGCTTACAAAGCCAAAGCCCTGGTCATATCACCTCTACTCACAAAGAGTTTTTCTCTGTCTCCCTTAAATGTCAAGTTTCTTCATTTCACCTGGCTGGCTACCAGTGAGAGGTAGAATGCCTGGCTCCTGCTGTTGGTTGGATTGGATTGAACCAAGAGGCTACTAAATACAGTTTCCAGGAGTACACTTTCTTTGGTGGTTCCTTTTATTTGATCAAATCTGCTACTGTATTAGGTGGCACAAAGTTATAAGTGAAAGTGAGTGTTACTCAAGACTGAATCAAGGATAAGAAATTCAAGAGTGTTTTCAGTTCTTCTACTCCTGACTCCCTGTGGAATTGAGACTCTGAGCTGAACTCAAAGGGTCATCGATAAAACAGGGCTTACATTTATTTCTCTGTCACACAAAAAAATGGATATTTTAAAATATATTTTGTTCTTTCAAAAAAATTATGATTATTTAAAAAAGTATATCCACTGAACTCCAGTAGTGGTGAACTGTTGCTGATATCTTTTTACTCTAGAATTTACTTTTGAAAAAGATATTAAGTGAAGAGCCTCCCTTCTACCTGTATGTCCTCTTCCATCCAATTCTCCTTCCCAGTGGGAAATAGTATTATATATTTTTAATGTATGTATGTATATATCCAGAGCTATTCTATGTATGTATAAGCAATTACACATATTCTCTTTTTTTTTAAGTATTTTATTATAGATAACTTAAAATATATTCAAATATTGAGATGATAGTATAATGAACCCCATCATGTACCTTCAACAGTTTTTTTTAAATTAATTAATTAATTTATTTTTGGCTGCATTGGGTCTTTGTTGCTACGCACGGGCTTTCTCTAGTTGCAGTGAGCGGGGGCTACTCTTCGTTGCAGTGCGCGGGCTTCTCATTGCAGTGGCTTCTCTTGCTGTGGAGCATGGGCTCTAGGCACACAGGCTTCAGTAACTGTGGCATGCAGGCTCAGTAGTTGTGGTTCACGGGCTTAGTTGCTCCGTGGCATGTGGGATCTTCCCAAACCAGGGCTTGAACCCTTGTCCCCTGCATTGGCAGGTGGATTCTTAACCACTGCGCCACCAGCGAAGTCCCAACAATTTTTAACACATGTCCAATCTTTTTTTTTAAAGAAAGTTTTATTTATTATTTATTATTATTATTCTTTTTTGGCTGCGCTGCACGGCTTGCAGGATCTTAGTTCCCCGACCAGGGGTTGAACCCAGGCCACGGCAGTGAAAGTGCTGAGTCCTAACCACTGGACCGCCAGGGAATTCCCCATCCAATCCTATTTCATTTAAATCTCCCAACTGTAGTATTTTGAGGCAAATCTCAGACATCACATTATTTCATCTGTAATTCTTCTGTATGTATCCCTAAAAAAATAAGGATTCTTTGTTTTTTTTAACATAATTGCAATACTATTATCACACCTGAAATAATTATAATAATTCCTAAATGTTATCAAGTATCAGATTAGTATTCATTTTCCTCAGTTTTCCCATACATTTTTTTCTTAACAGTTGATTTTTTTTTTTTTGCGGTATGCGGGCCTCTCACTGTTGTGGCCTCTCCCGTTGTGGAGCACAGGCTCCGGACGCGCAGGCTCAGCGGCCACGGCTCACGGGCCCAGCCGCTCCACGGCACGTGGGATCCTCCCGGACCGGGGCACGAACCCGTGTCCCCTGCATCGGCAGGCGGACTCTCAACCACCGTGCCACCAGGGAAGCCCTGATTTTTGTTTTTAAGATTGAAATGCAACACTGTGATCACTTAATTGTTTTTTTAAATTGTATTGAAGTAGAGTTGATTTATAATATTGTGTTAATTTCTTCTGTACAGCAAAGTAACTCAGTTATACATATATATTTTTCATATTCTTTTCCATTATGGTTGGTCACAGGATATTGAATATAGTTCCCTGTACTATATAAAAGGACCTTGTTGTTTATCCATGCTATATATTAATAGTTTGCCTCTGCTAATTCCAAACTCCCAATCCGTCCCTCCCCCATCCCACCTTACCCTTGGCAACCACAAATCTGTTCTCTATATCTGTGAGTCTTTTGTTGTTTCATAGTTATGCTGATGTGTGCCATATCTTAGATTCCACATATAAGTAGTATCACGTGGTATTTGTCTTTCTCTTTCTGACTTACTTCACTTAGTACGATAATCTCTGGGTTCACCCACGTTGCTGCACATGGCTTTATTTCATTCTTTTTTTATGGCCGAGTAATATTCCATTGCATGTGCGTGTGTGTGTGCGCGTGCACCACCATACTGTTTTCCATAGTGGCTGCACCAATTTACATTCCCACCAACAGTGTAGGAAGGTTCCCTCTTCTCCACACCCTCTCCAGCATTTGTTATTTGTAGACTTTTTAATGATGGCTACTCTGACCAGTGTGAGGTGGTACCTCATTGTAGGTTTGATTTGTATTTCTGTAATAATTAGTGCTATTGAGCATCTTTTCATGTCTGTATGCCTTCTTTGGAGAAATGTCTGTTTAGGTCTTCTGCCCATTTTTGGATTGGGTTGTTTGGTTTTTTGTTGTTTGGTTGTATGAGCTGTTTGTATATTTTGGTAATTAAGTCCTTGTCCATCACATCATTTGCAAATATTTTTTTCCCAGTCCATAGGTTGTCTTTTCATTTTATTTATGGTTTCCTTTGCTGTGCAAAAGCTTGTAAGTTTGATTAGGTCCCATTTTTTAATTTTTGCTTTTATTTGTATTGCCTTGGGAGACTGACCTAAGAAAACATTGGTACAATTTATGTCAGAGAGTGTTTTGCCTGTGTTTTCTTCTAAGAGCTTTATAGTGTCTTGTCTTATATTTAATATTTAATTCTTTAAGCCATTTTGAGTTTATTTTTTTGTATGGTGTGAGGGTGTGTTCTAACTTCATTGGCTCTAGGCATGCGGGCTTCAGTAGTTGTGGCGCGTGGGTTTAGTTGCTCTGCAGCATGTGGGATCTTCCCGGACGGACCAGGGCTCAAACCTGTGTCCCCTGCATTGGCAGGTGGATTCTCAACCACTGCACCACCAGGGAACTCCCACATACTGATTTGAGTATGTTGAACCATCCTTGTGACCCTGGGATGAATCCAACTTGGTCGTGGTGTATGACCTTTTTTATGTGTTTTTGGATTTGGTTTGCTAATATTTTGTTGAGAATTTTTTTTTTTTTTTGCGGTATGCGGGCCTCTCACTGTTGTGGCCTCTCCGTTGTGGAGCACAGACTCCGGACACGCAAGCTCAGTGGCCATGGCTCATGGACCCAGCCGCTCCGCGGCACGTGGGATCTTCCCAGACTGGGGCACAAACCCGTGTCCCCTGCTTCAGCAGGCGAATTCTGAACCACTGCGCCACCAGGGAAGCCCCTGTTGAGAATTTTTGCGTCTATATTCATCAAAGATATTCGCCTGTAATTTTCTTTTTTTGTAGTGTCTTTGTCTGGTTTTGGTATCAGGGTGACGGTGGCTTCATAGAATGTCACCCCATTGGGAGTGTTCCTTCCTCTTCAGTTTTTTGGAAGAATTTGAGAAGGATTGCTATAAGTTCTTCTTTCTATATTTGGTTAATTCCCCAGTGAAGCCATCTGGTCCTGGACTTCTGTTTGTAGGGATTTTTTTTTATTACAGATTCTATTTCATTTCTAGTGACCGGTCTGCTCAAGTTATTTGTTTCTTCTTGATTCAGTTTTGGTGGCCTGTATGTTTGTAGGAAAGTTGAACATTTCTTCAAGGTTGTCAAATTTGTTGGCATATAATTGTTCACAGTATTCTCTTATGGTTTGTTGCACTTCTGTGATATCTGTTACGATTTCTCTGCTTTCACTTCTTATTTTGTTTATTTGGGTCTTCTCTCTTTTCTTCTTGTCAAGCCTGACCAGAGGCTTGTCAATTTTGTTTACCCGTTCAAAGAACCAGCTCTTGGTTTTATTGATTTTTTTCTATTTTTAAAAAAATTTCCATTGTATTTATTTCCTCTCTGATCTTTCTTATCTCCTTCCTTCTGCTGACTTTAGGTTTTGTTTGTTCTTCTTTTTTTTCTAATTCTTTTAGGTGGTGGATTATGGTGTTTATTTGAGATTTTTCTTGTTTCTTAAAGAAGGTCCCTATATTGCTATGAACTTCCTTCTAAGAACTGCTTTTGCTGCATCCCATGGATTTTGTATGGTTGTGTTTTCATTGTCATTTGCCTCAAAGTATTGTTAAATTTCTTCTTTGGTTTCATTGTTGATCCATTGGTTTTTTTAATAGCATGTTGTTTAGTCTCCACGTAATTGTTTTTTTGTTTTGTTTTGTTTTTGTTTCTTTTTCAGTGGTTGATTTTTGGTTTCATGCTATTGTGGTCAGAAAAGATGCTTGAAATACTTTCTGTACTCTTAAATTTGTTTAGGCTTGTTTTGTGCCCAGGTCAACCCTAGAGAATGTTCCATGTGCACTTGAAAAGGGTGTGTATTCTGCTTTTTTTGGATGTAATGTCCTGAATATATCAATTAAGTCTAACTGTTCTATTCTATCATTTAGGACCTCTGTTGTTTTATTGATTTTTTGTCTCAAAGATCTGTCCATTGATATGAGTGGGGTGTTAAAGTCTCCTACTATTGTTGTATTCCTGTCAGTTTCTCCCTTTATGTCTGTTAGTATATGTTTTATGTATTTTGGTGCTCCTATGTTGGGTGCATATATGTTGACAAGTATAATATCCTCTCCTTTTATTGATCCTTTTATCATTATATAGTGTCCTTCTTTATCTTTGTTTTAAAGGCTATTTTGTCTGAGTATTGTGACCCCCGCTTTCTCGTCATTTCTGTTTGCATGAAAGATGTTTTTCCATGACCTCACTTTTAATCTGTGTGTGTCCTTTGCCCTAAAGTGTGTCCCCTGTAAGCAGCATATTGTAGGCTCTTGTTTTTTTATCCAATCTGCCACCCTGTGCCTTTTTAAAAAATGTTTTAAACTTAATTTTATTTTTTTATACAGCAGGTTCTTATTAGTCATCAATTTTATACACATCAGTGTATACATGTCAATCCCAATCGTCCAATTCATCACACCACCATTCCCAGCCCCCCGCGGCTTTCCCCACTTGGTGTGCATACGTTTGTTCTCTACATCTGTGTCTCAACTTCTGCCCTGCAAACCGGTTCATCTGTACCATTTTTCTAGGTTCCACATATGTGCGTTAATATACGATATTTGTTTTTCTCTTTCTGACTTACTTCACTCTGTATGACAGTCTCTAGATCCATCCACATCTCAACAAATGACCCAATTTCGTTCCTTTTTATGGCTGAGTAATATTCCATTGTATATATGTGCCACATCTTCTTTATCCATTTGTCTGTCGATGGGCATTTAGGTTGCTTCCATGACCTGGCTATTGTAAATAGTGCTGCAGTGAACATTGGGGTGCATGTGTCTTTTTGAATTACGGTTTTCTCTGGGTATATGCCCAGTAGTGGGATTGCTGGATCATATGGTAATTCTATTTTTAGTTTTTTAAGGAACCTCCATACTGTTCTCCATAGTGGCTGTATCAATTTACATTCCCACCAACAGTGCAAGAGGGTTCCCTTTTCTCCACACCCTCTCCAGAATTTGTTGTTTGTAGATTTTCTGATGATGCCCATTCTAACTGGTGTGAGGTGATACCTCATTGTAGTTTTGATTTGCATTTCTCTAATAATTAGTGATGTTGAGCAGCTTTTCATGTGTTTGTTGGCAATCTGTATGTCTTCTTTGGAGAAATGTCTATTTAGGTCTTCTGCCCATTTTTGGATTGGGTTGTTTGTTTCTTTAATATTGAGCTGCATGAGCTGTTTATATACTTAGAGATTAACCCTTTGTCCGTTGATTCGTTTGCAAATATTTTCTCCCATTCTGAGGGTTGTCTTTTTGTCTTGTTTATGGTTTCCTTTGCTGTGCAGAAGCTTTGAAGTTTCATTAGATCCCATTTGTTTATTTTTGTTTTTATTTCCATTACTCTAGGAGGTGGATCAAAAAAGATCTTGCTGTGATTTATGTCAAAGAGTGTTCTTCCTATATTTTGCTCTAAGAGTTTTATAGTGTCTGGTCTTACATTTAGGTCTCGAATCCATTTTGAGTTTATTTTTGTGTATGGTGTTAGGGAGTGTTCTAATTTCATTCTTTTACATGTAGCTGTCCAGTTTTCCCAGCACCACTTATTGAAGAGGCTGTCCTTTCTCCACTGTACATTCCTGCCTCCTTTATCAAAGATAAGTTGGCCATATGTGCGTGGGTTTATCTCTGGGCTTTCTATCCTGATCCATTGATCTATCTTTCTGTTTTTATGCCGGTACCACACTGTCTTGATTACTGTAGCTTTGTAGTATGGTCTGAAGTCAGGGAGCCTGATTCCTCCAGCTCCGTTTTTCGTTCTCAAGATTGCTTTGGCTATTCGGGGTCTTTTGTTTTTCCAAACAAATTTTGAAATTTTTTGTTCTAGTTCCGTAAAAGCCATTGACAGTTTGATAGGGATTGCATTGAATCTGTAGATTGCTTTGGGTAGTATAGTCATTTTCACAATATTGATTCTTCCAATCCAAGAACATGGTGTATCTCTCCATCTGTTGGTATCATCTTTAATTTCTTTCATCAGTGTCTTATAGTTTTGTGCATACAGGTCTTTTGTCTCCCTAGGTAGGTTTATTCCTAGGTATTTTATTCTTTTCATTGCAGTGGTAAATGGGAGTGTTTCCTTAATTTCTCTTTCAGATTTTTCATCATTAGTGTATAGGAATGCAAGAGATTTCTGTGCATTAATTTTGTATCCTGCAACTTTACCAAATTCATTGATTAGCTGTAGTAGTTTTCTGGTGGCATTTTTAGGATTCTCTATGTATAGTATCATGTCCTCTGCAAACAGTGACAGTTTTACTTCTTCTTTTCCAATTTGGATTCCTTTTATTTCTTTGTCTTATTGCCGTGGCTAGGACTTCCAAAACTATGTTGAATAATAGTGGTGAGAGTGGACATCCTTGTTTTGTTCCTGATCTTAGAGGAAATGCTTTCAGTTTTTCACCATTGAGAATGATGTTTGCTGTGGGTTTGTCGTATATGGCCTTTATTATGTTGAGGTAGGTTCCTTCTATGCCCACTTTCTGGAGAGTTTTTATCATAAATGGGTGTTGAATTATGTCAAAAGCTTTTTCTGCATCTATTGAGATGATCATATGGTTTTTATTCTTCAGTTTGTTAATCTGGTGTATCACATTGATTGATTTGCATATATTGAAGACTCCTTGCATCTCTGGGATAAATCCCACTTGATCATGGTGTGTGATCCTTTTAATGTGTTGTTGGATTCTGTTTGCTAGTATTTTGTTGAGGATTTTTGCATGTATATTCATCAGTGATATTGGTCTGTAATTTTCTTTTTTTGTAGTATCTTTGTCTGGTTTTGGTATCAGGGTGATGGTGGCCTCATAGAATGAGTTTGGGAGTGTTCCTTCCTCTGCAATTTTTTGGAAGAGTTTGAGAAGGATCAGTGTTAGCTCTTCTCTATCAAATGTTTGATAGAATTCACCTGTGAAGCCATCTGGTCCTGGACTTTTGTTTGTTGGAAGATTTTTAATCACAGTTTCAACTTCGTTACTTGTGATTGGTCTGTTCATATTTTCTATTTCTTCCTGGTTCAGTCTTGGAAGGTTATACCTTTCTAAGAATTCATCCATTTCTTCCAGGTTGTCCATTTTATTGGCATAGAGTTGCTTGTAGTAGTCTCTTAGGATGCTTTGTATTTCTGCAGTGTCTGTTGTAACTTCTCCTTTTTCATTTCTAATTATTGATCTGAGTCCTCTCCCTCTTTTTTTGATGAGTCTGGCTAATGGTTTATCAATTTTGTTTATCTTCTCAAAGAACCAGCTTTTAGTTTTATTGATGTTTGCTATTGTTTTCTTTGTTTCTATTTCATTTATTTCTGCTCTGATCTTTATGAGTTCTTTCCTTCTGCTAACTTTGGGTTTTGTTTGTTTTTCTTTCTCTAGTTCCTTTAGGTGTAAGGTTAGATTGTTTGAGATTTTTCTTGTTTCTTGAGGTAGGCTTGTATAGCTATAGACTTCTCTCTTAGAACTGCTTTTGCTGCATCCCATAGGTTTTGGATCGTCGTGTTTTCATTATCATTTGTCTCTAGGTATTTTTTGATTTCCTCTTTGATTTCTTCAGTGATCTCTTGGTTATTTAGTAATGTATTGTTTAGCCTCCATGTGTTTGTGTTTTTTATGTTTTTTTCCCTGTAATTCATTTCTAATCTCATAGCATTGTGGTCAGAAAAGATGGTTGATATGATTTCAATTTTCTTAAATTTACTGAGGCTTGATTTGTGACCCAAGACGTGATCTATCCTGGAGAATGTTCTCTGTGCACTTGAGAAGAAAGTGTAATCTGCTGTTTTTGGATGGAATGTCCTATAAATATCAATTAAATTTATCTGGTCTATTGTGTCATTTAAAGCTTCTGTTTCCTTATTTATTTTCATTTTGGATGATCTCTCCATTGGTGTAAGTGAGGTGTTAAAGTCCCCCACTATTATTGTGTTACTGTTGATTTCCTGTTTTACAGCTGTTAGCAGTTGCCTTATATATTGAGGTGCTCCTTGTTTTTTTTTTTTTTTTTTTTTTTTTTTTCTTTTTGCGGTATGTGGGCCTCTCACTGTTGTGGCCTCTCCCGTTGCGGAGCACAGGCTCCGGATGCGCAGGCCCAGCGGCCATGGCTCACGGGCCCAGCCGCTCTGCGGCATATGGGATCCTCCCAGACCGGGGCACGAACCCGTATCCCCTGCATCGGCAGGCGGACTCTTAACCACTGCGCCACCAGGGAGGCCCTGTTTTGTGAATATATATTTATAATTGTTATATCTTCTTCTTGGATTGATCCCTTGATCATTCTGTAGTGTCCTTCCTTGTCTCTTGTAACATTCTTTATTTTAAAGTCTATTTTATCCAATGAGTATCACTACTCCAGCTTTCTTTTGATTTCCATTTGCATGGAATATCTTTTTCTATCCCCTCACTTTCAATCTGTATGTGTCCCTAGGTCTGAAGTGGGTCTCTTGTAGACAGCATATATATGGGTCTTGTTTTTGTATCCATTCAGCAAACCTGTGTCTTTTGGTTGGAGCATTTAATCCTTTCACATTTAAGGTAATTATTGATATGTATGTTCCTATGACCATTTTCTTAATTGTTTTGGGTTTGTTTTTGTAGGTCCTTTTCTTCTCTTGTGTTTCCCACTTACAGAAGTTCCTTTAGCATTTGTTGTGGAGCTGGTTTGGTGGTTGCTGAATTCTCTTAACTTTTGCTTGTCTGTAAAGCTTTTGATTTCTCCATCGAATCTGAATGAGATCCTTGCTGGGTGGAGTAATCTTGGTTGTAGGTTCTTCCCTTTCATCACTTTAAGTATATCATGCCTCTCCCTTCTGGCTTGTAGAGTTTCTGTTGAGAAATCAGCTGTTAACGTTATGGGAGTTCCCTTGTATGTTATTTGTCGTTTTTCCCTTGCTGCTTTCAATAATTTTTCTTTGTCTTTAATTTTTGCCAATTTGATTACTATGTGTCTCGTCATGTTTCTCCTTGGGTTTATCCTGTATGGGACTTGCTGCGCTTTCTGGACTTGGGTGGCTATTTCCTTTCCCATGTTAGGGAAGTTTTCGACTATAATCTCTTCGGATATTTTCTCGGGTCCTTTCTCTCTCTCTTCTCCTTCTGGGACCCGTATAATGTGAATGTTGTTACATTTAATGTTGTCCCAGAGGTCTCTTAGGCTTCTTCATTTCTTTTCATTCTTTTTTCTTTATTCTGTTCTGCAGCAGTGAATTCCACCATTCTGTCTTTCAGGTCACTTATCTGTTCTTCTGCCTCAGTTATTCTGCTCTTGATTCCTTCTAGTGTAGTTTTCATTTCAGTTATTGTATTGTTCATCTCTATTTGTTTTTTCTTTAATTATTCTAGGTGTTTGTTAAACATTTCTTGCATCTTCTTGATCTTTGCCTCCGTTGTTTTTCCGAAGTCCTGAATCATCTTCACTATCATTATTCTGAATTCTTTTTCTGGAAGGTTTCCTATCTCCACTTCATTTAGTTGTTTTTCTGGAATTTTATCTTGTTCCTTCATCTGGTACATAGTCCTCTGCCTTTTCATCTTGTCTGTCTTTCTGTGAATGTGGTTTTTGTTCCACAGGCTGCAGGATTGTAGTTTTTCTTGTTTCTGCTGTCTGCCCTCTGGTGGATGAGGCTATCTGAGAGTCTTGTGCAGGTTTCCTGATGGGAGGGACTGGTGTTGGGTAGAGCTAGGTGTTGCTCTGGTGGGCAGGGCTCAGTAAAACTTTAATCTGCTTGACTGCTGATGGGTGGGGCTGGGTTCCCTCCCTGTTGGTTGTTTGGCCTGAGGCAACCCAACACTGGAGCCTACCTGGGCTGCTTGGTAGGGCTAATTGCAGACTCTGGGAGGGCTCACGCCAAGGAGTACTTCCCAGAACTCCTGCTGCCAGTGTTCTGGTCCCCACGGTGAGCCACATCCACCCCACCCCCTGCCTCTGCAGGAGACCCTCCAACACTAGCAGGTAGGTCTGGTTCAGTCTCACCTGGGTTCACTGCTCCTTCCCCTGGGTCCCGATGTGCACACTACTTTGTGTGTGCCCCCCAAGAGTGGAGTCTCTGTTTTCCCTAGTCCTGTCAAAGTCCTGCAATCAAATCCCACTGGCCTTCAACGTCTGATTCTCTAGGAATTCCTCCTCCCGTTGCTGGCCCCCCAGGTTGGGAAGTCTGACGTGGGGCTCAGAACCTTCACTCCAGTGGGTGGACTTCTGTGGTATAAGTGTTCTCCAGTCTGTGAGTCACCCACCCAGCAGTTATGGGATTTGATTTTGCTGTGATTGCACCCCTCCTGCCATCTCATTGTGGCTTCTCCTTTGTCTTTGGATGTGGGGTATCTTTTTTGGTGAGTTCCAGTGTCTTCCTGTCGATGATTGTCCAGCAGCTAGTTGTGATTCTGGTGGTCTCACAAGAGGGAGTGAGAGCATGTCCTTCTACTCTGCCATCTTGGTTCAGGCTCCCTTATTTATTTTCAGTTTGGATGATCACTGTGTCTTTTGATTGGAGAATTTAGTCCATTGACATTTAAGATATTTAATGATAGATATGTATCCATTGCCATTTTAAACCTTGTCTTCCTGTTGATTTTATATTTCTTCTTTGTCTCTTTTTGTTTTTCCTTTTGTGGTTTGATGATTTTCTTTCGTATTATGCTTATGTTCTTTTTGGTTTTTGTGAATCTATTGTATGTTTTAGATTTGTGGTTGCCCTGTTTTTCAAGTATGTTAACCCCTTCCTATGTCTACTTGCTTTAGACTGGTAGTCATATAGGCCCAAACACATTCTAGAAAAAAAAAAAAAATCTACATTTTCTTACTCTCCTCCCCACATATTATGATTTTAATGTCCCCTTTTGCATCTTCATGTTCATCCTTTTGCTGTTCATTGTGGTTATCATCACTTTCACAGAAATTTTTTGATTTTTTTTTAATCTGTGTACTGTCTTATTTATGTGATTTACTTTCCAATTGTGATTTTCTCTTTCCTATAGATTCTTACTACTTTCTATTTAGAGAAGACCTTTCAATATTTCCTTTAAGATAGGTTCAGTATTGCTGTATTCTTTTAGTTTTTACTTGTCTGGGAAATTCTTTATCTCTCTCTCTGTTCTAAATGATAATCTTGCTGCATAGAGTATCCTAGGTTGCAGATTTTTCCCTTTCAGGACTTTGAATATACCTTGCCATTCCCTTCTGGCCTCCAATGTTTCTGTAGAGAAATCAGCTGGTACCCTTATGGGTGTTCCCTTGTGATTCTTTGTTTTTCTCTTGCTGCCTTTAGAATCATCTCTTTAACTTTTGCCATTTTTATTATAATACGTCTTGGTGTAGGTCTTTTTGGGTTTACCTTGTTCAGGATCCTCTATGCTTTCTGTATCTGGATATCTGTTTCCTTCTTTAGGTTTGGGAAGTTTTCAGCTGTAATTTCTTCATTTTCAATCCCCTTTTCTGTTTTGTCTTCTTATGGGATCCCTATTATGCATAGATTGGCATGCTTTATATTATCCCATAAGTCTCTTATATTGCTTTCTTTTTTTTTTAAATTTGGGTTTTTGTCTGCTGTTCTAATTAGATGATTTCCATTATTCTATCTTCTAGATCACTTATTTGTTCTTCTGCATTATTCATTCTACTATTCATAGCCTTTCAGCTTTCATCTCTTCAAGTGAAATATCTAATTTTTCTTGGCTCCTCCTTATAGTTTCTAGTTCCTTTTTACAGTAATCTACATTTCTATTGATAGCCTTTCTTAATTCCTTCAGTATTTTCATTATCTCCTTTTTGAACTTGGTGTCTATTAGACAGAAGATGTCTGTTTAATTGTTTATTTTTTCATGGGAATTCTCTTGATCTTTTAATTGGGAGTGGTTCCCCTGCTTCTTCATTTTACTTATATTTCTCTTGCTCTATGAGTTTAGGAGAAACAGTTATCTACTGTGGTCTTAGAGGGCTATTTTTAAGTGGGAACATCCCTGTGTAGCCTCTGTGGGTTTAATATTTTTGGTGTGAGGGCTGCTTTTAGTATGGCTGCTTGCCACCTCTTTTCTTAGTGTATGCAGGCCATTATCCCCTTGCTAGGAGGTGTGACTGATGCTGTGGTAATTAGAGCCTGCACTGGCTATTGAGCAGGGCCTCCTCTTTGCTCTGTGGTTGTCACTGCCCTGTCCAGGGCAGGGCCTGCTCCCTAGTTGTTGGAGTAGAAGCCCCCAGCTCCATTTCTGAGCTGTGTTTCTGATCTGTGGTGTGAGGTATGCGGGATTGGAGTGCTTCCACTGGGAGAGGAGCCACTGAGTATTCCTCCGCTGGAGCCGTTCACCTGTGAGTGTGCTCTGTTTTGTCACCTTTCATCCGTTGTGTGGGCTCACAAAGTACGCTGTTGTTGGCACTGCCCTAGGCCCCACCTCAGTTGTGGGTATGCCGGCAGTTGGCCCTGGTGCCTCTCAGACATTGTTTTCACAAGGCCACCAGCACAGATCCACTGAAATTGTGTCCCAGGACTGCAGTAGTTGCACACCTGGACCTGCTGTGGGAGCTATGGAGGCAGCTCAGACCCTGGCCTGGCCCAACCCCTGTGTGTACCCACCCTCAAAGCCCATAGCTGCTAAGACCAGACCTGTTCCAGCCACGGGAGCACCAGCTGTCCGTTCAGATGTTCCGCAGGCACTGAATTCACAAAGCCGGCAGTGTAGGTGTAAATCTGCGGTTTGCACAGCCGTGGGGAGAGATTTCAGCTCTGCTTCCTAAGTTGCATGACCCCTGGGGCTCAGCTGTGATTTCAGCCCTACCTCTGCGTGTGGGCAACCCACTGGCATCTGTTCCCAAGACCGCTGAGGCAGTGGCCAGAGCATGCGAGCCTGCTCTGGTGGGAGGGGGCCGGAGCAGCTTGGATGCATGAGCTGGCCTGGGGTGGGGCCCTGCATGGAGCCCAAGGAAGCAGGAGACGGCAGGTGGGGAAAGAGGCTGCAATGATGGCCCCACCCCTCCCCTTTGCATGCCACTTAACAATGGCGCTTCACTTCTCTGGCAGCCCAGGGTTCTGCCACGAACACTCCTGGTTGCGGCACCCCACACTCCAGCCCCTTCAGGCTGTCTCTGCACAGCCAACAGCAGTCCTCTCCCCAGGTCTGTCCTCTAAACCCTGTGTTCCAGCACCCATCCCCTGCCCATACCAGTGGACATGCTTCTCAGGTTGGGGTGTGCAGAGTGGTGACACACACTGTGTAGGTCTCTCTCTGTCCTGCCTGCCACTAACTAGTTGTTGTGCTGTCCCTCTGAGCCTCTGAAGCTTCTTTTTTGTCCCAGCTGATCTCCCCGCCCATGAGGGGACTTCCCAGGGTGTAGGAACCTCTACTTTCCTTCACCTCCCTCCCAGGGGTGCCAGACCCGTCCTACTTTCTCTTTTTTTTTTTCCTTTTGTCGTACCTGGGTACGTGGAGATCTTTTTTGTCCATTCAGGTGTTTGAGGTCTTCTGCTAGTGTTCAGTAGGTGTTCTATGAGAATTGTTCCATTTGTAGATGTATTCTTGATATATTTGTGGGAAGAGCTTGAGTTCCACATCCTGCTACCCCACCATTTTTATTCCGATCTGACAACTGTTTTTTTTAAAAATTAGTATCCAAGGAAGGATTAGACATTGTATTTGGCTTATATGGCTTAAAAAAATGATTGAGATATAATTCACAAACCATAAAACGCACCCTTTTAAAGGATACAGTTCAGTGGTTTTTAATGTGTTCAGAAGAATGTGTATTTATCACCACTATCTAATTCCAGAACATTTTCATCACCGCAAAAAGAAGCTCCATGCCCATTAGCAGTTATTCCCCATTCTTCCCTCCACAGCCACTAACAACCACCAATCAACTTCTGTCTCTATGGATTTGCCTTTTCTGGACATTTTTTATAAATGAAATCATACAATATAGGGCCTTTTGTGTCTGACTTCTTTTCATGTAACATAATGTTTTCATAGTTCATGGTGTGGCATGTATCAGTACTTTTTACAGCTGAATAATATCCCATCTTATGGTATGCTACCTTTTTGTCCGCTCATCAATTAATGAACATTTGGGTTGTTTCCACGTCTGGGCTATTACAAACCATGCTGCTATAAACATTCATGTCCAAGTTTTTGTGTGAAAAACTGTTTTCAGTTCTCTTGGGTATATACCTAAGAGTGGAATTGCTGGGTCATACAGTAAATCTATGTTTAACTTTTTGAGGAACTGCCACACTGTTTTCCACCATAGCTGCACCATTTTTATATTCTACCAGCAGTATATGAGGGTTTCAGTTTCTTTACATCCTTATCAACAGTTGTTATTGTGTTTCTTATATCCATCCATTGGGTGTGAAGTGATACTTTATTGTGGTTCTGATTGGGGTTTCCCTAATGACTAATGATGTTGGCATTGTGTACTTAATGGCCATTTGTTTATCTTCTTTAGAGAAATATCTACTCATATCCTGAGCCTATTTTAAAATTGGGTTATTTGTCTTTTTATTTTTGAGTTGTAAGTGATCTTTATATGTTCTGGATGCTAGACACTTGTCAGATAGATGATTTATAAATATTGTCTCTCTGTGGGGTTGTACTTTCACTTTCTTGATAGTGTTCTTTGGAGCACAAAAGTTTTACATTTTGATGACATCAATTTATTTTTTCTTTGGTTGCTTGTACTGTAAGTGTCATATCTAAGAAACAGTTGCCTAATTCATGGTCATGAAGATTTACGCTTACATTTTTTTCAAAGAGTTTTATAGTTTTAACTCTTACATTTTGATCTTTGACCCATTTTGTGTTAATTTTTTGACTCAATAATTTGTTGAAAGGACCGTTTTTTCTCCCACTGAATTGTCATGACACTTTGTTGAAAATCAGTTGAACAGCATGTTTGGGTTTATTTCTGGACTCACTTTTCTCATCCATTGATTTGTATGTCTATCCTTATGCCATCACCACACAGTTTTGTTTTGTTTTGTTTTGTTTTTTGACCGTGCTGCGCGGCTTGTGGGATCTTAGTTCCCCGACCAGAGATTGAACCCAGGCCCTTGGCAGTGAGAGCACGGAGTCCTAACCACGGGACTGCCAGGGAATTCCCTACCACACAGTTTTGATCATTCTAGCTTTGTAGTAAGTTTTGAAACCAGGAAGTATCAGTCCTCCAAGTTTGTTCTTTTTCAGTATTGTTTTGCTATTTGAGGTCCCTTGCATTTCCATATGAATTTTGGGATCAACTTGTCAATTCAGGCAGCTGGGATTTTGATAGGGATTGCTTGAATCTGTAGATCAGTTTGGGAATATTGCCATTTTATTGCATCTTAACAGTAGGCTAATCTGTCTTTTAAGTCTCATCTAACCTATGGGTTCTTCCTCTTTCTTAATTTATTTTTTGTTTCCTTTATATTTTACTTGTGAAGAAACTGGGCCTCTGCCCTGTGGAGTTTCCTGCACTCTAGATTTTGCTAATTGCATCCCCATGGGATTCCTTTATATCCTGTGTTTCCTGTAAAATGGTAATTAGGTCTAGAGCTTGGTCAATTCACCGTTGAGTTTTTGGCAGGATTTACTTAATATGTTGTTTTGCATTTCCTATCATCATCATTATTTTAATTAACATACTCTTCTGTTCATTGCTTACTTACCTTGGGAATCATAGCATACCTGTGCATAAAGAGCTTCTTCATTCCTTTTTTTTTTTTCTTCATTCCTTTTTAAGGCTGTGTAGTAATCCATTGTATGGTTGTACCATAGTATATTTATTTCATTTTTTATTGATGAACAATTTAGATTGTTTCCATTCTTTCTCTATTATGATGTTTCATTAAATAACCCTGTAACATGCATCATTTTTCACATTTGCAATATGTCAGGTTAAGTACTTAGAAGGAGAATTATTGAGTCAGATATACATTTGTAACTTAGAAAAATATTGCCAAATTTGCCTCCTACACTGGAAGGCAAAGTCTTAACCACTGGACTGCCAGGGAAGTCCCAGTTAACTGCTTTTGGAATGAAATTTGTTAGAGTTGCAATCTCTTTTCTTTCTTGAAACTTCCTAGATAATTGGGAGATTTGGTCCTTTTGCTTAAACTCTGCTAATGCCCCTGTGGTCCAGATTCCTTTGGTTACATTTCTGTGGCTGGCTTCCATCCTTCCCTTAGGCCGGCTCTAGTCCTCCACAGGTACTCTGAACTTGATCTTTCTTTTCTAAGATAGACCCTAAAATTCAATTCACCCTTGAAATACTTAATAAAAGGACACATTTCACTGAATAACTTCACATAAATTACTTTTCCAAGTAACTGATTTACCCTTATGATATCAGGGTTGTTTTTTTTTTAAAAACAACCCGATTTTTCTCACAGAATACTGAAAGTATCCTTGTATGTGTGAAAATAGTAATACAATGAATGTTCAGGTAATGAATGGTTTATAATTTGATGCTATGTCCCAAATTTTCACATTTCCCCCACCCCCACTCCCACCCCCAAAATTTAGCCATTTGCAGTGAAACTCTGTTATGCATTTTCCTGCATTCTCACACATTGTGAATGTTGGCCTGCTCTGTGCCAGGCCCTCTGCTCTATGCCCAGGGGATGGGATAGAGAAGAAGGAGCCCTTACCCTCCAGAGACTTATAGTCTGGGGAGAATATGGATGAGGAGAATATGGATAAGGAGAAGATAGCCATTAGGACTGTCAGTCTTCTACAGCCTTCCTGGCTATAATACAGGGATTACAGAGGTAAGAGGGGCTGTTCCTTCTGAATTAAATGGCCTAGGATACTCTTTGAATTGTGGCATTTGGCTTTCTTAAAAGTTGTCTAAATAGGTAGTTATATATACCTAATAGTAAATTGAAAAGGGACACAAGAGTGTGGAATAAAAAGTTAAGTTTTCCCTGGTCTTCAGCCACTCAGTTGCTCTCCCCAGAGCAGCCACTGTTACCAGTTTTTAATGTATTTTTTCATACATTATCATGCATATTTAATGTCCCCCCCCCCAGATTATAACTTGTACTCACCCTTGCCTCTTTCATTTAACACATGGTATCTTAGAGATCATTCAATACCATTACACACAGAGATGCTTTATTATTCTTAATGGCTGAATACCTGTCCATTACACTGGTCCTCTATTAATGAACCTTTTGGTTTCTACTGTCAACAGTGCTGCATGAACATCATTTAAGTGTGAAGGACTTAGCCGAATTATCCTACATTCCCTCAGCAACATATATAGATGCCTATTCCTCCATATATTGTTTTTTCTCCTATGTTTAAAAGTCATTTGTTTCTTTTTCTGTGAACTATTTATGTCTTCTGTCTAGTTTTCTGTTCAGTTGTTGGTTTGTTATTGGTTTTGGAAGAACTCTTTATATCGTAAACAAATTAGCTTTTGTGATACTTATTGTAAATATTTGCCTGTTTTCTTGTAGCCTTGTTACCTCTTGTAGCCTCTGCAATCATTGTGAGCTCTCACTTTCTACATCTCCATGTTTTCACATTACTTATTTTTAGCAGCTTCCTCCCCTTATTAGTACTTCCTGTATAAGCAAATGAACTATGTATACTGGCTGTTGGAGATCTCTCTTTGCTTCTCAGTGATATTTTTTGCTTACTCCTGATTTCATATACTTGGAACCATGTATCCTTTTCACATTTACATGAAGTGTTAGGGGTTTGTTAAGGCAAAACCCTAGAAGGTAATATGCTTGTCAGCCTGATACAGTGTTTGAACTCCAACCCTTACTCTGTTCTGCAGTGAGCTCTGGGATCATTTTAGTACATTATCTTTTGATTCAAATTTAGTTTATGTTTTCTACTCTAAGTGGCCTTTAACCTTAGCCGGGTTTTGGACCTCCCTCATCAGCAAAATGGGGGATCTCTCTATACCAGGTTGTTGTAGTGATTAAATGAGGCTGGAAACAGGGAAGAAGGGGTGGAGGAGAGTTCTTAACTTTTCCTCTAACCTTCAAGTCCTGTGTTTTCTAGGTTGAGGCTTTCTGTCATGGAGGTGCTGCTGTGACTCTGGGTTTCCTGGGGCGAAAAGAGCCCCAGCTACTTGGTGATATTCTGCATGGTCTTAAAATGTTCTCTGCTGTGGCTTCAGTTTTCTCAGTTGTAAACGAGGGACATTAAGATGAGGATGGCGATAGTGTCGACTGCATAGGGTTGTTTTGAGGCTTCCAACATAAAGCCCTCTACACATGGAAAGCACACCATCACCTTTGGAAAAGGGTGATGAAGTAACAGTCCTGTGCCTCCTTTTTTGCAGAAGCCCCTTCCTGCGTGTCTCTTGGAAGCACATCTCTGAGTGGTCCCTCCATCCACTGCCCCTCCGCTGCCGTCTGTATTGGCATCCTCCCAGGTTTGGGCGCCTACTCTGGGAGCAGTGACTCTGAGTCCAGCTCAGACAGCGAAGGCACCATCAACGCCACCGGCAAGATCGTCTCCTCCATCTTCCGAACCAACACCTTCCTCGAGGCCCCCTAGTTCCTCTGTCCTCACCGCAGGGAGCTCCTCCCCAAGAGTAGACTGGACAGTTTATTCTGCCTACAGGCATTACCTCCCACAGATAAGTCCTTTACCTGCGCCCTGTGCACACCGTGACATTTTTAACCTCATCTAAAAATGTGCCAGAATCCACTTGTGGCCCGACTTGTGTTTGTTTTCTCTTTCTACTCCAGTACGGATGCCCAGACCTGTCCCACGGCCTCTGTGCTCACTGATGAAGTAGGGCAGAGGTCAGGGCCCAGAAGAAATTCCACTAAGAATGCCCTGGGAAGATAGGTGCCAAGCGGCTTGCAAAGGGTTTGGGTTCTGTTGCTTTTTTGGTTTTTGTGTTTCTTTTTTTTCCTTTCCCAACGCCACAAAGAAGCAGGGACAGTTATTGAACAGGTATCATTTAAACATTCTATTCTAGACGAAGGTGCCGTTTGACTATACTGCGTTGTGGACTGTGCAGGGGGAAGAGAAGGTCCCAGGTGATGGAATGGCACGCTGCCCTGGAACTAACCTATTCTTGATGTTGTGTGACTAAGTAAAGGTTCTAAACTACATCCGCAGGGGGTGTCACTTAACACTCATCGTTCATTGTGAAGTTTTCCCTTACCCTTGGCTATTCCTTCTGCCTCCGCCTAATCCCATTTAAGACTCTGAACCTTAGAGTAACAAACATAGGCCTTATTTTGTTGTAGCCAGAGATCAGAAGTGCTGGTAGGTGTGTGGATGAGGTGACTTATTTCTGGCAGCTCCTGGAATTCTAATATTGCAAGCCAGTGGGACCCACCTGCATATTCTAGCTATAACCTGTTGAGGCCCCTCTCTGTTGGCTACATTTCTAGTTGTGGCTTCTAACTATGGAAGCTGTTTCTAGACTAAGGGTGCTACACTTGTCCTCTCCTCTGCTTTGACCTTCTGCCCTTCCTGCTCTTCCCTTTCCATACAGAGGTGCTGCTCCACCTCCATCCCCTAAAGGGAGGCAGGGGCTCTCCCTTTGGGAGGGAGGGAAGGGCAGGGGGAGACAAGGTATGGAGGCCCTGAGGACAGAGGTAGGCCTTTTAACAGAGGTGAGCTTTTAACAACAACAGCAAAAAGCTGTAGGCTCCCCTGCTTCAGAAGAGTGAGCCTGGGCGGTTCTTTCTTCCGCTGGGTTCCTACGTCAATTGTTTCTACTTCCTTGAGTGTGAGACGGAGAGAGACACACACAGAATGTGTTGACACTGTGATGCTGGCAGGCAGAGAAGCTACTCAGTTTTAACGTGGGCAGAGAGGCCCCTGGATCTCCTCCAAACCCACTCCTTTTCCCTCCCAAAGCAGTGACACTCTGGTGCCCGCTGGCAGATGGTGACTTCCCTTCACCCATAACCGATGCCTTGTGAATTCTTTTTCCTTTTCAGAGCTACTCTGTGCTGATTGTTCCTGACTGTCAGTACAGGCACATCAGCTCCATCCTTACAAACAAGATGTTGAGGTAAAACTGTGTGGCACCGTCTGCTCCTCTGCTTCGTTATCCTGCAATCGTGCTGTTGCTGTTACAGCCCGTACCCAGAGCAGCGTCAGATCATTTCAGGAGGCAGACCGAGGAACCAAAGTCACCATCTTTATGTGGTTTGACTTTTGGTGGGTTTTTTTGGCCGCACCACACAGCATGCGGGATCTTAGTTCCCCGACCCCAGGGATCGAACTCATGCCCCCTGCAGTGGGAGCACAGAGTCTTAACAACTGGGCCGCCAGGGAAGTCCCTGGTTTGACTTTTAAGAGGCCATTACTATACCTCATTGCCTCTGTCGATGTTGGGAGAAGTTGACAAAGGGTTGCAGGGGTTAAAAACCTACATTAATTTGAAAGCTAATAAACCTGTCAGAGAATAAGATCTTGCTTTTCCTGTACTGGATCTTGTGCTCCCACCTCCGTCCCCATCTACTGTAACAGCTAGATTGTGTCAAGGAGGTTGAGACTCATCAGACTGAGATTTCTGCTCTTGGTATCTCAGAAAAAGTTGAGAGTCACCGGTGATCATTTCATCTTTCGCTGTACCTGTTAGCGGAGAGCCCTGGAGCTGAGGCACGGGCTCTGTAGAAACCATGACCAGCAAAGCAGGTCTCCCAGTGGAGGAAGTCTGGTCTCCCAGTAGAGGAAGTCACCTTGGAAAACATCTAGTGTAGACTGTGTGTTTCAAACCCAAAGAAGAATAGGAAAACCCGGGTTGGAAGGAAACACTGCTTTAAATCACAAGATGCAGCTCTCCTGCCTTAATAGATAATTGGGATTTTATAACTAGGTAATAAGGGATAAAAACAGGTTTGGGGTGATTTCTTAAAACCTGCTTGCGTTGTCCTGAGTGATAGTCTTCTTACAGCTTTGAACCATGTGAGGGAGAAAGCTTGTCTCTGAGGAATCCTATTGCCAGCTCTATCTGGATTATCTAGCTTGTGTCATACCATGGCCTCTCTCTAAAGCACTTCCTGCTAGCATCTACCTTTGGCCCTGTCACCCGCCTGGGTGGGGAGGAAGGGAGCATGGAATCCAAAGCATCCATTTTTCCATTTATAAAAAGCAGGGAGGGCAATGTGACTGGACCCACAGAGCTGGCTGGTGACCTGTTTATGTCTGCCTTCCCTGGGCCCAGACCCAGGAGGAGAGAAAGCTGGCTTCTCAAACACAGAGTTGGGAGGGCATTCTAGACTTTTTCAGGAGCACTCTAGACTGAAAGTCCCTAACTAGGAGTGGCTTAGGCTAGTCTCTTGCGTCCTCATTTCTTTCCCTCTCCACCTCGTGGGTTCTTCCCTTCTGGCTACCTCTCAGGAATCAACTTGGTTCTTCCTTCTGTGGCTACACCACAGTGGCTATGAGCTTGGAGCCAGACATTTGCTAGCTGGATCACTTGGGCAAAGTCCTTAACCTCTCCAGGCCTCTGTTTCCTCCTCAGTAGATAGGACACCAACTTCCTAGTGAGGGTGAAAGAGGATCTATAAGAGGTACTTGGTGTGGTATCTGGTGCTCAGAAAATGGTAGCCGTCCTCATTAGTACTGTACCCTCGGCCTCCCCCATTTCTGGGTAGATTGTCTAGAGCTTCTGTGGTGGTTTATGGCAGGTTTATCCATCCTACTGGCATTTCTCAGTTGCAGGTAGAACACTGACATGACGACAGGTCAGATCTGGTCATCAGAGCTCCAACCACCCACTTCTGCCGTGTGCTTCCCTCTTAGCTAAATGTTAATTGCTCAGGCACACCCAGTTCCTTGGCTCGGGTGTCCTAACCGTGGGTATGTGGCTCAGCTGTCGTCTTAAGCCCCTCCAGAAAAACAAAAAGGACAGAGAGCTCAGTGGCAGTGCACCATCACTTGGACTTGGATCTTTCTTAATTTCTTGGCATGCCCAGCCCACTTACACGTAACAGTATGGAATGCAAGTTCTGCTCGGTGGGAGGCTAGATCTTGGCAACACTTTCATAGTGTTGAACACAAGAAGCCAGTCGCACATTTATGCCTTAGTGACGCTGGCAAGGGCTGGTATTTTGCTCCCTTACCTGCTGGAGCAATGGTTTAGGGAAAGAGGGAGCGTCATAGCACTAATAGGCAGAAGGTGGCCCAGCATCAGAGTTTGACAGAGCCATGGGCAGCACAACCCAGAGACAACCTCCACTGTGAGCTTTAGCCATCGGCTGGGCATCTCCCTCACTGTTTTAGACATGGTCATGCACATCATTATCCCTTATATCAGTTTGTTTATTGGTGAGCATTTACTGAGGGTCCGCTATGGACGAGCCAGGCACTGTTTGAGATGTTTGCAGACTGTAGTGTCTTTCATCCTGAAAAAAAGTCCTGTGAAACAGCCCTTCTCTACATTTTATAGAGGAAACTGAAATTCACAGTGATTCAGTGACTTGCCCAAGGTCACACAGGTAAGTATCAGAACCAGAATTTTAATTTGAGCCTTTAATTCTAAGTCTGGTTTTCTGTGGTTTCAATGAAACTTTAAAACAAATGCCAGTGCCCACGCCTCAGTGGAGGTGATTCAAGGGTAAAGGAACCTTTTAGTCAGATTTCCAAGTTCACTTTTCATCCTACTATCCATGTGCAAGAACCAAATAGCAGCACCAAGGCTTGGTTTGTTTTTATTGAAATACAGTTGACATATAACATTAGTTTCAGGTGTACAATGTAATTATTCAATAATTGTATATATTGTGAAATGATCCATCACCACACATAGTTACCAAAACATATTTTTCTTGTGATGAAAGTTTTTGAGATCTACTCTCTCAGCAACCTTCAAATATACAATCTGCTATTATTAACTATAGTCACCATGCTGCACATTACATCCCCAGGACTTACTTATCTTGGTTTGTTTTTTAAGTGGTGATTTGCCTGGTCAGGAGTTCAGGACATTCCTTTCCCTGGTGAACTCAAACCAGCTGGGAGTAGAAGGCTTGTTTGACTGATCCACCCAACCTCAGGCAGAGAAGGGGGAAGAAAGATGGCTGGGTCTCCTCCCTCGTGCAGCTGCGAAGTGGGGGCTGCCGGCACCACACTGAGGTAGGTGGTTCATTGGAGTTGGAGCATTTATGATGGGCCCTGATGCAAGACAGGGAGTCTACCTTAACCCGGCCCAGTAGATGTCAGTCTCCATAGCTTCACCAATCTGGTAAATTATTCCCATGGGGAGGTGTAAGGGAGAGGTCTGCATCAGTTGTCGCCCCAATACACCCATCCCCTGAGAGCTAAGGAGGGGATGTGGGGCTGGGAGAAGAAGGCTGTTCCACTATAGAGGCCTCTGGTCGATCAGAACTTGACAGGCTGAGTTGGATACAAACTTCCCTGGATCTGACATCCAGCTAGACACTTCAGCTACCAAACGGGAGGGTAAAGGAAGCAGTCATGTGGTGTTATTTCAACCATTACGTAGTCTTGCAGCTGTCCTGAGTAAGGGCTGGGTGTGAACCAGAGGAGGCAGATGCGCTGGTCCTGGGTTTCTGCCCACAGTGCCGAGCTGGCCTCTGGGCTGCTGTGCTGTGATTTCCCAAAGGTCCTTGAGGAAATCACGGCTCCCTTCAGTCCTGCAGCCCTCTCAGGAGAAGTGAAGGTGTCCCTCGAGGATATTTCAGCTGGTTTTTGGTGGCCACGGAATCAGAAGAGGCATTGGAAGCCTAGGATACAGATGTCCCTCGCTTGCTCCCACCAGATAAACACCGGCTCCTCAGCTTACCACGCACCTGGAGCTAGGAACCTGCCTGGCGCACCAGCCAGGCCTAGCAGACCACTGGTAAGAATTGCTGACCTGGGAGAGTAGGTCGAGATGTCTGACTGCCCAGTTTCATTGGAGGGGAGGACAAATTCAGCAGCAGGTTGAGCAGAAGACTGCCTCATAGTCACGGGAAGACATTCAGTGCAGTGGAACAAGTGTGGGCTCTGTGGAGTTGGCCAGACCTGGAGCTAAGTTCTGGCTCTGCCTCTAATAGATTCGATTAGCCTCTCTGCTTGTTTCCTCATCTCTGAAATGGTCACAGGCAGGGGCTGGTGGAAAGGTTCAAGATTATGCCTGTAATGTGCTTATTAATATGAATGTGAGTTGTTGGTTGCACATGAGCCTGTGGCAAAGGGGCTGACTGGAGCTCTAAGGAGGAGGTAGACAAAAGAGAAAGATGTGTTCTTTGGAGGAGAGAAGGGAACAGGCCAGACGGCTGGGGTTTCAGAGATGCGTCGCCTAGCTGGTTTCGTGAGGTTGGGCCCAAGCCCAGGGTGGGGTGTGCGATAGAAACCAACGGCTGCTGGAGCAGGGACAGAAGCAGCCCTGTTGAGCATCCTGAAGCCAGAGAGGCTTTCACATGCTGCAGACCACAGGGTGTACTCCAGTGCCTGGGAGACCTGCAGGAGGAGCACATGGGTGGCAGCGACTGCCACTGCTGTGGTGGAGTGGGGTACATAAGACAGCGTGGACCACGAGGAAGAAGGGTGGGGTACCGTGTGCTGTTGGCTGGGCCAGCATGGGCTCTGCTGGGGCCCAGAAGGCTGGGGAGGGACCGTGCATTTCACTGCCCCACAGATATTTATTGAGCGTGTACGATGTGCCAAGTTCTGTGCCAGTTTAACAGCTGCATTACTGTTTGTGTGGAATGCATGTCCCCAAGTAGAAGTGATTATACCAATTTCACAGGCTTGCTGGGGGGAAGGGGTTTTCATGTTTCCTTTCCCAGATCAGTGAGCCCATCAGGTCCCAGCTGAGGAAGGAGCTGACACAGGGACATCTGAAACTCCTTTATTACCCTGAGTATAACAAGTAGAACACGGTCACAGTATTAAAAAACAGAACAGGAATTAGGTGCAGGCTACCACACAGTATGCACCGGGGACACATTCCTTTGAGTCTGCAGCTAGTTACTTGGAAAAAGCCAGTTATGATTGTAAAAATTTTATTCTCTTTAATAACAATTCCACTAAAATTATACAAAGTACATTCAATACTTAAGAGTGGCAAGGGTGGGAAGAGGAGGAGAGGAAGCCAGTTTGGCCTGGAAGTATCATCAGTCGACTCCAATAAAGGAAGCCCAGCTGGGCTGGAGGAAGTTGGGGGTGTGGAGGTCCGGTTGTAGAAAATAAAAATGTGGATCAGTTTAAAAGAAAAAAAAAAAGGCCACCCACAAGGAAGCAGGGTGAGCGTGCATGTTCCTGGGGAGGGCGGGAGGCCCAGCTGGCATGCTGCTGCTGGGTGAGGGCTGGCACTCAGGCGGGCTCCGAGTTGGTGGGGGGCAGGTTTTTATGCTTGAAATACTGAACAACTTGTTGGGGCAGCTCTGCCAGCACAGCTTTCGCCAAGGTCTCTTTTGCTGCCTGCAGGGTGGGGTGGAGAGAGGAGAGAGAAAGGATCACTGGATGAAGTGGTGAGGGGCACCATGCCCAGGGAGCTGGTACAGAAGGTGTCCCTGGAGGACAAAACCAGAGCGGAGGGCCAGAGCTGTCTAAAACTGGCGTTCCTCAGCCCAGCCCAGGCCTGAAATCCCACCCTTAGCAGTGCTTTCCTTCACATTAAGTGTTACTCTTACCTGAGCACTCGAGGTGCCTAGGAGTAACGTTTCAGGATGAATCTGTCTATGGGAGGCTTTTGGGGGGAAAGAGATGGTGGAGGTGAGCTGCATGGCCTACTCATCTGGCAAACATTTCCTGAGCACCTTCTTGGCTGGTATTAAGGGGTTGTGACTGTCTGATTCACTGCTCGGCACCCAGTCACAGGCTGGGCACACCAGGAGCTCGTTCACTGTCCATGCAGTGACTGGGTGGCCAACACCCAGCATTTGTCCTCAGGAAGCTCACGCTCCAGAGGAAGGAACTGAACCAGCTCAGGCAAACCCAGAGGGTACTGGGCAGAGATGTGAGCACCAGTGGTTACAAATCCCAGTGGCCAGTTCTTGCTGGGACTGGCTCCCAGGACCTGAGCCACAGCACCCTGAGGCTTACAGCTGAGGCAGCTGAGGCCAGGAGGAAAGGTCAGGGACTTGCCCAAGGCTATACAGTGTGCCTCTGGTCAAATGAAAGCTAGGCCCCAGGCTGGCATCTGACAGACTGCTCCCTCTGGGGCTGCCTGCGGGCCCAGCTGCAAGGACAGCAACCAGGAAGCTAATGCCAGCCTCCTTGTAAGCAGACCTGGGTCACCTGCAGATAGGACCAGAGCCACCTCCAGGAGCAAGGGAGGCCACCGGTTCCTCCTAGAGCGGCCCTTAGCGAGAGGAGGCCATCCTAAGATGGGCCCTGTTTTCCACCTGAAGCGAGGCGGTGGGTGAGGTTTGATTTCCAGGAAAGCCCCTCACGCCTCTGGGCCTTGCTCTCATCTCTTTCTCCTGGAATGCTTTCCCCTGCATGGATGACGCCGACTTCTGATTCAGGCTTAGAGGGCAGGTCCTCCGGGAACCCCTGTCCTGGATCCCCAGTCTGGACTGGGCACTACTCCCTTGAGTTCCGTCAGCTTGCTGAAGCAAGTGCTCATGCAACTGTCATATGGCCTCACCTGGGGGCAGGGCCTCACATGGCACCAGGCGGGTAATAGGCTCTCAGGAGGTACGTAGTCAACAGAGCTGAGGGTAGAGGAGCCTAGGATTGGGCAGACAATCCCAGCGCCTTCATTCTGGATGATTAACTATGGTTGCTGGGGTCCTGTAACTGCCTCCTCCCCAGCCCGGGCCCACACTCACGTTGCGGAATTCTCGAAAGGGCACGAACTGCACGATATCGCGGGCTGCCTCCTCCCCTGTGTGGGAGCGCAGCGTGCGGTTGTCCCCGTCCAGGAACTCCATGGCAGCGAAGTCGGCATTACCCACGCCCACGATGATGATGGACATGGGCAGCTTGGAGGCCTGCACCACGGCGTGCCGCGTCTCCTCCATGTCGCTGATGACACCGTCCGTGATGATAAGGAGGATGAAGTATTGCTGTGGAGGGGGTCAACAGGCACTCAGCACAGCCCTCGGCCCCTGGCCACCCTTCCCCTCCGTCCTTTCCGAATCTCCCCAAACCCTCTGACCCCTGGGAGGAAGGTGGCTCGTCTCCCCGAGCTGTTGCCGAACCCCAGCCACCTCCCTAGGCAGCCACCTCTCAGTGCTTGGGCCCTGTAGGCCTCTCCTCCGTCACAGCTGGAAGCACAAACTGCTTTCTTCCTCCTGCCCTGTGCAATGTCAGACTCCCCAGCTTGGGGGTTTGAGAGCCCCAGACTCCAGGCCTGGCTCTGACAGTGGCTACACCGTGGGACTATGGGCAACTGACTCAATTCGCCGTGCCTCAGTTTCTTTGTCTGCAAAGTGGGAATTCCTGCACCTTTCAAAGAGACCACGCCGGCCATGTGGCAGCAGCTCGGTAATCGACAGCTGCACCTGTGGCGGAGTGAGGCCCACGGCTGTTGAGGAATACGCATTCTGGCTTGTGGACTCTGGGAGCAGCCTCCCCTTCTCTGCTCCACCTTCACGTGAACACCTGTGACGCTGCTCGTTCCCCATTAGCACAGCCGGCCTCAGAGACCCCTTGCAGGAGCTAAGCAGATCATCTAGGTCAGTGCTTCTGGGATTGTGGGACTCTGCTGGCAACAAGCAGACCTGGGGGCACACCCCAGCCACAGCATCATTCACAGTGGGAAGGGTATTGGTTTTGCAGTGGTCTTTGAATTCTACAAACTGCACCCAGGAGGAACTCTCAGTTTGGTGCTCGTGTGTCCCACTTGCTAACCTTCCTTATTAAAAAAGAGAGAAAAGGCTGGAAGCTCAGAGCTCCAGGGACAGCAGTCTCTAGGTCGACTTTGATACCACTGTGCAGCCTGGTGTATTTATTTTTATTACTCTCTATGGCAAGTGGTAAGTAACTTTTACCTTACAGTGGGTTATAGTTTCTTTATAAAATTATTTACATGAAAAAAATACTGAATAATTAGTGTAGGTGACTGGTGGCCATAGCATAGACTGTGGAGGTGTGGGGAGTGAGTGAATGAAGTTCAGGAAATCTCACTGGATGATCTGTGGGCAGAAGCCCCAGCATTCCTAGCTGCCTAAGACCTCATTTTCAACTTGGCTCTGTGCTTAGCACCCTCTGGCCCCTTTTGGGGAACTCAGTTTTCCCCATACATAAGATGAACAGAAAAGCCCTTGTTGCCCTAATGTTCTCTGTTTGGGGCTTCTGCCTTCTCTTCTGACCCTTCTGATTTTCAGGAGAGGAAATGGGGACCCAGACTAGTCAAGGTCATGGAGCTATAAAGGGCAGAACCAAGCCAGCCCCCAATTCAGCATTTGGCCACCTTCTCACCCAGCGAAGCCGTTTCCTCCCTGGGAAACATACAGAGACCATGTAGGATGCCTTGCTCTCCTGCCTGTCCCCCAAGCACAACCGGAAAAGAATGAACCGTGTGGAGGTACGAATGCCACCATCCTAACCCCCAACCCTCGACAGCAGTAGTCCAACTCCTGAACTGTGCCTTTAAGAGACCGAAAGCTTGGCTGGGGATGGATACCTGTTGCTGTGGAGATGGCAGCCCGAATTCCTGTAGTGGAGGGCTGCTGCTGCCCGTCCCCATTCCTGGGGTTGAGGGGCACCTCATAAGCTCATCCAGACCCTTGTCCCCTCATAGCCCACCATCATCCTAGCCAGCACCCCTTCCCTAAGTGGCCCTGACTTCCATCCCACCAAAATAGTCCATGGCAGTATTTCTGGGGCACCTAGGCTGGCAGGAGGGAAGGCATTGAAAGGCCTAGCAATGAGGACAGAAAAGAATACTTGGCCTTGGGTGACAGGCCTCACCACTCGGGGTGGGACTGGTCTCCAAGCCCCCTCCAGCTCAGATGGCTGTCTCCCACCCTCCTCCCCACCTGGCCCTCTTGGCTCTCCCTTCCCACCAGCCACGTGTCTGCATTAGGAGACTTGGAGCACGCAGGCCGAGGCCCCCCTCACAGCCTTGGAGCCTTCTTCCCCATGGCCTGGGTTCCTGCAGAACAGTAGGCACCAACTGAAAAGGTGAGTCACGGTGATGGTGACCACACATGCTCCATGTCATCCCCACGCTGGGATTCTCCTTTTGGAGGTTGGGGAGACAGGCTGAGAGAGGTTCAGTGACTTGCTCAAGGACTCACAGCCAGGAATGGCACAGCTGAGATTCAAGCCCAAGCCTTAACTCCAAAGTTAGGGCTCTTTCCACAATGGCAGCGGTGGCCAGTAGTAGCTGTCTCTCCAATAGTGGGGCCTGGCAGGGAGAAGTGAAGTTCTGCTGACAAGTCCTAGGCTTCATGCCCATCCCAGGCAAAAATGAGGTTGTCCAGGAGCCTCTAAGGTCTACTGCAACCCCAGGGGTCCACGATCCCATCCCCAAGACAGATCAGAGGGGAGGTGGCGGCGGGAGGGGGGGGCTGTGGAAGGGGAGAAAGAAGGGTGGAATTGGGCAGGAGGAGGTGGGAAGGGCCTCTGCTGTCCCCATAGATAGTCCTGGTCTACCCTACCCCAAGCTTTCCCACCTCCATGCCTTTCCTGGTTTACTTCCTTCTGCCTGGCGTACCCTCCCCAGCCACAGCTCCAAGACCTCTCGGAGCGTCTACTCCTCCATCCCGAGTGGATGTGAAGGCTCCCCCAAGCCCTGAGCTCTGCTTTCGCTGCCAGTGATTACCCCTTGGGGCGGGCTTCTCTGGATACTCCTCTCCCCCCACTGCCCTAAGAGCTCCTCAGGGCAGCCCCTCCCCTCACACCTCTGCATCTCATGGGCCTGGCACCCTGTGCAGGCTCCATAAACACAGCCAGTTGCTGCCAGGTCGAACCCAAACCCCAAATTTCCAACACATTTCAAGGACAGAGTATCTCTAGCATTTACCCAAGAGCTTCTTCAGGCTTCTAGGGCTGTAAATAGCCACTTCCCCTAATGCATTTAACATGTGATTTGATTTATAAGAAACTGATTTGCCCATAACAGTTGCAGGCAGAGTCCAGGGAAGCTGCACTCACCCCTAGCTTATTTCTGAGAAGTTGGCTGCTGAGGACCTTGGGGAGTGGAGGGAAATTTCCAGGGTGCTGGCTGCTTCCCAGTTCCCCCTCCACTATGGCACCAGTTGCCTAGGTAGCCAACCAGCAATGGGCCATGGATGGGAAGGCCCAAGTCACATGGGTCAGAGCAGAGGGAAGGATGAGGCCCCACAGTAGGAGTCCCCTGGTACCACCCAAACCTCTTAATACCTTTCAGTGACTCCCCACTGCCCTTAAAGAGAAAATCCAGATTCCTTACTGGCTTCAAAGGCATCTGTGGGAGCTGGCCTACCTTCTCAACCTCATCCACCCCCACCCAGCCCGCTTACATCACACTCCTTCCCTTAGTTACGCCATACACCATGCCTCCAAGCTTTCGCCTATGCTGTTCCCTCTGCCTGGGACACCACACATGCACACACATACACACCCTTTATGAGACTAACTCTTAAGCATCCTCCAAGTCTCAGCTTGGACATCAGTCTTCCAGGGAGCCTGCCCTGAGCCCTCTGTCTGGGTTAGATGCCACCTTCATAATCCTATAATTCCGTCATCACAGTTTTAATTGGCTGGCATTACAGCTGCTGTTCCTGGCCTGGCTCCCCACAAGACCACAGGCCCTGGAAGGGCAGAGGCCATGGCTTGCGCATCATGGTCTCCCCAGTGCTGCAGAGAAACATACGCGGTAGAGATGAGCTGCGTGAATGAATGGGAGAACACAGGCCTGCCTAGAGAGATGCTTCCACCATCTGCTCTTGATTTCCTGTGCGTGGGTGTGCATGCATGTTTGTGTGTGGGGGACAGGGAGGATGAAGCCACACAAGTGTTTCCCAAAAAGCAGCTGTATGGAAGCATCAGGTAATGCACAAATTATTTCCTTTTGCCTTAGGCCTACATGGGCTCAGCATCACCAAATGCCGGCCCAAGAGGTGTCCTAAGAAGACTCATCCCCTCACGTTTATTAGGTGCTATTGTGTGCCAGGCGCTGTGCTGAGCAATTTGGATGCTGAGCTCGTTGAATCCTTGCAATGCTTCTATTAGGCAGGTACTGTTCCATCGTCCTCATTGTACAGGTGAGAAAACTGAAGTTCAGAGAGCTTAATAAGCAACCTGCTCTGGGACACACAGGAAGTATGGGAGCTGGGGTTTGAACCAGGTCGATGGGCCTCCAAACCTTGAGGCATCCCCACCTTCCGTGCATGGATGGACGGAGTAAAGGCAGGAGCTAGAGAATTATCTGTATCTTCTTGGACATCAGAGTAGGAGAGGCCAGTAGAGAGCCCTGGCTCGCCTCCTGCAGCCCAGAGATGCTGGCCTAAAGTCACACGGCTGGGGTGGGTGACAGCGCTTCCCCAGGGTGAGGGAGCCAGGGAAGGCTGCCTCCTCAGGTTGGGAGGACCTGGTCACGACGAAAGCGGCTGGGGTACTGTGAGGATTAGGACTTGTTCACAGAAAGGGCCCAGTTCTTCCCTCTGGAGGGCCCTCAGCAGTTGTTCCCCAGAATGCAAAGACACCTTCCTGGTGGTCCCCAGGGCCCAAGCCCCTCCAGACCTAGGATCCAGCAGACACAGGCCCCTTCTCCCCAGGACCTCATCTCCTGCCCAGTTCTGCCCCTGCCTGGCAGGTGAAAGAGCCCGAGAGGAACACTGGGCTTCATTCCTGCTCTGCCCCATTTTTTTCCCTTAAACAAGAATGCAGGCCTTTCTTCCATCCTTCTGAAAGCTGGTTCAGGCAGATAAAAGTCTGGGTGGGACAATGGCCTGGCTGGTAGCAGGTATCCAAACGGTGTGCAAGCTGAGGGGCAGCCCCTCACTGCCCTCTCCATCCAATTCTAGCCCAGCACCCCAGGAATTTAAAAAAGCCACTCCCAGGTCCTCCCCAGTTATTGTCCCATTCAGATGGGCTTACTTGTCCCATTTCATAAAGGAAATAGGCTCAGAGCAGGAAGGGACTTGTCTCAGGCCCTCAGCTGCCATCACCAAGGCCAGGACTAGAGCAAGTCACGCTCCCTGAAGCAGAAACGACCAGGACCATCTTCCTTCAATCCAACATCGTGCACTGACCTCCCTCCGGTCCATCCCTGGCACCTGCCATTCTCCCTGCCTGGGGTGCTCTTCCCAGAACTCTCTGCCACCTGTCCTTCCTCATCCTCAGGTCTCTTTGGGTGCCAGCTGTTGTGTTATCACATTTAATCCTAACACCACCTCCTTAAGGTAGGTCCTATTAGTATTCCTATGGTACAAACGAGGCTTAGAGAGGGTAAGTTTTACCCAGGTCACCCAGTGAGGGATGGGCAGGGGCTGGATTCAAACCCTGACAGGCTGACCCCAGGACCCCCTTTCCCACAGACCCTCTGCTGCCTCCCAGACAGTCAGACCACATACTACTGTCCTGCCCTCCCCACACTGGCCCTGGTGTCCTCTTTCTCATAACCTCCCCTTTTATCTTTGTCTCCATCTTCGGGAAGGCAACCTCTACCTCCTCAGTGACTGAGCAGGTGCCTCCCTCCTCTGGGCAGTCCCAATGGGACCAGGTTCCTTTCCTTCTGAGAGAGGCCCTGGCTGAGTCACCTCCTCCCAGCTCCTCGCACAGTGCACAGCACACGACAGGGGCCAACTTAAATCCATCCGTTCCCAGAACACGAGCCACAGCATAGGCCACCAAGTAGATGACGGACAACACACAGACACAGCCTGGCCCTGTGGGGCTGAGAGGCCAACCAGGGAGACACCCAGTAGACAGAAACGCAGAGTATGTGAAGGAGATGTTGCCACCGTCATCAGAGTCCAGACAGGAATAAACAGAGAAGGCAGGGGATACGTTTCAGGTGGGTAGGCAAGGAAGGCTGCAGGGAGGTGGCGTTTGAGGGACACTGAGGGATGGGACAGAGCAAGCCAGGGAGAGGGGAGAAGAACCTCCAAGCAGAAGAGATGGCAGGACAAAGGATCTGTTGGGAGACAAGCTTGGTGTCTTTGAGGGATAGGAACAAGGTCAGTGGTGGAATGGTCACAAGTAAAGGAAGGGGTGTGGGGTTGCAGGGAGGAGAGGCCAGGAGGGGGTAGGATCTGATGTGCGCAGTTAAAGGACCCTCTAGCAGGAGCATGGATAGGAGGGGTGAGGGGCGGCCGTAGTGTCCAGTGAGATGACAGTGGCCATGGCAATGGGGAAGCAGGCGAGTTGAGGATAGTATTTTGGAGGCAGAGTGAAAAGGACAGTCAGGAAAGGACTTCAGCACTTGTGCAGCATCCCTTTCCTTCCAGGGGAGGAGGAGGCCCAGACAGGGGCAGAGGCTGTGGCGGTGGCTCGGGGGCCTGGTCAGGTGGGAGTCGGACTCACGTCCCAGCCCGGGCTCCACCACCCTAGGGCCAGGTGCCGGGTTCCCAGACTTGGCTCAGCTCCTCGCGGCAGTAGCCCTGGGGCAGGGGCTGGTGGATGGTGGGCAAGGTGGGCAAGGTGACCCTTGGTGACTTCAGCACTGCGCCTGGAGCTGGGTGCAGGGAGAAGACCTGGGATGAAGCTGCCCAGGATGGCCGTTTGCCATGTATTCCAGATGCCACACAGCAGCCCTGGCAGCCTCAAGCTTGAGCCTCGTCACTGAGTGCCGGACCCAGGCCAGACGGTTCCAAACGCTTCAGCATGAGGTGGCAGCTGCTCTAATGGGAACTAGGTGGCCCAGAGGGTCAGCCTGAGGGCTGCAGGGACTACAGTCTCCGGGTTTCCCTCTGCCTGGAGGGACTTCCCATTAATCACAGCCCCTATTTCCTACTAAGCGCTGAACGAACAGAATTGCTGTCTGTCCTGGAGTCTGTGCTCCAGGAATCCAGAACCAGTCAAGTTGAGCTACTTCCAACCCCCTTCCCATCCCTGCTGGTAAACTGAGGTGGAGAGGCCGGGGCTCACCTAGGAGTTTAGAACAAGGGGAGGCAGAACAACATCCAGCTCGCCAGCCAGCCCCATGGGTGGGTAGGGTAGGAAGGACAGATCTCCATCTGGCAGGGAAGGCCCAGCCTGTGCCAGCCCTATCGTGCACATCCATGCCAGTGATCACCTACTCACCGTGGCTGTCTGCTGCTGCGTGGCTTGGGCCGCAAACCGGGCCACGTGGTTGACGATAGGAGAGAAATTGGTGGGACCATAGAAGCGGATGTGGGGCAGGCAAGCCGAATATGCCTGGGCGATGCCATCCACGCCTGCCTCGGGGAGAAGACTCTGGATCAGCCAGGTCCTCCCTGACCCTGCACCCACTCTCATCCCAATTGCTGCCCACCCCAAATGCCCCTGCCATGGCCAGTTTGGGCCCTGTGGTACTGGAAGCTCCAGAGGGCAGGGCCAGAGTGGTGTAAAGTAAAGAGCCCTGAACGTGGAGCCTGACCCGAGTTCCAATTCCTGCCTTTACCACTTCTTAGCTGTGGGACCTGGGCAAAGTTATTTAAGCCTGTTTCCTTGTCTGTCAAGGAGACCAGTAATCTACACCCTTGGGAAGCTGGCAGGAGGGTGTCCAGCAGGCTCCTCCCAGAGAAGGGGCGGGCAGAACCTGCGGTGACACTTTGGGGTCACAGGGAGCCACCTGGAGATCCATTCTGGACACGCTATGGCTTCTCAGGGTTGCTGGGGGAACTGAGATGTTTGCGCAGCTCTGCGGACAGTAGGTGCTCTGTAAATAGCCACCGTTACAAGGCTAAGAATACCCCCCTGCTCTGCTGTCCTGTCCAGAAGGCCTCTGGCCAGAGATGAGGTTGACCAGTCTGAACTTGGATAAAACATCTCGGCAGACCTGCTCCAAACCAGACAGGCCCCAGTAGGAGGACAGGGCCACGATTTCAGCCAACAGAGGCCCATGGCTTCTGAGTCACAGCATCATCCCCATCGTGGTGACTTGATGCATTTCCCTTCCAAGTACAAACCTGACCCAGCTTCAGGGATTCCCAGGGAAGGTAGATGCTACACCCAAGGCAAGTCCTAGGCTGAAAGCTCTCATGGTGTCAGGAACTACCCTCTTCCATACCCACCTGGGAGCCCCTTCTCTTTCACTGTTTCTTAACTGACTCTGGGAGGCTCAGAAATCCTCTTAGGCCTGGGGCAGGGAGAGCACAGGCACCACTTCTGCTGCCTGCCCCTCCCTCTTGCCCAGCACCCCCGCCCAGGCCATGCTCAATCCTTAGGTGCCAAGGCTCCCTGTGGAAGGTGGGGAGAACAGGGTGGGGCAGGACAAGAATGGGCCCGCCCAGTGAGGGCAGAAGGGAGGTGAGAGGCAGGTGTGTAATTTGCTGCTCTCACCTCCTCCTGGCCTACACAGGGCTTTCTGTCAACACTTCCCTTAATTCTCACCTGACCACCCAGAGAGGTGAGCTACCCTGCTATCACACCTCCTTGAGGCAGGTGAGGAGGCAGAGGCCCAATGGGGTGCAGTGATCTCTCCAAGGTCACACAGCCAGAAAAGGGCAGCAGCTGGCCTTGAATCCAGGGCTGCCTGACTCCAAATTCCAGCTTCTCCCCATCTGCCACACTGAGCAAGTGCGAGGGGAGGGGAGAGAAAAGAACAGAAACCCGTACTCCTCCCCCGCGTCTGCCCAGGGAGATGGCCAGGCCTGGCGTAAACCCAGGGGAGATGCAGGTGGGCTTGACACTCACCTGAGCAGAAGGGGTTGGTGGGGTTAAAGTTGATGGCAAACTCATGGGAGACCTGAAATGCAGAGAAAATGCTGAGCTGAAAGCCTCCTGGCCTAAACCTGGGCCCACCTGCTGCCAGGCAAGGCTCCCTCTGAGGGAACCTGGCTCTTTGCCACCCTGACCCCAGGTCAAGGCTACTGATACCCCTGCATCTGCTTTCACCTCCACTGCTAGGTCTGACCCACAGGCCCAACCACCCTCACTTTGTAACAGAAGAAACAGAACCTTCCACACCACCCCAATCTCTTCCGAGGGGTCAGGGCTGTCTATGCCTCCTCGCCCCACTATAAGAGTCCCTAGGGACTTCCCTGGTGGCACGGTGGTTAAGAATCCACCTGCCAATGCAGGGGACTCGGGTTCAAGCCCTGGTCCGGGAAGATCCCACATGCTGCGGAGCAACTAAGCCCCTGAGCCACAACTACTGAGCCTGTGCTCTAGAGCCCGAGAGTCACAACTACTGAGCCCACGTGCCACAACTACTGAAGCCCGCGCGCCTAGAGCTCAACAAGAGAAGCCACTGCAATGAGAAGCATGCGCACTGCAATAAAGAGTAGTCCCCCGCTCACCGCAACTAGAGAAAGCCCACAGGCAGCAATGAAGACCCAAAGCAGCTGGGGGTGGGGGCGGGGGTGAGTGGGAAGAGTCCCTGAGTAGGGTGGAGATGCATCTGAGGGTGGCGGGTTCAAGGAGCAGTTGGAATGTCACCTGCTTTCACTGTGGTGGGGCTATAACGAGAGTTCCACTTCTTCGGGCCTTGAGTGCTTTCCCCCATCCTACTAATAGGCACGAGTGCTTGGAAGGGAGCCCACCTTATGCCAGCGAGCCAAACTGGGGCTTAGCTGACAACCCACTTAAAGCTGGACTGGGGGATCAGGAAGCATAATGGGGCCAGAAGGGCAGGGAATAGAGAGCCATATCCCAGTTCCTGCAGACCCAGCCCCTAGCCCGGGGGCATCATCAGAGGCTGACCCTGCACACTCCCGGATGCTGCTAGCCCACAGAGGGACTGATAACTAGACCCCATTCAGGACTGTGGGTCAGACTTCGGTGGCTGCAGAACCCAGGGCCTCAGGAGAAGCCAGACCTCAGATGGGAAGACGACCCTCCCTCCCTCCCCTGCTGCCTCTGTCAAAACCCCCACTCGGCCCCTTCCCTGTGAACCGTGTGCCACAGTCCACATTCAGGGCTTTGCTAGCATCCCCTCACTCCTTGCAACAATCCAACAGAGGAAGGCCTGGTATTACTCCCTTTTTCTGATGTAAAACTGAGAGAGAGAATGGACCAGAATGTTCCCATATTTACTGAAGGGGAGAGTTGGGACTAGAACTGAAATTAGGCTGCCTCCTGAGCTCACAATCCATAAACCCACTAACCCGAGAAGGTGTTCCTCTCCTGAGGAGTTTAAATGGGAGGGTGAAGAGATGCCCAGGGGGAAGGGACCCCCCACCCTCAGAGGCTGGAGGAGCACTCCAGTCCAGGCACAGACGATCCCAGGCAGACGCTTTAGCTCCGAGACACTGCAGGGGGGTGCTGGGAGGCCCTACCAAGCCTGACATCCGCATTTTACAAGTAAACGGACTGAGGCCCAGAGAGGGGAAGCCAGGTGCCGAGGCCACACAGAACAGACCTGAGGCCCAGGCCCCTCAAGCCTGGTAAAGGGGTTGGGCCGCTGACCTTGGGGAGCCCTCCTGGGCCAAGATGGGAAGGACTCAGCAGAGAAGTTCACCCCAGCACTGCCCTGTGCCTGGCAGCCTGAGGAGAAGATCCCTACCTGTTCAGGGGAATGGACTTTTCTGTTCTTTGCTCCCTCAGCCCTGAGTGCTTGACATGGAGCAATTCCCCTGATGCCCCTCTTGGGCCCTGTTCCTGCCCAGGGGCCCTCTTCACCCTGTCCCCGGCCCGGGCTCCAGGTGTGGGGGCTGGAGGTCCTTGTTGCCATGGAAACTTCATGAGCCTCTATAGTGACTAAGAGGGGGGGCCTGTACAGAGGGGGCTGAGAGAGGAAAACGGTTGCCAGGGAAACAGGCCTCCCTTGGGCCAACGACTTCCTGCAAAATCAGATTTTAGGAGATTTTACAGACCAAGGGGGAAAAGCCACCTCCTGATAGGGATGGATTAATATTCTGTTTTCTCGGCCACCCAAATTCTTCCTTCTCCATTTTTTTCCTCTATTAAGGGGAGAGTGGGGCCTGGTGGTTGAGTGGGTGGGGCTGTAGCAGGTTACCCATCTACCCTGGAGGCCTCCCAAGTCATCTACTCTACCCAGCAGCTCCATTTCACAGGTGGAAAAACTGAGGTTCAGAGGGGGCCGAGGAATGCCCAGGTCACACGAGTGAGCCACAGCAGAGCCGGGACCAGATCTGGGGGACAAGAGTTCACGCTGTCTGTAGCAGCCCAGCCCCCTCCCACACTTGCTGCCCTAGTTTGCCTGAGAAATGCCAGCAAACACGACAAGCTTCCTGGAGGCCACCCCAAGCCGATTAGGGGCCCCTGGGGACTGGCCAGCCACAGGTCTTTGCCCTGGGACTCCCTGCTGCCTTCTGACGATCAATGGTCCCGTTCACCCCACCTGGCCAGGCCCAGCCCATGGTCTTGAGTTACTTAAGAGGCTGTTCCCTCTGGTTTTGGCAGGGTAGTGGATGGTGGCATGGAGGGAGTCGAAGGGATCTCAGAGTGACCATCATCTCTGAGCCTCAGTTTTCCCATCTATAAAGTGGGGAGAGTTATAAACTGTGCTCCTCTCCACCCCAGACCTTGGTCAGGCCTGTCCTTCAGCCTGATCCCTCTCTTCATCTGACTAACTCTGGCTAATTTTGAAAGGCCAATGTTTCCTGAGTCCCTCAGCCACTACCCAGGTCAGGGGTCCTCTTGGGGCTCACCTGGACCAGGCCCAGGGAGGGACTGAGGTCCTGAGGGCAGGCAGCCGAGTGGCACGCTCCCTCTAACTTCCCACACTCAGAGAACCAACACCTCTGTCTGCTCAGGCCACTGGGCCCCAAATTTACTGTCAACAATCACGTACTGCATGCCTGGAGCCAGACACAGCAAGGAGGAGACCAAGTGCCCTCCCTGAGACAATGAGCAAATCAACACATAACAGAGTGACCACAAAGTTCCGGGGCAGGGAGGAGGGGCCCCACGTGTGCACGCTCAAGGCAGTCCTTCTAGAGGAAATGATCTCTCGGCTAAGCAGCAGCAATGGGAAGTCAGTAAAAGGGGGTAAAAGGCCAGGGGAAGACCACATGCAAAGACCCTGAGGTAGGAACGAACAGAAGAAGGTTCATGTGGCACAGTAAGGTGAGTTAGAATGAGAGGGAAGGTAAGGGGCTGGGAGGGCCCAGGTCTGGCCAGCTCCAGCAGCAGGGGGAGGTGGGATAGAGCATCTGCCCTTTCCAAGCCTCGTTCCAGCATCCCTCCTGGCACCACCGGGCACTCCAGCCTGGCCAAGCCCCAGCCTCCCCAGAATTGCCCTGTGACATTTCCAAGGAGGCTTTTGCACAAGAAAACATCTCATTCAGCCAGAGTTCTTTGAAAGCTGGCTGGTGTCCTAGCAACAAGATAGTGCTGGGCCTGGCTGCACCAGCCCGCCCTGCCCCCAGTGGCATCACCGTGTCTGCCCAGAGGCCCAGCTGTGGTCCCACAGGGTCCTGCCCCCTACCATACAATAGCCAGCAGGCCACAGAGCCACTCCCTGAAATTCTAGGTGAAAACTGCCCTCCCCGGAGAGGATGTGAGGGGAACGCTCACTCTGGAAACAGCATGTGGTACAGCAGGGCAGACGAGGGGCCACTGGCTGAGACATACATGTAGATTTAGGAGTCCTCTATGCCCACAGCCGCAGGCTTCTCATCAGAAGGTTAGCACATTCTGAGAACAGACATGAGAGTCCACCTGCCCAGTTGGAATTCAGGCTCCCTGTTTTGAACGTAACCTTGGACAAGTCATTGAGCCTCTGTTTTTTCACCTGTAATGGACATTGCCCCTTCTCTCCATCCCTCCATCTTGCCAACCATCACCCCAGCCAGTCCCCACTCAGCAGCCAGAGTGAGCCTTCAAAAATGCCAATAACACCCCAGGTAGACCCACCCATTGCTTGCTGCACGGCTGGCTCCCCACCTCTCCAGCCACATCTCTCCCCACCCTGCCCATCTTTCATGGAGAGTTCATCACGCCCACCTTCTTTCAGTTCCTCCAACCACCCTGCTCCCTCTGCCTCCCAGACTTTGCACAGGCTATTCTCTCTGCCCTGAACACTCTACCTGCCACGTCACCACCTCAAGTCACTCTGCAAACTCCTACTCTCCTTTCCCCTCTTGGCTTAGACCTGACCTCCTCCAGGAAGCCTTCCTGATACCCCCAGGCCAGGTTGGGGCCCTCCTCTAGGGACTGCTGCCCCGTTCAGCACTGATGACACTGCCTGTCTTTAGGGCTGCCAGACAGAATAGAGGATGCCCAGTTAAATTTGAATTTCAGAAAAACAATGGATAATTTTTTAGTATAAGTATGTCCCAGGCAATATTTAGGACATACTTAAACAACTTGTTTATATGAAATTCAAACTTAACTGGGTATCCTATATTTTTATTTCCTAAAATCTAGCATCTTCCCTACCTGACTGGGGTACCAGGGGACAGATATCGTAACTTATTCCTTGTTCTAGCCCCACTGCCTGCATGAGGTTCAAGCTGAGAAATGTGTGTAGGTTTGGGGTAAACGCAGAGAAGGCAGGGCAGCTGGGCCATAGCCCAACCTTTCCAAAGCAGATCCCAGAGAGGCCATACATGCAAATCCCATCTCAGCCAAAAGGAAAACAGTCTGGCTTCACTTACCTTCCAGTCTGGGGGTAACTGCGCCCCAAAGCCCAGAGCTGGAAACATCTTATCACTAATCAGAGAAAGGAGAAAAAAATACTGTGAGACAACCAGACAGGGGCCTCATCTACCCACGCTCACCCTCCCAACCCCCTACCCAGGGCTGGGCCCACTCTGCCTTGCATACCTCCACGGACAAAAAGAAAAAGCTCACCACCTCTAGAAAAAGCTCTGTTTGAATAATCTATTGAGCCCAAACCCACTTCTGGGTATCTGGTGAATAAGAGGCTTGACCCCCATCTACACCTATGGCAGACATTGCTAATCAACCACAGCACTCCTAACCATGGGCCTGAGTACAGCTTCTAGATCCTTCTCAAACGGGGACCTTGGCAATCACTAAACCACAGTCATGATGCAAGTGAAATGTACTGGCTGTTTCTTGACGACCCTTTTATGGCTGGGAAAAATTCTAAAATGAGAACACTGGCTTGGCATTCAAGACCCTTCATCATCTAGCCCAAGAGCCTAGTCTCATTTTCTACCTGCCCTCCCTCATTCCCCAGTCCCCCAGCCCTGGCCACTGGCTACTCACTGTTCCCCAAACACACAGGGCATCTTCACGCTCCAACTTCAATCCTATTGCACCCCTTCTTGAACTACCTTTCCCAATCTGTTCCCTGTGGCAAACTCCTACTCATCCTCTAAGGCCCAATTCAAATGGCCCATTCTCTGTGGGTTTCCCTGAGACCCCAGGATGCCTCTCTCTTTGGTGCTCCCACAGCTCCTGTCTCACATGTAAACCGGTCTCTTGGAACCCCAGTGATTTCTTCCCTATCTTCCTCCTCGAATGGGGTCTCCCTGAGGGCAGGGACTGTATCTCATTTGTTCATTCATTCAACATGTATTTACTGAAGAATCCTCCGGCTGCTGTGTGGAGGACAAACTGTCAGGGACTAGGGCAGAAGCAGGAAGACCAGTGAGGTTACTGAATCGCTCTGGTCAGGAGGTGATGGTGGCTCAAACAGGCTGGTAGCAGTAGGGGTGGGAGAAGAGGCTGGATTCAAGCATATTTTGAAAGGATTTCCTGAAGGAATGATGGGGGAGATGAGGGAAAGAAAGGAAGTGAAGGGTTTCAGTGAGTGGTAGTGCCTCTCCCTGAGATGGGGAAGAGGGTAAGAGGGGTAGGGGTGGAGCAAGTGTCCAGTAACGCCTGAATGCCCATGAGAAGGCTCAGCAAAGGGGCTGAGTGGGTAGCTGGATACAAGGGTCTCTGGAGCAGCAACAGCAGGCTCCTCCACCCAACCATGCAGGTGGGGACTTCCACCTCCCCTGCTCTGCATGCCATACCTCTCTTAATGTGGCCTGGGGTCACAGCCACCCCTTAGGCCCTGAACCCCCTGGGAGTCAGAAGCTGCACCTTAGGCTGCCTCTCTCAAGGAGGCCGAAGTGCACACAGGATTCCTGAGCCTGCTCTTGTTCCTACCAAATTTGTGGGACCTGCTCCTTTCTCCCCTGCTCCCCATGTGTCCTCCTGGTCATTCCACACTCTGACCTGGAGGTCCGAACAAGCACCATCTGTGAGAATGACATCACAACCCTCAAGTGACTTCTGGATCCTCCAAGGCCCTCTTGACTTTGCATCTGGCCCATCCTGTTGGTGGCCACACCCTCTACACAGCTTTCCCTGACTCTCCACTGTCCCCACCCCACCCAAAGATCTCCAGGAAGCATGGTCAGAGGAGCTGGCTGCTCCTCTGAAGTTCCCAACAGGAGTGAGGCTGTTAGGCCATTAGGTGGCAGGTACAGGAATCAAGATGTCTGGGTTCCAGTTCCTTGATCTGGGTGACTGGATAAATTCTCTATCTACGTCCTAGGCCCATTTTCCCCCAGCTCTAACAGTGGAGGTTGCAGCAATAGCAAACAGATTTCATTTTCTATCCTGACTCATTTTCTTACTCGGTGTACCGTGTGGAGAAGGATCTCAGTATGGATCTGGGCTCAGTAGGTCAGAGATCAGCAGTTGATTAGCAATGTCTGCCACAGGTATAGGAAGGGATGGTAACTGCATGCATGTCCTATGCTACTCATTCCTAGGTTTGATGATCTCTGGGTCCCTTCTAGCTTTGAAAAGCTGAACTTCCCAGGATGGATGGAGCCCAAGCTGACTAGTCAGAGTCCCTCCCCAAGCTTACCTGTCATAGTCCTGAATGATCTGCCCAACAGCCCAGATGGCTGACAAATATTCATTGGTGCCCATGGGGTTGATATAGTGCAAAGAGGAAGGGTCGAGGGGATTTCCATTGGAGGCTGTGAAGTCTATCCCAACCTGCAGAGTGGGGGAAAAGGCCACCCAGTGTGGCCAGAGACTCCAGCTCCCTACCTCACCTCCAGGGAACAGACGGGCTGATGGGACACAGGAAGCCCACTTCATCTCCCAGCCCTGACCCACCCTTCCAAAAGATGGTCCAAAACCTGGAAACTGTCTGACTGTATTACTCCTCTGGCTCTAATGCCATCTGTGGCTCCCTATTGCCCAAACATAAAGTCTATTGCCCAGATGTGATACAAAGCCAACTTACAGCCCCAAATTCCTTTTCCCCCCTCACTGTCCCAACCCACACACTCATCTCCTCCCATTTCCAGGCCTTTTTTCATGAGTTTCCCTCTACCTGAAGAGCCAGGCCACCTTGTCTCCCTATCTAATTCTCCTCCAATTTGCAGGCCCAATTCAGGTGCCACTGCCCCACTGAAGCCTTCCCAGACACCTCGCCCCTGCACCAAGCCATCTCCTCATCACCCCTCAGACCACCAAGGGGCACCAGGACCTGGGGCTGCCTGGTAGGGCAGTGCCTGCCTTCCCAGTCAGACTGGATGATCACTGCAGGTAAGACACATGGCCCTGGAACCAGGCCCAGGGCTGGGCACAGAGCACCAGGTGGGTGCCCCACAGGGAGCTGGAGCTGGCGGGTGGGCAGGGTACTGGGCTCCACCTGCTCTCTCAGCCCCGAGGGAATTCCAGCACAGAGGGGCGGACAAGACTGCCCAGCTGGGGAGGACTAGGAGAGGGACCCAGGGCATGAGATGGCCACCTGAGAACTCAGTTAGGATCAGTCAGGGACCCCTGCAAGGGCACGGCCTGGAGTCTGGCACACAGGAGGTGCTTGGTATCATTTGCTGAGTGAACACATGCATGCAGGAGGAACAATAGGGCCCGGCCACTCTGCAGGGGGGGGGGGGCTGTGGTGACCAGTGGGGTTACAGGTCAACAAGGCCAATCCCCTGCACCTTATAGTCCTGCAGATGACTTCCAGCCCCCATGGGATCAGAAGCAGTGATAGAGAGCACAGAGGCTAGGTGGGAGGTGAGCAGAGTATGGGACCCTGGCAGGAGTTCTCCTCTGGGCTTGAGGCCTCCCTTCGGGTGAGGAACGGGAGAAGTCTATGGGGCATACACTCCAGGCCACCGGCAGAGTGACAATTCATTCTTCCAATGAGCATATACTGAGCAGGTGCTATGTGCCAGGCACTGAGTGATACACCGAGGGTGGAGGGGGAAAAAAAACAAAACAGTGGCCCCGCACTCAGGACACTCACAGTCACTAGTCGCTAGTGGGACAGGGACAAGTGAGAAATACTTAAGAAAATTCAGAGTGGCAAGTGCCCTGAAGAATAATAAAACAGGAGAAGTGACAAGAGGAACAGGAGGCATCTGGGGGAGGTGACCTCTGTGTCACAGCCTGCAGGATGGCAGGGCAGCAGCCAAGAGAAGGTTGTGGGAAGAGCATTCCAGGCAGTGGGAACAGCAAATGCAAAGCCCCGAGACAGAGTAGAGCTTAGCGTGTTGGGGGAGGATCAGTGTGGATGGAGCTGAGTGAGCAAGGATGAGGGCACAGCAGATGAGGCAGGAAGGGAAGTGGGGAGGAATTTGGCTTTTTTTCCTTCTGAGGAAGTGTAACCAGTGACATTCTGAGGGCTGGGCAGCCAGGCCCTGAACCGAAGCTAAGCCCTGACTCAGGCCCATCCACCTATACCCTCTCCTCTGGGCCAGACACACCCCTTGCCCTGGGGAGGATCATTCCTGAAGTTTATCCCAAGACCCTCCTGCTGCAATCATGGCCCAAGCCCTTAGGGAGGATCCTCACTGGGGTGGGGTGGGATGGGGGAGAGCCTTACAGTGAACATGAGCTGGCAGCCTCCCAGGATGTAGTCCAGGAAGGAGTAGTCCCGGTTTATCTGGAAGGAATCAGAGGGGTGAGTGGGCCCCTGCCCTGTACCTGAGGGCTCGCCTTCACTTGGCCACACTCCACAGGTGACCTTTGGGGAGTTGTTGCTTTGTGTCCTGACAGGGGTCAAGGAGGCGGAAAAAGGCAGATGGACCTGATCTGATTACAACAAAACCCAAATCCCTCTATAAAAGCACTCAGAGCAACAGTTACCAATAGGTGGGACACACGGACACACACACACGCACGCACGCACGCACGCACGCACACACGATGAGTCCAGGCAGTGTCCCAGGGCCCAGTGTAGCCCTTACCAACCTCGACTTTGAACAGAGAGAGGCCAGGCCTCTGGCTCAAGGCCTTCTGCTATAAACTAATAATTAATAAAGCTGCTAAAACATTGTTTGTTTGGATGGTCTCTGCCTCCTTTTGGCAAAGAATACTGGCCTTCCAATTTTGGTGGCGTTAGAAAGGTTCCTTTCAAAATAAATGTATTTAAGTAAAAATAGACACCAAAATGGGGGGAGGAGGGGCTGAATACAAAACATAACAAGGCAGGTGGAAAAAATCATGAAGAGGGATGTGAATGACCCAAGTTTCAGAAACAAGGACCCGAAATCATGATGCTGCAACCTGCCAGCTTAACTTCTACAGGGCACTGCTACGTTGTGACCTCACTGAATGGTCATGTAAATCCTAGTCTCCAGACAAGGAAACTGAGGCCTGGGGTCGGCCAGCTGGTAGAGAGAGTGTCAGGACTTGGAACCGTCAGGCCCAGCATCCAGGGTTCTTGCTGCTGTGGCCTGGGCTGCCTTCCTTAACGTCCTACCCGATTCCAGCAGATACGTGGCCACCAGATATCCAGGGGGGCCTGGCCCCTGACCTCAGCCTGGCCACTGCCGGTGCAAACTTCATTGTCTTTGTGGACTTCAGTGGCCCCAGTTACACTACGGTCCTGTAACCTCAGTCCTCACTAATGTCACTGCCAGAGGACAGGGCACCCTGGCCTGATATCTTCTGCCCCTCTGATGCTGAACATGCAACGGGCAAGCCTGGGAAGCAGTAACTCCCTACAGCTACGCTCCAACAAGGAGACCCTGGAAGGTCATCACATGCCCTCCTTGACTTCCACAAAGGAATGTGATATGAAACTAACACTTTACATGCTTTACCTGGTTAACCTTCCCATTCTATAGATGAGGAGACTGAGGCCCAGAGAGGTTAAGCTCGGGTCATAGAGCCAGGACATGGCAGAACCAGGATTTGAACCCAGGCCTTGCTGGCTCCAAACCCAACGCTCTGTCTCTTCTGCAGTGATATACCTTCTGTGTGGCCCCACACTGGGACTGTGCCCCATGCCCACCCACGCTGGCTCACCTTGCAGGAACGCAGGATAATGACGCCTGAGTTTTTATAGTTCTTCTTCTTCTGCTTCTTGGGGTTGATACACTCAAACTCCCGCTGGGCAACACAGGAGAAAGAGGAGCTCAGCTTGGTGCTGCTGTGGGGACTGACCCTCCCCTGGGCCCCAGAATCTACTCCACAGCATTGACCAAGGGGCAGCATGCCTCCTCCAGGAAGCCCCCCCAGAAACGGTTCCTGCCACCTTGGGCTCATGCCAAGCTATATCTGCCCAAGGTCAGAAGATGTGCATCTGCCCTCCATCCCCAGACAACTCATCCAAGTCATGTCCACTCATGCACCCAGAACTGTCGCCCAGAGCCTGACTTCTCAGAGTTAAATAGACAGCTCACTATGCTCTAGGTACTTTACCTGTTTAATCTCATTTAATTCCCACTCTACTCTTCTGCCTCCACTTGACAGATGGGGAAACTGAGGCTCAGAGAGATTAAATGTCTTGCTCAAGGTCATAAGGCAGAGAGGTGGGATCTGATCCCCAATCTGCCTGATTCAAAAACCTGTGCCCCTTCCCCATCCCCTGCCGAGGTCCTGGGGTCACGCACGTGTGCACATCTTACCGGGATGCCGTCACGAGCCTCACACATCTGTGACACCGAGGTCTGGAACTCACCGATGAAGTCATGGCCCCCGTCGTTGTCATAGTCATAGCACATAACCTGGAGTGGGTCCAGCGAGGTCACCCCAGAGCTGCCCCACAGGAGGCACTCGCCAGCTCCTCTCAGCTCCCTGAGCAAATCCCATGCCTTTTTTGGGGGGTGGTACCTCCCTCTCCCCCCAGATCTGACTGGGTGGCTTGGGATGATGCCGGTAGCTCCTGAACTGCCTCCTGCAGGAAGCCTTCCATGATTGCCGGGAAAAGGAGAAAGGGTGCCTGCTCTAGTAATGAAGGCCATTCCCTCTGGAGCAGGAAGCTGCACACCTCACAGACCTGACACTGGGCTGCTAATCTGTCTTGGGTTGTGGCCCACCTGGCCTCATGGGCTATGGTCTGGAGTCCTCCCTAGACTGGTATTTTCTTCCTGAGATGGGCACAGAAAGTCCCAGCTTGATATGCTCTTTAACTTAGCTGCCATGACACTCCTGGAAGGAAGGCAGGAATTGTTGTACCCATTGTACTGATGGGTAAACTGAGGCTCTGAGTGGGAAGCACTTGCCCAAAGTCTCACAGTGGCAGTAGTAGACCCAGAACTAGAACCCAAGTTTCCTGGTGCCCTGCCTGGGGATCCCTACATGGTCTCGGGGCCTCGCCCCACCTCGTTTGCTCTCAGACATGGCCCCTGAGGACTTAGGGCTGTAGAGACTAGTAATCATCACCTTCATCAAAGCAACAACACTTGGTTGTTTCCAAGGTGATTCTACATTCATTATCCTAGCTAGCAGCACACAGCCCTCTGGGAAAAAAAGAGCAGTCACTCTGTTCCCATTTTAGACAAGGGAATCACAGAGATGAGGACCCTGCCCAGATCACTCAGAGGGTCAGGCAGACCTGGGACAAGGACTCAGGTCTCCTGCCCCTCCCCCCACAAGGGTTCTTTTTCCAGAGCTTTGCCAAGGCACCCCCAGGAAGCCTCAGGTAACCAGGATGCCGGAGCTGGTAGGGCGGGCAGCAGAGTTCCCATAGCCCCCCTCACCTGAATGGGCTTCTCCATGTCCCCATCACACAGGGACACCAGTGGCACAGTGAATGGCTTCCACACGGGGTCCAGAGTGTACTTGATCACCTGCAGGACAGTGAGGGGCAAGGGTGAACTCAGGCCCAGGGCCGGTACAGCTCTGGGGTTGGGCCAGCCCAATGGGACAGGGAGTGGCAAGGTGGAGAGACCCACAGCCATGCCTCTGGGGATGGAAGTGAGCACCCCTGTGATGGGGAGGGAACAAGTCCTTTAGGGGCCAGTTTGGGTTTTCCTGTGTACCGCAGGACTGTGACTGCCTAGCCCCGTCCTGAGCTGTCGGGTGTGGCCGGACTACAGACCCACTGGCTCAGAGACCCCTGGAGCCCCACACACCCACCTCAGTCCTGTGGACCAGCATCCACTTGCCATCACCTCCTGGTTTATAAAACTCGAGAAACGGGTCTGACTTCCCAAAGAGGTCCTGGAGGAAGCGGGAGAATGAGGGTGAGGAAGGCATAACTCCACCAGATTCAGATGGGGTGGGGGTGTGGCCCTGCCGCCTCCCACACCTGGCGTCAGGAGTGAGGGCTGTGGGCAGAGCCAGCCTGGCCCCTCTCCTCAGCCTCTGCAGGGCTCAGCAGACGCCCAGGGCAGTTGCAGCCCCCTGGGACCAAGCAGCAGCCCCAGGAGAAACTGCCCCATCCTGGGGTTACCAGAGCTTGGGCTCAGAGACCCTAAGACCTGGAGCCTGTAGAAGTTACAATTCCAGCATCTTCAGTGGGGCAGGACGTCAAGAGGGAGATTGTTCCCAGGGCAGAGGGAGGCACCCAGCAGGATGGGATTTTAATTCATTTTAGTGGGATTCTGAAAAACAAACTATCCTAGCAGAAGAGTCCTTTAAAACTCCATTTATTTAAGAAAACATGGACTCTAAAGAGGCTATATTCAAGAGGGGGAGACATAAAATAAATGAGTAAGTAATATACATGAGGCAGCAATTAGTGTTAAGGAGACAAATAAAGGAGGAGGGGGCGGGAAATCAGGGACCACTGCAATTTCAGGGAAGGCCTCACTAGGAGGTGACATGGAGGTGAGAGAGGGGCCTGTCATGAGAATATTCAGGGTAAAGAACATCCCAGACAGAAAAGACAGCAAGTGCAAAGGTCCTGAGGCAGGGCGGTGCCTGGTTTAATCCTAGGACAATGAAGAGGCTGATTTGGCTAAAACAGAATGAAAGTAGGGAATGAGGAAGGGGTGAGGTCAGGGAGTCAGGGGGAGCTGAGGACACATCAGGTGGGGTCCTGTAGGTTACTGTAAGGACCCTAGCATTTACACTACATGCGATGGGGAGCCCCAACGAGTGGGTTTCCAGCCATGTCTCGAATATCTCTAAGTGATAGGAAACTCACTACCTCAGTGGGGAAGCAGTCCTAATTGGGGGTGTCAGTAGGACTGTGTGCTATGGACTTGTCCCTGGAGGGGCAATGAAGGTGGTGGCCAGAAGTCCCAGGCCACACAACCCCAGGGCTGGGGGAGGGTTGCTGCTCCTTGATGGAGAGCCCCCTCCCTTGCCTGCCTCACCTTCTTGTCCAGCTTCCTGCCCACCAGGCTCAGCGTGATGACCCGATTGTCTGAAAGCTCCTGGGCAGCAATCTGTAAGGCCAGAGGAACATCGGGGGTCGGGGTCTGTCCTGAGACTCCCTCTGGCCTCCGTTCAGGCAGGGTGGACACAGGTTGCCCCAGGAGTCAATTCTCCAGGGCTAGGAGGGGAGTGGTGGGGAAGAGTAGTGCCAGGTGACCTGGGACAAGTCTGTCGTCTTCCTCAAACCTCAGTTTCCATCTTCTGGAAGATGGGGGTAATAACTCTTCTGGATATGAGGAATCAGAAAGTGACCCCAATGTGGCTCAAGAGATGGGCCATGAGATGGTGGGGGGGAGATGAAGCAGGGACCAAACATGGAGGGTGGTCTTGAGCCCTAGGGAGAGGCTCTGGGCCAGCGAGCAGCCTGACAGACCCTCTCATGTCCCCACTGCAGATCCAGGGAGCACACACAACCACCTCAAAACACCAAGGTGTCGGAAATTCTAACAACTTCACTGTGCAGCCAGGGAAACTGAGGCCCAGGGCAGGCAAGGGGCCACCCAAGCTCCCTCTGCTGTCTAGTCAGCTCACACCGCTCATCTAGCCTCCATGCCCTCCCCATCAGCCATGGCCCTCTGCCCCAGGCCAGCCAGTGATGCACCACCTGGGTGACCTCGAGGCTGCCATCTGCCCTCTCCGGGCCTCTCCCTCTCACCTCCCCAGAGTGGCAGGGAAGGCCCTCTGGCTAACAGCAACCCAAATGGGCTGGGCCCTCCCTCGGCTAGGACTTCCTCTGCTCCCACACCTCTGGAATGGCCTCACCTAATGAGCTATTTGACCCTGAGAACCACAGACAGAGGCCAGGCTAGAGGCCCCTTCTCCCCTTCCTCCCCTCCAGCTAAGACTTGCTCAACAACCCCATAGGGTAGGCCCTATTACTGCCCCCATTTCACAAGAGGACAGAACCCAGGTCTGGAGGCGAACTGCTGGAAATGCCAGAGGATGGCATACCCGCTGGGTGGGGTCCTTCTGGGCTGGCTTCCATGTGGAGGGCAGCTGGCTTGTGGAGGCATTTAGATGGGGAGGTTTTAAACCCCAAGAGGTCGGGGAGGCTGGGAGGGGACATTCCAGGTGGCAGGAACAGTGGATGAGGGCCTGGGGTAAGTGCAGGGTATGCTAAGAGTTCAGTTTGCCTTGAACCCAGGCCATGGACGTGAACGGGGTAAAAAACAGCTGAGACTGCTGGCTCCCTCCCAGCCTGGAATGCATGGCTCCACAGGCAGTGGGGAGCCAGGAAGGCTCCAGGGCAGGGGAGTAAGGCCTGTGAACACACACAGGTACAGCCCTCCTCCCTCCAGAACCCCTGGCGTCACACAGGCTCTGAAGAGGGACAATCCAGGAGCGAACCTCACTAGCTGAACCGCCCAAGGGCACTTTCTCTCTGGGTTTCAGTTCCCTCATCTGTAAAACCAGGTTTCCCTGCTTCCGGGAGTCTAATGACCGAAGAGCTCAGCCGCTCAAAGGGCCTGCGCATCGCAAGAATCACTGCGCATCAGAGGAATCATTGCGCATTGCAGCCACAGGCAGAGTTCCGATGGGCAAGGCCCTGAAACGCCTGAAAGACGCCCAAGGGGCCAGTGCCGGGAGTGGATGCAGGGAGGGCTCTGGAGGCCTCCAGGGAGGAGGAGTAGTGCCCCTGCCTGGGGAGCCACCGTGGGGACCCCTGGCAGTGCCCCCCACTCCCCAGTTTGGCAGCCCCAACACATCATATGTGGAGCCAGGAGCCCGTTGCTAAGAGACCTGTTGCTAAGTTGTAAGTTGGGCCTTTTTACTCCAAACAAAGCTGGTGATTATCTGCCAGTGAAGTGGCTCATTGATGGGGGAGGGCAGTGGGCAGTGTGTGGGGGGCCTGCAGAGAGCGGGGAGGGGGGCTGGTACCGTAATCAAGCCCTTCCCCGCAGGCTTGTCATTCATTAGCAGCAGAGGCTGAGTGATCTTCTTGCTGGAGACAATCTGGAGGGAGAGAAGAGAGGCGCTCATTCTGAGGGCTGGGGAGGAGACCCAGGGAGGAAAAAATCCTCAACAGGCACTGCTCACAGCACGATGCTCCATGCCAGGCGCTGGCTAAACCTCCCCCTGCGTGATCCCCGCCATGGGAGGCAGACAGCAACCACTGCTAACCCCACCGGGCAGCTGAGGAGACTGAGGCCCAGAGAGGTTAAGACACTTGCCCGAGGTCCCACAGCTGGGATAGAATCCCAGCAGTCGGATTCTGCTGACCTGGTTGTCCCCAGGAAAAGGCTCTTGTAAGGCTCACTTTCTGGAGACTGCTGAAGGGAGGTTAGCCAGGTAACTGCCTCCCCCAGAGTCATCCAGAGACCCCCACCCTCCCTCAGGGTGTGATCCCTGATGGAGAGGATCAAACCCTGACTCATCCTATGTATTTTCATTGCTTTGAATAGTGAATACATTCACACAGAGTTCAAGGATCCATACAATATAGAAAGGACAAGTGGAACACATTGTAAAGTCTCCCTCCCACCCGTCTCTGTACACCCCATTCCCACACCCTCCATGTGCCACCACAGTTCTGCTTCTTGGGGAAAAGGCCAGTGTTTCTTTGTGCCAATGTGAGCATATTCCTAGTCTCCCTGTGCTAGCTTTTCTCCCTAGGTCCTCTCTCTGCCCTTCTCCACCTTCTCTATGCCACTGAGGACTGCATCACCTGGCTCCCCTGTCTTACAGCTTGTTGGGGTTCAGCCAACGGGGGTGCCAGCAGGAGCTAGGAGAGCAGGAGGGGAGAAGGGCTGGGCTGAGCCTTGGCGGAAGCTTTGCTGCTCATCATCCGCCTCAGCTCCAGTCCAGAGGCCTCCCCGTGGTGGCCACAGCTCTCCCCAGGACCTGGCAACACCACTTCCTGCCCCGCCCCTCCCTCCAGGCTAGGGTGACTGGGCTTCTGGCAGGTGTCAGCCCTGTAAAGGTTTCCTCAGCCCTTGTCGGTTCCTGCCCCTGCCCACTGGTCCTAAAGCTCTCTCCTCCATTACCCTTTGAGGGTGTAGACACATGGCGGGGACCCTGAGAGACACACCCCACTTCTTACACAACTGCTGGGCCCTTGCTTTTTTCATTGAATATCATCTCCTGGAAGGCCCAGGGCCTTTCAGTCTCTACTAGAACCTCTCGAAGCATTTTCCATTTTATTCACCCACCATCCCTACAGACTGGGCAGAGAGGTCATCACTATCCCCAAGTAAAATATGGGGAAAGTGAGGCTCAGAAGGGTGTGGGGCTTGCCCTAGGGCACACAGCCATTAACAATGATCGGAACTTGTATCAGGAGCTCTTAGCCCTGCAACCTCCGTAAGCTCACCAAGGAGTGAGCTGGAGGGGGAAATGTGGCCCACAGGGGGACAGGAAGAGGCCCAAGGTCACACAGTGAGCCAGCCATCAAGTGGGACTATCATGGGTGTCTTGGTTGCTGGTCAGATGCTCCCATCCCAGGAAGTCCAGACCACACTTGCTTACTTCTACCACTGAGAAGCTCTGGCCACAGGGCACCCCACTCCTGTGTGGCACTGTGCTCAGTGTCTTCCGAGGGGAACACTTCAGCCTGGCCCCAACCCCACCTGCCTACTCCCCCCTTTCTGTGCCCGCTGGCCCCCAAGGCTGTCGGCATTTGTGATGCCACCTCGGGAGCCAGGCGGGAAAACGGGACCAGGGAAAGCAGGCAGCAGCAGACTCTCCAGGGGGCTGCCCCATCCTCGGGAGCTAGGTGACTTATGGCGGCACTGCACTGACCCCGCCCTCCTGGAGGAGCCCGGCTCACCGTGCCCAGGCTGCAGGAGAACTGGCCCAGGAAATCATGCTCCTCGAGCTGCGTGCTGGACTTGTCCTGGTCGAACAGGGCAAACTTGAGCTTCTGCACCTCCTCAAAGTGGTAGTCAAGGACGAACTTCTTGGAGAAAGCGGGGTTGAGGTTGTTGACTGCAGTTTCTGTCCTGTCATACTGGCAGGGGGCAGGGAAACAGGTGTCAGAGTCAAGTAGCTGGTTCAACCCTTCTTGGGCTACAGGGAATCATGGTGCTTACTTGCTGAACACCCAATTCTGTGCCAGGCACTCATGGCCAGTTACCCGGGTGGCTGAAACAATCATTACTCCCAGCTCACAGATAAGGACACTGAAGCACAGAGACGTTAAGTGACTCACCCAAGGTCGAACAGCTAGAGGGCAGGGCCAAGGTTTGAACCCAGTCCTGACTCTACCATTCACACTTTTTTTTTTTTTTTTGCGGTACACGGGCCTCTCACTGTTGTGGCCTCTCCCGTTGCGGAGGCGCAGGCTCAGCGGCCATGGCTCACGGGCCCAGCCACTCCACGGCATGTGGGATCTTCCCGGACCAGGGCACAAACCCCTGTCCCCTGCATCGGCAGGCGGACTCTCACCACTGTGCCACCAGGGAAGCCCACCATTCACACTTTTAACACACTGGTCCTGACTCCATACCCAGGTTCCAAGGTAAGAGGTCGGACCCTGTCCCTGCCTAGGTTAAGTGACAGAGGGAGTCCCTTTTCCCGTCTGGACCTCAGTTTCCCCTTCTGTGAAATGAAAGGACTTGACACTTGCGGCTTTCATCCTTTTTATGTGGGGAGAACCCTTTTTTCAAACCACATTTTACATGGAAGCTGAGAGGAGAAACAGAGAGAAGGAGGGGTACTTAGGGGGGAGTGGGGTCAGGGGCTCCCCATCTCCCTGGAGGCAGGTGTCTGTACCTTCCTCGAACCCTGGAATGTCAAAACCAGGAAGCTAGCGGCCCCCACCCCCCACCTAGTGTGGAGACCGAGGCCTGGGGAAGGGCAGGGCCTTGCACTGTGGGACCCTGGTGGGGCTGGGACTGGAACCCCGCCTCCCAGCCTCTCTGTACTGAAGCCCCAAACCGCGGAGTCTGGGTGACAGTCTATTTTGGGGCCTGGGCTGTGTTGATTTTTCCTCCCACCCATCCCATTTCCAAGGGCCAGAGAGCAGCAGGGATGGAAGAGGTCTTGGCCCTGAGCTATTTTTAGCCAGGGTGTCTGGCCTGGGTGGGAGCAAGATTGTCAGGGAGGGTGGGGGGCATGCCATGAGTGGGGGTGGGTGCAGTGGGGGAGGACATCACTCCCCGAGGGGCGGGGCGGGGGCGGGGGGAGTTCCGGAGACCTGTCGGAGGGGACTCTGGCCATGCTGGCCTCAGGCCTGGGGCTCCCCCGCAATCCTCGGCGGACCTCATGCCCCACCTCCCACTTCTGGCTGTACCACCAACGTGCTCGGTGAGACACGTAAGTCCCTCCCCATTCTGGGCCCCAGCTCTCCTCTGTAAAATGGGTCAACAATCCCAGCCCATTTCCTTGGCACCATAAGAAGGAGCCAACATCTGTGGAAACTCTTTGTAAACCACAGTATGTTCTGTGGGACGCCCACCGAAGCCTCATTAAATAACTATGAAAAATAGAAACATATTTTGGAAAATTTATGTGCATGTAAAACTATCTGGAAGGCTGGATACCAAACCATTAACAGTTGGTTCTCCCTGACAGGCGGGTTCCCAACCATTTTGACTTTCTTCTCTAGGTCTACCTGGATTTTCTAAATTTACTGCAATGAATATAGACCCCTTTCGGAATAGGAAACAAAGCCATTTTTAAACACTGAAAGTCTTAACAGTTTGGATTTCTCAATATCCTTCCTTAAGTTGCATCTTTCCCCAGCCCTCAGGCCAAAGTCTTCCAGCTCAGAAGTCCTTGGCTGTGGCACCATCAACATCCCCAGCTCTGGGACTCTCCATGGTAGGCAGGGAAAGAAAATCCTCATTTCACAGATGAGGAGACAGGCTCAGAGAGGGATAGCCACCTGCCCAAGGCCACACAGCAGGGAGTGACAGAGCTGGGTCTTGGTCCAGCTCTGGGACCAAAGCCTGAGTTCCCTATTTCTCTGTTTGCTCCTCACTGACTGTGCTCATTTAGGAATAAGAAGGGAAAGTTATTTTAAAAATGAAAGCAAGCATTTTGCAAAACTCTAAGGTTTTAACTATATATTATAGTAACTTAAAATATTATAGAACACTAAATATAAAATTATATAATTATAATAAACACAAATATAATTATTTTAAGTACTGTTATAAACATTTTAAATAAAATTTGATTTTCAGAATAACAATTTTCTAAGTAACCCCCGGCCCACACTGCAAGTACTTCCAAGGGCCTGACCCCAGGTCCCTGGGATCCAATGAGAGCCCCTCCCCAGCGACCGAGCCACCCTCCACCCGTTGCAGCTGCGCACAGAGGGGCCTCACCTCGCTCCACCTGCCATCATTCTCTGTGAAGAGGACACAGAAGGGGTCGGACTTAGAGGTGACGTCCCGGTCCAGCAGGTTCTGGCCGCTCACTGACAGCTCCACCTTGCACACGCAGTACTGGGAGCCCACGGGGGCCACCCCCGGTGCTGGGGCACCTCCACCCGGCATGTAGGCCATGGGGGTCGGCAACGGCAGCAGCAGCTCCTCGCAGTCTGAGGGGACAGCATTGGGGGTCAGAGAGGGGACAGACATCTGCTACGCCACTCCACCCTGGGGAGGCGTCACCACCTGACCCTCAAGATGTGGGTAAAGATGGAACAAAAGGAGTGTGTGTGGGGCGGGGTGGCAGTGTGGAGGATGACATGGGCAAAAGCTTGAAGAATGCAGGAAATGCGTGAAAAAGGAGTCTCCGGTAGGTGTGTTTAGTTTGTCTTTGAAGTCATTCTCTGCTTTGGTCCGTCTTTACCTGTGAGATACACACAGGTCCAAGCTGCCCCTGTCAGATCAGCAACAAATCACAGTGGACACCGGCATCCCATTCATTTTGCCAGGAAAACCTGGGCTTCTCCTGAGCAATTGGCATATCGGCATCTTGCGGCTACAACGGAGTTTGTAATTGCTCAGGTTTCCCTCACTGCTTTGGCCACTAGGAAGCTACCTTCTGGTCACTTATCCAAAACTTGACTTTGTTCATTATCTGTCTTGTTCATCCTGTATCACCAGCCTAAGCACAGTGACCGGTCCATAGGAGGCACTCAGTTTACATTTGTTGGATTAAAAAAAAGGTAAGTGTATAAATCAACGAATGGACAAACGCTCCATATCGCTCACATCTTGCCTGAGTTGGTCCTTATCCTCGGCTCTCTGTGCCTCAGTTTCCTCATGTGCTAACGACACATCATGACACAGTCCTACAAGGTGTGGTCAGATCTTATTTCCACTGGCACATCTGAAGTTCACCCAGGCCCGCCTTCCAGCATCAGCCACCCGGCAAGATGTCCATTTTGGACATCCCTATTCCCCGTTCCCCTCGCCGGGTCACGAATTTGCTCATCCCTCCCTGACTTGGCATGGCCACCCTGTGGCACACACGCAGCTCTCCAGCCCCTCCGATGGAAACTAGTTTTTACACGACAAGAATAAATACTGCAGGCAAACTGCAGTGCTGTGCTGATGCTCTGGGCTCGTGTGACCATAATGAGGTTCTGTTCTAGGGACAGACGGTGGGAGGGCGGAGGCTGAGCACTGGCTTTGTCACTGTCCAGATCCTCTCTCTGTCAGGTATGCCCAGGGCGCTGTGTCTGGAGCGGAAGAGGGGACCGCGCTCACGCAGGCCTCCTGCAGACCAGGGCTTTGTGTGCCCAGCAAGGGGCCGGCGCTCAGGAAGCGGGCTGGGGTCAGAGGGAGAGGGAGCGGGCCCAGCACTGCCACTGTGGCTCGGTCCTTCCCGCTTGGAGGACAGCCACCTCCTCGCCAGCCTCCCTGCTGCCCCTCCTTAGTCTAACCACCCCTTGTGTCCCCACAGGGGCTGGAGTGAGCTTTTTTTTTTTTTTTTTTTGCGGTACACGGGCCTCTCACTGTTGTGGCCTCTCCTGTTGCGGAGCACAGGCTCCGGATGTGCAGGCTCAGCAGCCATGGCTCACGGGCCCAGCCGCTCCACGGCATGTGGGATCCTCCCGGACCTGGGCACAAACCCACGTCCCCTGCATCGGCAGGCGGACTCTCAACCATTGCGCCACCAGGGAAGCCCCTGGAGTGAGCTTTTAAAAACACAAATTGGACCATGTCACCTCTCTGCTTAAAACCCTGCAAGACTTCCATCACTCTCCGAATAAAGCCCCGGCTCCCTCTGGGAGCCTGCAGCCCGCAGGACCTGGCTGCCCTCCGCAGCTCTCAGCCAGCCTGGAACATGAGGTCCTAGAGGGCTGGAGCTGGGTAGTCTTCTTACCGCAGGATCCCAGCTCTGGCACAGTTCTTGGGACTTGGTAGACACTCAGTAAACACTCTAGAGTGAATGAACGAGCCTCAGTGTCCCCCTCTGGAGGGTGAGGCGATTTTAGGACTTGCCCCGCCAGAGTGAATAAGGATCAGAGACATCATGTGGGTGACGTGCTCAGCTTGTAGTCAGTGCTGGTCAGCATGGTCAGGTGGGGTCATGCTCTCAGAAGGAATGGCCTCCTCTCACCTCCCTCCTCTGGGGCAGTGCAGGGCCAGTTACCCACTCGACAGTCAGGGGATAAGGTATTAGTCAAGGAGTTGGAACCTGGCCTTTGTGGGTAAGTGCTTGGGGGCTGGACTCATCCACACAGAGGCTGAGAGAACACCTGTTTATGCTTACAACTACCTGGGGTCGGGTGGGGCACAAGAGTCACCCCCATTTTGCAGATAAGGAAACTGAGGCTCAGAGCAGAAGTCACCTGTACAATGTCACACAGTCAGGAAACAGAGGCAGGCTGTGAACCAATTTTCCAGACTCCCAGGCCAACATATGGCCCCAGGGCCAGGGGACTGCTGGGCATGGTGGGGACCTAGAACCAGGTGGGGGCATCTGGGGAGTCAGCCAGGCCAAAGGGAGCCTGAGGCTAAGAAGACCCCGGCGCCCCCAAGGTCACCAGTTCCTCTGGGGTTACCCTGCCCGCACCCCTGTCTCTCCCATCATCACTAATGGGGTGGATTCCAGCTCACCCACCCCTCTCCACCTCACAAGCCCCCTTCATGACATGATAGATGCCATTTGGGCCACCATCCCCCATACTGCCAAGTCAGAGACCTCTGTTTTCATCCCGTACCTGAGGGGTATCAGGTACACACACCCAGGTTCACACATTTCTTTGTGCACGTCACACCGATACTCACGCACACACATGCCCGCAGGCTAACAGATGCAAAGGCAAGCGCTTGTATGGACACTCTGGGGCCACTTCTCCCCCACCCTCCCCCTGGTCTGAGCTACCATCATTCCTTGCCTAGGTTACTGCATTGTCCTCCTACCCCTCACTGGCTCCAGCCTGGCTGAGGGTGTGGCCAGGAGGGCCAGGTCCAGGGGACAGTCGGGCTGGGCCAGGCTCCTCAGAGCCCACTGTGGCCCCACCTGGATCAGCTTGCAGGCCCCAGAGAGAGTGAGTGATGAGTGGGCGGGGAAGGGGCACTCCTCCCCCAGCTAGGGGCAGGTCCCCCATCCCCAACTCACCCTCTGCTTGGAAGCTTCTGGATCCCCGAAACGGGGAGCACATGATGTCTGGAGTTGGGGCGGGGGGGGTCAGAGTGGGCCCCTCTGTGCTGGCCGGCAGCGGGCAGGCAGGCCAGACCCTGAGGCCTGACGCAATGGAAAAAGAAACCACGGCTTAGGCTGGGCCGGGCCCCCTCCCCTCCTACTCCAGCAGGAGGGCAGGCAGGCAAGGTGTCATTAAGGGAGGGTTGGGCCTGCCATGTGCATCTGGGCAAGATGGAAACGCTCCCTGGGGCATCACCGCAGCACAGGTAATTTGAGGTTTCAGGCTTGGAGAGGGGGCCTGGGGAGCTGGGGCCTGCTCGTGGATGGTCCTGACTCCTGGCCCAGATGGACACAGGCCTTCTGGGGTGACCAGAGCCCCGGGGAAGGAATTGGAAGGCGGGGATACAAAACTAGCAGTCCCTTTTACAGATGGGTTAACTGAGGCAAAGAGTGGGCAGGGCTTGGGAATTCCCATTCATTCATTCAGCAAACATTCCTTGAGCACTCTCTCGGGCTTCAACAATGAACAAGACTGAGGCTTAAGCTCCCACAGGGTCCGCTGGCCCGGGCTCCTAAGACATCTTACCCTTTAGGCAGAAGAACAGGGTTTGGAGACTCTGGTGCTGAGTCACAGGTCTAGAACATTCCAGTTTTAGCCAGAAACCTAGGAACCCATCCTCCTTGACCTCTCTCTTTCCTTCATCCCCCTTACCCTACTACTGCTGTCGGTTCCACCGCCAAGATGCATCCAGCATCGTCCCCATCTCCCCGCTTCCACTTCCCTGGCCCATGTCAGGTCTCCCTGAGGAACCCCAGCCCCCAGACTCTCTCTTTTCCACACCCTGCCAGAGCCAGAGGGAGTCTTTAAACATGCAAATCAGATGCTACCACAGCTCTTCCTGAAAATCTCCCAGTGGCTGCCCTTCCTTGTCACACAATCCAAATCCTCCCCAGGCCAACAGGGCCTGACCTGACCCAACCTTATGCCACACTCTCCCTCGCTCCCTGTGCCCCAGCTGCACTGGCCTCCTTCTGCTCTGCAAATACGCTAACCTCTCTCCTGCCTCAGGGCCTTTGCACTTGCTCTTTCCACTGCCAGAAATGCCTTTCTTCACATGGCAGGTCTTTTTTTTTTTTTTTTTTTTTGATTTATTTGGCTGTGTCGGGTCTTAGTTACAGCATGCAGGATCTTTCGTCGCGGCACGCAGTCTTCTCTCAAGTTGCGGCACGCGGGCTTAGTTTCCCCTCGTCATGTGGGATCTTAGCTCCCCGACCAGGGATCGAACCCGTGTCCCCTGCACTGGAAGGCGGATTCTTAACCACTGAACCACCAGGGAAGTCCCATCACATGACAGGTCTTAGTTGTCAGCTTCATGTCACCTCCTCAGAAGCCTTCCTTGGTCACCCAAGCTAATGCAATCTCAGCCCCACACTGGTTCCTTCACAGATCAATGCAATCTACAACCATTTTTACTAATTTGTCTATTTGCCTTGTGCACTGTCTGGAATGTAAGTTCCACAAGGGAGGGATCACTGTTTCCCCAACACCTAGAGCAGCACCTACACTGTGGCAAATGAATGAGGAAGGGAGCCCCTCAGGCAGGCTCTTTAACCTGCAGCCCCAGAGGAATCACAACCACCTCCCCGCTACACACAGCACTTGAGAGATCATAAAGCCCCTTCTCAGTCCCGGGACCATCATAACTGCTCCAAGAGGCCAGCACTAGAGGGGTTCATGTCCCATTTCACAGAGGTGGAAACCAAGGCCCAAGAAGGGGGCAGTGGTGCTTCTAAGCCAGGGAAGAATGGTGCTGAGGCTAAGAGCTAGGGCTGCCCTACTCCAACTTCCCCGCCCATCACTGGCCCCAGCAGCTCAGGACCCAGGAGCCCGGCTGTGCACCCCACCCACTGTGGGGAAGAGACACCGAGGTGGCCTGCAGGGGCCCCAGTTCAGAGACGGGCAGTGATGGGAGACACCAACAGAGGCAGGTACAGGGAGAGCCGGTAGGGGGCGGGGAGGCAGCGGCTGAGGTGGAGACCTGGAGACCCAGGTGGGGAAGAGGGAGATGGGAGGGGCAGTGCCGAGGTGCCCCCCACTGCAGGGGCAAGTGCAACAGCGGGATGGCCTGTCAGAACTGGGGGGCATCCTGTGCCCTCTGAAAAAGCATGCTCAACCTGATATCTGAAAAATGAAATTCTGTTTTCAGTGTGAACTGCAGCAAGTAACGCTCTACAGTCTTGTTGGCAGCAGTTACGAGGACAGGGGTGCGGTCCTCTGGTCGGTACTGTGCTGAGGGTAAGAGCACTGACTCTGGACTCAGACTGCTGGGCTTGAATCCCTGGTTCTGTCATTTACCTGCTGTGTGATCTCAGGCAAGTTACTTAGCCTCTCTGGTCTTTGTTCCCCTTCTGTAAAAACAGGAACAACAAAAGTGCTTTCATCAGGTATTGATGTCGAGGATTAAATGAGGTAAAGCATTTAGAATGACACTATGCAGCTTGTGCTATTATCAGCGATTCTTGATGGCTGGGGGCAGGGGGAGAGGTGTGTGAAGTTTATGGTGTATGTAAAGGGGACCAGGAGTGAAAACTCGTTGAGGATATGGTTCTAGGCTCCCTTTCTCAGCTGGAAGACACAGCTCAGAGATGCCAAGGGAGACCAAAGTGGTAGATAGGGGGCCAGGGAGGGAGTAACAGATTCAGACCCCACACCCACACACCCTTCAAGGTGCTACTCTCCTGGGCTGAGGGCTCCTGGGTCTTCATCATGCAGCAAATCCTGCTCAGTGGGGTCTAATCAGTGACAACAGAGGATGCTGGGGTGGCCGCAGGCTCTCTCCGCTCCAAGGGTGGTTCCCGGATGGGCCTCCTCAGCATCTCCTGGGAGCTTGTTAGAAAGGCAGGTTCCTGGGCCCCAAACAGTCCCCAGAATGGCATTTGTGCTTTAACAAGCCCTCCTCATAACACACAAATCCCAGAGGGGTGGGTAGGTGGGGCAGATTCTGATGCAGCAGGTCTGGGGAAGGACCTGAGAGTCTGCACTTCTAACAAGCTTCCTGGCGCTGCTGAGGCGGCCCATCTGAGACCATACTTTGAACACCAAGCTCCTAGGCGGGAGGCTGCTACACGGCCCACCAGTGGCTGACCATACCGCAGGGATGGCTCTGGTTTAGCCCGCTCTTGGCCTAATTAGGCAGATGTCATACTTGGTCCCCATACAAGCCCTGCCAACTTCACACGCTGAGTTCCCACCAGGTCTCGGCAGATGTCTGAGTTTGCAGCCTCTGGTCTAGATGGTGACACTCTGGTAACTGGAACCCTCGGCTAACCAGATGCCTGGTCCCCACTAGCCCTGATGGCTGCATTTACTGAACTTACAGGGTCAGAACATGCCTTGAACGCATCCAGATCTAAGTTGCCTCCTTCACCCCATCTCCCAGATGAGAAAGATCCAGGAAGTCAAATGGCAACTGTACTAGGGTTCTCCAGAGAAAACAGAACCAATAGGGTATCTACATATATAGAGAGAGATTTCTTTTAAGGAACTGACGCATGAGCTTGTTGGAGAAGACAAGTCTGAAATCTGCGGGGCAAAACTGAAGGCTGGAAATTCAGGTTAGAGTTGATATTGCCGTCTTCAGTCCGAAATCCACAGGGCAAGACGAGCAGGTTGGAAACTAGGTAAGGTTTCTATGTTGCAGTCTTGGGGCTGAATTCCTTCTTCTGGGAGAAACCTTAAGTCTTTGCTTTTAAGGCCTTTGATTGACTGGATGTGGCCCACCCACGTAATGGAGGATAATCTGCTTTAATACAAGTCCACTGATTTAAATGTTAATCGCATCTAAAAAATACCTACACAGCAACATCAGACTAGTGTTTAACTGAACAACTGGTCACGATAGCCTAGCCAAGGTGATACATAAGATTAACCATTGTAGATTAATCATTGTAGCAACCTAGAAGACCTGCCGTGGGGCAGGAAAATAGGGTGCTGAAGCTAGAGTTCTCTGCCAGCCCTTCCTAACTGTGGGAGCTAGGAGAGCCCACTCCCACCCTGTCAGCTGGCAGGGAAGAGAGGGGGTGGCATGGCTGCGGTGATGGAGACAGGATATAAAATGAGAGTAATAATAACGCCTGCCCCAGGCCCTGTGCCCAGTGTGTTATGGACTTTAACTTCTATAGCTTCACAACATCCTTGAGGTGTTATCACCACTCCCATTCTCCAGAAGAGCAAACTGAGGCTTGGAAGGACGTGCATTCCAGAGCCTCTGCTAATATGACTCAGGACAAGTCATTTGGTCTTTCTGAGTCTCAGTTTAGTTTTCTTATCCATCAAATGTAAATTACACTATCTATCTACCTTACGTCTGGTACTGTATATATGTCCATGCCTCTCTTTCGCTTTGTCACAGCTTACCCTTCCGCATGGCACAGGGAGATCAGCTCAGTGCTTTGTGACCGCCTGGAGGGGTGGGATAGGGAGGGTGGGAGGGAGGGAGACGCAAGAGGGAAGGGATGTGGGAACAGATGTATATGTATGACTGATTCACTTTGTTATAAAGCAGAAACTAATTTAAAAAAATGTAAATTACAAAATGCCTGACACACTGCAGGTACTCGCTCAAATGAGAAAATCCTCTCCGGGACTCCCTACTGTTCTCAGGACAATGTCCAAACACCCTGACAGCCGCCGCACCCTGCTCCCCCCCCCCCGCCCCGCCCACCGCACTGCCTCAACACATTTCTGGCTCTAGCTATGCTGTTTACTACACAGAGTTCCAACAGTACCTTTTCATGCCTCTGTAATTTTGCACATGCTGCTCCATCTGCCTGGAATGCCCTTCCCTCTTCTTCACTTAGCTCTGTCATTCTTCAAACTCAGCTCAGCAAAACCAAACGAAATCAATGCCACTATGCCTTCCTGCCCCCACCCCCAGGATAAAATTTAAAAAGCTGGCAATACCAAGTGTTGACAAGGATGTGGAGCAACTGGAACTCTCATACGTCACCAACAGGAGTGTAGATTGGTACAACCGCTTTGGAGAAATGTTTGGCAGCGACTACAAAGCTAAATAAATGCATCCCTTATGATGACCCAGCAACGCCCAGCAGAAACACACAATATGTTCACCAAAAGACACACCGGAGAACTTTCAGAGCAGCACTATTTGTAATAGCCCCAGGCCGGGAGTCCCCTAAATGCCTATCATCTGGAAAAGGGATAAATAAATGGTGAACGTGCACACAGTGGACTACACTGCCACGAGCATGAAGGAAGCACAAGGACAGCAACAATATGAATAGGTCTTATGAACATATTGAAGGCAGGAAGCCGGACGCAAAGGAGCATGTCATCCTGTATAATCTCATTACATGAAGTTAAACCCAGGCAAAACAAGTCTATGCTGCTGGAGGGGCATTGCAAGATAGTGGGGGAGGGTGTGAGTAACCGGACGGGGCTACCAGGGGCCTTCAGTGAGGGTCACCTTTGTTTCTCAGTCTAGGGGCTGCTAACATGGATGTTTTTGGTTTGTGAACAGCCACTGAGCAGGAAGTCTGCTCTATTTTGTATATTATACTTCAAGAAAACGTTTTTTAAAAAAACACAACTTGGGGACTGCTCTACAAAGTGCCCCCTGAGCCCCTGGCCCTGGAGAGGGAAGCACTTACATTGTTACCATATTGCAACCACTGGCTTAGGAAATGTCACCCTCACTTGAGCTTAAAGATGGGACCAGATCTTATTTTCATCTCTGTTGTTTCCAGCGCAGAGGGGCATAGAACGGGAGCTCGACAAACGTTTGCTGAAAGTTGAAGGAAGAGTGAAGGGGAAGGGAAGAGAATCTGTGGCATCTTGGAATTGCAGAAGCCTACAGATTCACAGACTCACAGAATCCCAGGGTTTGGGAATTCTAGGATTTCGGAAATCAGGAGTTCTCTGAATCTCTGAGCTGAAAGGCTTTACAGTTTATCTGGTGCCACCTTCTAGCCGCAGCCCTACCACCCCAATGTCCCACAGCGCTGGTTCTCTGAAGTGGGGGGGTCCATCCCCAAGCTGCTAATACTCCCTGGGGCCCTCGCTGCACACCCACTGCTGCACTGGCTCCTGCCAGGCGGTGCACAGCCCCTCAGAGAGCAGACTAGTGCTCCCGTCAAGGTGGGGGGCGGGCAGCATCTTGACACAAATCACTTCCCTACCTTAGCTAAAGCTGCTGAGCTCTGAAGACGCTGCACTCCCAACAGGCAGCCAGGCCAACATGGGGATAAATATAGATACAGACGGCATGGGGAGGAGGCTGCTGCAGGGGTCAGCCCTGACGCCCCCCCACCCCCAGCTCCCCTGAGGCTCCCAGCTGTGGCCAGACCACACCCAGAGGGAGGCTATTCTCTGTAGCCACCACCAAATCACTAAGCTCTGGACTCTGAGGAAGGGGGCCTCCTCCGGATCCCCAGGACCCTGGTTCAGCTGAGCCTTGTTCTGAAGGGCTTGATCCCGGGTTATCTCCAGCCTGTTGCCCCAGGGGCTGGTCCAGCAGGCTGAGAGGCAGCCTCCACACTACCGCCCAAGGAGTCCAGGCACTGGGTTCTGCCCGCTTCTGCTCCCCCTTCCCTCTAGGTCTCAGCTCCTTCATCTGCAAAGTGCGGCAGGCGACGCCCTGCCCTCCTGCTTCCCAGCAAGTGCTACAGGGGACGGGCGTGGATGGACTCTGGAATGCAGGAAGAACTTCGGGGACCTCGGGGTGAATCTGGCCAGGCTCAGAGAGGGGGGACCAAGCTAATGGAGGGAGGAGGGCATGGTGACAATGACCACCAGCCAAAGTCATTCCAAAGTAGCTTCATTTGAAAGGGACTGTGGGGCAGCCTCAGGGACTGGGACCCAGCCCTGGGGCCCTACCCCCTGGCATCCACACCCACCCAGGGGCCTACCATGGGGAGACTAGGAGACAGGGGCTCCCAACTCGCTATGTGAACTCCCCACTAGTCCCTTCCTCTCTCCGCCTCAGTTTCCCTGCCTGTCAGGGTTCAGGCCCCTTCTGGCTTTGGGGAGTCTACATATGCCCCTCAGTCTTTGCTGGGCTGCTCTGGGATTCTAGCCCCAAGCTCCTGCCCAGGAGCTCCAGGCTGATTGGGCCTGAAAGGTCATCTGGGCTTGCTCAGTACCCGAATCCCCTCGTGGGCGCCTACAGTGGCTGGGCACCCTCTACTCACATCCCTCTGCAGACTGAGCTCCCCACCTTCTGTTAATGGCTTTCACCCCGCCACCCTGAAGAGGCGCCCACCCGCCCCTTCTCATCCAGACGCGGGGAGGGGCCTCTCTGAGCCTCTGCATCCCAGGCAAGAAGCCCACAGCCCAGCCCCAGGCCCTCCTCAGTAAGTCCTCCTGGCCCAGGACAGTGCCAGCTGCTCCCAGGAAACCTTCACTGAGAAGATGGAAATAACAGCATTGACCGCGTGCTTCCTGTGTGCCTGGCCCTGTCCAGAGGTTCCCACCATTCTGTGCAGGCCATCCTGCAACCCCAGCAGAGGAGCCCTATTATTACCACCCCATTTCATAGAACAGAGAACTGAGGTACAAAGAGGTTATGTAACCTGCCTATTAGAGGTTGAACTGTGTCCCTCAGAAGAGGTGTTAAAATCCTAACCCCTAAGATCAGCATGTGATCATATCGGGGAACAGGGTAGCTGCAGATGTAAAGAGTTAAGATGAGGACATGCTGGAGTACGGGGGGCCCTTGTTCCCACATGACTGATGTCCTTAAGGGAGGACGATGTTAAGACACAGAGGGAAGGCGGCCATGGGAAGGAGGCAGAGACTGGAGTGACATCACCACAAGGCAAGGGGTGCCTGCAGCTACCGGGAGCTGGACGAAGCAACAAGGCACCCTCCCCTAGAAACCTGAGAGGGAGCATGGCCCTGCCAACACCTTGTATTTGGACTTCTAGCCCCCATAACTGTGAGAGAATACATTTCTGTAGTTTGAAGCCACCCAGTTTGTGGTGGCTTCACAGCAGCCCTTGGAAACTAATACACTGCCCAAGGTCACTTAGCTGGTCAGTGGCAAACCAGAGTTTGAAAGGAGATGGGGTCCACTGTGCTCTTGCCCAGCACAGCCCTCAGGGTGCCCACAGGGATGTGACTTAGACTCGGAAAGATTGTTGGGGGCCCAAAGGAGGGAGAGGTTGGATAGCATCATCTGCTGGGGGCTGAGCATGCACTCTCCTGTGTCACGGGGCGGGGACAGCCAGAGCACAGGAGGCGGGCCAGATGCCCCTAGCTCCTGACGAGACACAAGAGCCACCAAAGGAGACAGAGAGCTGCGTGGTGGAGAGAAAGGGCTCTTGGAACACACTGAGCATGTTCCCACCTCAGGGCCTTTGTAATGTGCTCTTTCCTCTGCTTTGGGCACTCCTCCCTCCTTCATTCATTCAAAAATATCCATGGAGAGGGCTTCCCTGGTGGCGCAGTGGTTGAGAATCTGCCTGCTAATTCAGGGGACACGGGTTCGTGCCCTGGTCTGGGAGGATCCCACATGCTGCAGAGCAACTAGGCCCGTGAGCCACAACTACTGAGCCTGCATGTCTGGAGCCTGTGCTCCGCAACAAGAGAGGCCACGATAGTGAGAGGCCCGCGCACCGCGATGAAGAGTGGCCCCCGCTTGCCGCAACTAGAGAAAGCCCTCACACAGAAATGAAGACCCAACACAGCCAAAAGTAAATAAATAAATAAATAAAAAATATATATCCATGGAGCATATCCAGGAAGTATCCTAGTTCCTGCTGGGATACAGCCATGAATGTCATGCCATAGGTTAACATCTCAGCTTAAATGTCACACCTCCTCCTCCAGAAGTCTCCCTGATGTAGACTCTCACCAATCTCAATCACTTCACCCTGCTTCATTCTTTTAATGGCATTTCCCACCATCTTAAGTTTTCCTGTCTCTCTGTCATTTGCTTGCCTCACTCTATCCCCCCAACTCTATTCAGAGCTCTGTAGTTGTACCCCAGCTTCGCCACAGTCCATAGAGGAGCTGTTCAAAAAACATTTGATGAGGAGCCTGCCCAGACAAGATGGTGGAGGAGAAGGACCTGAGCTCACCTTCTCTCATGAAAACACCAAAATCACAACCAGCTGCTGAACAACCACTGACAAAAAAGGACTGGAACCTACCAAAAGATACTGTACTTCCAAAGACAAAGAAGAAGCCACAACGAGACGGGGGCAGACACCAGAAGCAAGAGGAACTATAATCCTGCAGCCTGTGGGACTGCAAACACAGAAAGTTAGACAAAATGAGATGGCAGAGGAATATGTTCCAGATGAAGGAACAAGATAGAAGCCCAGAAAAACAACTCTGTGAAGTGGAGATAGGCAATCTACCTGAAAAAGAATTCAGAGTAATGACAGTGAAGATATCCAAGATCATGGAAAAAGAATGGAGGCACAGACCAAGAAGATATAAGAAATGTTTAACAAAGAGCTAGAAAATTTAAAGAACAAACAGGCTGCTCTCGCCTTCTGAGATGGCCCATACTCTGTCTGTGGAGCGTGTTTCTCTCTAAATAAATCCACTTCTTACCTATCGCTTTGTCTCTCACTGAATTCTTTCTGCAATGAGACATCAAGTACCTGAGCTTCATTAAGTCCTGAAACCACTCGGCCACGTGGGTTCAAGTCCCAATCTGGGTTTTGGCCAAGACTCCAACCTGGCCAAAACCCACAGTATTCCAACTGAGATCACACACCTGGTTTCAGGACCTGGTTAAGAGCAGGGGTGGCATATTCACCCTATATGCACTTGGGAGTGACCCAGGGGGTGCATCTGAAGCCTTGGCTTGGCCATTCTATGGCTTTGTGACCTTGGAAAAGTCACTTAACCATCCAAAAACTCAGTTTCACAATCTGCATAACACTTAGAGCCTCACTCCGCCCCATTCATTTGCAAAGTAGGTTTAGAAAAAACAGCAAACTGGGCTTCCCTGGTGGCGCAGTGGTTAAGAATCCACCTGCCAATGCAGGGGACACGGGTTCGAGCCCTGGCCCGGGAAGATCCCACATGCCGTGGAGCAACTAAGCCCATGCGCCACAACTACTGAGCCCGCGGGTCACAACTACTGAGCCCGCATACCACAACTACTGAGCCTGCATGCCTAGAGCCCATGCTCTGCAACAAGAGAAGCCACCGCCATGAGAAGCCCGCGCACCGCAACAAAGAGTAGCCCCCGCTCCCTGCAACTAGAGAAAGGCCACACGCAGCAATGAAGACCCAACGCAGCCAAAAATAAAATAAAACAAAAAATAAATAAATTAAACAAAAAACCAGCAAACCATTTTGGCCTCTACACTGAAGGCACCCAGTGCATGGCTTTAGAGTTTTTCCCCTAGATTTATATAGACAGGACTGCAGGGAGAAGAGAGCAGTAAAGTGAGAAAAATACATGCGGAAACCTTGTGACCTGTATTGTTCATCCCCTTCTCTGTGTTCCCACTCCCCTCTCCCAGGCTCTGCAAACACGCGCCAATGCCCCATTAAAGGCTGAAAAAAAAAAAAGTACACTAGCAGGGGGCTTCCCTGGTGGAACAGTGGTTAAGAATCCGCCTGCCAATGCATGGGACACGGGTTCGAGCCCTGGTCCGGGAAGATCCCACATGCCGCGGAGCAACTAAGTCTGTGTGCCACAGCTACTGAGACTGCACACTAGAGCCCATGCTCCACAACAGAGAAGCCACCACAATGAGAAGCCCACACACCACAACAAAGAGTAGCCCCCACTCACCGCAACTAGAGAAAGCCCACACGCAGCAATGAAGACCCAACGCAGCCAATAAATAAATAAATAAATAGATTAAACAACAGCAACAACACTAGCAGGAATCAATAGCAGAATAAATAAGGTAGAAGATGGATAAGTGAGCTGGAAGATAGAATGGTGGAAATCACTTCTGTGGAACAGAATAAAGAAAAAAGAATGAAAAGAAATGAGGACAGTTTAAGAGACATCTGGGACAACATTAAAAGCACCAACATTCGCATTATAGGGGTCCCAGAAGGAGAAGAGAGAGAGAAACAGCTTGAGAAAATATTTGAAGAGGTAATAGCTGAAAACATCCCTCACATGGGAAAGGAAAACAGTCACCCAAGTCTGGGATGTGCAGAGAGTACCATACAGGATAAACCCAAGGAGGAACATGCTGAGACACACATTAATCAAACTGACGAAAATGAAAGACAAAGAGAAAATATTAAAAGCAGCAAGGGAAAAGCAACAAATAACATACAAGGGAATACCCATAAGGTTATCGGCTGATTTTTCTCTGTAGGCCAGAACAGAGTGGCATGATATATTTAAAGTGATGAAAGGGAAAAACCTACAACCAAGCAAGGCTCTACCCAACAAGTCTCTCATTCAGATTTGATGGAGAAATCAAAAGCTTTATAGACAAGCAAAAGCTAAGAGAATTCAGCACCACCAAACCAGCTTTACAACAATTCTAGGCAGAAAAGAAAAGCCCACAACTAGCAACAAGAAAATTATGAATGGGAAAGCTGACCGGTAAAGGTAAGCATACAGTAAAGGTACGAAATCATCCACACACAAATATGATATCAAAACCAGCAATCATGAGAAGAGGAGAATACAAATGCAGGATACTGGAAATGCATTTGAAATTAAGAGACCAGCAACTTAAAATAATCTTGTATATATACAGACAGCTATATCAAAACCTCATGGTAAAAAAAAAAAAAAAAAAACCTCATGGTAACCACAAACCAAAAATCTACAGTAGATATACATACAAAAAAGAAAAGAAATCCAAACACAACACTAGAGATAGTCATCAAATCACAAGAGAACAAAAGAGGAAGAGAAGAAAAAAGACCTACAAAAACAATCCCAGGGCTTCCCTGGTGGCGCAGTGGTTGAGAGTCCGCCTGCCGATGCAGGGGACATGGGTTCGAGCCCTGGTCCGGGAAGATCCCACATGCCGTGGAGCAACTAAGCCTGTGTGCCACAACTACTGAGCCTGCACTCCAGAGCCCGCAAGCCACAACTACTGAGCCCGCGTGCCACAACTACTGAAGCCCGCACACCTAGAGCCCATGCTCCGCAACGAGAAGCCATCGCAGTGAGAAGCCCGCACATGACAACAAAGACCCAATGCAGCCAAAAATAAAATTAATTAATTAATTAATTTTTAAAAAAAAGAAATCAATTATAAGAAAAAAAACTGTAGGGCTTCCCTGGTGGTGCAGTGGTTGAGAGTCCGCCTGCCGATGCAGGGGACGCGGGTTCTTGCCGTGGTCTGGGAGGGTTCTACATGCTGCGGAGCGGCTGGGCCCATGAGCCATGGCCGCTGGGCCTGCGCGTCCGGAGCCTGTGCTCCACAGTGGGAGAGGCCGCAGCAGTGAGAGGCCAGCGTACCGCAAAAAAAAGAAAAAAAAAAGAAAAAAACTGTAAAAAACACAGCCACATGGAGGCTAAACAATATGCTACTAAACAACCAATGGATCACTGAAGAAATCAAAGAGGAAATTAAAAAATAACTAGAGACAAATGAAAACAAAAACACAATGATACAAAACCTATGGGACTCAGCAAAAGCAGTTCTAAGAGGGAATTTTATAGCAATACAATCTTATCTCAGGAAACAAGAAAAATCCCAAATAACCAACCTAAACTTACACCTAAAGCAACTAGAGAAAGAAGAACAAGCAAAACCCAAAGTTGGAAGGAAAGAAATCACAAAGATCAGAGCAGAAATAAATGAAATAGAGATGAAGAAAACAATAGAAAAGATCAGCGAAACTAAAAGCTGGTTCTTTGAAAAGATAAACAAAATTGAAAAACCTTTAGCCAGACTCATTAGGAAAAAAAAGGGAGAGGGCTCAAATTAATAAAATTAGAAATGAAAAAGGAGAAGTTACAACAGATGCCAAAGAAATACAAAGGATCGTAAAAGACTACTACAAGCAACTATATGCCAATAAAATGGACAGCGTAGAAGAAATGGACAAATTCTTAGAAAGGTACAATTTCCCAAAACTGAACCAGGAAGAAATAGAAAATACGAACAGACTAATCACAGGTACTTAAATTGAAACTGTGATTTAAAAACTCCCAACAAGGGGCTTCCCTGGTGGCGCAGTGGTTGAGAGTCCGCCTGCCGATGCAGGGGACATGGGTTTGTGCCCCGGTCCGGGAGGATCCCACATGCTGCGGAGCGGCTGGGCCCGTGAGCCATGGCTGCTGAGCCTGCACGTCCGGAGCCTGTGCTCTGCAACAGGAGAGGCCACAGCAGTGAGAGGCCCGCGTACTGCAAAAAAAAAAAAAAAAAAAAAAAACCTCCCAACAAACAAAAGTCCAGGGCCAGATGGCTTCACAGGTGAATTCTGTCAAACATTTAGCAAAGAGTTAACACCTATCCTTCTGAAACTATTTCAAAAAAGTGCAGAGGAAAGAACACTCTCAAACTCATTCTATGAGGCTGCTACAACCCTAACACCAAAATCAGACAAAGATACCACAAAAAAAGAAAATTACAGGCCAATATCACTGATGAAGATAGACACAAAAATCCTCAATAAAATACTAGCAAACCAAATCCAACAATACATTAAAAGGACCATACACCATGATCAAGTGGGAGTTATCTCAGGGATGCAAGGATTTTTCAATATCTGCAAATCGATCAGTGTGATACACCACATTAACAAACTGAAGAATAAAAATCATATGATCATCTCAATAGATGCAGAAAAAGCTTTGAAAAAATTCAACACCCGTTTATGATAAAAAATAAAAACTCTCCAGAAAGTGGGCATAGAGAGAACATACTTCAACATAATAAAGGCCATATATGACAAACTCACAGCTAACATCATATTCAACGATGAAAAGCTGAAAGCATTTCCTCTAAGATCAGGAACAGGACAAGGATTCCACTCTCACCACTTTTACTGAACATAGTTTTGGAAGTCCTAGCCATGGTAATCAGAGAAGAAAAAGAAAGAAAAGGAATCCAAATTGGAAAAGAAGAAGTAAAACTGTCACTGTTTGCAGATGACATGATACTATACATAGAAAATCCTAAAGAAACTACCAGAAAACTACTAGAGCTCGTCAATGAATTCAGTAAAGTTGCAGGATACAAAATTAATACACAGAAATCTGTTGCATTTTATACACTAACAATGAAAGATCAGAAAGAGAAATTAAGGAAACAATCCCATTTACCATCGTGTCAAAGAAGAAAATACCTAGGAATAAACCTACCTAAGGAGGCAAAAGACCTGTACTCCAAAAACCATAAGATGCTGATGAAAAAAATCAAAGATGACACAAACAGATGGAAAGATATACCATGTTCTTGGATTGGAAGAATCAATATTATCAAAATGACAAGGTAATCTACAGATTCAATATAATCCCTATCAAATTACCAATGGCATTTTTTGCAGATCTAGAACAAAAAATCTTAAATTTTCTATGGAAACACAAAAGACCCTCAATAGCCAAAGCAATCTTAAGAAAAATGGTGCTGGAGCAACCAGGCTCCCTGACTTCAGACTATACCATAAAGCTACAGTAAGCAAAACAGTATATTACTGGGACTTCCCCAGTGGTCCAGTGGCTAAGACTCCACGCTCCCAGTGCAGGGGGCCTGGGTTCGATCCCTGGTCAGGGAACTAGATCCCACATGCTGCAACTAAGAGTTCACATGCCACAACTAAAAGATCCCTCATGCCGCATCTAAAAAGATCCCGCATGCCTCAACTAAAAGATCCCACGTGACACAACTAAGACCCGGCGCAGCCAAATAAATAAATAAATATTTAAAAAAGAAAAAAACTAGTATGTTACTGGCACAAAGACAGACTTACAGATCAATGGAACAATGGAAAGCCCAGAAATAAACCCATGTAGCTACGGTCAATTAATCTACAACAAAGGAGGCAAGAATACATAATGCGGAAAAGACAGTCTCTTCAATAAGTGGTGCTGGGCTTCCTTGGTCGCGCAGTGGTTTAGAATCCTCCTGCCAATGCAGGGGACAGGGGTTCAAGCCCTGGTCCAGGGAGATCCCACATGCCACGGAGCAACTAAGCCACCCATGTGCCACAACTACTAAGCTTGCGCTCTAGAGCCCATATGATCCAGCAATCCCACTCCTGGGTATATAACCAGAGAAAACCACACTTTGAAAAGATACATGCGCCCCAGTGTTAATTGCAGCACTATTTACAACAGCCAAGACATGGAAGCAACCTAAATGTCCATCAACAGAGGAATGGATTAAGAAGATGTGGTACATATATACAATGGGCTATTACTGAGCCATATAAAAGAATGAAATAATGCCATTTGCAGCAACATGGGTGGACCTAGAGATTATCATACTAAATGAAGTCAGTCAGACAGAGAAAGACAAGTATTATATGATATCACTTATATGTGGAATATAAAAAAATGATACAAATGAACTTATTTACAAAACAGAAACAGACTCACTTATTTACAAAACAGAAACAGACTTTGAAATCAAACTTATGGTTACCAAACTTATGGTTATATATACACTACTATATATAAAACAGATAATCAACAAGGACCTACTGTATAGCACAGGGAACTCAATATTCTGTAATAATCTATATGAGAAAAGAATCTGAGAAAGAATGGATACATGGGACTTCCCTAGTGGAGCAGTGGTTAAGGAGCCACCTGCCAATGCAGGGGACACAGGTTTGAGCCCTGGTCAGGGAAGATCCCACATGCCGCGGAGCAACTAAGCCCATGCGCCACAACTACTGAGCCCACGTGCCACAACTACTGAAGCCCGCGTGCCTAGAGCCCACGCTCCGCAACAAGAGAAGTCACCGCAATGAGAAGCACGCGCACTGCAACAGAGCAGCCCCTGCTCGCCGTAACTAGAGAAAGCCCGCGCACAGCAACAAAGACCCAACACAGTCAGAAATAAATAAGATAAATAAATTTATTTTAAAAAATAGAATGGATATTTGTATATGTATAACTGAATCATTTTGCTATACACCTGAAAGTAACTAACACAAACTGTAAATCAACTATACTCTAATATAAAGTACAATTTTTAAAGTCTATGAATAAACAAATCTGTGGCTCTACCTAAAACAGTAAATAAACCCTTGATATATTACGCTATTAAAACAAAACAAAACACAACACATTTGTTGAGTGACGAATAGATGGTTGCATGGTGAGGGAAGCCTTTCTGGAAGGCAGGGACCCGAAGCCACAGGTGGAAAAGGAATCACGCCAACTGGGCAAAGCCCTCTTTGGTTTACAACCCCTTTCACGGCTGCCTTAAGAACCACATGAAAGGGGCTTCCCTGGTGGCGCAGTGGTTAAGAATCCGCCTGCCACTGCAGGGGACACGGGTTCGAGCCCTGGTCTGGGAAGATCCCACATGCCGCGGAGCAACTAAGCCCGTGCACCACAACTACTGAGCCTGCGCTCTAGAGCCCGTGAGCCACAACTACGGAGTTCATGTGTCACAACTACTGAAGCCCGCGTGCCTAGAGCCCGGGCTCCGCAACAAGAGAAGGCACGGCAATGAGAAGCCCGCGCACCGCAACGAAGAGTAGCCCCCACTCACCCCAACTAGAGAAAGTGTGTGCGAAGCAACGAAGACCCAACTCAGCCAAAGGTAAATAAATTTTTTAAAAAAAAACCACATGAAGAAAGCAAGGGAACAGCCAGCTTCTGGTCTAAAGCTCCCACAAAGATGAAGAAACCGAGGTCCGAGAGGTTAAGAGACTTGGTCCAGGTCACCTGGAGGATGGGTAACTCCCCCCAGCACACCCCAGACCTCTGGTTCTGCAGGCAACGGCAGCAGGTGACACCCCACCCAGATCAGCAGCCGCCATGACCACCTCCCCCAGACCTTCAGTGCCGGGAGAATCCCACCTTCTCCCAGACTCACGACTTTCCCTTCCCCCAGGCCAGCACTTGCCCCTCCTCCATCGTTGCCCTCTGACAGTGCCCCAGCACTCAGTATGGTGAGACAGAGATTCCTCCAGAAACCCCAAAGGGTGAGCTCATGATTCTTCTAGGCTCCATCACCCAACATCACAGACCCATTCAACAGGAGGCCACGAGGAGGGGTGGACTCAGCCATTAAGCCAGTAAGTGCAGGGAAAGAGCCCTGAACAAGATGGACACAGGATGCCCTTGCCATTCCTGGAGCTGACCCCCTGGGGAGGAGGGCGGAGAACAAACTGACACACACTTGAATGAATCAGATGTTGGGAGAGAGCTGCTAATGGCTCGGGAAAAGTTAAACAAGGTGACGTGATGGTGAGCGAGGGATCAGCGTCTAGTCTAGTTTCATCTCAGGGCTCTGGAGGCACGTGTGGACAGGGCTAGTGGAGAAACACTCCAGGACATGGGCCAGCACAGCCCTCTTGACGCCACCACAGAGCAGAGGCCGGGTGGCCCAAGGAAGGGAGAGGACACCTGGCTGGGAGCCAGGAGGTGCCTCGGACCCCCGCTCATTCCTCAGGCCCTGTAGGACCTCAGGAAGCCATGAATCCCCTTGGGACTCCATACCCTATTTCTGGACGGCATGGGTGGGACATGATCGTCTTCTCCAGTTGCTGCCTGCCAAGACCCTAGGGTGACCTGGCCTCCTGGCTTCCAAGGAGCCCACCCTGTGTCCTGCAGGGGACCCGGCAGGAGGAGAGGAATCCTGCCCCCTCTCTGAGGCCACAGTCTCCCAGCTGGAGGGAGATGGATTCCTGACGTGACTGCCCTGACTCAGCAGCCCCTGCAAGGGTTAGAGAAGCGGAGAGCATCAGGCAGATGGGACCCCGGCCCTGGCTGAGGGCTTCACAGTAGGGGACCTTGCCTGGCAACCTTGCTCCTGAGGGAATTCCTAGAGAATGCTCTTCTGTTTTCCATCACCCCTTAGAGCCCTGTGAGGCCAGCCCAAGGTGGGGGAAACGGGACCACCCCACTGGATCTACCATCCCCCATGGTGTTCTCTTCAGCCTAGTGGCACCTTCCTGTTCAGGACCCTGCCTGCCCCTGGAACAGCCCAGAAGTCCAACATTTGGATTCCGAGGCTCCTCTCTCCAGGAAGGAAGTGGGGGAGAGAGAAGCGAGCTGGCCTGAGGAAATCCCAGAAGGAATCCTAAATCAGTAACCACGTCAGTCTTACTAATATTCCCATGAATAATGATAACGATGGTTAACATTTACTGAGCGCTTACCGGGCACCAGTCACAGCGCTGGTGCACAAGCCCTTTGTTGTCTAATTTAATCCTCACAACTACCTTTAAAGAACTACACAACTGGGCCTCCCTGGTGGCGCAGTGGTTAAGAGTCCGCCTGCCGATGCAGGGGATACGGGTTCGTGCCCCGGTCTGGGAGGATCCCATATGCCGCGGAGCGGCTGGGCCCGTGAGCCATGGCCGCTGGGCCTGCGCATCCGGAGCCTGTGCTCCGCAACGGGAGAGGCCACAACAGTGAGAGGCCCACATACCGCAAAAAGAAAAAAAAAAAAAAAAAAAGAACTACACAACTACCCTAAAAGATTATAAAGATGTACAGAGTATTGCTCTCACTATTTTACAGGCACAGAAACTGAGGCTCTAGCTCTGACTCTCTTCTTACGTCCCTGGATTTTTAATTCTTGTGGCCTCTGGGAGGGAGGTCCCATGACCACCAGTGCACCCAACTTTGCAGAACACCTGCCCCCTGGCCCAGGTTCTAGTCTCCCAGCAGCCCTGTAAACTGGATTGTGTCAAATTTTGCTTCATTTTACCAATGGAAACGCCCTGAAGCCCTAGGAGTGACAAGGCACCCAAACAGGACACGGCAGAGGGCCAGGAGAACTCAAGTGTCCACGTTCTTAGCCCATAGTTCTTTCCATGGAGAAAACTGCCTGGGTGACCCCTCCCACTCCGGCCAGCTATGTCACATGCCTGGGACACTCCCAGCACTCACTGGGCTCCATACCAGAGGAACTGCAATAAAACCACTTTTTATGCTTGCACCCAGCCTCCATATGCACAGGCCCTGGACGATTAGCCCATTTTATAGATGAGGACCTGGAGGCTCGGAGGGGAGGAAGGTCTAGGCCAGGAGCCCACTGTTGGGTAGGCGTTCAGACCCAGGTCTCCCAAGCTCTCCATTAGGGCTGTGCAGCTGCCGAAGGTTACAGCTTGGCTCCTCTCCCCAGTTACTGAAGCTGTGGGTGCTCCAAGAAACAGAAAAAGCCCCCCATCCCTCAGTGACAGCCCACACCCCTAGGGGAGCAAAAACTAAGGGCAGACAAACAAAGGGTCACTCAGCTAATTCTCCCAGATCCTTTGCCCTTGTCACTTCACCCAGTACATAACAGGGCTGGGGGAGTCCCAGACAGTAAGAAGAACTTCCACCTGGCTAACAGAGCCGTGGGTTCCAGTGCCACCTGTCACCTTGGGCAAATCACAGCCCCTTCCCCAAAGGGGCTTGTCCAACAAGGCTGGGGGATGAAATGGGAAGAGCAAAGTAAGAACCCTCTATTTTTCAGAGAAGCAGCGCTGCGGGGGAACGAGGAACGGGAAGGAAGAAAGGGCCTTGCTCTCTCTTTCGCCATGCTCCCCCCTCCCCGCCCCCACCCTAAACACACAGGTGCCAGACAGCGTTTGAGAAAAAACTAGTTTGCAAACACACTCCGACTTCTGGGAAGCTGCCCAGTTCCACTCCCTCTCTTTGCTCCCCCTTCGCCCGCAGGGAGCTGACTCTCTAGCAGTTCTCTGGGGCCTGGGACGGAGGGGGGTTGGGGGGCTGGGAGTAGGGCACGGGGGGCGAGGAGTGGGCCCCGCGCCTGCCCGAACTCAGCACTTCCGCAGCTGCGATGATGGCGGGACTCCACCTTCCTGAAGCCCCCAGGCGCCTCCGGGGAGGTAGGAGGGTCCCTAAACCGCTGGGCTCGGACCCCGGGCGGCGCCACCGTCCTCTCGGCACCCTGCCCTCTGTTCCCCCGCGGTCGGGGCGAAGACGGAGCGCCCCCGCGTGGCCGGGTCGGAGCTCAGTCACCCAAACGCCGGAGTCCGGGTGAGCGCGGGTGGAGGGAGGGGGCTTGTGGTTCCGCAGTCCCCCGAAGCGGAACCCAGCTTCCTTCCAAGGCGCCACTGGCACCAGAAGCCGAGCCCCAAGGCCGAACTTGAGCCCTCGCGCCAGGGCGCCCCACCCGCCCCTTTCCCCGCCGGGGCCCCACTCACCCCGGGTCCCGCTACCCTCACCGCGCGGCTGCCGCTCCCCGCACTTCGGGCCTCCGGGGCATCCCCGGGAGCTCCCCTGCTCGGCTGGGCCCGCGGGCGCGGGACAGGCTCAGGGCGCTGCCCCCGCGGCCATGGCCAGCTCGCGTGCGCTCGCAGCTGCTCGAGGTTCGGTCCTCCTCCCCGGCCGGGCGGGCAGTGGCTGCGGCGGCGGCGGCTGCTGCTCGGGCTCCTCCCTCGGCCGAGGGCGGGGGCGGGGGCGGGCGTGGGGCGGGAAGTGGGAGGCGAGGCGGGCGCTTCCTGGAGGGGCGAGTGCTCCCACGGGCGGAGCGCGGAAGCTATCCTGCCCGCCCGCCGCCCGTGGCTGGCGCGCCCAGGCACTCCGGGTTGTCAGTGCCTCGGGGCCCCGAATATTCGAGGCCGGGATCCGAGGGTCTGAACGTTCCAGGCTAGGACTCCGCGGATCGGAACGCCGCTGGTTCGCACTCGCCCCAGGCTGGCCTCGCCCGAGCCGCTGGCACCTCCGAGTTGCCTGCACTGTGCGCTCAGGGCTGCCGACGCGGGATCCGAGGGGTGGGGTCGGCCCGGGCCTGCCAGGCCCTAGGGCGCCGCCTGCAGCCTCGACCCCAAGGGCTGTTCGGCTCAACGCTGCGCCCTCGGGGGATACACCACGGGGTTTGGTTCTGGGCTGTATTGGGCAGCACTAGGATCGCTGTGTTTTCTTCCTTTTTTTTTTTTTTTCGATAGTAAAAGAGCTCGGCGTTTTCTTGTTACCGCCAGGGACTGGGAAGATGACACAAGCGTTATTTCTCTGACGGAGACGATAAGATAAACACAGTTCGAACAGTGCCTGGGGCTAGTCAGCGGGAGGGCGTCTAGCGGGTCCTTGAGACCTTAGCGCCGAGTCCGCCCTTCGGCGGTGGCCTTCTTTTCCCTAGAAGAGGCACCGATTCTTAAGAAATTCGTCTGTCGCTGGGCGCTCGTGCTGCAGGCCACTCGGCAGTATCTATGTGCTCGCTCCCCCCGCCCCTCTCCCCTATCCAGTGCCTCAGACATAGGAGCCTCATTTAACCAGATTGTGGGGGCCAGAGCTGGCTCGGGGATCTCAAGACCACGTCCACAGCCCTTGGCCCCGGGGCTCACAGACTGGGCAGCTGGGAGTTAACGCAGAACACTTGGGTTGTGGGTTTTCCATTCTAGGCAGGTGAGGGTTAACTGGGAGACTCAACGTTGCATCCTGCGAACCTCCCTCCACGTCTGAGTCACAGGCACTTTGCAGCCTTAGAGGGCGGCTGCTAAACAGCCCCAGGGCTCTGGGCTTTGTTCTCTGCCTGCCTCCCCCCCCCCCACCTCCATCCATCCTTCTTTTCTCCAAACTCTCATCTTTCTTCCAACTAAAGTCCTCAAAGCCCTCAGCCCAGCTGTGGGGCAAACCAATCTAGAGGTGTTCTTAGACCCAGCTGCAGCCCCTCTTCCTCCAGGAAGCCTTTTCTGATTGATCTGGCCCCCAGAATCCCTCTCCTCTCCTGGCTCCAGAGCAGGAGAGCCAGGCACTGGGATGGATAGTGGTGAACCCAAGCAGAGAGTGCCTCCCCTCAAGCTGCTCACCTCTCGGGGGCAAGACCATGGCCCAGGCAATCATTACTGTATGAAAAGTGCAAAGGTTTGACGCAGGGTTGATCAGAAGACCAACTCAGCCAGAGGAGTCAGCGAGGCTTCCTCTCGGAGACCTGAAGGATGAGGTAGTTGGGCCTGCTGAGGGGGAAGAAGATACCTGATCCCTGGCCAAGGGGACGGAGTACAAAGTCCACAGGTCACAGCAATTCCACTCCTAGGAAAGGGAAATGAAAACATACATCCATACAAAAACGTGTACATGAATGTTCACTGCAACATGATTCAGAACGGCCCAAAAGTGGAAACAACCCAAAGGTCCATCAACTGATGAATGATAAACAAAATGTGGTCTCTCCATACAACAGAATATTATTCAGCCACAGAAAGGTATGACGTATATACAATATGGATGAACTTTGAGAACATTGTGTTAAGTGAAAGAAGCCAGTCACAAAAGACCACATATTGTATGGTTCCATTTATATGACATGTCCAGACTAGACAGAGCCATAGAGAAAGAAAGCAATGATTTTAAATGTTTTAAAATTATAGTGATAGTTACACAACTGTAGATAATACCATTGATTGTATACTTTAAAGAGGTGAATGCTGTAGTATGTGAATTATATCTCAATAAAGCTTTTTTAAAAAATGTCAGGGCTCAGGAGAGCCCAGAGGTCAGTTGTTTAAGGCCAAGTGTCCATCATGGGTTGATTCTGCAGTCTGTCTTTAATCCACACACAATACAAGGCTGTTACTACAAAGTGTTGAAGTCTTTCCTTGCCCTGATAGAGACTTCTCTGTGCACAATTGGGAGGCCTCAATTTCCCTAAATAGGCTGATATTAGGGTATGTGCACGCATGCGCATATGGCTTGTGAATTAAAGTGACTTGAAATAGCACCACCTGCGTAGCAGGCCCTGGCTGGACTCAGGTGTATGTGAGCGGGGAGAGGATGGAGGGTGTCCCTGTTAGCTACACTACATCTCAAATCACCCCAAGCATTACCATCTCTCATGACTCTGGGGGGCCTCTGAGCTCAGCTAGGGCAGTTCTTGTTCAGGATTTCTCAAACAGTTGCAGTCAGACCATGCCAGGGCCTGGAGTTACCTAGAAGGCTTTCACACACATTTGTCTGGAAATTGATGCTGGCTGTCAGCTGGCACCTCAGTTGGAACACCTACCCGTGACCGTTCCATGTGGCCTGGGCTTCCTGGTAGCATGGTGGCTGGGTTCCAAGAATGAGTATCCCAAGGGAACCAGGTGGAAGCCTTATTATCTTTTATTGGACACGGCTTTGGAATTCATATAATGTCACTTCTGCTGTAGTCCACTGGCTCTCTCCATAGACCCCGCCCCTAGGTGAGAGGAGTGTCATTGTCATTTGTAGGAAGAGCATGTGGGCGGGGAGAGATTACAGTGGCCATCTTTGGAAAATACCATCTGCCCACAAAGGGGGTTGATGTGGAGACACATCAGCGATGGAGACGTCCCCTCAGGGATCTCACGGAGAGAGGTAGCTGGCTCACTGCACTCCTACATCTCAGGCGTAGAGTCATGGCCCTGGCTTTGAATCTCAGCCTGTCCAGTTACTGCCTGGGTGACATCACTCAATGCTCTGGGCCTCAGTTTCCTCCTGTGTAAAATGTAAGGATGGATTTAGTATCTGGTGTCTAGCCTGGTACCAGGCATGCCTAGACCCCAGGGCTAGCATGTTGTTATTGCTACTTTTAAGATCCAGGGTTGTGGTCACTCTAATGCAGGGATATCCCCTTCCAGGGTCAGGATGCCCACGCCTCCCTCCACCTCCCCAGGCCCTCCAGTCAGCCCCAGACATCTCCATCAGCCCCAGCCTTGCACTATACTATGCATGTGCATGCAGGGGTGGGGCCTACGGGCACAGCCCAGGAGACTGATACTTCTGGCTTAAGACACTCAACCTGGGGACCCCAGTTGGCCTCTGTTCTCTTGTGAAAGTTCCTCTTCTGTCACCTCGTCCTCAGGGCAAAGGTTGATTTCTGGGCAGCCAGGGAAGGGCTGGGGCTTGTGTGGGATGAGCAATAAGGTGTGGCTTCCAAGGGCTGAACGGGAGGGAGGACTCCAGCTCTGGGGGGCTTCGAGACACACTGGGGTGGTGGGGTACTGTACTGGCGTGGCTGGGGGTTGGGTGGAAGACCAGCTGTCCCTGGGCCCAATCCTGGGAGGATCTGTACCAAACCAGCCACTGCAAGGTCTTTTGTAGGAAGCTCCAGATGTGTCCAGAGGGCATACACAGCTCTGGCTGGGGCCACCGCCCTCAGGCCTGGCCTTGGCCAGGCAAGGGAGGAGCTGGGGGCCAGAGGCAAGGTCAGGAAGGTCATATGGCCCTCTCGCCTTCCTGGGGAGCCTTCTCTTTGAACATACAGACCCACAGACCAGTTAAGTCCCCAGCCAGGATGACCCCAACGTCCTCCCTCCCTTAGTGTTCCAGAGTTGGAATCTGAGCTCCACTGAATGCTTGCTGTGGGATCTTGGGCAAATCTTGTTCCTCTCTGGGCCTTATTCGTAAAATGGAGGACATTGTTACTGAGGTTGTGGCTATGGGTCTAGAGGAGGTCCCAGAGGGTGAAGCCCTACAGAACTGTAGCCAGGTGAGGCAGGAGACAGAGGATTCAGATCCCACCTGAGGGAGTGTAGAGATGAAGCATAAGGTCATCTTTGCAGCTGGAGAAAGTAGGTCCTTGTGCTCTGGCTCATTTTGCTTGTGCCCTCACTGTACAGATGAGGAAACTGGGGCAGCACCTGTGGGATTTAGAGTCACAAAATTTGAAAGCTGTTGAGAGAGTAGATCCTAAGAGTTCTCATCTCAAGGAAAAACTTTTTTTTTCTTTTATTTGTATCTTATAGGAGATGACGGATGTTAATAAACTTACCATGGTAATCATTTCACAATATATGTAAATCAAGTCATTATATCACACACCTTAAACTTATACAGTGCTGTATGTCATTTATATCTCAATAAAACTGGAAAGAAAAAAAGTTTTTTAAAAAAAAGGTTGGGGCATCCCCTGGTGGTGCAGTGCTTGAGAGTCTGCCTGCCGATGCAGGGGACACGGGTTCGTGCCCCGGTCTGGGAAGATCCCACATGCCGTGGAGCGGCTGGGCCCGTGAGCCATGGCCGCTGAGCCTGTGCGTCTGGAGCCTGTGCTCCACAACGGGAGAGGCCACAACAGTGAGAGGCCCGCGTACCGCCAAAAAAAAAAAAAAAAAGCTCCCCAGGTGATTCTAATGTGAAGTCAGGATTGAGATCTACTCACTGGTCTGCAGTTTCACTAAGTGTGGGCCAGCAGCATTACTTGGGGGCTTCTTAGAAATGCAGAATCCCAGGCTCTGCCCCAGACCCGCTGAATCAGAATTTGCAAATTAACGAGATCCACAGATGATTCAATGCACGTTGCAGTGTCTGTAACTATGATTTTTCAGTTCGAGAGGTACTGGCCTGGACAGTGGATTTCAGACACGTGTATGTTTAGGGGAAGGACAGAGGGGGTAATTTGGGAGGATTTGAGACCGGAGCGGGTGGGAAGGAAGATTCTGTGACTCCCATCAGAAAGGTGGATATTCAATCTGTAAAACCATAGGATGGAGGCCAAGTGACAAAGCAGCAAAATGAGCTGATCCCAGCCTGGCAGTTAGACATGGGAACTTACCAGCCCGATTACCTTCTTAGTGGGAAGACTCATGCGTAGAAATGGGGAGCACCATTTTGATTACACTGCTTACTGGCCCAGAGCCTTACTTTTCTTTGAATTTCATCTGTTTTCATAGATCTGTTTAAACTGAGCTTCCTTTGGGGAGGAAAGGGGCAGGGAGACCTCATCAGCATGGGGTAGAAAAATAGTCCAGGCCTCCAAACAAGTAGGTGGCAGGAGAGGAAGTTTCTTAATGAAATGAGCATGGTGACCTCAGCTGACTTGGGCCCAGGCGGCTCTGCAGTGCTGACAGTACTGAGGTGTATTTCAGGGCAGCTGCTGCAAGTTTCTTGGAGTTTAGAACTTGGGCGGAGCTAAAGGGCAGAGAAGAAGGGAAAAGGAAAACAAATAAGCAGCAAATGAAGTGTCTCTGAGCTCTGGGCTCTGCTTGGTGTGCGGTTCACCTGGGCTGGAGCTTCTGGTCGGCGCTCTGTTCCGTCCTCATCTGTGACCTCCCCGGTCAAAGGCTCCTCAGGCTTTGTGGAATTCATACTCCAGTCTTGGGCAAGGGGAGGAAGCAGTACAACCCCCCTTGGCGTGAAGGTGCACCCTGACGGCCTCGGCATCATTTCCTGGAAGGGAAAGGCTGAATTGGGACTCAAGGTTTCCAGGTAAACTTCTTGGATCCTCTGCCTGCCCATCCCCTCCCCCAGGACCAGGCTGATGGCCCCACTTGATGCCAGGTGTGCCCTGATCCTGGCCCGATAAAGGTGTCCCTGTGTGGGGTGTGGGTACTTGGCACTTGGCTGGAGGACTTTCTCCTCATGCTTGGCGGGGGACCGAGGACAACATGGAGGGTGGCAAAGGTCAGGGCCAAGCCATCCAGGTGAGCCACAAGCCGGCTGGGACATCCCAGGTTCCCAAGCCAGGTGGGAACAGCCTCTAGCATCACTTCCTAACTTCATTCTGGGTACAGTGGTGAAGTTATCTCAGGACTCGCCCGTGGGCCAGCCTGCCCTCCAGTGGTGCTCAGTAGTAACTGCACCCTCCCTGCTCCACTTTTCACAGTGGAGTGCAGCTCTGGAGGAAGGCTCCCCAGATATGGACTTGTTCAACCCACAGGTAGGTGATGGAGAGGCGGTGCTGTTCTCCTGCCATTTCAAACACCTCTTCACTTCATACGACATCCAGCCCTAAAAGGGAAGAGAACGAGCATGTAACCAGTACCTACTTCTTCATACTAGGGACTTTGCACACTTTGCTTCCCTGACCCCTCTGAAAGTCCTGGGGGCCAGGGGTGTTACTTACATGTACAGAAACAGATCCTGGCCTTGAAGACAGGCAGCAAGGGGTCAAGTCACATTCCATTCCATGCCCGTCTGACTTCCAAAACCATGTTCTTGATGTACCACCTGCCTGTGGAAATCCTTTAGCCAGGAGTTCCCAGGCTCTCACAAGGACCAGGCAAGCAGCAATAGTGAGAGGGGATACACTGGGGAGTGGTGGGGACTGCGGCAAACTGAGGGATGTGCGCCACATCTAAAGGACACAGTCATACGTCCCCAGCAGATTACTCTTGAGTGGGACTGCTGGACTAGCACCTACGAGAAGCTGAAAATCTGAATTTTGGGTCAAAGTTTGCAATTTAAAATACTGACAGTTAAATCAGAAAAGAGTGTAAATATAATGCAAGCCAAACAAAGACTGTTTCTAACACTTGCAAGCCAAACAAAGACTGTTTCTAACACTATGAGCTTCTACAATACCCTCGTGGTGCAGGTGAGCTCTGGAGAGACGTCGTCACTTGCCTACGATCACGTGACCACATATAGAGACAGAGTCTGGACTTGACTCCATGCCTCCTGACTCCCAGGCCAGGGTTCCTCTCAGCATTTCTCTCTGTAGTCTGCCCTGCTCTCCAGTCCCCAGGGCAGAGGGTGAACCACTTCTGACTTTGGTGAGGTGGTGGGACACATCAGACTCAGGCTAGAGGCTAGAAGATCACCCACATTTATTGGTCAAACTTGGCTTACAGTGTAGCAGGGCCACCCTTTGGCCCTCTTGGAAGTAATGAGAACACTGTGTAACACATGCAGCCCCTGGGAGCTCACTCAGATTCTGCTGAGGTAGTGGCTTGATCCAGTGGCCTTACCTGAATATGTTGGCAGTCCCCACCCTCTGCACCCTTAGGCATAGCTTCGTCCCTCACACAGCACGGACTGGGCCTGTCCAAGGTCAGGCTGGCTCTACCTGGACCTGGGCCTAAAGTCCTTGGAAAATAAGGGAGAGTGGGTGATCCAGTTCACAGATGGGAAAACTGAGGCTTGAGGCAGGAGGATACTCATCTGGAAGCCTCATGGCTAAATCCCTGGCTGCTCTGGAAATTTTCTGGCCTAGCTGCTCTGGAAATGCAATTTATAAATACACACATGGTTTAAAAAAGTAATAAATTAGATCTTGGACCTGCCTGAGGGCATCTGGCCAGCCACATGGCACATGACGTGGACATCTGCCATGTCTTATATATGGACCACCAATCACATGTAGTGCTAAGACCCATGACATTAACCCACAGGCCACACTGCAGGTTTCATGCAATGTCACATGGAATGCTGTCACGTGTGACCTTCTGTGTCATGCATCACACCATGACATGCTCATTGTGTTACATGTTTCTGACAGGTCATGCATGTCCCATGGGATGTAGGGTAGGCTATTGGCTATACTAGGCTCTTTCTTGCCAAAAAAGTCCTCCCCGAAGACTGTTGCAGAAAAAAATGTGTCTCTCCCTCATGGGGCAGGGTACAGGGACAGCCAGCTGAAGCTCTTTTCCTGAGTCCTTTATCCTGGTGGGTGGAAGTTGGCATCACTCGGCTGGATTCAAAAGGTCTTGAGGGGCCATCAAGTGCCATGAGGAACCTGTGGATGGTGGTCGAAGAAAGCAAAGTCCAGCCTGGGCTCCTGGCTCTGCAGACGCTGGGCCGTGTCCGGGGGGATGGGGTTATTCCAGAGGCTGTGGGGCACAGAGACAGACTCTTCTCAGCACCGGGAGCTGCTCACTTATTGTCTTGTCTCTGTCCTCTGTCCTACCTACAGATGGGGAAACCAAGGCCCCAAAGGGTAAGAGCTGTTTCCAGAGTTACCTGGCAGGCAGCAGCAGGTATTAGGCCAGCATGGCTACCTTAGGGAGATGGTATCCCCCATGCCCACCCAGACTTCTTCCACTCAATCTTTTTTTTTTTTTTGGCTGCGAAGCACGGCATGCAGGATCTTAGTTCCCTGACCGGGGATCGAACCCATGCCCTCTTTAGAGGAAGCGTGGAGTCTTAACCACTGGATCACCAGGGAAGTCCCCTCCACTCAATCTTCTTCCCCGGGAGCTAGCTTCTTCCCCAGGCCATGCTCATAGGACACATTGGACAAATAAGGAAAAAGCTCCCCTTCTTTAAGACGCTTTACTTCCATCGTCTGAAATTGTCATAATATATTGTTTTATAGAGCGAGGCACTTCACCACTACTAGAAACCTAACACGTCTGCTATGTGAGGGGTGTCCCTTAGAGGCAACACCCTGAAGTTCAGTGCACCACCTATACAACTGTATGTGGTGGCCCTGATGATAGCCACCATTTTAAGTGCTTACTATGTGCCCGGCATTGCGCTCAGCGCTTTATATAATCGTTTACTCTGCAGAACACCTCTCTGGGGTAGATACTATCACTACCTCCATTTTACAAAGGAGGAAACTGAGGTTCAGAGAGGTTGAGTTACTGATGCAAAGTTACGCCATCGGCAACGGGCAGAGCTGGGATCTGATCCAGGTCTGCTTGCTGCCAAATCCCTGATGGTGCGGTCCAAGCCTCCTTTGATAATTCCCGACCCAGGTCCTGCCTTCTCCTACAGGAGGTGCTTTTACATTGTAGAGGTTGGTGTGCTCACCCCAGCCCCAACCATCCCTGCCCCTGCAAGTCCTGTTACCGAATGACTTGGATGCCAGAGCCCTGCGCCAGCCCTTCAGCCAGGAGCCAGGCTCCAGAAGCTGTGATCCGATTCTTCTCCAGACTTCCCGATGGATGGCGGAGGAAGGGGAAAGAGACTGACGTGAGATGGGGAGATGGGGAGGAGGCGGCCGGAGGGGTGATTCCCTGCGTCCCTTCCCTGTGCCAAGTTGGGCGGGGGGGAACAAAGGCTCCCCACACATGTGTTTAGAGAGCTCAACATTCAGCAGTGCAGCGGGAAGGCTGAAGTCCGGGACCCAGGGAGAGCTAAGCTTGACAGGGGCTTGGAGTGGACAGGAGTGAGCAAGTCCAGGAGGGCTTCCTGGGAGTCAGGGCCCTGACCCAGTGGCCTCTTGGCTTTCCCCAGGACACAGGTCCCCCCCTGGCTTTGGCCCTCCCCACCCCGTTCTGGCTTCCCCGGATGTGCCCCTCATACTCCATTCTCTTCAGCCGGCCCATCCGCGGCAGGACCCGGGCCAGTTCAGCAGCTGCCTCATCCCCGAGCAGATTCCAGGACAGCCTGCAGGGTAGGGGTGCCAATGTCACTGGCAGGAGAGCAGTGAGGGTAGAGACAGGGGGCAGGTGGGGAGGGCTGGGGGCCACGGGGATGGGGGAGTGCCACGGGGTCCTGCGTGCCCTCCCTGAAGACTTTACAAGGCACAGGAGGCTCCTTCCTACCTCCCAGCCCCATTCCCGAGCTGGTCATCCCTCAGAACCCGGACAGCTTAGGAGCTGGCTGTCCTGAGAGTTCAGAACACGAGGTCTGTGGAAACATCATGATCCAAACTTCCACCGTGCATGTGCCTCCATGCTACATCCATGTACCGCCTATATTATTTGTTTCATATTTTTCTTTAAGTCAGTCCTCCGTCCCCTCTTTTTTTTTTTCACTTTAAGAAACTGATCTTAGGAAACATTTATCACTACTATCAGTGAAAGACTTGTGTTAAGGACCCTAAGTGGAAGGTAGTTACAAGGATAAGTACAGTGCAAACGATAGTATTAACTTCTAGCTGGAACCTGTGTCCTTCCCTGGCGCTAACCCTGTGGTCTGCCCCCTGCTGGCTAAAAAGGGATAATCACCAGTGTTTGGTGAGTTAGCCCTGATCTGAGACTTTCTCTTTGGTGTAAAGTAATGAGAAGAATTAAAATCTTTAGGATGCAAACCTAAAGTCTTGTAATCCCTTGTGTCCTGTACTTAAGGAAATCCCATTTTCCTCCTCCATGCTCCGGGTCCCAGGCTAGTCCTGGCAATCTAGTTTATCCCTCAGGCAGTACTGCCAGGTTCCAAGGTCCGAGCACCTCTGATGGCCAAGAGGGAGGTGGGCATGGCCAGTGGGCAGGTCGGGGGGCCTGCTGGTTTCAGCCACTCCTCACTACCAACAGGTGGTTCGTAAATCAAGGCTCCGTAAACCCGGTGAGGTAGTCTATCCAGACGCTTCCCAAAGGGACAATCGGGAAATGGTCCTAACCATCTCCATCTGGTCCACTGCCCCTCTCACCCTCCACAGGTGGGGAAACAGGCAGGAAAGGCTGAATGGCTTAGACAAACAACACTCACAGCTCAAGTGTTAAAACTTCCTCGAGAGGAACTTTGAGCAAGAATGACCTTCCCTGTACAAGATGGGAAGACCCCCAGGGAGGAAGGAACCAGGCCCCCAGGTGCCCGCTTTGCCCAGCTCAGGGCTCTCCCAAGCACTCACATGATTTCTTCCAGGGCCGGGCAGAGCACGAAGCTGGCAGTGAGGGGCTTGGCAGTCTGGTTGTCAATCTCACACGACACCAGGCTGGAGACGGAGACGGAGATGGAGAAGGGGATGGGATGGAGGTATCTGAGTCAGGGGCGCCCTCAGCCTCGTGCCCCTCTCCCCACCCTGCAGTCACAGCAGGCGGGAGCAGAGTGGCCAGCAGCTGGGGCAGGCTGGGAGTCTTAGGAAAGCGCCCCCTTTTTCTTAGTTCCAGGCTCCCCCCATACCTGAGGCCTCTGTCACTTCAAAAGCCTTCCCAGGTATCAGGCTCAGCCAGAGAAGGACTGCCCCCTACTGCACCCCAGCTCCCCGGGTAGTCAGAGGAGGCTACTTACTCGATCTGCCGGAGCACTGGGAGCCCCAGACGGAAATGTGGGACCCCTCCGGCCAGGTTGTTCTCTGCCAAGCTGCAGGGCAGGGGAGACACCCGTGAGAGGAAGCCCCAGACCAACCCTCCGGGCCTGGCCCCCTGCCCAGGCTCCGCGGCCTCTACTCACCTGATCTCTTCCATGTGTGGGCATCCATCCAGGGCCTGGCCCAGGCTCAGTGCTCCCTCTGGGCCAAGATGGCTGGATGGCAGGCTGAGGAAAGGGAAGGGGTGAGGGGAGCCTGGGGGACCAGGTATGGGAACTGGGGGGGCTAGATCCCCCCACCCTGAGCCTTGTCTCAGGCTGCACTGCCAGACCTTAGACAGTCTCTGGGTAACTGCCACCCTAACCCCTCTCCCCACCCACATAGGACCTGGGTGGGTATCCAGGGCCCTGGCTTTGGGGTCTGAGATCCCAAGTTCAAGGCCTGGCTCCTTGATGTATTAATAGGGTAAGATTTCCACACCTCTCCGGGCTTTAGTTCCCTTGCCTGGAAAACGGAGCAAGTAGAAATCCTGGCCTCACAGGGCTCAGATGAGAGCATGGACATAAACTGTAAAGTGGCAGGGCGCTTTTATCCTGCATGGCCCTTTGCTGACACTTCCTCACTCACCCTCGGAGACTGGCTCACAGGGTACGCTGAGCTACAAGGAAACTGATACTCAGAAGGGGCAGGGGCTTGGCCAAGGGCCCACAAGGGGCTGGTGGCAGAGCCAGGACGAGGCTGGGTCTCCTGATCTCCCGGCCCCAGGCTCCAGAGGCAGGGGAGAAGCAGGCGGGGGAGGAGCAGCCAGCCCCAGCACACGCCACAGTTTCCCCTAAGGCAGGGCAGCTCAGCCGATGGGGGGCCTTGGTCCCCTAGTGCTCCCAGGGGAACCCCTCCCGCTAGCCCTGCACACACCGCGGGCAGGGGGCCACTCACTGCAGGACCCTCAGGTGCCGGGGCAGCCCCCTGGCCAGCCCCAGGGCTGTGGGGTCTCCCAGGGCGTTGCAGCCAAGCCTGGAAGAGGAGAGGGGATGAAATTGAGCACCAGGCTGGCCTGCTCCAGACCCCTGCCCTGTGCCCACTGGGGGACCCAAGGGCCAGGTGGCCTGTGGGGACACAGAGGGCAGGCCACCCGGGCAGACACTCACATCAGCTCCTGTAGGTGCCTACAAAGCGGGAGACACTCCGCCAACCGCGCTCCCCCTGCCGGGCCGATGCCATTCGCCGAGAGGCTGAGGAGGGGCAGACATCAGACCCTTGACTCCCCCATCCCCCGCCAACCCCACCACATCTGCTAGGGCCCTAAGAGACAGCACTCTCACCACACACTGTCCCAGCCTGATGGGACAGAGAGGCCCAGGGGGGAGCAGGGGCTGGGCTGGCTCAAGGTCCCCAGATCAACAGTTCCAGGAGGTAACCAGCCCCAGGGCCTGGACACTGAGGTTAGGGGGGGAAGCCAGAGTCTCCCCGGACCATGGTGTGGTTGCTGAGGACCCGTCAGGAGGGCTGGCCACTCACTCTATCTTCCTGAGCTCAGGCAGTCCCGGCAGGACAGCAGCTAAGTTCTGGGCACCGGTGTCTCCAATCTGGTTGTGGCTCAAGCTTGGGGAGAGAACAGCAGGGGAATTGCAGCCATCAGCCTGCCACCCATCTCATCCTGTCCGTGTCCTCATCCCAGAAGAGGAGGCCAACGTCTAGAGAAAGGCCTCAGCCACAGGGATAAAGTCCCCTCACCCTATGTTGGGTGAGGACTCCAAACTCTTGTCTTCTGTTTAGGATGTTCTCCCTGGTGTCTGACCTAAATCCTTCTTGCTGCAATCAACACTCTCATATCCTATCTTTGGGTTTCCCAAGGTTCTGGGTCTGGGGTGATGCAGTATATAAGTGGGTGAAGGTGACGAGACTAGGAAGTGAAGAGTGTCCTCAGGGAGCCCCTTGCTTCTGTCATCTTCCCCTGCCAAAGTTGTCTTGGGTCTGGGGGAGGGACAGGCAATTCACCCTAGCTCCTCCAAGCTGGCGGCAGCTCTGAGAGCCTTTGAAAGGCGGCAGCAGCCGACGTCACCGATATCACTCCTGCTCAGACTGGAGAAGCAGGGCCAAGAAGCCTTAGTCAGGAGTAAAGGCATTTGCAAGTGCAGTGCTAAGAACTCTACAGTTTGCAAAGGCTTTACACATCTAGGAACTCATATGTCAGTCACAAAACTTCCGAGGGAGGGGGATGGGCAAGGTGGGCAGACTGTACCCAATATCCAGAGGAGAATTCCGAGGCCCAGGGAGGAGCCGTGATGGGCCAAAGACTCCCAGGGCCTCACAGGCAAGGTGGAAATGAAAGCCCAGAGCCATTGGCCTGGAGCAGTGGCCACAGTTTTTTGGTTTGGCCAGGCTTTGCCTGTGCCCCTATGTCAGGGATCTTCAGGCCAGCCCGGCTGAATGTCAGTTTCACGTGTCTCTCACAACTCATCCTGTTCTAATCTATAAAAATAGTGGGCTTTTCCTTAAACCCAGTCTATTTATGGTCTTTTCTGCACTTGACCACACCCTGCCTCTGTGAATGGGGGGAAAAAACAAATGAAACAAAGCAGCTGATGCAGAGGTATTAGTCTGAGGGTTGTTTGTTTTGTTGCCTTTTGTTTTGCAAATTAATTTTTAGGGAACTGTCTTTCGGTAAATTAATTTGGGGTGAAATGACCTGGTCCCCCAAACTCTCTGAGCTCATCTCCTACACGCTCTACCCTGCCAGAGTGGGGGACGGGGACTTGGATAAAAACAAAACAATGCTTTGTGTCATTGCTTGGGTTTGTTTAGAGTCACAATATTTCATATTTTGAAAAATCACATGAAAAGAACATGTGCTATTTGTTTCTCCAAGTGGCCAGGGGTACAAGGGCAGAATATCACAGTCATCAGCTCTGAGGCTAGACCATCGCTACACAAAGTGTGGTCTGTGGCCCCCAGAACTGGCATCACCTGGGAGCTTGAAATGCAGCATCTAGGCAACCCACATCCGTGAATCAGAAACATGAACAAGAACAGAGGATGAATTTGTGCACATGAAGGGTTGTCCTAGGACTTGGGCTCAGCTCCTTCAGGTCACTTGTGTAGCGCAGAGGAAGCTGGTGACAGTAAAAGGTAAGAGCTGTGACACGGACCTGGGAGGGTTAAAGGAATGTGCTGAGGACAGGAGCCACAGAGGGTTCTCAGGGAGGTGCCCCAGTGTTTCCCCAGATGGGTGGTCCCAGCAGAACTTGGAAGTACCTCCTCCTACTCACTCCCATGGGGTCACCTGGTCACTCACCAGAGGCTCTGCAGGAGGGTCATGTGGCTTAGTCCTTGAGTGAGTGCAGCCAGGGTAGAGTCGCCCAGTGGGAGGTGGCTGAGGCTGGAGGAGAGGAGGCCACAGGAAGACTTGGCATGCTGGGCTTGGGTCCCTGACGCAGACCTTGAGTGCTCAGCAATGCCCAGTGATCTCCAAGACAGCCACTTACATCCACACAGTGTAAAAAAACCCCCAAAACTGTACAAACAAAACTGCACTGCGAAATCCAAATGCCGTTTTCTCTGTAAGAATTATTACAGTCATCCAGGCAGCAGTTCTAGATTCTGAATCACACTAGACCCAGACTACTGATCAGTAATCATAGTGACCACATACAAGCACATACTAAGGGCCATTTAGAGATGATATGATATACAGTTATCTATCCCCATTTTACAGATGAGGCACACTGAGGCCCAGCAGTCACACACAGAAAGTGGCAGCATCAGGAACAGAACCCAAGACTGTAGGATCCCCATTCCTGGGCCCAACCATGTGTTACCCATGGATCATGCTCCTTATGGCCCCACCTTGGGCAGGAGAGAGGAATAATAATAATAACAGTAATAATAATAATGATAATAATAAGAGCAGCCAATACTTGTAGAGTGTGAATTCTGTGCCAGGCTCTGTTCTAAGTGTTTCATGTGTGTGATCTCATTTAATCCTCACAATCACTGAGGGGATAGGTCCAGCTATTATCCCCAGAGTTAAGATGAGGAAGAAAACAGAGAGAGGTTAAGTACCTTGCCTAAGCTCACACACTGAGGTAGAACCGAGAGGTGACAACCATCCTGGTTTGCCCAGAACTGAGGAGTTTTCCAGGATGCGGGACTTTCTGTCCCAGCTAAACTGGGACAGTTGGTCACTGTGCCAGGAGTTGAACCCAGGTGGTGTGGCTGTTAACTAGCACCTACACCCCTAACCATTTCACCCAGAGGGACAGGTGGGAAAAGTTGGCTGGATCTGAGGTGAGCTGCTTGTTGGAGAGGAGACACTCAGAAACGACAGATCTGAAACTGGAAGAGGCCTCTGGGGAGTGAAGATCCATCCCTTTCCTTCAGACAGAAAGGAATCATTGGGACTTCCCTGGCGGTCCAGAGGTTAAGACTCTGCGCTCCCAATGCAGGGGGCATGGGTTCGATCCCTGGTCAGGGAACTAAGATCCCGCATGCCCTGTTCTCTGAAGAACTTCCAGCTCCTGGCTCTGGCCCGGGTGCCCAGGTGAACACACATATATGTTAAACACATGAATGAGCCAATGGATGACCTCATTGGGCCTCCAACTCCACCCCAAATAAAAGCTTCCAGAAGAAAGGGAGGCTGAGCAGAGGTGCAGGCACATGGGGGGAAGCCAAAGAAACATCTCAGTGGGAAGACAGTGGACCCTCTGGTCAAAGGTCTCCCTAATACCACCCCCTGACCCCTGCCAGGATATGCAAAGAGGGACAAAGTGGAAGAATTTCATTCATTGTTAAGGGGCAAAAAGTCAGAGAGCTGCTTTTAAACTGTATTCAAAAATGTGTCCAAAAAAGTCTGGAGGAAAACTCACAAACTGCTCATTTACAGAAGTTTTCCCAGGGGGTGTCAATGCCAGGGATTTCACGTTCGTTGTTACATATTTCTATGATGATGGAACTTTTTATAATTCGTGTGTATTTTTGGTCAATGGATAAACTTAGAGATTAAAAGCAGAAGATGCCTTGTCAAATGTTCTGTCTCGATACTGTCACGTCTGCGCAGGATGGGGACCTGTCCTTTAGACTGAGGCTGTTTCCAGCGTTTCTAAGAATTTGGTGACTCCAAATTATAGGTGAGAGTAAAAGTTGCCAGTTACTAAGGAAACGATTGTAGGCACATGGCAGTGGTCACCTATGGTTTTTTTTTTCTGCCCGGAGTTTGTTTCCCTGTCTTGTGTTAACAGTCCCCTGAAATACCACCCCTGACTCAGTCCAGATAATTGGATGGGCATGTGACTCAGGTCTGGCCAATCAGATTATCGTGTGCTTAGAGCCACAGTGATTGGTTTAGGGGTGGGCATGTGACCTGGGCTAGTCCAGTGAGACTCATTCTAGGGACTTGTGTTGTAGGTACAGGGAAAAAGGTGCTCCCTTTCCACTTGGCTGGTAGAAAGTGAACCTGCAGCTGCAGGGACAGCCTGCCTGAGGATGAAGGCAAGAGATGGGGGGGTGGGGAGGAGAGAGGGAGGGGAAGGGAGAGAGAGAGAGAGGGAGGGAGGGACGAGGGGGAACAAATAGAGAACCTGGATCCAACCAAGCCTGAAATCAGTTACCTTGTTATTTTCTGTGACACGATTTAATACATTTCTGGGTTGGGTTGCTTTGACTGAGAATTCTGTTTCTTATGATCAAGCATTTTGATAACACACAGAGCCAGGTAAGGAAGGAAAAGGGAGGGCATTCAGCTCACCTGGGTCCATCCAGGAGATTGACAGTGGTGTTCACTAGAGATGCAAAGGTTCTTAGACATGCTCCCAACTCCCCTGCTCTCACCCCCATTAACCACCACCACTTACTCAAGCCTCTTCAGCCAGCACTTGCCCTCAAGGGCCCCCGTCAGCACCTTGGTGCCCTCCTCGCCAAGTTGATTGTTGGACAAGCTAGAGGGGACCAAGCATGAGGTGAGGGTTAGACAAGCCTGCCCAGCCCCTGGAGCTGAGCTGTCAAATCAGCCCCCCTTACCACCTCAGTTCCCCCCAGGAGTCTGGCTCTGGGTCCACAGATCCCAGACCACCCTTCCTATCCAGGCTGCACAGGGACATTCCTGGCCCCAAGGGTCAGGCTCTGGGGTCCTCGAGGATGGGCACTGCAGTCACAGCTGACCCAATTGACAAAGGATGCCCTGGATGAGGGCTGCACCAGAGGAAGCCAGGGACAAGTCACACACACGCACGCACACACACACGTGCAATGATCCCTTCTGCCCCTTAGCTCTCTCTCTACCCAACACCCAGAGCCGCTCTAGGCAGAGAAGGATGATGAGCCCCATTTTACAGATGAGGCTGTCCAAGTCTAGAGAGGCACAGTTATTCGCCCAAGGTCACTCTGAGTGAGTGATAAAGTTGGGACCAAGAACCCAGTGCTCAGCCTTCCCCAAGCCACACCCAGAGATGCCAGGCTTCATCAGGGAGAAAAGCGATAGGCTGAAGTCCCACCACCCACTTTAACCAAAGGCACAACTGTCCTCCCCACCCTTTGTCTTTGCTGGGCCATCCCTTCCCGGACCCTTCCACCCCACAACTCACTCCAGCTCTTCTAGGTGGTGACAGTGGCTTAGACCAGATGTCAGGTGGGCTAGCCCACTGGAGCTCACGCAGCTGGAGGTCAGCCTGGTGGGGGTCAAAGGGAGGCAGGTCAGGTAGGAGCTCTGGGTCTTGGGAGCTCTGGATGCTGGTGGCCGAGGGCAAGGAGGTGGGGTGGGGAATGGTTCCTGGTGGGCAGTGGGAGGGGACCTTCCTTCCCTTCATAAATTTCTCCCATCAGGGAATCTTTAAGTCAAGACGTAGCTTGGAGGCAGGAACATGGATTAGTTGAATACTTCTTTAAACCACAATCATTCAGGTAGCAACTTCACAATGTCTGCCATAATCAGGCATCACTGTAAAGTCTAGCTAGTTAACTGTCGTTTACCATGAGCTCTGCATCTTTATTTAAACAAAAAATGTAGCAAGTATTGGAGAGGGTGTTAAAGATATATTAGTACCAAGAGGAGACCTTCCCCCTGATGCGAACGGTTGAATTAAAAGAGAACTGAGAGTTACAAAAGCTCCACTTTGCAACCATCATCCGTGATATTTGATTCAGGCAAGAATTATCAATGGATGCTAAAATTCGTGGGTGAAAGTTTGAGGAAGACCAGGATATTTACATCATCTTAAAGTACCTTCCTACCAGATAACTGGTTAATTACAAAGGGAAAAACTGTAGCTGTGCAAGTGAAGAAACCTGGCAGACACCACCTTAACCAGGTGATCACAGTTAACATCCCCAGTAAGGGGACAAGTAGGCATCATGTGCCTCCCAATGTGACACACTGAGAAGAACACAGCAGCACCTCTGTGATATTCCTGCCCCAAATGCAGAACCTAAACCTAAGCACGAGGAAACAGCAGAGAAACCCAAGCAGAAGGGCATTCTACAAAATAACTGGCATGTAAATGTCATGACAGTATGAAACACAAAGAAGGGCTGAGGACACATTCCAAATTGAAGGAGACTAAAGAGGGATGACAACGGAACACAGTGTGTGATCCTGGATGGAATCCAGGACTGAAAAAAAATGCAATAAACATTATTGGGACAATTGGCAAAATTGGAATATAAACTGTAGTTTAGATAATAGTAGGATATCAATGTTAAATTGCCTGAATTTCATACTTTTACTGGATTAGGGGAGAGAATGTTCTTAGGAAATTCACTGAAATATTAAGGGGCGAAGGGGCATAATTATGCAACTTACTTTCAAATGGTTCAGAACAAGAAACGGGGGGTGGAGAAGAGAGGGGAGGGGTGAGGAAGGAGGAAGGGAAGAAAAGAGCAAATGTGAAAAAATAATGACAAAGGGTTAATCTGGGAAAATGGCATATGGAGGTCCTTCTCAGTCTTCTCGCAACTTTTCTATTAGTTTGCAATTATTTCCAAATAATAAAGAAAAGAAAGAGCATTCAAAAGGGAATCACCTTCACGCCACATGGCCATGTAGATGACCATGAACCCTGGCATCATCTCCAGGGTCATGTGTGGTCCCAGCCCATGGGATGGGGACACAGAGCTCCTTTGAGCTCGGGGTTGGGGAAAACAGGAAGTGTGGGGGCGGGGCTGAGCTGCAGCGGGCGGGGCGGGCCCTGAGTGAAAGTCTTGTCTGCTTACCGGAAGTTCTTCAGCTCAGAGAGGGACAGCAGGAGGCTTTGTAGCAGCAGAGCACTGGCTTCGCAGAGGTTCACCTGGGACAAGCTGAAAAGGCCAAGCATATTCCAGAGGATTTCAGGCTGGACACACCTCAGGGATCAAACATTACACAAAGATGGGGAGGCCAAGAGAGGGGAAAGGCGCACCCAAGAGCTCCCAGTGGGGCAGGGCTCCCCTCTGCCACCCTAGGGCTCTCCCCCACTGGCCAGGTGTGATTCTCTCCTGCAGAGGGAAGCAAGAATGCTAGCACAGCCCCACGTTCTGCTCATCTCCATCCTGCACTGGCCAGCCTCTCACCTATGGCCTGGAGCGGGCACTGGGGTCAATCAGAGAACTCAGGGCCCCAGACAGCGTTTCGGGGTGCTGACCTGAGCTGCCGCAGCCGGGCGCAGGTCTCCATCAGCTGCCTAGCAAGAAGGCTGTGGTGGGTCCCAAGGTCGCAGTGAGCCAGCCTGGAGGTGGAGAGGGAGGCAGCTTCTGAACACCTGGCTCCGTACTGGGGACTCAGTACCTACCTGCAAGGAGCGTTTCTCACGGTGCTAAATAAATGCTAATCAAATGAAGTCCCCCAATTTACTAATCAATCATGGGAAGTACTGGCGAAGGAGAGGTCAGGATGGGGCACCTGGTATGGCTGTGCAGGTTGTTCACTGCACAAGGAGACCCAGCCAAGGAAGTGAGTTGGGGCTGAGATCCAGGTATGGTCCAGTCCTCACAATGTATACTTGCAGGGCTGCATTCCTCCAAAGAGGTGACATTTTAATTTCCAAAAACGTGCTATATGGATTAGAGGAGCTGTGAACCCAGGCATCTGTAAGAATGGATGATGGGAAGACTTGACTAAGTCTGGGTGGGTTGGAGGGGCCTCCCTGAGATGGTGGCATTTAAACTGAGACCTGAAGGATGAGGTCGAGTTAGCCAGGTGAAGAAGGATGAAGAAGGAAAGGGAGGAGAGAATATTCTGGGCAGGAAACAGCCTGTGCAAAGGCCCTGAGGTCAAAAAGAGCAAGGTGGTGTTTAAGGTACTGGAAGCTTAGCTGGAGCCTAGACTGGGGTTTGGGGTAGGGATAGATAGCATGAAGAGGTAGGTTGGGCCAGATCTCACAGGCCATGTAGAGACTTTGGGCATCAAAGGACTCTGAGCAGGGGCATGAGAATTATTGGTCAGAAGCAGCAGTACTCCCCTCTCCCCCTCCCTCCATCACTAGCCTCCCTCTTGGGACCCCAGGTACTGGGTCTCACCTGAGGGCCACGGCTTCTGGGTTCTCCTGATGGGGAAATTCCAGCTGGATACAGAGCTGCTGCTGGGTCTCGGAGATGCTGAGGAGGGAAGGGGTAGCCAGCATGAGGCCCACCGCAGCTTTCCCGTATCGGCTGTGCTGGGACCAGGGCTGCTCAGCCGACTGAGCTCCCAGACCCAGTGGGGATCTGGACATCGGTCAGGGAGACACCAGCGCCTTTGCTCTTAGCTAGTCCATGGGATTCAGGCACCTCTGGTCACAGAGCCATGGTGTGTGTAACTGCCACCAGGGGCCCCTTCCAGACAACCAGCATGGACTTCCAGCAGTGTCTGTCTGGGATCTAACAGCCCTTTGTCTTGAACCTGGGGCTGCCTTCCTCTCTCTGGTCCTGCAGCTTGCCTACTGCACAAGCCCCAACAAGTATGTGTAGCCCCTCACATATGCCCCAGGAGCTCCTGCCATCTTGGGGACCCAGAGAACTCACTAGGGATGCAGCCATTACCCCACAGGACCAGAGACCAATGTCTAGATGACGGATGGTCCCAATGGTCATGAAAAGATGAAGAACTTGAGGGGCCTCCTCCCTGGACTTACCTTATTTCCGTGATGTTGCCTGAGGCTTGGGCACAGACTTCTAGCAGCGTGAGCACCCCGGCTTTGCCCACCCATGGCTCCTCCACCCTGTCACAGAGGTGGACACAGACGAAGGTCGCCTAGGGTTAGTGGGGGCGGGGAGGAAAGTGCCAAGGGGGCTGCCCAGAGGCTTTTTGGGTTTTGCTGATTTTTAAAACAATAAAATTTAAAATTAGGCAGAAGCATAAAAGAGAAAATTAACATCATCCTTGTTCTAACAGTTATGCAACCATCCAAAGGGAAAATGTTAGTTTTTTAAACAATATTTTTAGGTTTAAGAAAAGCTCTACATAACGTCACGTTGCAAAGATAAGGAAATAAAACTGTATATGAAACATGATCCCAATTTTGTATTTAAAAAAGGAAAAATATATATGGAAAGGGAAAAACACATATGGTGAGGAACAGGGAGAGAGCTGTGAGAAAAATATATTAAATGTTAATGGTGATTGTTTCAATTGTAGAATTCTCTTGAAGTGTTTTTTATTTCTTTAGTTTTCAATATTTTCTGAACTTTCTACAATGTGTACGCATTAAGTTGAAGATTTTTTTGGGATGTGAACCATTATTTTAAAGTCTTTATTGAATTTGTTACAATATTGCTTCTGTTTCTGTTTTGGTTTTTTGGCCACAAGGCATGTGGGATCTTAGCTCCCCGACCAGGGATCGAACCCACACCCCATGCATTGGAAGGTGAAGTCTTAACCACTGGACTGCCAGGGAAGTCCTTGTATGCATTAATTTAGAAGCAGGAAAAAAGAGAGCTGTTTAAAACATTGCTGCTTCTAAAGTTATGTTGAATTTTTTTTTAAAGTACTATTTTCTTCTACGTTCTTCTGGCTTTTCCACAAACTTCTACGAGGAGTACACATTATTTTTAGAGTAAGACAAGTTTTATTTTAAAATGCTATTTGGGGTGATCTAGCAATTCTACACCAAAGAATTGAAAGCAGAGATATAGAGATATTTGTACACCTATGTTCATAGCAGCATTATTCACAATAGCCCAAAGGTGGAAGCAACCCAAATGTCCACTGATGGATGAATGGCTAAAGAAAATGTGGTGTGTACACACAGTGGAATATCATTCAGCCTTAAGTAGGAAGGGAAATTTTATAATATGGTACAACAAGGATGAACCCTGAGAATATTATGCTGAGTGAAATAAGCCCATCACAAAAAGACAAATACTGTATGATTCCACTTGTATGATGCACCTAGAGGAGTGAGATCCACAGAAACAGGAGAAAGGTGAGTAGAAAGTCAGGGGCCGGGGGGAGGGGAAAATGGGGGGGGCGGTTAATGGGTACTGAGTTTCAGTTTTGCATGAAGTTTCGGTTACATGGCAACGTGAACGTACTTAACACTACTGAACTGTGCACTTAAAAATGGTTAAGATGGTAAATCTTATGTGTATTCTACCACAATTTTTAAAAATGTCATGTTGGGGAACAACCAGACTCTATGTGCCTCATCATGGGCTGAGTTGAGAAGTGCACAGCATTGGCCATGAAGTAGGTATTTTTAGACACAAATCCCATGGAGCCTTTCCAGTTCCAGGAAAGTCAGGGGTTAGAGGAACAAACTCAATGTTTGTTCATCACAAGGAAGCACCAGACAGAGCCAGAAAGTGGGATGGTCTACAGCACAGGGGACCGGTTTTGTCAACGGTTCACCCATTAAGAGTCCGAAGAGCCGTCACCACTCCATGCAAATGAGGACCTTGACCGGATCCTGGATCCAAAGAGCCAGCTGTCCCATCTGGGGACAGTGGGAAATTTTAGCTTGGACTGGGTAATACCTGACACTAAGGAATTGCTACTGATTTTTGTAGGTGTCCTAATTCAACTGTGATTATGTAGAAAATGTCCTTATTTTTTAAAGACTTGTGGTGAAATATTTTGGAGTGATATTTTATGAGATCTATAACTTACTTTAAGACGCTTCAGCTAAAAAGTAAAACTTCGAGGTAAATATGGAAAACCACAAACTGTCAAAACTAGGTGATGAGAATATGAGTTTTCAAAATTGTTTTTCTACTTTTTGGAATCTTCTGTTTTTCTGAAAGTTTTAAAATGATCGCAGTGAACATACAAGCATGATATTTGTTACATGTTATTTCTGACCTCAGCTCAGTGTCCTTTTCAGTTCCCTCTTTTTCTGAAGTCCCCAAATACAGGCCCCACCTTGGTGAGGGCGGCTTCTCTGCGCCTGAGCGGGTTTCTGGGACTAATGGGCAGGGTGGTCCTACATGCGGGTGGCAGGGCTCTGGATGCAGGAAATGGCTAAGACCATGACCTCGGGGGGACCCACACTTCAGAGCCCACCTCTGCCCCCCATTCCCACCACGGCCCCCTCCCAGGGTCACGGGCAGGCTATACCTGAGAGTGAGCAGCCCTGCCGGCCACTTTAGCAGACCCAGGAGGATGGTTAGCTGCTCCAGGCCCAGGAAGCACTGGGTCAGCCTGCAGACAGAGGTCAGTTACAAGAGAGGTTCTGGCAGGGACTCTCCACCCCTCAGCTGCCCCCACGGGCTGGGCCTGGTCACTCACGTGAGCTCCGTCAGCCACAGGGCCTGGCTCAGGCCAGTGGCCAGTCTGGGCATGTGCTCTGGCCCGAAGCTGCACTCGCTCAGCCTGAGGGCAGAGGGCAAGAGACAGAGCTTGGCGAGGCCTGTTGGGACTGCCGTCCTGCTGCCAGGACCCACGGGGGAGCCTCCACTGAGTGCAAAGGCCTGGACCAAAGGCCTGAGAAAAGTCCAAAGACGCAACCCCTGCTCTGGGAGCTTCTCTTCTCTTTGGAGAGACCACCTCCCAAGAAAGTGCGAGGAGTCAGTTATTTACTGAGCCCTGACTATAAGGCAGGCCTTGTGCCAGCCTCTGGGTGCACCATGTGAGCACGCAGGAGTGCCTGCCTTACGTGTAGTATCTCACTGAACCCCAAGAGCATCACCTACAGACGGAGAAAGTGGCCAACCCAAGGACACACAGCTGGTAAGAAGTAGGGACAGATTTGGGTTTCAATCCAAGTCAGCCTGACTCCACCCCCCAAACCCATGACCGCTTCTCTAGTCTCTAGTACCACCCTAGTCCAGGCTCCCTCGGGGGCAGGAGGGACTGGGATTCTTGCTGTGGCCCTGCCCTCCCACTGCCCGGCCCCGTGTGGCCGGCAGACAGGCCTCGGGACACTGTCTCACGGACAGATGGGCTGAGAAGAGGGCCCAGCACAGCACCACGGGGCCGCTCCCTCTCATAGGACAGGTGCCACCAGAGGAGTCCAGGAGGGGCTGACATTTGAGCTGGGTCATAAAGGATTAGGAGAATTTGATCTCAGAAAAGGTAGGGAAGAGAACGTCAGGCTGAGTATGGAGAAGCAGGGAAGCTTCATCAGGCAGTGCGTGTTTGGTGAACAAAGATCCCTTGTGGCTGAATTTGTGCGCACATGTGCTGTGTGTGTGTGGGGGTGGTATGTGGTGTGTATATACTTGGTGTAAGGGTGGTGTGTGTGTGGAGCGGGAGTGAGGAAGAACATGGTGGGAGGTGACAGCCAGATCAGACTCTGAGGGGGAAGACCAGGCCGAGGAATTTGAACTTTATCCTGAGGGCAATTGGGAGCCACCGAAGGGCTTAGAGCAATGGAGTACCACAGTCAGATGTGTGTATTGGGAAGATCCTTCCAGGTGCTGTGGGATGATTGGAGGAGGCCTAGCCAGAGGCAGTGGACCGATTCAGAGGCCACGACCAAAGGTGAAGTAAGACATGTAGAGGAACTAACCCAAGGCTGAGAGAGAGACACAGAGCTCAAGGCTACCGGGGGAAATAACAATAACAGTAATAATAAATAACTTACACAACACTCAAATAAGCCAGGGCCTTTCCAAGCACTTTATATATATTAACTCATCTAATCCTCACAATAACCCTAAAGGGTAGGTCTCACTATTATTCCCATTTTACAGATGAAGAATTGAAACACAGAGAGGTTAAGTCACTTGTCCAAGGTCACACAGCTGGTAAGGGGTAGAACTAAGATTTATCCCAAGTGGCTCCAGAGTCTGATCTCTTAACTCAGAAGCCTCCAGACTTATAGTTAGGACGTGGCTAAGGGACACAAATACCACTCAAAGGCCCAGCCCAGGGGCTGGAGGTAAGGGGAGAGTGGGGGCAGATGTGGGGAAGAGGCAAACCCAGGCAGTAGCTTGAAGCAGGATGTGTGAAGGAGGGGAGGACCCAGAGAGGAAGGAGGCATGGAGGCCACCACAGGGTCAACCTCCTCTCCCCCATCCCCCCTTCCCATCACCCCAGACCAGAAATTACCTCAGTGTCTTCCTAGCCTCCTCCTGTCGGGAGAAGTGAATCCAGAAGCTCTGCTTGGAGCCCAGGCTGCAGAGAGAGGGGTATATGGAAGCCGAGGGCCCAGCTTCACCGGCATCCTTGGGACCCAGGCGCCAGGGGGTGCGGGAGGGAAGGGGGCTGGGTCTTCAAGGGCAAGGGCGGGTGGAAGCCACGGGAGAGACCCTTGCCGACCCGAGGAGAGACCGGTGCCAACCCGAGGAGACTCCCACCTCCTTCTTCAAGGACCCCAAACCTGGCATTCCCTAACCCGTGGCCTCCCTAGGCCCTGTGGCACACGGGCCTCAGAGGATGGAAACTATGATCCCACGTTCAGTGAACCCTGAGACTCAGAGAGGGGCGGAGGTTGCCCAAGTCACACAGATGGAGGGCCACTGAGTGTGCGAGTCTTGCTTCCCCACCATCAGCAAGTGGCACCAACGTCGCCTTACTTCACTGAGGCCTCCCGGATACGTGGGCAGGAGGGGAGAGTCTCCACCAGGCACAGGACACTTTCCTGAGAGATACCGTTGTGACTTAGACTAGAAGAGAAAAGAGGTTCAGGATGGGGGGGTGGGGGGAAGCACCTCAGTGGAGCCCTGCCCAGCCCCCCTCGTCTCTTCCCTTCCAGCTGTGATCTCCCAGAGGAGCGTCCTCAATGTCCGAGTGCCCGTTCTCCAGGTGGAGACACTGAGGTCCAGAGAGAGGCCAGAGGGGTTCTATCCCCACACGGGGCAGGTCAGGCACCAGACTATGAGTCTTTGAGAGCTGCCCCTGTGGTCTAAGACCGGGTGATGATGAGGCCAGGCTGGCAACTCCAGCCCCACAGGGGTCAGGGATGCCCAGAGCACAAAGCCCAGCTGCCTAGCAACAGGTTGTATCCTGGCTCTGGCCGCCAGTCTCCCAGGTCACTGGGGAGACTGAGTGAGTGAGGATGACTTCCTAGGGACCCTCCCTGCTGTGGCGACATCCCCAAATCCGTGTCCCATAGATTTGGTCAGAGGAGCTTCAGGAATGGGATGGACCAAGAGCCAGGACAACTGAGATCCAGCAGCTGGTCAGGGATGAACTGTTGCTCCCTACCCGGAGTCAACTTGGGTCACCAAGCTTTAGTCACAGCCTCTCCTGGGTGTCTGGTGGGAGCTCTGCCCATAGTGGGCAATGAGGGAAGGAAGAAAGGACCCAAGGTAGGCAGGGGTCAAGGTAAGAATCAGCCCTTTCCCCTCCCCAGCCCTTGTCCTCTACAGTTCTCTAGGGATGCCTCAAAAGAAGCCCACTAATGTTCTTGGCCCTGGGGAGTCTTCCTCCTTGCTGTCCTTGAGGCTGCTCGTCACTTACTCAAGTGAACCGGAGATGGGCACCTGAGGGAGACATTCCAGGAGGCACCTGAGCCCGGCATCACCCAGCAGGTTTGCTGAGAGGCTGCAAGAGGTACAAGGAGGTTGTTGGTGCTCAGACGTGCCTTCTCTTCAGTTACCATCACTGCTACTCTACCCACCCAGCACTGCCATTATCCCCTCCCCCACTCTGCACTACTTCTGTTCCAACAGCACCGTCATCACCAGCAGCACCATCCCATCACTGCTACTCGGCATCACCACCTCCATCACCACTAGAATTATCACCACCATCCCCCTCGCCAGCACCACAGTTAACCAGCCTCGTCTTCCCCTTCAGTATCTGGTGACCACTCCCAGGACCCATGTGCCTCCAGCAGGCTTTCAGGGGTTAGAGAAAAACCAATTAGCTTTTACTATGCACTTGGCCTGCATCCGTTGGGAGCCATAATTTTTGAACAAGAGTAAATTCAGGAAAAAGAAAGATATTTGGAGGATGTATTTATCCATCAGATTTCTTCTTTTAATTTGAGAATGCAATACCTGAACTTGCACTGGAAGACTTTCTTATTTCCCTTCATTGTAGCATTCTACGGTTTTAGCTACGGTTTCAGAAACAATATAATCAGCGTGCCCGGGAATATCTGATTTTTGTCCTGCATGTTTGAACTCATTTTGCCCCTGATTATGACACTTTTAAGCCTTGTTTATTTTGTCTTTTCCTGAGAAGTTTAAAAAATGAAAAACTAGTTTGTCTCAGGAAGCCACTTAATAAAGTAATCTTTAAAATAAGCAAAAGTTCCCTTTATAATGAAAAAACAGAAAAACTTAAAGACATCTTGCTTATTCATCTTTCTTTAAAATACATGATTTTCATCAGCCACATTTCTCTCCTTGGCCACATCACAACAGGAACTTAAATTGTGGTTTTTCGGGTAGACAGCTCTCTTTACCTCCTGCCTGTTTGTCCTAAGCTGGACTCCTAACAGTTTTGAGCAAAGACTGCATTGTACTAGTTGTGTGACTTAGGGCAGGTTTTTAAACTCTCTGTTCCTCAGTTTTCTCATCTATAAAATGGGGATAATAGTACTTAGGGTTGTTGGAAGGATAAAAAGAATATGTAAAGCACTTAGGGCAGTGGAGAAACTACTCAATAGGTATTAGCTTTTTTTCACCTACCCATGCGGGCTGTACTATTTGGGCACCCAAGCCAGGCCACACAGATACCACTTCTCATCAATACGAGAGCCCACAAATCCCCACCCTCCAGGGCCCTCCGCAGGCTGAGGCACTGGGTGCTCTTAACCACCTGCCAGGCAAACCAACGGATCCTTTCTTTCAGGCCCCACCAGCTAGCAGAGCTCCAGTGCCCTGGTCCACATGAGGCCAAGGGGCTCCTGTGGCCCTTTGTGAAGGGATCCCCAAATTAGATCAAGGGCATACCCTGAATTAGCTCCACCATGGTGGCAGTGGGGAATGGTAGGGATAAAATGGGGACAGAGAAACCATGTGGACGTGACTGAGTCCCAGGCATCCCATGCATGCCCTGTTAGCTGGTCCTGAGAGGTGCTGAGTGCACACACACACGCATGCACACACACCCCTTCGGTGCCACCCAGGCACATGCTCCTGGGCTCCTCTCCCCCCTCCTGCCCAACTTACTCCAGGTGGCTGAGGTCTTCACACTTGCTCAGCAACCAGCAGAGAGGCTCCACGTGCTCCTGGCTGAGGCCGCAGCCTGTGAATCTGCTGCAGGAAGGGGTGCAAACCGGGGATGGGGCCACTCAGACCCTCTGCCCTGGCTAGTCCTGGGTGTGGCCTCTGAGTTTCAGTGGGGCCTCACCCAAGCTTGGATTCTCTGGAAACATCCAGCATCCACCACTCCCACCTCCCTCCACAGCAGATCCCACCAACATTCTCCCTCTGGGGAGGTGGTTCTCAAAGTGTGGTCCCCGACCAGCCCCACCAGCATCCCTTGGGAACTTCGTGAGAGGCATATTCTGGGAACGAAACCCAAACGCGCTGAATTAAAAGCTCTAGGAACAAGGCTCTCCAGACTGATTCTGATTCAAGGTGAACTACAGCTCTTGGGGGTCACTTTAATGGACAGACATGAGGGTGGAGTGGAGGAGACTAAGGGTGATGTCTGCTCCTACAGAGGGTTATTGATGCTGGAATCAAAAGTAATAGTAAGTGTCTTTGAGAGGCCTACACCGAGACCACACAGTAAGGTAAATGAACAGCTTATGGCCAGCCAGCAACTTAAAAAAAAAATCTTAAAATGAGGAAGTACCTAAAACCAGTATCTAAAATTTTTATCATTGTTACTCTCCTTCATGATTTTTTCCATAGTCCTAAATTCCCTATTACCCTACTGTTGACTTCATAGTTTTAAATCAGCTCATTCTTCTTATTTGATGCATTTATTGGAAAAGGAAGCCCTGTATCACTCACTCCAGTGGAAAACTGGCATTGCCTGCCCCAAACAGACCATAAGCATAAGGATACAGGAAATAGGAGAAATATATCATCATTAAATTCAAGCCAGACACTGGCACCTGCTGAGAGCTCTCTCTTTGTTTAAAAGGGAGCTTAGCAAATGTTAAGAGGTGTGGTAGACACGCTAACACCTAACTGAGGCTTCCTCTTGGCCTTAATCAGAGAATTGAAAAGGGAGGAATTCAATGAAGCTGAAGTACTCTACTATCGGCCCAACCATCCCATCCTGGTCTTTGTCCTACATTTTGGAAATCACAGACTTGGAAACTATGAAGGTATTCTAGAAGTCACGATAGTGTTGGGTTAAGACAGGAATTGTAAAGTCTACAGCCCAAGACCGCCTGCTTTATAAGACCTGCACACTAAGAATAGTTTTTCCATTTTCAAACAGTTGAGAAAAAAATCAAAAGGAGAGTAACATTTCATGACACATAAACATTACATGGAATTCAAGTCTCAGTGTCCATAACTCCAGTTTTACTGGCACACAGACACACGCCTTCATTTACATATTGTCTGTGTTGCTTTCAAGCTAAACCGGCAGGGTTGAATAGCTGTGATAGAGACCCTATGGCCTGGAAACCCCCAAATATTTACAATCTAACCCTTTACAGAAGAAGTTTGCCTGCCCCTGGGCCAGGAGTGCTATAAGACTCCCTGGATTCAAGTCCCAGCTGTACCCCTTCTTGCTGCATGACCACAGCTGTGAGGCTTATAGGCTGTAATCTGCACGAGGCTCTTAGAATGGTGCCCTACAGATGCTCGGCAAACATCAGCTCTTTATTTATTGTTATTTCGCAGCTGAGGAGGCTGAGACGCAGAGAGAGGGTCTGGTCCAAGGTCACTCGGTGAGCCAGTGGCATCAAATAGCTACCAGAAATGTCACCTCTGTACTTAGAGGCTATTCCCTGGCCCCATTATCCTGTGCAATGCTGGCTCCCCTCTCACCGAGGCAACCACAGAGCACTGGTCCAAGAGTCGGCGGTGTGGCGCAGGGGGACACTCAGAACCATGAGTGTGCCTCTCGTGCTTTACACATTGCCTCAATTCCTCTTTGCCAACGGCCTGCAATATAGTGTCTCCCTTCTCCAGCTGCGGAAGCTGAGGATCGGAGAGGTTAAGGAACTTGCCCAAGGTGCCAGGACCTTGTGGGGTTGGGATTTAAAGCTTGGGGGGCAGGTTGTGAAGTCCTTTTCCTCAGACCAGGCCCCTGAGCTCTAATCCTGTCTGCTGTCTGTGGACTCCTTGTTTGCCCGTGACGGAGCCCAGCCCTCTCAGTGTGTCCTCTGCTCTGGACATCCAGGAGGCAAGTCTGCTCATCCTCAATCCCCACTGGCTGCTCGGGCACGGTTCCGGGGGACTTACCCACAGCATCCGCCTTCCTGCTCCTCACTAGACCTGAAGTGCAGGGTCGCGTGATGCAGGGACCTGGAGCAGACAGCACCTGGGTCAGCCACCCTTGACCACAGCCTCAGCATGCCCCCAGGGGGCAGGCCCCCCTCCTCCAGCAGCTGAGTCTCTGACGTGGGTCCCACTATCTCCATCCTAGCCCCTCACATCCAACAGACTCCAGGCACCACCCTCCTAGGTTCCGGTTGTCCCAGGGCAATGCTCACCTGAGATCCACCTTCTGAACCCGCGGGCACAGGCTGAAGATGTCAGCCAGCAGGAGGGGGCTCCTTGGGGACAGTTCCATCTGGGTCAGCCTGAGAAGGAAAGGGGCGGGGCCCTATGTGAGCAAGTTGGAACCAAGCAAGATCAGTGGGCAAGAAACCTGGACAGGCTGGAGGTGAATGAAAAGGATGGGGGGGGCTGGTGGGTCAGCCAGGCATTAAGGAAGGAGACAGGGACTCAAGAGGGAGAAATAGGAGCTTGAGGTCAAGTGGACTGAGGTGTGAGTCCTAGTTCTGCTTACTGGCTGTGTGTCCTTGGATAAGTGACTTAACCTCTCTGAACCTCAGTTTCCTTATCTGAAAAACAGAACTACTTACACACCTTCCTCTAGGGTGTCATGAGGACTGAATCATATCACGCTTGTGCACTGCCTAGCACGATACCCACGCTTATTGTTATTATTATATCGTTTTTATCCCAAGCACTCATAGGTGAGTCCTTGCTGACAAGGAGCAGGAAGCTTTAGGTCCTTAGAGTTTCTCAAGCTCAGCATTACAGAGATAATTCTTTGGATGCGGGGGCTGTCCTGTAGGAAGTTTAACAGCATCCCAGACCTCTACTCACTAGATGCCAGCAGGAGCATGACCTCCCGCCCCCTCTGCCATCATGACAACAAAAATGTCTCCATTGCCGAATGTCTCCTGAAGGGCAAAATCACCCTCCAGCTGTGAACCACTGCCTTAGAGAAAGTGAGATGCTTCCACCTTGCCCTTGGAGGCATCCTTGGTGTCTCCATTTCCCTCGCTCCATAAACCCTCCATCAGCTTGTCCTGTTAGTTACACCCCCAAGATCCACCCTGAATCTACCTACTTCCCTCTCTCCCCACCAATTCCCAGACCCCATCATCTCTTACCCTGGCTGTACAACCCCCTCCCTGCTCTTGCTTCCACGCTTGTCCCGGGTCCCTTCTCTACCCAGCAGCCAGACTAAGCTATTGAAAACACAAATCGTTCCTCTGCCTTGGGCAAAATCCCACACTCCTCCCCATAGCTACCAGGCCCTGTGTGACCCGGCCCGGGTTCATTGCTCTACCTTCTCTCCTACAACTCTGCCGGCCACTGTGCTCTGGCCACACTGGCCTTCTGCTTGTTCCTTGAGCCCATTGAGTTCAATCCTGCTTCAGGGCCTCATGCATGCTGTTCCATCTCCTTGGAATGCTGTTCCCTGCTTTTCAAAAGGCTGGCTCCCTCTCTTCCTTCAGGTAGCACCCCAGCGTCCCTCCTCAGAGGCGTTCCCTGACCACCCCTGCCATTGTAAAATCACCACCACAATCACTCCTTACCACATTCTCTAGAAAAATACTTTATCACTCTCTGAATTCATCTTATTTGCTTTCACTTTGCTTGTTGACCAGCTCCCTCTACTACAAGGTAAGCTCCAAGAAGATAAGGACCTTGTCTTTATTTTTTCTCTCTCAGCTGTGTCTCCAGCACCCCAAGCAGTGCCTGGTCCACAGCAGTGCACAAACAGTATGGACTGAATAATACTGGGTTGGCCAAAAAGTTTGTTTGGGTTTTTCAGTAAGATACTATAGAAAAACCCAAACGAATTTTTTGGCCAACCCAATACAAAGCTTAAGCACTGGTGAGGATCAGGCTGGCTACCTCATTCCAAAGACAGATGAGGAGTTGGGGGCTGATGCTGTGTGACTTGGGCATAGAGAAGTCCCTCTCTGGTCTGAGGTTTCCTATCTATTCACGTTAGCCTGCAACTTCTGTGTCCAAAGGAACCCTTCCTGATCCGTCCTTTCCTGTCAGGGTGGGACCATAGTGGATTCTGTAGTTTGACATGGGCTCTGCCACACTTGCCCACCTCTGGGAAGTCACACATCTCCTCCCTCCCCTCCCAAAAGGACTCAGGGATAAGTGAGATCCTGGATGTGATGTCAACTGTCTCAGGTGTCCCGGAGATCCTTAGCAGGAGTACTTATATTGATGTTTTTAATGGTATGATTTAATTTTCTGTTGTATTTTTCCATATCAGCTGTAGCTGCTCTTGCCCCCTGTTGGAAAAATATTTAAAGTAAATCCTTTTTAAATTCTAACCAGTCTGAGCTGAAATTAGAAAATAGAGTTTTAAATATTTGGGGGATGCTGCTTAAATTCCCCTTTTACAGAATTAGATGGTGACCTTTAAAAACTGGTGTGTGGGGACTTCCCTGGTGGTGTAGTGGCTAAGAATCTGCCTGCCAATGCAGGGGACACGGGTTCGAGCCCTGGTCTGGGAAGATCCCACATGCTGTGGAGCCACTAATCCCGTGCGCCACAACTACTGAGCCTGTGCTCTAGAGCCTGCAAGCCACAACTACGGAAGCCCACGTGCCTAGAGCCCATGCTCCGCAACAAGAGAAGCCACCGCAATGAGAAGCCCGTGCACCCCAATGAAGAGCAGTCCCCGCTTGCCGCAACTAGAGAAAGCCCGTGCTCAGCAACCAAGACCCAATGCAGCCAAAAATAAACTTAAGAAAATAAAATACATAAATTAAAAAACAACAACAACTGGTGTGTGATATATACATGACCTACAACTATAAAGTCTCTTTATAGTAGTAGGTGACCTTTCTGTGGGTGGAGAGGAGAATGATGGCCCATTTGTCACAGGCCTTCCATTCTTCAAGGTGCTTTTAGAGCAACTCTCTTGTTTGAATCCCAACCCTGGGGGAAGGGTTGAAGAATATTAGTCCCATTTGTCAGATGAGGAAACTGAGGCTTAGAGGGATCAAATAACTCCCCCCCTGAGGTTGATAAGGTATTAGGGAAGAGCTGGAAGCAGACTTGAGCTCCCAGTTGTGCCAGGTAAAAGGATGAAACAGCCCAAGAGAAGTGGGGAGGGGGCAGGAGGGGATGGCGTCGCAATGCAAGAGCCTCGGCCCTGCACAGTGAAATGGGGAAACCAGTCTTACTGCAGCAGGCTTAGCTCAGGGAGCCGGGGTAGGTGATGCAGCAGGGTCTCCAGGCTCTGGTCACTCAGGACCTTGCAGGACAATCTGTGAAACAAAGCATCTGAATGAGGTGGGGAAACCTTGGGAAAAGCTAGATGGGTCCTAAGCCAGGACTGCCCAAAACACCCCCTCTGAACACTGGGGTCCTTGAGTTATCATTGAGGCAGGAGGAAAAGGAAGGTCATATATGCTTGGAAAATGCTGGGTTAAGCCCCATTAGTTTTCTTTGCTGCAGGACTTCTCAGAGCCTTTAATCTGCCCTCGTGCACTGTGAATTTCTAAAGGGCTATAGTAGACATTTTTCCCCCAAAAGGCATGGACTAGTAGGATTATCATTTTGAGGGCCATGAAGACTGGTACCCTGGAGAACACACCTGTTAAGAAGAGAATGCCGCCTTAACCCAAAGTAGTGAACGTAATGGTGGCAATTCAGGAACGTTAACAGGTCAGCAAAGGAGAGATGCAGGGTAGCTCGGGTCCCTGACTGCCCATCAAAACCAGACCAACCAGCTGATCACTTGTCTAGATAATTCATCAGAAGCCAGTCCACTTAGGAGAAACTCCTGATACCCATCCTTTGGTCTCTGCTCTAGCTGGAAGACTGGGTCAACCAGAGTCTCTAAGCACCTTGGGGTTTACATACAGCCCTCCCTGGGAGTCTAGAGCCACTTCCTGAGCCCCAGAGGCGTTTGGACTGTAGTTTCCTTCTGCCTTTCTCCCCTTTTGCTGCCCCTTCTCTCTGTCCCTGTTTCTTTGTCCCCTGCAGGCTGCCCTTTCCCCTCACTGGGGCTGCCAGGAGCCTGGCCCATCTCCATCACATTACTGTCTGGCTGAAGGGGGACCCAGCTTCACCTTGGGGGGAACAGTAAAAGGGGCCACCTATGCTTCTGGAACTGGAAGCGAGGAGCCTCTGCCAGGGCCCAGGCTGTAGGCTCAGCTCTACCCGCTCTGTCCGGGATTGGGCCTGGGGCGCTGAGCACAGGCAGAGCAGAGGCATTCACTGCGGGGTGGTCTGACCACAAACACCAGTGGCTTTTCTGCTGGACCCCAAATACACACAGTGCTACAGGCTCTGCTTGGGGTCAATGTGGGGTTTACACTGTTTGTTTTTGGTTTTTTTTAAGCAACAGAACCTTTACCTTTATTTTGGCATTTGGAATGCCAAAATGTACACATCATGTACCATGGTGATGGGTGATATTAAAAACCAGGGGCAAGCGTGGGGGGAACTCTCTGCACTAGTTTTGCAACATTTCTGTAAAGCAAGCCTTAAACTATTCTAAAATAAATGGTTTATTTGAAAATTCATTGGTTCCACACATCCTGATATTCTAGGAAAGCCACAATGTTCTATTACGAGACAAAGTTCACTGCAAATCTTGTTAAGATCCTGTATCTGTTTACATCAAAACCGCCTTCCTCTGTATCCATAAGTGTTTGAACATGGAGAGAAGTATGGAAGGACACGCCCCAGGTGTCAACATGGATAATTAGCTTGTTGCAAGGACCAGAAGGCATTTGAGACGGGAGTCAGAAAGCAAGAAAAAAAAAAAAAAAACTGTAGCAAAATGGAAAAACACATATGGGGCGATGTAAAATGAAACTGCAGAATGCAGCTGGCCTGTGATTTCGAACAGGAAAAAACTTGTATATGCAAATGGAGAAGGTCACTAGGACAAATGACAACACTGAGTTGACGAGGGACGGGATTATTTAGATGAGGGAGGTTTGTCTTAGGTTTCTTTATTTTAAGGTAATTATTGTAATAAAATTACAACGATGATGAGGGAAGGAAAGTCTGACCGACCACTTTGCAGATGACAAAGCTGAGGCCTGAGGGGTTAAAGCCATTTGCCCAAAGTTACCCAGCTTGTTGGTGGATGAGCCAGGACTCCTGATTCTAACCCCAGTCTCTGGTCACAGACCCAGGCGTTCTGGGGTGAGCTGGTAACCCAGGCTGGGGGATGCCCTGAGGAGGAGCCTTCAGAATGAGAGGTTCCAGCCACAGAGGCAGGCCCAGCTGGGTGCCAGGGTGGGGCTCCAGAGGTGATGGGGTGCAGACTGGGGCTCCCAGGTGCCCTGAGTTGAGCCGATGGGGAGATGAAGCCCTGGTCTCGGGACGGCCTCTCTCAGTGGGAGGGACGAGGTGCCTGAAGCTGGGGCCATTGGGAGGCAAGGAGCCTTTCACCAATGGGTTAGGGAACTCCCATGGCGTAGGGCTACGGGGTCTGGCAGGAAGGGACCAGGGGGGACTCATCTGGTCTCTAACCAGGACACCCCACCCCAGGTCACTGGGCAGGTGCCCACGCTGTGCCCCTGGGGCTGTGTCCTCCGTACTTACTTGACTTCCAGAGGCCCTGGGCACTTCTCCAGAGTCTCACAGAGGCGGGAGAGGCTCAAGGGCTCCAGCTGACATTCCCTGAGGCTGAAAAGGGGCAGCGGGCAGGGCGAGGGGGTCAGGGAGGGCTCAGGGTCCCTGTCCAGCCCCAAGGGCTCCCCGCTTCTCCCAAGAACTCCCCTCCCCAACCTGCAGGCCGCCAGCCCCTGCAGTGCCAACAGGGCACACTCTCCACCCCTTACAGCCCCCAGTCCCCCCACTCCGACAGAAACAGTCAAGGCCCCCTGAGCGCCCAGCTGCCCTCGTCCAGTCCCAAGTCCTCCCCACTGCCCCCGCCTACATCCAAGCCATCGTTGTCACTCGCCTGGGCCACTTGAACACCCCCTGGGTTCCCCCTCTTGCCTCCCTGCCATCCTCCACCCTGCTAGCATCTTAGCTTTAACAAATACAAATCTGGCAGCCTCTCCTGTGCTGAAAACCCTCTGTGGTTCCTCCATTATCCTTAGGCTAAAAGCAAAACGTCTTTCCCATGTCTTCACTCGCCTCCCCTCTCCCTGTATAATAAGCTCTAGCCACACAGAAATGCTTCCCCAGAGCCAAGCCTTCACTCCCCTGGGCCTCTGCACGAGCCGTCCCGTCTGCCTGGGATCCTGCCCACCTTGTCCCCAGAGAACCCTGTTCAGGCCCCAGCTAACATGTCTCTCTTCTTAGGTGAGGAAATCAAGCCCCAGAGAGAGGAGGAGCCCAGCCAGGGTCTCACAGCCCCTCACTCATGGCAGAGCTGTGAAGTCTTCAGAGAAAACAGTGCAGAATCTTCTCTACAGGGGACGCCGGAGCCAGCAGCACCCCCGTCACCAGCCCTCACACTTCTTCCCCCTTCTCTCAAACTCTCTTTCCCCTGTCTCCCAACCCCCAGGCTCTCCACTCCCTCACCCCTTACCCCACTGTGGTTACCCCTAAACAAGAAGTGGGTAAGATGGTACCAGAAGCTCCTGGAGATGCGGCGCTGACCGAACCCCAAGAACTGGGCTCCAGCTTGGAACTCTGGCAAAGATCCAGCAGCCAACAGATCTCTAGGAGTGGGGAAATCATTTTGAAAGGAAAGTTCAAGGCATCCACATTGGAAGCCTAGACTCATTAGCCAGGGCTGGAAGGGACCCTCGGGACAGTCAAGCCCCTCCCTGTACGGATGGGGCAACTGAGGCCCAGGGAAGGGAAGCCAGAGTGAGGATGCCAGCAGCTTATACCTGTCCAGGTGGGCAGCACCTGAGCAGGTGGAGGGGAGCTAGAACAGAGCCCTCCTCTTTCTGACCACTGGTATCATCCACCTATCTGTGCCTCAATTCTTTTGGCTTCAAGAACCCAGAGAGTTCCCAGAAATGGAGACCCTAGCTCGGCAAGCAATACCACCCCGGTTTCAGGCAGCCCACCTGCTACGGCAGTGTTTTTCTCTAACACATTAGCTGGAAATGCACTCTGCCCAGCTGGCCCCACTTTAGGAGCCCTGTGTTTTTTGCCCAGGTGAGACCAGGATGCCGGGCTCCACTAGGGGGCAGCCGAGAACACCTGCGAAGAACTAACTTCACCGCAAAGATGTGGAAACTTTTTCAGAGCACCAACGGTTCTTGGCTTCTCTAATGTGATACTCAGTGTGAAAGGGCAGGGATTCATATGAAGTCAGGACGCTGCAAAGTGCTGCAAAGGTCCTCAGTGGCAGAAACACAGCGGCTCCCCTCTACCCTCCCACACATCCGCTCTCCTAACACCTGCTCTGCTGCAGCATCACCCGTCAGCCCCTCCCTCCCATGTGCACGCCTTCTTAGAAAAGATTGAAAACAGCTGATTACTGCAAATTCATATGGGGGAGGGGTTACAGAAGTGATTAATTCCAGCCTGCCAGACCTGGGCTAACAGTCAGCATGGGTCTGGGGGTTGGGGGCACCTATAAGAAATGGGGACCAGAGAGAGAGAGAGAGGGGAGCCCCCCCCAACCTCAGAGCTTTCCCTCCTTACCTGTCTCTTCCATCACCTCTCAGGATGACGCGTTGGCTCTCAGAGCTGCAGGCAGAGAGGAGGCGGCAGCCTGAGAAAGGGCCAAGGGGCCCCCTTCCCAGGCAGCAGTAAGAGACCAGACAGGCTGGGTCAAGGAAGACGTGGACGGTGGCCTGTTTTCTCAGCAAATGGGACAATAAATATACATACAAAGCAACCACCGATATGAGTTCCTGTGATTCTCACAATAAAATTGTGAGGTAAGGAAGTGTTTGGGTTTTTTTTTAACATCTTTATTGGAGTATAATTGCTTTACAATGGTGTGTTAGTTCCTGCTGTATAACAAAGTGAATCAGCTATATGCATACATATATCCCCATATCCCCTCCCTCTTGCGTCTCCCTCCCACCCTCCTCTCCCACCCCTCTAGGTGGACACAAAGCACCGAGCTGATCTCCCTGTGCTATGTGGCTGCTTCCCACTAGCCATCTATTTTACATTTGGTAGTGTATATATGTCCATGCCACTCTCTCACTTCGTCCCAGCTTACCCTTCCCTGTCCCCGTGTCCTCAAGTCCATTCTCTACATCTGCGTCTTTATTCCTGTCCTGCCCCTAGGTTCATCAGATCCTTTTTTTTTTTAGATGCCATATATATATGTTAGCATACGGTATTTGTTTTTCTCTTTCTGACTTAACTTCACTCTGTATAACAGTCTCTAGGTCCATCCACCTCATTACAAATAACTCAATTTCATTTCTTTTTATGGCGGAGTAATTTTCCATTGTATATATGTGCCACATCTTCTTTATCCATTCATCTGTTGATGGACACTTAGGTTGCTTCCATGTCCTGGCTATTGTAAATAGAGCTGCAATGAACCTCGTGGTACATGACTCTTTTTGAATTATGGTTTTCTCAGGGTATATGCCCAGTAGTGGGATTGCTGGGTCGTATGGTAGTTCTATTTTTAGTTTTTTAAGGAACCTCTATATTGTTCTCCATAGTGGCTGTATCAATTTACATTCCCACCAACAGTGCAAGAGGGTTCCCTCTTCTCCACACTCTCTCCAGCACTTATTGTTTGTAGATTTTTTGGTGATGGCCATTCTGACCAGTGTGAGGTGATACCTCATTGTGGTTTTGATTTGCATTCTCTAATGATTAGTGATGTTGAGCATCCTTTCATGTGTTTGTTGGCAATCTGTATATCTTCTTTGAAGAAATGTCTATTTAGGTCTTCTGCCCATTTTTGGATTGGGTTGTTTATTTTGATATTGAGCTGCATGAGCTGCTTGTAAATTTTGGAGATTAATCCTTTGTCAGTTGCTTCATTTGCAAATATTTTCTCCCATTCTGAGGGTTGTCTTTTCGTTTTGTTTATGGTTTTAAGGAAGTATTCTTACCCCTGCTTCGCAGCTCAGGAAACTGAGGTATCAAGAGATGCAGTGACTTGCTCAAAGTGGCATAGTAGGTAAGTGGTAAGCCTGTATTTGAACCTGGTCTGTCTGCTACCGTAACACCCATTCTTGGAAGGGGGGAGGGGAGGAATAGGTGGACTTCACCTGAAACCAGGGCTGCCCCCTAGTGGATGATGTGCTTTGCCTTGGCCAGGGCCGCTTGGCTAGGTGCCTTCCCTTCTACACTCTCATCAGCTCCAGAGACCCCACAATTCAGGCAGGTCCCTGAGAACTCAAGCTCCCACCAGGGAGCTCCCAGTTTCCTTAAAAGTCTCCCAGGACAACCCAGAGAGTAAGTACAGGAGAGTCGATGGATTGTGCCCCGTGGTGAATTTGGAGAAATTTGAGTGTCCCTGGAGCTATATTTCACTCATTCGTCTATTCATTCATTTCACAGACACTCATTGCATGTTCACTGGACCTGGTATCATACCAGGGCCCTGAGGATGTTATATCGTGAATGGGACAGATGAGGGGCAGAGTGGGGTCCCAGGGACACTCTCACCTGAAGTCCAAGTGCAAAAGCCACGGCAAAGTAGAGAAGCACTGGGTCAAACTGAACACAGCATCGAGGGACAAACTGTTCTCACTGAGGCTGGAGAAACAGAGGGATGAGGCTGACAGAGGTCACTCAGGACTCAGAAACACCCTCTTTGTGGTCAGAGCACAGGGCAGGGGCAGGCTGTCCCTCCCTGTTCCAGACAATGGAACACACTGAACCCCGGATGGTCAGAGCACCTCTGCCAACTCCCCATTGCACAGATGGGGAAACTGAGGTCCAGAGAGCAGCAAGGTCTTGCCCAAGATTATGAGACATGTTGGTGACAGAGCTGAGATTGGAACTCAGTGGTTCCCTCCGTCTATGATGAATCTTTGAGCCAGACTTGTGCCTCAGTTTCCCCACCTGATCAAGGAGGGGCAGTGCCCAGTGCAAAGTGAAAATGTGGGGCCTCTTGTTCAAGGAGCAGGAACAGAGCTTTCCCTTTCTTTCGTGGTCAGTCTGTCCTGGTGGTTTATATTTGCCACTTAACGCTGCACTCCTCAGGCACTGGGAGACTGGCAGGCGAGTGCAGACCTCACAGGCCGGGATCACACCAGGCATTCTCAGTACTGAGAAGGTCATGGGGGATTTGCCCGAAAGCTCCAATTTGCATAAAATTTACCTGCAATGGCGGTGAGGCCTTTCCCCCCCGCCCCCTGCAGGCCCTGACCGGGAACAGAGGCAGCCTCCTCTGGTCCCAGCTTCCCAACGAAAGGCGGCCTGAGCAGGCAGTGCCCACAGGCCACAGCACTGGTTACAGTGAAAACCACAGCCACTGCCTCTAGAGTTTATGTGTTAACTGACTGGGAACCAGGGGTTCAGAGAAGGTGATGTAATTTGTCCAGTGACACTGGGAACCTGGGGTCTGTGACCAGGTTCCTGCGGCCAGGAAGCCTCTCCCTTGGGCCCAGAGGAGCCCGGGAGGAGAAAAAGGGGGCATGTGAGCCAGGAGCACAGGGACCTTTAAGGGCCTAGAAACTCTGGCTGGCTGCAGGCAGAGTCTGGGGGTTCACGGCCTCCTTCCAGGGCCTCCCTCCCGTAGTGCACATCTCCCCCCTCTCTGCCAGGTGCTCAGAGCTCTCAAGTCTCCCCGGGCACCGTTCTCCTGGGTGTCTTCTCTAGTCCAAACCCTCCCTGCCTACCTGGCCAGGGCCCCTGTCAAACAGCCCCTCCCCGCGCCCCCCCACCCCCGCCCCGGGCCAGAATGGCTGCCAGCTGTTATATTAATCAGGTAATACTTCCCAGCCCTGCCTGCCTGGGCCTCCCAGAGAGCCTGTACAGAGACAGGGAGACAGGTTTGAGAAACGAAGGCTTAACTCAGCAGCTGGATTGCTGAGTCACAGAGACCAGTGTCTATTTTAGTGAGAAATGCAGTAGTTACTATCCTGTCCTGGGCACTGGCCACGTGTCAGGGACTGGCCCCGGTGGTTGACATGCATTGTCTGATGTAACCTTTATGATAACCCCAGGAGGGAGTGAGATGGGACACAGAATATCCCCCCACCCCGTCATCTCCATCCCCCCTTCCCACACACATGCTCTCATCCTGAGATCAAATCTCAGAGGCTTTGCCCAGAGGGCTACTCACTTCAAGGACTGCAGAGCGCCCAGCCCTGGAAGCAGCTGAGCCAGCAGGGCGACACCTTTGTCCCCAAGAGCATTGCCTGATAAGCTGGGAGGGGCAAGCAGGGAGGACAGGTCAGTGGAGGGGCGGGGGGGGGGGGGTGGAAACAGCAGGAGCTCGCCTCTCCGCCCCAGTCACTCAGCTTCTCCTGAAACTGGGATACGGTCCTAGGCTGCCAGGCTGGATCTCAGCACATGGCACTGGATCAGCTGGGGTCTCCCAGCATGTGGATGTAGGATCTTAGTTCCCCGATCAGGGATCCAACCCGCGCCCCCGGCATTGGAAGCGCGGAGTCTTAACCACTGGACCTCCAGGGAAGTCCCTCCCCTCGGGTTCTCATCCTCAGGTTTGTGACCCCTGAGGGGTTAGGCTTGGGCTTCAGAGAGTGTCAAATATTGGGGAACCTGTATTTTAGGGGGAAGAGTCACAACTTTCACCAGGTTCTCTAAGGGGTTCCTGATTGCAGCGGGGAAAGAATAGATGACCCTAAATCTTAAAACACAGAAAAAACGCAACACATGAACACCTACCCACTAATGGGCCCCACCACCCGCCTTCCAGCAACCACTCACTCGAGGTGACGGAGGCAGCGACTTCCTCCCAGTGCTTTGCAGAGGTGCTCTAGGTGCTGGGCTTGCAAGGCACAGTGTGTCAGCCTAGGGAGGGGAGGACCACAGCCCTGCAGCGCCTGCCCAGCTCAAGAGAGGCGAGCAGGGCCCCCCACCCGCAGATACACAGGCAGAGAGGCTTGTGGAAAGGGGGCGGGGATGCATCGGGCACCCGGACAGGCAAAGAGGGACCGACACACAGCACACGTGAGATGTCACATGGGCAGAGAAGAGCCAGAGAGAGTCAGAGACACAGAGAGAGGCAGACCAAGATGGAGAGACACTGAGATAAGAGAGGGAGGGAAGGAGACAGACGCAGAAAGAGACTGAGAGAAATTGAGTGCCAGAGAAGGACAGACAGACAGGGAGGGGCATTCAGATGGACACAGAATCAGAGAGGAGGCTGGAAGAGTTGTGATGGGAGCCCTGTGAAGGCCAAGCTGAGTCCCCAGGCCTAGGCCCCAGGATCAGGAACGAAGGGGCTGCACGCTCCCCATTTTCTCCGTCCAGAGTTCCCACAACCCCTCAGCTACTGGAGGTCAGGGGAGCTAACGGGGGTGGGAACCGTGGGCAGGGAAGGTGACTGGGGGTCTGCCGTGTGAGCCCCTTCTGGGGTGGGCTGGGCAGGGGAGATGGGAGGCAGGAAAACCAGGACATGACAGTAGGTTGTGTCCTCCGGGGAGCACGTGGCACTGGGGACCCAGGACAGGCTCTGTGCCCAGGAACGGGGGAGGCAGGAACCATGCTTGGGGCCTGCAGGCCATCACGGTACCTGATCCTTGGGGCGCACAGGAGCGGATCAGAGGGCATCTGGAATGTAAGGCTGTCAGGAAGCGCAGCACTGGAGGGAAACACACACCAAGGCCATGCTGAGCAGACACCTCATCCACTGCCTCAGACTCCAGCCTTAGCCTCACTTCCCACCATTCAATTCCTATATGAGACCTGGGGACAGTCAGACCTTGGTTCCAATTGGGCTTCTCGGCTTCCTGGCTGTGTGACCTGGGACAAATCACTTAGCCTGGTACTGGGAGAACACAGGTGAATTGTCTTAGTTTGCTGCTTGGTGCATAGTAAGTGCTCAGTTAACCTTGGCTCTTAGGATCATTAATCTCATCACCAGCAGTGCCTTCAAAGATGTCAGCCTCAGCTGCAAGCAAGCCTTCTAAAGCTCAGACCCTACAGAAGAGATTGTAGGTGCACACTGAGGAGCAAAGAGCTGAGTCTCTGCTCAGGTGCCAGCCTGGGGCAATCCAGGAAGGAACCATGGTGGAGGCAAACACCCTCTAAAGGGAGCCAGAAGTTCTGACCAGAATCAGAGCTACACGCCAGGCGATCCTCTGGGTTTAGGTTGAAGGGCCTCCGTCTCCCACGTGTAGCTCTCTGGCTACCCCACCCCTGCCCCAGTCTGCCGTCTGCATCTGGCATCCCAGGGCTCTCTTCAGGTACCACTTGGGAAATGGGGAGGCAGTTTGTCCTCTGAGCCTCCCCTTAGGGCTTCATCCCCAGCCAAGCCTGCTGGCTTCTTGTGCCTTCGTGAATTTGTCAAGGTCCCCCGGCTGTTGAGTTACACTGTCCAGCTGTGGCGGTCAAGGAGGGGACGGTCCTGGCCCTACCTTTTCTGGGTCACCTCCTGCTCCTCCGGCTCCGGGGCAAACTTGAGGACCACGGTTTTGTGCAGCAGGCTGCAGACAGGAGGGGAGGGAGGAAGCAGCTGCTGGGGGGCCCAGCTGCTGCTGCGTCTTATTTTTAGCCTGGCCTCCAGGAACCTCTAAGGTACCATCCCCCTACCTCTAGCTGCGGCACTTCCTCTGACTTTGCCCTGATGTCTTCTCTCGCCTGAGGGTACTCACCCCTGTGCGGTGAGGCCACACTGCCAGGTCGGGACAGGCACTGAGAGTCCAGAGCATCCCTAACCTCGCCCTTCCAAGTGAACGTTATATATATATTTCCCATGACAAAAGTTATTCTTCTTCCCTCTGGAGAACTTAGAAAATATAGTAAAATAAGAAAATAAAGAAAAATCACCCACAAACTCTTCCACATATCAATTATCACTGATGATAACATGTGGAGTGGATCCTTCAAGTCTTGTCTTCTTAACGCAGTTAATATTCTTTCTTTTTCTTTCTTAAAAGATGGGATTAAATTTACAGATTCCCTTTTAAAAATTCCCTTTTAAATATTTCAAAGGACAGATGAAGCAAGGGTTACATGATGTTGATAATTATTGGTGGGAGTTGGGAGTTCATTATACCATTCTCTCTAGCTTTCAGTTTGATTGAAAAGCTTTATTATAAAAATGAGAGGGCTTCCCTGGTGGCGCAGTGGTTGAGAGTCCGCCTGCCGATGCAGAGGACATGGGTTCGTGCCCCGGTCTGGGAAGATCCCACATGCCGCGGAGCGGCTGGGCCCGTGAGCCATGGCCACTGAGCCTGCGCGTCCGGAGCCTGTGCTCCGCAAAGGGAGAGGCCACAACAGTGAGAGGCCCGCGTACCGCAATGAAAAATAAATAAATAAAATAAAATGAGGAATTTAAAAAAATGTTTAAGTTTTTGTTTTTGTTTTTTTTTAGCCACACCGCATGGCTTGTGGGATCTGACTGAACCTGGGCCACGGCAGTGAAAGCACCGAGTCCTAACCACTGGGCTACCAGGGAATTCCCCGATGAATTAAGATTTTTATGTTTACTTAATATGCCAGAGTCATCCCTCCACACTAAAGCTGCAGCTATATAATGGTTCCATCAGTTCTTCTCTCTGGAGGCAACTTAGTTTACTTAACTAGTATCACTAATATCTTACTGTTAAAGATTTAAGTTATTTTCATTTGTTTCCTATTATAATCAATACTGAGGTGAACATCCCTGCAGGTCAAAGTGTTTGCACAGTCACGGTGATTTCTTCATTATAAATTCCTAGAAGTGAATGGAGTGTCATTTGGAATGCCCTAGGGGCCTTTACTGAATCATTATATACAGTGAACCAAGGCCCCTAGTACCACCTCGTGGGTGAATCTGGTCTCCCTTCCTCCTTTAAGGGGTGTTTAAAGCAGGAGACCCCTATGGGTGGGGACTGTGTTGACATTAATTAGCATCTGTCCTCAGCTGCCCAGACTGAATGCGGAGACTTACAGAAATAAGGTTGGGCCCTGTCTGAGGTCGGGTTCTCTTAGAAGCAGAGTCACTTGGTCACTGTGTACATGATGTACTGAGGGTCTGATCTCAGGAAAAACCAGTAAGGGACCGAGGGAAGCAGAACAGGGCAGGTCCTCAGCCTGATCCCACAGGGAGCATGAATGCAACACAGAAGAGCCAGATCTGACTACCTGTTGGATCTGTTTCTTTTACTTTAACCTTTGCTTCCCGTCGCTTTTGTTCACTAAAAGGATACTGTCTGTACGTAATGGCCTGCCTTGGAGAACCCTGCCCCTCTGCCTGAATGTTAAACCAAAGTGCCTTTGTTCAGGGAAGCATCCTGACCCCGTCCACCTGTGGCTGGCTGCAAGAAAGAAGAAATTAACACGTCCCCTGCCCAAGGCTGGCCATTCCAGGGGATATTTGCAAAACTTATGGCCCTTTTACTTCCTCATCTCCTCCCCCTCTCTGTTCTATAAAAGAAATTGGCATCCAAGCCCCGATAAGATGGTTTCTCGGAGACACTAGTCTGCCATCTTCTCAGTCTGCCTAAACACCTCGTCTCAGATTCATTGGCCTGTGTGTGGCGAGCAGAGTGAGCTTGGACTTGGTAACGTCAATAGCACTAAAAGTTTGTCCCACCGGAGGTAACGGGGCCAGAGGGTTATACCTCTGCCTCTGTCATTGGCCACTCCTGGCTGGGAGGATAAGGGGGTGTGTAACCTCCCAGGCATCACTGGCTCTTATCGGCCCAGGACATTCCTCTGGAGGAGGTATAAGCTGTGCGCAGCCAACACCCACAGCACCTGGGAACGGGCGCCCAGCTGTAAAGGGGTCTGGGCGGGGCACTGGCAGCATCTTCTACAGGTCTTGGGGCCAGAAAGAATTCCAAGGACTTAGAGAGAATGACAGGAGAGCCCAAGAGCTCCACGCTAGAGGCGAGAGTGGGTGATGGGGGTCCACTGGGAGTCCCTACCTGACGTGTAACTCTGCCAGAGTCCGGCACGTGCTCACTGCACTCAGCACACGGCACACCCCGGCCAGAGAAAGTCCATTGCTGCTGAGGCTGCGGAGAGGAGGAGGGAGACGGCCATTAGCAGGTGGCTGGAGTCCCCAGCGCCACACAGCTCCAGCCGCCTTCTCCTGGCTCAGCAGCTGGCTGGCTGTCACTCGTGGAATGTCCTGAGTCTTTTTTTTTTTTTTTTTTTTTTTTTTTGCGGTATGTGGGCCTCTCACTGTTGTGGCCTCTGCCATTGCGGAGCATGTGGGATCCTCCCGGACCGGGGCACGAACCCGCGTCCCCTGCATCAGCAGGCAGACTCTCAACCACTGCGCCACCAGGGAAGCCCTGTCCTGAGTCTTTAACCAAAAAAAAGAAGGACCTCTTGCCCCACACAGAGAATAAAGTTCTCCAGCTGGAGCAGTAAGAGCTGACTCACTGTTTTTGCTTCTCTGATCCTCAGTTTTCTGGTCTGAAAAATAACCACCATTTTAATCCCATTTTACCAATGGGGAACCTGAGGCCAAGAGATATGAAGTTACCTTCCCAGGGTCACAGAGCTACTGAGTGACAGAGCCAGGGTCTAAATGTAAAGCCAAGACTCCAAACCACTGATACCCTAACCTCAACACTCCCCCACTCCCACTTGACGCTAAGACCCCAACACATCCCACCCCCCTCAAATAGCACCCCTAGCCCACACCGTGCAACACCACAGCACGCCCAATAGCCTATTACCCTTTCTTCTCACTCCACTACCATAACGACCCACCCCTTCACCCCAAAACCACATCCCACCGTATCACTTCCCACTCCAACAGCCCAGCACCCATCCACCTAATACCCTAGCGCTGCCCCGGTGCAACTCTGCATCCCACCCCACCCCGGGGCTGTTGTCAGGACAAACTGGAATACAAGCTACTGATGTACAGTGAACACGTTCTACGTGTTCAAGGGATTTTAACAACTGGAACAAAGTGGCTCATGCCAGAGGCAAAGGCAAGGCATGGTTGAACCACTCCAACTACGCTGCAGCTGGGAGAAAAAGTAGAGCTGGTCGGTGGAGCAGCACTATTTCTGGTGACTGTGGGCACGGGGACCAGGGGTGGCGGGGACCAGCTGGGGCTCTCCTGGGCCCTCCCTGGTAGTCGACAGTGGGGTGGGCGACTCACTCCAGCTTCCTGGCGATGTGCAGCTGGGGTGCAGCCTCCGCCATCAGTTGACAGCCTTCATCTTCCAGCTGGTTCCCTGAGAGGCTGAGACAGAGGGGTCTGATGTCCTGTGCTGCCCCTCAACCCTCAGCATTCACACAGTCAAAGCATCCCTCCAACAAATGAGACTCAATTATAATGAACATTGAAAGACTGCGTACCACATGCCTGGCACTGTCCTAGATGCTCTTACAATTAATCGATATTTAATCCTCATAACAACCCTACGAAGTAGGCACTATTATTATCCTCATTTTACTGATGAGTTAACCGATGGTTAAAACACTTGCTCAGAGTTGGGCCTGGGATTTGAACTCCGGCAGCCTGACTTCAAGGTCCCATCCTCAACTGTTTCTTTATGCTGCAACCTACATAATTACTTCTTGTGATGAGCTCCACGCTTATAGGGAAATCTGGTCTAGTCTGGGGACCAGGAAAGGCTTGCCTGATGTTTGAGCTACTTGCTAGAAAAACTAGGAGTTCAATAGGTAAGGGCTGGGAGAGAGATGGGGGAAGGGTGTTCCTGGCAGTAGGAACAACACAGTCAAAGATCCCATGGCAGGCTTCCCTGGTGGCGCAGTGGTTGAGAGTCCGTCTGCCGATGCAGGGGACACGGGTTCGTGCCCCGGTCCGGGAGGATCCCACGTGCCGCAGAGCGGCTAGGCCCGTGAGCCATGGCTGCTGAGTCTGCACGTCCAGAGCCTGTGCTCCGCAACGGGAGAGGCCACAACAATGAGAGGCACGCGTACCTCAATAAAAAAAAAAAAAAGAAAAAAAAAGATTCCATGGCATAGCACATTAGAGGACTTGAAAAAGAGCCGGTATGTCTGCATTAAAGATGGAGTGGGAAGGTGGGGTCAGATGGGGCTTGTGGGGTGGGAGGCATGGTGCTGGATCACACAGGATTTTAGGATTTGGGCTTATCCTGAGCACTGGGAAGGGGGCAGGCAGTAAAAAGAAGTTCACTGCCAGGTGGAGGTGGCCAGGATGGAAGCCTAGTGAGGAGGTATCCAAGTGAAAGATGAGAGTGGTCTGGACTAGGGAGGTGGATGAAGAGGATGGAGAAAATAGAACTTTTTTTTTTTTTTTTTTTTTTTTTTTTGCAGCGCTGCACGGCATGTAGGATCTTAGTCCCAGACCATGCGGGGTCTTAGTTCCCTGACCAGGGATCGAAACCATGCCCCCTGCAGTGGAAGCGCAGAGTCTTAACCACTGGACTGCCAGGGAAGTCCCCAAGGGAACGGTTTTGAGAACTATATAGGGGGTAGGTCGACTCAGGATGGACTGGCTATAGGAGGAGGGCAAGGGAGCTGAGAGGTGTCTGGTCTGTGTAACCAGGTGGGTGATGGGGCCCACCTGCAGGTGAGAAAACTGGGGGAGGGACAGGCTTGGTGGTGGCGAGGTGGGTGGAAGTATGTGAGTTGGGTAAAAACCACCTTCTAATCCTGTCTTGGTTCTCCCAATGGGACAAGGTCAAGGTTCAAGCTTTGGTCATCAAGGCAGCCCTCACCCCGTCCATCTTGCCCTAGGGTGGGGCCACTCAAAATACATGATGGCATTCCATCACTCCACCTTCATGCCCATTTGATTTCCTGGGATGATCGTGGCAGGGGTCCCTTCCCGGTGACATGACAGGACCTCCACCAATCCCCAAACCCCACTCTCAAAGGCTCTGCTCAGGAGCTGGACATCATGGGAATTTCTCCAGCCCAAAAAGAGAAGGTCATCTCATGCTACTCTGGGAGGAAGACAGGGTGAGGGGACCCTGAGGGCTGTGGTCTGGAAGACAAGACTGCACGTGATGAGGTTTCTGCTTCGCAGATCTCAGTGAAGATGAGGGCAGGAGCCAGACTGTCTGAGCCTGAACCCTGGCCTAGACTCTTCCTAGCCTTGTGACCTTGAGCAAATTTACCTTTCCGTGGCTTAATTTCCTCCACTATAAAATGCACATAGTAACAGTACTTACATCATAGAGATATAAGGATTAAATGAGAGGATGTATGTAAAACCACCTGGGACAGGACGGGTGCTAAATAATGGTAGCTGTTAGGATGATCTGATTCCCCCAAATTCTTTTTTTTTATTTTTATTTTTTTTTTTGGCGGTACGCGGGCCTCTCACTGTTGTGGCCTCTCCCGTTGCGGAGCACAGGCTCCGGACGCGCAGGCCCAGCGGCCATGGCTCACGGGCCCAGCCGCTCCGCGGCATATGGGATCCTCCCAGACCGGGGCACGAACCCGTATCCCCTGCATCGGCAGGCGGACTCTCAACCACTGCGCCACCAGGGAGGCCCCCCCCCAAATTCTTAATGAAGCAGCATGCCCTTCCCCACACCGTCCACCCAAAGCTGAGGCCTTGCCTATGCTGCCCTGCCCTCCCTTTCTGTCTCCTGTCCCGCGCTCCCCATCATACTCACTCCACTTCATCCAGGTGTGGACCTTCCCGGAGCTGGGCTATGAGCACTTCCACATCACGGACCCCGAGCTGACACTCCTGGAGGCTGTGGCAGGGGCAGGGCCGAGAAGCTCAAGGTAAGAAGCTATGCTAGGCCTCCTGAAGCTCTGAGTGCAGCTACCAGGAAGGAGCTGCAGCAGCCAGGAGGCCGGCAGACCTGGGTCTAATCTTGGCCTTGTTTTTCAGTAGCTGGGTGACCTGGGATAAGGCACCTAACCTATCTGAGACTCAGTTTTCTCCTCTATCAAATGGGACTAATAATGTATACTTTGCAGGGTTTTCAAAAGAATCACAATGAGGTAATGGATATAAAATACTACAGTGCCAAGCACAAAGCAAGGGCCCATTAAATTACAGCTATTATTGTTGTTATGACAAGTGCTCCTTGTTCAGGCCGGGATGGGTTACTCATGTCCTTTCCCGGCTCCACATCTGCTTTTCCTTTTATCCTCCCTGCCCCTGCCATGCCTCCTCTGGGAAGGGACCCTCCCCCTGTATCATATCCCTCCCCTCAAAGCAATGGATCCCATCCCACTGAGGTACCTGAGTGTCAGGCTTCTCCTCTGAGCCTCTTTCCTCTGGTTGGCATTTCCCTGTAGGTCTGGGTCTCTGGCAAGAACAAATCCAACACTGGCCTGGGCTCAGGAGTCCAGGGCCTGATGGACCAAACCTCTTCCCTTGGTTTCTAGGAACTGAAGACCCTATAGCATGACCCACAGTGAATGAATAACAAAGATGGTTGCCTGAAGGTACTAAAGGTGCTATTCAGCAAAGCAGCAGGGGAAAAGGTTTAAGGTCAATTGGGACCTTTATTCGAATTCTGGCTCTGCCATATATAGCTGTATGGCCTTGGGTAAGTCACTTCACCCATCTGAGCCCCAGTTTTCTCTTTTCTAAAGTGGGATGACAACATCCAACACATACATCCAATACATAGAGTGATCGAAGGACTGAATGAGACGATGTATGGTCAAGTGCCCAGCATAGGCAAGCTTAGCAAAGTGCAAGCTTAACGAAAAGAAGCTGCTATTGTCTAAGATGCCATAGTCTCCATTTGTAGATGTACCATCTGTGATTCAGAAGGCCAGGAGCATGGACTGCATGTGGGTGCAGGCTTTGGGAAGCCAAGGCACCGCCAAGTGTTCTCTCCAACTGGGCTAGGGGAGGACTGGGGTCTGTAGGGGTGCTGGAACATTATGGATTTTCATAGACTTCTAGATCAGTGCTGTCCAAAAGAACTCTCTGTGATGATGGAAATGTTTTCTATTTGTTCCATCCACTATGCGAGCCACTAGCCACCTGTGGCCATTGAGCACTTGAAATGTGGCTAAAGTGGCTGATGAACTGAAATGATCATTTTATTTAATTTTAATTAATATAAAATTAAATAGCCACATGGGCTAGTAGCTACCGTACCGGGCATCATAGCTCTATGCAGTCAGAGGGTAAAAAGATCCCTGTATGGGTGAGGAAATTGAGGCTCAGAGCAGGGAAAGGACTTGCACGAGGCCATACAACTTCATGTGTCTCTGAGTCTCACAAGGAGGCGTGTGAGGGAAACACAGAAAGTTCTTTAATGGGAAGGCAACTTCCCTATTTCTGCCCAGTAAGGACTGGCCAAGCTGGAATCCATGAACAGCTGGAACAGCTAGCGCTTGAATGGCAACTGGATGCCAGCAGTGCTCTGGGCACTTTAAGTGTGCTAATTCATTCAATTCTCAGAACAAGTCTAAGGTGTTGGTACCATAATTGCCTTCCTCCTTTTTTAATTCGAAGAGTTTTCCCTGCATAGTATCACCAGTCTCACCATATCTTCATGTCCTCCCTAACGGTCTGATTCACTCTGAGACTTCTGATGATGGCCGCTCATCACAGGAGCTCGATGTGGTCCAGAGACACTAGAGGAAGCTAAGTCCTTGGCCAACTCTGAGAAATAAGTCATTTCCCAGGGGAGCAGTAGCAAGAAAAATCCCCGTATTCCAGCTCTTCCTAAGCTCTTTTTGCCACTTTCCCCCACAACTACCTAATCCCAGATTGCTTCTCAGAATGAGCCCAAACCCACCCCATCCCTAGCTTCTTACCCTTGTAGCTCTGTAGCCGTCTCTGTGGGTGGGGAGAGAAGGAAGATGAGGTCCGCCTTCCTGCAGGGTCAGACACTTAGCCATGAAACCAGTACACCAGCCCTACCACCCTGTGCTGCCCCAAACATCCAGAGAGAGCTGATTTTGTTATCGACAGAGAAACAACAGAACTGGCAAAAGTGCTCCATAGCAGACATGTAAAATTGTGACTGTGTCGTTGCTAGACAAATCCTGAGTGTTTTAAAAAGTCAGGAAAACAATTTTTGCTGGAAAAATTATAAAAGTTCGGAATGCTGAGAGTTTCTATAGGAGCCACAGTGCTGGGATTAAGAGGCATGACACTTCATCTATCCCGTGACCCCAGCTGGCTAGTTCAGCACCACGGAGAGTGACACGGGACTCAGGATTCCCTCCACTCTGCCTATTGTTCCTAGATTTGTTGATTCATTCCCTCAACCACCCATCCATCCGTCTATCCATTTATCTTTCCACTCATTAACTATTTATTGAGTACGAGGTGCCAGGCCTGAGCTGGGCTCTGGAGATACTGATGTGAGTAAAACAGACTCATGCATGCACACGTAGGTCTTGCAGACCAGTGGCCTCCTCCTTTTCCCATCCCCACTTTCTCCTCCCCTTTTCTCAAGACCCTGAAGGCCAGGACCCCATTCCTCCTGCTCACCTGACCTGCAGCATCCTGACGGTGGGGCATGTGACTGCCACATTTGTCAAGGAGAGGAGGGTTGACACGGAGACATTGTTGAGGCTCAGGCTGCACGATTGTGGTGGCAAAGGTGTCAGGAGTGAATCCCCCATCCCATCCACCCCAGACTCTCTCTGCTCTCCAAGGGAGGAGGGGGAGGTCACTCAGGCAGGGGTGGTGGAAAGACGGCTTACTCAAGCTTCTGGAGCCGCGGCAGGCAAGGCAGTACCTCCACGATGCTGAGCACCTCCCAGTCCTTGAGCTGGTTGTCCCGAAAACTGTAGGGAGACCGAGGCCCAGTCCCTCAGCCCTGGGGGTGAGAAACTTGGGAGCCCCAGGTGGCAGGCGACAGGCGTGGCTATCTTCATGCAGGAGACTTGAGATAGGGGCCTACGAGAAGTTTGTGGTATCCAGCAGGCCCAGCTAGGAGGAAAGGCCCTCTGCTGGCCTCACTTCCATCCCAGTTCAGTCCCTCTGGGAGAGTTTCTGCCTGGTGGCCCAAGGGATCCAGATGATGGACTGTGAAAGCCTCCTGAGGTGGGATGAGGCGAGCCAGCACCCTGCTCTCTAGGCTCTGTCTGGGATGTGCCTGAGGCCTGAGTTCAGCAGGGCCTCTTGGTTCCCAGGCGATGAGCAGACTGGGATGCAGGAGAAGCTGCTTGCAGCCTCATCTCTGGTCCTGATTCACCCAAAGCCCTAGGCCAAGCACTTTCCTTTCTGACCTCACATTCCCCACCTGTCAAATGGGGTCCACAAACAGCCCTGCCTGGGTTCCTAGCTAGATGGACAAAACAGCTGAAGAGTATAAGGGTGCCTCTGTGTGTAATCACTTGGTCAGGACAAAGGATCAGAAACAGTGAACATGTGCAGGCATGTGTGTGCTGCACATGTGCATGTATGTGTGGCATATACTTAAGTGAGCAGGCAAGTGCAAGTGTGTGTGCACATATGTGCGTGAATGTGGGTGTATGTGTGTGTTTCATGCCTTTATGTGTACCCACACAGCACCTGCCTACACAACGCCATCCCTTCTCTCAGGGTCACAGAAAGAAGGGAGGGACCCTCAAAACTCAAGCTCCTTCAAGATGTCCCAAAATATTAGCACTTCTCTGGGGTCTCTGGGAGCCTTGTGTCTGGATCCAGTCCCACCCAGTTCTTGGACTGATGCCTCTCCTCTATGGGTCTCACTGAAAAAGTCGTGGCCAGACCCTAATGGAATTTACAGGACCCAGTCCAGGCTCAAGGGGGGCCCTGGGACCTGGACAGTGAATCCTCCCCTCAGCCAGCGAGCCCTCCTGGAGCTCACTCACCTGATCTCTTCCAGCTGTGGACAGAGGGGCAAAGCCTGTAGCAGGTGGCTGATGCCTTGAGCAGTGATCTTACTTCCTGCTAACCTACAGGGTAAGCAAAGATAGTGGGAAGAATGGGGATGGGAAAGGGGACCAACCAGGAATCTGCCCTCTGTAGGGTTGAGGGGCGGGAGGAGAGTTCCAAGCATCGCCGGCTGAGGATCCATCTTGGTCCCCAGCCCTGACTCACCCCAGCTTCTTCAGGCTCCCCATTGTTGGCAAGCACCTGGAGAGGGCTTCGGCAAAGGCGTCCCCACACTTCCTGCTCTTAAAGCTGCCACGGGAAGAGGCAAAGTGGCAGAAGATCAATGGTGGGCAGGGCTTAGAGCTCATCATCCATTCCCTCCTCTGAGAGATGGAATTTAATCCAGTAATGGCAATAGTAGTAGTTGTTGCTGTAACTGTTGTAGTAGTAACAAATACATATTATGGCAGATACTGCTAATCATCTACCAAAATCCATTCTCTGCTGTAGCTATAACTGGGAACATGGTTTCCCGGCCAGAGGTGGTGTTTCCCAGCCTCCCCTGCAGCTCAGTGTGACCATACGACTCTGAATATGTTGTCACCAGTGGAACGTGCGTGGAAAGGATGTGCTCTATTTCCAGGACTGAGCTTTAACCCATTGGGCATGTCTAATCCGTGTTCTCTCTTTACTTTCCCCCAAGCCAGAGCACAGATGTGTCTGTGACCCAGCTTTGACCCTGCAGATCAAGATGCCCAAGGAGATGATGCTGCAACCATGGAAGGGACCTGGGTCTCTTCATGGCCATGTGGAGCTGAGCCATCCCACTGACCTGGACCACTTACCTCTGAGTCTTCCATAAGAGTGAAAAAAAACAAAAACAAAAACAACCACATTATTTAATCCACTGTATATGGGGGGGGAGGGATTCTTTGTTATTGCAGCCTAAACTTTTCTCTAGCTACTACACATATCGAGCCTTTACTCTGTGCCAGGAACTGTGCCACGAAGTGTTTTTCATGCATTATTTCATCTCATTCTCCCAACAACCCTATGAAGTAGGTATTATTACTGATTCATTTTAGGGATAAAGAAACTCAGGCTGAGAGGTTAAATACCCTATCCAAAGCAAAGAGGGTCTAATAGCACAGCCTGGATCAGATGCTCCAGCCCATGACTGAGAGAAAAAGAGGGAAAGACTGAATCCAGAAACCAGAAGTAGAGGAGATCTAACTGGACCCCAGAGTTCCTGGAGGGGCAAGGAGCTTCCTCACTGTGTCGCAGGCTAAGGGGCAGTAAGGAAGGACCTATCTGTTCTGATATTCAAGATTCTTCCTCAGTTTTCCTCAGCAGGGTTCTGCCGAGACTGGCTGGCCTCCGCTCTCCCAAAAGTCCAGTTCTCTCCCAGGGATGTTCCCAGGTCCTCCCCAGAGCTCCCCTGCCCTTACACTCACCTGAGATTCTCTACCTGCCCACAGCCTGCCAGGGCTTCAGGGCAGCGGGGCTCCAGGGGGCAGCCCTCAAAATCCAGGTGGATGGGGGCATCCCTGTGCCCTAGGATGTTGGTCAGGGCAGCCAGGTCGGCGTAGGTCAGCAGGAAGTTGTGGAAGGGCATTTGATGGGGGAGGCTCTGGGCTGTGAAGCCAGCTAGCTCAGGCACCTGTGTCTCACCCACACAGTGACACAGCTCTACAACCTTTGGTCCCGTGAGCCTGCGGGTGGCCAACTTCCTCAGTGCTTGTACCACTGCTGCCTGCTTGGTACCCACCCAGGCCTCGTCCCGCTGTGCCAGGAGGCTGAGAAACGGGCGGCAGGCACAGGATGCCAGGCCCGCCAGAAAGGTGGGAAGGTGGTCTAAGAGGCCCAGTCTAGCTTTGGTTCGCTGCACCCAGCGAGATGTGAGGGTGACATGTTGGGAGAGTGTATCTTTGTCCACCTGGGGGCTGGCCATCAGGTGCAGGGCAGCAAAAAACTCCTGCAGGCTGAGGTGGGTGAAGGCATAGCCTGTCTCCTGGTGCCCAGGCCCCGTGCACACACAGAAGGAGGTCATCAGGCCGAGGGCAGCCCCGAAGGCCACCACGGGTGGAGGGATGTCACCTGCAGAGAAGATGACCTTCCCTGTCTCCAGGCCCCGCAGGGCCACCTCCCCGAGACCCAGCAGGGACTCGGCAGGCAGGAACCCTCGGGGGCTGAGGGTTAGCACCATCTGCACGTAGTTCTGGGTCATGGTGGGCAGGAGGGCCGCAGACTGGCCTGGAGAGCTGCCCGGGAGCAGATGGTAGAGGCAGAGGCAGGCGACCCGGCACAGAGCGGGCACGGCACACATGCTCCACAGACGTCTGTTTGCCCGCAGCTCTGCTAGGGCAGCCTCCTGGGATGGCTGGTCGCTGAAGAAGTGGCTCACGTACTCCTCCACCCGTGGTCCGTCAAAGCCCCACATGTGGACCGTGGCCGCCGCGGTGGGCAGGCAGGCGGGCAGCTTCCCTGGACGGGAGGTGGCCATTACCCAGCAGCCAGGCAGGAGGGTCCCATGGCAGAGGCGGGAGAAGAGGGTGAGGGCTGATGCTGGGTCCTCAGGGCCTGCAGTCTCCTTGCTGGAGCAGGGGTGGAAGACCTCGTCCAGCCCATCAAAGATCAGCAGGATTCCATTAGCATTCTCCTCCAGGTACTGGAAGACGGCCTCGGGGCCAGCCTCAGGCCTCAAGTACAGATCAAAAAGGAGCTGGGGTAGCGTCAAGAAACCTGTGATCACATTGAGCTGGCGGAATTCGAAAAGGAACAGGGCCTGGAAGCGGTCCAGCTGACCATCAGCCCACTTCTGGCAGAGCCAGTGGGCCAGCGTGGTCTTGCCCATGCCCGCCTTCCCCAGAAGCACCGTCACTCTTGGGCCCCTGTTGGCCTTGGTATTGAAGAGGTCCCGAATGTTCACGTCGGTGCCATCTTCTGCCTTGGGGTCCCCTGTAATAGCCCCCTCCTGAGTGTCGAAGGGTGCTGAGGCCCGGCTCCATTGCAAGATTGGAGGGATGTAGGCTTGGGGGAAGGCAAGCGGCTGCCCTGGCCTGGGGGTTCTGTCGGCATAGCGCTGCCGGGCAGAAGTCCTAAGCAGCTGCAGGTACCTCTTGGCCAGCTCTGTAGGGGACAGGGAGATTGCATGAGAGCGGGGGGCCTCCCCGCGCCACTCACCACAGTATCAGGTTGTTGGGAGCCTGTACCCTTGGCCATGTACGTATGGGGGTGGGGGGTGGCAAGAGCACACAGGTGCTCTTGTGCCCCCCAAATTCCTAGAATTAATTGGCTCTACAGAAGCACAGGCTCTGGCAGCCGTTTACACAGGGAGGTAGGAATGGGGAAGTGTGGACCACGGCTCTATTTGTTTTGCAACAATGTAAGTGGTGTAAGGTTTTCAGCGAGATGGGGGAGGGGAAAGGGGGCACTTCCTCTGCAATATCTTATTGGAACAAGCTTTTACTGTGATATCGAAGTAACCTGTCCACGGCCCCCATCCCCACAGTGTTTCAGTTGTGTGATGCCCATGATAAGCACTAACACCCTGTGGGCCCAGGCACTGAACAATCAAAACTGCGGAAGCTGGTCAATAGTCAATACTTATATTGCCGGGTGTTGACTTTAATTGGGTCATTTGGGAGATCTTGGGTGGCCCAGGGGAGGGCCCAGGGCCACTGTTGGGGGACACTGGATACCCCTGCTGGGGGGGGGCAGCTGACATAGTGTCCTATTTTATACAGATATGAATCCTGTGACCAGCTGTGAATCCTCTGGCTATGCCCCATGGGGCTGGGTTTCCCAGCTGGTGGGACAACTGGTGGAGAATTACAGAAGTTTCTGTCCCGGCCTGACCGGTCCACAGCAGCCCCCATGTCTTCCCAGGGGCCCCCAACGCTTCTGCCTTGCTATCCAGCTCAGCCCTAAACTGGCCAATGGGAGCCCAGTTCTGAGGTCATGCTGGTCACATCCCTGGAGCTCCCTCAAGCCTGAGGACATGGGAGTGTCCCCGGAAAAGCCTGGATGGTGAAGCTGCGACCTGCTGGGATGCCTTGAACTCCTTCAGCTGAGCCATCCCTGGAGAAGCCCCGCTGTGGCCCACTGGGCAAGGTGCTTCCTTGCCAGACCTAGCTCTCTGCTCTGCCCACCCAGGACCTCCTCTTCTTCCCTCCTGGGAGCTTGGAAGACAAGAGTCAGGGGGCCCGTGACTGGAAGCCTGTTATCAGGGGACAGAGTCCAGGATCTGTGTCCTTGCCCCAAGGCAATCCAATCCAGTGTTCGGGTCCCTCCCCACCTTGGTACCCACCTTGCTGCTGCTTCTTGCACTGCTTTGGGCGAGGTGAGGAACCACAGCTCTGATGAGGCCGCTTGAGGCCTGGAAAGCATGAAGGAAGGAGTAAGGGGTGAGGTCTGGGCGCCTGGGCTGAGGGGGTAGCCAGCACCTTCAGGGAGCTCCATTCCACAGACAGGCAGCAGCCAGACAAGTATATCCACACTCAGGGACTGAGTGAAGGCAGGCAGCAGGCAAAGGCTGCATCAGCATCAGTTCCTGTTTGCAGAGGGGTCCCAGGCCCAAGTGAGAGGGCTGGAGGCTCTGGGCCTGGGGGTCTCCCAGCCCAGAATGCAGGACGCAGGACCCGCAGCCAACAGCCTCAAGCACTAAATGGCTTGGAAAGCACCCAGCTCTGTCGAGGGCACTGCTGGTTGGAAAAGTGGAGCTTCCACGAGGCTTGGTCAGGCCTGTGCCCTCCCTCCTGGACCAGTGTGTTTTATCCCCCTTATTTCACATCTTCCAAATTTCCTCACTTCTCTTACTAGTTTCATGAGTTCTTGTCTGGTTGCATGGATTTTCAAGAGTCGCTTTAATACCTTTCTGAAGAGGTTGGGAAAGGAAGGAAGGAAGAAGGAGAACAAGAAGGAAGGGGAGACAGAAAGGACGGGAGGAAGAAAGACAGAGGGCTATGGAAGGATTTTAGGAAGTAAAGCAGGACACTCCTACAGCCAGGCACTGGTGAGCAATCAGAACGGCCGCTGGAGCAGGCCCCTTGCCCTGCCACGTGTTAAATTTTTAGATGCTGGTCTGCAGGGAAACCCAGGGGTCCCGAAGAGGGGCTGGAATCAGTGTAAGATATATTTGGCTGTGCTGAGCGGCTTGCAGGATCTTAGTTCCCCAGCCAGGGATTGGACCTGGGCCCTCGGCAGTGACAGCACTGAGTCCTAATCACTGGACCACCAAGGAATTCCCTTGTATTTCAATATTTTAATGAGTCTTTTACTAATAACGGACTCACTCGCTAAATATCAACCAGGGCTGGTCACAGCCAGGTGACAAGTATTCCAGCTCAGTGATAAGGGACAGAGGGAGCAGGTATCAAACAGTCTTGGTTTATTGGGGAGCTAGGGTTACGGGATGGATGTTTTCTGTTATAGCCATGCACAGCTATAAGTAAAAAGTCAATATTCTATAGAAATAAAGGTTCTGAAACCACAGCAAACATCATACTTAATGGTCAAAGACGGAAAGCTTTTCCTCTAAGATCAGGAACAAGGCAAGGATGCCTACATTCACCACTTCAACTCAACATAGAACTGGCAGTTCTAGTCAGAGCAATTATGCCAGAAAAAGAAATAAAAGGCATCCAAATTGGAAAAAAGAAGTAAACTTATCTCTGTTTGCAGATGATCAGATCTTATATGCAGAAAACCCCAAAGACAACCACAAAAAAGCTATTAGAACTAATAAATGAATTCAGCAAAGTAGCAGGATATAAAGTCAACACACAAAACTCAGTTACATTTCTATACATGAACAATGAACAATCTGAAAAGAAAATGACCAAAATAATTCCATCTACAGTAGTATCAAAAAGAACAAAATACTTAGGAATTAACTTAACCAAGGACGTGAAAGATTTGTACAATGAAAACTACAGAATGTTGCTGAAAGAAATTAAAGAAGACATAAATAAATGAAACATATGTTCGTGGATTGGAAGACTTAATAATGTTGAAAATTTCAATATTACCCAAAGTGACCTATAGATTCAATGCAATCTCTATTACAATCCCAATGCCTTTTTTTTTTTTTTTTTCAGAAATAGAGAAGCCCATTCTAAAATTCATGTGGAATCTCAAGGGACCCCAAATGGTCAAAACAATCCCGAAAAGGAACAAAACTGGAGGATTCACACTTCCTGATTTCAAACCTTACTACAAAGCTACAGTAATCAAAAACAGTGTGGTATGGGCATAAAGACAGACATAAAGACCAATGGAATAGAATAGACAGCCCAGAAATAAACCCTCACATATATGGTCAAGTGATTTTTGACAAGAATGCCAGGACCATTCAGTGGGGGAAAGGACAGTCTTTTAAACAAATGGTGCTGGGAAAACCGGATATCCACATGCAAAGGAATAAAGTTGGACTCTTACCTAACACCAAATACAAAACCTAACTCCAAGTGGATCAAGGGCCTAAATGTAAGACCTAAAACAATAAAACTCTTAGAAGCAAACGTGAGATGAAAGTGTACGACACCGGGACTGGCAATGATTTCTTGGAGATGACACCGAAGGCACAGACATCAAAAGAATAAACAGGGCTTCCCTGGTGGCGCAGTGGTTGAGAATCTGCCTGCTAATGCAGGGGACACGGGTTCGAGCCCTGGTCTGGGAAGATCCCACATGCCACGGAGCAACTAGGCCCCTGAGCCACAACGACTGAGCCTGTGCGTCTGGAGCCTGTGCTCCATAACAAGAGAGGCCACGATAGTGAGAGGCCCGCGCACCGCGATGAAGAGTGGCCCCCGCTTGCCACAACTAGAGATAGCCCTCGCACAGAAACGAAGATCCAACACAGCAAAAATAAATAAGCAAAATTAATAAAACTCAAGAGATGTGTTCAACAGAAGTAAAAAGTACTAATACCTGAATATTTCCTATTTAAAAAAAAAAAAAAAAGAATAAACAGAAAAACTGGGCTTCATAAAAATGTTTCAAATCATACATCACAACACCCTACCCACAAAGTAAAAAGGCAACCCACAGAATAGGAGAACATATTTGCAAAACATATATCTGATAGGGGATTAATATCCATAATATAGACAGAACTCCTAAAACTCAACAACAAAAAACCAAAGAAGTCAATTCAAAATGGGCAAAGGACGTGAACAGACATTTCTCCAAAAAAGATATATGAACGGCCAATAAGCACATGAAAAGGTGCTCAACATCACTAGTCATTGGGACTTCCCTGGTGGGCCAGTGGGTAAGACTCCATACTCCCAATGCAGGGGGCCCGGGTTCGATCCCTGGTTGGGGAACTATGTCCCGCATGCCACAACTAAGAGTCCACACATCACAACTAAAGACCCTGCACGCTGCAACTAAAGATCCCGCATACCACAACTAAGACCCAGTGCAACATAAATACGTAAATATTTTTTAAAAATCACTAATCATTAGGGAAATGCGAATCAAAACTACAATGAGATGCCATCTCACACCCATTAGGATGGCAGCTATCAAAAAAACAGAAAACAAAAAGTGTTGGTAAGGATGTGGAGAAACTGGAACCCTTGTGCACTGTTGGTAGGAATGTAAAATGGTGAAGCTTCTGTGGAAAACACTGTGGAGGTGTCTCAAAAAATTAAAAATAGAGTTGCCATATGACCTTGGGTCCTGGATATATACTCAAAAGAATTGAAGCAGGGTCTTGAAGAGATATCTGTTTACCCATATTCATAGAAGCATTATTCACAATAGCTAAAATATGGAAACAACCCAAGAGTCCACCGAAGGATGAACGGATAAGCAAAATGTGATTTACACATACAGTGGAATATTAGCCTTAAAAAGGAAGGAAATTCTGACACCTGCTACAACATGGATGAACCTTGAGGACATTATGCTAAGCGAAATAAGCTCGTCAAAAAGGACAAATATTGTATGATTCCACTTATACAACGTACTTAGAGTAGTTAAAGCCAGATAGAGAGAAAGTAAATGGTGGTTACCAGGGGCTGGGGGAGGGATGAATGGAGAGTTATTGTTTAATGGGTAGAGTTTGCTTTACAAGATGAAAAGAATTATGGAGATGGATGGTGGTGGTGGCACGACGATGTGAGTGTATTTAATACACTGAACTGTACATTCAAAAGTAGTCACGATGGTAATATTCCATGTAATTTACCACAGTAAAAAGAAAAATGAAAGAAAGATTCTGAATAGAGTGTGGCCTATGAATCAGTGAGGCGGACCATCTGATCGCTGACCTCGCTGCGCTCCATCAGAATACCAGTCAGAGGCTCCCTGGGTGTGGTTAGTGTCAGGCCTGCGGGTGTCTGAATGGTGAGGGGCCTGAGTCTGTGCGGCTGGAGCACGAGGCCCTGAGGCTTGGGGACAGGGAAGTGAGACTGGGCTTCCCCTAGTGAAACCAGGGAGGGGATTCTGGCAGTGGTCAAGGGCTGACAACTTCAGACTCTCCCAGGAGGCTCCAGGTTAGACCCCTGGGAACATGTATCAGGACAGGCCAAAGCCTTGAGGGGCAGAGAGGGGGTGCAGGTGAGGCTGGGTGTCGTGGTGAGGGACCTGGGAAGCGTGCAGATGGGTCCAAGGATGAGGAGGCTGGCTTATGGGAATCGGCTGTGACCAGCCACCACCAGCCTGCTCTGGGTTTGAGGTGAGGACTTCGCATGCTCACCCCCACTCCCACTCCCCAGCCCCGGGCCTTACCAGGGTGGAGCTGAGAGTCTGCTCGGCTTTCCTCGCCAACTTCCGGCTGCCTGGGGAAGCCTGGAAGAGGGGAGGAGATAACATGCTACGGGCATGTGCTAGGATGCCCTGGGACCAGCTCTGGCCCCATGTCTGGCTCGGGGCTCATCCCTTAGGGTGGGTTCCCAGCAAGGGAGAAATCTACACTCAGCGACCTGTGGAGGGCACAGTTGGTGGTGAGCCTTGAAGGCAGCTGGGGGCAGACACGTGTGCATATCTAAAGGTTTGTGCACATACAGGTATGCGTGTGCACGCACACGCGTTTATGCCTGCTTGTGCGCATGCACGTACGTGTGTGTGTACACTGTGCCTCCCCGCCTGCCCTGCACTCTGCCTTGTAGAGTTCTTGAGTAAGTTCTCACTTTCTCTCCAAGAACACCGTCACCCCTCAGTGTTCTGTGCTTCCCCACGGTGCTGTGTAAATAGAAAGAGCCCAAGAAATATTCGCTGGACAGAACAGAGTTCAATCAGCCTGCGCAGAAGCAGTAGTCAGAGGGCTCTCTCTATGACTTTCTGACTGCATTGCTAAAAGAAACCTCTTGGGTGTTACAGGCTATTTGGAATTTCCTGGCAGGAAGAAGTCGCCTGGTCCTTTCTCTCTGTGCATCCTGCCTTTCTGGGCAACTGGGGTGGTACAATGTGGAAGGAGGAGTCCTCCAGGTCCCCAGCGGATTTGGTGGTGTTAGCGCATTTGCTCCGGGAGGTGCGCAGAAACATGGAATTTTGCTCCTGGTTTGGCCATGCTGTCTCTGAGCCAGACAGGTCCCGGCCCCACCTGAGCCTCTCTGGCTCCCCACACCCCGGGGCTAGCTGGCGGCGTTGCACTGCTCACGGCCGCTCTTACCGTCTCCGTGGCCCCAAGTGCTCAGCAACGGCACCTCCAGGTCCAGTGGTACGTCCAGCTCCATGCACACGCAGTGGATGAACTCCTGCCAGGTGCTCTGACCCTGGGTGTGCAGTTTGCTGAGTTGTTGGATTATCCTCTGTGTGGTGTCTGGGGACTGGTCCTCGGAGCCCAGGTCCATGTTGGGGAGGAAGAACTTCACCTTGGCGCTCAGCCATTCTGGGTCTTTGCTGAGCAGCCTCACGAGACATCCGCACAGGTTCTCGGTGCCCAGCTGGAGGCTGATGGGGTCCATGTGCAGCCCAGCCCTGCGGGGACCAGGTAGGCAGGTGAGCTGGGGGACAACTCAGCTTGGGGGAAGCCAAGAGGGGCAGTCACAAACCACCCCCTACATCTGAGGGGAAGAGAAGAGACAGACACAGAAGACAAAGAAGTGGCCACTCCGTGGAGTCTCAATGCCATTGCCCAGAGCTCGGTCCCAGAAATTAATCTCCTTCTTCTGCATCTTTTACAAAATTAATCTGTGCCTATGTATTGGCTCTGGAATGGTCTAGTTCATTCCCCGTGGATAATGCCCTGACGATGCTTTACTCATTCTTGTTTCCATGGACCCATTTGTGCTGCTCTCTGTGTGAGCTAAGCTCATGGCAGAGACAACTAGCTGTCCCCCAAGATCTGTTCTTCCCTTCTTCCTTAGTACTAGAACCCCTGAATATTCCCTGGTCATCTGGAATAGACTATATTTCTCAGCCTCCCTTGCAGTTAGATGTATCCATGTAATTAAATTTGGGCCAGTGGGATGTAGGCGGAAATATTGTATATCATTCTTTGCTTCTTCCTGTTGGCTGGAATGCCGATGTGATGACTGAAACTTGGGCAGCCACGTTGGATTATGAGGTAGAAGCCAGTACTGAGGAAGATGGAGGGTAAAGCTTTCCTGCCCTGGACTCTCTGACTTTGAATTTCTATTACATGACAAGGAAATACATTTCTATTCTGTGTAAACCCCTGTTGCTTGGGCCTTTCTGCTATTCACAGTGAAATATAATCCTAGCTAATACAGACCGTCTCCTCTCTCTCTCTCTAAGCAAATTCTCCCCTTCTAAACGGGAACTCTCAAACAACCTGCTGGTAGGAGTACTAATATAAGGCAAGGGACACATGTAGTGAAAGCCTAAAAAGTCTGTAGGCCCTTTGATTCAGCAATTCCATTTCTAACATTCTAGCCTTAGGAAACAATCATGGAGGTACACAGAATTTTTAGTTACAAAGCTGTGCACTGCAGGATTTTTTTTTTTTTTTTTTTTTTTTTTTTGTGGTACGCGGGCCTCTCACTGTTGTGGCCTCTCCTGTTGCGGAGCACAGGCTCCGGACGCGCAGGCCCAGCGGCCATGGCTCACGGGCTCAGCCGCTCCGCGGCATGTGGGATCCTCCCGGACCGGGGCGCGAACCCGCGTCCCCTGCATCGGCAGGCGGACTCCCAACCACTGTGCCACCATGGAAGCCCCTGGCTGCTATTCTTTTGCTTCTTCCCTCTTCCTGCTTGGATGGAGAGGAAGCCCGTTTGAGCCTGGGGCTCAGGAGTAACACGTGCTGGCAGCACCCCTCCCACTGGCTGGGATCTGTTTCCTCATCTCTACAAGGGCGACACCACCTGCTGTCCCTGTTCCCGGGGCTGTCTGGGAGGGTCAGGCCAAGGATCAGGAGGCTGGAAGCCCTGTCCCCCCCGGGCACTGCCCCAGCTCCTGGGCCCGGGTGGGGAGAAAAGAGGACAGAAGGGGGCGACTGAGGCCGGGCAGCGGGAAGAGAGGGACACAACTAAGAAGGCTGCCAACGCTAACGTCAGGATCAGGAAGGACGCAGTTGGTGGGGTCAGTACCCCCGGCCATGACATCCCCTCAAGACATCTGGACCAAAATATCACCGAAATTGAGAAAAGAAAGTGCTACTGAAGTTGGTTTCTCAGGACTGAGTGGACAGGTCAGGCCTGGGGACACCAGGGTGGACCAGAGTCCACAGAGGCCCTCAAGCCCTCTGGGAATCCTCCACGCCAAGCCCTACAGGGCTGATGACCGGGAACCCAGGACCTCTGCTTCCCCCCAGGGTGGTTGATCATAGTCCGAGGCTTCAGAGGATGCCTGAGCCCAGATGCAAAGGGGAAGAGAGCTGGAAGAATCCTGGCAGTGGGGTCCATGCCAGGCCCATTTTATAGATTGGGAAACAGAGGTCCCGAGAAAGGAAGGCCTTGCTGACACTCACAGCAAATAAGAAGCAGAAGTGGGACCAGACTGACCCAGTGGGCGCTTTCTGGGGGACCGATACAGCCCCACCCCAGGAATCACCCTCTTCTTATGGGGCCCCACAGGAGTTACCTTCAGGGGGACGTCAGCGGCCATCTCCTCCCCCACCCACAAAAGCTGGCATAGCGGGCAAGAGGGGTCCTTGACACAGCACATTTCCATGGGGGGATGATGACACAGGAGAATACTGTTCCTTTGAAAACAATCATCTTTATTGTCCCTCACAATGACAGGGTCCTGCAGGACTTAAAATGCAGTCACATGCTTTACCAAAGCACAAACCGAGGCTCCCAGCAGTGAGGGGACCTCCCCAGGTCACTAGCTAGACAGTCGCAGAGCTGGGAGTTGAACAAACATCTTCTTGCCTCCAAGCCCTTGTGGAGGTGGCACAAGCCTGCACTCTGGTCCTCAGGCCTGGGCCTGGGAGGTCCCTGTTCCAAATCCAACAAGGCTTCTCTCTCCTTGTCACTGGAAACCAGGAAGCTGGGTCCCAGCCCCCATCACTAGAATTGAAACTGTCTCCTTTACCCCAGCTACCTTCCTGCTCGGAAGGCTCAGACTCTCCACCAAAAGACCCCCGAGGGTTTCTGGATGTACCCCGCCCCGCAAAAACCGGGGTGTCCACAGGCAGCCCTGGCCTGGCTCAGACGGCAGGTGGCCAGGTAGTGGCCTTGCCTCTCCCGCTCAGCCCTGGCAGTTTGGACCCAGAACCCACAGGAAGTGGCCGGTGAGGCCTCCGTGAGAAGGGTCCTGCCCAGCACAGTCCTGGGCAGTGGGTCCCAAACTTGTCTGAATGTTGGAATCATCCGGGGTTTTAAAACTTCCAGTGGGCCGCACTCCTGATCAATCACAGCACAACCTCTGAGGGCAGAACACAGGCATCAGCACTTTTGGAGGCAGCCCAGGTGAGCTTGGGGACTACTGCTCCAGGCCACCCTGTCACCCAGCTCTCCACTCCCACTGGGGAGAATGGCTCCTTGCTCCCTTATACCCGGTGTCTTGCTTCCCCAGCAAACCAGAGCCGAATGAGTCTTGCCTGCTAAGAGGCTGGGGATGGGAAGGCCACCGAGGTGGCCATATTTAGATGAGACCCTAAGGGTGTCTACTGACAACTAACACTCCTCCTGCGCTCAGCATCAGGCCCCCGCTTGGTGGCCCTGCCACCTCCTCTCATGCCCACACCAAACTGAAAACGGAGCCGAGGTCTGGAAATACGCCTTCATCTCCAGCCATGCGGTCAGCGAGGATCCCGGAGGAATCTTGTGCTGGTTTTGGAATTTAGGGGATGAAGAAGGCTCAGGATGTAAAGAAGAGAAGTTAGATCCTGAGGTTCGAATTCACAGCCTGGAAATTGGTCTGCCCGCTTTCAAAGGCAAATTGGCAATGATTTCTAAAACTTAAAATGTGTCCGGTCTTTGGGCTTCCCTGGTGGCACAGTGGTTAAGAATCTGCCTGCCAATGCAGGGGACACGGGTTCGAGTTCTGGAAGATCCCACATGCCGCGGAGCAACTAAGCCCGTTGCAACAACTACTGAGCCTGCGCTCTAGAGCCTGAGAGTCACACTACTGAAGCCCGTGCGTCACAACTACTCAGCCTGTGAGCCACAACTACTGAAGCCCGCACGCCTCGAGCCCGTGCTCCATAAAAAGAGAAGCCACCCAATGAGAAGCCCGCACACCACAACGAAGAGTAGCCCCCACTCCGCAACTAGAGAAAGCCCGTGTGCAGCAACAAAGACCCAACGCAGCCAAAAAAAAAAAAAAAAAATGTGTCTGCCCTTTGACTCTACAACCAAACTGCTTGGCAGAAATCTACAGGGAGAGCCACACGGCCCGCAAGGCACAGAGTGCACTACATAAGAAAATCCTGCAGCTGCGTTTGAACAACTCATAACCTAATATAGTTTGGTTTACCACACCTCTGGGTTATGGGCATGAAGGCCACTGATGCGGCTGGATCCTCCATATGTATTACTGAATAGACAAGACACACGTATAATGATATGCATAATATGACATCATTTGTCTGAAGAATACATATAAAACAAAACACCAATACTCTAGTTCTATAATAACATGTTTTTATAACTTAGAGGGTAAGAGCATGAATTTTGGAGCCAGGCTGTCTAGGTTTGGGACTAAACTTTTCACCATTTTCAGGCTGTGAGGCTTCAGGCAGGTCGTATAGCCTCTCTGAGCCTCAATGTTCTCATCTATAAAACAAGGATAATAACAGTACCTTCCTCACAGGGGTGTGAATGAGTTAATACATGTAAAGCACTTAAAACAGGGCCTCGCAGTGAGTGAGCTCAATTTAAGTGTTTTGGGGTTTTTTTTGTTGTTGTTGTTTTGTTTTGTTTTAGGTTTTTTGTTTCTGGCTGCGCAGCACAGCTTGTGGGATCTCATTTCCCTGACGGCAGTCAGAGTGCAGAGTCCTACTCACTGGACGCCAGGGAGTTTCCGTGCTTGTTTTTTTTAATGCGACGGCTTAGATAAAGTTCTGGAAGGCAACACACCCAACTGGTTACCTCAAACTGGGAGAGGATGGACCTGGGGCGGGAAGCAGTGAGTAATGGAGATTTTAGCCTGATGTGTAAGGCGTTTAGCTTTCTGCAAAGAGACTTTAGTCACGTATTACCTGTATGGTTTAAACTGAATACACTTTTTTGAAAGTGAAAGAAGACTGAAGATCAGTGACCAGAAAGCTGGACTCTTTGAAGTTAGAAGAGGAATTCTGTTTCCGGGATGGATCATCTGACTGATGTTCTCCCATGCCAGCTGACAGTGCCCAGACACACAAAACACGGGTAGAAGAAAGGCTTGGGGCTGGGACGGGGGGTTAGGGGATTGGTTGGTTGGAGCCTCAGTTCTGAGCCCCACTGCCCCAAACTGACTTGTCAGGTGACACCAGGCGAGTCCCTGACCTCTCTGGACCATGGTTCGCTTGTATGTCAAGCAGGGTTAATATCAGCCCATCTCACAGGGATCTGTGGAGCTGATAAAAGAGCCTTTGGGGTCAGGAGGCTTGGGTGCAAATCCTTATCGCAACATGTTGTGTTGCTCAACCTAGGGCAAGTTTCCTAACCTTCCTGTACCATGTGTTCCTCATCTGCAAATGCGGTGATGATTTTGCATCTACTTCGCAGGGTCATTCTGAGGATGGGGGACAATAATTCATATAAAGATTATAGCACAGTGAGGGGACTGCCCATCTGCAGCCGACGCTAGTTGATGCTAATCTCATATATTGGGTTCTCAGCACAGGTTGGGCATCATGCTACAGTATTCCACCTGCATTTCCTCAGTGGATCCTCAATCAACCTTTCAAGGCAGATATTGCCTTCATTTTACAGATGAAGAAATGGACTCTGGGATGTCAAGAAGCAAAGAGTGGAGTAAAACCTCTGCTGAACCCAGAGGCGCTTTCCTAACTGAAGCACCATACTGCCTTCAACCAATGATCTTCTTTCCAAACGAAATGATCATTCCCATAGCTCTTGATTATTTTCCTGCTATAAAATATAATCTGCACTCATTTGAAAAGTTCTAAACATTGTGGAAATATATAACGTGAACTCTCCCACAATCTTACCCTTTAGGGATAGAAATACAATTTCCAAGACTTTTTTACCCATGTTGGAGGACATTTTTGCCTTATCTGAGAATCAGAGTAGCATTTCCTTAAAAATTTTCTAGAAATCATTTCACTTTGAACTTGATTTTCTAAAGTATCATTTGCCCTGCATGGAAGGTAACCCCTAAAAGAGAAACCCAAGGGAAACAAAACCAAAATGATGCCCGTTGAACGGGACCTGGGCGTTGCTGCCTATGGCCTGAGGCCTGGCCTCGCATTGTGGAAAAGCTGATCAGGAGTGTAAGAGGCCTTACAGACATTAGCAGCCGACTGAGACTTTCTCCTTGACTAAACAGGAAGGATTAAAGAGAAGTGAAAAGAGGACAGCTGCTCTCACTTTATGATTCAGCCAACGCCTCCTCCATGCACCTCCTAAACAGCATCCTGCTGACTCTATCGTGTAAGTCTCTAACGAGGCAAACCTTTACCTGCCCATTTCAAGAAGAGAATTCTGAGGCTGAGAAATGCACAGGACACCTTCAAGAACTTAGGGAAAAGACGACTGTGAGACCAATAAAACGGCAAGCTATCTCTCTCTTCAGACAAGACGCAGTGACAAGATCTGAATACCTCAGAGTACCAGCTCACCATGATTGGAGTCCTCCCTCCATCTGGCATGAGGGGCAAGGGGTTGATGGGGGTTTGGGGTTTCGGGAGGGTACAAGCTCCATCCCTCCCCACAGGAGATGGGTGTTGAGGGATCAGGCAGTTTTCCAGCTGCCTGCAACCTCTATATCCACACAGTCTTCTAGGAGAGAAATTTAGCAACCCGGTCTCAAACATTTTGAAAATAATGATTCCAGTGAGGATTCGGGGAAGATGGCAGAGTAGGAAGCACCAGGAATCTGTCTCCTCACTTAGACAAAAATTGTACGAGCAGAATCTGGTACAACTGTTTTGGAACTCTGGAGTCTGTTGAAAACTTACAGCTTCCAGGGTTAATCTGGACTCTTAAATTCTGGTTAATTTTAAATTGGGAGATTAGGTTTGACATAAATACAATACCATGTGTAAAACAGACAGCTAGTGTATAGCACAAGGAGCTCAGCTTGGTGCTCTGTGATGACCTAGATGGGTTGGATGGGAGGGTGGGAGGGAGGTCCAAGAGGGAGGGGATATAGGTGCACATATAGCTGATTCACTGTACAGCAGAAACTAACACAACATTGTAAAGCAATTTTACTCCAATAAAAAAAATTTTTTTGGTTCATTTTGGTCAATTTCAGCTCTTAGTACAGTAGCAGGTAGCCACCCCCCACCCCTCGGTCTTGTGGCAGCCAGCCGTGCACATGTTCCTGGAGCAGCTTGCACGCAGTTTGCAGGAGCGAGGGTGGGTAAACAGGACCCTGTCCTCCAGATACCGGGGATTTGTACCTTAATGGTCGACTGCTGTTTCTGATCTCAGAGGTGCAGACAGAAGCAGGCAGCCATTGTTGCCACTCCACCACCCCCTCTGTGGCGGCAAGCCCCTCCCCCTCCAGCTGAACTGACCTCCGGGAGATTTAAAGGGCCTGTGCCTTTTGTTCCCTCCTTCAATTTTGCTTTTCCCCTTTTGGAAGCCAGACATTTAAGACTAGGACATTCAGACACAACTGCACCTATGGGGAACATTACGAAGTGACTGCACATGCCCAAGGAAAGGCTCAGCAAAGACATAAGAAGGCATTAAGTTAACACCTCAGGTTGATCCTGGGCACAGAGACAGTTCACAACGATACAAAAAACCAAAAATGATAAACAAAAACCCAAAACCAAAAAACAGCAACCCTGGCAAGGGGGAGAATCGGATTTCCAGAGTTACCACATTATTAGATTCAAATGTCCAGTGTTCAGCAACAACAGAAAAATCACAAAGCATGCCAAAGAAACAATGGCCCACTGAAAGGAAAAGGTCAATTCAAAAGACTCTGTCTCTGAAAAAAATGTAATGACAGATATATTAGACAAAGACTTTGAAACAACTGCCTTAGAGATACGTAAAGAACTAAGAAAGTCAAAAAAATGATGTGTTAACAAAATGGAAATATCAATAAAGAGATAGAAAACCTAAAAAGAAACCAAAAAGAGATTCTGGAGCTGAAAAAAATGCAGTATCTAAAATGAAAAATTCATAAAGGGATTCAAAGGCAGATTTAAGCAGGCAGAAGAAAGAAACAGGGAACTTCAGGATAGGACAAAGGAAATTATCGAGGCTGAGAAACAGAAAAGGAATGAAGAAAAGTGAACAGAGCTTAAGGGATGTGTGAGACATGATTAAGTGGACCACCATACACATTATGGGAGCCCCAGAAGAAGAGAGAGAAAAGGACAGAGAGAAAAATTGAAGAAATAATGGCTAAAAACTTTCCAAATTTGATGAAAAAGCTGAATATAAACATTCAAGAAGCTCAATAAATTCCAAGTAAAATTAACTAAAAGAGACCCACACCAAGACACATTATAAGCAGACTTTCAAAAACCAAAGACAATGGGTGAGTCTTGAAAGCAGCAAGAGAGAAGTGAATCATCAAATACAAGGGCTCCTCAATAAGACTATCTGCAAATTTCTCCTCAGAAACTTTGGAGGCCTGAGGACAGTAGGCCCATACATTCAAAGTGCAAAAAGAAAATAACTGTCAACCAAGAATGCTATATCCGGCAAAACTGTCCTTCAAAAGTAAGGGAGAGGGAATTCCCTGGTGGTCCAGTGGTAAAGAATCCACCTTACAATGCAGGGGACATGGGTTCGATCCCTGGTCAGGGAAATAAGATCCCACATGCCCTGGGGCCACTAAGCCCGCATGCCACAACTACTGAGCTCGTGTGCCTCAACTAGAGCCCGCGTGCTGCCAACTACAGAGCCCACCCACTCTTGAACCTGTGCGCCACAACTACAGAGCCCACACGCCCTGGAGCCTGTGTGCCACAACCAGAGAGGAGAAAGAAAACAAACCTGCACACCACAACTAGAGAGAAGGCCACACGCTGCAACAAAGAGCCTGCTCACCACAACGAAAGATGCCACATGCCTCAACAAAGATCCTGCGTGCTGCGACTAAGACCTGATGCAGCCAAAAAAAAAAAAAAAAAAAAAAAAAAAAAAAGGTAAGGGAGAAATCAAGACATTCCCAGATAAACAAAAGCTGAGGGAATTCATGACCACTAGATGTGCCCAGCAAGAAATGCTCAAGGGAGTCCTGCAGGCTGAAATGAAAGGACACTAGACAGTACCTCAACGTCATAAGGAAAAATAAAGATATCAATAATGGTAAGTACATGGACAATTATAAAAGCTAGTATTATTGTAGCAATAGTTTGTAACTATACTTTTGGTTTTCTACAGGATTTAAGAGACTATTACATGTAAAGAAAAACAATTATTAGTGTAAAGGCTAGTATACAGTACTGTAACTTTGGTTTGTAATTCCAAATCTTGCTTTCTACATAAACTGGGAGACTAATGTGTTTTTTAAAAATTATTATTTTATATTTGCGGCACATAATATATAAAGATGTAATTTTGTAACGTCAGCAACAGAAAGCAGTGGGGATGGAGCTGTAAAGTAGCAGAGTTTTTGTATGTTATTGAAGTTAAGCCACTATATTCAAATCAGATGTTATAACTTTAAGATGTTAAATGTAATCCCCATGTTAACCACAAAAAAATAGCTATAGAATATACACAAAATTAAGAAATAATTTAAACATTTCACCACAAAAAAAGTTAACTAAACACAAAAAAAGAGAGGAATGCAAAAAATAAGGCACAAAAAAGCCATAGGGCATATAAAAAACAAACAGCAAAATGACAGAAATAAGTCTCTCCTTATCAGTAATAATCTAAATGTAAATGGATTAAACTCTCCAATCAAAAGACAGAGATTGGCTGGATAAAAACACATGATCTAACTATATGCTGTCTACAAGAGACTCACTTGAGATTCAAGGACAAAAACAGATTGAAAGTAAGGGGATGGAAAAAGATATTCCATGAAAATAGTAACCAAAGGAGAGCAGGAGTGGTTGTACTAATACAAGATAAAGTAGGCTTTAAATCAAAAAAAGGTTACAAGAGGCAAAGAAGGACTTTATATGTTAATAAAAAGTTAAATTCAGCGAGAAAATATACCAATTATAAACATTCACATACCTAATGACAGACCACCAAAACATACAAGGCAAAAACTGACAGAACTGAAGGGAGAAATAGGCAGTTTTAGGATAATAGTTGGAAACTTTAGTACCCACTCACAATAATGGATAGAATAATCAAGCAGAAGATAAGTGAGGAAATAGAGGACTTAAACAATACAATAAATCAATAAGATCTGACAGATATATTCAGAATACTCCACCCAATGACAACAGGATACACATTCTTGATTGCACATGGGATATTTCCCAGGATAGACCATATGTAGGGCACAAATTAAGTCTCAATAGATTTTAAAAAATAGATATCATACAAAGTATAGTCTCTGACCACAGTGGTGTTAGAAATCAATAACATAAAGAAAACTGGAAAATTCACAAAATTGTGGAAACAAAACAGCCCACATTTAAACAACTAATGGATCAAAGAAGAAATCACATCGGAAATTAGAAAATGCTTAGAGATTAATGAAAACAAAAACACAACATACCAAACCTTATGGGACACAGCAAAAGCAGTGCTAAGGGGAAATATTATAGCTATAAATGTTACATTAAAAAACAAGAGAGATCTCAAATCAACAACCTAACTTTGCAACCTAAGGAACTAGAAAAGAAAAGCAAATTAAACTCAAAGCTAACAGAAGAAAGGAAATAATAACAATTAGAGTGTAGATAAAGGAACAGGAGAACTGAAAAATAATAGAGAATATCGATAAAACCAAAAGTTGGTTCTTCAAAAACTTCAACGAAATTGACAAGCCTTTTGGACTAAGGAAAAAAGAAGAATCAAATTACTAAAATCAGAAAGTGGGGACATCACTACGAATTCTAAAGAAATAAAGAGAATACTACTAACAATTGTATGTCAACAAACTGGATAACCTAGATGAAATGGACAAATTCCTAGGAACACAAAACCTTCCAACATTAAATCACAAAGAAGTAGAAAATCTGAATAGACCTATAACTAGTAAGGAGATATATCAGCAATAAAAAAAATCTCCCAACAAAGAAAAGTCTTGGAGCTGACGGCTTCACTGGTGAATTCTACCAGAAAGTTAGAAAAGAACTAATACCAATCCTTCTCAAACTTTTCCCAAAAGTTTTCCCAAAAACTGAAGAGGAAGAACACTTCCTAACTCATTCTAGGAGGCCAGCACTGCCCTGATACCAAAGCCAGACAAAAACACTCAAGAAAACTAGAGACTAATGTCCCTTATGAACAATGATGCAAATATCCCCAACAAAATACTAGCAAATCAAATTAAAAATATTATACACCATGACCAAGTGAGATTTATTCCTGGAATGCAAGGATGGTTCAACATATGAAAATTGATCAATGTAATATGCCACCTCAACAAAATGAAGGGAGGGCTTCCCTGGTGGCACAGTGGTTGAGAGTCCACCTGCCAATGCAGGGGACATGGGTTTGTGCCCCGGTCCGGGAAGATCCCACATGCCGCGGAGCGGCTGGGCCCGTGAGCCATGGCCGCTGAGCCTGCCCGTCCAGAGCCTGTGCTCTGCAATGGGAGAGGCCACAACAGTGAGAGGCCCGCGTACTGCAGAAAAAAAAAAAAAAAAAAAAAGAAAGGAAAATAACCACACAATCATTTCAATTGATTCAGAAGAAAACATTTGACAAAATTATACACCCTTTTACGATAAAAAAAATTCAACAAACCAGGAATAGAAGGAAACTACTCCCCATAATAAAAGTCATATATGAAAAACCCATAGCAAACATCATACTCAATGTTGAAAGACTGAAAGCTTTTGCTTTAAGATCAGGAAAAGGCAAGGATGCCTGCTTTCACCACTTCTATTCAACACAGAACTGGCAGTTCTAGCCAGATCAATTAGGCAAGAAAAAGAAATAAAAGACATCCAAATTACAAAGGAAGAAGTAAAATAATCTGTTTGCAGATGATAGGATCTTCTATGTAGAAAACCCTAAAGATTCCACAAAAAACCTGTTAGAACTAATAAATGAATTCAGCAAGGCAGCAGGATACAAAGTCAACGCAAACAAATCAGTTGTGTTTCTAAATATGAAGGATAACAATCTGAAAAGGAAGTAACCAAAACAATTCCATTTATAATAGCATCAAAAAGAATAAAATACTTAGAAGTTAACTTAACCAAGGAGGTGAAAGATCTGTACAATGTAACTACAAAATGTTGCTGAAAGAAATGACATAAATAAATGGAAACACATCCCATGTTTATGGATTGGAAGACTCACTATTGTTAAAATGTCAATATTGGGACTTGTCTGGTGGCGCAGTGGTTAAGACTCCATGCTCCCAATGCAGGGGGCCCAGGTTCAATCCCTGGTTAGGGAACTAGATCTCACACGCATGCCACAACTGAGAGTTCGTATGCCACAACTAAGGACTCCGCATACTGCAACTAAGGAGCTGGTGAGCTGCAACTAAGGAGCTGGTGAGTGGCAACTAAGGAGCCCATGTGCTGCAACTAAGGAGCCGGTGAGCTGCAACTAAGGAGCCCACCTGCCACAACTAAGGAGCCCACGTGCCACAATTAAGGAGCTGGCGAGCTGCAACTAAGACCTGGAGCAACCAAATAAGTAAATATTAGAAAACTAAAACTAAAAATAAAAAAGTATTTTCCTTAAAAAAAAAGTCAATATTACCCAAAGTGATCTACAGATTCAATGCAATTCCTATCAAAATCCCAATGACTTCTTTTTTGCAGAGATTAAATAACACATCGTAAAATTCATATGGAATGTCAAGGGACCCCAAATAGTCAAAACAATCCTGAAAAAAAAAACCCAAAACTGGAGGACTCACATTTCCTGATTTCAAAACTTGCTACAGTAATCAGAACAGTGTGGTATTGGCATAAAGGCAGACATACAGACCAATGGAACAGAATAGGGAGCCCAGAAATAAACCCTCACATATATAGTCAAATGATTTTTGACAAGAATGCCAAGACCATTCAATGGGGAAAGGACAGTCTTTTCAACAAATGGTACTGGGAAAACTGGATATCCACATGCAAAGGAATGAGGTTGGACCCCTACCTAACACCATATATAAAAACTAAATCAAAATGGATCAAGGGGGACTTCCCTGGTGGCAGAGTGGTTAAGAATCCGCCTTTCAATGCAGGGGGCACGGGTTCAATCCCTGGTCTGGGAAGATCCCACATGCTGCGGAGCAACTAAGCCCACGCGCCACAACTACTGAGCCTGTGTTCTAGAGCCCATGAGCCACAACTACTGAGCCCAAGTGTCACAACTACTGAAGCCCACGTGCCTAGAGAAGGCGGGCTCCACAACAAGAGAAGCCACCACAATGAGAAGCCTGCTCACCGCAACTAGAGAAAGCCCACGTGCAGCAATGAAGACCCAACACTGCCCAAAATAAATAAATAAATAAATTAAACAAACAAACAAACAAAACCAAAAATGGATCAAGGCCCTAAACGTAAGACTTAAAATAGTAAAACTATTAGAAGCAAACATAGGGTGAAAGCTGTGACACTGGGTTTGGCAGTGATTTCTCGGAGATGACACCGAAGGCACAGACGTCAAAAGAATAAACAGAAAAATGGGAGGGGCTTCATGAAAATTTAAAAGATCATACGTCAAAAGACTAGGGCCTCCCTGGTGGCGCAGTGGTTGAGAGTCCGCCTGCCGATGCAGGGGATACGGGTTCGTGCCCCGGTCTGGGAAGATCCCACATGCCGCGGAGCGGCTGGGCCCGTGAGCCATGGCCGCTGGGCCTGTGTGTCCGGAGCCTGTGCTCCGCAACGGGAGAGGCCACAACAGTGAGAGGCCCGCATACCGCAAAAAAAAAAAAAAAAAAAAAAAAAAAAAAGACTCTACCCACAGAGTAAAAAGGCAACCCATAGAATGGGAAAAATATTTGCAAAACATATATCTGATAAGAATTAATATCCTGAATATAGAGAGAACTCCTAAAACTCAACAACAAAACAATCTAATTAAAAAATGGGAAAAGGACTTGAACAGACATTTCTCCAAAGATATACAAATGGCCAATAAGCACATGAAAAGATGCTCAACATCACTAATCATTAGGGAAATGCTAATCAAAACTATGAGATACCACCTCGCACCCATTAGGATGGCAACTATCAAAAAAACAGAAAACAAAAAGTGTTGGTGAGGATGTGGAGAAACTAGAACCCTTGTGCACTTTTCATAGGAATGTAAAATGGTGTAGCTGCTGTGGAAAACAGTTTGGAGGTGCTTCAAAAATTCAAAATAGAATTACCCTATGACCCTGGATCCTGGATATATATTCAATAGAATTAAAAGCAGGGTCTTGAAGAGATATTTGTACACCCATGTTCATAGCAGCGTTGATCATAATAGGTAAAACATGGAAGCAGCCCAGTGTCCATTGATGGCTGAATGAATAAGCAAAATGTGATTATACACACAATGGAATATTATTCAGCCTTTCAAAGGGAGGAAATTCTGCAGTATAGATGAACCTTGAGGACATCTAAGCTAAGTGAAATAAACCAGTCCCCCAAAGACAAATAATGTATGATTCCACCTATAGGAGATACTTAGAGTAGTCAAATCCACAGAGATAGATAGTAGAATGATGGTTGCTAGGGGCTGGGGGGAGGAGAAAATGGGGAGTTACTGGGTAATGGGCATAGGATTTCAGTTTTACAAGATGAAAAGAGTCATGGGGATGGACGGTGGTGATGGATTCACAACAACGTAAATGTCCTTAAAAGCACTGAACTGTAGTACACTTAAAAATGGTTAAGATAGGAAATTTTATGTGTATTTTAACACAATAAAAAAATTAAAAATTAAACTAAAGTCCATATATCACTTTAGAAGTCCACATTGGGAGCGGAGCTGAAGGAAACCATCCAGACTGCGAGCAGAGCTCTGGTCACCAGGATGTTCACCGCAAGGCTGGATGTCAACCTGGGCAGCCCCATCTTTCCTGCTACAGATGAACTGGCTCAGACAGCCACCTGAAATACCATGGCCTGGGGAAGCTTACGGCTTCCCCACAGGCAGAGCTCCTCGGACAGAGGGCTCCTGATCCAGGTCCAGCCCTTTGTTAAATTACAGGTAAAAAATTCACTCATAAGAGGCTTAAACAACTGTGAGTTTAACAACTCCTCCTTCCCTTCCTCCTCCTCTCCCTCCCTTCCCTCCTCCCCTCCCTTCTCCACTCCAGGCACCATCATGGTTCATGACTCCTTGCCTCACTCCCCTCAACTGTCCCAAGAGCCCCTTAAGAAAAGGTCATGCCTGGCCTCTCTGTTCCAAACACAACCTTCCCTCTGCCCCCAGCATGGCTGCCCCTTCGCTTGCCTTGTCCTCCTGCACCATAGTCACCACTACCTGATGTCCACCGCACATCTTTGTGTACTTGTGTACTGTCTGTTTCTACTGGCACATCAGCTCCCCGGGGCAGGGACTCTGTCGTACTCCTAGCTGTAGCCCAGTACCTAGTGCAGGGCCTGGCATGTAGAAACTCAGCAAATGTGTGCTGCGCAGGTTAATGATTGCAGGGTGGAGCCCGTGCTGGAGTCTGTGCTGTCAGTTACCCACCTCGCAGGAAGTAGGGGCATCACCCTAGTGAAAATGCCCTTTGGTTATCCTACCCCCAAGAAGTTTCTAGGGGTCTTCTTCCTGTGTGGCCTACCTTCTCTCCACCTTCTCCTCATCCTCCCTTCTCTCCTATCTCCTTCTTCCTTCTTTTCAGGAGCAAATATTGCACTCCCAGCCCATACACGTGCTCCATGCCACGAGTCTGCCCCGCCCCCCCATGTCCTGGTCCCTGCTGACCTCTTTGCACACAGGCCCCACCCACCCCAATCCCATCAAGGTATTTTTCCAGAAATACGTCCTTCCCTGAGAGGAATTCTGGGAAGGGCTATGGAAAGAATTAAAATGTCACCTCTTGCTTTTTTTTACATAAAACAGAAGAAACAGTCCATATGTAGTAGGAGAAAACAAGATACAATTTAATGTTTAACAAAGATTACGGTTCAGCCATTCTTTGGACAACTATGCAGCCACTTAAGATGACAGTATACTCATACTACAAAGAGCTAATTTCCTTAATACGTAAAGTGCTTTTACAGCTCAATAGGAAAAAGACCAACAACTCAGTGGAAAAGTACGCAAAGGATATGAACAGTTTATGGAAAAGGAACTATAAGTGACCCTTAAATATTTGAAAGGATGCCCAAAATCATTCATAATAAGAGAAATGAAAAAAAAAATAGGACACCATTACTTGTCTACCAGATCTGCAAATATGGAGAAGTTTGATAACACGTGTTGGGGAATGGGTGGGAAGCTGGCCTCCTCATACATGTGGGTGGGAGTGAAAATTAGTACAACACTTAAGAAGGGTAATTTGCCAGATTTATCAAAGTTCAAACTCCGTATTTTCCCCTTGACCTTGCAAACACACTCCTGGATGTTTTCGCTAAAGATTTATTCTCACATGGGCAAAAACGATGCTTGAACAAGGATATTTGTTACAGCACTGATTGAAATAACAAGAGATGAGAAACAACCTAAATGCCCAACAACAGTTATATCAATTATGCCATGCACTGAAATACTATGTAGCTGTTAAAAAGAAAAAGAAAAAAGGCAGATTTGTTTTGTTTTGATGTGGAAAGATTTCCAAATTACATTAAATTTAAAAAAACAAGATAAAAAACACTATATTACAGTATACTACCATTTGTGAGAAGGGGATATATATATATACACACACACACACATATATATATATGTGTGTATATATATATATATCTATATCTCCATGTGCCCACCTGGACTGTCTTTGGAAGGAGACATAAGAACCTGATAACACTGGTTGTTTTCAGGAAGGGTTATCTGGTGGCCAGGAGACTGGGGAGGGAGGGAGACTTACTTTTCATTACATACCTTTTTACTTGTTTTATATTATTGTACTATGTGAATGTACTTGCTACTAAAAACTAAACAATTAAAAAAAGGATATCATAGCATTTAATCTTCCTTTAATACATAATTCCATGTTATTTAGTTTAAAAAGTGTAATTCCATTTTGGTTTTTATGTTATGAGTCCACTAAAAAAGATAGGAATATACACATATAGAAAAAAGTCTGGAAGGAAGAAAACCAAACTGAGAATAGAGGTCACCTGAGTGTGAACTCAACGTTCCCTCAAGTTCATTGAGGTTCTCCTTTGCCAAATGTCAGAGGCATCCCAGCCGGAAGGGCTGCTAAAAACCTTTCTGGGAAAGACTCCTGTGTCTGGGAATTTATCAGAAGACTTTGGAGTGACTCACAGGATGTAGCAGGAGTCCCATCACAGAGAATCAGGTTGAAACAGGCAGGGTAAACGAGTGAACTCAGGTTTCCCCAGGTCCCCCATCTTTTCACCCCAGGAAACCTACTGGTTTCATGCCCTGCTCTACTAGTGAGAGAGGATGACTGCAGAGCAGAAGAAGAGTCTGGGGTCAGAGGTGGCCAGAAGAACTACGCTGACATTCATCTCCACCTTCCAGATCCACAGAGAGCCTGAGAATACTTAGGGTCTCCCAAAAGAGCATAATGGGGGTTCATGACAATTTCACCCGGCTCTCAAGGATCTAGGAAACCCCAGATGGCATACAGGTTACTTAAGCATGCTTATTTTATGAGTAACAAGTCCCACATATAAACAAGTGCTTGCCTGCCTCACCACTTCCTCCTGGTTTTAAGGGCAGTAGATGGCAGAGATATGATCTTCAGGGTGGTCAGAGGGACCAAAAGCCTTGCCTCTCCAGACAGCCTGCACTAACTGTCAGACTGATCAATTTTTCAGACTTTTTGTTTCCTTCTCAAATCATTTGGGTGTTTGCCTTGCAGACTGAGTTTCATCCAAGATAGACTTTGGGCTACCAGCAACACTCAACAAATAGATCCAGTAAAGAAAACCCGTAGTTTACATCCTTAGAAGCCCTCCAAACAGTTTTTACAAAGTATTTGCCCCTGTATTTAATTTGCTTAATCCTTAGTGGGACTCTGTGGAAAGCAGAGGAGAGATTCTGGGATGGCAAATTAGTTTCCTAGCTTTGCTACAAAGAACCACAAACTGGGTAGATTAAAATGTAAGAAATTTATACTCGCACAGTTCTGGAGGCCAGAAGCCTGAAACCAAGGTGTGGGCAGGGCCATGCTCCCTCTGAAGCCTCTAGGGGTGGGCCCTGCCAGCCTCTTTTGGCTTCTGGTGGTTTCTGGGCAGTTCTTGGACTCCTTAATTTGTAGATACCTCATTCCAATCTCTGCCCGTGTCACATGGCTGTCTTCTCCCCATGTGTCTCGATTTTCCTATGTTGGCCTCCTCTCTTATAAGGACACCATTCATACTGAATTAAGGACCCACCTACTGTAGTATGACCTCATCTTAATTATTTACATCTGCTACGCCCTTTTTTCGAAATAAAGCCACATTCTGAGGTAGAGGGGTTAGGACTTCAACGTATCTTTTTCAGGGACACAGTTCAATCCATAACAGACAGGGGAAGACATACTAAGTAATTTGGCTGAATTTTTCTCAGAGGGGAGGTGGGTATATATGTTGGGTGTAAGGAGACTGACTTGGCCCTACAAACAGCCAGGCACGTCTGTATCTGGTGGAGGAATAAGGCTAAGCATATTGGGAAACTCTTCCAAGGAACTTTCCCTTCCACTTGTCTGCTTTCATCAAGGACCCATCACTCCTCAGGCTGGTGCAGTACCTTGAAGGACATGTTATCATCCCCATTTTACAGATGAGAAACCGAGGTTCTAAGAGAAAAAACAGTCCAAGCAAATTCAAGGTGCTAAGAGCCCTGGTCCTTCTGCCTCTCATGCCAGGCTCCAATCTAGCTGGTGCTGTGCTTTGTTTTTTTGTTTTTGTTTCTGTTTTTGGCTGCGTTGGGTCTTCGTTGCTGTGCAGGCTTTCTCTAGTTGCAGAGAGCAGGGGCTGCTCTTCATTGGGGTGCACGGACTTCTCACTGTGGTGGCTTCTCTTGTTGCGGAGCACGGGCTCTAGAGCACAGGCTCAGTAGCTGTGGCGCACGGGCTTAGTTGCTCCGCGGCATGTGGGATCTTCCTGGACCAGGGATCGAACCCGTGTCCCCTGCATTGGTAGGCGGATTCTTAACCACTGCGCTACCAGGGAAGTCCTGGTGCTGTGCTTTGGAGGGGAGGCAGGTGGGCATAAACAATGACCAGTCGGTGCTATCGGTAAGTTTTGAGGAAAGCACGCTGGATGGGGGGCCTGCATGCACCATGAAATCATCAGATTTACCCCCGCTCTGTTCTCTGGTAAGAGACCAAGCCTAGTGTTTTCTGAGCTTACTGCTTCTTAGAAAGAAAAGCAATTTGGAGGGATGAGGCTCCATGTACTGGCCCCGGGTACACCCTACCTCCTGCCATCCCCAGGTTTGGGAGGCTTGGAAGTGCTGGTTTTCAAACTGCTTTTGAAGCCTGCAGAACCCGCAACCTCTTAAAAAGGAAACATAAGAACCCCAACGTATAAAATGGATGCAAACGGTGCTGAAGGTGGGGGGCCTCCCTGCACCTCCCCAAATGGCCATCCCAGCAAACTCCAGGTCCTGGCCCCCTGGGTGAGAAAATGGATGAAAATGACTTGGAAATGCAAAAAGCAAGTAGCAAAACGACACCCATGTAAACAAAAGGGCACCCATGTATTCACCTATTACTTATGAGGTTAAAACGCTCATCAGGAATAGTCTGTGAGATTTGACATTAAGGAATTACTGTTAAAATGTTTAAAGTTATGCTGATGGTATTGTGGTTATGTCTTTTAAAAATCTCCTTATTTTAGTACGTTGTGGGAGAGTTCGGTTGAGATGCTGTGTGGCTGTTTGCCATTTGTTTCAAAATGAAGTGTGGTAGGAACGAAACTGGGCTGGTCTGGGGTGATGACTGTTGAAGCCTAAGTGGCGGTTATGTGGAGCTTGGTTATATCAAAACGGACATATTTGTACAGCTCAACCTAATTCTATTCCTTCTACTTTTATTTATTATTTTTATTTATTTATTTATTTTGGCTGCGTTTGTTGCTGCACGCGGGCTTTCTCTAGTTGCGGTGAGTGGGGGCTACTCTTCGTTGCGGTGCGTGGGCTTCTCACTGCGGTGGCTTCTCTTGTGGCGGAGCACGGGCTCTAGAGCGCAGGCTCAGTAGTTGTGGCGCACGGACTTAGTTGCTCCACCGCATGTGGGATCCTCCCCGACCAGGGCTCCAACCCGTGTCCCCTGCATTGGCAGGCGGATTCTTAACCACTGCGCCTCCAGGGAGCCCCTATTCCTTCTACTTTTGCACATGTTTGGAATTGTCCATCATAAAAAGCTCTTTTAGGCTAAAAAGTCCCACGCAATGAGCAGCGGGGACTTCTGAATTCTTTAAAAGACAATTAGAAGTTGAAGCTCCAGGAGGTGACAGGAGCGGTGCGAAGGTGGGGAGGAATGGGAAGGAGCGGGAACGCAGCTGCGTCCCGAAAGCCAACCCGGGTAACCCAGACTTGCTTTCCTCTGCGGCTCGAAACTCATCCCCCAAACTCTGCAGGGTGGCAGGCTGAGCGCTCCCCCGCCACCGGCGCCCCATCTGCCCACCCGTTCATCAGTCCAGCCGTCCGTCGGCCCGACCATCCCTCAGGTCAGCTACCTGGTCATGGGTACGTCCAGCTCCAGAGTCCTCTGGCATCCCCTCCTCCCCGCTCCGCGCGGCGTCTGCACCCCGAACCTCCCTGCGCAGCTCGCCCCAGCCGGGTCCCGCTGCCCCGCGAAGTGGTGGGCACTCACCGGCTGCGCTCCCGGCTGCGCTCCCGGCTTCGCCGCGCTGTGCACGAAACTGAAAGTAGGCGCGGAGAGCAGCCTGGCGGCGGTTGAGGGGAGCCGGCTGCCTCTGCCGGGAAATCACGTGGGTTCTCGGTGCCCCGGCGCGGGCGTGAGCGCGGGATGGGCGGGGGCAGCACACGCCCTCCTGCAGGGCCCGCGTCCCGCGCCTCTTGGAGCTCAGCCACCTGTGCGGAGGACACCCAGAGACGGCACCAAGGGACGCGGGGAGCGCTCGCCCCTTTCGTGGATGCGATACTGAGGCGAAGGGATGAGGGGTTGGCACACCCGGGTCGCGCCAGTAGACCCCGGGCTGAGTTCGGCTCTCCCTGCCTCCCTGGAGACTAAGAAGGAATGGGACAGGATAGAAAGGAGATGCTCGCTGTGCAGGAGGAGACTTAGAACCCAGGGGGTCCAGCCTCCTTTTCTTCAGCGCTCGCCAGGATGGAGGGAGGGGAGACGAGAAAAACGACCATAATTGCGCTTACTGAGCCCTTGGCCCTTTGGATGGTGTTAAACGCTATGAATTTAGGAGAGAGGTGAAGGAACTTGTCCAAGTCACACAAGGGACACAGGCAGAGATGAGGAAGAGGTGGGACAAAGAGGACAGGAGGAGCAGAAAGAGGGTGAGAAGCCTCCCCCAGGCGGGAGTCAGCGGCAGTCCTGAGTGGCCGCTGGTCCGCTATCCCTTCAGAGCTGACTACAACCTCCCTGGCTTTTTGCATTCCTCCGGGGACAGGAGCTCCTGTCCTGCAGAGGATACATCCATCCCCATGGACAGGTCTGCCCTCTAGGAAGGTCATCCGCCCACCTTCCCGTGACATCCCAACAGTGCAGCAGCTTTCACTCCCAGCTCTTCTATCCCCCTGCCTCTCAAGCCAGCCGGGTGTGTGTGAGTGTGGGTGAGGGCACTGCATGGTAGTGGTCACAGGCACAACCGTCAGTGTCAGACACCCCTGGCTTCAAGTCGCCCTCTTCAACTTACTGGCCAAATGCCTTTACTTCGCTGAGCCTGAAGTTTGCCATCTGTAGGATGATAAGAACCCCTCCACGCAGAGAGGTCACGAGAATCTGATGACCTAAAGTTCAGGCTAATGTAGCCTGTGCCTGAAGCCAATAGGTGTCCTTGCATTTCTGTCTCCTTCTGCCGGTCCCACGTCCCTGTGAGAAGGGAAACTGCTCCCCTTCCAGCACCAACTCTGATATCCAGAAATCACGTGGCAGCACGGATTTTGCAGTCAAGTGCTTGTGGGTGATTCCCAGCTCCACCACTTCAGGTAAATGCCCTGACTTCCCAGGCCTCAGTTTCCTCATCTGCTAAATGGGGTATTCCAAGCTTCCCCAGGCCACTGCGGGGCATGGTGGGGAATGGATGAGAATGCGAACGTGGCTGTGACTGGGTGCACGGGAGGGATTATGCCCTAAGATCGGGATGTGCACTGCAGTTCAGCTCATGTTCACTGAACACCTGCTGTGTTATTGGCCTGAACACCTACTCCCTATCCAGGCTGGGAAGAGCAGATGGACACGTGGACAAATAACCACAATCCTGAGAGACAAATGCAGACCATTTTCAGATGCATTTAATTTTGGACAGCCCCTTGAGGATGGCAGAAGACAAGTTATCCCATTAGGCAGATGAGGAAGCTGAAATTCAGACAGGTCAGGTGAGTTGCTGAAAGTCACATAGCAATCAGGAGCAGAGTTGGGTCTTAAACCCAATACCCTTTCCAGCCTGGAGATACCTGGCCTGCTGAGGTGGTTATCACTGAAGGACTCTGGGAGAGCTACCTTCCCAAATGCTCCCTACCCCCAGCCTGGCCTGTGGCCTGGAGTCTACCATCAGCACATTGTTCCTTTGGCTGAAGGTGTGCATATGCTCCTCTGGTATAAATTAAATGGCTGTCCATCATTTACACTTGAGTGTGAACAAGCTAATAAGATTTTATTGGTGGGAGATCAAATGGAATCTTGGGTATTTGGATTTGGGGGTAGGAAACACAAGATGTGAGAGTCAGGGGGACCAGAGGATGGAGCCCACATTTACTGGGCACCTGTGTGCCAAGTACCATCTCTGTCGAGTGTAACCAATAGGTGGCATTTGTGAGCACTTAGGACATACCAGACAGTGTTCTGGGTACATGGGCTTGCTCCTTTAATTCTCACGGCAGCCCTTTTATCTCCATTTTTACAGGTGAAACAGAGACAGAGAGGGTAACATGCCGAGATTACACAGCTAGCAGCGCAGGAGCCGGGATTTGGACCCAGGCAGGGCAGCTCCAGAACCCCTGCTCTTGGTCACCATGTGATACTCCCTCTAGGCTAACACAGTCCTTACCAGAACCCTATGTGGAAGGTATTATTATCATCCCATTTAACAGATGAGGAAACTGAGGTACAGAGGGACCCAAAATTAGTATTTCAGGATACTGGGATTTGGACCCAGATTTGAAGGCCAAGCCTTCCCTCTGTGTTCCCCATTGCCCAAGGTTGGTCCCGAATACCAGGGGCCTATCCTGTCCTGGGTCAGCAGCCCAGGTGGCAGGATGTGCTTCCACAGGACCTGGCCTTGGGCAGCCCTTGTTTCCTCCCTGGAGGAAGCAGCAAATGCCCCCACCCATGCTGGGGGACTTCCCAGTCTTTTGTCATAGGCCTAGATCTGAGTTTCTGGGCTTGGATGGAAGGGCCAGGGCTGGGAGGGGTCCAGCAGGTTAGTGCTGTCCTGGCAAGCTCTGGGGTTCCATGTCTGTAAGTCCTCCTGTGCAGACCTGGCTGAGATGCTCTCCTGCACCTGGAGTGGCAAAGGAAGCTGAGGGGCTGCACCTTTCTGGAGCAGAAATGAGCCCCAGGGCCTTCTAGGGTCCCAGCTGGGCTGGGGTCCACAAGGGGCAAGACTCCAAGCAAGCTCTCTGTCTGCCCCTTGTGATGGTGAAAGTTTTCATTTGGGGGAAGGAGCTGCCCAGGGCTGCCAGGTCATCCTGATACTGTCTTTGGGGCATCAAGTTGGGGGCCTGGGCTTCCCAACCCCTTTGGGGGTGCTCTCTTGGGTGGAGTGAATCTCCCAACTGGTGTCACTATCCTGAAGGCTTACATCCCGAGGGCTGGAATTTCCATGTTGGACTCAGGACTTGGGGACTGGTGAAACCACTCTGACTCTTTGTGCCAGGGGCCCTGCCTTCCAGCCCCCAGGAGCACTCCTGGTCAGCTTAGTGGGTCAGACCCTTTCTTTGGACCCTGAGGGAGGAAGAGAAACAGACCCAAGAGAGCATTTAGAGGGGACCAAGGAGGAAGGAACCGGGCTCAGAAGATGGTGCCTTCCCCTCAAGTCTTCCCAAACCTGAAGAGGTGTCCCTCTGCAAAGCTCCACCCCAGATCTTGCCTCCTGGCTGTCTCTCCTGCCCGTCAAAATAAAGGCCAGGCCTCCTCTGCACCTTGATTATGTGGGCCCTGACCTCCTCTCTCTCCCTCTCCTCTTTGCTCTCTGTGCTACTCCGGCCTCCTTTAAGTTTCTTGACTCTCTCATGGTTCCTCCTAGGGACTTTGCACATGCCAGTGTCTTCCTAAGCTTTTCCCCCTTCCATTTGGCCAATGTGGCAGCGAGGGATTTTCTTCACACGCCCTCCCTGGAGGCTGGTACCTCCCAAGACTGAGATGGCAGAAAGAAACCTTTTGTATTCTAGCCTGAGTGGGAAGAAGACACGCTTTGAGCATCATAAGGTGGTCTGGCTGGTGCTCATAAGAGGTTACTCTTCCATGTTAAAGTCTGATTTGCTTTTTAGAGGCTCCATCCTCCTCCTCTTCTACCAGAAACCAGACCTCTGTGAGGGCCCCCTACCCTCCCTGCCATCCTCCGGATCTGAAGCCCCTATGGTCCCATATTTCCTACCCAGCAAGGGAACCACATGGAACACAGAATGGGTGACACCTCATACAGAAAGCTGGTCAGAACAGGAGATGGGATATTGGTGGGTGGGTGGGGAAGAGGGCCCAGTGCTGTGGGGGAGGGAAGAGAGATGGTCTGAGAGATGCTTTCTGCTGACTGATGGGGAGGCTAAGAAACCCAGCCAGGGCTTCCCTGGTGGTGCAGTGGTTAACAATCTGCCTGCCAATGCTGGGGACACGTGTTCAAGCCCTGGTCCGGGAAGATCCCACATGCTGCGGAGCAAGTAAGTCTGTGCGCCACAACTACTGAGCCCGCGTGCTACAACTACTGAAGCCCGTGCGCCTAGAGACCGTGCTCTGCAACAAGAGAAGCCACCGCAATGAGAAGCCCGCACATCACAACAAAGAGTAGCCCCCCAGGCTTCCCTGGGGCGCAGTGGTTGGGAGTCCGCCTGCCGATGCAGGGGACACGGGTTCATGTCCCGGTCCAGGAAGATCCCACATGCCGTGAAGCGGCTGGGCCCGTGAGCCATGGCCGCTGAGCCTGCGCATCCGGAGCCTGTGCTCCGCAATGGGAGAGGCCACAACAGTGAGAGGCCCGTGTACCGCAAAAAAAAAAAAAAAAAAAAAAAAGAGTAGCCCCCGCTTGCCGCAACTAGAGAAAGCCCACGCGCAGCAAGTAAGACCCAGTGCAGCAAAAAATAAATAAATACATACATACATACATACATACATACATACATACATACATACATACATACCTCTCCTTTAAAAAAAAAAAGAAACCCAGCCAGCTCCTGCTCCCTTTCTCTCTACCAAAGTCACACACACAGGCAGATATTCAAAAAGACAGCAGGGTCAGCTCAGCGTATCCTGTGGGGAAACAGAAAGCTCTGGGCAGGGCCTTCTCCAAAATACCCCCTGCACGTCCCAGTAATGGAGCCTGAGATTCCACCTTTAGAGTCATCTCATGTGGACAAATATCCTACAAGGTCAACATGGAAAGGGAATTTGGGGATCATCAAGTCTAACTCTCTCATTTTATAGGAAGGGAAACTGAGGCTTGGGGCCGGGCATGAATGAGCCTCCCAGCCCAGGGCTCTTCCTGCCACATCAGGTGCCATTAGGAGACCTGTGCCCTTAAGGGGGGTTGAGCTATCCGTGGGGTGGCAGAGACCATATTCTCCAGTGAAGCAGGAACAGGGATCCACGCTCTGGCCAAGTCATGGGTGTGCATTGCCACCCACAGGAGGAGGCACCTTGAGGGAAGGGGACCCAGGACTGCTGAGCTTCGATGACTGGAGAATCAGGGGCACTTGCAGCTCCGCCTGGGAAGGGCCTAGAAGATGAATGAGAGCCTCCCTGTCAGGCATGTGTCCCCAAAGCCTCCTCCAGCCCAGACTTTTGAGAGATGACCTCAGGGGTGCCCATTGTGGTGATCCTTGTCCACAGGAGGTTCTGGGTAGACTCAACACTGCTCCTCAGATGACGAGCCCACTGTGAGCACTCCCTGGGGCACAGAGGTGACCCATGGGGCAGACGGCCCCACAGCCTGCAGGGCATTCATCTATATGCCTATGAAAAACTACATCTCAACCCACCCTCTCTTCCTGTCCCCACCCCCCAAATGGTACCTCTCCTGAGTGGTCCCTCGTAGGCCCTGGGGAGGGCTGTGACTGCATCCCGTCCAAGGAACCAAGGCCCGGGGAGCGGCCAGCTGGCCAGTGCTCTCCTGCCCTCCCCACCCCCTTAATCCACACCACCAGGGTTCCATTTCTGCAATCTCAGCATCATCCCAACAGACACACAGGCAGAAGGGTCACAAGATAAGGGAGGGATCATCTGGTCCCGTTGCCTGATTTCCTTTAGGACTCTGTGTCCGCTTTTTTTTTGGCCTCTCCTGTTGCGGAGCACAGGCTACGGACGCGCAGGCTCAGCAGCCATGGCTCATGGGCCCAGCCGCTCCGCGGCATGTGGGATCTTCCCAGACTGGCACACGAACCCGTGTCCCCTGCATCGGCAGGCGGACTCTCAACCACTGCGCCACCAGGGAAGCCCCCCACTTTCTTTAAGACATGAGGTACATGGGGCTTTTTTTGTCCGCACCTCAAGGAATGCGAGAGCTTAGTTCCCTGAGAACCCTTGCCCCCTACAGTGGAAGTGCGGAGCCTTGATCACTGGCCCGCCTGGGAAGTCCCCCTATGGCGCTTATTTCTCCAGGTGCACCCAAGACCACCTACCTTGGTCAATGTGGAAAAAGTCAGTTTAATCCTGAAGTCAAAAAGATGAGAATTTGGCCCTCCATTGTGCTCCCAATCCCCCAGAAAAGAAACTCTAGGAATTATTTCAAGTGCTTCCGTCTATATTTAGGGCCCTCCATAGAGAGCCCTTTTGAGCTCTCTCATGAGATTTGCCATCCCAGCCACCAGGCCTTTGCTCGGGCCCTTCCTCCGGCCATGCCCTCCCTCCATCCTTCACGGTGCCTCTTCCTCTGAATTAAGACTCTAGGTAGGAGTCTTCTCCCCCCAGAAGTCAGGTCCTAAGTCCTGGAGGGAAGGAGCCATATTTCCCCACCAATATCCTGTGCCTGACATCAGAGGGACAAGGGAGGGATTTGCTGAGTCAACCACTCACCCCCTCTCTGCAGACATACTGGGAATCCAAGAGGCTTAAGATCTCCTTCCTGGAGCAGGAGGCCTGGATGGTAGTGATGGTGTGTGGTCAGCCCACTCGAGAAGTTCTCTTGTTCTTTGTACATCCCGCGCTCGACCAGTCCCCGCTTCACCTCCACCCCACTCACGTTAACTCACGTTTGCCCCCCGCCCAGCTAGTGCTTGTTTTAATCCTTAGGCCAGAGTGGCTCCACCTGCTAGTTTATTAAAGGGAAACAACTGCCCACCTGATAGTCCTTAACCTGAGGGCCCGTGAGGGACACGCCCCAGCTGCTTGTTTCCCTGGTAATGATGACCCCACCTGATGTCAATTACCCTATGAATGGTAGCCTCCTTCTCCCCACCCCACCCCCACCCTGTCTGGCATTAACCGGTGAGGTGTCGCTCCAGGAATTTTTGCTTAAGATCCCCTGTCCAAGATCCGAGATGGTCTTGAGGCTGGGCAACTACAAAGCTCACAGGCCTGCAGACTGCAGCCCACAGGTGGTATCCTGGGGAGAGAAACCAGGTTCCCTGTGAGCAGGGGCCCTCCTCAGAGCAGAGAGCAACCCCCAAGCCCAGGACCCTCAACTCTCTATGCTGAGCGATGGGAGAGGTGTGGGGAGAGGTGGACCCTGGGGACTCTTGGGGTCAGCCTAGCATTGATATTCTACAAACAAAAGGGAGTTCCCCAGGACCTGCCGCTTGGGGATTATGTGGCACATCCTCTCCTGGATTCTCACTCATCCACATTCTCAACAGCTTCTTCCTGGTTTGAACCGGCACCAGGACTTTCCCGAATGGCTCACTTCCTCCACCTCCAAAATGAAACCATCAGCAAAACAAGGTGACACTTCATCTGCTGGCAGTTGGATTTAGCTGCATTTTTACATTCCAGAGACCAAGTATGGATCCTCAACCAGGAGCATTAGCTTTACCACCTGGAAGAGAGCTTGTTAGAAATGCAGACTCTCAGGCCCTACCCCAGGCTCACCAAACCAGAAACTCTGAGAATGAGCCCAGGAATCTGTGTTTTAACAACCCCTGCAGGTGATTCTGATACAGGCCAAAGTCTGAGACCCATAGCACTAGAAAACTTTCAAATAGCCTCTTGATTTGGGGTTATGAGTTGTATAAGCACCCAACCACCCACCCCTTTTTTCTTCATAGCTCCGGGCACAATTAGTGGTTATATAGTCTTTTGTTTGGCTAGCTATTATCTATCTCTGCCTATGTCCCCTAGACTATAAGCTTCACAAAGTCATGAACCATATGGGCCTGGCTCAGAGTAAGAACTCAACAGATATTGTTGAAAATACATCCATCCATATATAAAAATGCTGGGGCCACAGAAACTGTTGACTCTGATATGAATGTGACATGTGACCTTGAACAAACATCCTTCTAGTTCTCAGCCTCTGGAACTCCCTTTGTACAGTGAAGGGGTGCGTCCAGCTGACCCTTGAGGGCCATGCTGCTCTCTACCATTTTAGCAGAGGCTCAGTTTGACACCTCCCCAATCCAGCGATCCCGCACCAGCGCCAACCAAGGCATCTCCTCCCACACCCCATCCCAAAGCCTTCTGGAGCTTCTACTGCTTCCTTCTGGCCTTTAAGTCTCCTTGACATGATCTCAACCTAACTCCTGGCCTGACCTGCAACTCCTTTACCCCCAAACAACCCTTCCCGCAGCCACGCTGGGCTTCCTTCCTCCCCCTGGTCCTGTCACTGCTGTTCCCCAGGCAGGACACCTGTGCTTGGCACTCTCCCTGCCCCTTAAGAGCCAGTTCAAACTGCCTTCTGGAAGCACTCCAGCACATAGAAGTCTTGGTTAACAGATTCCTAAAAAGCATGTATGTCCACAGTCAGACTCAAAAGCAAGAAGGGAAGTCCTCAGGAGCCAGAAACAAGAGGGGACTCTGAGAAAAGTCAGGGGAGGGGAAATAAAATGGGATCTTCTGGGAGATGGAGTTTACAGCTGGGTGTTAAGAGTACTCTAAACTTTTCAGATTCCTAGATTTTAAAAAAAGTAAATAATAGAAAATTTTAAAAGATTAAAAAAAACAACCTAAATGCAATGTGCTAACCTGGATTGGATCCTGGGACAGAAAAAGTATATCAGTGGAAAAACTGGTGAAATTCAAACAAAGCCTGGAGTTTGGTTAATAGCAATATACCAACATTAATCTCTTAAGTTACAACAAATGAGCCATGGTTGTGAATGACCGTGGTGGGTTTTTTTCTTTATACTTTTCTCTGTTTTCCACTCTGTGCCTACATTACTTTTGTCTGCCGTTTTCATGTATGAAGAAATATTGAAGACATGCAGAGGGGCATTAGGAGTAGTACTGATCATCAATTCCTTACCTACAATGACAAAATCAAACACGCTCTGAAGACTACAAGTTTTTTTCTTAAGTCTGTCAGCAAACCTGGCCATTTGGATGGAAGGCTGTTTATAGTACTTATCTTGCTTTATGTGAAAATTCATATGCAGAGAAATATCAGTGGACTTGATTGTGGGGTGCCACCCCAGATCCCATGCAGGTGCCCTGCAATACATCCAGTGTGCATGTACCTGCACTACCTTCTAAAATGCACAAAATTCTGGATTTGGAAAGTCATGTGGCCCTAATGGAGATGGACAGTGGTTTGGGGACCTATGTTACAAACACCCACGTCCCACCACCCAGGTTAAGAGATAAGATATTACTAAAACTGTCAGAACTCCCACGTGTACCCCATTCATAACTTGTATCGTGTGATTTTGATGATCAGGAGGACAGCCATGTTTTAGAAACAACCAATCACAGCAGAAGCAGTGAGAAGAACTTGGAGGTTTCAGAGGTCCATCTGTGGAGGCGTTGCCAACTACCGGCCTCCCCATCTCCCTGCCTTCCTCGGTCTGTACCCACTTCACCTCTTCAAGTGTAAGCCTCAGGGACTTCCCTGGTGGTCCAGTGCTTAAGAATCCGTGCTTCCAATGCAGGGGGCGTGGGTTTGATCCCGGGTTGGGGAACTAAGATCCCACATGCTGCTGGTGCAGCCAAAAAAAAAAAAGTGTAAGCCACAAAAAGTTGCCTGCCTGGGCGTAGGGAGGGGAATGACACCATCACTGAAGAACCATGATACCCTTGTTCTGACAGTAGAGCTTGGACATCTTGAGGCTGTAGACAGTTACCTGGGCCTGGCTGGCGGGGAAGCTATGGGAAAGCAGTGGGAGACACAGAGGGGGTCCCATGGCTAGGATGGGGGCCCATCAGAACAGCTGTGGCCACTGCCTCTGGAGACACAAGGGACAAAGCTGACTCGGGGTTCCCAGGACTGAGAAAAAAAGGAAGCAGCTAGGGCAGTAGCTGGGGCCCAGGCCACCCCATCACTAATTTGCCAGTGACCTGGGCATCACTCTTGCCCTCTCTGGCCCTTGGTTTTCTCACCTGTGTGATAGTGAAGTAATCCCTTGCCCTGCCCACCTCTTAGTGTGTGGAAAGGCCTTCTGTGCCTCACTTTCTTCAACTATAAAATGGGGATAATAATAGTACCTACCTCCGAGGGTTGTTGCAAGGATTAAATGAGAGAATCAACGTAAAGAACTTGCAGAAGGACCTGCGCATGGTCACCCTCCAAAAGAAGCTGCCATTGCTTTTGTGTAACAATATTCATGAAATGCTGACTATGCTTCAGCCCTGGGTGAGGACATGGGGGACAGTGCAGAGCTCAATAGACCTGGTCTCTACCTTCAGGAGGCTCAACGTTTATCAGATAATCCCAGAACTAAATGTAAAATGGCACCTGAGGAGCGTTTTAAAGGATGGATGCACCGGGCTGTGGTTTGAGAGCCCTGGAGAGAAAATCTCACCTAGTTAGGGAATGGGGAGACCCTTTCTGAGGATAAGGAGTAATCAGATGGGGCAAGGAAGAGGGGACGCCTCTGGGCAAGGGGGCACAGCATGTGCAAAAGCCCTGTGGTGGGTGGGGAACATGGTCAATGTACAGAATGCACAGGCAGCCAGGGGCTGGGAAGTACGGCCCGAGGTGGCCTGGGCAGGAGGAAAGGACCTCCGATTTGCAGACTGTTGGGCTGGGCTCAGGGAGACCTCTCCCCATCAAAAAATTGAACCAATAGGTACCTTGCAACAAAAAGTTTTATTTAATACACAGCTGAGCTCATACAAAAGAAAGGGACAATCCCAGATACTAAAGATGAAGAGGGAAATGAGAGCTAAAACCGTAAGTAAGGTGGCCCAGAGAGACAGGCACTGGATGTGAGTTCAGACCACACTAAAATGGGGTTTTTGGGGCTTCCCTGGTGGCGCAGTGTTTGAGAGTCCGCCTGCCGATGCAGGGGATGTGGGTTTGTGCCCCGGTCCGGGAGGATCCCACATGCCACGGAGCGGCTGGGCCCGTGGGCCATGGCCGCTGGGCCTGAGCGTCCGGAGCCTGTGCTCCGCAGTGGGAGAGGCCACAGCAGTGAGAGGCCCGCGTACCGCAAAAAAAATAAATAAATAAAATAAAACAAAATGGGGTTTTAACACTGTCAGAGGGAGAGAAGTGAGAGGAGGGGGGGATGGAAATACCTCCTCTCAGTGAAAAGGAGACCAAATGACTTCACCCACCAAAGGAAGCCACCAGAAACGTCAAGGTGGGTCTGGGAGGGTATAACTTGAGAACCCAAGCCTGCAGCTCGGGTTCAGCATAATTCAGATGTGCAGCTCTGAATTATGTATGTATTTATACTGCCAGCATGGTGCAGGACTTCCTGAACTGAGAAATGGACCTACAAAGCCAGGAAGGAATGGATGATGTAACCTTTGGGGTCCCCGGCAGTAATAAGTGCAAAATTATTCTCTAAGGAAATGTGGGTGATTCAGGGAGCAGAGTCTGTCCACAGAAAAACCAAATTCCACTAAAGGTGAGCTTCTAAGAAAATAAATATTACAAGCCATACAAGGAAACCACGAGAGAGAGCTAGCAAACACAACCAACAAGAGGATAAGCACCCCAAGGCTCTGACATAATAGAACATGGAAGAAACTACAAAGGGACTAATTTTTCAATGATTAAAGAAATAGAGCCATAATGAAAGCATAGGACTCCAGGGGGAAAAAACAAAAGATAGATTTTGAAAAGGAAAACTTGAAAATAAACTCAAGAAGATGTGGAGGAAAGGGAACCCTGTGCACTGTTGGTGGGAATGCGTATTGATGCAGCCACTATGGAAGACAGTGTGGAGGTTCCTCAAAAATTAAAAATAGAACTACCATATGATCCAGCAATTCCACCTCTGGGTATCTTTCCAAAGAAAACAAAAACAGTGATTCAAAAAGATATGCACCCCCATGCACACTGCAGCATTATTTGCAAAAGCCAAGATATGGAAGCAACCTAAGTGTTCATCAATAGTTGAATGGATAAAGAAGATGTGGTATAACAAATATTACTCAGCCATGAAAAATAATGAAATCTTGCCATGTGCAACAACATGGATGGACCCAGAGGGTACTGTGCTAAGTGAAATAAGTCAGACAGAGAAAGGCGAATACCGTGTGATTTCACTTATACGTGGAATCTAAAAAACAAAACAGATGAACAAACATAACAAAACAGAAAGACTCGTAGATACCCAGAACAAACAGGTGGTCGCCAGAGGGCAGGGGGCTGGAGGGATGAATGAAATAGGTGAGGGAGACTGAGGTACAAACTTCCAGTTATAAAATAAATGGGGACTTCCCTGGTGGCGCAGTGGTTAAGAATCCGCCTGCCAATGCAGGGGACACGGGTTCAAGCCCTGGTCTGGGAGGATCCCACATGCTGCGGAGCAACTAAGCCTGTGGGCTACAACTACTGAGCCCGCGGTCCACAACTACTGAAGCTCGTGTGCCTAGAGCCCGTGGTCTGAAACAAGAGAAGCCACTGCAACGAGAAGCCCGCGCACCACAACGAAGAGTAACCCCCGCTCAACACAACTAGAGAAAACCTGCACTCAGCAACGAAAACCTAACACAGCCAAAAATAAATAAATTTTTAAAAATAAAATCAAATAAATGAGTCACAGGAATGAAATGTACAGCATGGGGAATATAGTCAATAATATTGTAATAACTCAGGTGATAGATGGTACTTAGACTTATCATGGTGATCATTCTGTAATTTATAGAAATACTGAATCGCTATGTTGTGCACCTGGAACTAACATAGTGTTGAAGGTCAATTATACTTCAATTTTAAAAAATGAACTTAATAGAATTTCTAGAAATGAAAATTATTAATTTTAAAATGAAAAACTCAGTGAATGAGTAAACGGATTAGACACAGCTATAAAAAGAATGAGTGAATTGAAAGAGATAATTGAAGAAATGATTCAGAATTTAGCACAGAGAGAGAAAGAGATGGAAACTATGACACAGCAACTAAGAGACATAGAATGGAATGAGAAGGCCCAACATACGTCTAGAGGAAATTCAAGATATTAAGAATAGAAAAAATAGGGCTTCCCTGGTGGCGCAGTGGTTGAGAGTCCGCCTGCCGATGCAGGGGACACGGGTTCGTGTGCCGGTCTGGGAAGATCCCACGTGCCGCGGAGCGGCTGGGCCCGTGAGCCATGGCTGCTGAGCCTGCACGTCCGGAGCCTGTGCTCCGCAACGGGAGAGGCCACAACAGTGAGAGGCCCGCGTACCGCAAAAAAAAAAAAAAAAGAATAGAAAAAATAGAGGAGAGACAATAATTGGAGAGAGAGTGGCTGAGAAATTTCCAAAGCTGACGAAAGACACCATCCCTTAAACTGAATGCTTATGCTGAGTCCAAAACAACTAGATTGAGAGGTAAACAGGGGCCAGAAAATACATGACCCTGGAGCCCATGTCAGAGAAGTTTGCTTTTATCCTAAGACTTTTATTCTTGATGAGTTTTAAGCAGACAAGTGAACAATCAGCTTTGCTTCTGGAGGCTACTGTGGGGAACAGATTCAGGAGATGTCAGGATGCAGGAGGCTGTAGATGGGTCCCCACAAGTGATAATGGTAGCCTGGCCCAGGTGGAGATGGAAACAGAGAAAAGTGGACAGGCTCCAGAAATACTGAGGACATAATAGGGACTCAGTAATGGGGATGATGAGAAGAGCAAGTCAAGGGCAAGCTTAAGATTCTGAGCTGCAAAGACCTAAACAGACATTTCTCCAGAGAAGACAAACAGATGGCCCATAGACACATGGAAATATGCTCAACATCGCTAATTATTAGAGAAATGCAAATCAAAACTGCAATGAGGTACCACCTCACACCAGTCAGAATGGCCATCATCAAAAATCTACAAATAACAGATTCTGGAGAGGGCATGGAGGCTGCCCTCCCACCACTGCCACCTCGTGATGGGACCCTAGGTGGGTGGTTTTGATGACAGGCAATCCTGTCAGGGAAACGTCCACCCGACGTCTCCATCCGAAGGGATGTCGGCTGTGGGGAGGGAGAGATCAGGGTGGAGCCTCAGGATGGGGCACCTGCCCTGAGTCACCTGCTCCTCCTGGCCCTGTCCAACACTCACAGGTGCCCCCAGCCTCCAGCCTCAGGGCTCCCATCTGTAAAATGGGTCCTGGGGTGCACAGGGTGCACTTTGTCATTCTCTCTCTTCTCAACTTCTGTCTGTCTGGGTGGCCCTGCCCTGCAGGAGCCCTTCTAGAAGAGTGGTTCAGAGTGTGGGACTCTGAGTCGGAGATGTGGGCTGTAATCCCAGCCCTCTACTGCTGGGTGATCCGTGGGCAGGGACCGAGCCTCACCCCCAGCATCCTCGGTGTCGTCTCCAATGAGAGCATCCACCTCAGAGCTATGTATTTAATGGAACAATCGGGTAAAAGTGGGTGAGCGCCCAGTAACATGAGCTACTCTGATTTTCCTCCTAATCTTCTCCCAAGAGAAACCTGGAGATCACCTCCACCCCCAGCTCTGGTCTGCGTCATGGAGTTCAACAGGCCAGACCAGGAGTTGGCAAACTTTATCTGTAAAGGGCCACATAGTAAATATCTCAGGCTTTGTGAGCCATGCAGTCTCTGTGCAATGACTCCACTTTGCTACTGCAGGGCAAAAGCAGTCACGGGCAAGAGCATCTACGTGAGTGGGCGTGGCCATGAGCCAATAAAACTTTATTTATAAAAGCAGACAGCAGGACGAACTTGGCCCTCGGGAGGTAGTTTCCAACTCCTGGTGCAGAACCAGCACGAGGGCTGGAGGGTGGCGGGGGAGTGTAGTAGTACTGCATCAAGAGCCGTGCCCTTGGTGAGGCCCCCTGGCCCCCTGGCCCTGTCTGTGCTCTGGCAGCTGCTTGGGCCTGTCCAGGGAGGCTGGCCTCACCCTCGCATTAGCTTTGCCTACATGCACTCTGATGGCACAGCCCCTGGCGTGGTGTTCCCAGAAAGACAAGCAAGGTTCCCGTTCCAGGTTTGGGCAGTGATGGGAGTGGGGTCGGGGGAAGGATATAGCATGCAGGAAGACGGAATTATGCTCACTCCACCCCCTCCTCCACCCCTACACTGCCAGTCCACACTGCCCCGGACCTGGTGCCACCATGGGTCTCCCCTCCTAAGGCCCCCACAGGAGCCCAGAGGGTCTACCCAGTGAGGGTTCACTGTCCTTTATTGCCTCTGTTCACTGAGTACCTACTACGTGCCAGGGTCCAAAGAGCTGGGCGCATCCCTCAGCCTGGCCACCTCCCCCTCTGCTGGCCAACCACAGTGGGAGCAGTTATGACGTAGGAAGAACAGGGACTTGGAATGTTTAGATGGCCCAGGCTCACATTCTGCTCTTCTGCTTCCCAGCTCGGGGAAGGGGGGGTTCCCCTCGACTCCCTAAATTTCAGTTTCTCCATCCATAAAATGGGGTGTTAGCACTACCTTCCTTGCTGGGTGATTGTGAGCATTCCACAGTTAATCTAAGTCAAGTATTTGGTCGGTAGCACGTTCCGCAAACATTGGCTTGTATTCGTGTTAGGACTAGGACAGGACAGTGCTTCCTACCTCTCAGATCACCTTCTCCTCTTGTCCTGGGTCCCTCTCAAAGGCTCAGTGATGTCCCCATTGGACAGATGAGAAAACTGAGTCCTGAGTAGTTTTTTCTTCACTGCACAGCCTTGTGGGAGTTCCCCCTTAGCCCAAGGCTGTGTGGGAAGGGAGGGAAGAGACTCAGGGAAGGGCAGGGGAGTCTTAGACCTCCAAACCACTTTCTTCCTCTTAGCTTTCACCCGTTGTTTATTGCTGCTTGAGAAGTACTTGACAGTATGCTCATGCTGGGGGTACCAGGCTAGTAATAGCAGTAGTAATAATAGGGACCAACTGGGCCGGGTACCATCTTAAGCATTTTATATACATTTTTTCCCACTCAATTCTCACAACCGCCGTATGGGGTAGTTGCTATTATCACCCCCATCTTGCAGATGAGAAAACTGAGGTTCAGAGAGGTTACGGGACTTGCCCAAGGTCACAGCCTGACAGGCTGCAGCCCTGAGGGGAAGTGACTTGCCATAGCCTGACCATAACTAATCACCAAACGGTAGAGCCACACAGGGGCTGTGAGACCCAGATAGGGGCAATGACTGTCCCAAGGTTGCATAGTGACCAAAGGTGGCCTCCTGGTTCCCACCACTGCCTTCCAAGGCATGCAGACCAAAGCACACTCACCAGCCCTTGTCTGGACTAAGCTGGCTATGATGTTGGAGATGATGCAGATCTCTTCGCAGATCTGGGGCGGACAGGGCAGGTGGCTCACCAGGCTGGAAAGGAGACCAGAAGAGGGGCAGGGCCACGTGGGGGTGGCAGTGCTGGGAACAGGCACAGGGGACTGACCACACTGGGAAGTGGTGGCTGTTTCTCAGGGAAAGGCAATGGGGGGAGGAGGACCCAACCTTGGGGCATAACCCTGGACTGCTCCCCACAACGAGTGGTCGGGCCAGAGGGGTAGGCGAGCCTCACTCACCTGTCCCTTTAGGACCAGCTTCTGCGTGAAGGAGATGAAGTCTGTGAACAGCTGCTTGGTCCACCTGGGCCTGAAGGGAGCAAGTGCTGCGGTGATCCAGTCCTGTGCATCCATTGAGCGCCTACTGTGTGCCAGGCACTGCTCAGGGCTCTGCCAGCCTTGGAATCCTCCTATAACCCAGCTATAACCCCATTTCACAGCTAAGAACACTGAGCCTCAGAAGGAGCCTCAGACCTGAGTGTTAACCAGCCCAGAGTCCCTCGGGAGGCCCCACTGCCCGTGATGTTCATACCTGTTACACTCACACACATGGATATGCCTGAATCCAGATTCACACATGTGTCCATCTGCTCCACGGGCAGAGAGGGGCCTGAATCAGGGCTGCTCACAGCAGCTTGACAGAGGGTTGGCCAAGAGAAAGATCTGAGTAGAGTACTCAGGATCTCAGGTTCCAGAGTCAGGGGGGCTGCTGGGTTCAAATCCTGCCCCCACCCCCTAGTGGCAAGCTGTGTGTCCTCAGCCAGTTACTTAGCTTGGCTAGGAATTGTAGCTGCGAACTTGTGTGATGCCTGGGATGCCAGCAGATATGAGTTTTTCTTTCCTTCCTAAGCTCTCTGTGCCTCAGTTTGCTCATATGTAAGAATGGGGTTAATAACACAATCTACCTTCCAGGGTTGGGTTGTGAGGATGTAATTAACTAATCCATGCAAATAGCTTGGAACAGTGCTTGGCTCATAGCAAGTTCTCAGTAACTGTTAGCGATTATTTTTTTCCAGCCTTTAAGGGGGTGTTGATGGGGAGAGGTAGGTAATGACCCCACTGAAAAGATTGATCCCCCAGGTTTGGCTGCCACAGGCATGGTCTGGGGTTGACCCTCGGAGGGGCAGTGGACACACCACCCTTCCGTACTCCTGGGGCTCATGCTAACAGGAAGGGGCACAAGTAGAAATGGGGGCCACAGAGGTAGCGTACTTACTTGCACTCCCCTTGGAGATGCAGGAGCAGCCTGTGTGGAAAGATAGGTAGCATTCAGGGGCATTGGTCCACACACTGCCAGAATCACAGGCTGCAGAGTCCCCTGACACCACATCAGGGCAGCCTCGGCCTCCAGGCAGAACCCATGTGCTGCCCAGGCCAGCCAGGAGCTAGGCTAGCTTTGGGCTCCCCCAGCCAGCAAACTTCCCAGGCTGGACCGTCTTTGGCAGCCTCAGAATCCTCGGTCTGCCTAGCCTTCCCTCTCTGCTGAGGCGGATTCCTGGAGTCCAGCCTCCCTGCCTCCCCAGAGGGAGTAGGACACATATTCAGCTGTGTGTGTTGATCTGAAGGTCAGTAGAGTCGATTTCAAAGTCGACAGACTGATCAACCCTCAACCTGCAAGGAGGCCACGGCCCAAGACCCTCTTTCCACCCTCAGCCCAGAGAGGGCCAGGGAGAGGCATGTCAGCTGAACAGGAATGCTTATTTCCAGGCGCCCCAGGGTCCCCTTGAAGATCACAGGCGCATTCTGAATGGAGACATTGGTGGACTTGTCTTCCACCAACTCTACCTGGCTGCTGGTGACGGACAGGTGGCTGATCTGGACACTGGGAGAACAAAGGGAAATAAGGAAGGGTGTCGGGGGCCTGGGAAGAGGCAAGGGCGTGTTTTTGTCACATCTCCACTTCTTGTCATCCTGCGCTGCCCAGGGATGCAGTGGGCAAAGCCCTGTCCTATCCTCCTGGAGCTGAGTCCAGCTTCACCTAATATCAGTCATGGTCAATCACATTTAATCTCTACTCCACCCATGTTTACTTTGGATAAGTTATATATTAATGAAATTTATTCTATGGAAGTTTATTCTATGGAAGTTGGTCTTATTGAATTGTTGATGATTTATTCAGGGTAATATCTCTTTTTTAACTTCTCCAGGCAACTTTGCCATCTCTGACCTCTTGTGATGTAGGTCTAAGATGGCTTTATCCTCATTTTACAGAAGGGAAACTGAAGCCTAATGTTACACAGAGAGTGCGGGGCTGGGGCAGCCCCGTTGGAGGCCCCACTAGACCTGGGACGCCCCCACTCCAGCTGCTGGCGGCAGGTGCTTTCCTCCCAAGAGGTAACGGTGGCATTCAGCATCGCCAGCGCCCCCTAGTGGTAGTAAAATGTTTACACCGACTCCAGCACCAGGTTGGTTACCTGTGCAAATCAGAGTCCACCTTTATTGAGCTTGTCTTTGGGGTGGGGGGCGGGGGGGGGTTGGGGAAGATGAGGTTTTAGGACAAAGATTAGGTCCCTGAACAGTGTCTTCCCCATCCCTGAGGACTCACACAGATATACAGACACAGAACCTGTTCCCTTGCAGCCTGAGGGGCCCAGAAGGTGGATGTGTCGTGTTCCAGGGGCCCAGCCTAGTGCTTAGACCTGGGTTGGAACCTGAGCTTGCCGCTGCTAGCCTCGCTGTGTGACCTCCAAGCTGCTTAGCCTCTCTGAGCTCCTGTTTCCTTGTTCAGTAAGCAGGGCCAGTAGAGGGATGTGCTGAAGGTAAAATGAGGTATTGTTTGTAAAGGTGCCTGGCCTATAGCACAGCCTCAGCCCAGGTAAAGTCAGGAGACTCAGTTTGCCAAGAGATCTTACTACCCTGCCTCCCTCTACCCTCCCTCTAAGGCCCGAATCTTACTGGGGCTGTTGGAGAGACTGATACCTTCCAATAAATCCCCACAGGGGCACTGGGGGATGGTGAGTGGGTTGAAGCAGCATGGTGGGGGCAGGTTGTGCAATACCAGGCTTCTGGCCCTGGTGTCAAGTCAGGTGGGGGGGTCTGAGTTCTCCTGGCTACACTTCCTCTCTGGGGGCTGGGGGCAAGTTTCAGGCTACTCCCCACCAATCCCCAACTGTTCACACCCCAGGCCTGACTCACTTGTGCAGACCTTACTTGACTTGGCCAAGGATCACCATGGCCCTTTGCCCTTGATATCGCTGGAGGCTGTCTGGATCACCTTGGTGGTCTCCTGGCTCATGAGAAGTGAGGGCAGTGGTGAGGGGCTGCAGGTTCAGGACCAGTGCCCTGTCCCCTGGCCTCAGCTGTGGCTCAGCCTCTTTGGGATGAGGGGTTGGACTTGGCCTCACTCTGGCATAAGTTAGATGGCTATGCTCAGGGCACATAGAGAGAGAGCTCTGACCCCTGACCCTGGCCAGAGATCCCAGCCATACCCTAGCCTCTGGATCCCAACACACAGGAACCCCATGATCCTAGTCAAATGGCAGCCTCTGAACCCAGCCACACACTAAGCCCAGCGTCACCAAGACTGTGCCGCGACACCCCCTCCCCCAAATACAAACTGAGTGTGTAGTCCTGGGACTCAAACTTTGACATCCTCCGTTTTAGAGACCATTGCGTTTAGCCTCCCTATGCCCTTAAGAGGCTAGGGCCCAGAGAAGGTAGGGGAGCTGACCAAGTTCACACAGCAGTGAGTGAGTGACAGAGCCTCCCCATCCTGGGCACATGCTAACCCCTGACTCCAGCCATGGAAGGATCCCCAACACCAAATACACACGGACCTCCTAACCTTCACCTTCTAACCTGACCCTCAACCTGGCTCTGCTCTGAAACTTAACTCGAGCCCCAGAATGATCCTGGGTCCCAGGCAAACACAAACTCCCACATCAGGCTGTTTGCAGCCCCTCAGGGACCTTCTCACCAAAGAGCTTGACTTGAAGGTGAGGACAGGAGAGAGTGAGGATTGCTCCACTCAGCCCAGGGCTGTCCTCTCTCTGGGCTACAGTGTGGCAGCCCCTGCATCAGAGCTGGCTTCTGGCCAGGGAGTCTCCTTCTCAGTGGGTGCCCCCCAAAGGAGCCCTGGACCGACAGACAAATGGGTAGACAGACAGATGCACGCACAGAGCAGTGGTGGTTGTACTTACACCCCAGGAGGGCAGGCTTGGTAAGTCGGTACACAACGCCTGGTACAAAATGCCTTTGGGGCAGGCGCGGTCACTGGCCAGCAGGGCTGGGGGCAGGAGGGAGGAAGCTGTGGGCGGGCCCATGCAGAGCTCATGTCTGCACAGCTCCCATGGGACAGGAGGCACTTCCGGGGCAGAGGGTCTTGCCTAATTCACTGCCCCTCTGGCCTTCTCTCAGGTTCAGAGCGAGGTTTCCAGCCAGGATTCCCACCTTCTGCTTGTCTCCCCTCTACCACCTGGCACCATGTTTGCCCTCTCCTATGTATCTGGATAATTGCTTAATACTTAAAACAAAATTTATTCTTTTTTTTACTTAAACAAATGTATGTAAAAATAAACATTATCTCTTTTGCCATAAATAGAAAGAGGCTAACATATAATGACAACAAAATGAAGACATTTCATTGTTGCCAGATACTCTCGCTTGACAATGACCCTCAGTTTGAGGCACGCTGTTGCATGTAAATCAAAACTCAGTTCAAAAAGGGAGACAGCTTTGTGGGTTTTCCCTCGCTGGAATTTGGTACCAGGGTACTTAATGCTGCATCTGTGTACCGCGCAGCAACCTCTTGCACGCCCTCCAGGGGTACGTGCCTAACACTTCGGTATTCTGGTTTAGAGATCATTGCCCTTAGCCTCCCTTATTGAACTGTGCCAGAGGCTGAGGCCCAGAGACAGGAAGCGAACTACTTGGGGCCACACAGCAGTCAGGGAGGGGCCTCCCCACCTTGGGCTCTTCCTTTGCCCCCACTCACCTGCTGCCTCCCCAGAGCTTTTGCCCTCCTTGGCGCTTCCCAAACCCCCTCCATCACCGACAGCCTGTCTCTGGGGCGGAATGAGGCCAGGGGCTATCTTGGAGTACCCCCCCGGCCCCATGCTGGCACCCTTCAAGGTCTCTTTGCGATTACAGTAGGCTGGAATCAGAATTTTGGGGGTGTCGGGACCACTCTGCCATCTAGGTTCCCATGTCCTTGGCTTCCAGAGGATTGAGAGGTAGGAAGGGAACAACTCTGAGTGAACGCCTGCCGCACCCAGACCCGAGCAGCGCACCCACTGTCAGTGTCCCCCTCCCGCACCGCCGGGAGCTCTACCGACAGGCGAACACATGGAGGGACGTGCTGGCACTCACCTGGCACCTCACAGTTGCAGCTCCGGAGGTCTGGGAAGCCTAGGTCCAGCGGGGCAGGAGGCCTGGGGACACACCGAGAGAATGGCGTTCTGCCACACTGAACTTAACCCCACGTCCTAAGATGGTAACAGGAGCCAGGCTGACAATGATCATGGCTCCTGGTGCCACGGTCTCAGTCTCTGTGGCCACCTTCCTGGAGTACGTACCTCGTCCTTGCCACCCCCTCCCATTCTGAATTCTCTTCAGTACCAGTCACAGGACACATAGCATGGTTCACCATGGATGAGCTCTTGTGCCATTCCATTTTAAAATATTAATCAATTAAGTTTTAAAATATAACACTGGTATCTGCATAGTCAAAAGTCACAGAGAAAGGGAAATCAAGTCACTTGTCAGTCCTCCCGTCCTGGAGCAATCTGTGTGTGTGTCCGTGCGTGTGCGTGTGTGTGTGTGTGTGTGTGGCAGGGGGGTGAGGGGCTTTCCTCCACGAAGGTTTTTGCCTCTGCACATTCATTCCACAAATATTTACTGAGCACCTACTCAACTAATGTGACCCCAGTCAGGGACACAGAGGGTGGGGATCAAGATGCCAGCCCCTCCTCTCACAGTCCCACATTCTAGATTTGGGTGGAGACTCAGGTACGGTGGTCTCACCTCCACTTCCCAGAACCAGGAGGCAAGATGATTATTTGCTGAATAATAACATCCACCGTTCATTGAGCTCTTATTGTGAGCCTGCTAGGCTGAGAGCTCCCTGAGCCAGGATCAAGGCTGCACTGGATCCTCGCATAGTAGGTGCTCAGCACATAGTAGGCCCGCAATAAAAGCTTGTTGAATGGCGTAGAAAAGCCAGGTGCTGTGCTGAGCTCTTTACATGCTTTATCTTATTTGGTTCTTATGATAAACTCATAAGGAGATATCAATTATTATCTTCATTTTATAGGTGAGGGATCTGAGCTCAGAGAGGTGCACTAACATATTCTACATGATGAAGCTGATGGACATTAGAAGGAGGACCTAAACTATAAGGTCTGTATTCTGTGCAGAGGGCTCTCACAAGTCCCCGAGCCCCGAGTAGGGGTGGGTAGGAGCACACACTGGGAGTCAGGGATCGGGTCTAGTTGGCCCCTGACTCACTCACTGTGTCACCGTGAATTGGTCACTGGCTCTCTCTGAACCTCAGTTGCCTCATCTGTAAAATGGGAAAATGTTGACCGTTGCCCTTTGCATCCAAGGAGACAAAGGCAGTGGACCCAATATGTACACATATAGCTGATTCACTTTGTTGTACAGCAGAAGCTAACACAACATTGTAAAGCAATTATACTCCAATAAAAAAAAAAAGAGGGCTTCCCTGGTGGCGCAGTGGTTGAGAGTCTGCCTGCCGATGCAGGGGACACGGGTTCTTGCCCCAGTCCGGGAAGATCCCACATGCCGTGGAGCAGCTGGGCCCGTGAGCCACTGAGCCTGCGCTCCGCAACGGGAGAGGCCACAACAGTGAGAGGCCCGCGTACCGCAAAAACAAACAAACAAACAGAGTCCTATATTAGGCTTTTGCTTGATCAGCACAAAGTATCCGTGGGTGGGTACACAAGATGCTGAAAACATGGGCTGCCTCTGGGAGGAACTGGGTGTCTGGGAGAAAGGGGTGGGGGAATTCCATGCCTTTTGAATTTTGGGTCACATGAATGTATTATTTTTCAAAAACTATAACATACAGTGTTTTACTCACAGCTGGGGCCAAGAATTCCCCTTAGCAACTGAGACCAAACAGCTGATTTCTCCTTCTCAAGAGTCCTCAGGTAGGGAGCCAGGGCCTCAAGGATATGACAGGATGCTATCCACAAAGGGAGGGCTTGCCCAGACTGCTCTCGGGCAGGTCCCTCCCTAGCCCCACGTGATACACCCACTCACAGAGCTGGGTGAGCCTCACTGATTCCCAAGGCCCAGCTGGGTGGGGCCTATTTCCCCTGGGCACCAGCCCCTGGGGGGTACATACCCACAGTCATCGCGAGGGTATGATGAGCAGGCATGTGCCCACTGGTCTCAGCAGGGTGGGGGCTGGAGGGCAGAGATTCCGCCCAGGAATCCCCAACATCCCCATCCATGGGCTGGGGCTTGGGAGCCTCGTTAATGGGCTCCATTTCCCAGGAACGGGAAGACTCCCTGGCGGGCTACTGTCCTCCTGGCTGCTGTGCATGTTCCACTCCTGGGGCCGTGGAGGGCAGTGACTGAGGGTGCCCCGGCCAGGGTTCTGGCGGTCGCGGCTCTACCCACAGCAGAGAGGGAGGCATGCCAATCCTTTAGTGCAGCTGGCTGCTGGGGGGCCTGGCATGGGAGTGTGAGAGGCCCAGGGAGTAATGGACTAAAAAGTAAAATAAGGCCTTTTTTTTTTTGAATGGTGGATGTTATTATTCAGCAAATAGTCATCTTGCCTCCTGGTTCTGGTGGCGCAGTGGTTAAGAATCCACCTGCCAATGCAGGGAACGTGGGTTCAAGCCCTGGTCTGGGAAGATGCCACACACTGCAGAGCAACTAAGCCCATGCGTCAAAACTACTGAGCCTGCACTCTAGAGCCTGCGAGCCACAACTACTGAGCCCGTGGGCCACAACTACTGAAGCCCGCGTGCCTAGAGCCTGTGCTCCGCAACAAAGAGAAGCCACGCAACGAAGAGCAGCCCCCGCTCACCACAACTAGAGAAAGCCCGCACGCAGCAACGAAGACCCAACGCAGCCAAAAATAAATAAATAAAATAAATTTATTTTTTAAAAAAAGGTTTAAAAAGCAAAATAAAACAAATAGAACTAACCAAGCAATCAACCAAAACCAAAAAAAAAAAAAAAAAAAAAATCTATCCCTGGCCAGGAGGGATAAGTTAAGAGGTTGGGATTAACAGATACACATTACTATATATAAAACAGATAAACAACAAGGACCTACTATATAGCACAGGGAACTATACTCAATATTTTGTAATAACCTGTATGGGAAAAGAATCTGAAAAAGAATATATATATATATAAAACAATCACTTTGCTGTACACCAGAAACTAATACAACATTGTAAATCAACTATATTTCAATTAAAAAAATCTATCCCTTCAAACTTAGAACCCTGCATCTTAAATTCTTCAAACTTAATAATCATAGTATCAGCTATATTTTTGAGCTATATGCTGTTTACATTATCTCATTTAATCCTCTTTTATTTACTTTTATCATGGTAAAATACACATACCTTAAAATTTACCATTTTAAAAGGTACAGTTCAGTGACATTTAATACATTCACAGCGTTGTGTGCAAGCGTCAAATTCCAGAACATCTTCTTCACCCTAAAGGGAAACTCCACACCCAATAAGCAGTCACTCCTCCCAACCCCCCAGCCCCTGGCAACCACAAATCTGCTCTGGACCTTTTGTATAAATGGAATACTACATCATGATGATTGTGAAAGTGCAAAAAGTCAGCTAGGGATTAGGGCGGGGATATCTTTTTAGTGGGGGGAGGGGAGAGGTGGGCATTATTCAGTTTACCACAGTTCCACTGAGGGAGAAAAATGTCTCTAAAGCAGATAATGATGATAGCCCAAGACCCTGATTATGTATATCTAGGTCCATGTCGGATTATTTGGAAGGACACACACTAGATTGTTAACTTGGTCACCTGGGGTGACGGCAAGGATGGGGGAGATAAAGTCACCCTTGAGTCCCCGGGGGACTGACTTGCTCCTTCATATTCAGTCACAACAAAGAGTAGGAGGCTGTGTTTACGCCGTGCCCAGGGGTCTCTATAGAAAGGGAACTTCTGAATGTGAGCAGGCTACATGTGGCTCCCAGCGTGGGCCACTCACCGGCTGCACGACTTGGGTAAGCCACTTAACCTCTCAGAGCCTCAGTTTCTTCAAGCATAAAATGGGCGCATTTTACGCATCTCCTAGGGTTGATGGGAGAATTAAAGGAGGTATTGCTTGCCTGGCCCACAGTCGGCTGTCTTATCATCATGGCTCATCCTCTTCTCCAGGCTGGGAGGAAAGCTGCTGGGTGTTAATATACTCTGCTCTAGCGAGGCCTCAGTCCTCAAGGCTGGCAGGGAAGAAGTCGCCCATCACTAGAAGGTGAGTTTCTGCAGCAGTGCCTGGCACACAGTAGGACCTCGTTACGTATTTGTGGATGGAAAGACTGTGGGGGCTTCCGGGATTTGGGTTAGTCACTGCCACCACTGGGCTGACCTGGGGGTGCTCCCCCATTAGTGCGGGTGGTGGCCCTGGATGCAGGGACAGAGCCGAAGGGCTCTAGGATCCAGTTGCCCCTGCGATGCCAACCTGGGAGGCTCGGAGGGGCCTACTTGGCACAAGCCAGGGGTGAGCCCAAGGGTTCAACTGTATTCTGAACAGGCGTGGGGCTGAGAGTAGGGGAGACAGACAGCTACAGAGCACCCCTGAGAAGAGACCCAGAGCCCAGCCTGCAGAAGAGTCAGAAGTGGCCAGCCAGCTGTACACACCCCCAGAATTCCAGATGCCAGCACCTCAGGGACCCGGGTCCCTTCCCCCCATGACCCCAGGAATCCCAAACCACCTACGACCACAGGTCCATTTTCTGAGTCCTAGGTCTTCCAGCAAGCCTCAGCCACGGGCCACTGGCTAATCTGGCAGAGGCCCGGGGCGATCAGGGGAAGTGGGGACAGGACAGAGGGAGACTTCAGAGGGCCTCGCATGCCAAACTCAGAGGACACCCGTCCTGAAGAAGGCCCTGCTCGGCCTCTGCTGCCCCCTGGTGGCTGGAGACCAGCTGGCCCCAGGCTTCTGGCCCAGCCCAGTGCCACTGGGTAGCGCTGAGGGCTGGGGAGGGGGAAGTGGCTGTAACTCAAGATGCTCGCATACCTGGTGTACCTGTACCCACACACCTGCCCAGATAAAGCAATCCACGTGCACGTGCAAATAACCTTGCGTGCACGTGTGCACGGATGTGCGCATTCCACGTACACACACAGGCCCCCTACACACAGGCCGATACACACCAACCCCAGCTACATCTGCCTATGAGACGCACACGCCCACACGTGTGCACATGCACCCACGACAGTCACCCAAACACAAACGATCGCGATGAGATTCGTGTCTTTTTTTTTTTTAAACATTTTCATGGGCTATATGTTCACAAAGCTTTTAGTGTTTCCTGACCTCCATCATTCAAAAACTACTGCCATGATTTCTGCCTTCTCTGCACATGCTTTAGACTGTTACTTACTTAACCTTTTAAACCGACTCGCTTTTTTTTACTTAAATGTATTTTAAAAGGGAACTTCGTATCTCCCCTTTAAGTAGAAAAATACGCTTATCTAATACATTGCAAAGTAACACGGTTATTAAAATAAGGGACAGACCCTCTAGATTTGGTTCTGCACACCCACCCCAGGGCACGTTTGCCGCCTTTGGAGAACACTGCGTTACTTTGAGCCTCGTGGCCCCTGTTGGGTGGATGGAGCAGTTTTTTATGTCCTAGGGGCCTATGTTTTGGATGAGGGAGCAGGGGCTCAGCCTGGAGAGGACCCAGGGCTCAAACCAGCTCTCCTGCCCTTGCACCCTCTGCCCTCCCCTAGGGATGACCTCTCTGGCCTCATCCTGCCAACGCCTCCCTGTCTGTCTCCAGCACCACTAGGTGCGGGTCTCCCAGTCAGCCCACACCAGGACTCTTACCCTCTGCAGCTCCCTGCAGCCCTCAGCCAACCCACCTCCTAGTCCTCCCTGACCCCAAATCCTCCCACCTGCCTTCTGTCGTCACTGGCACTCTCCTCCATGCCCTCAGCTCCTTGCTCTGACCCTGGATTTGAGGCCTTCCCCGCAGGTTCTCAGTGAGCAGTCCTCCCTCCTATACCCCTTGTGTGTAAATCATTTCTCCTCCCTCGCCCCCACCCTGGAAAACTCCAGCTCCTTGAACTATAATCCATCAGACCATACTGTTCCCTCCCTTATGACTCCTCCAATGGATCCCATCTCACTTTGACTAGAACCCACATTCCTTACGATGGCCTAGAAGCCCCTATATGATCTGTCCCCCCACTTGTGGATCCCTTCACCCACCACCCCCTTCACTCAACTTCAGCCGCCTGCCACCTTCTAAGGCATTGGCTATGCTGACCTTGTTCCTACCTCGGGACCTTTGCACTCGCCTCTCTTTCTACTTGGAAGACCCTTCCCCAAATCTTTGCTTGGTTTGCTCCAGCTCATCATTCAGGTGCCACCTCCTCAGAGGCCTTCCCTGACCACTGTCTAACCACTTGTCCTTCCCCAAACCCACTGCTAACTAGTGTCCCCCATCCCATTATTCTCTTTTCTTTCTCTGTTTTTTCCCCAGTACTTGTCATTTTATGTCCACTTGTTTCCTTCTTTAGTCTCTGTCATCCTGCCAGGATGTAAGCTCCATGAGGGCAGGAACACCCAGCACCGAAGGTCCTGAGTGCATAACTGTGAGTGTTGACCCCATGACATGTGCCTGCCTGCGTGCTCTTCAGCCAGCTGTGTGGCAGGGAACGCAAGCTCCTGCACACTCAGGCTTGCCCGAGTACAACAGGCATCAGAGTGTCTGAGCCGGTTGCTGCCGGGCCACTGGGTACCAATGCGGGCAAAGCCACTCTTGGATGTGTCACGTCGGAGACAGCTAGCCCCACCTCACTTCGTGCTCCCTGCACCATTATATCCCACCCCTTCCACCCTAAGGACGTGCTTCCAGCGGAGGCCACCTCTTCCCATTTCCCCAAGGCTGCCCAGCCCACTGCTGGAATGGGAAACCTTCTTTGTGAGGCACAGAGCAAAGCCTTATACCTTCTCTGGAGCCGCCCCCATATGCCTTTGGTCTCAAGCAGAGCCAGGGGGCACCTGATTCTGAACAAGGGACACAGCCTGCCTGGCAGCAACCCCACTGGTCAGTATGGTGCACCAGGCTGAGGAGCAGGACTCCTAACCTCCAGAGCTGGGACCCTTTATCAGTCAGGGTTCTAGCAGAGAAAGAGAACCCATGAGATTATTTGCTTGTTTCTGTCTTTCAAGAAATGGGCTTACATGATTGTAGAGGCTGGCTAGGTGAGTCTGACGTTGCAGGGCAGGCCAGCAGGCTGGAAACTCTTGAGAAGAAGCTGATACTGCCACCCGCGGCCTTAATGGCTTCGTCCTCTGGAAACCTCAATTCGTGTCTTCAGATCTTTCAGCTAGCTGGATGAGGCCAACTCAGATGCAGGGGATAATCTCCTTAAAGTCTACCAATTGTAGATGTTAATCACATCTGTAAGATAACCTCCCAGCAACACCTAGATTAGTGTTTGATTGAATGACTAGGCGTAGCCCAGTTCACCTTTTATCAACTTGCTACCCACGCACATGTCCTTAAACCACACTTAATCTCCAGATAAAGAAAATAACAAAGGCTTGCTTCCAGCGAATGTGATGCAACTATCCTGTCTATAACCCAAAACACAGGGATCCTTTCCCCAGAAGAGGATGCCAAGTCCTTGGGTGACAGTTACTCTTCTCTATGAGATCCTGTAACTTAAATCCTGTGATGTAGGGACTTCCCTGGTGGTCCAGAGGTTAAGACTCTGTGCTTCTACTGCAGGTGGCACGGGTTCGATCTCTGGTCGGGGAAATATGATCCGCAGGCCACGTGGCCAAAGAAGAAAGATCCTGTTATGTAAAGTTAACTATTATTATTTCATCTTATGTTACATGATAGGCGATAAGGGAAGAAGAAAAAAAGATTCACTTTATACTTACTATGTATCTACACAAGTTTGTGTATGAAGATACAAACAGCACAATAAGATGATGAATTACATGAAAATTACAAGATAATTCATGATAATTACAGGCCTCATTTCTGCAACTGGTCACATAGATGTAGCTGGTCTTTACAACTTTCTTCCACTACCCATTCCACACCCTCAGCAAGCACCTCAGCTGGTCATGGTTGCTGGGGTGGCCCAAACCTTCATTCCTGAAGAGTCAGGGCCATTAGTAGTTCTGCCTTAATTGCAGTTCTGCCTTACTTGCATTTTCCATCGACTTTAAGGCAGGGTAGCCTTAGGGATCTCCTGTATTCCGCACATCTTCTCCCTTAATTGTATAGTAGCAGCCCGATTTCCTCTTGGTAGTCAGGGTCAGTCACCCCAGCCAACAGGATAACTCCCTTCTCTGCCTGATGACTTGGAGGCTTGAGGAGCCCTAAGTGGCTGGTAGCTGTCTGAACTTCCAGTTCAATGACATCAATGTTGTGTCTCCGGAAAGCACTTCTCCCTGTTGTGGGGTGAATTACATCCCCCCGGGTTCACGTCCATCCAGAACCCTGGGATGTGACCTTATTTGGAAATAGAGTCTTTGCAGATGTAAATCCAATGGCTCAGTAGTTACTCAAACGGAAAGGAATTATCTGCAGAGGATGGCAGGACTTTGCCCCCAAATCCTAAGGGCCTCCACTGTGATTCATCCTTAGGGACCTGCCGCAAGCTCCAGACAGCATCCCTGCCTGCCCCTGCCTCTTCAAGCACCAGGAGATCTGCTGGATCCTGTGGCCCAAGTGGCAGAGCAGCACACACAGCAGCCTGGACCTGGTGCAAATCTTCCTCTTGTTCTGGGCCTCACTCAAAATAGGCAGCTTTTCAGGTCACTTGGTAAATGGGCCAGAGTGACACACCCAGAGAGGTCCAATATCCAGAGAGGCCAACTAGGTGTTGTGCCTGGTTTTTTGGCTGTAGGAGGGGCCAGATACAATAACTTATCCTTCACTGAAAAAACAGATATCTTGACACGCAACCAACCAGTGCATCGCTAGAAATTTCACTGAGGTGGAAGGCCCCTGACTTTTGGTGAAATTTATTTCCCACCATCGACAATGCAAATGTCTTACCAGTATATCTATAGTTACTACTTGTTCTCTAGATGGAATCCGCATATATCATCGATGTTAAACCTGTGGGATCTTTTGTGGAAGGGAAAGGTGATCAAGATACCTGCAGATCAAAGTATAATGACATCAAGCTGGAGAGCTGATCCTCCTGAGGCAGGACAGTGAAGGTGTATTGCTGGTCTGGCCAGCTGAAAGCAAACTGCTTTTCGTGGTCTTTACTAACAGGTATTGAGAAAAGAGCACTTGCCAGATCAGTAGCTGCAAACCAGGAACTAGGGGATGTGTTAATTTGCTTAAGTAATGAAACCACATCTGGAAGAGCAGCTGCAATTGGAACCGCCACCTCCAATCACCAGTTTATGATCATCCACTGTCATCCATCTGTCTTCTGCACAGACAGAATGGGGGTTGGAGATGTGGGAGTCACCACCCCTGCATCTCTCAAGTCCTTGATGGTGGCTCTGATCTCTGCAGTCCCTCCAGGGATGCAGTATTGTTTTTCATTTACCATTTTCCTAGGTAGAGGCAGTTCTCGTGACTTCCACTTGGTTTTTCTACCATAATAGGCCTCACTCCACACGTGAGGGAACCAATGTGGGGATTCTGCCCATTGCTAAGCACAGGCACACCTCGGAGATACCGCGGGTTTGGTTGCAGTCCACTGCAATAAAGCGAATATCGCAATAAAGTGAGTCATATGAACTTTTTTTGGTTTCCCAGTGCCTGTAAGTTATGTTTCCACTATACCGTAGTCTATTAAGTGTGGAATAGCATTATGTCTAATAAAACAATGTACATACCTTAATTTAAAAATACTGTATTGCTAAAGAACGCTAATCATCATCTGAGCCTTCAGCGAGTCATCTTTTTGCTGGTGGAGGATTTGAAATATTGAGAGAATCACCAAAATCACACAGAGACACGAAGTGAGCAAATGCTGCTGGAAGAATGGTCCTGATAGACTTGCTCAGCGCAGGGTTGCCACAAACCTTCAATCTGCAAAAAAAACACAGTTATCTGCGAAGCACAATAAAGTGAAGCACAGTAAAACAAGATGTGCCTGTGTGTCTATTTCAACTATACATTCTGGAACTGGGGACATAACCACAAGATGAGTTCAGGGACCCACTGGACCTACTGTGAGATGGACCTGACCCCCATAATTTTCTTTTTTTTTAAATTGAGTTTTTAAAAAATTTATTTAATTTATTTTTGGCTGCCTTGGGTCTTTGTTACTGCACGCAGGCTTTCTCTAGTTGCGGCGAGCAGGGGCTATTCTTCGTTGAGGTGCGCGGGCTTCTCATTGCGGTGGCTTCTCTTGTTGCAGAGCACGGGCTCTAGGTGGGAGGGCTTCAGTAGTTGGGGCTCACGGGCCCTAGAGCACAGGCTCAGTAGTTGTGGAGCACAGGGTTAGTTGCTCCGTGGCATGTGGGATGCTCCTGCACCAGGGCTCAAACCCACATCCCCTACATTGGCAGGCAGATTCTCAACCACTGTGCCACCAGGGAAGCCTCATAAGCTTCTACTCTTGACTGGCGGACCACAGTCACGTTTTGGGTCTCCTTGAATTAGTTTTAGTTTAGAGGCTGTGTCCAGCCATCCCCCCAAAGTCTGATTATTTCCTTTTCCCCAATGCACAGTCACCTTGATAAAAAGCTTCAGGTTCCTTTAGGGGAAGGCTGGGCGAAACAGTGTAAATTTTTTCAGTGTTGCAGTGTCCTTCCTCAAGGAGACTTGCCCCGCTTCATTCAAGGGTTTCTGGGTCTGGAAACTGTCTCAAGTCCGGGAATTGATGGAGAAGCTAATTCTGTTTGGGTGATTCAACTGAGACTTCTGTTCACTTCTGCTTACACAGATCAAGAATTCAGTTAGCCTGCCCAATTCTTTCTTTCTTTCCAAGGGATACCATGATCAACTGGCCAATGCCCTACGTCTGTGCAAGTCGAACGATTCTATTTCTTTTTAGACTCCGCTGGTACCAAAATGGTATCCACAGCCACCTTATCTCTGGTGATTTAAGTTCTACCACTTGGCCCCTGCCACCCTGGAATCCGATTATCCCTATTGCGTTTAAGGATCCTAGTTCAGTAACTGTGGTTCCCACTGTAATTTCTGACCTACAGAGAAGAATGACCACAGAGCTCTGCAATGACGCTGGGCTCCCCTCACAAATTTATTTCTCACAGTCGTGGTGAAAGTTGTGTCCTCTGGACCCTCACAGGGTAGGTGAGCAGGTCTGACATGATAAATCCACTCCGATGGACTTCCCTGGTGGTCCAGTGGGTAAGATGCCACGCTACCAATGCAGGGGGCCCGGGTTTGATCCCTGGTGGGGGAACTAGATCCTGCAGCCATGCCACAAGTAAGAATCCTCATGCTGCAACTAAAAGATCGTGCGTGTTGCAATGAAGATCCCACGTGCCGCAACTAAGAACTGGCACAGCCGAAATAAATAAATAAATATTTAAAAAAAAATCCACTCTAACATTCCAATCTTCCTAAGATTCAGAATACCTTCTGCTACAGTTCCCTAAAGCAATCCTGGCACTTCAACTTCATTGAGTGTAGGCCACCTGTTAGACTATATTTCAGCCAACTAAACTATTACTGTCCTTCCTCACTCTTCATGCTAAAACAGTAAACACAGAATCTCTGCTTACTGCATCCATATTAATAAATTCAGCCTGATCCAACTCAATGTTGCTTCCACCACTAACCCGCACCCATTAATATCCATTCCCACGCACCCCCCGAGATCTGTCTGTATAAATTCGAAAAATCATGCAGCTCTTTCAGTGTGTAGCAAAAAGCTGTTCACTCCTTGAAGCCTGCTGGGACTTGAGTCTGGTTATAGGTCTAGAAGCAAAGACAGGTGGGGTGGGCATAGGTCCTGAGAAGAATCAGCAGCATCTCTCAAGGTAACTACCTCGGGGAGGCCACTACAGTTTCTTCTGACAAAGGGCTAACTACCTTAGAAATGGGTAAAAGAGCTACTTCTGACAAAGATGACCAGTTATCTCTCCCTCTCAGTCAGACTACAGATCCGCATGGCTTCTGATCCCCTCCCTGGCCATATAAAGAATATTTATCTCCATTGTTCATTATGGATGTATGCCATCACTTCTCACCATGCATCTGTTTGCTGCTTAGAATGCCAAACAAGGCGCTGATTAATAGTAACAACTGCATTTCCCCAACCGTGGCACTCCGTTCAGTCATGGGCAGGTTCACAGAACAGAGGGGCCGCAGACCACACACCCTCCTTCAAAAGTACATCAGCATATTAAAGGCCCCGGGAATCCTGCAGTGAAGAAACCCACCAACTGGAATCAACCTGGTTTCCAAATTTACTTGACCACGGGCTCATTTTCTGGAGTGTTTCTTCTACAGAACTAGGATTCAAGAAAACACACCTTGGAAAATGCAAACTTAAAAAGCTACTATGGCTTGAGCTAACATTTGGAAAAATTTTGGTTTGTGCTTTTAGCTTTTTAATTGCTCCTTAACAACAGAGACCCAAACCAATAATTTCCTAAGTATTAACAGTGATATGTAGTACATCCTTATGCTATATTTAGTAACTGCTGTGGAAGCACTGTTATTTCTGCCATGTCGCCACCCAACAGCGCTCTTAAGCCTTGGCTCTTGTCTGAAGGTTCTTCTCTTGTATTAGTGCGGTTTGGGACAATCTGAACCCTTGTCAGCTGTCCTCAGGAGCACCATCCTGGAACTATTTTGGGCTGGTGGAATCTGGAGTTTAATCGATGCAACCCGACACCACGGGGGGAGAGGCCCCACTCCTTCAGAAACAGGAGCTGGGCACTGCCAGCTGCCTGGGGCTCCAGGCCCCTCTTCCAAACGATGATGCCCCTTGCTCTGCAAAACGATAGGATCTTTCACCAACAGTTTCAAAAGGCCTTCGTACCAACTCTTAATGACCACTTTCATCAATCCAGCTTCATGGCAGGAGGGAAGTCTCATCTCTGCACTCTTGCTTCTGCTGTGACCCTTCTCTCCAGCTCCTCAGGCTTTTTCTGTCACCTACTTCCTCACTTGTAAAACTATAAAACCTCCAGTCTCAAGTCACTTCTTCCTTCAAGCAAACATTGCCTTCGTAACTCATCAATAATCACTACCTCCTGACTGACCATTCCTCTGTTCTGGAGGTCTGGTGTTATCTGAAACTCTATGCCATTTCACTCCTTACTTATAATTATCTTAGTTGGCTTTTTAAAGCATGACCATACGTAAAACAGCTTTGTATCTACCCAGCATCTGGCTATGAATTGTTCAGTGAACGTTTATTTGATGTCAATGTGTCCAGTCACAATTCATTCAAATGATGATGACCATGACACAAGCTGATTATACTTTGCCCAAAACAACACTCCCGGGCCTTCAGCATTCTACTTACAGCATCACTCATGTTAAAAAGTACACAGCACTTTGCTTTTCAGATTAGTCTCAAAAATAATACTTAAAAGGAGGATTAAAGTCCAAAAGTAAGCTCAGCATGACATGTGAGCAGGTGAAAGGTACTTAATGCCATTAACTTTAAATCGTGGGAATTTAACTCTGATGGTTACAACATAAGCCAGTACTGTTTAAGTCAGGAAATGGGGGGCAAACACAAGCATAATCTTAGTAAATTAAAACTTTCGTGGCCTTACCTTATATTCTTCATCAGTACAAACAGTCCTTTAATAAAAAGAAGCACAATATTCAGGTTACTCAAAAATCAGCAACTCAGCTGTTGACCATCCAGAGGTGATGGACACGGAGTAAACTGGTAAGATGACAGGAGTCTCTGCCAGGGTCATTCATAGTAAAACTTTATTGAACAGAAAACCCAGCAAAGGTTTTCACCTCTGCAAAGCTCCTCTTGGTTTAAAGTAAAGCACGCATTTTAAAAAGCAATTATACATAAGTCTTTCCTAGAAAAGTCCTGCTAAAACATGTCTAGCAATTTCATTGATTATATAAAGTAGTACACTTAGTGTAATTTAAACATTCCAACAGGAATCAAATCGTACCAGCAGAACCATTTCTGCATCTATGACATCTATGTACAAATACACATGCAGACACACACATCTGGAAAAGTTCCTCAGGCATAAACATGCGACACTAATGCCTTCTACTTACAATGTCTATTAAACTACAACAATATATATTAAAGCTCTTCAGAATAAGGACATGAGAAGCCTTAGGCATTTTTTGTTCATCAAATTGTATCATGGCTTCACGTCTTACTTTCTGCTTTTGTAGAATCACAAAAGCATTATCATCCTCTTTGTTGATTCTTTTACTAATTCTGTGCCATCGCCACGTCCAGGTAAGGAAATCTAGCCAGAGCCAGATGATCCAGTCCACGCCTGCCAAAGCCTCTAGCAGCCAGAGAGCAAACACCATCAGTTTGCTATGGCTGGAGGACCTTCTGGAAGAAGGGAGGCAAAGAAAGTCTTGAAGACGAGCCAGGCTGTGCTCATAAAAGAAGGGCTGGTTTGCTCGTCATCCACTACGTCTCTGTCTGGAGGGAGGCGGTTGGGGTCTGCAATTTCAGGATCAGGGTCTTCCTACAGGTAATAAAACACAAGGAGAAAAGAGGACCGTGACAAGCACCCAGTAATGTCAGGAAAGGGCAGAGTAGCTCCCTGGCACCTTGCCCCATAAGCCAAGCCAGGTAGGCAGGACCCCGGGGAGGACATCCCCGGCTGGACGGAGCTCCTTCTCCAGCCTCCGTAGCACAACTGTGCTGGAACATTCTCATAGTTTTCAATATTCCTGGCAGCAAGTATCAGATCAAATGAAGTACTGTAACTAGATCTTCAACTATTATTAAACTAGTAATTAAGTTAGCCACTTCATTAAATGTGGATATTTTTCTAATTTTGGCAGTGTCCTGAGTTAAAAAAAAACTAAAACTGGAAACACAGGATTCTAAAAACAGATTCAAGGGTGACACTTTATATGAAAAAGAATATCCTTTAGGATTATGCATTAAACTGCCTTATAAAAATTCTATTTCTTTTTTAAAATATTTATTTATTCGGCAGTGATGGGTGTTAGTTGCAGCACGCAGGCTCTTCGATCTTCGTTGCCGCGTGCGGGATATTTTAGTTGCGGCATGTGGGATCTAGTTCCCTGACCGGGGATTGAACCCAGGCCCCCTGTACTGGGAGCACAGAGTCTTAGCCACTGGACCACCAGGGAAGTCCCTAAAAATTCTATTTCTGTATGTTATTTTCCAGGAAACCTATTCTGTGAGACAGGCTTATGTTCCTAATCCTTAATTAGAATAACTCTCCATTAGCAGTTTCCATGGTATAACATATCATTACTGAGAATGAACACTAAAAATAGTGAGTTTAAAAAAAACATTACTTATATATGCCAAAATGCAAATTGCCACATGACAAAAATACCTGATGGATTTTATCACACAATGTTTTAAAAATAGCTAATGCTATAAGAATAAATTTGAAAAAAATCTTGAAATATTGAGCCTAATAAAATGGTACACCACAAGGTATCTAAAGATTAAGGACTCGAGAGCCCGGTGTTTGACACCAAGATCGCCGGGCTCCAGCGGAAGCTCCATACCTGGAAGTTATTGTTGGGGTCCTGATTTGCAGCTTCCTGAGGAGGACCATCATTCGGGAAGTTCTGAACTGGCCTCTGTCGAAACGGAAACCACCCGACATGATGCCTTCAAAGGAAGCATATAAAGTCCATCTTAGTGAACATCAGAGTGACATGTACTCAAGAATTTTAGGGTCCTCTCAATGAGATGAGGTCCCCCTTGCTCCCCTCCTCTCATCAGAGCAGAACCTGATTAGAAGCTCGCAGCCAGGCCCATCTGCAGAGACATTCCACCACACCGGCTCATAGACCTTCTCACTGGCCTGTCAGGTTCTTGACAGGCACTATGGAAACTAGGCTTTATTCATTATCATGTGTCCAGCAACATAAACAGCACCTGACACATAGTATGTGCTCAATAAATACTTCTTCATCTGACCTAAACCTTACACATGAAAACCTGGACAGAGGGGGAAGGGGAAATACATACACAGCTATGACTATAATATATGTAATAACATACTAACAAGACCTAGATTCAGTCACCTACATATATGATTCTAGAGACTATAGAATTTAAAGAATTAACTAAAAGTTGCATCTGAAAAATCCAATTAAACCCAAGTCTTGAAGCAAATATGACAAAATATAACAATGATTAATACTGGATATGAGTACTTAATGCATTATTCTAAATATTTATTTTTTAAGATTTTTTAAAACTAAAATAAAAATCCATTTTTCCTATAGAGGAAAAATTTCTTCTGTCAGTTTTCACCACATACAAGGACATGTAACTCTAGGCCAGGGTTTCTGAACTGTGGTACTGCTGACATAGCGGGCTGGATATTTACTGTGGGGCTATCCTGGGCACCAGAGGATGTTTAACAGCTACCAACCAGATGCCAGCAGGACCACCCCCCTCGCTGTGACAGTCAAAAACGTCTCCAAACACCACCAAACGTCTTGGGGGCGGGGGTAGAGGCAGGTGCAAAACTACCCTGGTTGAGAACCACTGCTCTAAGCCATGGATAAAGCCAAATGCCAGGTCTGTGATGGATCTCTGGCCCTTCAGGACTATGCCACAGCCACTGCCTGACCTTTATCCTAGAAGGCAGCTGTAGCTTGATAAAAGATAAATATGTTCTTATTCAACACAAATACAATTTTCCTTTCCATGCCTCAGTATGGCTGTTTTATTGTGGTCATGAGCCTGGCAGGTAACTTAACTAGAGGAAAAGAAGAAAATGTTGTTCCTGTATTAACATAGAATTGTGTTTTTGGCAATGCGCAACCAAGCTATCAATTCTTTGCATCGAAAATCCTAGAATGACGTACTATTTAAATACACCTCCTTAAATATTGACTGAGACTGCTCAATAAAGAGGAAAATCTGCACTTGGTTTGAGTCACCACATAGTGTAATCTGTAGTAAAGGGAAAAAAGGGAAAGTGAAATCATCTGCTTACAGGTACATAACTACGGTGGCCCCCATGACCATGAGGAATCTGCTCAGGGAAGAGTAGAAGTAGAGGATACTAAGAAAAACGGAAAACGTAGCTGCTGAATAGGTCCAATCCAACCAATCTCGATTTATCTCATCATCTTCTTCCACAATAGGGCCACCCTGTGCATTCATCCGCAAATTCTGGTTGGCCCCAGGATTAACCACCACTTGAGGAGCAGCGTTCTGATTGGCGGGCTGGTTTTCAGCTGGAAACTGGTTGTGGATAGGGGCTGGAGCAGGCGCAGAGACCACAGGTATCTCTTGTGCACTTGGCGAGGGGACAAAAGCCCCTGATGCAGCAGTGGCTGCTAAGCTAAAATAAAAATGACAGAGGCAAATACTGTTGAGAGCAAGGCACCATGAAGACTTGTTCTCATAAGCTCATTTACGCAGGGATCTTTTACTATTAAGTAGGCATATACAAACTTGATTTTTCTTTAACTTAGTGAAGAACTTCTTTACTAACAGTCATATCTATAAATGCCTTTTCTACTCCTAAGAGAAGGTGCTTGGTAAATTTCATCTGGAATTAAACACCAAGGCCACCATGAAAATATGGTGCAGTAGCAAATTAAGATTTTCATAAAATGTTAAAGATATCACAAATTGAAAAGAAAAAAAGAGGAGATAACATATTCTAAATAAAGTCATCAAACTATGGATCAGTCAGCAAACTATGCATCAATACACAAATCAGTAGTTATCATTTATACTCTATTCCACCCACAGAAAGGCCTCTGCAGATAAGTGATGAAAATACACTCATCCCGCCCTTCCTAACTTTATGGGTAACATGGATGGGAGTTCCCTCAATTTCTGGGAGCCCTGGCCACACCCAGCATCGTGAGGAAAGACTCACTACTGCATGTAGTACTGCCGTGCGTATATCTGCTGGAACCAGGAGAGCTGCAGCCACCCATAGGTTGTGTAGCCTGAGAAACCAGGCCCCAGGCCTTGGAACGCAGGCTGGACAGCTTCAGGCCTATGAAAGATTTCAAAAGATGCTCTTTTTGAGTTGGTTTAGTATGAATAAATGAAAATTAAGTTTAAATTACAATCAGGAATTCAAAACAAAGAGACAGAAGATTGAGTTTTATGATAGTTACATGCAGATTTCCAGGTGATGCACCTGTGTAATACAATCACAGAAAGTACTGACAAAGCCCCCCTCCCATGGTCTGGATCCCATGGGAAAACAAGAGCCCGCTGCCCAGCACTGGGGTCTCATGATGTCATCACCATGATGTACAAACAAGCTGGACCTTTTCAGTCTAAGTGGATCCCCACCCTTATTTTAGACTTGCTGAGTCTCACTGAAGGTCTAAACCCCACTATTCATTCTTTAGGGAGCAGCTCTAAAAAGTCACACCTCTCCCAAAGTCTTTTCTGCAGGAAATACTCCTTTCCTCCAAATACCCATTCCTCCCTCACCCCTAGATCCGAACTCTACGGGGAGCAGAGTTATGCGTGGCACCACCCATGCACGCTTACTGACCACTTGTGCCTTGTAAGGCCGCCGGGCTGTTATCTCACGGGATCCCCCACAACCTTGTGACGGGGGAGCTCTCCACCCCGCCGTTTACAGAGGGGAGCCCGAGTGCAACTCAGGGAAGACAAAGGATCTGCACGAGGTCACTGAACCGGTAAGCAGTAGGGCTGGATTTGAGACCTGTTTGACACCAAACTCATGCTTCTATCATCCAGCGCAGCCTGGGGCAAGGTGTGTGTGGGAGTCATCTCTGGTTTTGTGAGCCCTACACAGTGAACTCCTTTGGCATCACTTCACAAAATTCAAACTAACAGAACTGCAGAAAGATCAGGAGTTGTTATGTGGTCATCTCTGCTGGTCAACTCCTATCCTTAAACAAACTAATATGCACCGGCTGTCCAATAAATATTTGTTGGATGAAATCAAGTTTTATTATGGTAAAATTCATAGTCAGATATGATCCTCAATTCTCAAATCATATAGCCAGAAAAAGGGAAGCAGTTTTAAGTGTTTCTATCCAATAATGAATTCAATTATCCACTTTATATGCTAGGTATGGAACTTAACCAAATTCCATACCCAGAATATTTCTAAAATTGTATTCTAATACAAATAGGTCTTGGTACGATACTGTTTTTGATCATTTAAAAATGATACAGTACATGGAAATGAGAAAATAACAAAGTGCTTTTGTTAGCTCCGATGATGATGACACTGCAGATACGCAAAGTAACTAAAAGGTTTTTAGAGTTATATCCTGAAGTATGTAGAAGTGAACTGACATAATGGCTGGGAATTACTTTTAAATACTTCAGGAAAAAATGGAAAGCAGGAATAGATAAAGCAAGTATGGCAAAACTTTGATCATTATATGGAGATTCATTATACAGTTCCCTCTACTTTCGTGTATATTTGAAAACCTCCATTAAGAAAAAAAACAACTCTTCATTCCTCAAACACCTGACTTTATCAACAATCAGATATTAAAACCTACTAGGAAACGGTGGGCAGGGGACTCGGGGAGTAACAGAGTTTCAACTTGTAGTTAATAAACTGTTTTTTCCCATAGGATCTTTCATAGTAAGGTGTTCCAAGAGCTGTGAAATCCGAACATCACAGCATTTAGTCGCTTCTGGCTTTTGCGCTAAAGAAAAGCTCTAATTGCTCCTTTTCTCCTAGCACCACCTGCACGGTACTTGGCAGAGCATTTCTCAAACAATCCCTTCACCTTTTGTCACCCACTGTTACGACAGACAAAGCACAAAGCCACTCGGCAAAGCAGCTGCACAGCGCTTACAACAGCTGCTTTTCTGCACCAGCACTAATTCCCTACCATGAGGTCAGCGCAATGTGAAGCACACCCACGTAGGAGGAGAAATGCCCAGATTTTCAGGACATGCGTCTCCACCTTTTAGATGTTCCTAAAAGGCTATGTATTAAGAAAAATTAAATACAGAAGAGATCTTTAAAGTGAAGCCCTTATAAAGCAAAATTTTGTCCATTTAAAAATTCTATGACTATATAGTATAAACACAGCTTATTCTTAAGTTGATGCAAATAATGCACATTCATGTTGTACAACCTGCTTCTTTATTACAACACTCACCTCGAGATATTCTCCCATCCAGAGGGAGAAGGGTTCCGAACAACCTCCCTTTGCCTTAAACCGTCACTTGAGGAATCCCCAGGAGACTGTCCCTGATTGAGACCAGCGGGCTGCTCTATGGATTCAGCAACCTAGATAAGTGTAACATGAACATGAGAACAAAAGGCCTAATGCAACTGTGTGAAATCAAGCTTCAAGGATTCTTTCTCTGTGAATGGCTTATGTCCCCAACCCTGACCTCTGAACTTGACAAAATCAAACAGATACAATGTTACATGAATATTCTAAAATTTGTTCAACCCAGTATCAATACAGATACTAAGAAAAAATCCATATTTTTTCCTAGAGTAGCTATGCTGCAGTTTCACTAAAATCTCCCAATGAAGTTATCATTGGTGAGAAAGCTTCCTGTTAATGCTCTATACATCTGTTTTTTTCTATACATCTTATGGTGTTAAATTTACTAAGAAATTAAATTTGACCAGTAAGATTCATAAACACAACCCAGCCAGCAACCTAAAGAATTTCTTACACTATATTCAGATGTTTCAGGATGTACAGTTGTAATGCAAATTTAGAGTGTATCACCACATTAGAATATTAATATTGTATATATATATTTAAAATAAATTTATTTATTTTTATGTTTGGCTGCATTGGGTCTTTGTTGCTGCGTGCGGGCTTTCTCTAGCTGAGGAAAGCAGGGGCTACTCTTCGTTGCGGTGTGCGGGCTTTTCATTGTTGTGGCTACTCTTGTTGCAGAGCTTGGGCTCTAGATGGGAGGGCTTCAGTAGTTGTGGCACATGGGCTCAGTAGCTGTGGCTCTCGGGTTCTAGAGCGCAGGCTCAGTAGTTGTGGCGTGGGGGCTTAGTTGCTCCGTGGCATGTGGGATCTTCCCGGACCAGGGATTGAACCCGTGTCCCCTGCATTGGCAGGTGGATTCTTAACCACTGTGCCACCAGGGAAGTCCCTTAATACCGTATATTTGAACTAACACTGTGAAATGAAAAATGAGGGATTTTGACCATCTAACATAAGCAAGTCTTAAGAGATCACTTGATAAAGACTGAGGCCTTTTCCTATCCAAACAAATAATCACAATGAAAATTTCCAAAGGAAATATAGTCATTTTTTACCCTTTATAAAAATCAATGGTTCCTTAGAAGAAATTTATTATGTGCTAAATTCATGCCTGCCTTGCTAGTTCGGTGATCTGGATACACAGCCACTACAGATCAAATCAAATCCCATAAAAGAGTGTCCTGCAGAGCTCCACTTCTCCACTACAACACTAATGGAATAGTCTACTACTACTATAGTGAACTCTCACTTGTGTTGATAACAGTTTCTTATTCCTGATTCTCACTGGGGAAGAGACAGAATATTATATGATAAAAAGACTTAAGAGTCTTATCCAACTTCCTTTATTTTGACCTTGAGAGTCTGAATGACACGAACTGCTATGATCATGAAAAAGCAGACATACCTTTGCGCTGGCTTCTGGCATTTTGGAGGGACTCTTCACACTGCACACCAGATGTAAAACATGCCGGTTTTCCTGCTGAAAGAAATAAGGAGGTACTTTAGGACCTGAATTCAACCTTGTTAGTGCTCAAAAACATTCAAAAGTTAATATATTTAGTGATACCTTTGGAAGCAAGTCCCTGAGACACTGGTGATCCAACAACAGCTTCCCAGAGTAAATTAACCTCTGGTCCTCTGGATGCTTATGGAAAGAAAGAGCAGCACAGATCAGCATTTAGCCCCCTCAAGTTCCCAACACTGAAGAAACTGTTTTATACAAATAATTTAAACGTGTGTGTTTTTCCCAGCATCATAGGAAAACATTTTTCCAAAGGCCCCATATACAAAACTTTTACTTAGGAAGTACTTAACTTTAAACTGATCTCTAACACGCAAACAAATTTAGGATGGCAAACTACCTCCAGTCCACAAAACCTATGGCAAGCTACCTGACTTCTTAACTCCCAGGGAAATTGCTTTCTGCCACAAAAAGCACAAATCTGGGGCTCCTACAGCAACGAACTTCAAAACTCAAAGTTTGGTCTCAGAGAAAACTGAAAGTCAGCCTTCCCTAAAACCACCTAGCATTGTCCCAAGATAACATGAAGCAATTCTAAACTTAAGCCCTCAGAGAGACTTTTCCCAACATACAAATGCAGCTAAAGCGGAGACGGTGTGTGGTAACATTCCACACCACAACCCTATATTTAGCATGCTTATTTTAAGGGGGAAAGTCTAAAATTCACTTGTCCAAGGTCTCCTGCTGCTAAAGAGTCAAGATTCCGAACCCTCTACTCCATTCCAGTGATTTTAAAACCACAGTCGTGCCACACACTTCTATACAAATCTCACTTTTAAAATCCATTTTTAATTCCCTTAAAAACTGGACTTAAGGGACTTCCCTGGTGGCACAGTGGTTCAGATTCCGCCTGCCAATGCAGGGGACACAGGTTCAAGCCCTGGTCCGGGAAGATCCCACAAGCCGCGGAGCAACTAAGCCCGTGCACCACAACTACTGAGCCTGCACTCTAGAGCCCGTGCTAGGCAACAAGAGAAGCCACCGCAATGAGAAGCCCACGCACCGCAATGAAGAGTAGCCCCCGCTCGCCGCAACTAGAGAAAGCCTGCGCACAGCAACAAAGACCCAACGCAGCCAAACATAAATAAATAAAATTTAAAACTGGACTTAAATAATGGCTTCAAGTGATATATACCAAAGTCAGTACACCGGAGCTCACCAGCAACTTCTCAATCTACTCTTGCCAAAATAACCAATTATGCAAAATTTGGAATAAAGCTGCTCCTGCCAAGTAGCCCAGAATTATAAAGCAAGCTGTTTAAAACAAACAAAAAAATAACCGTACCTATTTATCTGCATAAATCAGGATTTTTTTTTTTTGGACACTGGGCAACTATAACAAACTGCAGAAATATATTGGATGCTGTGTTCATCATTGTTCTCACTGACTCAACTTCATATGTAAATGCTCTAAACCTGGACTTGTAAATGTTATTGTATAGGTGGGGTCCTGCATTATATTAAAGAGTTTCACACTAGAAAAGGTTTGAAAACCACGGGTGCCCGTGATTTGAGGCCTGTTAAAGGCCTGAACCGACACTCTGCGTCTTTATCCAGAAGGCTGATTTAAAAATATATATATATTAAGCAAACAACTATTATAAAGTAAGGCTTCTCACATTAGAAAGCAAATGACGAATGTGCTCCAGCCAAAATTTTAAACACAAATATACAGACCTGAGAGACCTTTTATTTACAACTTTGGATCCTCGGACTTAATAGGAGTGATGTTCCTCACCCAAGGAAGCCCGATAGGAAAGCCCTCCTCCAAAACACCGCCTTTTACCAAATGACGCAACTAGAGGCTACACCTGCTTCGCCAATTTGTGTACCTAATAGCCATTCTTGCAGCAGCACTGCCACCTGTTTCTTGGGAGCAGCTATGGTGAAATTGCAAATAGTGCCAAGGCGAATGCTAGAGGAATGGGAGCTTATTATAAATAAGCACATTTCAGAAGAACGACTCAGAAGGGAAACTCACTTCCACGTTCTTGACAATATGGAACAAAAACAACCTGACCCATAAGCTACAACCTGACACGCTGCAACACTTCAGATAAGAAAGAACAATTTCACAATCTTGTCCTGCCCTGGTGCCCTCTCCTGTTTGATGGAGAATTACAGTTGTGGGCAGTACGCTGTTGACACTTACATAATATTAGAGTAGAAAGTAAATATAGGAAGGTCCAGCTCATAGCCTCCATCACGTGGTGGGGAGGGAGGGCGGCCCTAAGGGTGATGTTGACAGATGTGACAACCAAAACAAAGCGAGGAAGTCTCTGCAATTGAGGGACCAGAGTCTTAAAACCCAGACTCCAGGAGATTCCTTCCACCTATTTTCCTTCTAAATCACTTTTTACCGGAAAGTGCCCCGGGCTCCTCCCTGGGACTAAGCAAAGGCTGTGGAGTCCAGCTCACAGGGAGGGGAAGCGCCACATCCTGTTCCTGGGTGTGGAGCCTTAAGTACACGCTGCCTGGGCGCTCACCATGTTTCTCTAGCCACTGGCGGGGCCTTGGCCCCTGCCCTCACCTCTCTGCAATGAGAGGCTACATTCAGAAAACTCATTTCGCAGCACTTATGCTTCCTCATTCCTACCCATCGGATGCCATCCTAACGAGGAACACCCAGTCACTCCGACGTTTTGGGGAAATTGAGCCTTGGAGGGTGAAATGACTCACTCAAGGTCAAACTGCTGTTTCAGCGGGTTGGCTAAGGCTGGAAGCCAGATCTAGGGGACTGGGAAGGGGTCTGAAGAGGTATGGCGGGAGTGTGACAGCCGTTAGAGTTTGGGGACCTAGGACGCGAGGTGACAGGGGAAGGCGGCCCGTCAGAAAGGCGGGACGATGGCGGCCTAGAACGAGGAAGTGACAGCCTCTGGGCCACGTCAGAGGGCGCCTACGGCGGCAGGGCAGAAGGGGGAGACCACAGGCCTGGGAGAGGGGACCTGGGGAGCACCAGCCGTCAGTGGAAGGCCGGCGAAGCGAGAAGTTACAGGGAAAGGGGAGAAGGACGTGGCCTCCCAAGGGGGACGCGAGGAGTGCTGCGAGGATGACAGCCGGAGTTAGGGGAGTGCTGGCAGCTGGAGCCGGGGGCTCCTCTCACCGGGCGCTCGGGGTAGACGCGGCTCAGATGGGCCTTGAGGCGGCTCACGCTCCAGCTGCGGTCGCCGCTCAGCTCCAAGTCGCGGTGGCGCTGGTTGGGGCTCTTCACCAGGAGCGTGACGGGCTCGGGCTCCATGTCGACAGTGCTGTGGGCTTGGCGGCGCTCCCAGATGCCAGGAACTGCCACTGCCGCCACAACCTCCACAAAAACGGTTCCCGTCTGTGGAGCGCGCGCGCCCGTCTCGGGGACCTTTTATAGGCACCCCGCGCCCGGACTCTGCGGACGGAACCCTCTGTGGCTGCCACCCATTGGCTGGGGCGGAGAGCACTGCCCCAACGTGGCCCAATCGGCGCCCGGCTCCGTGGGCGGAAGGGCGGGCGGAGCACGTGGGCGCAGGCTGATGCAACCCGCCGCCGTGGCGTCACCCACGGTCGCGGCTGCGGCCCGAGAGCCTGGGTTCGGCGGCTGTGCTGGGGTGCGCGCGGCCCACGCAGGGCCCCTCGGCGCTGAGACACTGGCTTGCTCCCCGGCTCGGGTTGCTCACGGCACTTTAGGGAGGGCCGACCCTGCCGACTCTCCGGTTTGGCAGCCTCTGCAAATTGTTTCCTCACAAAGAAGCAGCTCCGCCCTTTTGACACCAGCCCCGTTTCCCCTTTCCCTTCCTTCCCCGGGTGGCCCGGGACGTCAGGCCCCCCAGGGGAGGCCGCCCCGCCCCCACCCCGGCCTCAGCTCAAAGAACTGCTGGGGAAAGTCCCCGTTTGCGAGCCCACATGGAAGGGCGCCCCCGACGCGCCTTAGAAGGGCCAGGAAGAAGGGAGATTCTTCCTGGGGTTCAGGATGCAGGAATCCGAGCCAATGTTGCCCCTTCATCTGTGACCTCAGACTTGAACGTTGAACCCCTAACTGTGGGACGTCATCCTAATGAATAGCAAGCAGGCCACAGTCCAGCTTAGGCTGGGACACGCTCGAAAAAGGCCTCACTTTATAGGATACTAACACGTAACTTCCTTGAAATTGGGGCTGAGTCACGGAAGGCAGGTTTCTCAGTTTTCCTAAAAATGTGACCACAGAGGCCTGGCTGATGTAGACACTCCCTCCCTCTGTAGGAAAAAAGGTCTTGAAAAACAAAACTGACATTGTGCTGGCCCGTCCTTGTTCTAATCCTGTTGGGACATCTGTTTTGCCAGGTGTGTCAGGACCTTGGCAGTTGTACATACAATGTAAACACTATGTAAATAGTTTCCAGAGTGGGGCAAAGTTAAGGAGGGTAACAGAAGGAACCTGGTGTGGTTGGTGTAGTACCACAGACTGGGTGGCTTAAAGGACAGAAGTGTATTGTCTCACAGCTCTAGAGGCTGGAAGTCTGAGATTGATGCCAAAATATTGGCTCCCTGTACACCGATGCCAAAATGAGATACAGAGACAGAGTCTTGGAGGAGAAAGAAAGGGTGGCTTTATTCTTTGTCAGGCAAAGAGGGAACACAGCAGGCCAGCACCTCAAGAATGGTGCCCCCCTCCCTGGGGAATAGGGAGAGGTCTCATATTTGGGGCTTGTGGTCAGGAGTATTTAATAAGGATCAAGGCGGTAATAGTCTTACATTCTTCTTTCTTCTGCGGAGTTTCTAAAGGGTGGGGTTGCTGACAAGATTCGGGTGTGTGCAGGGTCTCCAGTGGTCTCCTAATCTTGAGGAGCTTCTCTAGTCCCTTTAATCTTGCCTCAGGTGGCTTCGTGGCTGCTCCCCCCTTGATTAGCAACTGTTTGAATCTGCCCTTTGGAACTCAGGGAAGATATGGAGGCTGGAGTCTTGCCTACAAGAAATGGGAGACAAAAAGGCCTCTGTGTCCAGGAGCCCCACAGGGCCCCGCTTGGTTTCAAGATCAAGGTGTCAGGCAGGGTTGGTTCCTTCTGAGGGCTATGAGGGAGAATCTGTTCCATGCTGGCAATCTTTGGCATTCCTTGGTGTGTAGGTGCATCACCCCCATCTCTGCCTTCGTGGTCATAGTGTGTTCCCCCTGTGTGCGTGCCTTCACGTCATTTTCTCCATGCATGCCTGTCTTTGTGTACCAATTCCCCCCCCCTTTTTTTTATAAGAACACCAGTCATATTGGATTAGGGTTTTACCCTAATGACCTCAACTTGATCATCTGCAAAGACCCCATTTCCAAATACTGTCACATACACAGGTACTGGGGGCTTAGGAATTCATCTTTTTGGAGGACACAGTTCAATCCATAAAAATCAGCCTTAATATAACACAGAACACGGATGGTTTTCTTTTCAGCAGTGTTTGTACTAAGAAGGGAGGTGAAGCGCTTTAGAGATAATTGTCCCCATGCTCAGCTTTCTGTGATTGGTTTTTGTTGGCTGAGAAGGGCTCAGTCCCTTTTCATCCAGGCTGGCTTCATGGGTGTGGCACCTCTGGGGCTCTACTCTTTGTTTAATGCTCTTCTGAAAATTCTTAATAAATTTTGAACAAGAAGTCCTGCATTTTCATTTTTCACCAGGTCTCACAAATTATGTAGCTGGTCCTGTTTTTCATACATCAGGATGGAAGAAATGACTGATTACAATCTGGTAGTCTTCCAACTAGCTAGAAGCTAACCAGTGGAGCCAGGCCAGATAAAACAAGCAGAAGCCTTAGAGCAGGCAGCCAGACAGGAGATAACAGCTTCACTGGGTAATTAAGGAGGCCACATAACATGGTTTCCTGTAGCCTGCTGTGACAAGCATCAGGTCCCCTTAAAACAGCACATCCATTTTCGCTCAGTAGTAAGAAACTAAAGGGGTGTGCTTTTCACTAGGGAAAAGGCAATCCAATTTCTGTGATTCCCTCTTGAGTTATCTCTCAACGAGACAGCTCCTTGTAAAGGACTTTTGTGATCCTGCCTATAGTACAGAATTGTTCCTCGTATACATGGGGGATTGGGTCCAGGACTCCCCCCTGCCACCCCCTCCCCCATAGAAAAATCCTTGGATGCGCAAGTCCCTTCTATAAAATGGCGTAGTATTTGCATATAACCAATGCAACATCCTCCCATATACTTTTTTTTTTTTTTTTTTAACTTTTTGGCCGTGCTGCACGGCATGTGCGATCCTAGTTCCCTGACCAGGGATTGAACACGCGCCCCCTGCAGTGGAAGCGTGGAGTCTTTCTTAACCACTGGACGGCCAGGGAAGTCCCATTCTCCCATCTACTTTAAATCATCTCTAGATTACTTATATTACTAAATACAATGTAAATGTTATGTAAATAATTGTAAATACAATGTAAACACTATGTAAAGTTTCCAGAGTGGGGCAAATTTAAGTTTTGTTTCTTGGAACTTTCTGGAATTTTTTTCTTCAGAATATTTTCCATGTGGTTAGTTGAATACGTGGATGTGGAACCCGTGGATATAGAGGGCCAACCATATTTATAAAAACATTAAATTCAGGTCAACAAGCCAGGAATAGAGAGATAAACATGGAGTGACCCAGTTCTCAGTGATCTTATAAATACAGCGAGCATGATAAGACAGTCAAAAACAGAAATAAAAGACAACCCAGGGCTTCCCTGGTGGCACAGTCGTTGACAGTCCGCCTGCCGATGCAGGGGGCGCGGGTTCGCGCCCCGGTCCGGGAGGATCCCACGTGCTGCAGAGCGGCTGGGCCCGTGGGCCATGGCCGCTGGGCCTGTGCGTCCGGAGCCTGTGCTCCGCAGCGGGAGAGGCCACGGCAGTGAGAGGCCCGCATACCACAAAAAATTAAAAAAAAAAAAAAAAAAAAAGACAACCCAGAAGTCTCATCCATTTCTGAAGGACTTATGATTGCATTGAGGAATTACACAGAGGCAGGAGGAGAGGGGGAGACAGAGAAAACTGGGTGGAAGAGGTGGAATTTGAGCTGAACTTTGAAGGATGAGTAGGATTTGAATGAAAATAATAATGGCATCAATTATTGATAAGCCCAACAGGGGACCCGTATACACAATTTGTATGGGCAAGTATAGTTCAGTGGTTCAACTGATGGGCCCAGAGCCAGAGTGCCTGTTTCTAAGCCAACTTGTGTCACATATGAGCGTGACCTTAGGCAAGTTACTCAAACTCTCTGTACCTAACTGTCCTCATCTGTAAAATAGGAAGAATAATCGTGTCTATTTCACGGGGTTGTTGTGATATTTAAATGATATAGCATTGTTAAAGGTCTTAGGGAAGAGCCAGACACTTAGCAAGTGCTCAATTAATATTAGCCATTAATATTTAGGAAACTGCAAGGAGTTCAGCCCACAGGTTCCCAAGCCTGGCTGTGAAACAGAATCACCTGAGGAACTCTTTTTTTTTTTTTTTTTTTCTTTTTGCGGTATGCGGGCCTCTCACTGTTGTGGCCTCTCCCGTTGCGGAGCACAGGCTCCAGATGCGCAGGCCCAGCGGCCATGGCTCACGGGCCCAGCCGCTCCGCGGCATATGGGATCCTCCCAGACCGGGGCACGAACCCGTATCCCCTGCATCGGCAGGCGGACTCTTAACCACTGCGCCACCAGGGAGGCCCTTTTTTTTTTTTTTTTAAGTGAAGTCTTACAACACCAAGTATTGACAAAGATATGGAGCAATCAGGACTCTCATACTTGGCTGGTAGGAGTATAAAATTGTACAACTACTGTGGAAATCAGTCTGGCAGTTTTCATAAAGTTAAACATACACCTAACTTACAACCCAGCTATTACACTCACAGGGATTTACCCAAAAGAAATTAAAGACTTGCACAAGAATGTTGATGACAGCTTTATTCATAGCATCACACACTGGGAACAGTCGAGGTGTCCATTACCAGGAGACCAGATAAACTACTGTATATCCATACGATGGAATACTACTCAGTAATAAAAAGAAACGAACTACCATACATGTAGCAACATGGATGAATCTCAAAACCGTGCTGAGTGAAAGAACCAGACAAAAGGAGTACGTATTAAATGCTTCCATTAGTATGAAACTCTAGAATAAGCAAAATGAATCTATGGTGACGGAGAACAGATGCATGGTTGCCTGGGGACGGGGTGGCAGAGACGGACTTGGAAGGGGCCGTGCTGAAGTCGGCTGGTGCTGGTTTTCAAGAACCGAATGTGAGCTTGTCTTCCTGACTCTGCTTTCAGTGTCATCACACTGACAACCTGAAATTGGCCATGGTAGGAATATTCACACCACAGAGATCAGGAAATGCAATAAAGCAGAGCCTTTTTCCCCTGGGGAAGCAGTTGTTCACCTCTATTAATACACCACTGGGCATGAAGGAAATTTCTAGGGTGGTGAAAAGTTCTGTCTTGGTAGGGTGTGGGGTAGGCAGGCACAGACACTTTTCAAAATGGATCTAGCTGTATACTTAAGATATGTGCATTTCACTGCATGGACATTATGCCTGCAACTAAACATGTAAAAACAATAGGATGGGTGCCTGGTCCCATGTCAGGCCTACCAAATGGGACCTGGGGCATCTAAGTCGGTACTGATTCAAAGGCCAGCTTTGGAAACCACTGGTCAAGTGTGGCAGGAAGGACAGAGTTTATTTTAAAATACTAATAATGATGATGTCTGGACTTCTCTGGCAGTCCAATGGTTAGGACTCCGAGCTCTCAGTGCAGGGGACGTGGGTTTGATTCCTGGTTGGGGAACTAAGATCCCGCATGCCATACCGAGCAGCCAAAAAAATAAAAATAAAATTAAATTAAATTAAAAAAAATAACAATGATGATGTCAGCAAGAGGTAAGGCTGGAAAGAATTCTTGGGACCAGTTCAGGGAAGACTTTGCATGCTCACCCTTGAGAAGTGGCTTTATTTTGTGGGCAATAAGGTTTTTGAGTAGTAGAAGGACGTGATCAGAATCAGTATGGATCTTCATCATTACGAAGGCTGGGTTCGACGGGGAGAGACTTGGGGTCACGAGACCTGAGTGGTTTGTTCAAGAGAAAATGTAGATCAGTGCTAGGATCGAGCAAAAAAGGAAATGTGAAAAAAAAATTGGAAAAAGAAAAAGACATCGCAGAAATAAAGCAGGAGGGAAAGAGGCCTGGGAACAAAGATGGGTTCAGGAACAGAGCTAATGGCTAACGGGGGAGTGCTTACCATGTGCCACACACACAACTTCAAGAAACTTGCATTTAATCCTCACAGCAGCCTTTGAAGTAGAATGCTTTTATTATTACCATCTCACAGCTGGGGAAACTGAGGCATGGGGAGTTTAAGTAACTTGGCTACAGAGCTAGTAACTCTATGAAATTTTTATTTTTTAATTAACTGGTACTGAGGTATAATTTACATATAGTAAAATACATGGATCTTAAATGTACAGTTCAAAGAGTTTTGGTAGGTGTATTCACCTGTGTGAATTCCTATCATTCCAGATACATTCCTATCATTCTAGAGAGTTCCCCAGTGCCCCCTCCCAGCCAACCTGCTCACCCCCCCCACCAATCCTGGTCCCAGACATTACTGGTCTGCTTTCTGTCACTCCAGTTTGGTCGGGCCTGTTCTAGAAGTTCACACAAGTGAAATCATGCAACATATATTCCTTGGTGCCTCTCAAGAATAGAAAGTCAAGCGGCTCAGGGAAAGAAAGATAGTGAGTTCAAGGAAAATCCATACTCTTTTTTTTTTTTTTTTTTTTCTTTTTTGGCCGCGCCATGCGACATGTAGGATCTATAGTTCCCCCACCGGGGATAGAACCCATACCCCCTGCAGTGGAAGTGCAGAGTCTTAATCCCTGGACAGCCAGGGAAGTCTCGGAAAATCCATATTCTTAAGTGAGATTTCTGGAAATGTGGAAATAAAAGACTATGAAAATTTAAAAACTTGATGGTTAGAAGCACCTCTGTGGTGCTATGTCTCTGCTGTGACCTAATTCATCTTTAAATTCTGAGGGGGGAGAGGGAAGGAGCCGAGACCTGTTTTATTTTGTACTCAGGCTGTGAGGGTCTAGAAGCCTTTGCAGAACCTGAGCAGGCAAAAGGTCACTGACAGTGCACGTGCTTTATTTCAAACAATCTGGTGTCTTAGGCCCTGCTGAACTTCTGTACTTTGTTCTTGGAATTCTTGTTTTTACTTGGTTTCTAGAGATTCTCCCAAATAATTCAAGCTCCAACCAGAAACCTTGCCTTTTATGGTCATTTCTGAAATCCTAATTTGGCCACACACACGAGCCATCTTCTTTAAGCCAGGAAATGGACATCCTGTTCTGTACTCATGAAATCCATCCCATGGTGACCCAGGCCCACGCTAAACCGGAAGCAGCTTTCTTTCCTCACCAGAAGTAGCGCCCACAGTAAACCCTCCCAAACAACGTGGTCAGTGATCGGGAAGTGTTTTTGTTCAATAAAGGAAGGAGGTATCTCGGACTGGGATGCCCAAACTTCGAGTGTGACACCCACTTCCCTGTTACTTTCTGATATCTGTTTCTTAAAAGTGCATTTTTATAATCAAAGAGAATGAAAACTGATTTGGCTTTGAGAACCCCAAGTATCTCTTGAATGGGAGACACTGAGGGGTCTGGTCAGTCAAAACTGACCACTGGGGGCAACAGTGGGCCTGGTAGTTAAATGCACGGTGCACTTCTTTTTTTTTAAATAATTTTTTTAAATAGATTTATTTATTTTTGGCTGCGTTAGGTCTTCGTTGCGGCTCGCGGGCTTTCTCTTGTTGAGACGAGCAGGGGCTACTCTTCGTTGCGGTGCACGTGCTTCTCATTGTGGTGGCTTCTCTTGTTGTGGAGCATGGGCTCTAGGCACATGGGCTTCAATAGTTGTGGCTCACGGGCTTAGCTGCTCTGCGGCATGTGGGATCTTCCCGGACCAAGGATCAAACCCGTGTCCCCTGCATTGGCAGGCGAATTCTTAACCACTGCGCCACCAGGGAAGTCCATGCATGGTGCACTTCTGAACTCAGCCCTTATAAGGTTTAAAAATGTACCTGGGGTTCATTTACTTGATAAGCTAAATAGAATTATCATATGACCCAGCAATTCCACTCCTAGGGTTATATCTAAAGGAATTGAAATCAGGAATTTAAACAAAAACTTGTCTATGAATATTCACAGTGGCAACATTCATAATAGCCAAAAGGTAGAAATAACTGAAATGTCTAAGAACTGATGAATGGATAAACAAAATGCGGTCTATCCATGCAATGGAATATTATTCAGCCATGGAATAATATTGGAAAGGAATGGAAAGGAATGAAGCCATGGAAAGGAATGAAGTACTGATACTTGCTATAACATGGATGAACATTGAAAACATTGTACTAAGTGAAAGAAGGCAGACCCAAAAGGCCACATATTGTATGGTTCTTATTCATATGAAATATCTAGAATAAGCAAATCCATAGAGACATAAAGCAGATTAGTGGTTGCCAGGAGTTAATGGAGGGTGATTGCTTAATGGGTCCATGATTTCCTTTCGGGATGATGGAAAATTTTTGGAGCTAGATAATGGTGATGGTCACACAACATTGTGAATGTGCTAAATGTCACTGAATTACACACTTTAAAATAGTTAACATGGTGAATTATATCTATCTATATATATATATACACACATACACACATATATTTGGAGTAGACATTAATTCCTTTTATGTTTTAATTGAAGTATAGTTGATTTACAATGTATATATACCTTGATTTACAAGGTATATAGCAAAATGATTCAGTTATACCTACTATATAAATGTACATATATATGTGTATATATATATTCTTTTTTATCATTTAGTATGATAATCTCTAGGTCCACCTATGTTACTGCAAGTGGCATTAGTTCATTCTATTTTATGGCTAAGTTATATTCTATTGTATATGTTTCCTTTTTTTTTAGCCACACCGCACAGCTTGTGGGATCTTAGTTCCCCAACCAGGGATTAAACCCGGGTCCTCAGCAGTGAGAGCAGAGTCCTAACCACTGGACCACCAGGGAATTCCCCCATTGTACATATGTGCCACATCTTCTTTATCCATTCATCTGTCGATGGACATTTAGGTTGCTTCCATGTCTTGGCTATTGTAAATAGTGCTATTGATACTATGAGGTGAATTTTATATTATACAGTTGAAAAAATCAGAAGTCCTACTTGGTTCCCTCTTTCCTGTTGAATGCTATCTCACAGCCTTTCCTCCAATGGAGGGAGGAACCCAAATAAAATAACCGCCACCGGACAACAAAAATCCTTCCAATTACTGCAAAAAGGACAGGGTAGATAAATGGGTGGTTTCTGCTTGATTCAATAATCTCTCTCACAGAGCCCATGCTTGGCTCTTCTCTAGACTGCAGGTGCAGCCAGCTCCAGGTTTTTGACTCTCCTGGCTGCTTGGGTTTGGTTCCAGGGCAAACACCACTCAGGTGGGCCCTACTCTCCAGGCCTGCATCCTGGGCAGGATCATGGCTGAACTCTGAGGCCCAGGAAACCTCAAAAGCCCTCACTTCCCCATCACAGGTGCCAGTCCAGCCCTCTTCTAAATATTCTGATTGTAGTCCAGCATTTTACTTTAGAAAGAAAAGAAAAGGGCTTCCCTCATGGCGCAGTGGTTGAGAGTCCGCCTGCCGACACAGGGGACACAGGTTCGTGCCCCGGTCCAGGAAGATCCCACATGCCGTGGAGCGGCTGGGCCTGTGAGCCATGGCCGCTGAGCCTGCGCATCCGGAGCCTGCGCATCCGGAGCCTGTGCTCCGCAACAGGAGAGGCCACAACAGTGAGAGGCCCGTGTACCACAAAAAAAAAAAAAAGAAAGAAAAAACCCATATTTATTCATCTTAAGGTTTATAGTACCTTTTCATAAATACAGAATCTTTCCTGTACTCTAAATAAAATTTTGACTGTGTGTTAGTTTCTTTCTTTTTTCTCTAGCAAAACCCCCAGCTTCCCCAAGCTGGTGTCAGACTAGACCTAGCACTTAGGCAAAGATGCTTAAGACTACAGAGATAGCTATAGCAATATTCTTGTTAAAATGGTGGGACTTGTTACTTTCCTCCATGAATTCCCTTGCTCAGCCCTCCCATTCAACTCTGGACTTTTCCTTTCCCATCCCATAACAAACATCTCCACTCATTCCCCTCTTATCTCTGCCCTGGTTCCATCAGCTTTCCCTGCCCCAGGCCTACATCAATCACTCAGGTCAGCAAGATGTCACCTGCTGGTCTGGTTCTTTGTAAACAAGCTCTGGCCCCCTCCCCCTGCACCTTGCCCTAATTCCCCAAACCTCCTTATGTTAACCAACCCTACCTTTCTCCAAGACAGGACCCTTGAACATCTCCCGTTGCAGGCAGCCCTGTCTCCCCCTCCTCCTCCCCATTGTTGCTTCTAGGCTGGTGTGCATCTTAGCAGCCACTTCTCACCGGAAGGCTTACCTGACTGCAAGTACAATCTCTTGACCTCTAGGGCTCTCTTCCAAGATCACAAGCTTCCCTTCCATCCCTTCCCCATCTTAATAATTCCAGCTTCCAGATCACACTCCCTTTCATTCAGTTCTACTTACATTTATCTCTGCTCTGCTCCCACTGCTCATTGGCATAATCCATTCCTTTGCCATTCATTCATTCATTCGACAAACATTTATTGAGTGCCTACTCTGTGCTAAGCCCTGTGATGGATGCTGGGGTGCAAAGATGAGTCGATGTGGTCACAATCAGGGCTGATATGCACTCACTCAGCCATTTCAGCAGTTAAGATGTTGAAATACCACCATGCCAGCTGGTAAACATGCCGTGAATACCCTCCAGCTGCCCCGGCCCTGGTCTTCCTACCATCCAGTAACTAAAAGTTTCATCCCAACTGCCACCTTCATAGAGCTCACAAGCAAATGACAGACACCCTAGATTTTGCTCAAAAATATTTACCTCCTGGGACTTCCCTGGTGGCGCAGTGGTTAAGAATCCTCCTGCCAATGCAGGGGACATGGGTTGGAGCCCTGGTCTGGGAAGATCCTACATGCCGTGGAGCAACTAAGGCCATGCGCCACAACTATGAGCCTGCACTCTAGAGCTTGCGGGCCACAACTACTGAACCCGTGCGGCAACTACTGAAGCCCACGCCTACAGCCCACGCTCCATAACAAGAGAAGCCACCACAATGAGAAGCCTGTGCACCGCAACGAAGAATAACCCCCGCTCGCCACTAGAGAAAGCGTGTGCACAGGAACGAAGACCCGATGCAGTCCAAAATTTAAAAAAATAAAATAAAATAAAAACAAGTTTACCTCCTGCAGAATCTCAAACTTTGAAATGCACACATACTGACCACAAACTACCTTGTATTCTTCTCTGTCTCCCTCTCTCCCATTCCCACTGAGCATACTTTTTGTCCTCCTGCTACCAGTCCCTCAAGTCTTCTCAACTCTTGCAGCTCACTTCCCGTGTCTCCATCCATCTTGGAGCTCGTGGTCAGCCATTTTCATGTACTTTGGTCATTCTCCTTGAATTCCTCGTGCCTTGGCCTTCCATCCTTCTTGCTTGGCCAGCCCCATCACTGGGGAACGTGTCCCCTGCATTCTACACATTTGCTTTCTGACCTGGTGCTCGGGAGACCTGCCAGAGAAAGGCACCAGGGCAGGTGTCCTGAGAATTTTGCACCCTTGGACTAACAGAGATCAGCTATGCCTTCCCTGCTGCTTGGCAAAGTTTCCGCCACGTTTTACTGATTCACCATTACTACCTCTTCATCAATCATTCTCTTCATTGCATCTTAAATCTTTCCCCTCAGACCTATACATACACCCAGATCTCTCTTTATCACTCCCACCTGTAACAGAGACATTGATTGCTTGATGACTACTCACATGTTCCCCCCATTTTTCTAGACTCTTGCAGGGAGGTGGTGCCATGTGACTTACTTGGCTAATGGACTTTGAGTGGAAGTAACAGGTCACTTCTGAGCTGAAGCATTTGAAAGCCAGGGCATGACCCTCCTACTCTCTTTTCCCCTCCTCATTGAGTTAGAAGCTACTGGCTGAGGTGATAGCCTCCCAAGATGGGAATAGTTTGGATCACTGAGTCTTGAGGTGGAGAAGAGGGCTTACCCAGCATAGGAATATTTGTAAGAGAGAAATCAATCTTTGTCATGTAAGCCACTAACATTTAGTGGGTAATTTATTACTGCAGCAGAGCCTACCATGATCCTGACTGATACACCCGCTAAGATAACAACAATCAAAATGCTTTCCTTGGAGTCTCCTCCAAGTTTCCACCTTATTTTTTCTCCCCTTATTTTCCTTATTTTTCTCTCCATTGCTGGGTTACTTGAAGCACAGGTCAATGTGCATGGCTGCTGCTTTCCTTTCCCCTCCACCAAGTATTCCTCAATCTCTGGTACCTGAACCACCACCTTACCAAATTATTCTCTGTAAGGCTCCCAGTGATTCCCAGAACTGCAGTTCAGCAGCGGCTTCACTTCTGCAGTCGGCTGCCATGAGGGTTGACGATTCTATGCTTTTTCGATCTCTTCTCTGGTACCCTCTAAGGCCCTTGGTTACCTGGGTTTTCCTCCTGCCTCACCAATGATCTTTTCTAGGCTGCTTTGCTGGCTCCCTATTCTTCCTCCTACCCCTAAATGTAGCCCTTCTCAAGGTCCAGCCTCCAGCCCTCTCCATTCTCTTTACTTTCTTTCTTGGTGATCTCACCCAAGGTATGACTTCGATTTCCTGTCTTTTAGTGTTGACTCCCAAATCTACGGATGGTCTCTGTTCTTACAGTGTCAGGCTAACAGTGGACACCCTGACCTCTTCCTGAGCTCCGGGACCACAATTCTGACCACTGGGATGTCTTCATACTTAAAGTGTCCAAAACCAAACCCACCTTGTTGTTCATTTTCTCCAGCAGAAAGCCTATTACCTCGTCCTCCATATTACATGGTTTGTTCATTCTTACAGCTGCCCAGGCTCAACTCCTGGGGCCCTGCTCCTTCCACACATACATCCAGGCAATTCCCAGTTCTGGAAGATACTATTCTTCCTCCTCTTTTCCCTGCTCTTCGCCTCTCTCAGAGTGTTGAGACTTGCTGACTTGCCTTTGCAATTCTGCACAGCCTCCTCTCTGGGTGCCCTGCCTTTTCTCCTCCAGCCTCCTTCATCTCCTGTCTGGCCAAGCTTCCTCAGGCTCCCATCGCCCCTTCCCTTTCAGTGGCTCTCCAGTGCCCCTGAGTCAGTCCTGAGCTCCTCAGCCTCTCAGTGGGGGCCTTGCACACTACACCCTGCTCAGTCTTATTCTCCCCGGGTACGCACCCCTCATACACCAGGAAGACTGGTTTATTTCTTGTTCTCCAAACACACCTAGTAAGCTGTTCTTACTCTGGTCCTTGCTCAAGGCATCCTGCCACTTGGGTTACCTTCTCCCAATCCCAGCTCCCATTTCTGTCTATAGAATCCTATCAACTGTTCAAACCTATTTTAAATACCATTTTCTCTAGAGAGAGTTTCTTAATTCCCTTGACCTTAGTGTTTGCTCCCTCTTTTGCATCCTTAGAGTGTTTTATTTTGTAACTCTCCTATGAGAAAATGAAAACCACTTGTCCTTTCTTGCCACCATCTTTCGTCCACATGACGTTCTGCTCTTCGGCCTCCCAGCCAGGTGGTTCTTCTTAACGCTCTACCACGTGGTATTTTTAGAAACTGAGTTTTTTGTGGCTCCCTTTCAGGAAGGGGCGCTCATGTCATGCTTGTCATAAGGTTGACCCTCACTTCAAGTGTGCAATTAACAATGAAGCCGGTGGCTGGGCTTTCCTGGGCCCCGTTTCTGTAAACACTTTTGAAGTGGGCAGTATGTATTTTCTGATATCCTGAGCTATACACATCTACAAGTGAAACCTGGCTGTTTTGCATGTGCTTGGGGGCCTCCCAGCCAGGTGGTTCTTCTGAAACGTTCCAGCTATTCTCTTCCCTGTGAAACCCACCTCTCCCTCCTAGCCACACGAGAGGCCAGGCAGGTGTGTAAAAGGGAATTCAGTCCAAATGGGGCTCTCCATGCTCTAATGAGACCTGCGGCTCTCTGCCTGGGAGGCGGAGCTCAGAGAGCCTATCTGGTGGAAAACAGGCGCTGCTGTACTTACGTCAAAGCCACGACAAGTCTGGGCAGGAACTGAAAGAGGATATGAAATCTGGAGGCTGAAATGTCAAGGGGAAAATCAGGAGCTATCTGAGCAGTGGATCCTGGGGGAGATAAATGAGGAGTCCCTTCTGCAGTGGCTGTTGTGGCTGCTGGTGGGGGCTGGGTCCCAGCTCTGATGACCCAGCTCTCTGTGGCTTTCCATGCACAGTGCAAGGGTGGACTACTCACTGATGTGGAGTATCTACTCGTCCAAAAGCAGAGAAAGACACACACACACTGTAGACCAAAATCTCGTACCCTCTCAGGGCCCAATATGCCCAACAATGACTTGGAGGGCCTTCAGAGCCTCTGAGCACACAGTAGGGCAGCAGGAAGTGGTGGGCCAAGTGGGGGGGACTGAAGAATATGTCCTCCCCCCAACCCCTCCCCTCACTTCCACAACTTTGATCAACCACGCGTGGGCCAAAGCACAGTCAGCAGCAGGCCAGCTGGCTGGTGACACATGCTTTGGTCCAATTCTCTCATTTCACAGACCGAAGCTCAGAGAGGTTAAGGGGGCATAGCTGAGGTCACAAGCCAGTTTTGGGGGGAGACAGAAACTCAAGTCCAGGTTCCTTGGTGGCCATGCTGTGGCTCTTTCCACTCAATCTCTCCGCCCCTCGGGTTGAGGCAAGATTGAAAATTCTGGGAGACTTTTAAAAAGACTAAAGGGACTTCCCTGGTGGCCCAGTGATTAAGACTCTGTGCTCCCACTGCAGGGGTCACGGGTTCGATCCCTGGTTGGGGAACTAAGATTCTGCATACCGCGTGGCATGGCCACCAAAAAAAAAAAAAAAAAAAGACTGAAGAAAACAGGTTCCCTGTGTGTCTACAAACACATGTTAAGAAGCAAAGGGAAAATAAGTGGCTCCTGTAAATGTCCATGTGGAAATCTGGCAATATGACCTACAGAACCAGTGGAAGCTCAGCACAAAGTTCAATCCAGGGTTGAAAAAACAACACAGTTTTTTCATAACACTCAGCATAGTTGAAACACAGTGTGTTCCAAAACAAATGAATTCTGTTGACTGAATAAATGTATTTTTATTCATTTCATTGTTTTTCACCTTACTGTTAACTCAAGGCTTTAAAAATTATTTTTAATTAATTAATTAATTAAATTTATTTTTGGCTGCATTGGGTCTTTGTTGCTGCATGCGGGCTTTCTCTAGTTGTGGCGAGCAGAGGCTGCTCTTCATTGTGGTGCATGGGCTTCTCATTGCCGTGGCTTCTCTTGTTGCGGAGCACGGGCTCTAGGCATGCGGGTTTCAGTAGTTGTGACACATGGACTCAGTAGTTGTGGCTCACGGGCTCTAGAACGCAGGCTCAGTAGTTGTGGCACAGGGGCTTAGTTGCTCTGCGGCATGTGGGATCTTCCCAGACCAGAGCTCGAACCCGTGTCCCCTGCATTGGCAGGCGGGTTCTTAACCACTGCGTCACCAGGGGAGTCCAAGGCTTTTGAAAAATAATTTATTTATTTATTTTTGGCTGCATTGGGTCTTCGTTGCTGTGTGTGCGCTTTTCTCTAATTGTGGAGAGTGGGGGGCTACTCTTCACTGTGGTTCATGGTCTTCTCATTGCGGTGGCTTCTCTTGTTGCAGAGCACGGGCTCTAGGCACACGGGCTTCAGTAGCTGTGGCACACAGGCTCAGTAGTTGTAGCTCACAAGCTTAGTTGCTCTGTGGCATGTGGGATCTTCCCAGACCAGGCATCGAACCCGTGTCCCCTGCATGGGCAGGCGGATTCTTAACGACTGCACCACCAGGGAAGTCCCCAAAGCCTTTTTTTTTTTTAAACAAAGCTATTATCATTGTTCAAAATTTGGTTTCCAACATGGTGAATTTTTTTTTTTTTAATTCCCAAAGACAAAGCATTCTCTGTTCTTGGATCAGTGTCTCCCTGAGGTCAGAAGAGGGAGCACCTGTTTGCCAGGAAATGGTTTTTCATGTGGCTCTAGAAAGGCAAGCATTCCCTGATGGAGCCTTTGCCTTATCTGGAGTTGGAGTTGTTCCAGGTCCACCGAACGGCTCAGAGGCAGCCCCCTCTCCGTCCTTCAGGAGCTCAGCCAGGAGCTCTGGCTCCCTCAGCAAAGGCCTCCTGGGAACCCAGGGCCTTGGTCTCTGCAGTGGGACGAACACTAAAGTCCTTTGAGTCCCAACCCCAAGAAAGAGACTTTCGCCTTCATGACTAAGTGGGTGCTTCAGTGCATTTGGAGGGGGTCAACCAGACCCAGAGATGCCTGGTTCCTTGGCCACCCCAGTGCTATTGGAAGAAGGCTCAGCCAGTGGAATCCCCCAACAGCTCACCTTTATGCTGCTTGGGTACGTCTGAGCTGAAATGCCCTTTCAGAGAGCCTCACCCACCAGCATTGGACATATCTTAATGTACATGCTGCTCCTGCATCCCAGGTGATGGTGCAAACACTCTGGGGGGGGTTTCATCCACAGTAACCTGAACACACTTACCTGAGCAAGGTTCGTCTCCCCCAGGTTCTCTCTCTTCTCTGAGCCCCATCTTACGTTCCCCGCACTGCAGCCCCTCTGCTACTTACTCTGTTTCCATCTCTTACTGGTGGTTCCTCCTCCCTGTCCTCCCCTCCACCCTTGGGCTGGGTTTGGACATTTCTGATTCTTTGCCCAACGCTGCCATCTTTACACCCACCTCTCTGCTTCCCCATTCCTGACCCACCAAACCTGCACCCCCAACCAAACCTGAAATTTAACACTCCTGCATGAGACTCCCTAAACCATGCCCCTCCTTTGAAGCTCTTTCCTGACACACCCACCATCCATACCCCTCCTCCTGGTGTTTTTGTTGGTTCCCTTTCCTTCCCTGTGGGATGAGCTGGGGAAAACGGCAGTGATGCCCACCATGGCCTTTCTCCAACTAGATGAACTCCCTGTTGTATAGAAAAACACAGGGCACAGAGGAAAGTCTAAGCTGTATTTTTCAAATCATGAGTCAGCACCCATTAGTGGATCCCAAACTCAATTTAGTGGATTGCAACCAACATTAAAAGGAGAACAAGAAATAGAAAGAATAGAAACTACCAAAGTGCATCACTCATAGTAAGGATAAGGATTGATTTGTGACACTTCAGTTTCACTGTGTTTGTTCCAAACCTCAATGTAAAACAGATTTCTTACTGTGGGTCGCAGTCTGAAAATGTTTGAAAGTCCCGGTCTACCAAAGAACCAACCAAAACACTGAAGACATGCTATTGAAAGCAAAGGAAGTGAGAGGTGGTTAAATAAATTTGCATTGTTATGGAGGCTCAACGAGCCCCATATTCCCCCTGTAAGTGCTGTAGGTGGGGTGCCCACTCTCCTGATATTGGAGGGGGGAGGTGTGTTTAGGGGGTGCTCCCAGGAAAGGTCTGTAGAAACGGCCAAAATTCACACTCAGCACTCTGACTCAAATTTGTATACAAATCAAAGATTGAAATCTTAATTTGTTGTAATTAAGAGCAAAAGAAAACTTGAAAGGAATATGAATCCACCAGAGAGTTTTCCAGACAGCTCCACCTGCTACTTCTCCAGCCCAGAAAAACAAAGCCCAGAGGACTTGTCTGATGGGAGTGGGGTCCAGCTGAAATTTGGAAATCTACCAGCTTCTTCCATCAGATCATCAGATGCTACCACTAAAAGTGCAATGGGCATGTGTCCTGTCCCCGTGGACAGGTGGGCACCCCCTGCACCCTGGCTTTGGGCAGGCACAGCCAAGCCCAGAATTACTGGCAGTAAAAGGTGAGTACGTTTTCCTGGTTTCCTCGGATCAGGATGACCGGAGGTCTGAGGTCCTGGGACAGCGTCTCCAGCCAGGCCATGTAGAGCGAGCTCGGGCACTTCCCCTTCCTCCCTATGGGCAAGGTGCTGTGGGGCAGGAAGAAGCAGCAGATGGGGAATTACTAAGGGGCCTTCCCCACACGGCCCAGTTCCTGGTTTGCTTTCTGAACAGTGTCTCCGTTTATTGGCCCCTTCAGAGCTCTTTCTTCCCAGCCACCCTAAGAATGACCCGCTGCTCTCCTTGAAAGCATGACCTGAAATGTACCTTCAGCCGCAAAGCATTTCTTTTCTCTATTATTTTTTTTTTTGGCCGCGCCCCACAGCTTGTAGGATCTTAGTTCCATGACCAGATATCGAACCTGAGCCCTGGCAGTGAAAGCGCTGAGTCCTAACCACTGGACCGCCAGGGAACTCCCACAACGCGTTACTAAACAAAGCCATGGCCTGTAAGGTCCCCATGATCTGGTCCCCACCAGCCTCCACAACGTCACCTCCCACCACCCGCAGCCTCGCTCACACCCCTACGGCCACAGACGCTTCCTTTCCACTCCTGTAGAAAATGGCAAGCTTGTTCCTGCCCCAGGGCCTTGGCATGTGACATTCTTTCCACCCAGAAGGCAGTGGCCCCAGCTCGTCACCGGGTTGGCTCCTTCGATTCCCTCAGGTCTTGGCTCAAGGGCACCTCCTTCTCTGATCACCCTCTTCGACCCCATCTTCCCATCCCTCTTTATCATGTCACCCTGTTTCATTATCTTCATAGCACTTCACACTCTCAAATCCTATTTTTATTTATTTGTGTGTTGTCTGTCTCCCCCCCACTAGAATGTATGTTCGCTCACGAGTAGGCTGGGTCTGTCTTATCCGCCTGTGCCTAGAACACAGTCTGACACAGTGAGGTTGTATGCCACTCATCCGGCCATTCAGGTCATGCCAGCCTCGCCTCTCCAGCTACACACCTGCCTGTGGCCACAACAAAGTGATATGTTCACGTGTTTCAGCTGAGCGTCCTGGTCCTGCTCCCTGCCCCGTAGGTAAGGCCCTGGGAGCAGGACTCCGTTGTCGCCTGGGGAGGGCCCCTTGTCTGAACTGCAGTGCTGTGCAAATAACAACATGCCCTGGGAATGCTCTTCAGCCACATTTCCACAGCTATGTTGGGAAGTGACTTTTCTACCACACTGAGATTCCAAAGACGCATGGTGATGCCTGCAGCCATCCTGCTTTTGGCTCTTGGGACGTGGCAGCATCGCAGCTGCCAGCTGGCGTTACGTGAAGCTGGGGCACCGGCACCTTACGTGGGACTGCACTTTGTTTTCCCAAAGTACATCCACAGGTACTATTTCATCTGAACCTCAGAACCACCCTGGGGAACAGCTGAGGGCACTGGGCAGAAAGGAGGGTGCTGTGCGACACTGGGCTTCAGAGCCTGGCTCTGGGGTCAGAGAAGCTGTAGGAGTCACGGCTTTGCCACTTCCTCAGCCACGTGGCTTTGACAAATGGCTCACTGGCCCTGAGCCTCGGTTTTCTCTTCCCCGAAGTGAGAACACACATGCCTCCTTCATGGACGCTTGTAAGCTCTAACGAAAACCCAACTCAGGAAGGGTGCTGCACAATAATGCTCTCACAGAGTAAGCACTTCACAGTGTCAGCAGTACTGTCACCACGTATTACTATTTACCAGCTCGAGATGACCAGCCAGTGAGTGGCAGAGCTGGGACTTGACCCGAGGTCCTGGGATCTTTCCATCCTAGCGGCCCCTGCTCACTGCAACTCCCACCTCCACTGAGAAGGTGAATTGAGGTGCCTAAACAGCTGTCCCTTATTTAAAATTCCATCCTCAAAGCTTCACTTGCCACAAACACTATCCTCCCTTAAAAAGCAAGGTCCCCAGGATTGGGGAACCCGGTGGGAACAAGGACATTCCATTAAGCCAGTGTCACTTTAGTTAGTAGACTGTGTTTGTGTTTGCCTGGTGCCTTTCCAGGGAAAAGGGAAGTGGGAATATGGAAAGCAAACTTTCATGATTTAACAGTTACGCTAAAGGCTGGAAATGCCCTCCGGGAACTTCTACATCATTTTCCGGGACTGAATTCAGAAACTTCAAAGACCACGAGGGGACTGGTGGCTGCGTTATCCAGGGCAGGGGACTCCCATAGCTCCTGCTGTGGCCTTTCCCTCCCCGAGAGGACCCTGTGCACCTGTCCATGCTACTGATTCCCTAGGCAATCTCCCCCAGTGCCAGCCAATGACACACTCTATTTATGTTCACAGGATGTGTGTGCTGTAAGCTACTCATCTTTAGAAATAAAGCTGCTCCAGAACAAAGGAGCTTTTTGTTTAGAACTGCATCTCTTAGCCACAAAGAAAGGCAGCCTTGGATCAAACTTAGATGCGGAGAGATAACCGTGCTTCAGAATCAGCATCTCAGGCTTCAAAACCCAGTTGCCACTTGAGAGCTGTGAGATCCCGGCAGGTGCTGAATTTCTCTGAGACTCAGTTTCCTCATCTCCTAAGTGTGTGCGCTGCGGAGGGGATGGGGGTAAAATAGAACCACTTCATAGAGTTTTGGAAATTCATAAGGCCCAGTGGGTTGGGATTTTGAGATTAGCAGATACAAAGTATTATATGTAGAATGGATAAACAACAAGGTCCTACTGTATATAGCACAGGGAACTATATTCAATATCCTGTGATAGGAACTTCCCTGGTGGTCCAGTGGTTAAGGCTTCCCCTTCCAGTGCAGGGGGTGTGGGTTCAATCTCTGGTCGGGGAGCTAAGATCCCACACGTCTCGTGGCCAAAAAGCAAAACATAAAACAGAAGCAATACTGTAACAAATTCAATAAAGACTTTAAAAATGGTCCACATCAAAAAAAAAAACTTAAAAAAAATAGCCTATGATAAACCATAATGGAAAAGAATATGAAAAAGAATGTATATATATATATGTATAATGTAATCACTTTGCTGTAGAGCAGAAATTAACACAACATTGTAAATCAACTATACTTCAAAATAATTGTTTAAAAATAAAAAAATAAAATTAATAAGGCCCAATGCCTTGAGTGTCATAGAGGCTCAACCGATAAAATGCAATGTTGATTACTATTATTTTGACTACTACTATTTGGCTTTGAGGAGGGAGCCTCTATAGAAGAAAGAGGGGTCTAGACCCAAAAGTTATGCCAGAAGTAGGTTGTTAGTGTGGTCAAAGGTTGTTGGGCTGGTTACAAGGCTGCTTTACCAGCAGCGCAGGTTAAGCTGAGCTCAAATGTTATTCAGATAAACTGCTGATTAGCAGACGGCAAACAAGACAGTTCTGCCTCAAAGGTGCTCCAGAAAAGAGTCCACGTGCGCTCTCTGACATGCTGGAAAATGTGATTTTTGTCATTTCATGGAGGCTTGGGAGGGTTTTTTCATTCTTAGAATTTCTGGGAAATGCAGGCTCCTGGGCCCCACCCCAGGCCCTGATCTGGAAGGAATTGAGGAATTTGCCGTTTTCCACGGTCTCCCAGTGGTTCTGATGAAGGTGACCCTCAGAGTGAACTTTTTACGGGCACGTCTCCGGGTTGGAGACTGAGCAGTGCAGCTGCTGCGCCCTCCCAGTGGAGCTGGCTTGACAGCCAGGGCCCCTTTGGGCAACAGCTGCGGCTGCCGCCATGGGGTGGGACGCTGTGTGCAGGCCTCTCCTCTAAGGTGACTGGACTCCTGATTATTTGTATCAGCCAATCCCACAAAGACTGGGGGGTGGGGGATCCAGGGCATGGAGGAGTGGGAAGGGAGAGGTGCCAGCAGGTAGTCACCTCCCTGGATGAAATTCCTCATCTTACTGCTTGAGAGATGGACTCATTGTAGTGGCGAATAAACTTAGAATCATAGCATGTTAGCCGTGAAAAAGAATCTTGGAAATAATTTAGTTTAACTCTTCTCTATAATCAGGGAAACTGAGTCTCAGAGAAGGAGGGTTACCTGCCCAAGGCCACACAGTGGGCTGGCCAATGGCAGAGACAAAACGCAAATCTGTTTTGGAGGTGGCACTCAGGAAGAGGTGGTTTGGCACACCCACACCCCCTGGCTGGCACACAACAGGTACCACACCCAGGGAAAGTCGGGGAGCCATCCCAGGATGAAGCCATTGCCACCGTCTTGCCATCTGACCCAGTCAACAGCCAGGCTAACCTGGCCCTAGAAACATTTTCTGCAAGATGTTAGCCAGAGGCTTGGAGATAAACTCACTTTCCTTATACCACAGTCCCCACATCAAAGGCAACATGAAGCACTTTCTTTGTACAAAAAAATGATCTTCCTAAAAGCTCCAGGAAGCATGGCTTCATAGAGCCATCTTCGTGGGCAGCCACCTGTGCATTCACAAAGCCCCCCAGTGAGAAGGGTCCCAGGCTGGGCGTCATGCTCTGCTGTCACTATCTTGACATTCTTAATCACTTTTGAACAAGGCACCCCACCTTTTCATTGTGCGCGGGGCCCTGGAAATCGTGTGCTCCACCTTGATTTCCGGTACAAACAGGTTCCACAGGTTTCCCAGCTGCCCTGTGGAATCTGGAATCCGCAGGTGGCTCACCCCAGGAAATGTCAGGTACTCTGCTTGGCAAATGCCCACATTGCCTCTTGAGCTGGGCCTTTCCCAGCCATGTTCTGCCACCCTGAGACTCCCTGTGCCTTTGTTACCTTCCCCTCATCTTCCACTCAGCCTCAGCCAATACCTGCCCTAGCGAGGCAGCTCCTAACCAGACACAAGCAGCAGCAACGGAAGCTCGAGGAGCTGACAGGCACGGAGATTGGGACAGGCACGGAGCCTGGGACAGCCAGGGATGGGGCCAGGCTCTGCTTCCACTGCCTAGACCTGGCACCAACATCAATTGGGGGTGGCCGGTGGCCAAGGAGGGCTGCGTGGTTCCCAAACAACTAGGAATCGATTTTCTTCTGGAATGAGCTGGGTCTCCTTTGTCAAGCCATGTTTGGCAGGAAAAAGCAGTGGATAAGGGGAAAGTGGTGGTGAGGGGAGTCGGTGAGACCCGGGACACTGGGGCCACAAGACCTCTGCCAGCTGGCACTCAGGCGAGGGGCATGGGGCAGATGCAGGCCCGGCCACGTGCTGAGAAACCACCCGGGCTGTGTTTACAGGAGTTTGGGGCCCTACATCCTCACAGGGGAAGGCTTGGGTCCTCAGCCAGTGGCCACCCCTGCAGAGCTGACACCTTTGGGCTTGGCGACAGGCTTCTCCTTCTGCAGGGTGCTACTTACATGATGACCAGAGCAGCATCCCGGGAGTAATCCAGCAGAATCTCGTTCAGCCTCACCTGCCGAAGGGACTGGGCGAGGAAAAGCCATGTGGTCACTTTCCATGTCTGATGAGCGATCCCGGCCAAGCCCAGGGGCCTCTTTGAACATCTCAAACCAGGTGTGTGAACTGTTGCCCCTAAGTTATTATAGACTCTCCCACCCCCGAGAAGGTAAGTGAATGCCAAGCTCACCTCCTGGAGAAGCCCCCTGGGTGTTTCCTTCCTGACTTTATTACCATGAGCAGCGGGATCATGGCAGGGAAGAGCCCCTCACATGGCTGGGAAAGCTGGGTTCAAATCTCAGCCCTGAGAGTTCCTGGCAGAGAGCCTGAGCAGGTAACTCACCTCCCTGAGCGTCACTGTCCACAGCTGTGCAATGGGTACAACAGTGCCCTCTCCTGGGGAATTTGGGGAGGCCTGAGGGAGATAATCTATGCAAAATCTCCAGGCCAAGGGGAAGCACTTGATAAGGTGGACTTGGAGCAGGGGTGGAGCTGCTCCAACTCTCCCATAACAGAGTAGGCAAGAGCCTTCTGTGGACACGATGCTTTACTCAGCGTTTTCCAAGGAGCTGGGCAGCTGTGGGAGGGTCTGGGGCCTCAGGGCTGCTGGGTCAGGGAATTCCCCAAAGCTGGAGGGGGTGCTGGGTTGTGTGGGGCTCCCTTCCACCCCAAGACCTGTCTCCAAATTGTTCGGAAACGACTGACACTCAGGGTCTCATAGTGGACGGACACCCCATGTGAGAGAATGGAAAACCGAGGGGAAGTGAGTTCACCAAAATGTCACACGGTCGGCATTTTGGGTGGAATCATCCCTCGTTGTGGACCTGTCCGGTGAGTTGGAGGATGTTTAGCAGCATCCAGGCCTCTACTCGCTAAATGACAGTAGCAATCCCGCCCCCCTCCGAGGTGACAGCCAAAAATGTCTCCAGAAGTCACCAAATGTCACACTGCCTCTCAGAACCACTGACCCAGAGCATACAGGGAGCAGAACTGTGGTCCCCAGGCCCCCAACTGCTCACCCCACCTAAAAATGGCCTTGGCAGCTACCACTCTCCTTTAGGCCCTATCAGCGTCCTGAAGATGCTGCCTGGGAGGCGGGGTGGGGTCTACAGCTAAGGGGAGAAGATCAGCCAGGTTTGTTGGCCCACAGGACAAATTTTGCCTTGACCTTCACCACCCGCCTTATGCATCCCTTCCTGCACACATGGAGGAACAGGGGAGGGGAGGGAGAAGGACTCCGGGCAGTCCACTGCCACGGCCAGTGGGCGGTGACTCAAAATGGGCAGGGGGACCAGGCTCCCACGCCAAGGAGACTCCGAGATCAACCACTGGGTCACCTGTCATACAAGCCGAGCATGTATGGCTTGAGGACACCTCAGAGGCTTGGGGCAGGGAGAGTAGAATCGAGGGTCGGGGAGGGGGTTAAGGAAGCCCAAGACAGATGGGGCACAGGTGCTGACCCAAGGGAGCCCCTGGACCCCCACCCCACCCCAGCAAGGCCCTTCTCTCTCCTGCACCTTGATTCTATTCTTGTTAATCTCCTCATCCGAGATCTTCCAGGGGCAGTCCCGTCTCATCTCGGTGACCGTGGCCTCGTCTTTGAAACCATCATTCAGGCGGAAGGGCGCAATCATGTCCTCAAACCGCTTGGTGCTGGGGACAGAGAGAACAAGTGAGACTGGGTGAGATGCCCGTTTCCAGGGGAACCAGGTCTTCAGAGGGAGATGGAAGTGGGTGTCACGGGGACATACATTTCAGGCTGAAACCCATTCTGACGTTGCCTTTTACATCAAAGCAGCCTCTGTGTTGAATTCAGCGCTGACGGGTGGGTCTGACTTTCAACAGAACTTCCACAAGTCGTCCACGAAGACCAACCTGTGATCCACCTTCATCCACCTGTCCATCCCCCAGGTATTTACTGAGCACTATTCTGTGTCAGGCTCTGTGCTACACAACAGTGAACAAACCAGACAACATACCCCATCCTCACAGAGCTCACGGTCTGCCGGGCAACAAATAAGCAAATAAATACAGATTGGAAGTATTATGAAGGCACAAACTGAGTACCGGGATGGGGACTAATTGGGCAGGAAGACCTCCCTGGACTCAAGGATGCCCGTCCTTCTGAAACCAGCTATGCACAGGGCAGGGGGTGCTGGAGCAAACAGAACTGAAGGTACAAAGGCCCTGAGGCAGAAGCATGCTTGGGCTGTTTGAAGAGCAGCGAAGGAACCCACGTGTCCGGAGCAAGGCAAGTGCGAGGGAGAATGGGATGCCAACCAGTGTAAGTCAGGTAAAGGAGAAAGAGCCAGCAAAGGATACTTAAGAAGGACCACAGAGGTAGGTGGGAACCAGGAGAGGGTGGCGTCTTAGAAGCCAAAAGAAGGACTGTTTCAAGAAGGATCACTGTGTCAAATGCCGCTGAGAGGCAGAGAAAGATGAGGACAGCAGTGGGCTCTGTGGATCTGGTGGTGCGGAGGTCACGGCTGAGGCTGGAGAGAGTGATTTCAGTGGAGCAGTGGGAGGGCAGCCAGACTGGAGTGAGCTGGAGAAGGAGGGATGGGGAGGAAGAGGCCACAAAGAGTGTAGCATCACTTTGGAGAAGGTTGGCTGTGCAAGGGAGGAGAGAAATGGTCCCAGAGGTGGAGGCAGATGCAGGGGCAAAGCGGGGCTTAAAGACAATATGTGCTGGATGGGGTCTGCATGCTGGCTTGCGCTATCCTCTCCACTGAGGAAGGTCTTCCCCCATCTCTGTTCACGGCCTTCTCAAGGCTCTGCTCCTCCACCAGCAGAGACGACCCTATCCTCCTGTGCATTCTGGTCCCTGTCTGCAGCATTCTGATGGCTCCTGATGTCCTCCCTACACCTAAGCCGGGGTAAACCCTGCAGGGCAGGGCTGCAATGTACTCATCTCTGCCCCTGCAGCTCAAGCACAGCCCTGAGAGAATGGGAGAGTCAGTATATCCATCACTATTAAATAGTTCCTTTCTTCTCTTCTTGATTTCCTTCCCTCTCTAGGTAAACAAGGGCTAAAGAGGTCAGGACAGACCTTACTTTATTGAGAAGACAGAGTCCTGGAAAACCTCACGTAGACAGGTTGACATAAAGCAATCCTATTGTAAGTGTCTTCTTTTAAGAATATAAAATTGAATTATTAGGAGAATAAATCATCCCTTCTGGCCCCACAATTGAGCCCTGATACAAATTCACACAGGAGTTTGCTTAAAGTCCGCCCACTTGCCATTGCATGGGCAGGCAGGGGGAGTGGTCCCTCAGACCATTCGACATCTTCCCCCCTCCAAGTGCCAGTGGGTTAATATAACATCAGGGGCCGCAGCTGCCGTGTTTCTGCCTCAGGGCCTTTGCACCTTCTGTTCTGTTTGCTCCAGCATCCCTCAGCCCCGTGGAGGTGACGTGCCTCTGCCATGGCCCCTGCAGAAGGAGGTACCCTCTAGCTGTGTATTTCAGGGCATATGATTCTACCATTCCTGGCCACAGCCAACTGGACCAAAGGTAGCCAAGAAATAGGCCTTCCAGTGGCCTTTACCTTAGCTTGGCAGGAAGGGATGAGCTGGGCCAGTCACAGTCCCTTTTTTAGGCACTTAAATTAAGCAATGCCCAGAGAAGGAAGGAGGCAGCTTGTAGCGGATTGGGACTGCAGGGAAAGTTCGAGATGCAGAAAGAGCTCGGAAGCTACAAGCAGGCAGAAGCCACAAATCCAGCATTGACTGATCATCGACTCTGGGCTGGGCGCCAAGTTAAGCATGTTACCCGGATTGTCTAAGACAGTGGTTTTCAAAGTGAGGTGCCTGCACCAGCACCGGACAGCTTGTTATAATAGCATATTCTCAGGCCTTACCCCAGACTTATTAACTCAGAAACTTTATTTTTTAATTTTTTAAATTTTTTTATTTTACAGAATTTACTACAAAACACCATAAAAACTGCCTTCACTTAAGCTCTCTCTCCCCGTATCCGGCGAGCCAACTGGATGTCTCTGGGCGTGATGGTGACTTTCTTAGCGCAGATGGCACACAGATTGGTATCTTCAAATAAACCGACCAGGTACGCTTCACTAGCCTCCTGAAGCAAACCAATGGCGGCACTCTGGAACCTCAAGTCGGTGTTGAAATCCTGGGCGATCTCCCTCACCAGCCTCTGGAAAGCCAGCTTCCCGATCAGAAGCTCGGTGGATTTCTGGTAACGACGGATTTCTCGAAGCGCAACGGTCCGGGGTCTGTAGCGATGAGGTTTTTTCACCCCGCCGGTAGAGGGGGCGCTTCTCCTGGACGCTTTAGTGGCCAGCTGTTTGTGGGGCGCTTTGCCACCCGTGGACTTACAAGCAGTCTGCTTGGTTCGGGCCATTTTCTTTCACCCAATGCCTAAGTATTATGCCGCTTCTCCGACAGCCGCGCCGCTCCCGCTGCCCAGTGAAGAGCCGCAGTTGCCGAACTAACGGAAGAAGCTCCTCCGACTAACGAAGAAACCACTCTGGGTTCCAGGTGTCCCCTATACCTCCGTTTTTATACCCTCGCTTCACGCTGCGTCTCTGCGTCATAGTACCCTAATTTGCATACACCAACGACTTTTTCTATTGGCTGACGCTTTCGCCGACGCGCTGACATCCCCCGACACAAAGTTAGCCACAGCTAACTCAGAATCTTGCGGGTAGGACCCCCAAGCTGTGTTTTCACAAACCCTCCAGGTGATGCTGATGTTTGAGCACCACTGCTTTATGAAAATAATCCAGGGGTTGGAGAAAACTGAAGAAAACCAGTGTAGGTAAAATCAGCCTTTTGTGAATAGCAAGCAGCCTGGGTTCCTGAAGTGTGAAGCTGGAGACTCCCTCAGCCCCCAAGTCTGTGGGGTAGGTGTGGGGGGGTCCCTGGCAGATGAAACACCGGCTTCTGCTCGAGGGGCAGGATAGCCATGATTTGCACCAGTAAGAGCTTCAAAAACACTTGGTGTGTGAAAAGCATAAATGTGAACATTCTTCGGCTTCCCACCCAGGTATGTTTCTGGCAAAGACCACAGCTCTGATATGCAAAGGACCAGCAGGCAGGGGGAAGAAACACAAACAGAAATTAACGGCTGCACACTCGACCCTTCCTCTTTCTTTCCACGAGCCCAGTCTAGGTGGGGGCAGGGAGGACCATGTCCTTGCCCTTGGCTCACCAGAGAAAGGACTGACCCTTCTGCCTGGAACCCCCAACACAGAAAACTCACTGCTCAGCCCGCGGCTTCTGGTTGATGTCGGGAAGGACGTGAACTTCGTGGAATCCTAGCCGGAACTTGCTCAGCAGAGAAATGATCCTGGGAGACGGAGATTATTATTTTTTTTAATGTATTCATTCATTCAATGAGTTTTTATTGAGCTCCTGTGGAGGATATAGCAGCAAGCAAAACAAACCCTGCCCTTGGGGAGTTTGCATTCTAACCTGGGAGGAGGGCAGACAATAAATGAATATTGATAAAGCAGGTCAGGTGATGATGAGTGACATGGGAAAGGAATTGTCCTAAGTACCTGGTGGCCACCTCTGGACTAGGGCGCCTCACATTTTAATGTCTGAGCACCTGCTGGGGATTGTGTTACAGTGCAGATTCTGATCCAGCTGGTCTGGGCTGGGACCTGGGATTCTGCATTTCTCACCAGCTCCCAGGTTATGTGAGGCCTGCTGGTTCACTGGCCACACTTTGAGAAGGAAGTGTCTAAGGGATGGGAGGTGAACTGCAGGAAACTCCTCAGGTGGCTGAGGAAACAGATAACACACATGAACTAAGTACAGATCCAGGAGCAGCAAGCCAGATGGCCCTGACTTTGCATCCACAGGGAAGAGATGCCAACTGTGGTTTGCAGCAGTCAGGGAAGGCTTCACAGAGGAGTTGGTGATCTGGCTTGATGGTGAATGGCGGGTAAGACTTATAGGCAAAGAGGGTGTCTACACTGGAATCACCCAAGGAGCCTTCTAAACAGTACATGTGCCTCGGCCCTAGCCCGCCCATTGCATCAGAATCCCGGGGCAGGACACAGCATTCGTGATGCCCCAGGACTAGTTGGTGGGGAGTGAGCACCCCAGGAGGGGAGTCCAAATGACCAAAGACATGGGGGTGCAGGGGATGGAGTGGGAGCAGCGAGGGGCTGCCTGGGATGGTGTGGAGCATGCTAGGGGACAAAAAGGAGATAAGCCCGAAGGAGCAGGCTGGGGCCCAGCTGTCAAGCCACTGCTGGTCCCTGAACTTGGGAGTGAACTTAGGAATGCAGAGCTGTGGGCGAACATCTTGGTGTGCAGTGCTGGTTGGCAGGCCTGGGCAGGGCCTGGGTGGAGGCAGTCATGAGGAAGGCAGAGGACGTGGCCTGGTCAAGAGTCAGCTGCGAGGCAGAGGAGATTTCACACCCTTTGCTTGAAAGACATCCTGTGACCCCACAGTGCTGCAGCCTTGAACTAAACTAAACCTGCCGAACCCAGCTCTCAGCTGGAGCTGGAACAGGAAGCCGAGAGGGCAAAGCAGCCTTCGAGGTGTGTTTACCTTTTGGAGAGCACAGGGGAGCGGATGCTGCGTCTCCCAGGCAGTGCTCTCCTCTGCATTGCTGAGAAGGGCCCTCTGGTAGAGAAGTTCTCAGTGGCGGGTGAGGACAACGAGATGGGATTGCTGGTCACCCTTAACTCACGCAGTAGGTGATTCAGAAGGGGTCGTGGGGATGTGGTCCTGGCATAGGACTAAAGTGGCACAAGCCACGGGGTCCTGACCCTGGGGCGTCATGGCGGGCACTAAAGGCTGGGCAGGGTTTTCTCTCTGGTTAATTAACTGCGCGATTTGAGGCAAGCCACCCACCCCATCCTTCCCAGCCCGGCTGCACACTCCAGCAGTCCTCCATCCTACGACCTTAGACCTCACTTGACCTTGCTCTAAAGAAGCAGGTGCCCAAATCTAGGCACACATGTGCCACCTGCCCAATTCCTGCCACCTCCACACCTGTGTACCTGCCTACTATTTACTTCCTTCTCAGCTTAAGTCAACTCACATTCTTACTTAGATACATCCTGAAAGGAAATTGTCATCACAATTTAAACAGAAAACCAGCATCTCTTGCCAGAAAGATATGACCAATAAAGCCAGTAAACCAATGTCACTAAATTCTGGTGGATGCCATTTCCTGCCAAGCACTCCAGCCAGGCCTGCTTCCTCTTGTTTAGACAGAGAATCAGCCACAGAATTGGAGAATTAAGTCACTTCTCACCAAGAGATTCTTCAGAATTTTCTGCCCCTTATCCTGGCCACTGAAGTCACCTCTGGTCTCACCACGGGCAGCAACCCAAGCTTGGGGGACGTTGCCCTGAAAGATTCTAAGCTCCGCCTCATTTCTGAGGAGGAGGGGCCTTCTCCATCCTTCATTTCACACAAATCTCCTTGAGGTTTGTGGGTTTAAAATTTAACAGCTCTCCCTGTCATGGCCGGGACTAGGGCATGTGCATCTTATTAAAGGGGGACAGGACACCAAAACCATCTCTGAAATGGAGAGAAACCTGCTCCTGCCCAGAGCTTCCTCACCACGGCTGTGACCTGAGAGGGGCAAGCCCCCGGGTGCAGTGGAGGGGGTGGGCAGGCTGGGGTAGTGCTGGGGTGACACCTACTGCTCACGCACAACCCACACAGTGCCCCCCACTTACGCCTTTCTCTCCTGGTCCAGCCTGTTGATCTGGCCCCCCACGAACACGCGGGTCCTGCATTTATTCCATCTCTTCTTGCGGCCAAGGAGATAGGGGATGAGGAGGGTGAGGCCTGGCAAGGAGGGTCTCATGAGTCAAGAGGAAAATGCTCTCAGGATCCAGCCCTCTCTGAGTTCCCGCCCCGCTCTGCCACTAGCAAACCCCTTCCCCTCTTTGGACCTCAGTGTACCCACCTCTGTAATGAGTGTGCCAGACTAAACCAGGGGTGAAACACGGGGCTCTGTGGGCTGGGGTTTATTTGGCCTGCACGATGCTTTTAAATAAGTGAGCTGGCATTTAATAATTGGGATATTTCACATGTAAATCTAGATTGCTGTCACTTATCACTGTGTAATCCACAAATGACCTCACTACTCTGTGCCTCAGTTTCCTTATTTGTAAAGGGGGGTAATAATCGTTCCTACCTGGGGACTGCATTAGGTTAACCCATGCAAGCACTTAGTGTCAAGCATACAGTAAGTGCTCATTCAATACTATCTATCACATCCTATATATAATAGGATATATCTTACTGGAACAGAACATTTTCTCTGTATCTAGGACTCAATCAAGGGTGGGAACAATAAAGCTGAGAATGATATGCTTTAAGAAAAATGGGAGAGAGTGGTTTTCTTTGGGAAGTGAAGAATATCCCTACAGCTTTCCTGTGCACCAGGCCACCTCTCCCATTTATGTCATGTGTCTGTGACCCCAAGGGCCTGTCCAGTCTGAAGGTTCCACCTCATATTGACCTCAGCTGCTCCCCTAAGTCTCCCATTTTATAGTTGAAAAGCATGGGGCCAAGAGAGGGGCCCAGCCAGGCTCCTGTGAGCCCAGTGGTGGGCCCAGGGGTCCCTATTTCCCTTTGCTAGGCTCCAAGGTCCCACCAGAAGCCTTGTCAAGAGTGACCAGGAAGGGCATGCTGAGAGAGTAAGTCATAGAGGGGAGACGGCCGGGGGTGGATCCGGCGTCCTGGGGGCGCTGACCTCCATCGTCAAATAGCCAGTAGATGTCGATGGTCTTCTTTCCCTGCTCCGACTGGAAGATGGTGCTGGCCTGCTCCTCCTGCACCAGGGCCTCGGGGTCCACTGCAGGAGCAGAGGGGCAGGTCACGTGGGAGCAGAGCCCGTCCAAATACCCGAGTGTGTCTGAAACAGAGCGAGCTGCCCCGGGAGGTGGGCTTGCCGTCACCAGGGCTGTGCACGTGGTGGCCGGAAGCCCCTGCTGCAGGCATGCACTGGGGGACTGGCCCGGAGCACCGCCAATGGGCCCTCCTGATGCCGAGATGCCAGGAGCAGGGACCCAGGATGGGCAGGGCTGGGATGCGCCCCTCCCCTGCTCCCAGCTTCTGTCTCCTGGGATTCTGGTTGGCACTGGGGGGTTGGGGTCATTCTGTTAACAACTCCACTGTGCCCCTCACAGATGTGCACAGGATGCCCCCAGCTCCTGCACTGCAGGTTCCTCTGCCTGCCAGAGAATCGCTGACCCTCCCGGTTGGAGCCTGGCCAGGGGGGCCTCGGAGGGGTTGGGGCTTGGGCCCCAGAGCCCACTGGGTGGGGGTCCCACGATGCCTGGACACTGAATTCTCCAGCAGGGCTGGCAGTCTTTATCCTGCTCCCTCCCCCACCCCCCGACTCCCTGTTGCTTAATCTCAGGGGTCTCAGGCACCACTGTCACAAGCAAAAACCTCCTGCCCTTGCCCAAGTTTCCCGGTGGCCCGTCACTAGCTGCTCCCAGGGTGAGAGCGCCCTGAGCCTCTGAGTGGGTGGGACTGACCCGTGCCGGAGACAGATGGTCTGGCTCCACTGGCTCTGGCTTCCTTGCCATCCTCCACTGGGTCAAACACGGGGTTAACTGCAAAAAAGCGGGAGCTCTGTTCCCAGGCTCTCCTGCCTGGGGCTCTTCCGGGCTCCCCCTTACCCTGGGAAGAAGGTCCTGACCTCAGCTTCCACAGATCTGGCCTCTGCCTCCTTTCATGCTTCGGCCCCACCCGGCTTCCTTCTGCTGCTCAGACAGGCTACGCTCCTTCCCACCAGGCCTCAGTGGTGGGTGGCGTGGTGAGTGGTCCCTGGGCCAGGAGCCCTCTTTCCCCAGCCCTCCCCTTCTAGCCACAAGCCCCCTCCTCAGAGAGGCCCTCCTGCCCGCATGCCCTGTGTTGGCCTCCTCAGGACACCTCAGGACGCTGTCACTGCCTGAAGTGAGTCCTGGGTCCGTGCGTTTCCCGCCTGAATGTCAGCTCCTCAAGGGCAGACTTTGTTTTGCTCCCTGCTGCACGCCCAGCGCCTAGAGCAGCCTCGGTCAGGAGTGTGGCCACTGTCCTGTAAATTCTGGTTGCATAAATATTCAGTGAACTACTGCTGGGTGCCAGGCATGCCCTCGGTGACCCAGATGAACAAGACTCAGGCCAGCCTGCGGCGTTCACACCTCTCGGTTCCCTCAGCACTGCCTCCCCGTTTGTCTTCATATGCATTCTTTCTTTCACACCTCTAAAATTTACTCATTCAGATCTGCCTCTTTACATGTGACTTTACATGTAACACACATCCCTTACTCAGTGCCCCAATCCTGGTTCTGGAGACAAAAATACCCAGTTTTCATGGCCTTTCTGGGTGTGTTCTCATACTCTGTTGTCTTTACGTGACCCTCTCTCACCCCTCTTTTCCTTTTTCCTGGCTATTAGATCCTCTTTATCCCACTGGTTACAAAAGTTCTTATCGTGATTCGGGGGCCTCTGAGGTCCAGTTCTGGTTCTGGCCGCAGCTGGAAGCAAGACCTTGAGCTCGTCACATCCCCTTTCTGGACCTCGGTTTCTCCATTTAGAAACCTGATGATCTCCATCAAAAGCTGACTTTCTAGGAGTCTGTGACCTTTTATTTACTAATTTCCCCCTGTCTTCCCTGTACCACTTTAAAAAAATGGGTTCTAGAACTTCCTGATATCCTGCTCTGATTTTGATGGGGTGTCAAGAAGGTGGGGTGTGTACTCACTGTGCGCCTGCATCACCTTCGAGATGTTGAGCCCCTCACGCATCCTCATGACACACACACTGTAGTTGAAATCAAAAGCGTCGCTGGAAAGAGAGGAGGTGGGGTCAGCCTCCCCTTGGCCCCAGTCCCCAGCAGGCCAGGTGTCTACAGCTGACCCTGCCTCTCCCCATACCTTTCCTCCTCTCTGGGCCTCAGTCTCCCCATCTGTATAATGTGCAGGCAGGACTGGAAAGGCCCCCAGGACCTCTCTAGCTCTACTGTCTGCGGCACTATGGATCCTACAGACCCTGTACTTGGGGAAAACTGAGTCAGGCCAGTCTTAGGGCCAGGCCCTGTCCTCCTGATACATGCAGCTACTCCTCACAACTCTGCCAGCAGAGGTGGGGATGGGAATTACCCTCTCCATTTGACAGATGCAAAACCCGAGTTTTAGGGAGTAACTTGCCCATGACACACACTAAGGAAGTGGCCAACTGGGATTAGAATTAAATAGCTGAGGCTGGAAACCCTGAGGACAGGTATGCACATAAGAATGGCCTCGCTCATGAAGACATCAATAGGTTGTCTATATAAATGTCTACAAGGCTCCTACCCCACAAGTATATTTACTGCCTGGTTGACACAGTGTCCAAGAGTCCACCATTAGGGCTAATCTAATAGGATAAGCACTGCCCTCTCTGGACTCCTTTAATTACACATCACTGGGACAGGGGCCTTTCAGGCCCCAGCAATTTGGAGTTTCGGCATGCTGAAGCTGGGGGTTCCTGAAAAGCAAGTATACACCGCCTCCTGTTGTAATTTTGTTAGAGGCAGTGAGATGTACTGCTCAGAGTCATACAGCTGGTTCACAGCAGACCTGGAAGCAGGGCCCAGGTCCCCAACACTCAGCCTCATGTTCTTTAAATGCTCCTGAACACTGCCTCTCTGTACCACGTCAGTGCAGAAAACAACTCAGGTAGGCATTTTCTGGACCTTGCACAGCAAGAACTGAAGGAGAAAGAGTTTGGAGTTAACCCTAAAATCCCTAGGGAGTTTATCCCCCTGGTCCCATCTCCCAAGCTTGTCACCTCCTTGGAGGCCTGGTTTCAGATGTACCACCTCACAGCTTGAGAGCTGGCCATCTGCAGGTCTTCTGCAGCCTCCAGGTGGACACAAGATTTTCACCTAAAAACCCACATTTTCATCTTCTCTGAAAAACTAGATCTAGCAACACCGGGCCCACATTTCTGCTTGGGCACAATTAGCTGGAGCCAAATAGCAGCTGTTCTCTCCAGTTTGCCACAATCCCCACTGCTCCCTAATGCCCACCCTGAGCCCACTTCACTGTGTTACCTGCCTGTTTCTGCTGATCTTGGTGTCTATGACTCACAGGTCAGAGTGGGGAACCCTCAGACTGTCTTTTTCTTCCTCAGCTTCGAACCAGTGGACTCAGCTTCTTACAGCACCCACTGCTTCCCCCTCTACTTCCCAAGGCCCAGGAAACTCCAAAGGCCCAAATTGAGAGACCACAGGCTCTGCCTCCCTCATGCCCTCACTCACTGCAGGATGCCGATGTAGTCTTCCACTGTGGCCGGGTGAGCCGACTGCCAGTTCTTCTTGAACCCGACCACCAGAATGTTGGGCTTCATCCTCCCGAGACCTGCAGCCTGCCGGGGGTGGGGGGGAGCGGGGAGGGGATGAGGTGAGGAACCAGGCCGCAGGCCCCACAGGGCTCTGTTCTGTGACTAGGGTGGGGCTCCGTCTCAGCCCCAGCTGTCCTCTCTGCCATGTCATGGGGGCTTAGGAAACACATCTGCCAGTTCAGGGTCCTGTTTGCCTGGACACACCCACGAGACAGGTGAAGCTACAGCCAGAGTTATTCCCCTGCGGCCTCTCCAAGCCGGTGCCAGCGGCTGGACTGTCACATAAGTTCTGGATTATCCCAGCTCCAGCTTCTCTAGTAAATTATTTCTTATAAAAAGGGACTTGAATTTGGATGTCAATCTTGGAGTATCCCTGGGTCATCTAATCCTTACATCTCTTATATTTCTCTTTTTTTTCATGTTAAAATTTTTTTTTAACTTTTTGAGGTGAAACTTATATAACAGAAAATCAACCATTTAAAAGTATAATTCAGTGGCGCTTAGTATACTTAAAATATTGTGCAATCATAACTTCTACCTACTCTCCAAATATTTTTATAATCCCAAAAGGAGACCTCGTATGCTCTTTTTTTTAATTTTGAGAAATATTGAAAAGGATTCCCCTATGTTGACTCAGAATTAACAACTGTTATTTTATTCATGCATCCCATTACAAATGATAAAATTGAACAGTAAAATGAATTGCCCAGTGGAATGTTCTAGAACTTGATCTGACTGGTGGTTTCACAGCACTGAGCAGTGTCTGCATATGTAAACATTTATCAAACTATACACTTTTTCAGTTTGCTGAAAATTATATATGTAAATTATATCTCAAAAAAACCAAAATCACAAAATGTGTCATCAGCTCCCACAGGCCTCCAAAGCAGTTTCCCCAGGCCCTGGGCACTTTGAGAAAGTGCCCTGAATCAGCACATCTGGAAAGGCAAGAAAGGCGGGACTCCTGTTGCAGCAAAAGGGGCTTCAACTAGCCCCTCACGGCATCCCACCTTCCAGGTCGTCACACCAACTAATAAGTCCTGTGAGGAAGCCCCGGGCCCGCACACCTGCATGAGAATCTGGACACCACTGCGGAGGTCCTCAGCGATGACATCGGAGTAGAAGGCCTTGATCTTCCTCTTGTTCAGCCACTTGGTGTGCCCATTGGCGATGAGCCGGAGCTCAGGCATCCTCTGTTTGCGGGGTCCCTGGGGGGGACAGGGGCAGGTGACATCAGGGGTGGCCTTCATCCTCTGGCCTGAGACTCAGCCCCTCTCCTGCCCTGGAGGCTCTCCCCTGAGCTCATTGCTGGTTCTCCATTATGGAATTAGGGGAGGAAAAGCAGAGGAGGAGGGAGAGGGAGGGGTGGAAGGAAGATGGAAGGAGCAGGTGAGAGGCAGGACAGTGTGGGCAAGCCAGGGAGAGGGATGGGGGAGGGAGAGAACCTGCCCAGGGCACCACGGCCCCTCCTGCTGCCCCCAGGGGTGGACCTGGTGCCCAGGGGCTCCTCCAGGAGTACAGCCCCACCCCCCTGCAGGGGGCACTCACAATGAGCACGTGGCCGCAGATCATCAAGCTGAGATTCCGGGTGAAGGTGCCCACAAAGTCCACCAGGGCTGGGCGGAAGTTGGGGGGCCCCGTGAGCACCAGGCACTGGGGGCTGAGGAGGGGAAGGGAAAAGGGTGTGAGCTGTCAGGACAGAGCTGAGGGTCTGGATGCCAAATACAGGTGCCCCTGGAGTTCTACCACCTCCCAGGACTCCCTTCCTAGGACAGGTGAACCACCCTGTGGTCTTCCCATCTCTGATTCCTTTCCAGCTCTCTTGGTGGCCACCACACTGGGTGCCCCTTTTCCTTCCTGCTCAGGCCACCAAATGCTGCATGTGGGCAAACCACCCTCTTGCTGCTCCATCTGGTGCTCCTGCCCTGCCCAGCCCAGCAGGGTGTGAAAAGAATAAAGACTGGGAGTGGGGAGGCCCATCACTTATGAGATCACTGTGTCACTGGGTGGGTGAGTCAGCCTCTGGGTCAAGAGGCAGCCAAGGGTCATGGTCAAGGGCCACTACCAGACAGCTGGAGCCAGACAAAATTGGCCACTCACCAGCTGTGTGACCCGGCACTAGTTATTTAACCTCTCTGGGCCTCAGTGTTCTCATCTGTGAAAGTGGTTAGTAACTTCATATACCTCAGAGGGTTGTGGTGAGGCTATGTAAGGCACTTTGAGCAGTAATGCAACATAGATACATCCGATTATTAACATGGTGATCTGATGGGAAGGGGTTCCTGGGTGCACACTTTTCCTCACTAAAGAGGGGAATCAGCTTCGAAGGATACTTGGGAGAGGCTCATCACAGTCAGTCCCATGATCACAACACCAGAGCACCCCTACAAACACAGGTGGCCCTGTGTATCCGCATCCACAGATTCAACCAAGGGTGGTGATTGAATCTGTGGATGTGGAACCACGGATACTGAGGGCCAACTATGCTAGGCTTTTTATATAAGGGACTTCAGCATCTGAGGATATTGGTATCTGGGGGGTGGGGGTGGGGAGGTGGGGCTGGAACCAATTCCCCGCAGATACCGAGGGACGACTGTATTGCCCTTTGCATTTGTATTGCCCAGAGCATATTCCGTTGTGGAAACTTAGGTACACAGAAGTCACTAGACTTGCTTGGTCCCCACTGGGCAGTGTCAGCCCCAGTCTCCTGACTGCTGGGCAGTGCTCCTCCACCCTGTTTCCTCTCTGCAAGGGGACCGTGCCCATCATGAGTCTGCTGGTCAGGTGACAGGCCTTGGCCTGGAGCCTCCTGGAGCAGGGTCACAGCCAGCCCTGCATCCCAGGCATCCCCAAGGCTGCACTCACCGATAGTTCTTGATGTGGTCCTCCACCTCGTTGAGACCCACCGAGTAGCTCAGGGCCAGGTTGTAGGTGCCAGCCTGTACCGAGGAGCCCCAGTTCACCTCTGAGGGGTGTGTGCAAGGTTAGAAGTCATGGGAGAAACCAGACATACATATGTTGACCTTCTTCAGGAACCAAGCACCGTGGGAGCAGGTAGACAGCCTGTAGATCTGTTCCTAATGTTTGCACATGCAATATGGCTACGCATTTAAAAGTTATGCATCAAGCTATTGACTCTACAAAATATTCTCCTCCCTTGACGAAAAGATCTTCACAATGACCTGGAAGGCCGGGTTCTACTTTAGAGTGCTAGGCTTTCCTGGCATTCTGCATCCCACCCCCAGATTGCTGTCACCCTGGGAGCCTTGCCTGCATGCGTGCAGACATCCCTGCCCACACGTCCCGGCTTTGACTGGCTGCCCCTCAGTCAGTCAGCCCTCGGTCTGGTGTGCACACCAGTGGGCCGGCCACTCTCAGGAGGATGGACCTGGGCAGGCAATGTCAGGTCCTGCGTGTCCGGGGGGTGGTCTAGAGGTAGAGGTGTGGGCTCTGAGTGGGCACACTCCCAGGGGCTCCTCAACCCGTGGGAAGGGATGAGGCTGGAGCACCAGAGGGGGCCCTTGAGAGCACAGTGCCTGAGGCAGGCCCTCCGGCTGAGCTGACAGGCAGGATGGCTTGGCAGCCTCAGGGCGAGAAGGGACACGTGACCCCCTGGACAGCCTGCGACCGCACACCTGGCTTCTTGTAGATCACATAGAGCAGGAGGAAGAGGACCACACCGATGGAGATGAGGGCCGCCCACCAGGTGAGAAGGAACATGATGACCACAGAGATGATCGCCCCAAACAACGCCGCCCACTTGCTGTAGTATCGGAATGAGGGTCTCCACCCTGGGCAGGGGGCACAGGGCAGGACGTATGCTCAGTACTCCGGAGCCTCCTCCTGGGCCAGCATAGCTGGGCAGGGCCTGGGTGGCAATGCCCACAGTGCCCAGGGCTGGGGTCCCAGTCTGTGCCCACCCACCCACCCTGCTTCCTGGAGCTGGGCTTGGAGCCTCTGGTAGGGCCACACACACACCTTGGCTGGCATCCTGCCGTGTGAACATGCTACACCAAGGGGGAGGTGTCCAGCTCTGGCCAAATATGGCCACAGGACATCCAATGTCACAGCAGTGCTGGTTTCCGGGTCTCGCACAGAGCCAAGGGGGTGAGATGGAGGGGAAGGACATGATTCTGCCTAGCCCCACACTTGCAGGCCATGCCAGGGCCTCCACTAGTGACAGCCGCTCCACGGCACAACTCCAGGGCACCGTGGTCCATGGTCTAGGGAAAAGGTGGCCCCAGGACCAGCCCATCGGCGATTTGGGGCTAACTAGAAAAAGTCTTCCTTGAGACTCTTTACTGCCATCTGCCAGAAAATTTTTGTAATAAACATACAAATCTATAACATCTATGAGTGGCACCCCCTGGAGTTGGGCAACGTGCAACCTGCAGCCACCCCATCTGCGACTGACGATTCTGTTCCCTCTCTGGGGAGTCAGACTCCTGACTCCCTTAAAACTGGTGTAGGAATGCCCTAGAAAAGTCCCTGCATACTGTAAACAGTACATGAATCCATGTATAGTGTACATTGTAAGTGCTTGATAAAGGATAGCTGTTATTATTGTTATTATATGAATGGTCCCTTTAATTGATTTCAATTTGAGAGGTGACCTTGGTCTGCCCACCTGCATCCATGCCTTCCACTCTCTCCTCCATACCCCAGCCCCAGGTGCCTCCTCCCATGAGGGGGGAGGGTCTTGCTTACCAGGTGAGTTGGTGATGGAGGCGTGGAAGCAGCTGAAGTTGATGAGGGCATAGGAGCACAGGAAGAAGTTGGAGATGATGGGGGCGATGGTGTTGAGCTCAGCTTCAGGGACCCAAGGGAGAGAGGAATCAGTCTACTGGGCAACTCCACCAAGGAGTCATTGGTACCCTCCCTCTCAGGATAAGGGGACCCCAGATGGGCCACCGAGGCTCAGTGAGTCTCAACTTTCTCATCTGTGAAATGGGTCCATCATTTTGTGAATCTCAAAGTCCAGTGTTTTGTAAACTGTAAACTGCCGGCTCTAAAGAGGATGGAGAGCAGTGTGAGGGTAGATCCCATCAGGCTACGGGATGGCCAAGAACAGTGGCTATCACACTTCTTTGTGTGACCACAAATTACAGTAAGAAATACGTTTTACAGTGTGACCCAAGACACATGTTCTCTATTTTATGAAACCTTGAGACTGTATCGCAGTTCCACCCACAGTGGAAACCCATTCAAGAACCAGCTCCTTCCCTTCCCTGTCTCACGAGCCCCTGCTCTGCTGCAACCCCTGGCATCCCTAGACACACTTTTGCATGTGAATCCTTGTCTCAGGGCCTGCTTCTGTGGATTCCAAAATAAGACAAACAACTCATATGTGCCAGGCCTTCTGTACATGAGTCCATTGAATTAGCACAAGAGCCTTTCCCCAGAGCATTTGAGATCATGATCCTCCATCTGAGGTACAGTCAGAACCACCCAGATAAAACGACATCAAACCCGAGGCAGGGGTGGATGGCAGGGTGAGCAGAAAACATCCAGGAACATCTGGGAATGCCAGGCCTGACTAGGTGTTTCCATTCCCTGCTTGTGGCCCCGCTGCCTCTTCATCTGGTGCAGGATCCAGGAGTATCTAGTGTCCAGAAAGTTTCCCTTGAGTGGAAGTGGCTAGACCATTGGGTTATGTCTCATGGCTTGGTGATGCCAGCCTAAGTATTAGAGCAGGGATTCAGCTGTGGCAGGAAGGTGCCCCCCAGCCTGGGGAGGTTCACCAACAGTTGATCCTGACCCCATTCCTGCATAGGGAGCAGGGACCAGGGGTCATCATGCCAAGGCATGGTGATTGCCCTTGCTTGGTAGGGCCACCTCTCTCCTAGCAAGTTCTGCCTCATTGGCTAAGTAAATCAGGAAGTACTGGGGAGTGTGCACACATGAGTGTGTGCGTATATGAATGCACGTGTGTGTGTGTGTGTGATATACACACATGGTCTCTTCCTGCCCATCTGTGACACACCCTCTATGCATTATTACTCCCATTTTTCAGATGAGGAAACCGAGGCTCTAGGAGGTGAAGTGATTTTTTCCAAGGTCACACAATTGGCATATGGCAAAGCCAGGATAGAAAGTCAATCTAATTAACTGATTAACTGGAATCTTTCTCCTAAGGCATCCCCTACCTTGGAGCCCAAGGGATCCAGCAGCTCAAGATCTGAGAAATGAGGCTGGTCTAGGTTCTACACCTACAGAGATAGTGATCCAGCTGTTTGTACCAGCTCCCGAGGAGGAATCAGTCAGCTTGTCCTGTGCTCCCAATGTGCTCCTGGGGGCTAGTTCAGACCTGGGGAGGGAGGTCCCAGCTGCCAGGACACAGGAATGCAGAGCCAGGGAAAGCATGTCGGGCCCTGTCCCCATGGCCCTCACGGCTGGCCGGGAGAGGTGGCAGCCCCGTAACCTCTCCAAGGACTCACCGATGACGATGAAGGCCACAGCAATGGCATAGGCCAGCAGGTAGCCGCGCACTGGCTCATTGTTCTTGCCATAGCCTTTGCCGAAGAAGCCGATCAGCGGGTACAGCTGGTCTATGCACAGGCACTGTGGGCACAGGACGATGGGCTCACCCCCTGGCTGGGACCTGCCCCATCCCCTCCCCTGTGGCCACCTAGACCCCAGGCCCTGCTTGCTCTCTCCGTGACCTCAGCAGGGCACTTCCTGAACTGGGTCCCGGCTTCTGTCTCTTGAAAGTGGACTGATCTCCTGCCCTCCCCACCTCACCATGAAGACTGAAAGGGCAAAGGGGGCTGATCACATCAGAGGGAAACTGGGAGGGGGGTTGCAAACGGGGTGCCAGGCTGCACAGAGGGAGTGAGGGGTGGGAAAGGCAGCTGCTCTTCAAAGCTTGGCACAGGAAGGGGCTGCTTCCTGCAAGCGTTTGCTTTACTAGCTCCTTTTCCTTCAGTCTAGACATCGGGTCATATGACTCCTCCAGGCCTTTGTGGCAGTCACCTGGGGCCCCCTGCACCTGGCCTCCTAGACACTCCCGCTCCCTTCCACAGCCTCACCTGGAAAACTTTGGCGGCAGAGACGAGACAGGCCAGGGCTGAGGAGAGGGTGGCCCCAAAGATGCCGGCCGTGATCAGGGGTGCGAAGCCTGACACCATGCTCATGGTCTGCAGGGACATGGGGTTCGGGCCCCCATGGTGAGGGGTGGGGCCCAGAGCCCCCACCCAGGGCACCCCAGTCCCCGCTGCAGGCAGGGGCTGAGTCTGGGAGCTGCCATCTGAGTCTGCAACCCGCACTGGGGACCCAGTGCCCACCAGGGCAGGAACTGGGCCCAGGCCCCTACCTGAAACTCTTTCCCCAAGCCTGGGGCCAGCCCCCCAAACCTTGTCTACCCCAGCCCAGTCCAGCCTCCACCCGGCCCTCCCTGCATCTGGCAGGGCTGCGCATACTTGGTAGTGGTTGATGAGGCCGTAGCGGCAGCTGTGCTGCTGGGAGCACTCGGTAAAGTTCCAGCCGTAACCACAGGCCAGCCCCTCGCAGGCGCCTGAGCCGGGGATCACCGTGTCATTCAGGATTCCGGAGGCATCTCGAACCACACAGGACCCTGAGGAGGAAGGAGGGTGTGGGGAGGCCTCCTTTCCCTCCTCTCCCCTCCCCTCCCACCCTGAAAACACCAGACACTTCTGCAGAGGGCGACATGCTGCTGATGGGCCAGCTCTTCCTTTACTTTATGATAATAATAATAATGATGATGATGATGATGATGACAACAATGATTTTAGCTACCATGCAGAAGCGCCTCCAATGTGCCAGGCCCTGTGTTAAGGACTTTAAACACTCTGGGGAAACAGGTATTACTACTACTTTTATTGTCATTGCCATTCTACAGAGGCACAGGGAGCTTAAGTGACCTAAGGTCACAGTGTCCTCCTTAAAGTGGAGAACCGATCGCAGGCCCTAAGTGGCTATGACCTGGGCCATGTCCCTTGGCCACCTGCGAGCAGCTCACCTCACGATGTGGCTATTGGGAGCAAGAGCCTGTGTGAGGATCTCAGTGAGAGGCGAGTGTCAGCAGCCCAGGCCTGGTCCGAAGCCCACCTCTACCGCTCAGGCTCTGTGACCTTGGGCAGGTCGCTTAACCTCGCTAAGCCCTTGTTTTCTCCTCCGTCAAGTGGCAGAAATGATAGTGACCAGATTAAATGCAATAAGGCATGTAAAGGGCTGGGCACATGGTGATAAGTCAGTTGCTAGAGTCATCTTCCTCCTCCTCCTCATCATTGTTTTGATCATTATTCCTGGAGTTGGAACATGACTTTTCCTATAGGATTTTCATACCATGGAATCTGTAACCTGAGGTTTGAAGGGACCAGAGGAGCCTGGGGTGATCCCCCATCTCCACCACAAACTACCCGCCAAGGTGCCCCCCAAAATAAAGTTCAAGGCTCCACTTCCTGGGGTTGCCATGTCCTCCCGGCCCAGCCATCCTTGTTAGAGAGCCAGACGGCACCCTGTGACCCCTCCAGGGTTGGCAGCTTACCAATGGTGGCCGAGATGGCGAGGTAGGAAATGGTGGTCCAGAAAATGGCCATGAGCGTTCCCTTGGGGATGGCTACAGCAGGGTCCTGGAGGAGGGAGGGAGAGAGGGCATCAGGCAGCCCCTGGGCCTCCTCCCAGGCCCTGTCTTTGTCAGGCTGAGGGTGGGGCAGCAAACACTGACCTTGATCCGCCAGAACCCCCTTCCCTGGGGCATTGAGAGGAAGGCACCTTGAGACTGAGGACCCACAGAGGGGGACAGGACAGAACCAAGGGGATGGCTGAGACCATATTCAGGGCCCTGGGAGCCCAAGGCAGAGAGAGGAACTCCAAGCAGCCCCAGGCCTGGTCCCCGAGGACACCTGGCTGACGCTTGCTCTGGGGGCTGTAAAGGGTGGGGTGAGGTGGAGGGCTCCCAAGTCAGCCTGCCTGGGGTCAAATCCAGGTGATCGCTGGGCAGCGTGCATGTCCTCCCATGCTTCAGCCCCTCCAGCCTCACAGGGATGCTGGTGAAACCAAGGAACTCCAAGCAGCCCCAGGCCTGGTCCCCGAGGACACCTGGCTGACGCTTGCTCTGGGGGCTGTAAAGGGTGGGGTGAGGTGGAGGGCTCCCAAGTCAGCCTGCCTGGGGTCAAATCCAGGTGATCGCTGGGCAGCGTGCATGTCCTCCCATGCTTCAGCCCCTCCAGCCTCACAGGGATGCTGGTGAAACCAATTAATCCTTGTCAAGCTCCTAGACCAGGGCCCAGCTCACCAGCTGGGCACACTGCGTGCAGTCACTATTATGCACCAGTTGATTTGTCTGGTTCCACAGCAATCAATATATAGACAAGCCCCAAACTCTCTCCTTCCTCTTCGAGAAAGAACTCTGCTGATGCTTTCCTGGCAGTAGTAGCAGACCTTCACAGCCACGTCATGTGCTTCATTCTTCCAGGCACTTTCTCAAACATAGCTTCCTGAGAAGTGGCTGGTGGCGAAACTGAGGCCAGGGAGCTGTGAGCAAGGCCCAGCTCACTGAGCCCCAGCGGCTCGGTCCTGACCACGCCAAGGTCCACAGCCTCAGGCCCCCCGGGGGTGCTGATCCTGGGTGGAGTAACGCAGGCTGGGATTTTTATGGCAAGTTTCCCATCCAGGCACAGACTAGCTTGGAGGGGAAGGTCACGTCAGCCATAGGAAGTAAATTCGTAAACCTGCCAGCCTTTTCTGGGCCATTCTGCTCACCGCTCAGCTGGCAGGAAGAATCACAGGTGACAGAGCTTGGAGGGACCATGACACTGTTCAAATTCATTGGCAAGTCGAAGCAAAGCTGGTCATGGTCCAGCTCTCTGCCTCAGACACTCGGAGGCCTGTGCTGGAACCCATGGTCAATCTGTAATGACCAGGCCGTGAACCTGCCCTTAAGGAGCCCTGGCCCAAGTGGAGGAGGACAGGTGGGATCCTGCCAACACAGGGCAGATGGTGCCCGCCGCAGAGAGGATCACAGTGCACTGGGGAACCAGGTTGGGGAGACACTGCCAGGAACGCCGGAAGGCCTCAGGGTGGAGGGGACGATTTATGTGGCTCTGAAGGCACCGGGGTGGGAGGAAGGGCGCGGCGGGTCAGAGAGAAGTGGGAGCAGAGCTGGAGGGAGGCTGGAGGCTCTGGAGCACCCTGGGCTGCTGAGGTCTCTGCTCTGGGGGCCCTGCAACCATGGGCCAGCCAGCCCTGCCCTGAGTCCCTGGTCCCAAGGCCGACAGACCAGGTCAACCTCCCAGCTCACCTATGGTGGGTGGAATAATGTCTCCCCAAATTCACATTTATCCAGAACCTCAGAGTATGACCTTGTTTGGGAATAGCATCTTTGCAAATGTAATTAGTTAAGATGAGGTCATACTGGATTAGGTGGGCCCTAAATCCAATGACTGGTGTCCTTGGAGAGGAGAGGACACACAGAGGAAAGAAGGCCACATGAAGACACAGGTAGAGATTGGAGGGATGAAGCTACAAGCCAAGGAATGCTCAGGATTGTTGGAAGCTACCAGAAGTTGGAAGAGGCAAGGAAGTAATCTTCCCTAGAGCCTTCAGAGGGAGCATGGCTCTACTGGCACCTTTTTTGGACTTCTGGCTTCTAGACTGTGTGAGAATAAGTTTCCGTTGTCTTCAGCCACCAAGTTTGCGGTAACGTGTTATAGCAGCCACAGGAAATGAATACACCGGGCTTCCATCCTACCCTCACGTCTTGGCGTGAAATCTCAGAGCCCAACTCACAAATCAGGCATATCTGGGTCCACATCTTGCTTATCTCTTCCTGGCTGTGTGCCTTGGAACAAACCCTTTAACCTCTCTGAGCCTCAGTGCCTCTCCCCTGCTGTCTGTGAAATAAGAAAGTAGCCTGGCATGTAGCAAGCGCCTGTAAATGTGAGCGGTTAGGGGTGGGGACTGTATTGTGACACAACCTGGGACAACACCAGCCTGGCACAGATCCCACGGCAGTCACTAGGAAGTCCCTTGACTCTGAGCACCCATCCCCCCATCAGCAAATTGAGTTAATAATGCTTTTCTTGGCCTTAGAACAGGGTGGTTGTGAAGATTAAACCAACATGAGATCATGGTCACGAGACTGCTCTGTAAGCACTAAAGGGTTGGGGGACGTAAAGGATTAACAGTAACCATGACAACTTTGTCATCACCCCTTTAGGTCTCGGCTCACCTGTCACCTTCTCAGGAGTCTCTGGTCACCTTGTGTAAATTCACACCGTGCTTCTGCACCCCTGACCCAGGGATTGCCTCCCCACCACTTCCCTGCTTGATTTTTCTCCCCATCGCTCAACCACCGTCAGGCAAACTACAGATTTTACTTATTTATTTGTTGATTGTCTCTCTCACTAGCATGTCAGCTCCATGAGGGCAGGAATTTGTGTCTCTGTTGTTTACTGCTGCATCCACAAGACACTGGCCTCAAAGCTCAAAGCAAGTGCTCAAAAAATATTGGTTGAATGATGGAGTTGCTGTGATAAAGTTGAGGTCTCTTGGTTTTAGAAACTTGAATTCCAGGCCCTCTGACACCTGTGTGTGGGACCCTGGGCAAGCCCCTGACCCTCTCTGAGCTTGGTTTGCTCCTCTGTAACATGGGGGTGATGATGGTAGAAGCTTACAGCTGTCCCACAGATATTATTTTTAAAGAAGGAGGCACCGAGCCGGCCACATGGTAAAAATGACATTGACCTTGACAACCAGCCTTTAGCACTTCCTCTGGGCTGGGCACTGTTGTAAGCACTTTATGTAAATTAGTGCGTTGAATCCTTGCTCCCTGCCCTGGGAAGCCAGGGCTGCATGAGTCCCAGTTTACAACGGGGGAAGCTGAGGTCCAGAGAGGTTTTAAGGGACTTGCATAAAGTCCCCATGAACGGGAGCTGCTCTTTGCTGAGGACTTACTGTCCCACTGGATGGGCAAGGGGCCAGATCTAGGAGAAAAGTGTCCCTTTAGGGCTTGAGGGCATTTAAGACAGAAGAAGATGCCTGCCCCTGCCCCCAGCTCTGAGACAGCTGCCTGGCCCTGATGCCTGCACACTGGGCCGGTTGGTAACCTAAGAAGCTTGATAAAGCATCTAGATAAATCCCCAGGCTATGATGATCTATAACGGGGCTGGGAGGGGAACCAGGCCACCTGAGCACAAGCCCAAGCTCTGAAGAGAACTCGGGGCAGGCAGACCAGGCCCCTGCTGGCCGCTCCCCAGAGAAGGGAGAGGAGCCAGGCAAACACGGCCTCCCTCCGATTTCCAGGTCCTGCTAGAGCCACGCTGCAATTCGAGATTGCCTCCAATGCACAATTCTTAATTCATTTAAGAAAACGCATCAAGGAGCACCTTTCGAGCAGGACTGTAGATGGAGGGTGAAGGTCCCCAGCCCAGAGCCAGGCTTCTCACTGTTCATCCCCACTTGTGTACCAGCTCCTTTGATAACCTCCCTCTGGCAAAGATTCCACTGGGTTTCTCGTCTCTCAGAGCCCAGCTTCAGCCCCACCTCCAGCCAGAAGTTTTGCTGGAGCCCCTGCCACCTCAGTCTGCACTTCTCCCCAACTTGTGCGCACTGTGCTTCTGCTCTAACACTTCCCATTTTCCACATCCCACCACTGTTCACTCAACACACAGGCACCAAGCACCTAGGACGCATCAGACCCTGAGCCGGGAATAGGGACACAGAGGTAGGCCCCAGTTCTCCAGATGCGGTGGGGCAGAGACATAAGTGGCCTGACATCACTAAATTAGGGGAACCAAGACTCTGACAAAAGGGCTGGGAGAGGTATAAGGATGGAGGCTTTAATTTGCAGGAGGAACAGAACTTTGCAAGGTAAAGAAATGAGGATAGCGAGTCCCAGGTAGAGAGCACAGCAGAGGCAAAGGTGTGGAGGAGGGACAGGGCAACAGGGGCAAAGCAGTAGATCCTCAGGGCTGGGGCAAGGGTCATGGCAACAGCAACAGTTCCCGTGGGGCTGGGGCTTCACATGCCGAGCCAAGGAGCCTGCCCACATCAAGACGACGGAGAGCCCTGAGAGGATGTGCCTGATCCCGTATGAGTTTTGGAAGGTCAAGCTGGGTCAGTCTTCCCCTTAGGCTGGGAGTCCCAGGATCGAGGGAGGAGACTAGCCCATTTGGGGGTGGCCCTCAGGCCTAGAGTGCAGTGGTGCCAATCAACAACCTCAGAATGGAGTGGGATGAATGGGATGGATTGGGGTTGGCTTGGATTGAGTCGCACAGAAGTTTAGAAGCTCTGGCCCTGGGGTCTCAGGGCTCTGCTCAGTGCCCAGTGGGACATCCTGGTAGGACAGGGCCAGGAAGCAGGAGGGCTGGGTGTCTTGCTCACCTTGAGGTCCCCGGAGATGTTGGCTCCCGCCAGGATGCCCGTGGCCGAGGGGAAGAAGATGGAAAACATCCCGAAGAAGCTGCCGTCCACACCCCGCCAGTCAGGCACCAAGTTCTGGGCAAAAATGTCCGCTGGAAAAACAAGGCCTGAGTCAGGGCCTCCTGGAAGGCCTGGGCCCCCTCTCTGGGCCCAGCCGGGCAGGCAGGAGGCTCCCATGGCAGCTCCTGGCTGTGGGGGTCGTGGGTGCCAGCCTCCCCACGTAACCGAGCAGGACCCTACGGGGCCTTCCCAGAATTGACCCCCACCCATGTCCTCTGCCTGCCTTTTGTCTGTAGATAAGCTTTAGTCAAAGAATACATTTAATCAGAGAAGTGAGAACATGCAGGAAGAAAACAGTCAAGCAAGACAAAATAATAGTAGCTTAACCATTAAACAAAGTCAAGGACTTTTAGTTCCTCCTCAAGGGCTATAGATAATATTCTGGGCCAAATCCTTTGAGCTGTTTTGCAGCTACTGAAACCCGCATCAGGTGGGAGAAGTTAACTGCGTGCTGCCCACAAGCACGTAGACCCCAGACCAGCTGGAACCAGAAGGCTGATGATGTTGACTCCCGATTACCTCACCACCAGCCAATCAGAAGAATGTCCACCAGCTGATCACACCCCCCACACCCCCCTCCCTCACTCTATCTTTATAAATCTTTCCCTGAAAGCTGTCAGGGAGTTTGGGTCTTTTAAGCACTCACTGCCCTGGACTCCTTCCTTGACCCTGAAATAAACGCTGCACTTTCCTTCACCACAACCCAGTGTCAGTAGATTGGCTTTACTGTGCACGGGTAAGTGGACCCAAGTTTGGTTCGGTAACACTGGTGCCCACGTAATGGGCCAGATTGGTGGGCAGACTGTCCCTGTCCCCAGAGCCACAGGCAGTGGTCCCAACCTGCACATACCCCGGTAGCTGAAGAAGCCTTTGGAGGCCTTGTCCTCAGAGGGGGGGATCAGTGTCCCAACCAGGTAGTTGGCAAAAGAGACCATGATGACGAGGAAGAAGAGCACCTGGGCCTGGGAGGAAGGGAGCCTGGAGGTCAGACGGTCTGGCTCTGCCTTTTCAGGGAGCCCCAGCAGGAAAGAGCTTGCCCCAGGTCCCTTACTCTCCCATTCATTCATTCATTCATTCATTCAACACGCATTACTCCACAGGCTCTGTTCTAGGAGCTGGCGACATAGCAAGGCTCCTGTCTTGCTGATAAATAAGGAGGATGAATCTAGAGTAAGAACAGGGGGTGTCCCAGGGACTGGGTTGAGGCTACTTTAGCAGGGTGGCCTGAGAAGGTGTCTTCAGGGGTCCTAAAGGAGGAGGATAATGGAGCAGCAGAATGATGGGGGCATAAGCTTGGTGCATTCAAGGAAGAGTGGGGAGGTGGTGGAGCTGGAGGTCAGAGCCAGGGGATGAGAGGCGGGGCAGCCGGGGCCAGGGCTGTGCTGGTCAAGGCTGCCAGCTGTGGCCCAACATCTCTTCCCTTATTTCATGCTGAACCTCTGACTCGGGGCTTGGGATAGGTTCAGATGAAGACCACATTTCCCCAGCCCCCCTTACAGTGAGGTGTGGCCATGGACCCCATTCCGGCCAACGGGAAGTGAGCAGAAGGAATATGCACAACTTCCAGGCTGGGACAGAAAAGGAAAGGGGAAGGGGATTCTCTCCTTTCCACCCCCTGTCCCCTTCCTGCTGACTGGGCTGTGGACATGGAGGTGGGGGCCGTCATGGGCCAGGTGGATGAGGGCCACACCCCAGGGGTAGAGAGGCCACAGGATGGAAGGCGCCTGAATACCTGGTCCCCAGGGGACGGACACACACACACACACACACACACACACACACACACACACACACACACACACACACACACACACACACACACACACACACACACACACACACACACACCCTGGACTCTTCCATGAGAAAGAAATGAACGATTCTGGCTTAAGGCCCCCTTCCTTAGGGTCTGTGTCACAGCAGCAGAACTTAAAGCTCATCTGACACGCACAAGAGGCAGAACCAAGACCGGGACCAGGTCCCGCGATTCCCGCTTCTGCACTCGACCATGCCCACATCCCTCCCCAACATCCTGTCCTCACCTTGGACTCCCACTCCATGCCAGCCAGGGAGATGGCCAGCAGCACAGTGACGGTGACCACGCCAATGATGCGGATGTCGTTGGTGGGGTCCACGATGGGTGAGCCGTACTCCTGGGGGAGGTGACAGGCCAGGTTGCATGCCGCCTCTGAACAGCCCACCCCGCCAGGCTCCTCCACTGTGATTTACCTCATTTATGGTTGCCCTCTCATAGGAAAACACAAACTCAAACCCCTCCCCTGCCCACAAGTCCTCCAAAGCAGCTACTGCATGGGTCTGGACAATTTGGCCCTAAAGGCAACACGCATCCCTGAAGGAGACTTCTGGGTACAGTCTTTATTTGAAGAGATCATCAGAGTCACCCACAATGATTGGACTGTGGCTTTGGTCCCTAAAGCCCAAATTGGGTAGAGGGGCAGGAAGGCCTGGCCCAGAAGGTGTGGAGGAGAATGCGGCAGGCGGCCAGGGCTCCGTCTGCCCGGGGTCCAGCCCCTACCTCACCTGGAGCAAGTCCTGCACGGTCTCTGCGAAGCCCACAGTGTGCATGGCCACACCCACAGCATTGGCGAAGGCAAAGATAAGGCCGATGGAGCCCCCTAGCTCTGGGCCAAGACTCCGGGAGATGAGGAAGTAGGTGCCACCTATTGGGGACAGAGCCAGGAGCCATGAAACCAGAGGAGTCAGCTGGCTGGGGTGGACTTGGGGCAGGCAGAGCTGAGGCTGGGAGGGGGTGAGCATGGGGCCCAGGGGGTTCATGGAGCAGGAGACAACCAAGGCCATCCCATCGCATAGGTGTGGAAAGCCTGCCTGAAGCCTACATCTGGAATCAACAGGGGCTGCCTGGGGTGTCCCCGTCTGGGTGGGGGTGGAGGGTAGGGAGTGGTTCAGAGACCCGTTCCCGGGGTGAAGACTCGGGGACCTACATGAGGAGGACCTTGGGGCTGGGGGAGGGCCCACCTGACTTGACCTTGCCGTTGGTGGAGATGGCCGAGATGGAGAGGCCCGTGATGGAGGTCACCATGACCGAGAGCAGGATGATGATCCAGGTCAGGACTGTGGGGGTGGGTGGGGAGGTGATCGCCCCAAAACTCAGTCAGGGCATTTCTCAGAAGGAGCCATTTGAGGAACCTGAATCAGCCAACTGATTCACCACATGACTTAAGTCACTTTCCTTCTCTGAGCCTCACTTTTCTCATCTGAAAAATGGGTCTCTGTCTACCTCCTGGTATATTCTAAATAGCCAGGGAGCTGATAAGCCAACATGTAAAAGATCATTACGTATGGAAGGGTAGGTATCCTCTCTTAATAATAAAAAAATAAAGTAATAGTTACCACTTGATGAGCACCTCTGGGTGACAAACCCTGTGCTGTTTTATGTGCATCAGAGGAACCCCACAATAGATCTGTGAGGTGGGGACAGTTATTGCCCCCATTTAACTGATGAGGAAACCAAGGCTCAGAGAGGTAAAAAACTTGTCCAAGGTCACACAGCATGGTACAGAGCTAGCAGCTGGTCTGTCCACAGTGTGAGTTCCTAACCCAGATGCTCTGCAGAAGAAATTTGGCTCCAAGAGGTTAAGTGACTTACTGAGGGCAAACTGAGCCAGGGAGAGCCCCCAGGCCTGCTGACTCCACGTCCAGTGCTCCTTGGCCACACTACCCTGACCTCTGTAACCCGTGGGCTCTGTAACCCAAGTTCAAGATTGCTCCCGTGGAGCCTGGGAGGACCAGGACCCGGGCGCACCTTACCCCTGCCCCCCAGAGGCAGCACTCACCAATGCCTGCCTGGGCGGTAATCCAGGGGAGCCGCAGATAGAGGATCACACCCCAGATATTGAGCATGCAACGGATCTGGGAGGAGAGGGGGGTCAGAGGCCACCTGGGGTGGGGGCTGAGTACCCCCAAGGTCAAGCACATAAGTCCCTGTCCCCAATCTTGGCATGGCATTGGGCACCTAGGGGACACCTGGGCTCTTTCCTTGCTTCACCCACTTTAGTGGGTGCCCACTTCAGAGCCTCTCTGGTTCTGTGGGGCAGGGAGGGGAGGGGTACCCAGAGACCCACCTGTCCCTCCCAGCACTCTCCTACCCTCCTTCCACTGAGGCCTGAGGATGGGCAGCAAGCATTATCACCCCTCACCCTGCTCCAAGCCCAGGGTCCTGTGTCTGCCAGCCCCAGTCATGGCCCAGTGGCCAGCTGTTGGCCCAGAGCCTGGCATTCAGGGGGAACTCAGCAAATGCCAGCTGAGCCAATGCCCTACATACAAGCAGAAATCAGGGCTCAGGTGGCTTTGACTTCAGCTTACGAATTTAAAGCAAAGCCAGACGCCATAGCTGAGGCTGGAATCCCATGTGGGAGGGGCTGGTGTGGTCTTTGGCCCCAGCCATGTCTTGGGGTGGGGGACATGTGGCATTTACAAGCCCAGGGGGATTTCTTTTTTCTTTCTCTTTTCTTTTCTTTTTTTTTTTTAAGTCTTTAAACATTTTTTGTATTTAATTTATTAAAAAAAATTGAGGTATAGTTGATTTACAATATTATATTAGCTTCAGGTGTATAATACAGTGATTCAAAATTTTAGGCCTGGGAAATTTCTAAGGCCCTCCATATGCTCTGAGGTACTGAATGGGCCCACATCAGGCTCTGGCCACCACAGTGAGGGAGGGAGACCCAGACTCCGGATTACGGGCCTCTGGAGCTAGAGGGGGGTTGACCGTTCAGATGGAGAAAGAGGCACAGCCAAGCAAGCTGTTGGCAGAGTTAAGGTCAGAACCCCGGCTTCCTGCCTCCCAGAGCGGGAAGCTTTCTCCTAGATCTCATGCGATCCCCTCTGTAAAGTGCCATAATGTCTTCCAAAGCCAAGTACATTAGATTGTTTGCTATCTTGGGGCCTAAAACAGCAAACCTTCTCCTTCCCATCGTGGAGAATGAGAAAACAATGTTGTAGATTTGTGTTTAGTACTGCCCTCTGGTGGCTCTTTGGGGGAAACACAGTTTCTCTCAAAAACTCCAAGGTAGGCATTCATCCAAGGGCTTTACATCTATTAATTCATTGAATGCTCATCATTTCATAGACGAGGAAAGTAAGGCATAGACAGGTTAAGTAACTTGTCCAAGGTCACATGATGACTGAGCAGACAAACAGAGATCTTCCCCAGGGTTAGGTCTCAGGCTGGGGGGTAAATGGAGGTCAGGAAGTACAAAAGCAGAGAAAATTTGAGGTCACTAGGCAGATGGGGAAACTGAGGCCCGGGCTGAGTCTTGGGTCTGCCTTGACTACTAAGGCCCGAGAGCCCAAGCTGAGCCTGAATGGAGCTCTGTCGCCCTACCCGACATCCCATCCACGCCCCACTCACCATCACCCCCTTGACCCAGCCAAAGCGCACAGGCTCCTCAGGGTTCTTCTCGCCGTTGGTACCTGCCTCATCCTCCACCAGCCCATCGGTCATCTCATGGCTGGGCCGGCTGTCAAAGGCCAGAGCATGCAGGTGGCTGCCTTCCTGCTGGGAGCGCAGAGACCGCGGGTCAGGCAGGCAGGGGTCATGACAATCCAGCTCCCCCGCCTCCCCACCCTCCACCATCCAGCCTCCCAAGTAGCAAACCAGCAAGCCCCGTCTCTGCTGCAGACCTTTCTTACCCTCCTCTCCCCATCTCCTTTAGGTGAGTTTAAACTCTGTAAACTTCCACTGACTGGGAGCTCATTACCTCTCTGGGCAACCCTAGATTGCTTGACTGGGTCGCCAATGACTGGGCAATGAATATTACATGTGCCCAGAGCTTTACAGCTCCCATACCCGCATTCCATGTGGGCCTCTCAACCCATGAGGAAGACACCTGTTTGTCCCCATGACACAGATGACAGAGCCAAGGCTCAGAGAGGTTAGGTAACTGGCCAAGGTCACACAGCAGGAAGGCCCACTCCTCTGGGACGGTGTTTACCTTGAGGAAGGAGTGCAGGTCGGCCAGCGTGGGCCGGACCTTTCGGGGCTCGCCGGGCAGGGTGCTGTTGGCATAGTGCTCGTAGGCAGGCACCACATCGATAGTGTTGTAGCCAAAGGTGCGCATGTAGAAGGTGCTGCCGTGGGTCAGGTGGCTGGGGTGGCTGTTGTCATAGGCAGCCGGTGGGGGGGGCTCATCGCCCCCCAGCAATGTGCTGATGGTGAAGCGCCCACTGCACAGAGCAGGGTCTCTGGGCGTCTCCAACACTGGCAGCTCTGCCATCGTGGCTCTGGGTGTCGGGAGAGGGGGCCAGGGTCGGCGGGGACACGCAGGGTGGCTATATAGGCTGGGGCCACAGCAGGGAGGAGGCGGAGAGGTTGGCCCAAACCGCCCACAGCTGGCGAGCAAGGTCCCTGGACAGGGTGGGAGGCAGAGCACGTGCCTGATGCTGTCCTGCCCACCACCTGATCTCAGAGATAGCAACATGGCCTTGGACTGGGAGCCAGGGCTGGGTCGGCAGAGGAGGGGGGCATGCCCAGCCCCTGGGTCCTAGAGAGGCTCTTCTGAGTTTGGGGGCAGTGGACATCAGCAGCCAGACCCTAGGAAGGAGTACTCACCAAGAGGATCCTTAGGGACCTTACGAGGGTCCCCAGAGACAGCCTGATGGCCTGAGGACCCCCTCCACGCAGGTTCAAAAACCTCTTGTTTCAGTATATGGTATTTAGTTTTATATTTTGTTTATTTAGTATGTTCGAATAGATGAATGGTATGACATTTAAAAAGATACACACACACACACACACACACACACACACACATAAAAGGTTAGTCTCTCTTACTATGAGAGAGGTAGTGTGGTGGCCACCTGATGTGCCACCAGAAAAGAAGGACAACCCCCAGCTGCTGCGAGGGGTCTCAGTGTCAGCTCCTATGGCAATGGCCTTGCCTATGACCGAGTTCCCCCATGGAGCTCTCATCCAATGATAGGTGTGGGATGCAAAGGCTTGATGCCCTGCCCTCAGATCTGAGGAGCCATCTCACCTCCAGAAGTCCCCAGCGTCAGCTGAGGCTTTGTCTACACAGCAGCCCACTCCTCCCTCTGTCCTGTCCTGCTTCCTTCTCTTCTCGCCAGAGGTACTGACCCCAAGAGCTCTACTGGTGAGTGCCCTGCAGGCTCACCTTTGTCTCAAAGTCTGCTTCCTGGGGGTGGGTGGCCTAAAGCTCACAGGAAAACTGCTCATCTCTTTGTTATCCCTGCTGGGTTTTGCATCTTTCAGCCATTCAACTAACAAACCTTATTGACCATCGACCATGTCTTGGGTGGAGACAGGAGGCAGGAACACAGACGGCGGGCACAGGACTACGTTCACAGGGCTGCTGAGTTAGTGGGGGAAACGGACCTGGAAAGAGACCAGCCCCACTGTGTGAAGAGGGCGGCGATGGGAGAGATGCACATAGAGGAGGGTCAGGGTGGGGACAACCAGGGACAGGACAGACCCCTGACCGGAGTCTTGGAGGACAAGCTGCTCTTCTGAAGGCAGGGGATGGATGGAGGCCTCAAGGCCACCACCAGCCACAGGCTTCTAAGCTTGGCTTATGCCCAGGCTCTGGCCCTCGTGAGGGACACACTTTCTCTACCTCCCTGCCCTGCCTCTCGGACCTGAGCTGCGCTCTCAAAGCTCACCTACGTCCCCAGAGACCAGCTCTGAGATGCTCAGAGCCCCCCGGGGCTCCATGATGTCCATCAGCAAGTCAGCACCAGTGGACTGAGAACTTGTGGGGGGCCTGGCTGGCTTCTGCTGCCCCCTCACTCCTGGTCCAGAGGGGCCCAGGACAGGAGGAAATGCTCAGACCGTGTCAGGGTAACAAGCTGCGTTAGGGAATCACGACCCTCTAAGATGAGGGTGCTTCAATGGGGGTCCAGGAGCCCCACAAATTTGTAGACAAGTTTTCATACCTAAGTGCATTTTCCTGGAAAGGGGGGCATAAAGTTCATCCAACTTGCTAGAAGACCAGTCCACGGGGGCAGGGATCTGGGCCCATCTTGTTCACTGATATTCCCAAGCAGTTAGAACAGCACAGAGCAGGTCCTCATTAAACGCTTGTTGAATGAGTAAGGAAGGGAAGCCAGAACCAAAGAGAGGCTGCCATAGAAACCCTTGGCTGACAGAACTACCCAGGGGGTGGGGATGGGGACAAAGGGTAGGTCCTCGGGGTCCTCCCAGCTCAACCAGGCACAGGGGTGAGCTGAGGACGGCTGGTCCTCGATGACAAACCCAAAAGATTATGATCACTGTGCACTGTTTTGCAAAGTTGATATATTTACTATGAGTTCACTTCTTTAAAAGACTCTTCTCGGGGCTCCCCAGACCCCCAGACTTGCCTACTCCCTCTCCAGGACGTCTGGCCCCTCCTCAGAGAGGCTTCTGCAGGACGGTGTCCCCAACCCCAAGCCAGCTGCCAGCAGGGGGGAAGGCTCCAAGGTGAGGACTCCAGAGCCAGGACCACAGCTGTGGTCAGCTTTCCACCTTCCCTGCAGCGCCCCGCCCCATCTGCCAATTACTCCTTCCCTCCCACGGGGCCTCGGGGTAGAGCTTACAGACCTTATCGCCCTCTCCATCTTTAACTGCCACTTGACGGGTGAAAATCACAGCTGCCCAACACCCCCTTAGCCGTCCCTACATACACTGTCCCCAGAGCAGCTGTGGAAAATTCGTGATTAAGATCTTAGGAGAGGAAGTGGCCAGAGGGACCAAGGCTGGTTTCCAGCAGCACTGGGGCCCCAGCAGAGTGAGGGCCCACAGCTTTGCTGGATGACCTTGAGCAAGCCACTTCCTCCCCCTCTGCAATCCCCAGGCCTGGGTCAGCTCCAAGTTCCCTCCCAGCCCTGGAGGGGAGCATTTGCTTTTTTGAGAAGCCTTTCCTGCACCCCCATACCTGTATGTCTCTGGGTGGGGGGATTTAAGCAGGACCCCTCAAAAGGCTTATCAATAGGACAGTTGAAGGGACTGTTGGAACTCCTTGTCCCAAAGCACAGACGCCAAAGAAAGAGGCTTCCTGCCCTTGGATGGAAGTCCATCCCTTTGAGAAATGCTCACAGAGGCACTCTTCTTGATGGGGGCACCATGTGGGTCACACACGACTCCTGCCTTCCAGGGCTTCAGCTGCCAGGTTGCCCAGAGCCTGTCAGGTCTGAGACCAGGAGTGGAAGTTGGAGGAACCCTGAGTGAAACCCTGGGATTTGGCCTCAGGGGCTGTCAGGCTCCCATCTCAGTTGTCAGTTTCTCCAGGGCTCTGAGCAAGTCCTTCCCTCAGGCCCCTCAGCCCCCACTTAGCAGCCGAATAGAAATGACACCTACATCAGTGCTGGCTCTCACTCACTCAAGAGCCCCTGGCTGGGTGACTTAGGGCCCCTGGCCTCTCCTGGTTCTCGGAGGAAGAAGAATGGGGTGTTAAAGGAACAGAAAGACTCAGGAAACTCCCTGGAAGGGAAAACCCCAGGCACAGGGGGCCGAAATGGTGAGGACAGAAGGGCCTGCTGTCTTCACAGCCACTGAGGCACCTAAGCCTTTATGCAACAGGACTGGAACTCACAGCCTAGCCTGGCAGACTAACCAGCAAGGAGATCGCAGCAACTGGCTAGCAGAGGAGGGAGGCTGCCCTGGAGGAGGGGGAGCCTCGAGGGGAGACATAGGCAAGGATGGAGGGGGGTCTGGGGCATGGGGCTTGGGAAGGCGCGGTCAGTGGGAGGGACCAGGTGGTGGGACTGGAGCTCACGGTGCCATGGTGGGCGGGGGAGGGAAGAAATGGTGGGAGATAAGGCTGAAAGGGGTCCGATTGTTTCTTCAGTCACTCACATTTATTGAGTGCCTACTGCATACCATACCCTGTGCTAGGCAAGGAAGGCACCACGGGGAACAAGACAAAGGCCCTGCCCTCCTGGAGCTCACATTCTAGTGGAAGAGACAGACAAGCAGTAAACAAGCAATCATCATGGTACATTCAGTGATAAGTGCTATGAAGAAAACAAAGCCTTTTTTTTTTTTTTTTAAAGGAGGGGCATTTAGGCCTCTCTGAGAATGAGAAATTTGAGCTGAGATCCAACAATAAGGAGGAGATACCCATAAGTGAGCAGGTGTGAGCACAGGGGTTCCAGAAAGAGGAGAGAGCATGTGCAAAGGCTCTGGGGTAGGAGTGTGGTTGAGGATTCAAGATGGCAAGGAGGCCAGGATGGCAGGAGCCAAGGGACTGAGGAGATGGGTTTGAGACATGGAAGGGGGGACACCAGGCCTTATAAGCCAGGGTTAGAAGTTGCACGTTCTATTATGTGATGGTCAGATTTATATTTTTCAAAGTTCACTTTGGTCATTGTGTCATTTGGAGATTGGGTGGAGGGAGGCAAGGGCAAAGCAAGACTAATGGGGCCACTGTGGGTGCATGAAGGTGGTGGCCGGGCTGGGGAGTAGATGTGGATGGTAGGGTCGTGAGAAGTGTTGGGAGTTGAGATATATTCTGAAGGCAGAGCCGATGGAACCAGCACACGGATTCATGTAGGACAGGAGTTAGAGAGAAGAGGGGAACAGAGAGGACTCTATGGGGTAAATGTGGTGTCATTTCTGAGTAGGGACACATGGCAAGGAGGGCCTTGAATGCCAGGGTAGGAGACTGGCCTTTGTCCTGGGGAATCAGATCTCATCTGTTTCTGGAAACCTGGTGGGGGGCATAGTGGGGTGGTGAGCAGTGCCAGGAAGAAAGAACAGGGCCAGGGAGGGCCGGGAGGGGCTCCGGTGACAGTCAGGCAGAACAGACGACTCCACAGCTCTGAGCCCTCGGGCTCACCCCTGACTGCACACAACACTCAATCATCTCACTGGAGCCTCTGACAAATGCTGACTCCCCCGCTGGAGATGCTATGGGCCTGGGGCCGAAAAGGGGGTGAGGGGCCGGCATCAGTATTCTTAGAAATCTCCCCAGGTGGAACTGAGGGGCAGTCAGGCTGAGACCCAGTGGGCTAAAGAGAACAATCTTTCACACGCAGACTGCCCACCCCCACACCAACCCCCGCCCCATCCCCACGTCCACATCCGCCCCGGTCCCACGAGGCTCGCCTGGAGAGGATGGGTATGATGCAACCCTGGTGTCGTGAAATAGCCGGGTAAGAGGATGCGCTGCTCGTCGGCCTGATTCACAACACCAGCTGCAGCAACGATACCAGAACTCGGCGAGCTTCCTCCTCTGGATGTGGCTCCGAGGGTTTGAGGCAGTGATGACAAGCCTGGGCAAACATCCTCCCCGACCGATGGCTGTCCTGGGCCAGCGCCATGCAGAGGCCCAGGGCTGCAAATGATGGAGGCTGGGTCCCTGCCCACAACGGGGCGCACAGACTTGATGGTAGCGAGGAAGTGGGGAGCAGACACAAAACCCTGTATACAGTGTAGGGGGAAGGGCAACAATGGAGGTGTCTGGCACTGGAAAGGTCTGGGAAGCCAGAGGCTGACTACAACCTCTGCAAGCAACCAGGACCAAGGAAACTGAGATTTCTCTTGAGCCTTGCAAACCACATAAGTGTGTCTATTGCAAGCCTGGTCCTTCTATCCGGACAGTGTTACAGCAGTTGAACACTGAAGTACCTTGAAGCTACTGGCAGCTAAAGCAAAAGGGAAACATGTTTGATGATTAAGATATTTTCATTGTTAAAGGAACAACTCCTGGTTCCTTTTTCTTCACGGTTAGACTTGCTTTTTTTAAAAAAGTCTTTTTAGCCAACATTCATGCCACAAGTAATTGTAGGTATTAATAATGTATTAGACACAGCCTGGCTGTTTTGGAGAATACACAGAAGGACAGGGCACGATCACTGTCCTCAAGTAGCATATAGTTCCTCAGAGGAGGTAACGACCACGACAGCCACAACCCAAGGCCCAAAGGCAGAAATCCCTGGATAAAATGCTACATGGGTTCAGAAAAGGGATGACTTCCTCTGGCTGGGGTAATGATGGAGTGGGATGTATGAAATAGCACAGTTAGAATAAAGGCAAAAAGAGATAAACAAACATTTAAGGCAGGAGAGTGCCATGTGTTAGCTTGGAGCTTCCTGGCAGCCAAGGCAAAAAGTAGAATTATAATCGGTAGTCACTATCTGATAAAAAGAGTGAGATTTCACTTTTTTCCCCCTCTTCCTCTTCTCATAAAGAAAATAAATCTCCATCAACCCTTGATCCCTCCACCAAAGCTTGGAAAAGATTCAAAAACGAGGGTGGCTTGAGCTCATTCCTGCTGCATCAACACAAACTGAAGCAGTGATTCTAACAGAAATTCCGTCCTGTAGTCACAGGCATGACCATGTGCTCTTCACCCTGATGACTCAGCCTATGTGCTCTCAAGAGACCAAGGAGCCAAACCCATTGTTCCTCCTACCCACAGCTTTTCACTTTTAAATACACCTTCAGTTTTTCTAACTTTCCTGTAAACCTTTTTGTCTTTCTTGAAAAAAATAGAGGAGAAACATGGTCATTCTGCTCGATTTTGAACTCCACAGTGCATTCCTTAATGGCAGCTTTTGGAGCTCAGGAGCCTCTGACCTGATACTGGAGCTGGGGCCAGGGGACCTAGAATCATGGAACTGCTTTAAAAGCTCAGCTTCCCCCACCCCATCCCCCAAATTGGGTCCAGCCCTAGACACATGGAGGGAGTGGGAAGGATAAGAGTCAAAGGAGGCCTGGACCTGGCTCTGCACCACCTACCTCATGACCTCAGGCCTGTGTGCCTTAGTTTCATCATCTGCCAAATGGATAATTCTTCTCAATGAGTGTTTTGATGATCGAGAGAGGGAACTTGTGAAAGAAGCATTTCAGAGGACATTAATATTGCTCTGCAAATATATGTGTGTGTGTGTGTGTATATATATATATATATATATATATATATATATATATATTCCGCCCCCACCCTTCCCCCAGCTCTTTAGCTACCAGAAAAGAAAGGTGGGGGTGGGGGAAGAAACCAACTCATCCTTGACTATTTAAGGCAATGCTTTTTAGTAAGGGCTGGCACTAAAATTTATTAACAAACAAACAAAAAAGTTAGGGCATTAGGAGGAGTTGCGGGGAAGGCTTGCTCGGGATCAGAAGGTGGAAACCCAAAGAGAGTTGGATTTGGTCATTTGCATTCATCACAACTCGGGCTTCGACAGGGCAAACGTCCAGAGGATCCCAGAAGCCCAGAGAGATGGTCTCCCCCATCATCTTCTTGCCCCTTTACCAGACACCTGAAATAAGCTACTGACCTCCTTAATATATATCCCAAAGGATCTTCTGCCAGTGGTCACCCAGGGTTCAGCTGCAAGATGACACCTGCCATCCGGAATGCATTTGTGCTAAAGTGGGGAAGGTGCTGGATCCAAAGGGAGTCTGCCCTCCAGACGCGGTCCCTCGGGCTGGGTGCGAGTCCCCAGGGTATGGAGCCCTACAGTAGGAAGTCCGAGGGGCTTCGCGTGGAGCGGGAATCAAGTCCTCACTCCCAGTGAGCTTTGTTAGCAGCAGCACTGAGTGCTGGAGAGGCTCAGGACAAGCCCGGCAAGGCCTGTACCTGCCAAAGGTGGACGTGGGAAGGCTGGGGGCCGGAGGACACTAGGAAAGAACACCCCTGATGAGGGCCCAGGGATTCGGCCAGAGTTGTCAGATGGTCATTCACTTGTGATTTCCTGGGAGATGGACGCTGCCGTCCCTGCCACCCCCTCACCGCCCCCCACAGTAATGCATTTCAACTGGTGCCATTTTTACTGATTAACCATCAACATCAAAAACCATCCTAGACAACTAGCTTTGACCTTGGTGGGTACACAATGGGCAAGTTGACCCAATGGGCCCTAGGTATGCACATATTTTTCCTAACTAGTTAGAATTTTCATCTTCCTATTTAGTGCATCTCTGACAATCTATGATTTATTAAAAGTCCGTGCTGAGGAAGGTGAAGGGAGTCCACATTTAGAGGGGCCTTCTTCACTCCTTGCTTCCAGTCAGAACGATGGTCTTGACCCTGTTCTTGACCCAGGACGTGAAAATCACCTGGGGAACTTTAAAAAACCAGTCAGCACCCAGGCCCCTCCCCAGACCAATTAAGTCAGAAATTCAGGGGGCAGGGGCTTGGAAGCCAGTATTTTTAAGAGCTCCCCAGGTGATCCTAATAGGTATCCAGGGTTGAGAATGGCAGAGCTGGGGCTATAAGCTTGAGAAAGATGTGTTGACTAAGGCTGTGCACAGCACAAAATCTGGCTTTTCTTGATAAAGGTAATGCTGATTTAGGGTTCTTAAAAATAATCTTTCATGTTGTAAAAGGATTTTAAAGAGTTTTTTTATCCTGGGTAGACTCATGAATATATAAGCAGGCCATCAGCCCTTTGCTTGAATTCACTGCCTAAGGTCAACAGACAGCTTTACAGTTATTGATTTGTAAGACAAGTGTGTGTCCCCAAATGAGACCACCTGTTGTCACTCTGCCTGATGGACCACACACCCCAGGTGCAAACCCCACATACTCACCTCTTGGACAAGGTGGATGCCCCACAATCAGGTTTCTGCTCAGCCAGGAAGGGCTGCACATGAGGCCTGTGACCTCTGGCAGTTCTCCACCTGGCTCCAAGGCCCCTCAACTCACCTGAGTCCTGCTGTTTCCCCAGCTTCAAGGTCATAGGAGAGATTAACAGCTGCATGAGACTGCTGGGGCCGAGTGGGGAGCTGGAGTGGAGCTCATTATATCATTCTGGGATGGATGGGTGGCCATACCCAAACCACGCCGGCCCCCCAACCCACCCACCCGTCTTCGGTCTGGATCCTGGCCAGGTGCAGATGGCTCCCGCATCCCCCAGCCACAGGAAATCTGATCTTCTTTATCTAGCCCTTTCTTGTGGCATTTCCTAAGGCTTCCTATTTTATTATAGTGTCTGTGCACACGCACACACCTGCTTATCTCTTCTCCCCACGGACCACACCACACCATGAGCTTACAAAAGCAGGAACTGCAACTCGGTCTCACCTAGGAAAAGGCCCTTTGCTGTTGGTCTCGCCTCAGTAAAAGGTAAGCTTCTTGAAGGCAGGGATGTCAATTCATTTCACCACTGTGTCCTAGAACAATGCCTGGCACAGGATAGATGCTCAAACATTTGTTGAACTGCATTCTTCTTTCAGCGGTCACTGAATCAACAGGAATCACAACTTGAATTTGACATGCCAAGGTTGGTCCCCTTGTAGCAAATTTTTTGGCTTACTAATTTTAACCTGAATTTGTCTCTTGCAAAAAACAAAAAGATTGCCATCCCTGGGGTGGGGGTAATTGAGTCCACCCTGCACCCATGTGAAAAACCTGTTGTAAAGTGCAGAAGCCAAATGGTAGAGGACATACCTATAGCCCTAGAGACCCATCTAAACAACGCTGGGAGTAGGGTGGCCAAAATTAACCTTTATTGAGGGCCAACAGTATGTCAGGCAATAGGTAGGTGATTTCTATAAATTAACTTCATATTCCCATTAGCCTGATGGAATATGATTGGTATCCCTGCTTTACAACTGAGCAATCTAGTTCCAAGCAGTCAAACGACTTGCAATCAGTCACATGATTACCAGATGGTGAAATGGGGATTTTAGCCCAACTTTCAGGCCAGCTCCAAGGCTTGTGGTGTCTCTTGAAAATGCCAGGCCCAGAGGCCTGGTGGGCTTGTTCCATTCAGGGCTCTGTGCTTGGAGAGCCTTCAGTCTTGGGCTGGTCCCCCAATATTCATTTCCTTTTCCTCCCCCTGACCCCCACTGTTGCTGAGCTCTTTCCTTTCAGAATTTAGTTTTCAAAGAAGTCTCGAAATCTTTCTTAGGCCTTTTATGATTTCTAAAACTAATAATCACTGCCGGCCACCAGAGGGCCACATCCCAAACATTCATATTTAGGGAATCAAAATGCCCTTTTGGGTTTGATATAATTTTCCTAAAAATACAAGCCAGCTGATGTGTGTGGCTGACCAGTATGAAAGCTCACCCAGGGATCCACTCTGAGTGCAAGAGGGTCAGCCGGGTTGTGAGGGTGATGCCTCCGGGCCGGCACTGTTTGGGGGGAGGCATTTGCATCAACTGGGCAGAGGGGCTCTCCAGCCGACCTCCCTGAGGAAAACGTCTTACGCCAGCAACAGCACCGCCAGCATGCAGCTCTCCTGGGCTCTGGGGCCTCATTGCCCACCATCAGTCCTCATACTTCTCTGTGGCTGTGTGCTTCCCAGGGCTTCTATGGAAATCTGGCTGTTCCAAGGGAATGGCTAAAGCACCCCTCATTTGGGGTGACCAGTGGCCCTAACCTTGTCCTCTTTCCTCGTGGGTGGCATTTTAAAGGTTTTAACTAGGACTCCGCTGAAAAGCCTCTAGCTCTGAGATCTGGGTAAATGGGGCTACGCTTTACTGCAGCAGCCAGCTCTCCACCTGCCGCCAGCCCCTCGACAGCTTCCCCTCTCCAGCCACCGGCTCTTGCCAGCCCCTGCTCCAGGAGGTGCTGCAGAGCGTGGAAGAGACCACTGAGCCCTACATGGGGTGGGCCCTACATGGGCACTTGTCTGAGGCCCAGATTTCCAGGTGATTCATCAGGAAGTGGCCTCGCATAGGTCACAGGGGCCAAAACAAGCTGAGGGCCCCCAGGCAAAGGGAATGGGCTGAAGCTCTTCCACGTGGCTCCTTCAAGGAGAGAGTACCCCTGCCACCAGGCAGCTGGAGCCTGTCTCTCCCGGGCTTCTCGTTAGGGCCAGGTCTCCCAGGTGGAGAGAAATGAAGACCCCCTACCTCCTCAGCCATGTGCACATCCCTAGGCAGAAGCCCAAATCCCAGACCCTGAAAACGCTTCCTGGTCAGAAACACAGGCAGATACTGCCCAAGAGAGCAGGGGACATCTGTTCTGTGACCAGGCCCAAGTCTCTCCCACCATCGAAACAATCTTGCATCCCCTTCCCAAGGCCAATAACTGGCTACTGACCCCCACTTAAAATGCTTTCCACTGAGAGCCCAGTGTCAATGGTCACAGAGCTCCAACAGCTCCTAGGCCCAGAATGCATGCCACATGCTGGGTCACCATCAAAATGCTCTGGATGTATTGTCCCACCACACCTCCAGCCAGACCGACCTCCCTCAGATCCCTAGGCAGGGGACTGAACTCTGAGGCTGGTGAGGGGACAGCAAGACTTCAGAGCTGGGATGGGAGTCCTGTACTTACAGAAACCTGTGGGGACTTCGAGGACCCAGGGGCCCGGCAGGCCTTAGCCTTCCTTGCAGGGAGTGGAGAAGGGGCCAGGCCCAGTCACCCCCAGAGGCTGGGAAGAGGCACTTCTGCTGCCTTCCGAGGAGCCCCAGGCTGTGCCTCAGTTAAGGACATTCCCAGGAAAGGAGGCCCGAGAGAGGTTTCTGCTCCACTGAAGGACTGAACAAAGGGGGCACAAGACACTTAGGGAGAACATTCCGGAAATTTACTGGCTACAGACAGGGGTGGTGGTGAAGGAACCATCCTAAACAGAGTAAATGCAGAAGTTACTGTGCAGGAAGGAACGTGAGAACACATATACCAACTCTCTCCCACCTGCCCCTTCTCCCCACAAACAGCACACAGAGCGACAACGTCAGCAAAGCAAAGATGAAAGGAAAATAATCAGTCAACCAAACAAAGCAAAGAATTCTCCCCCCCTGCATCTCTAATCAAAGTTACTGATCAAGTGAGAAAAGGCTGTACTTTGCTTCCTTGTTCTCTTTATAAAATACACATTTGAAATTCCTGACGGAAAAATACCCAGTAGAAGCCAGCAGCTGAGGTCAACGGGGGCCCACACTCATCCAACTCAGTCAGCCTGCCTGGCTCTTCAGAACTGAATTCCCCTTACTGCCCTCTCTCCAGTGACTTCACGTATCTCACTGTCATTTCCGCTGCCCACAGAGGCACAAACAGTGCAACAGATCAGGGTAATCCAATGTAGCTGGAGAGTTCCTGGCAGCCTGTACCAAGCCTGGAAGCCTCTACACAGCAGATGCCAGCAGAGGCCAGCCTGAATAAGGCAGCTAGAAAAAACTGGGACAAACTTATACTAACTTATTCACTGTTTATCTGAAATTCAAATTTAACCAGGTGTCCTGTATTTTTATTTGCTAAATCTGGGGCAGATGAAGGGGCCTTAGCTGCAGGCCATGCAGCCCTGGATGTCACCTGAGAGCCTGCCTAGGCCAGCTCTGCTGCGGCCAGCCAAGAGGCTACAGTATGTCTGTTTCTCTGTTAGAAGTCCCCTCTGGGATCACGGGCTCCCCTCTTTCCTGTTCAAACAGAAGCCACTGTCTGAGGCAAACTCTTTTGCCCTCCCCATCCTAAGAAATAGATTCTCAGGGACCCCAAGGGCAAAGGCAACAGGGCATATAGAGTATGCCAATGTGCAATGCTGGGTTTCTGCCAGCCCCTCAACCTTTTACTTTTTTTTTTTTTTTTTTAAAGATCTGGCCTTTATCATTGTTAACAGTGAATCAAATGTCCACCCCTTCTTCTCAATGTTTCCCTACAGACTGTGCAGCTCTGCAAGTTTCCTTCTTTGAAGGATCAGTCCTGTTTTATCTAACCCCACGAGACACTCCCCTCTACCTTCTTTCAGACTGAATGCCTGTTAAAGGCCCCCAAGTCTGAATCCAGGCATGTGGAGCTGGTACAGAGGATGTGGGGAGGGGGCTGGCACAGGAGGCCAAAGCAAAGAATCTGCTCATTCAAACCTTTTGTGAGCGAGCCATTGTGGGCTAGATACCTAGGAGAGGGCACATAGAAGCTATTTCAAAAATCGAGATTAGGACAAAAAATTTTCCTCCCTTCCTGGGTTAGCCACTTAGAACCAACAGTATTTCTACTTAGATGATCCTAGCAAAAAAGGAAAGAAAGAGCCCACTTAGACTTCTGAACAACTCTGGGATGGGGACTTGATGACTCTGGCTATCCCCAGCTGCCTAGCACAGCCCAGCACATGCAGGACTGTAACTGCTGAACTGAACTTAGGCTGACACATCAACACACCAGGCCTGTTTAGGCAGGCCCTCCCTGAGCTATAGCCAGTCACAACAGTTACATGTATAACAAGGCAAGAAGAAGCACAGATCATTTGAAAATAATTTTGGAAACATTTTAGTTCGTGGTTTTAAGCTTTTTTCCACCAACCTTTTTAGTTAGAAACAAGTGGCAAGACATTTATTTCCTTCCTGTCCCTGTCCTGTGAGGGATACTAGTATACTATGAAGCTGTCAGAAGATGGGCCGGAGATAGGTGACTTCTGAATTCAACCTACAAAGAATGAAGAACGGGGGACCATCCAGGACCTCAAAACAGCCTCATGTTCCTGCAGGGAGCTACACTATTTCCGTTTAATGAGTTGCTGACTTCTTCCTGATATTCCTGAAATGCAGGCACAAAGGCCTTTTTTTTTACTGATATAAAATGAGCATCTTGAACAATAATACCATAAAGTGCACATCTCCATTAGGAATTTTATAACGTTTTCTCCCAATTTGCTGGACACACGGCTCAGTCAATCTCTATGACTGACTGAGGCTAAGTGAGAGTCCAGGCAGGCTGGGGCCTGCCAGCACTCTGGTGGGCCTGGGACAATGCCCCAGCTTGGGGTTTTATTCAGTGTTCGGCATGCCCGAGTCACTTCCTAAGTGGCATGATGGAAATGTGGCAATGATGTGAACTACCTAATGAGCTAGACAAAGGTTCAGATGCCTAATGGAGGAACAATGATTTTGGGGATCAGTGTAAAGCAGTAGGACGTTGGCACATCTGCACGTTATGGTTAAGTTAAGTATTAAAGCTTTGGCCAAAACAGTTCACTCAAACAGAGCGGGCAGGGGTGAGAATCCAAAGAGTAAATGCTCCTCAATTTTTTTCCTCTATATCAGCAAGTATGGGATTCTGTGGGAAAGTCAATAGTACTGTTCTTCAAGTAACCTAAACCCTAGAATTTAAATGATTCATCAAAAGAATAACAATAGTGGCTGCTCTACTGCCATTACAAGCCCCTAATTAGACTGTAAGTTCTTGGAGGGCAGGAGCAGGGCCTACATTCTGGCTTCAGTGTGCGTGGGCATCTCCTGCCCTTTGATGAACGCATCCAGCTCAGGCATGATGAAACCAAAGGATTCGCTCTGAGAGCTCACTAGTTCCACTTGTTTTCCCTTAGAAGTTAGGCGGCCATGGTTGTTTAAAAAAAAAAAAAAAATCAAAGGAACAGAGTCCATGCAATCAAATCCCTAGGCCTCTGAAAGGGACTCAGATCAAGTCAGTACATCCCTCTGAGTATCTCAGTGAGTTTATTATGAGCCACTCGGAAGCAGGCACTGACCCTGTCAGCCTCCAAGTACCCTTGATTTTGTTAGAAAGATTGGAATCTCATCCTGGGAAGATGAAAGACGCCCAGGGCCACTTTCTCTCAGTTCCTCTGGGTAAATGGTGAAGTCATGGACCAGTATCAAGGGAAAGGATTTAGCTCCCTGACCGAGTGAGCTAAGGATGACTTTTAACCTAATAACCTATCACAGGACCATGATTTCTGGGCACAAGCTGTAACCATGAGTACACGGGAACCTGTTGATGCTGTGGCCTTCTAAACTCGGCCTCATGTCTCCTGCATCTCTGCACCCAGCAGGCTTTGCTTTACCACAGAATCTGCCGACAGGACAAGCCCTGGGTTTGCTCCATGAGCCTGGCCCAGCCCTTCTGGTATGAACCGAGTTACCTTATTTCTCCTATAAATGTCTCTCGCTACGCAAGTTCTCAAATGCCAACCAGGGACTGCGTTCCTCTCAACTCCACCCAGCTCCCCCTTCAGGGCAGCTTTCTTCTCCCTTCTGTCCAAGGGTAGAGGACCTCATCCCCCTACGCAGGGCTCACGTGCAGCTCTCCTATTTGGAGCTGGCAGAACTGCATGACGCAAGGAAAGGGAAATTCGCAATTAATTCTCACAATGAGAATGATGAACAAGAGGTGAGCCAGGGAGCAAATATATATTTAAACACCTTGCACCTTCTCTCTTTTATGGCACTGTTATATTTCTATCTACAAGATCTAGTATCAAAAAAAAAAGAACCCTAAATCACACTTTATGAAAAGTCCTCAGAATACTCTTTTTAAGGCACTGTTAAAGCAAATTGTTTTGTTTAAAATATAATCAACACATATAAATTGGGCACAACTTGCTAAATCAAGTCCCCTGCACTGCTTGCGTTCTGAGACTTTCTTAGTAAAGCCCAATTGAAGGTGAAGAGATGGGACTAGAGGAGGGAGACAGCCCCTTAGGCTACATCCTTAATAGATATAAGGGGATCCAACTGATGAACAGCAGGTGGCCCCATTATCTATCTATTAGCTCTTTACTACAAGGAAAGGCAACAATTAGTATTTTTAAAACCAGAGGATTGTGAGGGTAACCATGCCCTGTGACAAGAGAGTTTCCTCCCTAGAAGCAAAAAGTACCTTTGGAGACTCTGGGGATCTTAACATCCTCCTGGGAGAGCCCGCCTCAGGAGCAGTCCATAAAACCGGTAGAGCCGACCATACCCAATTTCTCGTAGCCCCAGCTGGTCCATTCAGGAACAAACACTCGTCCTCACGTCCTCTCTAGTTTAGTCCAAGGCTTTGGGAGAAACAGGGCCAATGATGGGGGACAACCTCTGCTCAGGGACCACACATCCACGGTGCTGATGCCCAATGTAATGAGACCCATGAGCTGGCCCGGCCAACTGGCTTCATGAGTGGGAAAGGAAAGGAGAGAGGAGGCTGTCCAAGCAGGAGAACCAAGCACCAGAGAAGGGAAAAGAGGGGCTTAGAAGTCCTCTTGAAGAGGAGAGTACACAAGGCCAAGCAGTCACCTCGCAGTGCTGCAGCTACAGAGGGAGAAGGGGCCCGGTCTGCCCTCCCTCGAGCTCCAGCTGAGACCCTGACAAGGTTCATTTACCAGGCTATCATTTCCTAGGCCTATGTTTTCATCTCCAGTGGGATTTCAACAGAACAGCAAACCAATTAATCCTGGGATCAGAGCAAATAATTTGGAGGATGGTCTTGGACCCCCCGACACCAAGGCCCACCTTGGTGAGATAAGAGGGAAGAGGACATGGAGTGCCTGGTATTTCACACACAAATCTTAACTTACCAAGGCTGAGACTGGCTTTCACATTCAAATAAAAATGTGAAAAGCAAACTGTGACCCTGCTACAGGGAATGTTACATCTAAATAAAAGCAACTCCCAAAGGCTTCATTTCCTTGCTCATTTTGGGTGAATTTTTAATCATTTAAGGTCAACTTTAACCAAATCACAGATGCCTATATAAGCCTATAATTTTCTGGCCCAAGCACTAGTGAAGACATTTCCTCCCACACAAATAAAAATTTGAACAAAATTTCAAAGGAAAAACAAAACAAAACAATGAAAATAAAAGAATGTGAAAAGAAATACAAATCAAAGAAATTTATTGGTGTTGACAAAAATACATAATACAAAAAAACAAAACAAAACTAACACAACAGAAACAAAACCAGAAACTCCCCCCACCCTGGTGAGCCCACAGGCCTGAGGTACTGACAGCGAGCAGCCCCAGGAGCCCCTTGGAGCATCGCACTTAATTCATGAGGACCTCCATCTGCACCAGCCTCGCGTTGGTGTCCCCAGATGTCCGGTAGGGTATCATCCCAGCAAAGGTAATCAGGGCTCGGGCTTGGCTGCGGAGTTGCTGAGAGAAAGGGGAAGAAGAGAAGAAATCCAGTTAATTTCCGAGTCAGGGCACTGTCCTGGGAACCACCACCCCGGCCTTCCATTTTCTACCCCTTGGGGTCAGGGCAGATTCCCGGTGGGTGGATGACAGTCTCACCCTCCACTACCATGTTCCTCCAGCATGGTGCAGAGTTAGCAAAGCTCGGCTGCCGGGGCCTCAGTTCCAAAGCCCTTCTGCTTAGCAAAAGATGGATGGGTGTGCCGGGCAAGCTGCCTCACCTGACACGTCTGACCAGCTGCTGACACGGCCCTGTGCTTCAGACTGCCTGCTCTACTTCTCTGAGCCTCTCTCTCTCTCCTGACTGGTTTCTGTCCACCTGTTACCACGGGGTCCTGAGTTTCTTTCTAGGACCCTCATGAAGCACCTGCACTACCAGAGGCAACAGTCGTGCCTAAGTGAGGCCCATTCCAACTCTTTCCTCTCCTGCGTCTTCTGCTTTCCTTCCTTTCACTCCTTACATTCCTTCCTTCCGGACAGAAGTGCTTGGCCCTCTTTTCTCAGGCAACAATATTTATGAGATTCCTAGACTACTCCAGGAAGGAAAAAGATTTAAACTCAGGTGTTTCCAACAACAAAAATAGGAACCTTCACTCCAATTTCCAACTGATAAATTATTGAATAAAGAATAAAGAAACGTAAGAGAACAGCTTCAGGTTGCCCCACATTGAGGTGTGTTGGATGCCTGTACCAGCAGGAAAGGAAACCATATCTGGAATAGAAAGGGAGGGTCTACATACATCTTTTGGACCAGTAATGAGATTTTTAAGAAAAATTCAAGGGTCACTTACTAGGCTTCTTAAGGACCATTCAAGAAGAGAACTGAAAGGTAAGTGCCTTTTACCTGATATGTGAAGTAAATTGGCAAGTAAAGGTCCTAATTAATGTCCAAACCAAAAGAAATTTACTTTATGATGAGAGTATCCATCAGATTTTCCTTGAAAGTGCAAAAATGTGCTTGGGTTCTCCTGCCTAACTTGCAGCTACTTTACGTAAGCTCTAGGGGTATGCAGGCCAAGGGACCCATCCATTCCCTGGCAACACTGCACCTTAAACCATGAGGCCAATTCTTGGGCAGGCAGCTTTTACACATAAGTCTTTCCTTGACTCCACCCATCCCTTCCTTTCATTACAAAGGAGAGCGGTGGGTAAGAGGAAGACAGGAGAATGGCTTTATCCATCATATGTAAAAACTAAGTGCCTAAAAAAGAGAGACTAAAACACACAGCGTGTGAGTCCAGCTGGTCTTCAATCAGTTCCCTTCAGATGTGGAAAATGGACCTGCCAGGCCACCAGCTCTGCTCTCTGTGAGCAAGCCCTGCTCTGACCTGTAAGCAGTACAGAGAGTATCAGAAACGCCCACCACTTCAGTAGTTGTATTCACAACAGCACTGCTGCCAAGGCCCCAGCACAGCGAGCCCACTGCTGGCACATCTCCTATGTAGGCTCTTGCCTGTCCAAGGGCAGATGGCAGACCTGCAGCTGCCTCTCGTGCACACACGGATGGGCCTATCACGTCGGAGGACCACTTCCGAGCACTGCTATGTATGCTGCTAAAAGTGAAAATTCCCACCATCACTCACAAGGCAGAGGCTCTGACAGTGACAATGCCTGTAGGGGTCATAGCGGAGAGAGCCCTCAGATATCCATGGAGGCGGGAGATAGATTTTCAAGGCTCTAGTTTCTTGATTGCCAAAATCAGGTATGGCTGTTGTACACCATACTGAGAGACTCACCAAACATTCAGTGGAAATGTTAAGGGAAAGGTAATTCTAAAACACCGCCTGTTTTAATGGTTTAATTGGGTAAAACACCTTTCTTTCCCCTTTTGTCAAATCAACTGTACACCATAAGCTGTTGGAATCCCAGGGTTCTATCTACCTGGACTCTGCATGACCCAAGCAATGCTGGAGGCCCCACAGGCAGTGGAAAGGGCACTGGCCCTGGTATCAGACAGACCCGGCTTCCAGACGTGGCTCCTTCACCTACCACCTGAGGGGCCCACAAAAGCAAGACGCCTCCTGACCCAAGCCTCAGATCCCTCAACTGTAAAATGGGGATAACGACTGTTCTAGGTACCTCTCTGGAGTCACTGTGAGATGACAGTAGAAACAAGGGTTTGCACCAAATTGTTGACCAAAAGTAAGTATGGTTTTCAGGAAAGTGCTGAACTGAGACTCATAAAATGACCTTCTATTTAAAAATGGGCAGGAATTCTTGTGGAATCAGTATAAATTAGCATTTTGATTTCTTTAAAGGTGATATTCGCTGACTTGGCACATCTTTGTTTTTTAGCTTGAGAAGAGTAGCAACCCCATTAATGTTTGATTTCTTCCGGGAGCCCCCGACACAAACTTTACCCAGCTGCCAGGTAGTAAAGAAACGAGCAATTTAGGGTCATGAGCAGTGGTCTCATGAGGTGCAATGGACAGCAAACCAGAAAGGTGGTTCTCAGCGATGGTTCTGGCCAACCATCTGGCTGGGATCTTACAGAATCACGGTCCTCGATGACTCGCTGGGGCCTGGATGCCGACGATGGACTTGTCCCCTTGAGCCTCTTAAACTGTGTGAACAAGATGTTCATGGTGGCGAGAAGCACTTCTGAGAGGTTGTGCCTGACCTGCACAGAGGGACACACATGAAGTAAGGAGAAAGAACCAAGCCCTGGGGCCGACCACAGGTTGGGGGAGGGTGGAGCAGTGCTCCAGCAAGGCCTGGTCACATCATATCTCCACAGCTGCCAGGTGGAGCGCCACACAGCCACCAAAAAGGAGCTGATGGCATTGAAATGTCAAGCGTGAAAGCAAAGCTCAGGCAATGCTACTCAGAAGGTCAGGTAGGCCACTCTTCTGCTCCCTTCTTTACGCCCGTCCTCCTAGGCAGGGGTAGTGAGCAAAAAGCATGCCGACTACGTCTGGCCAGCAAGAGTGATTAGCAAAAGCCTGCATTTGAATGTCAGTAGGCAGGAACGCACACACTGGTTCTCCAGTCCCTACCACTCTCCACTATCTCAGACCCACCAGACTGTCTCCATGGGACCAGCACAGCCCAAGCAGAGTCCTTGGGAGTGTCTATGAGGACGGGCCCTGGTACAACACTTCAGTCCATGAAACACTGAATGATGTAACCAGGGGAGGGCAAGAAACAACAGAAGGAGTGGCTAGGGGTAGAACTGCACCAGGTGTGAAGGGACGGTCGGCGAGAGGTAAGACCTCCTGAACTGTGTGTACCACAGCAGGCAGCTGCCTCACCACATGTGCAGAAGCCGGCCTTCCTTCTTCCTCTAGAACAGAAACATGCTTTCATAAAAGGAATGCGCTTACTAATGGTTTTAAATTGAAACACTGTTAGGAACATCCCGGAACCAGGCAGCTGGCCCTCAGTGCCTGTGGTTCTAGAGAAGAGTCTTACCCTAGCTGCACATGGGAATAACCAGGGGGGTTCTAGGCTGCAGCTCAGATCAGGGAAACCAGAATTTCTGGGCCTGGGCACAAAGATTTTTTTAAAGGTCTCCTAGCAATTCCAGTGTGCAGCCCAGTTGAGCACCCTTGGGCTAAGCAGTGGCAACATGCTAGAAACCCTGCAGAGAGACAGTAGCTCTGGGGCTCTTGGGCTGATAACTGAGTCCATGGTCACTGCACCTGCTTCTTGAGACAAAATGGTTCAGAGAAGGGAAAGAAGGACGTGAATCATGATGCATATTTCATGTACCCAATGGAACTACTTAGACAAGATCAGAGTTAAGCACTGACACACCCTCTAGAACAAGTGCATAGTAAAGAATCAAACCAGATCCCACAGGATCAACAAGAAACCTGTTTCTCCCAAGAATATGTCTGGTCTCTAAAGCGAGTGTATTTTCTGAGTCAGGAACTCGGACAATAATCTGATGGGGATATGTGTACTCACAGAAAAACCAGCCCAGGATACCTGAAATTGGACTCGTCTTAGAAAACTCAGTCTGGATGGTGACTGTAGTAGGACTGTTAAAGTTATTGGCTACGTTAAAACAAAAGCTTTCAGTAGAAGTGGGGGAAAAAAGAATTTTATAATTCAGGAAGAAAAGGACTCACCTCATCACTGAAATTTCTGAAGGCAGCCACTCTCTCTTCCACACTTTCCTGATTCAGGGGCACCAGCTTCAACCGATCAATTATCTATTTAAAACAAAACCCATCGGTCCCATATGACACAACCATCACAGTCATTTCATCTCCTCAAACACAAAGTCAGCATCTAACACATTCATAGTGGGCTTCTTAATAGGAAATGCTAATCCCCTTATTCAAAGGCTTTGATTTTAACTTGCTGACTGACTCAATTCCTATCCTCATTTTCTGAGGCAGTTTTACAATTCAGAGATTTCAAATTACTCTGAGAAACCTCTCTGTTTTTAGATTAAAGAAGAAAGGAAGAGAAAAAAGAAAAAGGAAAAAAAGAGCAACACAGGAAATCCCTTTTACATTCACAGGATCATACTTGTCCTTCTTCACTTAACAGGCATACTGGTGACATTTCCTTTGTTTTAAATGAATCTCACGAAGTGTTTTGATTTTTCAAGGGCATACATTAACCTGCACTTCAAACACCCCTGCTGAAACTTACATCAAAGGCTCTGTCAATATGCCCACTGTGATACTCGTCAAAAAAGGTGATCAAGTCCAACAGAAGATAGAACGTGGAGTCCACAAATTTATTTGCACTGATTCCCTGAGCCCTATACCTGAAGGACAAAAAAGAAGGAAGGGGGGTACATTAGGAATTTCTGTGCAATCTATAACTTGAGGATAGCATCTAAAAAATGTCAAAACCTCTTAAACTCTCTGGATGAAGTGAACTAAGGAGTGGAAAATAGTGTTTCTTTTGAAATGGCCAAGCATTTGATGGCGGGTTTGACAGAAATCCATCTATAAATGTTCTGTGTGAAGCACAGTTCTCTTGCCTCAGCCCCCATCTCAGCAAGCATCTCCAACCCAGTTTTCACTGGGTCACTTTATTAGGCGTATCTGCAGAGGGCACAAAAAGTGACAACTATTGCCCCAGCCTGGGAGTTACACTGGTTAAAGTATGATAACTCCTCGAACTCATGGGAAGGAAGGTAGCTTCTGAAACACTGGCCACTACATCTCTAAGAATTTCCCCATCCATCCATCACTAGCTTTGTTCCAAAATGCCTTTGAGATGGCTGCTAATGACATATAGATGAGTAAAATGCCTAGAATTAAACCTCATGTACAGGATTAAAATGTTGAGATACCCTTTCATACCCTTCCTTTTGGCAAGAATGTTCACCAAGTGACAGTGCCAAGTGACAGTTGGTTATGACGTGGGGGAACAGGAACTCTCAAACTGTCAGTGCTGGTGGGAGGGTGAGTGAGTAGAGCCATGCTGGGGAACTCTTTGATGCTACGGTAAAGCTGAAGATGCGTCTGGGTGGGCGCTGGGAGCCCCGGGACCCCCCGGAGCCAGCCCTGGCCTTACCGCTCCGCGACGGAAAGCGCCATGTTCTTCAGCCTCTCCTTGTTGGACTGCGGGGCACTGATCTGGGGGACGACGGGGCTGAGCAGTTTGTTCATCAGCTCCAGCACCTTGTCAGCATTCTGTTCGTTTTTTTAAATTAAGAAAGGAATCAATTAAAAATAATCAGTAAGAGGAAAAAAACTAAACAACCGAAACCGAAGAGGGAACTTTTGTTCTGTGTCTTGATTTGGGTGGTGATGACACAGATACATACCCGTGGGAAACCCATCAAGCTGTTCACTGAATATGTGTACATTTTTCTACTTTTTAATTAGACCTCAATCAAAACACTTTTAAATGAAAAGAAAAATGAATTATAACCCTCTTTTTGCCCACGTTGGTCAGTTGATAAAAGGAGAGAATGTACTCTTCTTCAGGCCCCAACAGTCATCGGTATTCCCCGCATGTTCTCACAACGAGCTACTTCCTCCAGTTCTCTCAGAACCCCTCAGCTGTGGTTTTATTCCGACACACACCGGTCACAGTGTGTGTGCGGCTGCCCGGAGGGTGAGCACCAGGCATCTTCACCAGCAGCTTCACCACCCAAGCATGATGGGCGCTTCCTCTGCTGCCAAGGGAGACTTTGCTCAGTGCCCGCGGGACAGCCTTTCAATATGTCACTCTTGTTTGGCCAGAAAGACCTTATGGGCAGAAATAATTCTGTAAAATGGGAATTTCACCCTAACTGGACTATTAACTGCCTAAGCACTAGGAGAAAATGCCTCAGCAGGGAGAGGGGGACAACAATGGCACCGTCAAAATGTTTGTGCATTTGATGCCGAAACGCTGCTGACAGATCTATTAAGTGCAGAAGACAGAAAAGAGCACATTCTACCTTGGCAAGGTCATAAAGCTTTGCTGCTTCTTCAAACAGTCCTTTATTTTCTGCCACGGAAGCAACTTTGTTGATAATAGGCTTTGTGTCACTAGTAAACTTATCGATGACTCCAGGCTGACAAGACAAATTATGGAGGGGAGGAAGAGAGAAATGGGGGGACAGAGCTGTTATTTTAAACACAGAGAAGCAACTGAGATCCGAAAACTACTTTAACTGAAAATACTTGCCCTGGGCAATGCACGTATTTCATCAGCTAGACTCTGGCTTTCTTGAAGATATAAGGTCCTATTAAACATATGAAAAGGACCAAGGAAACTACCCATGAAGAGGCGGACTCAAAGGCAGCACAGAGGAGTCACCAGGAAGACTGTGCTTTCTAATTCTCCAAAATGACCTAGAGAATTGGTGAAATCACCAATGATTTTAATTTTGCTGATGAGTAGGCACTAGGGGGAAAAACCAGGAGGCTCAGAGAAAGTATCTGAAAGATTCTGAATTTGTTTTCTAAGACAGATGGCAAAAGAAATCCAGTCCTGAAAAAATATATGGCAAGTGGTGTCAGGATACTTAAAAAAATAAATAAATAAATCTGCAACATCACTCAACAGCAACCAAATGGTCAAGAAAGTATGAGAGAGGCCTGAGGTACCGCAAAGAGGGCAGACTGTGTGACGCCTGACTGGCCATCTGATTCTCCATCAGCCCTGGACCAAGTCGGGTGACCTGCTCCGCCACCCTGGCAGCACAGGAGATCAGTGAAGAGCATGGGCTCTGGGGTCAAGAAGGACTGGGCTCAAATTCCAGCTCACTTCCTTACTAGCTGTGTGATCTTGAGGAAAATAACCTCTCGTCTCCACTTCCTCCCTTGAAAAACAGATGACGGTTCCCACTGTGTTGGGTTCTTGTGATGATTAAGTGAGAAAATACATGTCAAGCATTCAGCACAGGGGCCTGGCAGTTGTCACTGCTCCATAAGCATGGCCACTGTCACCAGCACTGTCACTGGTCTTCTTCTGAAGAAGAATGCCACTGGTCTTCTTCTGGATGGTGTGAGCAGTGGGAGGTCATCTTGAGACTGCTGGCTCTAAACCACCCATTTTTACAAATGAGGAAAGTGAGTCCCTAAGAGAGGCATGTGGAGAGTGCCCGAGTGGGTCAGGAGGGGTCTCTGATACCAGGGCCTCCGCCCCTTCTACATTGCCCAATAGCCATGATGGGTCTTAGGGAACTGCTAAGGCTCATGGGAGCAGCTGCATCTCTGGGGTCAGTGTAGAGTTCTGAGCCCTCAAAAACTATCTTTTGAGAGAGGTCAAGTGCATTTGTAACTTTCCCTTCTGGGGAGAATAGGTGCGGTAACCAATTTCTTTCTTGCATATTTTCTGAGCCAAGAATGGCAGAAATGTAGCCTTCTCAGCTGAAAATATGGCAGGTGTGAACAGATGAGTATTCTGAACATAATAAAAAAACTATCTAACCACAAATTTACATATTTTAAGGAGAAATGTAAGTGTATGTAAAATCAAGGTCATCATTTGGGGCCTGTAATTTTCATTCTTTGTTTTTAAAACGAAGCAACTTCATTCAGATTTGCATCTTCAGTACCTTGAATCCTAAAATCTAACTATTCTTTGGACAATTATAAATCCCCAACTGCAAAGGAACACACCTCTGGGGTGCACTTAACCCACCTTTCTACTTCCATCGTTCTCTAGTTTCCCAAGAATCATATCGAACTGCAGAGAAAAAAAAAGTTTACTCAGTTTATTGGACGAGGATATACACATAATCCACAATTCTTTGAAGACAAGAGAGGAATAGGGGAGGTGGGAGAAGTCTTGCACAAACTAGAGAACAGTGAGACTGAATCAACATTTCCATTATCAGAAACCAAAGGAAACTCTAACACCCCCCTGCCCCCAGCCACATCCACCGAACTCATATTGAGGTGACCATCCAGTATCACATCAGCATGAGAACTTGTACACTGGAAATCATGGGGGCGTGGAGAAAAGTTAACAGGCATACCTCTCGACTTTCTATCACCAGCTCGCTCACACAACGCAGAAACATGTTTTCTCCTTGACTGTCTTTCTCATCTCTAGAAGGGGACAAAATCAACCTGGTTTCTGGTGTGGCCCCAAGGTCTCTGTCATTCTCACAGTGGCAGAAATCAAAACCAGCTGAAGTAAATGGTCAAAAGCCAGTCTAACCTGAGGAAGTAGAAGTACTGAAGGGCCTCTCTCGGGTCCGTGGATTCAAACTTCCGGGTGTAGAGAATAAGTAGCCGCACGAAGTTCAGCCTCCGCATGCACGGAGGGTCGCCAGGCTCATGGCTGACTGCACCGACGGGGACAGAAATGGTCACAACCACACTGCCCTTCTGACCCACACAACCGAGAGCTATGGGAACTGAGTCCAAAGACCCAGTGGTGGCACCTACTCCTGCAGCCCAGCCAATGTTTGCCAGTGTGAGCTTAGGCTAATCCCCTTCACCACCCTGTCCTCAATTTCGTCCCAAGTACAGATTGGAGAAAGTGGCATTTTTTAGTAAATCACTAGTATGCTGGTCTCTGAATGAAAAGATGGTGACAACTGACCATTACGGCATGTGCTCTGGAGTGAGTCTGCTGTGCTACTAAGGAAGCTGCAGCCATTCATGCACAGGTATCTTCTCTCCCTCCCCGGACTCCCACCCCATGCAGGTAGGCACACAAGATGGCTGGCTGCGCCTTCCAATGTCTCCAGTTAGAGCCCTAATGGGAACCAGTCTCATGACTCTAGGGACTGTTTCTCCTGAACCACCCTCCAGGCGACCTGACTCACTGGTCACAAAACTAGCACTTAGCACAGCATTTTATCTATTAAACACCTCAGGGAATACTAATGGAGGGGGGGAAGGCAAGAACCCTCATACTAATCATCTCATAAGCCCAACCGTCTACAACACTCTAAAATGATTGGTACCACTTGCCCAAATCCCTGCAGCTATGTGTCCACTGCCACCCGATGGGGGGATGTGTTATGGATGTGCCACTGCCAACAAATACTCACGGAGCTGAGCGCTCTGTCCCGAGGATTTTAAAAGCAGCTTTAGCTCAAAGAGCACCAGTGCCACGTGGACAGCATGGCAGCGCAGCCGCTCCATGCGGAAGAGAAAGGCAATGGCAGCTTCGAACTGCGCGGTCAGGAACAGCACTTGGAAGTAGAGGAAGGGCTGATGGTTCACCGTGAAGTGGGACTCGCCTGCCCGGGGAGAGGAGGTCAAGCTGATTCAGAAAGAGCCGGCTTCTGCTGGGAGCCCTGAGCCCAGAAGAAGCCCTGTGTGCTCAAAGGACTTGCTGGGCGGGACAAAAGCACCAGCCTGAGCCTGAACGGATGCGGGGGCTCTGGACACAGTGGACGCCACTCCAGCCGTGGCCTGCTTCCACGGCCTCCGGACCTCACAAAACAACTGGTGAGCAGGGGGCTGTGTTGTAAAACCCAAACTGCTTGCATTAGTTGGGAGAGAAACAGAGCACAGGACCTTAAAACGGAATACAAAAGGGGCTGTTTCTCTCCTTTATCCTGATAAAAGTCACTCAATAAGGACAGGAATGATTTCAAAGCTTCGGTATACTCAGATTCACAGATATCTGCGTTCAACACTGCGGACCACTAGTTGGAATCTCCTTTTCTTCCCCCAACTTTTAAACAGTGAGAGAAAGAAAAAAAGAAAAGCTATTTCTCCCTTGTTTGTGCTCAGATATAGTCACTGTGAGGTCTCTGAGGAAGCAGTAGCCAAGTCCTCTTATGTCTCTCCCTGAGCCAGTGTCTGCCAGAGCAGTTCAAAGAACTAGTGGAAAGAGTTTACTGTCAACGACCATGTAAGTCACGTACTCTGTTTATGGCCACGTACGTGGCCTCTACCCAAATTTGAACTTGTTATTCTGTTGTGTTGTGTTTTGAAGATCCAGAGGGTTCTGAAGGAGAGACAGAGTTCAGAGATGAAGGATTTTCCCAGAAAAAAGCTAAGCAGTGACCTTAGGTGGACAAGAGAGGGAAGGTAGTTATGTTCAGGGTATCTTACCGTAGTCTTCCAACAACTGTTTCTGGAACTGAGAGAGAGTGAGCCTGTCTTGTGGGGAGCTGGTGCCGTCATCATCGAAACACACCTGGTTCAACTAAACCCCCAAGAGAAATACAGGCATTGGTACAAGCTACTTCCTGTGCCGGGTGTGGACTTGTAGCCGGTTAGCTGCCACGCTCGAGGCTACGCTAATGGCTGTGTTACTGGTTGCGAATATTACACAATAAAAATGGGCCAGGAGACAGGAAATCCACTAGTCCAGTCACCTTACTGGCATTATACATTAAGCAGTAACATCTGTGTGCAGTGTGTGAGCAGGGGGAAGGGGAGAATGCCCTACTGGGCAAAGGAAGCAGCGCCTGCCTTCAGCCACAGGTAGTCCTCAGTTTTGTCGGCCACCTCGCTCTGGTTGTCGGTGATGTCACATCTGCCAATGATACAGTACACAGCCCGTTTGTAGGGGTCCGTGTTGTTCCTGAGGGCCCTGCGGTAGTGCAGTCGGAGCTTGTTCTCCGTAGCTGGGGACAATCTAGAGACACAAGGGAACACACAGACACATATGCTAAAGATCCTCACGGGCATCTGAAAGCACCTAGGTCCCAACCACACAGCAGAGTCACGAAGCCTTCCTTCACAGAGGGTAACACTGTCCCACCCATACCCACGGGCACCATCACTTTAACCAGACTTGCAGCTACCAGCACCTGCGTCTCTGCCCACTGGCTTCCTCAAGTAGTGGCTGGCAGAGGCATGTGAGAAGGTCTGGGGAATTAATCCTCCACCCACCTCCCTGGCAGCCCTCAAGCAGTGATGGGCAAGAGTGAGTCATCCCTTAAGTGCCTTAGCCCCGCTCTGGCTTCTCCACTCCCTTATCCCTGTGAGATCACCTCCCAAATAAACTCCGTGCACTCAAACCCTTGCCTCAGGGTCTGCATCTGGGGGAACCCTAAAACACTGTCCCTACTTTACACTCTCTTAACATGAGCAAGACAGGGCTTATGGTTTAAGACAATCTCCGGACATGGCATTACTGACACTGCCAAAAAAGTAACCCTGGTTTTCCACATGTATAACTGGGGTAACCACCATTATTTCTTCTACATACATATATGTAAATTTAAACTGGGTTCGAATATGAACTTAAGTCCTATTACATTAACAAAAACCAGAGGAAAATGAATGCTTAGCAGTTCCTTAATGCAAGAGAACTAAAAAAAAAAACAAAAAAAAACTTACTGAATTAATTCAATGATTATATCTCAAGATTGCTAACTTCTAACTCTGGCCTTTGAGTATGAAGCATATATTGTCATTTGGGTCAACCAGAAAAGCACTAAATGTGAACAAGTGAAGTGTAATACAACAAAGTTTCATTTAATAAAGCATCCTTGATGTGCCTGGGACTTTGTAAGTGTACACATGGTGTCAGAATGGGGCTCTTTTAATGTTTTCAACTGTTATTCTACAGAGTTCTACTTGCTTTCTAAACTTCGTTTTTCTCCCAAGCAGAAACTTATTTGGAGCCATGCACAAGGAAAAGAGAGCAACGCCAGTGGGGGCCACCCTGCTGATTCCACGTGGCTTCTTCTGGATGCACCATCTCATTCACCATACCTTCTGTCCTTGCTGTTCATGTACTCCTGGAACCAAGTTTTAAACTCTCCCAGCTGGTGCTGCGCTCGGTTGACCACCTGTGAAGCGGCAAGCAGGTCTCCACAGCGCAGGCAGTAATAAATTAACGCCCACACAGGATGGCCTTCCACCTCTCCATCCTGAAAGAGGAAAGGTTTAACTGATGACTTTCGATGTGCTGGCCCTCAGCTAAGCCCTCTTCTTGTATTAAGTCACTTAATCTCACAACTCCACTAGGCAGGGACCATGAATGGCCTCCTCCTCTCTGTTTTACAAACCAGGAACCTGAGGCATGGGGATGTTAAATAATTTTTCCAAGGTAAGCTGGTAAGTGGCAGTCTGGCTCGAGAGCCTTTCCTCTACAGCACTGTGTACACAGGCTTCAAAGTGGGTTCTCCGTGGAACCCCAGTACCCACAGCAATCAGGTGACATGTTCTTCTGTGATAATTTACAGATGTGTACTCAGGCTAAGGACGTTCACTGACCAATAAGAGACTATCATCATATTTGAGTTTATAAAATGTTAACCATTAATGATTAACTAAATGGATTCTGGCACTTCCATTCACCTGTTGTTAGTTGTTCACTCACTTAGTGAGTATCTTTGTTTTGGACACCGTGCTACATTATGCACTGGGGAATCTAAGAAAGCAGCTCTGTTCCCACTCTCCCAGCACTAGAGCTTCTCTCTCCTAAAAGTGGCTTTGTCATCACCTGCACAGCAGCCCTGTGGTTACTCCTCTCTCTGCTTCTCCCCAACTCCTTCAGAAAAGTAGACCTCAGACTTCCTTTCTTGGCCCCTCCACCTTTCCCTCGGCAGGACTCTTTCTTAAGCCCAGATCTGATCGTGTCACTTCCTCACTTAAACCCCTTTGAGCAATTTACATCCTAAGTGCTTAGCCTGGTGCTCAAGGCCGTCACCAGCTGGCCCCAAGCTGGTCCAGCCCTACCACACACCCGATACACCAGATATTCTTTCCTGCCTCCACGCATTTGTTCACGCTCCTCCTTCCTCCTGGAATACCCTTTTCCCAGACCCCTGGCTGGCAAGCCCCTACTCTTCAAGCACAAGTGTGGGCCTCACCTCCTGTATGAAGCCAGGAGCCTGCAGCCCACCACCCTTGGTACACAGCTCCAGTTCAGCACTTTGCACAGGGTCTGTATCTGACTGTAACTACACTGTGAGCTGAGAAGGAAAGGCACGTTCTAGGACCCATATCTAACTCTGTTCTTCCAGCTGTTTGAGCCAACAATCTCAGAAGTCAGCCCTGACTCTGCCACATCCAAGTTCTTCCACAGTCCTATTGGGTCTACTTTCAAAACATGTCCAGAACCCAATGACGTCATCCCCCTGCACCCTCCTCCACCCTAAGCTGAGCGACCACCATTATCACCTGGACTCCTGCACCACCAGTCTCCCAAGGTCTCCTAGCTTCTCTCCCTGCCCCCTCTGGTCTCTTCTCCATATAGTAGTTCCCACACATAACCTCATTTAAACTGAAAACGCCTATCCGAGAGAGACTGCTCTGGGAAAGTAACTGATCACATAGAGAAAGATGCCAATACCTGAAGTCCAGGCAAGGGAGCTGGAAGTTTAATGTTCAGGAAACTTCGAACCAACTGGTAAGTCCCAGGTACCCCGCCCAGCTGGGCCTGATGCAAGTTGCCAAAGACAGTCACAAGGGTGTAATTCTTATAACTGGAAAAAATTTAAAGGCAAAAAAGGGAGGTTGAAAACACATATTACACATTATCTATGTCCATACCCACAACAGTAGACTGTGAATTCCACAGGGAAGGGCCTGGATTTCAACCTAACATAGAAGAGGAAACAGTGCATGCTTAATGAAGCAAACTACATTATTTATTCATTGGGCAGTGGACCACTGTGAAGATTTCTCATCACTGTGGATACTCAAAAGAATCCCTGGAGCAATATAATAGTGGACTTCAAATGCATTAAGGGCTAATGTGCAGAATAATAATTGCTCCAGCTCACAGCCTAATGCTCTAGTGGGATCTTTTCAAATTTTTCATTTTGAAAAATTTTAAAGAATGCTCATATATCCTTTACTTAGATTTGCCAATTGTTAATATTTGTATGCATGTTTTTTTCTCTCTATATATATGTAGATATACACACATACACAAACACACATACTTTTTTTCTGAACCATTTGAAAATGTTATAGAAATATAGAAATCAGGGGCTACCTCATCTGTAAATACTTCACCGTGTATCTCCTAGTTAGGACAGTCTCCTACCTAACCTCAGTACTATCATGACACTAAGAAATTTAACATTAATGTACTGTTATTACCTAAAATATAACACATATTCAAATTTCTTAATAACATCCTTTATAGTTTTTCTTTTTTTTTTTTTTAAATCCAGGATCCAGTCAAGGGAAAGCATGAAATTTAGCTGTCATACCACTTCCATTTCCCTTAATCTAGGGTAATTCTAACACTTTTTATATAAAGACACTGACCTTTTAAAAAGAATCCAGGCTACTAGCTACCTGGTAAAATGTCTCACAAGCTGAATAGTTTCTCATGACTTGATTCAGGTTCAACTTTTTTGCCAAGAACCCTACCTACAGAGCTGATGCTGGTCCTGCCACAATGAGGCAGGTAATACCATTTTGCCCTTCTTGGTAACATTTAATCTGATCACTTGGTTAAAGGTGTTGTCCACCGGATTTCACCGCTGTAAAAGCACCTCCTTTCCCCTTTGTAATTAATAAGTACTTTATGGGGTAATACTTGGAGGTCATGTGAATAATCTGTTCACCAATAATCTTTCGCCCAGTAGTTTCCACTGGTGGTCTTTGCTGAACCCATTGTCACATTGGTGGTTGCAAATGATTTTCTATCATTTCCTGTTTATTTATTTGCTAGCAGGCTTCTTAAAAACCTTTACAGTGTTTTAAAATTGCTTTTTTATATTAAGATTAAATGGTTCAAGTTATAGATACCCAAACATGAGGTTAATACATTGAAGAACTTTCTAAATATGTTTCTTGTCCAAAACAAAACAGACTGCCTCAAAAAGTCAGGTGCTTCATATGTTCAACCACATAATAATATTAATATCATACCACATTAAGTATAATAACCAACTGAGAGAGACAGGGTGAGAGTGAGAGAGAGAAAGAGAGAGAGACACACAGAGAAAAACACCTAACTGTCAATTACAGAAAACAGACTCAATGGAAATTGATGTAGTCATAAAAAATGATACTGACAAAAAATTTTAAAAGCTGTACACATTTGGATCATAAGCTGTGTAAAAGATACATATCAAACAAAATATTCATATGTCCAAAAAGGTGGCAGAGGTGGTGTGGGGGTAAGGAAATACAACAAGGTGCCAGGGGCCTCTTGGGCAGGGGAGAGGGGACTGCTCCCTTTTTCAGGTCCTCTTTTTGGCATCTTCCAAAATTTCTGTAACAGTCATGTAGTATTTTCATAATGAAAAATGAACACAATTCAATTTAGCAAATGTAATGAGTTCGCCACCACTGGAAGTATTTAAAAGCAGAGGTTGGAAAAGAGATTACAGAAGAGTCCTGTAGCAACCAGGACAAACAGATGCCCACTATGGTCTCTTCAAACTTGAATGAAGACAACTCACATGCTGGAAAGGGCCTCAGAGCCTAAATTCCTTGAGAGCTAAGAAATGTGTACCTTGCTTCAAATTTGGAATGTGGCAGGAAACAGACCAATGCTATGTTTTCTCAACATTTTCAGCCTTATACCCTGAAAATAATTTGGGACCAGGTCTACTTTGCCACCTGGTGTATTACAACACTTGAAATACTGTACGTACGTTACACTGTCAGTGGATTAGCATCAGAAAAAGAAATTTTTTTAGTGAGTACAATTATCTGAAATATTCCCTTTATCAAAAGGGACAACAAATCTTAAAAAGGATGCCATCAGAGAGTGATGCTACTAGAGTGAAAAAGAAAATAAGCATACAATAGTTGTGCACAGGAAACTCCCAAATAGCTCCAAGTGCTGCTAAAGGAATTAATGGAACAACATAATTCCAAAAAAACTAAATGGAAAGAATAATAAAAGAAATGGGATAGCTTACATATATAAAACCGCAGCCTAGTACCACTGGTGAAGTCAAGCAACAACGTTAAGGATGAGGTTTACTGAAGAAAAAGCAGTCATGAGCAGTCATATACGTACACACATTAAAAAATAAAATCCTAATGTTTTTTATATACTGTAAGAACTTCTGACTCATATTTTGCTGACTTGTAGCAAATAAATACCACTATATACATTAGGTTCTTTGTGGCTGAAGACTTAGAAATTTACATTACAAAAATTTAGTGAAAGCCTGATATAATACTTTATGAACCCTTTGTGCCCTGTGCCAGAAGCAATAAAAAACCATTTGGAGCTCCAGATTTTTCTGAACAACAGAATGGAGGCTAGTGAGTTTAATATGTCTGATGGTGTTCATCTCATGTGGCTATAATATAATTAATTTAGTATTTGGTATAAAAACCTGTTCTCTCTCTCCTGTACCAGGTCTGAATTACCTTGACTTCCTAATGAAGTATTATTTTGTTGACAGAGGGTGACCACACTACAAGGCCATTGGCAGCTGCATGGGCTCAGCAGCAAAGAACTGCAATTGAGCAAGTGTATTCAGCTTGGCTTTCTCTTCTCACGCTAACAGAGAGAGGCCCAGCACCCTGTCTCTGAAATAAAGAGGGTCTGTTGCACGCTCATGACAACCCCTGCTGGCCAATTCAGAACAAGGAGTGTCCACAGGGAGTGGATGAAAGGCACGGGCCCTACCAACGAGGGGGACAATAGTTAGGGCACAAGGGCACAGCCACAAACCCCTTGGTGACCAACTCCAATTAGTGAGGAGATGGCAAAAAAAAACCCAGGCACAAATCAGAGGCATTAGCAGCCGGGAAGGATCTGGACTCACAAGGATTAACCAAGTAGAGCCAGAAGGAAAACAAAGGATCAAGGGGCCTTCCTAAGGTTTGAAGGTGGTAATGCTGGGTGGGAAAATTAAAATGCCTAGAGAAAACAAAGAGCCTAAGCAGTAATGGCTGAACCACAGGAGGGACAAGGATCCTGACCCAAGGCATCGTGCTCTAATAATCGTGACTCTGTACTGAGGGACAGAGAGTGGACAAAGAGAAAAAGAAAAGCCTAACAGTGCTCAATGCTCCCACTCAAAATGATTTTATATCGGTGCATAAATAGTTCTGGTAGAGAAGTGTTTCTGAAAACAGCCTAACACCTCTCAGACTTGCTCAACCTTGTTTAAATTATACCAGCTACAGAGCACTTAGCTTGAGGACTACTTGAAACCCAAGAACGGCTGCCTTCGGGGGATTTTAAAGCCAGCCTCTGTGCTGCCGTTGCCTTACCTCTGCTCGAGGTATCCCAAGGCCTGCCTGACGAACTCCATGCGCACTTCCACGCTGTTGCGGCTCTTCAGGGCATCAGTCGCCGGTGTCAACAACACGTCTGTCATTTGTTTTACCATGGTCCACATGTCAGAGATGTTCTGCACATAAATGAGACCGCATGTGACAATGCTGTGGGGCCGGAGAAATTGCCTGGTTCTTCACGGCAATCCGACTCAAAGGCACGCAGGACATGGAGGGGGAAGAGGTTAACGTCCTGTCTGAGGCCCTCAGGCTCAAACCCAGTACAGAAGACGCACCTCTTCCCGGCCAGCTGCCAGGCTCCCGTCTTCCCTGCGAGCAGCCCCCATCCCGAGCTGGTTTTCAGATCAATTACTATTCCAGGTCTGACATAACCACCTACATAACTAAGACAACATAAAACTAACAAGAACACTGAATCTCAGTGGGTTATCCCTTAAGAGAGAGTGAATACATTTATAATCATCCAAAGCTCTAGGAGTTTAAACTCAAGTAGCTGCATTTCAGTCCTTACAAGGTCACTGGAGTTAAGGCTTAAAATAAGAGTTTAACCTAAATAATACAGGTTCTGTCCTCCCAGAGGCTCTCCAGGGGCCACTGCTCTTACCCCACCGTTTGAGTGGCACAGCCTCCTTTTCTCCTGCCTGTTCACTCCCTTCAAAAGACGCCTTCCTGTGGCCTCCCAGGAAAGGCACTGGTGATCTCTCCTGTGTGTTACCACCACACAGCTGGACTTCCTCTTCCCAGAATCCTCCTGGCTGTAAACCTCTCCTAAAAATGTGTTCCCTGAACCCTTTGCAAAATATAAAGTTAAGAATCCTTGGAAGACAGTAGCGACTAAAGAAAAAGCAGGTTTACACCTTTTCCAAAGAAAAAGAGAAAATCCCGTTTTCACTGTTTCTCTCAAAAATTAAAAACTGTAGAAAATCCACCCTAAATGTGACCCTTTTTAGGTGGTGAGATGGTAGATAAATTCTTATTTTCTTTAGATTGGTTTGTATTGCCTTATATTTACTATTAAAAAAAAATAAAGCGGTTTTGAAGGAAAAAAAAGTGTGTACGAGTGCTTGCTTCCATTATAGCCTTTTCTCCTTTCTCCCCTCCTCCTGGCCACCTAACAATCTATCCATCCCCTTAATTTTTTTCCCCCAGCGGGAGAAAACTGGCCAAGGATAAGAACTGAGGGACAGGAATAAAGATGGGGACTCAGAGAGGAACAGAACCAGTGGCTTTTAAAGACCCCACCTGAGTCAAGTTCAAGGGGCTCACTGGTGTGAAAACCGCATCACCTTTACAATTCACATCTCATGAAAGAGCCTGTTAGTCTGTCTAAGGAGGGAAACTGGCAGGGAGGAGCTGGAGCCTGACAGGACTTCAAAGCAAACACAGCTTTGCTGGGCCTTTTGCAGATGCATAAAGATACATATATTTATATATATAGGATCATCATCAAAAAACCACCCCAAAATTATTTAAAATAAAACTCTGAAGAACAGTTAACATCTTTTTCCAGGGCATAGAGTTTCTCTTCAGCACATTTCTGCCAAGTCAGCAAGCTGCTAATCCCATTGGAACACCAGACCCCACATGTCTCCTCGGGTCAGCTCTGGGCGCTACCTTATCATCCAGCTCTGTGACGGAAGCACAGAGGTCCACAAGGTTAGGCTGCAGGTGTCCGTTGACAATCTTCTCGTTATAGATATAAATCTGAAAGGAAAAGCAAAGTAAGTCGCACACATTCTATTTTCACCTTTTCTTTTTAGAACCCCTTGAAGCAGTTCTGAAACCAGCTTCTGCCCAATGGTCAGAAGTTTTCCTTCCTCAGAGTGGCTGAGCTATCCACACTGCCTGGAGGGCAAGGCCTCCGGCCAGCTTCCCAGTTCTGTGCCTGAGCTTCAGACAGCAGCATCAACACCCACCAAAGCTAGCCGCTAGCCCAGCCTTCCTAACATCTGAGGAGTGGGAGCAGGGTGGTCCCGGGGGTGGGGTGGGGGGAGTCCCACGGGCCGTTCTGCATTGCTCTGCCCAGCAGACCATCAGTCCCAGAGAGCAAGGACCAAAGTGGAAGGTCTCCTGCTGCTGCTTCCTAGGAACCCAGGGAAACATTTGGTAATCTTTCTGGCAAAAGGACTGAATGGCCCCAGGCCCAGGGCTTGTGGACTTAGTAAGGACTGTCAGGTCACAGCCCTCCACGTGTTTTAGAAGAGCAGTTGCTGCCCATCTGCAGTACCCGTTTCAAAAGAATCCCAGCTCCTTAGTAAAATTTTCTCAAGAAAAAGGAACTATGTGATGTTCAACAAATGGAAAAGCCAATATTACTTTGGATTTTATTTTTAAAAAACCAACATAATGATGGTAAAAACGAGTCAGTTCTACTCTTTGCATCTGAAGTCCTTGCTCTACCGAGGACTGAACAAGGTAGTGATGTTAGACAAGTCAGGACCCTGTCGAACCTTACCTCCCTCTACTCTAAATGGGGGAGAGTATCATGCAGCCTTCAGGAGTGTTATAAAGATTAAATGAAACGGTTTTTAAACCAGAACGTGGTGTTTATTCACTCAATGAGCATTTATGAGGAGCCTTCCCTGGGGTACTGTGTTCAACATGGGATATAAAGATTCGCTCTCCACTGGAGGGGATAGCCATGTAAACAGATACATGACATTCCAGTGTCCTGAGTGCTAGTAAACCTTAGTTTTATGAAGTTTTAGTCTCCACAGACACAGAAGATACATGGTTTCTCTCCTCAAAAGCTTGTAATTTCATTAGGCCTGAATTCTGACGGTGCCTGTGGCAATGGAAGTCAGTCACATAATGAAAGTGAAATTTAAAAAAATGTAGATGTAGTGTGGGAGAAAGAGAGAGATCTAAAAACTGGAGAAAAAATAAATGAAGGCCAGTAGTAAAACATGAAGGAGTTGGAAGGAGGGGGACTTATGTGAGGGAAGCTGATGTGGCTGGTTTCAGATGCCTAGAGTTAGAACTGGCAGTGGTACGCTGAAGGAGAGAGGCTTAAAAAGAACATTTAGAACATTTTTCTCAACAAGGGGTACACGAAGGATCTCCGATAATACCATCAGCTCACCAAATAATTCAGTTAAGGCACCCCCCTGTCAAAAGCACAGGGTCTAGCAGTTTCTCCCCTCCCCCTATTCACCTCTATAGCCACCATGTGTTTTTGTCTCCACCTACCCCACCCCACCCCACCCCAGCCCAGGTTGGACGGAAGAAAGGAACTGGGTGATGCTGAGGGCCACAGTGGCACCAATCACGGGAGGGCTTCCCTGGTGGCGCAGTGGTTAAGAATCCGCCTGCCAATGCAGGGGACATGGGTTTGATCCCTGGCCCGGAAAGATCCCACATGCCATGGAGCAACTAAGCCCGTGTGTCACAACTACTGAGCCTGCGCTCTAGAGCCTGTGCTCCACAACGAGAGAAGCTACCGCGATGAGAAGCCCGCGCACCGCAAGAAGAGTAGCCCCTGCTTGCCTCAACTAGAGAAAGCCATGCACAGCAATGAAGACCCAACACAGCCAAAATAAAAAAACAAAGAACAAATGAATAAATAAATTTATTTAAAAAAAAAAGAATCACAGGAGTTGGTCATGACAGAACAGATGTTCCTTGGTCACTGCTGGTGCAGGACAATTTAAAGAGGATGGAAGCCCACCACCCTCAATTCAAGAAACAAGACTGTTTTCCCTTCTTGATACTTTGTGCAGCAAAGTGGCAAATTAGAATAAAATATACAGGTGGCCAGCACTGCTTTATTCAAAAAGTCAATTCCAGGTATGTACTGTCCTAAGGGCAGTTTCAGTCAACAGAGTCCCTGAGCTTTACCACAAAGTGTCTCAATCCATACTCAAACTATTGCATGGTCATGATATATCACAAGAACCACAACTTTCCAAATATCATAAGCTTCTCCAGGACAGTAATATCAGGTAATGGTGAGTACACTATGCTTACCAAGGCAGAAAAGCATTTAGAAAATTTCTCTCTACAACGGGGTGAAGAAGCATTTCTGATAATACCATTTGCCGACCAGGTGATCAGTTAATACAGAACTCCATTTACTCAGCAGTGCAGTTACTCAAAGCTTTACTGTACATGGGCTGTTGCCAAATGCAAATGAGATGCCTTGGTCAGTGTGTGAGGCAGATTTCAATTTCCCTAAGTTAAACCTGAGTCATTCTATTACCCAATTTGATAGACTTCTCCAGGGACCTAGATGGTAAAATATTAACGCGTCCTCTGAACGAAAACCCAACTTGCTTTCAGGGTTGGACTTTCACATGAAGTCTGTGTTCTCTTTTACTTCCCAGCGGGCTCATAAAGGATTTTCCTGGATTCGATCTTCTTTGAGAACACACTCACCTGCCGGGCATAGGCCATCTCGATGCTGTCCAGAGAGCTTCGACCAGGGGGTCCCGCATCACTGATGTAACTTGGCTGCAGAGAAATACACATTCAGAATTGGTTCAGAACAGCATTCAGTCATGTAAAGAAAAAAAAAAAAAACTATAAACATATGTTTGTCTTTAACAAAGCTGTTTCTGTTTCCTAGTCAGACTTCCTGAAAATGATGATTTTAGGGGCTTCAATAGAAGGCAACTCCCTTACCATGATCACATGAGAAGGGAGCAGGCATGGGACTCAACTCAAAAATAACAGGAGGCTGGAGAAGCTGTAAGGATATCTCAGTAACTGTTTCTGGAAAGGTACCTCTTTGTAACATTCGGTTTCAATCCCCCAGTCCACCTCATCTTCCCCCTCCATGTCTTTACACCAGTGAGGCTGTGGTGTATGTGGGTCTCCTGTTTCCATCACTCATATCAGACAGCTGAGGAAATGGAGTTTATAGGGTCACAATACCAGGATTCAGACATTTCCTATCTAGAGCCCACACTAAGACAACAGCTACTGATGAACTTTATGCATCTGAAGATATGAAGCCAGTCTAAGTTGGGCATTCATTCATTCAGCGAACATCTGCCAAGTGCCTGCCTGCCACATGCACAGTGTGTACACATCCATCCCCACAGGGATGACAAGACAGCCCACAGAGGCTGTTCCCAAAGAGCTTACCATCTGATGGGGAGAGTTAGACACCAACATATGGAAAAAATTCTTAGTCTCTTTTAAGAAAGACTAAAGTTAATTTTTAGCTAAGTTTATTCCCTACTGTAAAAAAATATGGATCAAAATCAGGTATGTTCCAATTAGGTATATTAGGCAAAATCAGGTATGTTCCAATTAGGTATATTAAATTTCCAATATTAGTTTGTACTGTAGCAAAGATCAAATTCTTCAAGCTTCTCTCATTAAAAAAAAAAAAAAAACCAATGCTCTATTCTCTAAAATCTAAAACAAAGCAGTTTAAAGTAGGTTTCCTGGGAGACACATGGCAGATAGCAGCAAAACTTCCTAGCACCACCAAAGCTGGTAAAAGGGATACCAGCATGAGCATGCACTGGGGCAGGACAGAGAATAGGAAGAAGCAGGAAGCAGAAAGGTGGGTTGTAAACCCTCAGGTTCTGGAATGAACACTGGACTGTCAGGACACCTGACAGGAGGACTGCTCCACTCCCTTGCTTTGGCGTCTGGGCAACGCACATATCCTTGGAGCCTCAGGTTCCCTTTGGTTGATGAAGGGGCTGTCCTAGACAATCTCGAGAGGTCCTCCCCAGCTCTCATTTTCTGCAATCATTGGTATTAAAAGAGCTTTAAACAGTTTACTGTTCAAAATATCGAATTTGATCTCACTACAGTACAGTAAAAACCAATGTATTGGAAATTTAAGAATATAGCTAATATACCTAGTAGCATACACCTAATTTTGATCCATACTTGTTTATAGTAGGGAATAATCTTAGCTAAAGGTTAACTTTAGTCTTTCTAAAAAAACGGACTAATAAAAACTTTTCCATATGTTGGCATCTTACTCTCTCCATCAAATGGTAAGCTTGGAAGATGCTGCTGCTTGGCTGACCCAATGACCATTTCACACCCCCACCTCTCACTTCTACTTGCTGCCACTTCCCACTCTGGCATATGGAGTTAAATATATCCAGTGGTGTGCTGGTAAATGTTTAACAACTGGCTTGGGAAAGGGGACTTGATTTGTAGCGTTTGCTGGTTTCTGGTGTAAATATTCCCAGCATGGCAGAAATCAAGCTATTCCAAGCAGTAGCAACTAGACGGCATATTTCCTGAAACTCTAACAATAGGTCCTCATGAGCTGACCCCTACACACTACCCTTTCCCAGCCTCTACTGCAGCTAGGAGTGGCCATGAACCCTGGTTCTAGCCAACCGGATGAAAGCACAAGCCTGGTAGTACATTCTGGCTTAGTGCAGCTTCTGCTTTTCCTGATAAAGGGAGAAAAAAGAGCCTGGCATGGCCTTTCAGCTTTCTCCCCTGAATGCAAACAGGCTGTCTAGAGCTGCAGCAATCAGCTTGTGAGACCGAAGTAAGTGGCCGTGCTAAAAATGGTGGCATACAGAGACAAGGAGGTGCCTCTGATGGCACTGCAGAGCTACTGAATTAAGGCCCACACTCTCCACACCTGCAGACTTGTTAGGTGAGAAAAATAAATCGCTATTCAACCTATAGAAACTCAAGTTTTCTGTTACTCACAGCTGAAAGCATTCATATCTGAAATGATAGAAAACCATCAGGTTATAGTAACAACAGCCACACTTACTGAGCAACTACTATATGCCAAGCACTGTCTTAATTTCTGTGTATTCACTCCACAACCCTATGAGATACATACTTTTATTACAACAGTTTTACAGAAGAAGACACCAAAGCGCACAGAAAGCACCTTGCTAGAGGTCACTCCAATAGGAAGTAGTGGAGCCGTGGTTTGTGCCCACAGCCTGGGGCCACACTGCCAGCCAGGGCAGCCCAGGGTAACTGTCCAAGGATGGCCATCGAAGAACAAGAGAGAGTAGCAGTTAGAAATCCTGGCTCCACTACTCACTAGCTACGTGATCTTGATTGAGTATATTGCTTCTTTTGAGCCTGGGTTTCTTTAGCTGTAACACAGGGGCAGCAATGGTATCTACCTCATAGATTTGTGAAATTATCTTAAATTAAATGGGAAGAAAACAGTACTTACTTCACAAGGAGTAAGTAGGAATAAGTAGAAAGAGCTCACTGTCCAACATTTGACCGGTAAACGCTAGCTGTTACCACTTTTTAAATAAAAAATAAACCATAATGAACACGGGACTAAATCAGATGTTGAAGAGTGGATAGATATGGACACTACAGAAACATAATCTAAGATATTTTCTTTGTGCTGGCTGGAAATTCTCATCCCACTCCTCTACAATGAAAACATATTCCTTGTAGGAAAAGAATCCCCCACCAGCTCATTTTCCATTTCTGGACTAATTCTGAGTGTTCCCAGTAACACTGCATTTGAGGACTGTTCTATAATGTGGCCATCTTTCTGGAACAGAACTCTCTGAAAGCTGATGATCCCTAAGTCTTCTGAAAGAACAGAGCACTAAGCCTGTTAGTTCCAGTAACCTAACTGGGGGGAATAAACGGGGAGGAGAGGGGGAATGGCACTCAACACTTCTGCAAGGACACAGCTGTTTCAGCTAAATATACATAAACAGCCTTGAGAAATATTTTCCAGTACTACTAAAAACCTAATTTTAAAAAGTAGTTGGTTTTTTGGCCTTCAAATTTCCATTTAAATTAATTTTGCTTAATGCCCTTGTTTTCAAACATACCTTTCCTTCATTTGCCCTTGGCCGAGCCTCTATTTCACCACACACACAGTCAGTTATCCATCAACAGGATGTGTACATGCACATTCCTGAGCAGAGGAACCAGCAAACATTCAATGGAATTTCAAAGCCAGGAGCTGCTAGAGGGCTGGGAAAGGAGACGCCGGTATGCTGTGTGGGAATAACATTCCAAACTCTTCAGGTTTTCTCTGTATTGGGGCCTGATCGGAGCACAGCGGGGATAACAGGAGCACAGAATCAGAGACCAGAAAGGCAGGGAAGATGGGTAGGCAGGGCCAGAGAGAACAACAAGGGGCTCACCCAGGAGTCTGGAGATAATGTGGAGAAACAGCAGTCTCTGGGAGCACAGACATAAGGGTCTTCTCAGTGTACCTGGTGTTCCCCAAACAGCCATTTTCTAAGTGAACATTCCTGAACAGGCAGGATGTGGTTGGAGAGTGGCAGGAGGGAACTGCAAGCTTTTATTAAGCAACTACTTTTGTACATAACATATCCAGGGATAAATAAATCTCTTTTCCCAAGGAGAGCACATTCTAGGTAGGGAAAAAGGAATGTAGCGCTCACTTCTAGCAAAACAAGTACAGAGTAAAAAGAAAATGTGATGATACTACAGAAGGAAGAGAGTTTTTAATTTCCAAGTGGAATGTTTTGGCTTCATGTAAGCAAAACAGAACCAAAGTAATTAATGTACAATAGTTGGCTACAGTATCCGTACATAGAAGCCCAGTACTACCAGAAAAAACGCCGACTGGGTACCAGAAGACCCAGGTTCTAAACGCAACCCAACTGTGTGACCTTGGGTAATGACATCTAACTTTTCTGGAGCATGATTCTCCATGGATAAAACGGGAAGAATACTTGGGTCATTTATACAATGAAATCTATTACGGCCACTAAAAAATGACAGACAACTACATGTACTAACCTAGAAAAAGCTCCAAAATAAGTTAAAAAAAATCAAAACATAATGCTAAGTAGTAGCATTTATTATATAAAATGGTGCCATTTATGGAGTAAATTGATAATAAACTGATCAGATGGACATATATGTATAAATGTGACATAAATACCTGAGAGGGAGTTGGAAGGATAGAATGTCAGAGGTTATGTTTGGGTTGGGGGTAGAGGAGAGCAGCTGAATTTTCACAATCTCTATCTCTACCAGTAGAATGCTGTGCTCTCTACCAGTAGAATGCTGTGCAAGAAGGTGTTCATGTGATATATCCTGATGTCAAAATGAAGGGCCCGTTGAGTTGGGTTCTTTAGAAAGAGCAGCTGAGCACTTTCTATACTTGAAATCCTACTCAAATTCCAATATGTGAAACAAATTAGGAAACTACCAGGGAGCCATAAAATACAGCTTGGAATCATCTAGCCTGGGGTTTTCAAACTCATACTGTCAGTCTATATTTTTACTGTATTCCATCAAATCTAATATACCATCAACTGTAAGGCATCATGTTATTTATGTACCATTAGGAAAGAAAAATGCGGACAAACTATGACACACTACTGAATTTAAGGCACATCTTGATTTCAGAGATGTTAAAATATAGAAAAGATGTGTAACTGGGAATTGGTGAAATATGATATTAAGTCAGTGATCAAAATTAGAGACTACATTCAACACACGCTGTTCACACATCACATCATTATCTGTAATGATTAAGCTACAACTTAGCTTTTCTACTGAGCCTATTGCTTGCTAGGCTGAGCCATTTTCCAGACAATACATTAAAGCAACATCCACTGACTATGTCTAATATCAATACAGCCACGACACACTGAGGCTAGATAAAAATTTACTTTTAAATGTTGCCTAAGATATATCAAGGATTCTCAACGATGCTCAAAGCCCGTAGTGTTGTGCAAGGAGCGCAGACTGGGGGTGCTCTTCCCCACAGGCCAGACGCAAGGACTAGGGTATGGGAGTTCTTAGACAGGAGTCTCTTTCTTGTTTCAAAGCATCATTTTTATTCAGACTACAACCTGGAAAGTTATTAACAATCTTTCGATTCCTACCTTTCTTTAAAAATTATACCTTTTTCTTCAATGATATCCTAAGGAAATTAACTTCCCAAATTGAATTTATGCTACTGAAGCATCATTTCCCTTATTAAAACTTGCCAGGAATAGATATTACTAATGTGTTGTTGCTCTTCTGTTATTGGAAGGCTTGGGGGAAAAATGTTTCAGGAACCACCATCTCCTAGTTCATTTTTGCTTAAAAATAAAAGCCTCAAGCCTCTCTTTATATTAAATTAACCAAATTTGGACATTTTCCTTCAAATAAAAGGTCAGCTCAAAATGACTGGAAGCCTCTTTCCTAATGACTGTCTGGATTCCAACAACCTTATTCTTGACAATAAAGTGCCCAGGAAAGAATGGTTTAGATGGCAAGTCACACTTTAATTATTTCTTCTACTTATGTCCTGAGATTTTTTTTCATTCCTAGTGACTTTATAGGTCAAGGGACACTTAAAAAGGGATAAATCCATATTAAAATGATAAAAATAAACTTAATAGTGTGTAGCTTACCAAATACCAGCCAACCACCATAAACACTGCTGCGATGTGCTAAGCGTGCACTCTATACCAGCTCTGGGCCAGGCACCTTACACACGTTCTACGTTCCTTCCAACGGTTCTTCAAGAGAGGCCTTTTACAATGAGGATGAGAACAGGGAGGTTCCCGGGAGAGGCCCGGGAACTTAGGCCTGCCGAATTCCAAAGCCTGTCTCAGGCCTTCACACTCTGCGGTTTCTTACAAAGAGGGTAGAGAAGGTGCCTGCCCAAGTGGAGATAATACCACCTTTCCATCATTTTGAAGAAAATTACATGGAAAAAACCTGTAAAAACACATGGTTCTTCCACATATCCACCAGAATGGTTGAATTGAAAAAGACAAAAAATACCAAGTGTGGCAAAGGTATGGAACAAAGAGAATTCTCATAGCGCTGGTGGGAGGGTACACTAAGACACCATTTTGGAACAGTGTTGAACATATGTGCACCCTCTGCCCCAGCAATTGCCCGCTTAGATGTGCCCAATGGATGTGCAAACGTATGTTCACCAAAAGACAGGTACAAGAATGCTCTCAATAGCACTCTTTATGAAAGCTAAGAACTGGTAACTATCCAAATGTCCATCAACATCAGAATGGATAAACAGATTGCAGTCATACTATTGGGCCATGAGAATGAATAGCCTTCAACTACATGTAACAATATACAGAATGTTAAGCAAAAGCCAGAAACAAGAGTACATACCATATGACTCCATTTACACAGAGTTTAAAAACAGGCAAAATTAATCTATGACATCAGAAGTTAGGACAGTGTTTCTCTTGGTGGTGGTGGTGAGGGGTAGTGAATGAAAAGGCACAGAACGGGGGATGCTGGGGTGCCGACAATGTTGTTTCTTCATCTGGGTGTGTTCCCTTTTGGTATATTCATTGAGCTGTATACTTAAAAAGTGCATACTTTTCTGTATATATGTTATACTTCAGGAAAAAAGTTCAAAACAGAAACAAACAACAAAACCTACAAGGTTCCAGAAATGCCAATTCCCTGGATTATCTGAAGAACCATCTGCATCATTTGTCAGCTTTTTCAGCAAAGTTATCCACTCTGCTAGGTGTCACAACAGAGAACAGCAAAAGTATCAATAACTCCCTTCCAAGAGGGAGGACTCGAGGTCAAGGAAGCAGAGTCTACTAAATAGACTAGTCTATTTTTAAGACAAGAGCAATCAAGAAAGAATATCTCATTAGCAGCTTATAATTACTTCCAAATCCCAATACAGACTACAACCTATTAACACAATTTTAAAAATGAAGTTTATAAAACCATGAGCTGTTCTACTTATCTGCCCAGACTCACAAGAAATTGAGAAAGAAACATTAGGCTGGCCAAGGATTATATACATTAGCTCTTTTTTCCCAAAGACTCTCCTCTTCTTTGAAATCTTTGAGTCTAAGAAATGTGGAACAGGGTCATTAATGAGTAATTTCCTAAGATAAAAGACTTTAGCATGTATTTATTTTGCGGGCTAATTTAATAGAAAAACTGGGTTTTAAATCAGGAGCAAATTTGTGGATACAGGATGTGTGAAGTTACCCTGCAGGCATGACACACTGCCAAGCTACCCACCTTTGACCCAGACTTCAACAGAACGATGGTCTAGAAGCCAACAGTCCTGGATCTCACCAGCATATTACACATCTCTCTGAGCCTTAGTTGTCCTATCTCCCATGAGAAAAGAATGCTAGCTAGTTAAGAAACAACTTCTGGGGAAAGGATTTATCAGGAAGCAATGGCAATATTACTTGAAATGTCTAATGCTATAATCTTTGTGACATTATAATTTTTAACCTGCACCTCCAAATTATCTGAAACTACTTACTTTAAAACAATAGTAAGGGGCGCCCATTATGGGTCAGGTGCTTTATGTTATCACTAATCTTCCCAATAATCCCATTTCACCAATGAAGACATTAAATGTCTGCAGGGTTAAATAACTTGGATGAGGTCTCAGAACTAGTCAGCGGTGAAGCTAGAATCTGAACCCCAGGGCTGTTCTCTCCCCAGCACCAGCGTGGTAAATGTGTGGTTAAGTCACAGCTCCCACTGGCACAAGGGCAGACATCACTAATCAAGCTAGACACTCTTTTCTGCTGATCCCAAGATGCAGCCTCAAATCCCTCTCAGGAAAGATCTCCAGGATAAATAAGTGAAAAAAGCATGATATAGAACAGAGCATATAGTAAAATAACTTTTGTGTAAGAAGGAGGGAAGATAATATATTGCCTTGTATTCATATCAAGAGACTCTGGAAATATTACACAAGAAAGTAATAACAGTGATTACTTCTAGGGAGAGGCAAAGCGGGGAGGGAATGAGCTTCTGGGCACAGGGTACTTTAGTTCTCGAGTCATATGAATACACTGCCTTTAAAAAAAATTAGATTTTAAAGAGGAGAAACCCCTCAACTTAGCACCACCACCAATCAATGAACACTGGCAATTAAAATAAACCCTATTAAACATACCCACTCTAAAATCACACTGTTTCAACATATCCCTAATACTCTGGTTAGCACAAAGTTAGCTAAGGCCAAATTATTTATTCAACAAATATATCTAGAGCATCTAATATGTTCCAGGGACTCTTCTAGGCACTGGAGATATGAGTAAACACAACAAACAAAAATCCTTACCTTCATGGAATTTACATTCTACTGTGAGAAACAGACAGTAAGCAATATAAAGACATAAAATATATACAATGGTTTAAAGTGAAGAAGTGCTAAAAAGAAAAATATAGCAAGAAAAGGGGATATAGAAAGTGCTGAATGGGGAAAGGTTGGTTTCAGATATCAAGGCCCTGGAAGGCCTCACTGAGATGGCACCGGGTAATATTTGAAGAAAGTGAGGGAGACAGCCATGCAGTTATTTGGGGGAAGAGCCTTCTGGGCACAAGCAACAGGAAGCCCAGAGGACCTGAGGCAGGAGCAAGCCTACCCGGTTCGTTCAAGGAACCTGTGACAAGCTTGTTTGGCTGGAGCAGCAAGAGCAACAGGGAGAGCAGAATAACTTGAGCTGCGAGAGGCAACAAGACCAGGTCAGGTAGGGACTTAGAGGTCATGGTAAAGACTCTGGCTTTCACTCCAAATGAGATGGGTGTCACTGGAGGATCCCAAACAGAGGAGTGGCATGATCTAGCCTGTGTCTTAATAGCGTCACTCTGGCTGCTGTGCTGAAAAGACTGTACAAGGGCAAAAGCAGGGAGACCAGCGTGGTTGACAACCTCTAAGATGACTCCCAATAATCCCCACTTCCTGGGATCTGAGCCCTCGTTTAATCCTCTCTCCTTGAGCATAGGCTGAATTTAGTGACTTACCTTGATCAAAGTAAAGCGACAGGATATTACTTTCAATATTAAGTCACGGAAAGACGGTGATTTCTGTCTTGGGGGGCCTTTAGCTCTTCCTTGGATCCCTCACTCTTGCTCCAGGGGAAGCAAACTATCATGTTGTGAGCAACACAAGAGAGACCCACATGACGAGGAACTGACGTCCCTAGCCAAGAGCCAGGGAGGACCTGAGGCTTGCCAAGAGGCACGTGAGGTAGCCTGGGAGTGGATCCTTCCCGAGTTTAGCCCTGCAGTGAGTGTTGCCTCAGCCAACATCTTGACCGCAGCCTCAAGAGACCCTGAACTATTTCTGGTAAATGCAGCTGAGCTAAATGATTGTTTTCAGCCACTACGGTTTGGAGTGATTGGTTACATAGCAATAGATAATGGAAATAACCAGTTAGGAGGTTAGTCCAATAATGTGAACAAGAGATGATGGTGACTTGGACCAGAGTGCTAACAGCAGAGGTGGTAAGAAGTGGTTGGATTCTGGGGATATTTTGAGAGTAGGGTTAAGTGGATTTGCCAACATGTAAGAGAGTCTAGGTGAGAGAAAGGGAGGACAAAAATGAATCTGAGGTGTTTGATCTGAGCAAGTGAAAAACTGCAACTGCCCTTTATAAAGATGATAAACTCTGTGAGAAAAGAAGGTTGATGCCAGGAGGGAGTTGAGGGCAGTAGCTACCATGACTCAATTCTAAACATGTTTAGCTTGATGGCTCTGAGACATCTGAGCACAGCCAAGAAGGCCACTAGAAAAATGAGTCTGGGGGTGTTTGGGGCTGTGATGTAAATTTAAGTCTTCAAGTACATAGATGGTATTTAATACCACAAGCCCAGATGAGATCAACGGGGCAGTAACTGAGGAAGAAACAAGAACAGGTCAAGGACTGAGCCCTGGGACACAAAAACACCTAGGGGTCAAGGAGTTTGAGGAAAATTCAGCAAAAGAGGCTGAGCAGAAGCAGCCAGACATGTTGGAGGAAATCCAGGCAAACATGGGCATCTGGAAGGCAATGAAGAGAGGGCTTCAAGGGGGAGACAGTGATCAACCGTGCCAGGACTGTCAGTAGTCAAGCAGACAAGCATTCTCTGACCTCACAGTTTTCATCGTGGTTTACCTTCTGGACTCAACCTACCTCGCTTTCTTGAGTAAAGTCAAGGGCATCTTCTCCCGATGCCAGCAGGGTGTGGAGAATCCGCTGTTTCACTTGCTCCCACTCAACCAGCATTGACTCTCGATGGTACTCCTCAGCCATGCCAAAGGTCTGTTGGAGAGGAGCAGAGAGAGATGACCCAAATGAGAAGACAAAGAACACGGTTTCCCTGGAAGCACAACGGAAATTCAAAGCCCTCCAGATCTGCCATCTTTCCATAAGTGGAGCAAAGGCAATCTATTTCAAATTATCCTTAAAGAATTTACTGACAACTGTTTGCAACATGACCTATTTCATCAAGTCTAACACATTAAATTTTTTAAAATTGTGGCAAAATGCACTTAACAATAAAACTTACCATGTTAACCCTTTTTAAGTGTACAGTTCAGTGGTATTAAGTTCATTCACACGGCTGTGCAAACATCACCACCATACATCTCCAGAACTCTTTTCATCATGCAAAAATGAAATTCTGTACCCATTAAACAATAACTTCATTCCCACCCTCCCCCAGTCACAGGCAACCACCATTCTACTTCTGTCTCTATGATTTTGACCACTTCTAGGTACCTCATGGAAGTGCAATCATACAGTATTTGTCTTCTTATGTCTGGCTTATTTCACTTAGCAAAATGTCCTCAAGATTCATCCATGTTATAGCATATGCAGTCTTGTTCCTTTTTAAGGCTGAATAATACTCCACTGTATGTACACACCACATTTTGTTTATCCATTCATCTATCCATGGACACTTGAGTTGCTTCCAATTTTTGGTAATTGTGAATCGTGCTACTGTGAACATGGGTGTACAAATATCTCTTCAAATTCCTGCTTTCAGTTCTTTGGGATACATACCCAGAAATGGAATTGCTGGATCAGATGGTCATCCTATGTTTAATTTTTTGAGCGATTGCATAATGTTTCCAAAGAGGCTGTACCATTTTTCATTCTCATCAACAGTGCACAAAGGTTCCAATTTCTCTACATCCTCTCCAATACTCACTATTTTCTGGGTTTTTTTGATTGTAGCCATGCTAATGGGTGTGAGGTGATAATTCATGGTTTGATTTGCATTTCTCTAATGAATAGTGATGTTGAACATCTTTTCATGTGCTTATTAAGATAAATATCTTCTTAAAACCTCTGAAATTAGGCTACATATTACAATTGATAGCATGTCAAAAGCTTAAATTGAAGTACTTTTTCTTTGTAGTACATAAAATAATGATGGATTATAAAGTCAATGGTATCTTAAGATTTAATGAGCCTCTAAGATAAGACAAAAAGTAAGATTCTCCCAGTGTCTATTTTTTTAAGAAACAGTAATATTTTTATATGAGGAAGCAAATCAGTAAAAGAAAAAACAACAGAGCCTTTTGCAATTAGGTTTCCTATCAGTCTTCTCAAAGTCACTACTGAAATGTCTGGCAAACCTCACTTCTATCTGCTGGTGACACAGCAGGTTGCCAAAACAAAGGCACTCAGAAGGAAAAGAAAAAAGAGAAAGAAGGAAAACAAAGAAAAGAGGAAGGGGGGCTTCCTTGGTGGCACAGTGGTTAGGAATCTGCCTGCCAATGCAGGGGATATGGGTTCAAGCGCTGGTGCGGGAAGATCTCCCATGCCTAGGAGCAACTAAGCCTGTGCACCACAACTACTGAGCCTGTACTCTAGAGCCCGCGAGCCACAACTACTGAGCCTGTGTGCCACAACTACTGAAGCCCATGTGCCTAGAGCCCGTGCTCCACAACAAGAGAAGCCACCACAGTGAGAAGCCCGTGTACCGCAACGAAGAGTAGCCCCACTCACCACAACTAGAGAAAGCCCTTCACTGCACGCAGCAACGAAGACCCAATGCAGCCAAAAATAAATAAAATAAAACTAAAAAAAAATCTAGGAGTGGTCAAAAAAAAAAAAAAGAAAGGGAAGAGGGAGGAAGGGAGAACACACACACACACACACACACAAAACAAAAAAACAAGAAAAAAAAACAAAACCCAAAAAACAAAAGCAAAACCAAAACCCCTCTGAGGAGGAGATTAAAGCAACTTATAGAGACATACTGAATCATAACCATTCTTAGCCTATTATTCTTCAATTGGCAGACCAGGTTTCCCATCAGCTTAAGCCCACTTCTCAAAAATCCATTTCATTTACAATCAGATTGGCATCTAATTAGGCAGCACCAAGGGAATGAGTATTTAGTAATGCCTGCTTTATTTTGGCAATGCAGATAATTTATACTGATAATATTCATATATATAAGCTCTGGGAAACTATCAGAAAAATCATATACTCCTGGGCCTCCCTGGTGGCGCAAGTGGTTGAGAGTCCGCCTGCCGATGCAGGGGATACGGGTTCGTGCCCCGGTCTGGGAGGATCCCATATGCCGCGGAGCGGCTGGGCCCGTGAGCCATGGCCGCTGAGCCTGCGCGTCCGGAGCCTGCGCGTCCGGAGCCTGTGCTCCGCAACGGGGGAGGCCACAACAGTGAGAGGCCCGCATACAGCAAAAAAAAAAAAAAAAAAAAAAAAAAAAAAAATCATATACTCCTTCTACAAATGGGATGTTTGAATGTGGACCAATATTTATTAAAATGTGAAAAAGAGAGCAGACACCCACAAAAATGATTAGGAAGAGGGTTGGCACATCTTGCAAATTTGATTTGGTCCATCTATCAATGGATCTCTTTTCTAATATGTATTGTGAAGACAAAAAAAGAAATGACTATCAAAAACTTTAAAAACAGTCTCTCATCTGGTTTTCTTCCCACTGAAGGTCAGGCAGAATGGACCACTCCAAGTAGCCTGGATCGAAAAAAATACCCGGAGAAAAATAATTTTCTCTTGCTACATTAGTGACCTTAAACACGAAAGCTATGCATTTTGAACAGAGAAAAGTATGCTGGAACAGAGAGGTGGGGTAGAGGGGAGGGGAAGAGGTAGTTTCTCTAGAAGCTATCCAGAAATAGTGCACATGTTGAACCACATTTCTTCTAAAACTCTTCTATTTAGTGGGCATCCACCTCCTTAACCTTGAACCTGTCCCAGAAAGGGAAAATAAGAGGGCCATGGGGCAGGAGGACCAGGGCGGGTTGAAATAAGGAGGTGGAGGGCTGGCATACCATACAGCTTTCCAAACTTGCAATAGGAAGTGAGGCACTGACTAAGCGCTGCCACTGACCCAGGACACCACAGTGTCACAAGAATTTTTCTTAAGGGTAAGTCCTCTGGCTGATAAAGAATGGCAGAGCACTAAAGGCAATTGAAGAAAACACAATCTGTCTCAGAGACACTGTTGATGAGGATGGCAGGGGCAGGCTTCCAGCATCACGTAAGGGTCAGGGCGACAACAGTGGGAATTAACCATCCCCTGTTAATCAAGCTGCCCACCTGTGTGCCAAGAACTCCTGCTTCAAGAACACAGGAAATACTCTGAAAACTGGCAGCTTTCTGAGCTCAAATCCTCAGATGTATCTGAGAAATATGCCAGGCTACTCATTTAGAAACAGCTCCACAACCTGAACAAACAGCACTGTCGTTCCATTCATCATTAGTGTGATAAGGAGCTTCAAATAAAAATAAATGGTCCAACATTAAAATTCTCTTCCCTTCACCATGCCACCCCCAGCTTATCTTAATTACATTAGAGATAATGGAACATCCAATTTGTGGGCTAATCAGGGATGATCAGCCACCCATCTGCCCTCTTCCAGTCTATTCCCTTTAGACCCACATCTGAACCACCAGATTAGGTGCAAAGAAGAATGTCAACTAGAGGAGCTAATGAGAGAGAATCAACAGAGCTACTCAAAAGAGCTAAGAACTAAGAGAAAAGGAGGACAGTGAGGGTCTGAGACAAGGTGAGAGACAGGGATAGCAGGGATAAGGAAAGACAAACCACAGAAAACGACAAAGCAGTGGAGAAACTATTATAAATTAAATCCGGGGACTTCCCTGGTGGCGCAGTGGTTAAGACTCTGTGCTCCCAATTCAGGGGGCCCCCAGTTCGATCCCTGGTTGGGGAACTAGATCGCATAGGCATACTGCAACTAAGAGTTCGCATACCACAACTAAGACCCAGTGCACCCCCCCCCCAAAAAAAGATTGTCATTGTCAAGACAGGCAGACCTCAGATATATTAAAAAAAAAATTAAATCCAAATCTTTCAAGTTATGTGGGGAAATATATCTCTTTGAACATAGTTAAGAAAGGAAGGCAGGGAAAGAACTGGGCAACTGAATTAAGAACAGGTGGGGAGCACTCGAACCCCATTTTCATAAAGGGAAGAGGGCAACCTGCTTTGACTTCACACCCACTTATTATTGAGCTGTTGCTGGCTTTTAGAAACTCTACATATGTTCTGATAATGTTGTTCTGTTTTTGCTGGGATGCACCAAATGGGAAAAGATAGTACACATTTGTGGTTTTGTAGCTTGTTTTCTTGGCATTTCAGCAGGATATTGGCAAGTTATTCAAACGTGAAATTACCACCAATAATGCCAAAAAGCTGCTCACCTTTTTGTTTGAAAATGATTCTTGTTCAGCAGCAGCCTCTGGTGTCCAGACAGGTGAAGGGTTCCCCCCGCCAGGGCCAGCTCCCAACACCGGAACATCTCCCTCACAAACACATATGCACACATTTTGCACTGTGGTATGTCACTTAAATGTTTTGGCTGGCTGCACATTCAGTCTCAATATGGCACAACGTTCAGAGACTGCCAATTTCAGAAACACATTCCGCAGGGTAAATGGATTAATAAGGCTCGGTGGCATTCGACAATCCTAATTTAATTTCATCGGTCCTTTACAGCAGGAGAATCAATGTTGGTGAGTAACTCACTCCAAGTGTGAACCAAAAAAAACCTTAAAAAAAATATTTTCAAATCTGGATCAAGTGAATTTCTCTATTTCTAGGAATAAGTACTATTGCCAAAAATATAATTAATTAAATTTTAGGGAATTTTACTCTGATAATTAAACATATCAGTCATTTAAATAATGTCTCTGAAACATATTCTTATAAATTAGAGCTGGCAAGCCCCCCTGCTGCCCTATCTCACTCATATCAGCCCTACTTAGACATTTCCACCTGTATGGAATATTCTAATAAAGCACACTGAGAAGCAGCATTTTTTTTTTACTTTCTTATTTTTTGAACCACATAAATAATACACAAATACATTTCACTTGATCTAAGGCTTACATAAGTAAACAGCAAAACAGAGATTCCCTTCACCCCTACTCCCTTGCAGAGACAGCTACTGCTTCCAGACTAATGTGAACCCTCCAGCCTCCTTCCTGGGAAAAGCTGCATTTTTAGAACCAACTCCACATGATCATTAACCTTCCTCCTCCCTCCCCAAAAGACTCTGGGGGCCTGAAAATCTTACTCCATAATGGAATGTATTGGAAAGATTTTGATCTTTTAATCCTTGTCAAACAAATGAAGATAACTCACGTTAGTAAAGTAAATGATCTTTGACTGTCTCGAGGGAATGTTTGTTGCGAAATATTGCTGCACATATAATGGCTGTTCTGGCTGACTTATTTACTATCCTCTCGAATATCAAGATGTTTTTTGTTTGTTTGTTTCAAAGAGCTTGGAGAAATTGTTAATTTAAAAGGTGGTGTAGAAGGTCAAATTGTGTGATAAAAGGAAAAGAAACTGAGGAAAATTATCAATATCATAATTGCTTTTCTGAACTGCTGATTCAGTATAAACCAAAATACCATTTATACTGTAACAATGAAACCAAAGAATTGTCTGGCCCTTCCATTTTATGATTAACTTAATAATTAACCGACCAGCCCAGTGTTTCAGATGCAGTCACTAAATACACGTAGAGTTATGAGCATGGTATTTTCCTCAAAAATGGTTCCTGTAGGGCTTCCCTGGTGGCGCAGTGGTTGAGAATCCGCCTGCTGATGCAGGGGACACGGGTTCATGCCCCGGTCCGGGAAGATCCCACATGCCGCGGAGCTGCTGGGCCCGTGAGCCATGGCCGCCGAGCCTGCACGTCCGGAGCCTGTGCTCCGCAACGGGAGAGGCCACAACAGTGAGAGGCCCGCGTACCGCAAAAAAAAAAATGGTTCCTGTAGAACTCCCTCTGGTGAACTATCAAGAGAGCTGGGCCTGGAACACAGAAACCAGCTTCTAGAACCTCCACGCCCCAGTATACACTGCTGCCCTCACAACAGTATACATATACATTTGGGTTCATTTCTTACCCTCTTGCGGGACTCTTCGATGGCAGACAGCAGGGCATTGTCCTTTTCATTCTTTAGGAAGCCCTAGGAAGGAGGAGAGAAATGACACAATTTAGGTTAAAATTAACAAAATTAACCTTCAAATAATCAAAAGCACACTGTAGGCAAAAGAAGAAAAACACCCGTAAGGATATCTGCTACCCTGCCTACCTTCACCCTCACAAAACTCTCTCAACTTGAATATGGCCCATATTATAGATACAGCTTTGGCTATGCAGCCAGTCACAGTGCCTGTTAACTGTTCCTCGGTCTATATTTCTCTGTTGTTTTCAGTTAATTCTTCAATTTCTTCCTAACATTGAGGAAGGCATCAGCCATCCCTTTGTTTGGGTGTTTTTCACTTGTTTGTCAATGGCTGGGATACCTGAAAAATCATTTATTTATGCTTTTCTTCTGGGGTTGTGCTATGTGCACTCCCTATTTCAGGCCTGATGACACCTGCTGCTTATTTAATACAGGTGGGGTGAAGAGGAACTGGCCCACAAGGCTGGTTTAATACACACAGGGTTAAATGTCTGCAAAATGCAACTTCATGATAACACAACAGACCTAGTTTTACATCATGGTTCCCCCATTTACTACTTGCACGGGTGACGATTTTAGACAAGTCATCCAGATTCTCTAAACCTTAGTTTATTCATATGTAAAATGAATATTAAATGAGACAATGTAATCAAGTGTTTGGCCCAAGGCTCAATACATGTAGCTCTAGCATTAGGATTGATTAGATCTGTTGGCGACATTAAAGAAAGATGCCCAGGGTGACTTCCTAGTTGCTATTCATTGTCCTCATTGCTCAACCGGAGATCCTGGGGAGGAGGACAAGGGACAGATGCAGACAGAGTGGGCTTCCATGCTGATGCCTTGCCATTCACACAGGGGTGAAGCTTTCTCCCCACAGCCTGGGATGTGGGGGCCAAGTAGGAACAAGGAAGATGATCCATTAACTAATAAGTAGTGATCAAACTCTTGGTTGTAATATGAAAGATTCTGAGTGACCCTATACATTAGATCCACCTACACTATGGAATGCAAGGTACCTGCGTGTCAAGCACACTATGGGTGTATTTATACATGTCCCAAAATCATCTGTTTTTTCAGAATCATGTTTTTGCTCTTTTTGTTTTAGGAACTCTTTGGGGGAATATAATACAAAGTAGAATTAAGCTAAAGTTTTTAAAGTGACATGCTAAATTTTAAAACATCTGACAGTTTTCTTGAAAGCTTACTGTCATGGTTAATTGATTAATTTATTGATCACTTATTTATATTTCAACAATTATAACATTTTAGTATATTTTGTTCAAACAGTCGCAGATAAGGCTGTGATTCTTAAAACAAAACAAAACAAAACAAAACAGGGGTAGGGGGCTGGATAAGAGTGGGGACATATATTTAAATAAAATATTACTAATCTTCACAGGATTGTCCACATCTGTTGTTACAGCCCGACCTGGGCAGTGCACTGGAATGGAAAGAGACAATGGCCAGCAGCTCGGGGAACAGTTCCCTCATTGGCTCCTCCAGGGCAGTCCCTGAGGCAGCTCTCAGGCAGCTCTGAGGACATGACACAGAGGCTGCTCCAAACACCTCTACTGATATTCGGTGGTGGGGGTGAGGGGGTGGAGGGAAGCATCTGCCACTTGCTTCTAAAATAATGGCCTCAATAAACCAGAGCACATAAAGCTAGGACCCCACGTAATCCAATCAGAAGGGGGCAGCTTCTCACCACGTGTCTGTTTCTGGCCATTGCAAGGGAGCCAGACACGAAATCATGGGAAGGATTTTAATGGACCTTGTTCATACCCTTAGCAGCAAATGATTACATCAAGTCAACAAATCTTTATTATGATTTCCCTTTTCCTGAGCGGGTCTTCAGTGGCTAAAGCTAAAGGCTTTAGTGTCACAGTTTATAAACAAAGCTATAGAACTATTATCTTCGACTGCTGTTCCTGAACAAAGGGCATAAGATTGTGCTTTGTTGCACCTTTTCATGGCTGCTGCTGATTGTCAGGGTGGTGGTGATAACCACTGACTGACAAGGCCTGGTCTCATTTTTTTCTTTTTGGCTGGGTTGGCAAGGAGTGTGCCAAGTGCCCCACCCCCTCTCTGGGCTTCTCTGCTCGTCCCAGTGACCAGCCCATCCCATTCTTTTAACTGCATCTGTGTCTGCGTATAACCCATATACACATACACACAATTCAAACACAAATGCAAAGCAATAATCAGACACATTTGTTTAAAAGCAACATAATATTCTGTAAGAAACACAATTTCAAAATTTCTAAGAAATGAAATTTCAAGTAGTGGTTAAGAAAGAAAAAGAAGAAAAAAAGGCATTGCTTTGGGGGCAGATTACTCTCTTCTTTATAAACCTACCTTCCAAAAATCTCACTTAATAAATTAAATGAAGTATTTGTGCATGAGAATCAAATTACAGATATCACCTACATATGAACAAAGATCATGAGCCACTATGCACCTCTACAACTGGGCTTTCTCTATAGCACAAACCAAGCCCACAAACTATAAAGATTTTGAATTTTAATTTTTCATCCTTTATTCCTTCTTTCATCATTTATTCCTTATGTAACCTATGTAACCTATGTAAAATAGTCCCCTCCTATCATATTTTATTTTTAAAAACAACGTATTAGTGACCTATCTTTTGAAAAGAATCTTAAATAATATACAGTCAGAATAGTGCTGGGATCCGTGTGCCATCTAGTGGCAGTTAGTTTCTTGTAAAGAATATACACCTTAAGGAAGAATAACAAATTAAAGAACTAATAAGTTGGGCAAGAAAATACCTGCCTCAGCCCAAGTTTCCCACGGATCTCTTCTACTTCCCTTTTCCATGTGTGTGTTTCCTTTCCTTCCAGCTCCTCCTGTGAGGCACCTCTCAGGCCCCTCATCTCAGAGATATATTTTTATAGTTTATCAGAAAATGGGTTTTCTATAGAGGTGAGCTGGGGTGAGAACAGTGTACTAGGAGGTGCCCTCACTCATTGGGTGGGGCTCCTTGCCACACTGAAGACTCCTGGTCAAAGCGAAGGCCCAACAGCTCACTTCCTACTTGGAGATGCCAGCCATCTAACTGACCCTCAGAGACCCTCATCATTAATATCTCCTCTTTTTGCCAACAAGTGCTCCCACCCAGCCCTTCTACTGCTGGCCCACTCAATAAAGAACATTCCATAAACATCTGCAGGCCTGCTAAGTAAGATAACTACCCTTGACTTACCATCTGTATACTGCTCCTCTCTGCCAGGGTCCTGGAAACAGACCCTCTTCTAACTGACTCCTTGAATGGGTTTTGGTTTCAAGCTTTCTGTAACATATAATAGCTCCCATTCAAGAAGCAATTAAGGGCCAGACATTGCTCCAAGCAATTCAAAGACATTATTGCTAATCTTTTAACAATATGAAAGAGTAGACATGATCACTCCATTCTCCTCCCTCCCCCGCCAATCCCATTTTACAGGTAAGAAACAGATTTCAGCATTCAACTAACATGACAAGGGTTTCCGACCAGGAAGAGGCAGAGGCAGAATTCAAACACAGCTCTAACTCTCAAAAGACCAACTGTTTCTGAAATACTTAGGGAATAGTAAACTTCTAAATTTAGAAAATAAAGATAAATTTCCTTTTATCTCTAAAAGGATGGGAGTCCAGGAGGGGAGCAAAATATCCTTAAATTTGTTTTCTTCATCAGTTATTAGTTCCCCTTTATAGATGATGAAGTTGAAGGCTCAGAGAATACTAATTCTTATATCAGTACTAGTAAGAGCTAACACTTATATGGATATGGTGATTACTTTGTGCTAAGTGTGTTACACACATTTGGTTCATTGGTTTACTTTTAACCCAATGCTAAACTGCCTCTCAATAGTACTTAGCTGGATGATCCTTTAAAGTATGTTCTTAAAGGGCTGTGTGAGATGGTTTCCAGAGCTTCTATCAACTCTAAAACACTGTGGTTTCATATTAAGATCACCTGGTTCGTAAGTAGCCAAGTTCAGACTTAGAATAAAAATTTTCTGACCCCTTTTCTACCTTTTTCCACTCTACCGTGCAAGTCAAGATGAGCTAGACAGCTATTTTACACTTGCATATTTATTCCTTTCCTCCCCTACTTCACATAGTTAGGTGAGGAATGAAACAAGTTTGGGGCATTCCTTTAGAATGGTGTTTTTCAAAATGTGCGTCAGAACCCATAATTGGGTTATGAAATCAACCAGCATTTTTTAAATGAAATAAAATGTAATAGAGATATGTGGTATAGGTAAATACTGTTTTGTGCAACATTCTTTCAATTATATATACTTATTTGTACGTATGAAGTGGGTCATGGTGTTAAATGTATTTCTTACTATGGATCACAGACAAAAAAGCTGGAGAAATCACTGTTCTAGCCTGCCAACGCTATAGTGTTCCAAAATATTATTATTATTTATTGCTGTGGAACAATAAACACTGTACACCTGCACAAGCAATATCTCCAGCCACATGTTCCATCTTTAACAGAGGAAGTGGGCTGCCTTGCAATGTATGCTGTCTGAGAATAACCCAGAATGTAACTGCAAGGTAAGCCAACTCTCCTATCAAAACTGTAGTCACATCTCAGGGACCTGGCAGCCAAACTGGCTTTTAAATGGCTCGGGTTGAGAAAGACAAGTATGAAAAACTGCCTTATTTTAATTACCACGAAGACTCTGGGTTTCAGAATATAAATGACTGTAGAAAAAGTGAGTGGGCAAAGGATGTTTGTTTTTGTCAAATGGCCAAATTCTCTTCACTTATTTGCCTTCCAAAAGTGAAAGCTGTAAGAAAGAAGGGTCTCTATGAGAAATATTTTAGTATCCACTTTAGCTAGGAAAGTACGATGGCAAAAAGAGCCTGCATTGATTCTTTCACAGTTCTTTGCTTTCCACCAACAACAAATAAGTGATTTATTGAACAGTTATGTAAACGGTTTGAATTGAAGCACACACAGACTTCCTAATCATTAAAAAATAAAACAAAAAAGATAAAATAATTAGTCTAAGTTGGCCCCACAAAACAAAAGCCATATTTTACATGGCCCTCAAAACACAAAAGACCGTTCTAGGTCTCCTCCCCTTCAACAGACCAACTGGTGATCCACCCTGTCAAACTTTAAAGTGAGGCAGCCATAGCAGGCCTGACTTTCTATCAGAAGGTATCTGACATGAGACAAAAACACATGGTGAGTTGCTGTAAAAAATCTTGTCTCTTCTCTCATTTAATACATAAAATATATACAAATTTATAGGAAGTCAATAACCAACATTCCAAATCCAAATAATATTAACACAAGTAAGCAGTGGCCATAGTTAATGGCCACTGTGGTTGGAAAAAACATTGCCAAGACACAAGCAGGAGCTAGGAGGGCAATGAAAAAGGAAAGAAAAAAAGCAGGGCAAAAAATAAACTTAAAAAACAGAATAATCAAGAGGGTCTGTTCCAAGATGAAACAAGAATTCCAATAAGCACTACAAGTATTCCTTAGAACTTTAGATAGTGAAATGGAGAAGTGTCCACTTTCTGTCAAGACAGGACTATGAGTTGTACCCATTATTTTGCTTGAGCTCATTCTGAATAAAATACCACTCCCTTAACCTCTCCCAAACCTTCTTCCCAATTTCTGAACGAATGACCTCTTCTGAAGTCTTCTCTTGGATAAAATTTTTACAAAGGTAAAACTACTACTAAAGGAGAAAGTGAGGAAGGACAAAGCAAGATACTGTTTTCAGATGAGCACAACAGAAATCCTGCCAGCACTGGAGCTGCTGGGCTTATCAGATGGTGTGGACAGGCTTTTCATTAGCTCCCTTTGTGGTGCCTACAGAGAACCCTCAAGGAATTTTTCAGGTGCAAAGAGATATTCTTTACTGAAAGCCCAAAAGATGAACAGAGAAATTCAAAATTTAGGGCATTTTCAAAATTTGGGGAACATTCATATGGTTTTATAGCATGCCTGGTTATTTTATTAGATCAATATTTAATGCATTAAAATAAGAGTATATAAAACGTCAGCTTAAAAGGCCCAAGAGAGACTGAATCTCCCTTTGTAAGAAATACAGACTAAATAGCAAATCCAAGCTTTATTCTCCAACTCAAATATTCAGAATAAGTTCCACTGCTTGTTTTCTACCAAAATTTTAATATTTTAAATTGTTTGTTCACAGATTGCATTAAATAAAATATTTTTTCAGACTGCATTAAATTTAAAAGATATTTATCTCTTTAAAATTTAATTTTATATATACATATATATATATCTTCAAAAAATACCCCTGCAGAAAGCAGTGCTAAGCTGGCAGATTTGACATTGTCAATTGTAATACATTTTTAATGCTGTTGTATGATTTCTCACTGTGCATTTATGCAAAAGCCTAGCCACCCTCATTCAGCAGGTGGCAGCAGACCCTGCAAGAGTGGCTGTGGAGTTTGTTCCACCATTTGCCAGTTCAGCAGACCCATCGGCCTACAGGCAGCTCTGGAGTCACAGGTGGCAGACCTTGGTGCTGTGTGAACACCAGGCCATCTGTCACTGTTAGGCTGCAGGGTCCCATTTCATACATGGTTTCTGCTACTGGCCTAAACAAAGGGTCACACAATTACATGATGGATTTGGGCCCATTAAGGCAAAGCAAATCACTTGCTCCCATATAATCCAAATTGGTTTACAAGATGGTCTACAAATTCTCACAGGCTGAAGAGAACTCAACGTGTGCAAAGAGATTCTAAACCCAAGAATACAGAGCTCTGAGCAGTGCTTCCCCCTGGGCCCACCTAGGGCTTTACCGGCAGCATTCTGACTCAAGTGTACTGGCTTGCCTGATCTCTTGCAGCCATGCCAACATAACTGTGACACAATTCCATCTCCCTGTGCCTTCTGGAAAAGCCACAAGCCTTCGAGAGAGCCACTCATGTAAGTCCACCTAATAGCCTTTGTGGATCCCTCCCTATTACCCTCTCCATCCCACAAAAGAACAAAAAGAAGGGTGGGGGAAGTGGAGAGGGAGAGAGAAGAGGAAGGGGAGTTGGGAGAGGAAAAGGAGCAAGGACCTCAGGCCTACAGCTTCAAGAATTAGCCTTCCCATCTTAGGAGAGGGAGAGGGGGAGATGGGGGAGGAGGAGGAAGAGGAGGAAGGGGAGGAAGAGAAGGGGAGGTGAGGGAGGAAAGAAGGGGGAAGGGAAGGAGGAGGAGGGGGAGGGAGGGGGAGGAGGAAATAACTATCATATAACAAACACCCAAACTTCCAAGATTTTCATCACTGGGTAAAGAAAGGATATAAGAAGTAGGACTCACTATGATCCAGAAGGAGAAGGTCAGCTTTGAGAATGGGGACATGTCATTTCTGTAGGGCACTGGTGAGGGGTGCAAGGATGTGCAGCACACCTCCCCCGCCAACACAATGTAGGCATATAACTACTAGATGCCTCTTCCTACTTCTACACCAAGGCGTCAAGCTGGGGCTGCTTAGCACATCTGGTTGCTGCACTTGGAGAATAAGGCCAAGGTTAAGGTCTGCAATCCTGTGAGGGCCATTTAAGTCTCTTGTACTGCAAAGCCAGTTCTGTCCCTTTTAGAGGGCCCAGGGCATCCCTGCTATCTATCTCTGGCCATCAAGGAAAGGAAAGCATCTGTCCAGCTCAGTTATTGGGAGACTCCATGGAGAGGGGGAGCAAGTAGTAAGGGCATAATATAAATGAGTAAAATAAAAAATGATGACCATTTAGTCAACTAGGGAGAGAAAATGCTTTTCAGCAGAAATGCCCCCTCCTCCCAAATCCAGCAGAGCCCTGCAATAACCTTTCGGGGTTGTGTAAGCAACTTTCCCCTGCTGGTCACAAGAGGTCTGGGGAGGATGTGATTTGCTCACCACTGATACCTCACCACTTCCAGAAAACTAGCCAGAGCCTGCACCCTAGTGATGCCGCAGGATGTGCCATGCTGCAGTCGCTGGACCTCTGCTGGCCATCCTCTCTCTCCACTCCTGGGAAGGGGGCACAGGAGCAAGAAAACTAGAAACCGAGGGAGGGAGGGAGAGCAGCCAGCCAACTGCTCTCAGAACGCCGAGGTGGCCCCAGAGGAGAAAGTAAGGACAGCAACTCTGAGCATTTTATCTCCTCTCCCTGCCCCCCAAACCCGTACCCCTGCCCCACCCTGCCCCAAACCAGCATACTTATTAGAGCCACCCTTTGCGGACACAAGAATAGGGAGGATTCTAAAGAGAAAACTTTTCAATCTAGCTTTGCAAATGGAATAAACAGTGTGCCAAAGTATGTGTGGCTTCAAAAATCAGCTGAAGAACCCTCTCCTTACCCAAAGGTATGAACAGATCTAAAAAATATTAATCCCATAGCCACTCTTAGGTGATGGAAAGATAAGATAAGGAGAATACACTAAGGGATGATAAAAATGTTTTAATATGTCTTTGGGGAACTGATTTCCATCTTGGAGATGGATTAGTCCATGTTCAAAGAACTTTGAGTACTAAAACCACACTGCAATATAAAATGGGAATGCATCAATCACAGCCTTTATCATGGCCAAAGTCCCCTCCCACTGCCCCCAAAAACCACTCTAAAAGAACTTATTAAAAGAACCCCGTATTATTTAAAAAATATACAGGTTGCCTGCTTTGTCAGATCTATTGTCTTTTCCCTTTGGAAACAGGAGACAAAAGCAAGATTGGGGGGCCATGAGAAAGACAGACAGCAGAGTGTGTGTCTCTGAGGCAGTCAGGTGGGAGCTGAGTGGTTTTTGCCAGGCTGGTTTCCACAGCACTCAGGATTAAGCCTGAGTTCTACTTAGCAAGCATAAGGAACACCGTTAGTCAAGACAATGTTTGGGAACCACGTGTCATATTAATTCCCTGCTGGTATACGGTGTCAGTCATTTACACTGCAGTCGAAAATCACAGCTCCTCCCGCTATGCAGCACTGTTTATGCTGATGGGATTGGAGCACTGATCATCATGGCTGTCACAGAAAACGGAGCTTTGGTTTTGCTGCAGTTTCTTCTTATTCAGAAATTCTTTTTCAAAAATTCATTTGTCTGGAGACCACTAAAACAACAGACTTTCTCTTTTATAACTTCCCATTGCCTTAAATGGAATTTGTCATGGTACGCCTTTGCTAACAGTACTTGGGATTTCACACTCTCCTAATTAAGTTTGGAAGCGTTTTGACTTTGCCTTGTCAGAGCTGAGGGAATACTGCAGGATGCACTACCACTGTCACCATGGGTACAGAAAACATAAAACACTGCTTAGCTAAAATGGCAAATACAAGCAACAGGAAAGGAGAGAGCAAGATCACTTTTCAAACACAAATTGCCCCAAACTTACAGGGAGCTGAAACCTTTCACCCAGCTCATGCACACTCGGAGGAGAAGGGGCAACCCTGCACTGTGGGACCTAGAGATAAAGGAGTGATCTGCTGGGAGGACATGTCAGAATGCCTGTGCCCATCCCGGAAGACAAGCATTTTGCCCTTCATGTGGAGCAACACAGTGAACCTAAAAAGCTTGACTTGCAGGATATATCTTGTTTTAATTGTTTGGTTATAAATGCATATCATCTACAACAAAGGACCAGGAGGACTCCAAGCACAGCTCAATAAGCCATTTCCGGTAAGACTGCGAAGGAACATCTCTGTGAGTAGGTTGCTAAAGCAAAGACAGACTTTGCTGTAAGCTCAATCCATTAGATCCATCACCAACCAGTAAGCCCACAAAGAGAAAGAGTCAAATGCAAGCAGAGGCACAGCACAGATTACGAGTCTGATGGCCTAGATTTAGGCAAAATTGACTGCTTTCCAGATGTATGACCTTGAGAAAGCTGTTTAATGACAGTAAACCTTGCTTTACTTGACTGTAAGATGAGCTGACTGCGCTACATAAACTCTAAGGCCAGCTCCAGAAATTCCAACTCCATGAGAAGTGGGAACAGGTAAGAAATTAGCATTGTCATGACTATAGTTCACTTCTGAAATAATCCATACCTTAAAACCACACAAGAAATACAATAAACTTTGTTTTTGAAGGCAGCCAACATATATTTAATATTTAAAATAACCAAAGCTCACAGAGAGCTAGAACAAAAATCAGAATCAAAGACAAAGTATTTTCACAGGAATGCTAGTTTCATCTTGCCATAAAGGAGAAGCATACTGTCCTGTTTTCTGAAAATTCATCCTATATTGAAAGGAGTACATTTTCACAATTAAAAAAAGAAGACAGCAAAAAGCAAGGATATTCAGAAGTATTAATAGAAAACAGCTATTTAAAATTTTATTTTATCCATATTTTTCACCAATTTCTTGAAAGCAACAATCAGAAGCTATCTAGATATAAGTGCTAATTAAGTCTTTTGTTCAGGAAAACCTCAAAATTTCTATCTTCTAACAGAATAAAAAGTAATTGTAAATTGGCAGGGCAGTGCTGCTAGAGGTATCTTCAAATTTGATTGAAGGAAAATGACCCGTGCGGTCCACCTCTTATCACAGTGTTCCTGGTGACGCCATTTTACTCCTTCCTCACTGCCATCTTAGTGCCACGAACGTCTCCTAGCGGGCTGGCCAACAGGCTTGCTTATCTACATTTTGGCACTGCCAGAGCATTCAAGGGTTTGGTATGAATATATTTTTTGCAGCAAAAAGAACCAACCCCTGACTCTTTACTACCAGCCAGGCTAAAATTTCAGATTGAAGAGGTTTAGGAATCCCCTACAAGTACCAGAAAGGAGAGTCTCTTCTGAGTAGCCAAACTTGAGTAGACCATGATGGGGTCAAAGAAAATGGGAAGCAACTGGGTCTCTGCTATGTCCTCAGAGTACCTGGTACACAGCTTACAGAAAGCCAGAGAAAGAAAATAAGACCAAAATCTTCAACCAAGTTTTACTTTAAAAATTTCAAAGGAAGGCTCTGTGATACCCTTTATGTCATCCAACCAAACATGTATGCAAGCAAAGATGCAGTTAAAATGGAGTTCTAATTTGCTGCCCTAAAAGTCTTATTTCAAAGTGCAAGCCTTGTAAAAACCAAAGGAAAAGAATCCCTTTACATTCCATTATATAGTAAACAATTAATATATTAAATGTCCTTCTCAGGATTAACAAAATTATATGGAGATCTAGGCTCTTATGCTACAAGCATAAGATTAATGCAAGATTTACGGAATCTTTGTGGGATTCTAAACAGGGCTTAGGAAAACTGAGCCTTCTTATTTCAATGAAAAGACTGATGTGAAAATCCTCCTCTCCCCTAGTTTCAAAGACATCTCCTAATTAGAGAAAACAGCATTCAGTGAGCAGGATGAACAACAGCTAGTGCAACAAGACTTGGAAGAACAGCTGGCTTTATCAATTTGATATCAAGTTAAAAGGTATCTAGTTCTGTGAAGATTCAACTCCTGAAACAGCTACTAAAGCATTTTGGGCAAATTCTTCATGGTACAGTTTACTGTACTTACTATAAATTCCTCAGGGTTAAGTGCCTTTAAAAAGATAAACACACAAATCAAAGTTAAAATCCACTTGTTTCCTCTTAGTAACAGCATAAAGGAACAAAGGAATAAGCTGAGTCAAATCCAATTAATTTTAAGAATCAAGATTTCTAAGCTTACAATCACAAACAAGAGTTTTCCACAAGTAGCTCTGAAGTCACAACTATTAATTAAACAGAAGGCACTAAAAATTATCCCCATTAATGAGAATGAAAGCCCTCAAAATCTACTGATCTTTTAAGATAAAATCTTCTTTTGTTAAAACATTTTTCTTATATATTTTAATCAGCCATTATAGATCATTAACATGGAAGCATTTTCTTAAAAAAAACCCCAATAAAATCCAGCAATTTTCTTCATAAATGGAAAATAAACTATAAAAGACAGTGAAAAGAAGCCTGGACTCTCTTAAATATACCATATTTAGATTTCTTTTTTCTCTCAAGTGTCATTTTCATCTTTGACTACTGATAAATTCATACCTCTCATTAACTTAAATTACCAATGAATATTTAATTAAAAGCATGTATTAAACCACTCACAAAACCTATATTTCAAGTATATATACATATATATATACACACACACCAATATATATCACACCTGGTTTCTAACACATACATTAAAAAATACATCTAACAATCTCTGTATTATACCTTTAATATTTGCAGCGTTCATTTTAAAGTCTATTTTGTCCATTCAACCAAAGACAAATTTTCAACCTCCCACCACTTTATGAGTATGAGAAATACTTACTGTAGACAAAAGGATTCCATTTTCTTTCTGGGAATGCTCTCCACCCTCCTACAGAACTCTTTTATGCAGTGTGCAATTTCATTTTCTGAGTTTTACAGTAACAAAGCTCTCGTGCCACAGAACCTAATGTAAATGAAATGGCCCTGCAGCTGCCTTCAGAACCCAGCTCACCTCAACCATGATACAGCTAATTGTTAAAAATGGTGGCTGAGACATTTTCCATACATTAAATTAAGGAGCTCTGATGAAGGCACTGGCATCCTCCCACTTCAGACAAAGGAAAATAATTTGCGACTGTACCAAGGCACGGATAACTGAGTCATCTCCCATACAGGGTCAGTGTTAGAGGTTTCCTCCATCTTTACAAAATGCAAACCACAGCTCATTGTCTCATCCCAGAAATCAATTCTCTGTAATGCTGCACTGGGTCAGAGTTTTAAAGGAACCTTAGTCATGGGTAAATCCAGACCTCCAACGCCGAGACAAGTGAAATTCTCACAGTTCCTCTCCCTTCCCTGAGCAGCTCTCTTCTATTCCCCACTTGACAGCTCCTCAAGTCTTCCTATTGTTAAGAGTACAGAAAGTCCCACACCTCTGAAGGGAGCTAAATCTCTCAACTAGGTGAGCAGTTTACAAGTCCGTGCTTTGGAAAGAAGTCCAGACCCTACAGGTCCCATGATACAAATACATTCCTTGGGGTAAAAAGCTATACATCATTGTCTTTTTTTTTTGGGGGGGGGGACTTGTTTTTAAGGGAAGACAACTATCAAGCTGCTTTTTCATGCTGAATTAGAAGTATTTTATCTCTGATATTAATCAAGGTATTAAAAGTGGTATAGGCAACATTTATAATTTTATCACCCTCCAGATAATGCTTACGTGACTTGGGAAGTTTTTCATTTCACTTACACAAATCACATTCTCTGCACCAAAAACTGGAAGTATACTTAAAGCATTCATATCACACTCTTTTGAGGATGAATTTAGGATAGGAAAAGTAACTATCTTAATTTAAATCACCTACATTTGATAATACTTAAGAATCCACATTTTAAAGCCTTATGCTAAAGCATTTCTTGTGAGATAATTCCAGATATATCAAATAGCACTTTTTCCCTATAACAAAATATAAATGACTGAATTCCTTGGTAAAGCATTCTACGCACACACACACACACTCACCTACAATCCCAAAGAAGGATCTGATTTTAGCAAAGAAAAATTCTATTTTAATATTTTACCTCTTGTAAGAATTCTGCACTTCGTATGCATCTTTTCAAAAAAATCCTAAAGAAAGACCACACTACTTACTACTTAAAGATGAAGCCTGCAAAAATCCTGAATAACCAACTATTTAAATCTTTAAGCAAATGCTTCTCTGCCCCACCCAACAGATTTTTTTTAAGAAAAATGTAGAATAACAGGGCACAAATCTGAATAATTCTCAGAAGAATCAAGTACTTTTTCTATTGAATGAGTTAAATGCTTCTGAATTCATCTCAAAATTTTAAGCAAACCGAGACTTTGTCTTTCAGAGGTACTGCAACTACATGCTATCAATGTATTTACTAGGGCACAATAATCTTAATTTCTTTACGAAACATAGGCAATCCTACCTGCAGCTCTCAAATTTAAGGAGTTACAAACCAGTCGATGCTGTTGGTCACGCAGCTCTTCCATACCTTCTGTGTGGGATGAGCTCTGTTGGAACCAGTGCTCAAGTTTTTCCCACTTCGAACAGCCAGAATTGGGGGGGGGGGGAGGAGGGGAGAGGAGAGAGAGGAAAGAGAGAGAAGAGAGAGAAAGAAGAAAAAGGAAAAGAGAACACCCTGCAAATGCTGATATGACTGAAGAACTAAAGAGTCTAATTAGACAATGAGATTGCAGGGTCCCCTGAAAAAGGGTGCACACAGCCCCTGGGCGCAGCATCATTATTTGTGCTGCTCCACACAAATTCAGAGAAGTCAGCCATCAGTTTGAAAGCACAAACTGATGCGAGTAACAGTTTATAGGTTACAGAAGGGTATTTTATTGTTAACGGACTGTACCAAGTTAAGATTTAAGAGGGGGAGAGACAACATGTAGGCAAGGAATGCTATGATACTTTTTTTTTTTGACCCAAGCCACTGCAATTACTCTGATGTGAATTTTTGATGACTTCCGACATCTTGCATGGTTAATAATCGCTTCAGCTGTCATGTTTGGTTAATGTGGAAAATGCATTTGCTGCATTGTGATGCAGTGCTGTGGCCACAGATTTTAACACCAGTTGTGAAGCTGGTCCCTTAACTGAGCAGCAGGAATTTGCACATGCCATGATGCTAAAATAAATGGTGGTTAAAAGATTTTATACAGCAGCAGGCAGATTCTGCCATTTTAGCCTACAGAATTTGTAGATCCAACATCCACAAGCATCTCAGATCACTGTACCCTCATCAAGTGCACTGTCCTTCAAATAGAACAGTAAATTCACCATCTTATATGTTTGGCCTCTCAGTAGTTAAAATATTTCTATACTGTTTAAATAACTATTCAGATTAATTACAGCTTTGAACAGAACCGAGGTTATTTGCATTTCAGGAATATACAGCCAATGAAACTGTCAGTGACACAGGAAAATGCAGACCTTTTATTAACATATGCTCAGCTCAACTGTCACTTCTCTGTATAACATTTAGGGAAAAATATATGATGTGTAAATAATGAATATTCCCATACTACCGTAATGGTTTTTTTAAAATGTTCCTCAGAAAGGGATTTGTTTTCCTCAGTGTTTTAATGTATAACCTGAAAATTAAAAGACTACATCAAAATACTAACATGTGTTTTTTATTGTCACTAAAAGAAATTCAATGCAGCAAACAACTGTGCAATTACAGGAAAGCTTGTGCAAAAGCAGAGATGAAACCGCACTGAGAACCAGGCACCAGATGATTAAAGTCAGGCCAGTAAGGTAGTGGACAGTCATTATGGTACAGATTGCAAAAGAAAAATCGAGAAAAAGACCCTTCCATCTTCAAAAACAAAACCCACAAACCCTATGATGCAATGTGTTGGCTGCAAAACCCATACCTATACTGCAGAACCTAAAGGACACATGATTTGCCAATTTCACAACACATTTTTATACAAATATTAACTTGGCTACTTAGTATCTAGAATTTGGCTACTTAAGGTTCTTATTCATCTATAATAATCATTCTGGTATTTAAAGAAGCAGAACCAGGTTACAGACTTTGCTGCTTTAAAAGATAAATAACTAATATAATCAACTTGTATTTCTTACATCAGAACATTTGCCAATTAAATGTTCATAGTTGAGATATTTCAGACGTTTCTGCCCTGAAAAAAATAAAACTAAAGGGAAAAAGAATGAACATAAGAACACACTGGTGTCTGAACAGTGAATAACAAGGAAAGAACTTATGTTACTAACATAAAAATCAACCCATGATTTCCTTTGTTTTATTCATTGTGATAGCACCAAATGCATAATTTGGAGGTGCATGTGTTAACAAGAGCTGTAAAGCTGAAGAGCTTTCTAGTTTTGTTTCTTCTCCTAACTTAAAATTAACTACACCAACAGTGCTATTTGGTGCCACAGCAGATGTCACAGTAGTTGTAGCTAACATTCAACAACTCAAGCTTTTTTGTTCCAGACCCCATACAAGATAGCACTAGCAGCTCAAAACCGCACAAGGAGGGAGAGAGGGATTGTGTGGGGGTAGCTTTGAAATTAACCAGGCTCAGCTTATGCTCCAATTACTGAACAAAAGACAATCCTGGGGGACCTCTCTCTGAACCAGTGCAAGAAGCAAACTCTTTTGTTTCTGATCAAATAAATACAGCATTGGAACACAGCGGATATGCAGCAATAGGAGTCTCTGCCTGGGGATGGAAGGGGCAAGAAAAAAAAGAACTCAAAGACCCCAGTCTGGTTACAGTCAAACCACTTCACTGACTGTTAAAACCTATTCCTGAGGGAGACATCTGAAGTTCACTACATGGGACTGAGAAAACCCCCTTCAATTACTTAAAAAAACCCATGTCATGGAGCCACATTTTTCCATGCCACTATGGCCGAAGAAATACGTTCAGCGGATAGATCTTTATGCTAGAATAAACCATAAACCAGCTCAGCCTCAGTCTTCCCCAATCTATGAATATCCCAAGGAGACCAGACGAGCTGCAGAATATTCTGACTGCAAAGGACCTCGGAGCTGAGACTACTGAGAAGTGTTAACTAACCTGCCTCAGACTCCAAGCCCGAATAAGTATGTGGAGGTCATTAAAACGCTGGACAGAAGCCACCTTACAAAGGAGGTACTTTTCCAATTGATTTATCACTACATGAATTAATCCATTCCTAAATGCCTATTTGGTAGTACATTGTTTAATTCTGTGTTTTGGCTTTATATAGTCCTAAGCACCAAAAACTAAAACAAAGAGAAAAGGACAGACAAGTAGTGGACTCAGCACTTATTAATATAAGGGACATAAATGCGCCTGCTTATACAAATGCAAAGATGATGTCTGAGTCTTTCTACCACAGGGGATCGATACGATCTTTTCAAAATCCTCTGTACACTGCACCATTCTGAACCACAACGGCAGCTAATTTGTACATCAGATACACACACTCTCTATGTAAAAAATGTAGACACCCAAGTGTAAAGACAGATGGATCTTACTACCACAATGACCAAAGTGTATTAGGTCTTTGTGTAGTTGAAAGATCTCCAAATTTCAGGTGAGGGCTTGAATTTTTAAACAGTATTCCATATAAAATTCCAACGAAGTATGCCTTTAGATAGTTCCTTAGAATTCACTGTAATGAGAATCATTAATAGAAGTTTCAAGTTTGTTGTTTTTATTTCCATCTCTCTACAGATTCTCCCAATTAGTCCATTAAAGAACTTCTTAGCAAAGTACAGGTATAGGACCAAGAAAGAAAGAAAAAATTTCCCGAAAATAGTAGGAACACTTCCTCCAACTTAAGATATCCAGGTTCCAAAGACTCTCAGACTTTCTCCCTCATGTAGTTAACTGGTTTGAAAGATCTGAGAAGGTAAAAAAAAAAAAAAAAAAAGGAGGGGGGAAAACAGTTCCAATTTCCTTAAGCCCATGCTTGAAACACACCAAGGATGAGGAGACATTTTTTAAGGGGTGGCATTAGTACTCCTTTAAAAAAACAAACAAACCTGTTACCATTAACAAATAAGATTATAGAATAGAAAAAGGAAGCCACTGAAATTCTATGGTTCAAGTAGAATTATAATAATCACTAGGTGGGGACTTCCCTGGCGGTCCAATGGTTAAGAATCCATGCTTCCACTGCAGGGAGCATGGGGTCAATCCCTGGTCGGGAAACTGAAGATCCCGCATGCTGCGCGATGCAGCCGAAACTAACTAACTAAAATAAAATAAAATAAAATAAATATCACTAGGTGAAGTTCAAGTGCACAACTGTAAAGCTCTAAAGTACATTAACAATATGCAGGGCTCTACCCAGAAATCAAACTTTTACAGAACGCTGGTTAGCTGTGTTCTGCCTTCTGCCAGGCTCACTGGGCTGCTGGGAAGATCAAGTAATATCACTGGTAGGTAAGTGCTTTTAAGTGTTAAAAATGAGAGGCCACGTGAGGTCGGGCAGTCACTGTCCCCTACTTGCTAGTCTTCTGAGGCACAGCTGGCTCCCAGTTCCCTTCCCAGCCTCCATCGCCAACCTCCTCCCGGCTCCTCTCTCCTTGCTGAGACCTTGGTCCCTTGCCCCATGCTATATGCTTCCTGTCCTGTACAGTCATTTGCCCTGCCACAACTCTTACCTCTAGACCAGTGGCTCTGGAAAATTCTGTCTGGAGCTATTTTCTGAGCAGTGTTTCTTATCCTACCTTTAAGTGTTTGAGGAGCATTTCCATGGTGATGTCTTGCCAGAACATCAAAAACTGAAACAAAATCTCAACTCTCAGTCTAGTTAACCTTCCTAATTCCTCAGCTTCGACCAACAGCACCAATCCTTCTCTTGCCACAAACCTTGAGTTATTTCTGAACATCCTTCTTAAGCCCATCAGGCACCAAGTGCGGCAGATGTTTTATTCCAAATGTCTCTCACACATCTTTTCCTCTCCGTTTTCTCAGCCACCAATCTGGTCCTGGCCATCATCACTGTGCCTGGATTACTGCAACTGCCTCTGAACAACACCGCAGCAGGTATCCTTCCACTGGCCATGCTAACTTCCATAAGTGTTTCCACACCCTCCCTCTTTCCGTGTTGACATTTACCTACTCCAAAACTTTTAACAGCATGTACTGCCTACACTCCACTGCTTGGCAGTCACTCCTTTCACATTTGATCCCCGCCTCACTGACAGACTTTATTTCTTAGCACATAACTTCTATTCTCACCTCCCTGACCTTGTTCAGGTTATTACTCTCATATCTTCTTTCACTTCCTGCAAGCTAAGCCCATTTAATCTTTCAAGGCCTATTGGGATCCTGACTATTCCAGGGGATCTTCCCCAATCACCCTTGAAGTCATTTGTCATTACCCCCTTCCTCTCCTCTGAACTCCGTATGGCATGTAGAATCTCATGTCATTCCCATTCAGTTTTGCCAGTCACTTTACACTGTCTTGGACAGTTTGACCCTATTATAGGAATGTTAGTCTGGGCTCTCCAGGTAGAAAACAATGAGCTTCTAGGGGGCAGTATCCAGAATTTATGTTTATTCTAATTGTCATCAGTGCCTACCATAGTGCTGTCCTTAATGGGCATGCAACAAAACCACTTCATTGATTTTCATTAGTGTTCACTAGGCCCCACCCAGGGAGATGGAAGCATCTACTTAAAGGGGAGCTAAATATTACTTTCGCTTATTGTTTGTTCTTTCAAATCTCTTCAGCTCCTTGAGATAATTGCAGCCTTAGGTACTAAGACAGATGCTGAGGTGGTTCTTGGCCAATGTGCAGAGGCACCAAATTCTTCTTTGTGACTAAGCAATATTACCAACAGTATTCAATTCCCAAAGTTGGCTTCCTTCTCAGTTGCATCTAGAGCCAAGGAGGTTCCGGGAAAATGAGATGGTCCTAGCCAAAGTCAGTGGTGTGGCATTCACAGCTGATCTGTCCTGACAAATCAGCTGAGAATGAAAAAGCAAACCTGCTAATTTTATCAATGACATTTCGCCTTGAGTATTAAGTGAGGACCACTAGATTTACGCAGCCACTAAAGAGTCAGAGGATGTCTGCACATCTTTTTTTAGCAGTAAAACAAATTAAGGTCCACTCTCTGTTGCTCATATGCAAACTTGTCTGCTCAGGGGTCAAGAAACAACAGGGAAAAGAAAGCTCTCTGCCTGAGAAGTTGATGAGTTCCTGCTGCCCAGAGTAGGGTTCTGCTTTGGTAAGCCTATAAGCCAAAAGGGGTGGGAACACGGTTTAGAAGTGGGCCAGAAACTTTAAGGCAGGTAGGTGAAGGTAATTTCAGAAGTAAGATTTCCACTTTAAACATGTTTTTGGGAAGTAGTTCCTCAGTAAGTGCAGTTACTAATGGGAATGGGCTAAAATGGGAGGAGGAAGGAAGCAGCTCTCCTCAAATATTCCTCCAGGGCAATTCACTGCAGTCCCAAGTTTCAGAAATTCAGAATGAAAGCTCTCTGTCAGTCTGGGTCTGGGTCTGGGTCTCTCTCTCTCTCTCTCTCTCTCTCTCTCTCTCTCTCACACACACACACACACACACACACACACACACTCACAGCATCTAATCAAGCCTTAGTATTTAGATAAAGGAAACAAGAGATTTTGGCAAGAACTTGTAGACTATATGAAGAACTTCTACCTCAATAATAAGTGAAATAATACAGTAAATACAGACTCATTTTCGTTGTAGCCATAAAATTTCAGGGGTGACTCATTTCCCTTGTGGCATAGATTAAGAAAATAAGGCACAGAGAAACTCAGATTCTCACAGGTCCAGGTCCTGGGTTCAGGGCCTGAGTTCTCTGCACAGCACTATGGGACACTGTACCAACAAAACCTGGCCGGGTGTGTGCTTGATGGACTCTATTTCATGGAATCTGAAGTTCTTACATGGAGGATGATGGTGGATAGAAAAGAACAGCTTCTGGCTTGCTAGTTTTGTTACCAATGTACTTTACACAACAGATGTATTTCTTACCAGGTTGATTGTAAATAGAACTCTTTTAAACAACTTCTATTTTAAATTCAGTAGGGAAGCTGTTATTTGAAGAAATACTAAAGCTAAATATCACCCCACAATTTCTTTAATAAATGCAGATATTCAGAGTTTGGATTTGCTTCCTAAAGCAAGGTCTATCATATTATTACTATTATTTTAGAGAAAAGACACTAAAACCTCAATTTTCATGCAATTTTTTTGCTGCATATTATTTACCATTTGTTATTAACTAGAAAACACTGATGAGGCCAGAAATTGATTAAAAAAAAAAAGACTCCTCAATAGAAAAGGATTACTAAAATTACTCAATCCTCAACGTAATTTAAACATGGGAAAACCTGTATATATTTCATTATCTGGTCAGAATTTCAAATTCACTGACATATAAAATATAAGTTCCTGAAATTTTTCTATGAAAAATTTTCTATGAAAAAAAAGAGAGCTAAACATTATATGCAATATAACAACAAAATGAATTTGCAACAGAAAACATGGTGACTGATGTCCCATGGGATGTTGGTCCTACATGATGGGGTGGGAGAGGTGAGAGGAGGCCCTGCCTTTCATCACCCACCACTTTTAGGTCAGGACAGACAACCAAGGCAAGTTGGACAGGTGGCCTGGTCTAGGCCCCAGGAGCTCATGCTTCCCTGTAAGAACCTCAGCTCACGTTTCCATCTCAGTACTGCACCCTCCACATCTCTACAACAGGAACAAGAGGATCTGCAATTCCAAAACAGTTTTTTGAAAACTAGGCTGATTTTAAAATCTGCTCTTCCCACACCATTCTCTCCACCATCCTTCCAGCAGTGACGCAGGTGAAAATCATTTAAAAAACAATGGTCCAGTTTTACTAACATGCTTCTTACATACTAAATCCTCCAGCAAACTACTGAGGTGATTAAAACATTTCCAGTTCTACTATTTTGCCATCTCACATCCTTAAGTCGATACTGGGACATTTCAAGTAGCTGAATCCCCTTCAGTAGACCTAAAACACTGAAGATCTAATAAAGATGGGGACTATATTATATCCACTTACGGTGCTTAACAAAGCATCATGCACAGGGTTAAGTGCTCGAATATATTTATTGATTAACCTATGAGTTGTTGAAGGTTATTATTCAGATGCTTGAGAAATGTTTACAGAACTGCAGCTTGTTGTCAGCCTTCTCCAACTGTGGTGCTTCTGGGCAAACTCACATTTAGAATTTAACCTGAAGTGTTCCTGCAAAGCTACCTATATATTAGTCACACTTAATCTAATTAAGTTCTATTTAAGCCTTACGGGTGAAAAACCATGTAAAGCTACCTACATATGATTTCTAAAGGCAAGAGGTTATTAAACCTAGTGGAAAGCATGCTGAAGTTGGGAGTCAAAAGAACTGGGTTCTAGGTAACCCTACACAGTTATTCACACCATGCCTCAGTTTCCTCATCTATAAAATGGGAAAATACTACCACACCTATATGAAGAACACTATGTATATCTTCAACTGCCTATACAACAGGATTAATCTTCAAAGCAAAGAGAAGCCATTTCAAATGATTTCTAAGACACACAGGCTGCACATTTTAATACATTTTTTAAATATTCAGACTGATTTAGACATTTCCAAGGAAATACTTATTCTGCCTCTGTGCTTTCTCTCATGGCATCTGTTGTTACTAGCAGGTAAGGAAAAGTAAAATCTAATGTCATTAACAGTAGACCCAAGATCTTTAGCGCTCACTCAATGCAGGAGGGGGTTACAGAGAGAAGCAAATGAAAAGGTAAACAAAATGAGGATGAGAGGAGCTGAGGAGAAAGGTAGAGAAAATCAGGTTAATGAATAAAAACAACAAGTCCATCTTTCATCTCTCCTGGCTCCTAATGATGGCAGACGGTGTATTTAATCTGCTGAGAGACCAGATTTAAGGCCTTCTTTTGGCACAGTCCATCCATGAATTATTAACATTTGCAGAAGCAACAGCACATCCGCTCAGTGATCAGAGAGGAAAGTGATGATTAACTAAAATGGGATTATTAATCCCTCCACTTCCCTTTCCTCTATCCCCCTCTCTTCTCATTCCCCACTGGGCTCTGACTGCTTTTTAGGCAGTGTATTTTAAGCTACAGCCTCGGTATCAGAGTCAATACCTCCACGGTAAAAAAATAATCAATGACCAATTATAAGTCATAGGTTTTTAATATATGTAAGTTTTTAACATATCTTATTGACCCCTGTGTCCTTCATGAGTGGTTACAAATTCTTTACGGACTCAAACACTTAGAAGATAAACACACTGCTTTGCAGGCTGAAAGCTCAGGGTTGGTCCACAGGTGGACTAAGTATAAAAGTTGGCAGAGAGGGCTAGAAAAGGGTTTACTTATACTAACTAGACTTCTGTAATAACTTAACCCAGTGGACCTCATGCTGGAGGGCTTGTTCAAACACACATTTTGGGCCCCACCTCCAAAGATTTGGATTCCGTAGCTTTGGGGTGAGGCCTGAGAATCTGCATTTCTAACAAGCTCCCAGGTGATACTGATGCTGCTGATCTGTGCACCACACTTTAGAATCACTGATAAAGATCTTCTTTCCTGTTGTCAAATGCATTCAGGGCATGAGAGGAATGGAGAAGGAAATTAAAACCAACCTGAAGTAGAAAGTTAATACAAAGACAAAGGTGAGATTTGTAGCTCCTTTCCCTTCCTAACCCCCAAAGAAAATCCTGGAGGCCTGAAGGGCTCTGCAATGTTTGCTGCTCCAAAACAAACCCTATTCCATAACACTCCCCCTTTCCCCAAAATATGAGCTAGTAGGATGAATAGTTAACAAATGGTGAAGAACATATATGAAGTTGAGAGCTAGATTAATTTATAACTTCATTCCTAAAACATGAAAAGCAAAATCAAATGTGCCCTTTTCCTTGGTCATTTTCTTCCCCATCATCTTCTCTACTTAGGATTTGGCTTTAATGTATGATCAATCCTCAAAAAACAAATAAGTTGAAACAGCCTCACCCAAAACAGCTATGTACTGTAACAGAAAAGTCTTATACACCCTCAATATCAAGCTGAGTCAGGCACCAAAAAAGTAGAATATTAGCAGAGGCTTTAGGCAAGGGCCAAAAATAAGGAAATGCACTTCAGGGTACCCATTAAAAGAGCAAAGCATGAGCAGGTTAGCCAGATGGATAAACTAAATTCCACCTCTTTGGGGTCTGCAAAAGCAGAAAACACAAGTAACAAGAGCATGTGAGGAAGAGGCCCACCTCTGGCAGCCAGTAGATCCAGCCTTTCCACCAGGCCCAGCCCAACCCCACACCTAGACTCACTCTACAGAGCAAGACAGCGCTGGTGGCTGCACGCTGCCAGGCTGCAGAAGCCAATCTTGACTGGCTTCTGAAGCCAATTCTTGAAGCCAGCCATGATTTCACAGCTGCCACTTGATTGCAAAAAAGGAGGTACACTCCCATTAGCAATGGCTGCTCTGGATGCCAGCCAGTCTAAAAGGCTGGGGGGGGACGGGTGGTGGGGGGAAAGAAAGAGGGATACAAAAGACAGAAGGAAAGCAAGAATGAAAGGAAAAAAGGAGAAACGACAAAAAGAACAGACAAAAGAATGAAAGAAGGGAGGATAGTCCAAAGGAAGGAAGGAATCAGGGAGGGTGAAACAGAAAGCAAAAAACTGGCAAAAACAAAAACAAAAAATCTCCCCCCTAATCTGCTCTGAACCCTGACAGCCTAGTCCACCTAAAGTTTCAAATATGATATTTGTTCTGGTTTGCCACTTTGCATGTGCTTGGCACCAGTGACCTACTCAGCACAAACAAGGCTGATACGCTCTAGTGTGACAAATCTCAAGAAACCCTGGGCCCCTTCACATAAAGGGCATCTGTAAAATATTATCACCAGCAGTAACACTTTTGTTCAGTATCACTTTTTGTTCCAAAGTATATCCCAGATGGAAAAAGTGAGGTTTGTCCCCATTCAGTCTATAGTATTACCCTTCTAAGTAGCGTTTTCATACCTACGACTGATTTAGTTAACCAGCAAATCTTTCACATGGAAAGGAATAAATGGAAATGTCACTTCAAAGAAAACAAGTAAGAAAAGGTCTAAGGGGAAAGACAGAACCAAAACATCAAGAAATTTGACCAGTGGCAAAAGAACTAGCTTAGCATCTTTGTGGTGGTGATGATGATGGTGATGATGAAAAGGAGGAGGAATTTATCCAACCAGTCCACCCACCCCTTGATGCCTTCCTCAGCAAGGCATGATGATAAGGATACAGGGCAAGGTATTAAGAAGCATTGGGTTCAAGTTCCACCTTTGATAATAACTAATCTATCTTGATCTCGGTTTCTTCCACTTCTAAATAAAGATGATGCTAACACCCATTCACCTCACCTCAAACACTGCAGTAAGGGATGAGACGCTGATGGACAAAGCCCACTGCAAAGTATTATATGAATGGAAAGATTATTATGGTGTGTCCCTCAAAGTTCACATAAAATTACTAACCTGTTATTTCCCCCCTAAAACTTCTAAATTAGGACAAAGTCATAGAGCTTCTCAATAACTATTTTTCCCAACAGTTTTCTAAATAATTTTTTAAATTTTTTATTTTATTTATTTAATTTATTTATTTTTGACTGCGTTGGGTCTTTGTTGCTGCGCACATGCTTTCTCCAGTTGTGGTGAGCGGGGATTACTTTTCATTGCGGTGCGAGGGCTTCTCTTCGCGGTAGCTTTTCTTGTTGCAGAGCACGGACTCTAGGCGTGTCGGCTTCAGTAGCTGAGGTGCGCGGGCTCAGTAGTTGTGGCTCGCGGGGTCTAGAGCGCAGGCTCAGTAGTTGTGGCACACGGGCTTAGTTGCTCTGCGGCATGTGGGATCTTCCTGGACCAGGGATCAAACCCATGTTCCCCGCACTGGCAGGCAGATTCTTAACCAGTGTGCCACCAGGGAAGTCCCTTCCCAACGGTTTGAGGGGGAGAGTGAAATGACATAATGGTTGCTCATAAAATCTGCACATCTCAGATCCCTTTTCACACATTAGGAAGTTTTTTCCATTACAGAATAAAGGAAAAGACTGTATATTACTTTATAGGAATTGACCAATTCTGAACTATATGAGGGCCATTCTTATAGACTACCTCTAACACATGCTTCATGGACTAATTCCTCACTGCCCTGTTAAAATAAATCAATTTTCCTTGTCGTTTCAAAGATGTTCTACAGCTACAAGTACCTGGTCCAAACAATTCAACACTCCCAAAATGGTGGCAGTCAAGAAAGTACACTATGGAGCCATTTTCCAAGTTCTGTGAACTAAGGACATCTTGTTTTTGTAATTAGAGGGAAAAGTGAATTTTCCCTTCTAACGCCATTCAGTTCTCATTCACACCCTTAAAATCCCAAATTTAATGTTTTCTTGTCATCTAACTCCCTCAGCCCTCACTCACCCTCAATTCCAGTCAAGAGGTGTCCAGGTTGTGAAAAGGAGGGTAAGTCTTTCATAGGCAATGATTGTTTCCCTTCCAATCACTCTGAGCCCAGCTCCCTCCATAAGCAGGACACTGTACCTGCCCCTCAGCTAGATTCTAATTTCAACTTCACACTGGGAGAGTGGCACCAGGCACACGCTGAGGACCACTTATGTGGGAGTGCTTGCTTAGCTGGGCCCTACTCTTTGTACACCACCACCCCTGCCCAGTTAGTTCCCTGCTGGTCTTCTCTTCAAGATTCTGTTATGTTAGTTTGCATTTATTTCTAAGAGCCAGTTAGTCCAAAGAGTACCAATTTGCATGACTTAGGTATTAATGTTCTGCTGAATGTCAACTCCTCACTTTTGTGCTATCTCCTAGAAGTGAGTAATTTTGCTGTGCAGAAATTCCTTCCTGTATTCTGGAGCACACACCAAGTTGAGGGCTCTGCCTGTGTCTTTAAAAGCCAAACACACATAATACCCATAAGCAGCCAAATCACATTATAAGATGCAAGATTTCAACATTCCGGCACACTGCCAGAGCTTAATGGCCAGTCAGACGCTAAGTAAGGAAATGGGTCTGCATTAAACCTACAAATAAGTCAACAATCAATAGTTCAGGATTACAGTAAAAATTTGATGTGCCCTTTAACTTGCTTCTAGCATCATCCTTCTAACTCCAGCTCAGCTTCAGAAGCAAAACAAAACAAAGATGATCAAGCAAGAAGCTGAACCCAACCAATTTTTACAAGCACAAAGCCTTGGCATTTCAAAACTAAAAGCTGCTCCAGGATTTCACAGAAATCCTTTACAGTGTACCTGTAGGGCAGCAAAACTGAGAAATAATAGGCTGGGCTTTAGACAGTAAATTAAACTGACAGCTCAGCAAGCAGAAAACTATGGCAAAAAACCCAGCACCTGGAGATAAACGGAGGAAGCACGTTTGGCCTTCCTGCAAAACTCATCTTCCCCCCAAACCAGCAGTGTTTGTATTAAAGTTTAGAAAGCACATTCCAGCTTCTCCCTCAATCAACATTATTTTACTACTAAGCTTATATAAATAAGAGCGATGCCCACCACATCCATTCTCTGTGGGCTTTGTACTCTTTATTTTGCTCTAAATGAGTGATCAATTATACCTCTATTTCCTATTTCTACCACCTTTCTCCTTCAAATATAACGTGGAAATTAGTCTACAATGAAGCTTAAAACCTAGAGGAATAAGGGAATAGTACTGAACTCAAACCCACAGAAGGGACTTCAAGTCTGGCATAATAGCCTTTTAGGCCTTAGGCTCCTCCTTGGTGAAATGGAATTAACAATAGTAACTGCCTCAGAGGGTTACTGGAAGGACTGAATGAGGAAACCCAGAGAGTGCTCAGTACAGTGTCTGGACACAATAAATGTTCAGTAAACCTTAGCTTTGCCTTCCCTATTTTAGCTGGGGTAAAACAGAAAACTGGAATTCAAAATTGTCTTTGGAGCCATGTTTCACTGTACCAACAAGTAAACTAAACAAAAGAAAGGAAGGGAAACAGGAAAGGAAGGGGAGAGAGATGAGGAGGGAAAGTGGCGGTGGGGAGGGGGGGGGTGGAGAAAGGAAGAAAACATAGCTACTGAAACTAGTACTACCCAAAGTACAGCTGAAGAAGCACCCGTCCACAAGTAGTTTGTTCCCAGTCTGCAGCAGGTAAGTACAAAATCTGAGAATCAGCATTTAGAAACTTTTATAGCAACCTGACAGAGTAATTCTATGTCCACTGAATTTAAAAAACTAAGGCTTACAGGAATTCCCTGGCCCTGGCAGTCCTTAGGATCCATGCTTTCACTGCTGGGGCCCAAGATCAACCCTGGTTGGGGAACTAAGATCCCACAAGCCTCATGGCATGGCCAAAAACAAACAAACAAACAAAAAACAAAACCTAAGGCTTATATTCTGCATGTCTTTTATTTCATTCTTTTCTAGTAATTCATTTTTGCTGTATTTTATAAAAGTATCTCTCAGTCTGAGATAAACTGGGAAAAAAGAAACTTGAGAAACACAGATTATGTAAGCACCTTCTGAATACAACACCCATCACCATATTCCTTCAACAGGAAGACATGTGGGGCAGCGTGGGGCCTCATCACAGAGCCAAGTGCTACTGTGAATGCCTTAAACCTTCAAGGATTCACCAGGCCCTGCTCATTTAGAGACTGCTTCTGCTGAGACAGACTCATATGCACTGTGGATAACAGAGAACCGAGTAAGAAATGAGAAAGCACTCCCAGATAATATCATACAAGTATACTTTGGTACCTTGAGCAAATCAAGCATATTATATAACCTTCCATGGCTGTCCCTAAGATAGTAAGACAGCTTTTTCTAATTAGACAATTTTTTTTAAATAGATAAAGGAGGAATGGAGAAAACTCTGCCCCACATCCTTGTGCTCATGTCATTCAAAGAAATAAATCAAATCAGGTAGTAATAAAAATCAGCCAGTGAATCCACACTCCCACTTACGTTCTGCTGACCTAATCCTCCCATTTGTGTTACAAACTAAATGAATAGCCTGGCTCTAGTTGTAAATGTGTTTTATAAGACAAAGGTTCTTTTTGTACAGTTTCTTGGAAGCTGTGTCACGCCCAGCCCTGCTCAGCAGATTCTGCTGCAGTGCTTCAAGTGCTGTGGTTTTCTGAAAAGCACAGGCGGGATTTTGCTGATGGTATCTCGGCCTCACAGTATCTCGGCCTCACAGCCACTCCATGGTGAGAAGCGGGGACTAGCCCTTCTGCCCTCCAGGATAACTGAAGCAGCGCATGCACCGCTGCTCATCGTTAGCGTTGGAGACCAGGAGCTGCCTTCACCCTGAGCATGGGACTCACTCAACCTCTCCGTATCTGAAGTGCAAGATGGAAGCCAACCATTTGCAAGACAGGAAAATGCTCAAAAAGGAAGCAATACACCCTGGTTCTGGGAGCTCTGCAGCAAAAGAAATTATAGTACTGGTCTTGTCAGTAGAGGACGTTGTTCATCCTACCTCCCAGCTTCTTTTCCTGGTCCCTGCCAACCAACAAACAGAAAAAAGCAAAACCAGGAGTATCTCCTGTCTGAGCCCCTCTCTCAGTTCCTTCACAGAATGCGGATTTTTAGTGGAGACAAGGAGAACCTGGGCCCCAAAGTTTTATAACTAGGGAGCCACACTTTGTAACCACCACCAATGGAAGGAGCCGCATCAGGCTGCTGGCCTGGGAAGCCATGGACTGAACACTGCGAAACAGAAATAAGAGATCACAGGGCGCTGTGGCAAGCAGATCAAAGTGGTGCACAGGGTCAAGGGCTGCCATCTGAGAATGACAGACTGGTCTACCGTAGTGCATTCAATATTTGACAAGGTTTTAACCCCCATTTAAATCAAACAGTTTAGCCCATTTCTGATTCCTGAAACCAAGCAATTTAAAGATACCAGAGTGAAGATAACAATATATGTTCCCCATCTCCGGAGTACTGGAGCATCAATAGATATCGGCAGGTTAAGAGAAGCTGGTAAAGAGGGAGGGGATGACTCAACTCCAGTTCAAAGGCACCAGGGCCTGGCCAATACTTGAAGCTCTATTAAATTGTTAGATAAATATTTTAGCCGTGGGCTTCTTCCAAAATACTCTTACAGAACCATTCCAACTTCTTTCTTAAGTTGGTAATTGATATTCCCCTGCTCACTACAGGATATAAGAAACCTCTGAGAAGACAAAAAAGCCTGTCATTTCCTGCCTGCACAGAATGCATTCAGCATCCATTTACTTGCTTGTTCTGAAAGCCCTGCATTCAGGAGTAAGTGTGAATGGTTAAGTAAAAAAGCTGAAATCTTATATCCTTGGCTCACATAAAAGCAGTTTTTCACATTTTCCATAGATGATGCCTTTAACAACCATTTTTATTCCAAAGTTACCATTTTTAATTCCATTCAGAGGACACTTTAATACAACTGCATACTTTGCCACCATACCATAATGTCTACCTTTCCCCTTATCACAAACAGGCAGAAAAATTAAATCATTTCAGTACTTACCACAGCAATCAGCATTAGACTACCTAATTATAAACACAAAATAGGATGGCACATTAACCTGCCTCTGTGAAGACACTATTTTTTCCTTTTTACATGTTTACTGGTTTTTACCAGCTCTGAGATTTACTCTGGGTCAGGGTTTAATGACAAGGAACAGCAAATAAGTGGGGGTGATGTGGGCACCGCAGTGTTTACCCAAGAGACGAAGCCTAGAACAGCTACTGCCCTGAACAAGAACACAGGACACAGTGTGATGTGTGTCTTTTCCACACGCACCTCAGCCACTACAACTGAATTCTGGCCTAAAACGTACCTGGTATTTGTTCTAGAAAAGGGTTTCTCTCTAACTAACGGGCTTTGGATCCAATGGGAATTGGATTCATTTGCTAGTGAACCCAAGAGCATTACCTATAGCTTGTTTCAAGTCCCGGATAGGCAGCTGTTATAAGCTGGGAAAGGGCAAGATTCAAATATCCATTAAAGTCCTCTAAAAATTCATAAGAAAGGTTACCATGAACTTCCCACTGACTCTCTTAGGAGCAAGAGGAATATAACAAAGGAGGTCAATAAATCAAATGCTTAACTAAAAATCTTCACACTGTTAGATTCCATGCAACAGTCTCTTACATTTTTATATTATGTGAAAACATTTGAAGAGCAAAGTTTCATTCCTTCAGAGTCCATCAATTCAAAATTTCTAATCATCCAATTTGGGCTAGATCACTATTATTTGCAGAAAAGACTGCTCAAGCATATTAAGAGCAGAAACAATAAGGAAGATAAGTATGTTTTGCCTACTTAAACCATTTCTCAGAATTGCTATACAAATTATCAGTATGCAAATAGATGCAACTCTTATGAATGAACCTCATCTCTTCCTTAATTTACTAAAACAGCTTTGGTAAGACCTCTCCTTGGTACACACACTTAGCAGTTGCAGTTTCTAGGAATAGATGAAAATGACAACTACATTTCTTTAAAAATAATTCCAGAATTAAGATATTGTTCACCCATTCAGAATGCACCCTCCCTCAACTAATTCGAGCTAGGGAAAGCTTACTGCACCTTTCCCTCAATATTAATACTTTGCCAGTACTAATCCTGAAGAACTGCTATTAGCATACTAATCACTCTAAGAAAGTCTGAACTTCTTTTCAACAAACTGCCACAGGATTTCTGGAACCAATTCCCTACCAACAACTTGCCAGTACTACAAACACACAATTAGCACTCAAGACAACTACTTTTCCTCTTAGCTGTAATACACAGCTGCATTTAATCAGCAGTACCTTAATTCTGAAGGTATAAAATTAAAAGATAAACTATGAAAATAACAATTTAGGTGATATGGGATTATACCACCAGTGATTCATTTTTATGCTTACCAAAGCCATTTAGCTTCTTCTGATTATTTAAAAGATAAGCTAAGAGTGGTTTGAGTATACTCTACGTTACCAAGGACAGAAAAAGGAAGGAAATAATGAAAATTTTATTATAGATATAGTGTGGTAAGTAGAACAAGTTTTTAACAAGTCAATTATTATTGCACCGTTTTCTTATAGTTATTTTATCCTCTTTTTAAGACTTCTTTTTCTCTTTATTCATACAGGACAGATTTCCATCTGGAAATTGAGCATATTATGAAGACATTTAGTTCCATATAGGGTTTTTTTGTGTGTAGAAGGGACTACATTTTCATTTATCATGATTTAAATTGGTTGCTAAGTCAATTCCAACAACATAAAGTTGTTTACTTTGTGGGGGAACATTCAGAAAGTTTTGTTTTTTCCTAAGCAGTAAAGCCAACATGCTATATTTGGAGGCCATGGGAAGAGAGATCTGAAACTATGAAAGAGGTGGCATCTAGGAAAGCCTTAAGAGGGTCAGACTGAAATTATGGCTCAGACATTTTCAGAGGTGCTACTCCACGCTAAAGGAAGGGGGTGAGCAAAGGCCTAAAGTATAAAAGGAAAATGAAAGAGTTTGGTAACCTGGTTAGCTGAAGTAGAAATCTCTCTCTCACACACACCCCAATTTAATCCTACCTATACTTACCCTGTAAACTGGAGTACTTAAAAATACTTTAAAAAAAATCAGACTGTCTCTAGTTGGAAAATGTCTCTTGAGAAATCTCTTAAATACATTATAGAACATTAACCTGTTTGGAGAGAATGACTATGACTAAACTCTGGAATCAGACAAGGGTAGTCAGCCTCACTTTCCAAAGGCCTGAAAGAGAGTGCTGAGGATGAGATCAGATACTTGGTTGAGGTTTGCAGTCCCTGGAACAACTAGAAATAGACGTCTTATCCTGAAACTCCTCCATGAAACAGAGTTAGATTTGAAGATGTTTCATTTATTACAGTTAATTGACAGTTTTAAATTTTCTGGCACTGTAAGTATAGTGGGTTGAAGTGGGTACTGCCAAAAATATATGTCTAAGTCCTAACTCCTGGTACCAGTGAACGTGATCTTATTTGGAAATGGGGTCTCTGCAAATGTAATTAAAGTAAGCATCTCAAGATGAGACCACCTTGGAGTTAGGGTGGGCCCTAAATCCAATGGCTGGTGTCCTTATAAGAGAAGGGAAAAATGGATTTGACACACCTGACAAAAAACCTACGAAGATGGAGGCAGACTGGACTTATGCTGCCACAGATCAAGGAATGTCAGGAGCCACCAGAAGCTAAAAGAGGACAGTCTCCTCTTGTGCCTTCGGAGGGCGCTGCCAACACCCCAATTTCAAAGTTCTGAGCTCCAGACTGTGAGAGAATGCATTTCTAATGTTTTAGGCCACTAAGTTTGTGGCAATTTGCTGTGGCAGCCATAGGAATCTAATACAGTAAGTTCAGCAATAATATTATTATATTTTGGTTTAATGCCATTTGGAAATATTACAGCCTAATGCCGAGAAACTGCAGCTCCCATTTTTTATGGCCAACCCAGGCTGTTTCTGCAGAGCCTTCTTGAAAAATACATGTAATCTAGTGAAAAAGCCCAGAATATAACTGAACTGTGTAACTGTGCACTTTATTACTCTATAATACACATCATCCATGGTACATTAGGTCTGTTCAGACCACACTAAAAATGTGCAGTCTGCCCTCTGTATTTTTTTCCAAAGACGGAAGTGAGCAAGTGGATCTCTGTGAGAGGAACCATACTTGCAAGCACCACAAAGTCACTCAGAACAGAGCAGTACAGTTGTTTTAGTACCATGTCCTCTTAACAGTTATGGCTCTTCAGCTCCATTACAAAAATGTGTAGGCCTTCTTTATGACCATTTCCAAAAATTAAATCAATAAACATTAAAAAAAATTCCACTAGCATCAGCCATACATATATTTAAGTGGGTTTATTTAAATATGTTACTTTTGCTGGCCACAGCAGTCTTTTAAAAATGCATTATCAATGCATACCAACATCACTGTTTATGACAAACAACAAAAAACCTGTATTAATTTCAAGCTCCATTAGAAAAAGAAGGAAATACAATCAATGTTTACGAAACAGAAAAGGACAACCTATTCATGGGAAAATGCCTTTCCAAGCTTATAAGTAATGCAAACAATGGATGGTACAAAGTCTTGGACAGCACCTGTCAAAGGATCCTTCAGCATTTCCTTTTATGGATTTATAAGCTGACATAATAAATTCACTCTGACTGATACTCAGTACGTGGGATTAGGGTACGTTCTCATCTCAAGAACTGCACTGGTTGGAAAACAAAAGCTCATACACAAAAATCGATCAGATTTATGGTATGTGAATTATATTTCAGTAAAGCTGGTAAAAATAAATGAGAAAAAAAACGTCCATCAAAAACTATATCTGGGGCTTCCCTGGTGGCGCAGTGGTTGAGAGTCCACCTGCTGATGCAAGGGACATGGGTTCGTGCTCCGGTCCGGGAAGATAGCACATGCCGTGGAGCGGCTGGGCCTATGAGCCATGGCCGCTGAGCCTGCGTGTCCGGAGCCTGTGCTCCGCAGCGGGAGAGGCCACAACAGTGAGAGGCCTGCGTACTGCAAAAAAAAAAAAGTATATCTGGCTTTTTTAAAAACAAAAAATTGAAAATGTCCAAATTAACTCTTCCTGGACAACCAACACATTAAGAGAAGAATTAAAAGGAGGACCACTCCATGCTAAGGGCGAAAGCTGGCTTGGCTCCTATATTTGACTACTACACAGGAAGTCAGGGAAGGACATGATACTACTATGGGTACAGGAAGTTTAGGCATAGATCAGCTGAGCCACACAATACAACTTAAAACTCCAACCTCTATCAATCACTAGAGCTATCTCAGATTAGGCCAAAGACTCAGCCCTTTAGAAGTTAAATTTTCTCCTTTAAGCCTTTGCTGGCAAGAAGATGAAGTCAATAGAGGATTTTATTTTGAAATTAGTTAGTCTTAAATCTTTACTTCAGGTCTAGATGATCAATTCCCAATTAATCAAAACTTACCTTGGAGTGACCACTTCACATTTTTAAAGCTATTCCAGAAAAGCTCAACTGAGAGGTAAAATTTTGAAATGGAGGCATCCTTCCTCTCAAAGTTCAAAGACTCCCCAGTGGTGCAGGACCAAAACTCTTAGCCATGCTCATTCCAAATTAAGAAACTCTCTTTGATGTGACCAAGCATGCATTGCCAGGAAGCCACCTAATGGGGCTATTGAAGGACAGTGTTCATGCATAAAGTAGAAGGTTAGAATAAATGATCATTATGACTCAATACATTTATAAACCTGTCATTAATATCTCAAAGCAAAAAATGTTGTACCACATCAGTTGGAATTCATGAAGTGCATCACTAAATGTTGCTGGGTATTCCAAATATGTATTACAAATATGCCAAAGAAAATCTAAAAAGCAGTTTTTAAAATAAACAACTTATTTGGCATTTTAAACATTAAAAACAACTCAAACAAACAAATAACCTTTCAGCAAGTGCCATTTCTTTCCACACTATTAGGAATACTTCCCCACATATATGGTGATTATTCAAATTATTTGAGCTGTATCTCATTCACTCACCTGTTATGGGAGTAAGTATTTGTTTCTAGGGCATCAAGCAGTTGAAATAGAAGGTGGGGAGAGCAACAGCTAAAACTTAAAAAAAAAAAAAAAAAAAAAAGAGGCAAGTATACATGCCATTTTGAGATTACATGGAAAGGGCTTCCCTGGTGGCACAGTGATTAAGAATCATTTGCTTGCCGGTGCAGGGGACACGGGTTCCAGCCCTGGTCTGGGAAGATCCCACGTGCCGCGGAGCAACTAAGCCCGTGCACCACAACTACTGAGGCTGCGTCCTGCAACTACTGAAGCCAGCATGCCTAGAGTCCATGCTCCGCAACAAGAGAACCCACCACAATGAGAAGCCCACGCACAGAAACGACGAGTAGCTCCCGCTCACAGCAACTAGAGAAAGCCCACGCACAGCAATGAAGACCCAATGCAGCTAAAAATAAATTAATTAATTAAAAAAAAAGATTACACGGAAATAAGAAGGCATCTATAAGGTGACAGGCAAATATAATTTAGTATATAAAACTGGAAAAAAACTGGATTTTCATACTCTGGGAACATATCAATAACAGGAAAAATAATGAATATCTATAGTTACTGAACTCTCAACTCAAAGTTGAGGGTTTTAGGTTTCTCAAGTGGAATAAACGCAGTAGAATTATGGCCATTACTATAGATGGATTAAAACAGTTCTCGGAAGGGTAGTGGAGTAAAGAGTATTAATTCAAATTGAGCTCAAATAATAAATAACAGATCCATCTGTACTAGGATTTGCCTTTGTAGGACCTGCATCCTTTCATCTCAAAGGTAAATCAATGATAAAAATGGTATCCCACTATCCTTTCACTCTAACACAAGTCAATGTTCCAATTCCTCAGAACTAAATGGATCACAGGACTTCCCTGGTGGTCCAGGGGGTAAGACTCTGTGCTCCCAATGCAGGGGGCCTGGTTTCAATCCCTGGTTGGGGTACTAGATCCCACATGCATGCCACAACTAAGAGTCCATGTGCCACAACTAAAGAATCTGCATGCCATAACTAAGACCTGGTGCAGCCTGAAGGAATGAATGAATGAATAAATGAATAAACAAATATAAAAAAAACCCAACAACTAAATGGATCACAAGATTTTTCCTTAACAATTTTGAACACACACACACACACACACACACACTCACACACACAAAAATACCAGTTTCTGATTAGATTAAAATAGCAATCAATTGTGCCAGTGGCATGCTAGGTTAAATGAGCCAGGAGTGCTCTATCAGACCATTTCCTGGTGCCACTAATGGAGCCAAATACTTCCTAGAAATCGATAAGTAGGTTTCAGTAAATAGTACTCTGTTTCCCCAGCTCTTTGCCAAGCCATACAAGCAAGATGTAGAAAAGAAATGTGGAAGACGAATAGTAAAATTATTTGAGATCTAGCAAAGAAAGCAAGAGAAACTTACAACTAATGTCTCCGTGCCTTGGATTAAGCCCAAAGAAGGAAGAGAAATCTGTGCTCATAATTACAATAATTTAAAAAGTGCAGGTCGGAAATGCTTTCCTAAATTCAGCCTTACAGAGCACCCTGAAAATAATCCAATGTTCCTCCAAAGCTGAGCCTCCCATTCTCTTAATATCTGAGGAAGAGAATTAACAAAGAAATGTGATATTCCTAAACCAGCTGGTGAACAAAAGGCCAGGGCCTTCAGCCTGGGTTGCATGCTCAGGGTTGCACCTGCACCAGTCCTGGTACCTGGCAGCCCTTACCTGAATGTCTGTGTCCTTCACAGGCTCAAGAGGCTCAAAGGTGGTGGCTGCACTCAGACTCTCCAATCGCTGGGAGATGTGGGATATGTCAAGTCCCCGAGACCCGAGGAGAACTGACCTATATGAGGATATAGGGCAGGGAGAAAGAAGTAGAATTAGAACATCTAATATGCTTCCTAAAATACTAGAGAGTATTTTTAGTGTGAAACTAAAACTTCTTATATACTGCCCAAACACTTTTGTATGGTTGTTTTATACCTTTCCAAAAAGAGCTACCACCTGGGATAACAGACACAACGTTGCATTTGGTAGTAAGAGAGAGTTCTGATCATGCCTAAATTAGAGTGAGGGACCTGTCTAGGATAAATTGATAGCATATCAATAAAATTACAGGCTAGACTGCTCCAAACACTTTATAGTAAAGAAAATCGTGAGGTAGATATTATTCTCAATCCCCGTTTTACAGATGAGGGAACCAATGTGCAAAGAGGTTAACCAACTTATCAAAAGTCACAGAGCCAGGAAACAGCAGAGCCAGGTCACCAAGCTCCACAGCACAAACTCTTAACCACCATCCTATATTTACAGCCTCTATAAAGACAGATGTAGTAAACCACAAAATTTTAGAAGCTTCAGGAGAACCTAGTCTAAACTTCATTCATTAATTAAGGAAACTGAAAGTCCAGGGCAATCAATAACTTGCAAAGGGCAGGGAAACCAGAATCCAAGGCCAGTTCTCCAAAGCTTCTCTTCAAAAGCCAAATACCATGTGCAGTACATCTTCAAATTCCCTCTCTGCTGCCCAATCCAACAGTAGAGGAAGCTGTCACCTGACTAATAAATGCTTTTGAAGAGAGATGGGAACACTACAGCTGGCTTTATGTCTACTCATCTGGAGCAATGTAACAATGGGAGAGCAAAAAAAAAATTATAGATTCTCACTAATATCTAGAACATTCTCTGGAAGAAAGAAACTTAGGGAAATTAATTGTTTAGACTGTTGCTTTTGGATTATGATTTAGTACCACCAAATCCCATCGATAAAGTCTGTGCTCATTCTTAGTAACTTAGAAGCTAGACCACCTGGCGGCACAAATAACCCTAACACCTATGGGTGTTACACTGAAGATGACCAATTCTGAACTAACACACTTACTGGAAAAAAGAAAAGACTTCTCATACTTATTTCCATTCTACTTAGTACCACAGGAATAGATAATGTGCACCCAGAGGGCTCCACACTGTAGATTTTTTGTCTCTTCCGTGCAGACTGGTCAGCTATGATGCCATCCCTGAGGCTTCCCCTCCAGGCTATCATTTCAAATAGATAATCTTGCCTCTCTCTTCTAACAATCCCTGATGGCTAACTTTCTAGTACAGTGGTTCCCAGTCCTGGTTGCACATTAGAATCGTCTAGACAACTTTCCTCCCAATGATTCTGATTAGTGTTGGGTAAGCCTGGAGCACGGGTATCAGTATTAGGCTCTCCTTCCCTTTTTTTATAACAGCTTTACTGAGATATTATTCACATATCATACAATTCACCCATTTAAAGTGTAGAATTCCATGGGTTTTAGTATATTCACAGAGTTGTACAACCATCTCCACAAGCTATTTTAGAATATTTTCATCACCCCTCCCTGCCAAAATTTCCCCCACTCCATAAGCAGTCATGGGAATATATCAATAAAATGCTCATGTCTCCACAAATCTCCCCCTAACCACTAATTTATTTTCTGTCTCTATAAATTTGCCTACTCTGGACATTTTCTATAAATGGAATCATACAATATGTGGTCTTTCATGACTGGTTTCTTTCACTGAGCATAACGTTTTCAAGGTTCATCCATGTTGTAGCATGTATCAGTACTTCATTTCTTTTTATTATTGAATAGTACTCCATCATATGGATATGCTATATTTTATATTAATGAACATATCATCATTTGAAGGACATTTGGGTTGTTTCCACTTTTTGGTTATTATAAAAAATGCTGCCATGAACATTCATGTGCAAGTTTTTGCGTGGACGTATGTTTTCATTTCTCTTGGGTATACACCTAGGAGTGGAACTGCTAGATTATATATTGACTCCCTGTTTAACCTTCTGAAGAACTGCCAGACTATTTTCCAAAGCAGCTACACTATTTTATATTCCCATGAGCAATGTACAAGGGTTCTAATTTTTTCCACACTCTTGCCAATACCTGGTACTACCTTTTTGATTATAGCCATTTTAGCCAACTCCTTTTTAAACTATTATAGAAAAAAATCTTAATATGAAATTAAAATAATAAACCCTGTACCTATCACCCAGCTTCAAAAACTAGCGTGTCGTAGCAAACTCTATTTTCATCTACATCACTACCTACTTTCCTCTCTCTACCACCCATATTATTTTGAAGTAAATCCAAAATATTCTCTTAATTATTTCATAACTTTAAAATGTGTTTGTTTGAATGGAATACAAGTAAGTTCTCTACCTGCAAATAATTGATATGCCTCCAAATGTCTTTTAATATTTGAGTTGCCCCTCCATCTCATTTTTTTTTCTTACAATTTCTTTGTTGGAGACTCTAGATTATTTGTTCCATAGAGCAGTGCTACTCAAACTTGAAATGTGCATGTGAATCACCTGGGAAGCTTGTTAATACGCATATTGTTTCAGTAGGTCTGGGATAGGGCCTGAGGGTCTCCATTTCTAAAAAGCTCACAGCTGATGCTTATGCTGGTGATCTATGAACCAGACTCAAAGCAGCAAGGATGTAGTTTCCCACATAACAGGTTTTACTGATTGCATCCCCATGATGTAATTTAACATGTTCCTCCGGCCTCTCCTATCCAATTTCCTGTAAATTGAAAGTAAGTGCTAATGGTTTGATCAGGTTCAGGTGGCATTATTATTATTATTTTTGGTTCAATTACTTCAGACTTTTATCAAGAGGTACGTAATATCTGATTACCTCTTTTTGGAATGTTACCAGACACTGATGATCATTGCTTAGATGCATTAATTCCTTAGAGGTTGCAAAATGGTGGTATTCTGTCTCTATTAGCTGGAATATTTCCCCTCAGAGACACTCTTCATCAACTATGTGGTTACTCTGAATAATGAGTTGATTCTCTAGCATTCTCCAAAGGTGACTGATGAGTTTTGCTTGAGTATCATTATGAACTCATGAATTTAAACATATCTGATGTATTTCAATCCACTGCAGTTATTATCCTTATCATGGCCAAAATCATCTCATCTTTGGCCAGTAGAAGCCTTTTCAAGTTGGTTTCTGAGTTCTTTTGACATGACTCAAGTTGACCTACATTAACTTCCTTGCCATCTGGTATGACAAGACAAGTTCATCTTGCCCCAGACCTGGAATCGGTCAACTCTCCAAAGAGCCCGTTACTTTTTATTACGAAATGGATTTTTAGAGACCACTATCTGGGCACTAAGATTGCTCATTGCTACGCTGTTTCTAAGCCTTTCAGTAAGCAGAGCTACAAATAGAGTTTTTACTTTTGTTTCAGTTTCCTTAAGATAAATTACATCACGAGTTCATACTGACATTTCCAATTCAAAATTAAAAACATAAAGTTTGGGTTTAACCTCATAGATTTTCTATCTGTATCTCCTTTCTCTCATACCCAAAGTCCTAGTTCTCAGCATCACCACCTTAACTACTTATTTGCTTTATCCTACACTATACACACAATAGTCTCAAAACAGCAGTATCAATCCCTGTACCAATAATATCATTATCGAAGACCGATTAAGATATTACTTGGAAATGTTCCTCTCTGAATGATTATGTCACCAACTGAATGAGCATTTATTTTCCTTCTTTAGGAATTCTTTTTTTGAAATTTAATTTTGTTTTATAATTACACAAAATATTTATACAATTCCAAAGTCAAATCTATAAAAAAAAGTCCATCTTCACCTTATTTTTTCCCTTTTCCTATAGGTAACCCTTTGTTTGTTTGTTTACACCATTTATATATATATATTTTTTGTGGTACGCGGGCCTCTCACTGCCGTGGCCTTTCCCGTTGCGGGGCACAGGCTCCAGACGCGCAGGCCCAGCGGCCATGGCTCACGGGCCCAGCCGCTCCGTGGCATGTGGGATCTTCCTGGACCGGGGCACGAACCCATGTCCCCTGCATCGGCAGGCGGACTCTCAACCACTGCGCCACCAGGGAAGCCCACACCATTTATATTAATCACACCTTTTTATTTCCTGTATTTGTTGCTTTGACATCTAGGGCCTTGCAGGTACTGGAGTGACTGCCTCTCCCACAGTTAGCTAATTCCTAGAGGCCTGTAAGCGCATTTAAGAACATATGCACACTAATTAATCCAGAGCCCATACCTCAACCACCTCCTTCACTGGGTCACTATCCCCTGCCCTAATCATCTCAGGGTGAGGTACCAGACAACTAGAGACAGCGCCTTTACCCTAGAGCCCACTGAGGCTATTCAAACTAGCCAGTCCTGAGCCTGCTCACCCTGCCTTCCCAAAGAAACCTCAGTAAAGGCTCTTGCCCAGGTTTTCCCCTTGCTTCCTCTGCCCCCTGACTGACCTCAGTGCTCCCTCAGTGGCCCTGCATGGCATGCCCTGCCTCCTGTTTCCAGAGAAATGTGAGTAGAGGGCTTCCCTGGTGGCGCAGTGGTTAAGAATCCGCCTGCCAATGCAGGAGACACGGGTTCGAGCCCTGGTCAGGGAAGATTCCACATGCTGCAGAACAACTAAGCCCATGCACCACAACTACTGAGCCTGCGCTCTAGAGCCCGAGCTCCACAACAAGAGTAGCCACTGCAATGAGAAGCAGGTGCACCGCAACGAAGAGTAGCCCCCGCTTGCATCAGCTAGAGGAAGCCCGCACACAGCCATGAAGACCCAATGCAGCCAAAAAAAAGAAAAAAAAGAAATGTGAGTAGAAACTTCTTCCTTCATGACAGTCATGTCATATCCATGTTTGCATGTCTTACCAAACCTGATTATAGTAAATCTCAGCTACTTTTAAACACCTTCCTTCTTTTTTTATTAGCAGTTAGGTATACAAGTTTGTGTTACCTACTTTTTAAAAACAGCTTTATTGAGCTATAATTCACATACTATACAATCACCCACTTAAAACGTATAATTCATAGATACATTTATAAATGAATCACTTTGTTGTACACCTGAAACTAACACAACATTGTTAATCAACTATACTCCAATATAAAATAAAAATTAAAAAGAATTTTAAAAAATGGCAGAATGTTGATATGATAGGTGATGGGTACCTGGGAGTTTATTATACTGTTTTCTCTACTATTGTGTATGTTTTAATATTTCCATAATAAAAGTGTTAAAAGTAAGTGTAATAAGGGGAAAAAAAGAATCTCAAAAAAAAAAGTATAATTCAGTGGGTTTTAGTATAGTCACAGATTTGTGCAACCACCACTACAATCGATTTTAGAATATTTTCATCACCCAGAAAAGAAATCACCCTACCCATCAGCAGTCACTCCCTATGTCCCCTAATCTACCCACTCCCTTGGCAACCTCTAATCTACTTTCTGTTTCTACAGATTTGCCTATTCTGGACATTTTCTATAAATGGAACTATACAACATGTAGTCTTGTGGCTGGCTTCTTTCACTTAGCATAATGTTTTCAAGGTTCATCCATGTTGGAGCATGTATTAGTAGTTCATTCTTCTTTATTGCCAAATAGTATTCCATTATATGGATATGCCACTTTCATTTATCAATTCATCAGCTGTTAGACATTTCGACTGTTTATACTTTTTGGTGATTATGAGTAATGCTGCTATGAACGCTCATGTACAGGTTTTTGTGTGGACAACTGTTTTCATTCCTCCTGGGTATAAACCTGGGAGTGGAACTGCTCAGTCATATGGTAACTCTATATTTAACCTTTTGAGAAACTGCTGGACGGTTTTCCAAAGTGGCTGCACCACTTTACATTCCTACCGACAGTTTACGGGGTTTCAATATTTTCCACATTCTCACCAACATTTGTTATCCGTCTTTTTGATTACAGCCATCCTAGTGGGGGTGAAGTGGTATCTTATTGCGGTTTTGATTTGCATTTCCCTGATGGTTAGTGATGTTGAGCATCTTTTCATTTGCTTATTGGACATTAATATACCTCCTTTGGAGAAATGCCTATTCAGATCTTTTGCTCATTTTATAATTGGGTTGTCTTTTGGTCCAGCCACTAAGTAAAACAATATGGAGGTTTCTCAAAAAACTAAAAATAGAACTACCATATAATCCAGCAATTCCACTCCGGGGTATGTACTTGGCAAAAATGAAAACACTAAACCAAAAAGATACATGCATCCACAGCAGCACTATTTACAATAGCCAAGATATGAAAACAACCCAAGTGCCCATCCATAGCTGATAAAGAAGATGTGATACACAAAGTGGACTGTTACTCAGCCATAAAAAATTATGAGGGACTTCCCTGGTGGTGCAGTGGTTAAGAATCCACCTGCCAATGCAGGGGACACAGGTTTGATCCCTGGTCCAGGAAGATTCCACATGCCACGGAGCAACTAAGCCCATGTGCCACAACTACTGAGCCTGCACTCTAGAGCCCGTGAGCCACAACTACTGAGCTCACACGCCACAACTACTGAAGCCTGCATGCCCTAGAGCCCACACACCGCAACTGCTGAAGCCCGTGTGCCTAGAGCCCGTGCTCCACAATAAGAGAAGCCACCAAAATTAGAAGCCTGCACACCGCAACGAAGAGTAGCACCTGCTCACAACAGGTAGAGAAAGCCCGTGCAGCAACGAAGAACCAATGCAGCCCAAAACAAAAAACAAACAAAAAAGAATGAAAATCTGCCATTTGCAGCAATGTGCATGGGCTGAGAGAACATTACGCTTAATGAAATAAGTCAGACAGAGAAAAACAAATACTGTATGATATCACTTACATGTGGAATCTAAAAAATAATGCAAACCAACGTACACACAAAACAGAAACAGACTCATAGATATAGAAAACTAATGGTTACCAAAAGGGAGAGGGAAAGGGGGAGGGGCAAATTAGGAGTATGGGATTAAGAGATACAAACTACGATATATAAAATAGATAAACAACGAGGATATACTGTATAGCACAGGGAATTATTATATCCATTATCTTGTGACAACTTTTAACGGACTATAATCTGTAAAAACACTGAATCACAATGCTGTACACCTGAAACTAATATAATATTGTAAATCAACTATACTCCAAAATAAATTGGGTTGTCTTTATTATTGAGTTGTAAGAGTTTTTAATATGTTCTGGATATAAGCCCCTTATTCGACATACATTGTAATATGCAAATATTTTCTCCCCATTCTGTGGGTTGTTTTCTCTCCTGATAGTGTCCTTTAAAGCACAAAAGTTTTTTAATTTTGATGAAGTTCAGTTTATCTATTTTTGATTCTGTCACTTATGCTTTTGGTTTCACATCCAAGAAGGTCAGGAAGATTTACACCTATAGTTTCTTTTAAGAGTTTTAAAGTTTTAAAGCTTTAAAGACAAATACCATATGATTTCACTTACATGCAGAATCTAAAAACCAAATCAAATGAACAAACATAACAAAACAGACTCATAGATTCAAAGAACAAACAGGTGGTTGCCAGAGGGGAGGAAGGTGGGGGGAATGAGTGAAATAGGTGAGGGAGATTAAGAGGTACAAACTTCTAATTACAAAATAAATGCATCACTGGAATGAAATGCACAGCATGGGGAATATAGTCAATAATATTGTAATAACGTGGTATGGTGACAGATGGTAACTAGACTTATTGTGGTGACCATTTTGTAATGTACAGAAATATCAAGTCAGTATGCTGTGCACCTGGAACTAACATAGTGTTGAAGGTCAATTATACTCAATTAAAAAAAAAAAAAAGAATTGTTTCGGTCATTCTAGGTTCCTTGAATTTCCATATGAATTTTAGGATCAATTTACAAATTGCTGCAAAAAAGCCAGCTGGGATTTTGATACGAACTGCATGTAATCTATAGATCAATTTGGGAAGTGTTACCATCTTAATAATATAAAGTCTTCCAATCCATGAATATGGACTTTCTTTCACCCGCTTTCTTAAATAAATGATAAAGTACTATACCCTTTCCTCCACCTTGCATGTTTATTTTACTTAACGATATGGCCTGGAGTTGCTCCATCCATGGCAGTGTATATTCTCATTCCTTTGTGCTACTGAAAAGCTATGCACATGTACCAATATTCAACCAGTCCCATATTGATGGATGTCAGAGTTGTTTCCAACTTTTGCTATTACAAATAATGCTGCAAAGAATAACCTTGTGCACACATCTTTTCATACTTTTGCCAGTGTATCTTTGGGAGAGATTCCCTGGAAGCGGGACTGCTGGGTCAAGAGTAAATGCACTAGCTATTGCCAAATTCTGTGCCACAGGCACTCTATCTCCACCAGAGATACATGAGAACATATCCAGTGCCCAGTGATTTTAAGGCATACCAGGGTTGCGAACCTTGGCATTTAAAAATTAGCTATTAGAATTATGAGAAGAGAAAGGATATCCAAGTGGCTGGTGCCTGGAGGAACTGTGGGCCTGTGCAGTGCATATGCAGAACTCCTGATGGGGGAGGGGGAGGGAGGAACGATGAAGGAGGCAGGGAATCTAGGGTAGGGATGGTTTTACAAATAAAGGCTGTACCAGAAACTTTCAGCTTCTAAGGGTGGAAAAATCCAAAGGTTCCCTGCCCCCAACCTGCCCCAATTTTTGTAAGCCAGGCAGCTTCTCTTGAGCACAGAGCCAGAGAGGCTGGAGTCAAACAGTGCAGTCCCAGGAGAACAGGAGGACAAAAGCTGTTCTCAGTCAGTATACATGGGGAGCAGAAAAAAAGTCAAGAGGCTTGAGTTAGTCCCACCAGTCACTTACTGACTGAAAATCCTGGGTGCATCACTTTTCCAAGCTTCCTTTTTCTCCTGCTAACATGTGAAGGAAAACCCTGCCTCTCTCACCTCTCAGGCTTGTGAAGACCAGTCAAGAGAGCACCTATTATATGCCTATGGGAACTGAAAGTGCCTTACAAACGTGAGGGATTCTCACTGCCCAAGCTGGATTTGAGTTCTGGTGTGACCGACCACTTGCTTATCTGACTCTCCTCAATTATAAAACAGAGACAGTAACACTTATTTCACAGGGTTATTTTAAGAGGAAAGTATATAATGCATGTAAAGTACTTGGCACAATGTCTGACAAACAGTAAGTGCTTTAAAAGGTAGGTTAGTACAAGCATAGTAAAGTTATAATCTGCTGTTTAACTCTGGGCAAATAAATGTTTATACATGCTTTGCTTGAACATGAAGAAAAGTGTGAAAGAATAAGTAAATTAAAAACACTGATTACCTTGGAGGGTAAAGTTAGGGAGAGAGAATGATTGCTGCATTTTTCTTTGTACACCTCTAGGTTGTTTGGTTTCTGAGCTGAATGGAAAAATCCAGTGAGGCATCTCCAATGAGGAAAAGGGGGGATGCAATTGACGATGTGTACCCAGGGAGGGCTTCACAGCTAGTGATAATATTCCATGTCTTAACTGTGCCATGTGCACAGGAGTATTCATTCATTTTCCTATTATTTACACCAGGAGTCAACAAACTTATTCTGTAAAAGGCAGATAGTAAGTGCTTCAGGCTTTGCCGGCCATACAGTCTCTGTCATCACTACTCAACTCTGCTACTATAGCACAAAAGCAGCATAGACAATACATAAACAAGTAAGTGTGCCTGTGTTCCAATAAAACTTTAACAGGCAGCAGGTTGGATTTGGCTCCTGGGTCTTAGTCGGCCAACCCCTGATTTATACCTTTATATATGTTATGCATATTCTTCTTTATGTGTGAAGGTATTTTACAATTTAAGAATATCACACATGTAAAAAAGCCAGCAAATCTGTTCCCTAAAATGAAAAATCCAACGAAGTCTATTTAAACAAATGAATTTCAACACAGAGCAATTCACTCTTAGGTCTACAAGCTAATCTTAACTAAAATCTTGAAGACAGAAATTTTTTTCAAAATTTATTTCGTGTAAGAAAATTTTCCCTATTCACTTCTCTCCTCTGCCCTCATCCTGTACTGAAATACTCACATCACACTTTATGTCTCTGCCTATCAAGGAGATGGAAAAATACAGTCATCAGCCCTTTGGTTTCTTTTTGAGCACCTGCCCCACCCTATATCCATTCTTTCAATGTTCCAACTTCCTCCTCCCTAAAATGATGAATTTAAGGTAGAAAGAGATGAGGAAGAATGGAAATTTACAAGAAAGAGAGCATGACTGATAATTGTTCCCAATAAAACATTTTCCCTTTTTGCTCTTAATAGGCTGTAAAGCTAATGTAATTAAATTATAACTATAGCAACTCAGCTGGCATCACAGTCCTTTCGCTCCAGCAGCATTCTTTCACACAAGCAAAAGCCTGTAGGCTAAAGACCCGGGGTACTGCAGGCAACCAGCAGCAGCAGCAGTAGGAGCCTGCAGGGAGGGAAAGTTAGCAGAAATGTCTAAAGGCTGGATGGGGTGCTGGACGAAAAGTGTAGTGGAGCAGTTGGCTGCATTTAGCTACAAGGCTGGATAGTGAAAAATCTCTGCCAGGGTTCCCCTGATTTGCCTTTACCAATACCAACAGAACAAAAACTAACTAGCATTTTAATAAATAAAATTCTGGGGAGGCCTACATAAGAATTTCTACAACATCCTTACTGACTCAGCAGAGCAGCCAAAACACTCAGCTCTCAAGATTAGTTGGGAAAAAAAAATGTAGCCCTTATACTCACCCCCTGTGACATTTACTATGTATCCAAAACAATGTCCCCACGTTAACACCAGCACTTAGGTCTTATCAAGTTTAAGGAATGAAGACTGAGCAGATGACTGACGATTCCCCATACAGTATTTCCCACAGAGAATCTTAGCCACTTTCCAGACCCAGCAAGGTCACCAGTAACAGCACCTCTGCATCCTCCCATGACCCTTCCATCAGGGCTAAAGGAGCATACACTCTGGAGTCAACCTCACTGGGTTTGAATCCTGACTCACTATTCACCAGCTGTGTGATCTGAGAGAGTTACTTGTCCTTTCTGAGCCTTAGCTGCTCATCTGTAATACAGGGACCACATTCCTACTATTTGTTGTGAGGATTAAGCAAAACCTTACCGATGCATAGTAAGTAATCAGTAAATCACATTTCTTATGAAAGAGGCGAGATGTTTTCCTGCCTCACCAAATAATAAGCTTCTTGAGGGCAAGGACCATGTCTAATTCATGGTTGTAGTCCCAGAGACAGCCCAGGCCTGGCACAGTGGGGCTCCCAAACACACGTCTGTGGAATCGACAACCCGAAGCATGTTGTGAGGCAGCAGCGGCCACTGGCCAGTCAAGCTGCACTTTTCTCCCGCTGCCCCCTCCTGAGGCTCACCCACTCTCCTCTTCTACAATCAACTGGCAGCCACTGCATTTCCAAGGCCTTTTAGAAGCAGCCTCTGGGGTCGCTGACAGTAAGCAGATAGGATCACTCCTCACTTGGATGGCTTCTCATCACTAACTGCTCATCAGTTTCTTCCAAGGACTCTTAAAAACTGTGCTCATCACTGGGCCCTCTCTGGCTTGGAGGGTAACACTTATCTGTGTGACCCACATTTACCAATATACTACGTGAGCCATTTATGACCAACAGTCAGTGAACCCAAGCAGGAACGACTGGGACGGTTTCTCTATGACAAAGCTCTTCACCCTTTCTCACCCTGATCATCTCTGCCTGTGATAGGGGCTCACAGCTTGGTCAGGCAGACAGGCTGGAAAACCCAGGAGGCAGGGAGACAAAGCAAGGCTGCTGACCTGTTGATAAAACCTCTCTTGCATTCCTGAGACTCTGGCTTGTGTCTGTCTTTTACAGACTACATCCAAATTCAAGGCAGGAAAGCAGCAGACCCTGCCCCCGAGCCACCAAGCACCAGTGCTGCCTCCCCACCAGTACTCACGCCTTGACATCTGCTGTCTCCTGGGATGTGCGTGTGAGGGTACGGGAACGCAGGCGCTCGCCCGCCTGCTGGATCTCCTGTAGGTTCCGTTCCACATGGGGAAGCTCCGAGATGCCCTCGGTCTCAGCGGCAAGCTGTTCAGCTTGCTGAAGGAGCTCACCAAACCCCTCAGTATCCATTGGAGATGCAGCTCCTAGGTGGGGGAGAAAAAGGAAGAGACCCAAATCAAGAGGAAAGACAGGCTTCAAACACTGCCTGAACCTGTCACAAGCTTAACGAAACACTAGGACTTTTTGTAAACAGACAAGGAGACAGCTCATCAACAAGCAGGATTTGTTCCTGAACATAGCCCAAGAACAACAGTCCTGACAGAGAAAATGAGTCAGACTGGGAAGAAACAGATCATTTTTGTCCATACTGACAGCCCCAAGATTGATTTCTGCCACCAGAACAAATGCAAAGATATTAAGGCACAGATCAGAATTCCTGCCTCACTTCAGGCTCAAAGCCGACAAGGCAACAGAAGCCATGGTGGCAACCTCTGGGAGACGTAAAGAACCCTCACTCAAACTTCCTCTCCCTCCACCTGTCTTAGACAGAAAAACACCTCCACCCGCAGACGGCTGGCAATTTATATGGCCATCTCATCTCATATGATTCCCAAACAACTCCATGAGGATCCTGAGAAGACAGAGAAGCAACTCCAGTCCACAGAGCTCAGTTCTGTGCCTAGAATACTCTCTGCTGCAATGAGGCTGAACTGAAAGCAGAAGAACACAGGTCTTCTGACTAATCCCATTAGTCTCCTTCGTTAACATAAAAGACAGTCTTTTAAAATTCATGTCCAAGTCTCCATTCAGTCATTCTTCAGCTTTATCTCTGAGAGCAGAGATCCATGTCTGCTTATTATATATGACATGCAGAATATGACTTGTTAATATACCTACTACTTTTAGAGATACTGTTGCAACTAATAATTATACTAATTTAAATAGCAGCTGGCTTCTAGATCATGAATATTATTAGCAAGATCACCTGTTTCTCCAACAACTGAGAAAAGCTCTGTGAACAATGTTGATATTTAATGCATATTACACATTTATGAATCTTCTATATACTGTACCATCCTTGTATAAGGTTCATAACTAAGAGAAGGAGTTTTTACCTCCTACCACTATTTAAGTCAACAGAAGATAAATAGTATCAACATCATTTTAAAAAATTACATTGCTAAAAGGTTAACAAAATTATTTATTAAAAAAAAGAACAATATTCTTTAAATAGCAGCTCTTGATTATACTTCTCCCCTTTGTTTTAAACCCATGGCTTCTATTGTACTTTAGAAATCCCTGTGGTCTAGAATTGTAGTTACAATGTTAATGTAATATATAATTATATCTCAGCTATGAAGCTCAGGTTAATGTTAAAAGGGCATGGTTTCCACCATAAATCCACAGCAGCAGAATAAGGACTTTTAAAAATGAACATTAAAGGACATTAACTTTAAAGGCAAGGGCACAAGGTTAAAACAAAAATAGCTCAGCTGGAGTAAACATGAAGACATTTTGGTATTCTTTATAAAGTTCCAAGCTGACTTTAATCTTTAGACAAAAAGCCATATACACTATAACTCTTTAGAAACTCTAAAGTTTCTAGATAATCATTGTCATTTTTTTATTTTACCTAATAGAATCAAGCTGTAACTGGCCACCTCCACCTGTGAGAAAATGTGGATCACAGAATGAGAAGGGTATTCTCGGGGACAAGAAGAAAGAAGCAGAGAGTATAATTAAACGACGGCTCCTGCTTGATGGAGAAATGTTTTTCCTCAGAAACCTATAGGGCCAATGATGTTCTATGAACTACCAGAAACATGGTCACTCACCAGAAAGAGGAAAAAAAAGAAATATGCTGCCTCTTACCCCCATACTTTTTTTTACTCTAAGATAAAAATAATTTGTCTAACAGAGCCAAGGAGAAGGAAATACATTTTTTCCTTCATAAGGAAAATTCTGGAACTCCCTGAATAAAACAAAACTTTTTTATGTTCAAAAAAAGAAGAAAAATAAAGGAAAAAAATATATTTATCATTTCACGTAACATTTCCATGTCAGACAAATTCAGACAAAGGAAATGCTCAACTTCTCAAATGACTTGCCCATACAAAGATTTAAAGTGATGGATTTGAGGGTAAGTAATAAATGCAAAATAAAAGTCATGATTTACTTTAATATGGTCCAATAAACATGATTTTTAAAAGTTAACTAAATAGAATTATTTTGACCATAGTAAAATAAAGGCTGAATCTCTAAACAACATCCTAAACTTAATATGCCCCAAACTGAGCTTTAACCTTTCATCTACAAAATCTGCTCCTTGGCCTGCTCCAGTCAGTTGCTTGGGCCAAAATCCTTAAGGGCCTCCCTGACTCACATCCCACATTCAAATAGGCCAACAAAGCCTTTCAAATCTACCGTCAAAATGCACCCAGAATCTACCTCTTCCCACCACATTCCCCCATCCAAGTCACTCTCACCTCTTCCTGGCTTCCCGGCTTCAGCCCTTGTCTCCTACAGTGTCTTTTCAATCCAGCAACCAGTGATCCTTTGAAAGTCTGATCACATCCATCCTGTTTAAACTTCTTGTACAGTGAAGCCCTACAGAAGCAAGCCATCTCTTCTTACCTACTAGACTCATCTCCAGTCCTGTCCCCCTTCCTTTCCTGGGCTCCAGCCACCCTGGGGCCTCCTTGCTGGTCCCCCAGAGGGTCAAGCACATTCCTGCCCTAGAGGCTTTCTTTGTACTCCTTATTTCCTCTACCTGGAACGCACCTCTCCCAGATATGATCATGGCTGATTCCCTATCTCTCTCAGCTAAACTGTCAGCTTGCCTCTGATGCCAACCTAGAGCAAAATATTTAAGAGTGCAACCTGCAACCAACCACCCTCAGCACTCCCCCCCCACCCCCAGCTAGAATGTAAACTGCACAAGGATAGGGTTTTTTGCCTGTTTTGTTCACTGAGGTACCCCAGGTTCTTAGAACAGTGTCTGGCACATAGTAGGTTCTCATCTGTTGAATGAATGGGAGTTTTATTCTTCCGTTTGTGGAGACTGTTCTTCTTGAAGGCTTCCTACACACTCTTGCCAAATCAGCACCCACTGGCAAGCAGAGACCAAAGCAAAAACATTCCCTTCCCACTACCAACTGATACTTAACATTTCTGAGGCTGCACAGCATAAGGCAGAGACAGTATAAATGGCAGGAATTCAGATCACACTTGGTCCAGACTAGTGCTTTCCCTCTAAATACCCAGACAAAAACCCAGTGATATTTTAGAAGAAACAGCCCAGTTTTCAGGTGAACAAATTCCAAACTAAAAGAACAAATATACATACAGGAAGAACTGTGCTATATAAGTTTAGAGTAGAAAATAAGCTTGTTCCATGTCTGTCTGAGAGAAGAGAGAAATGTATATGATACCATATTTGGGAAAAACTGGATCTGTCCTGCATTATAACTCAACCAGTGGAAACTGATTTACAAAAAAGTTATTAAAGTTTCCAAATGTATACTTTGATGTAGTCATCATCTTATTAAAATTTTTAAACGTATGGTTAATTTTACAAATTTAAAGATGATTTTTAACCCTTCTGCAAAATAAATATCAATTTAGCCACAAAACATAGGGGTTAAACCAACCGAATATCAATTTTGACCCAAGATACTGAAAACTGATCATGAAAATAACCTCACTAGCTTTGTCCAATAGTGAGAACCAGAATGATTAGCGGGAGTGGAGGTGAGAGGGTGAAGTCCAAGCTCCGTGTTGGGAAAAAAATCTGGCCAAGACACACGCAGAGACTGGATGCCAGCTGCACCCCTGGGGAGCTATGGAGGAGCCAGGAAGAAGCCACATGGAGAACCCACAGAAGTGGGATGTGCAACAGTCAATGCAGCAAAACTGGGGCTGGACAGGAAAAGGCCAGCAAGGACAGACAGCACTAAGGTTCCTCTCTGTCAGCATGACTCTGAGCCTGATTGTTGAGAGGCCTCTGGAAACACCGAAAGGTGCTTCAGAGAGCATGGCAGGGTACCAGGGCCCTGAGCAACAAACTGCTCTCCGTGCCTCTTGGCAGAAGTCCTACTAAGCCTCCACAGACCTCCTCAAACACCCGGGTAAGCCTTAAAATGAAGGGCAAACTTATCACTGCTGTTAGAAGGCAAGACTGGTTATCCTTTGGTGGCGGGGGGGTGGGGGTGGGGGACAGGAGGAGGCAGAAAGGAGGCTTCTGGGGGGCTGGTAACTTTGTTTTTTTATTCTGGGTGCTGCTTAATAGTGTGTTCATTTTGAGAACATTCATTGAGCTAGACTCGTGATTTATGTACTTTTCTGATTGTGTATTGCACTTCAATAAAAAGTTCCCCATCAAAATGAAGGACAATGACCCACTGTTTTTCAGAGGTTGCAAACACCCTGCTATATTAGAAATGGTGGGACTTCCCTGACGGTCCAGTGGTTAAGACTCTGTGCTTCCAATGCAGGGGGTGTGGGTTCAATCCCTGGTCTGGGAACTAAGATCCCACATGCTCCGCGGTACAGCCAAAAAATTTTTTTTAATTAAAAATAAATAATAGGGCTTCCCTGGTGGCGCAGTGGTTGAGAGTCTGCCTGCCGATGCAGGGGACACGGGTTCGAGCCCTGGTCTGGGAGGATCCCACATACCACAGAGCAACTGGGCCCGTGAGCCACAACTACTGAGCCTGCGCGTCTGGAGCCTGTGCTCCGCAACGAGAGGCTGCGATAGTGAGAGGCCCGCGCACCGCAATGAAGAGTGGCCCCTGCTCGCCACAACTGGAGAAAGCCCTCGCACAGAAACGAAGACCTAACAGCGAAAAATAAATAAATTTTAAATATATATATATAAAAAAAAATAATAATAATAATAAATAAATAGAAATGGTGAATGCTCTTAGTGGGAAGTTCCCAAGATCCAGACCTCTTCACCACACCTAGAGGATGCTGAGAAATTAACTAGGGGAAAAAATTAAGGCCCATGGCTTTAGAGAGACAGCTCTCACCTAGAGCTAAAACCAAGGACTGGGCAGACTTCCATTTCCTCAAATTAGTCAGCATTCACCTGTCATTCAGTGTCCAAAAAAATGTCCCTTCCAGGCACATAAACATTCTTAACAAAGAGAAAAAAAAAATCTCCAAATGGCATATAGGATGAAATGAACTTAAAAAAAGGGCAGAGCAAAAATGCATCAAATAATTTTGGTTCACTTGCTATTAACATGTGTCTTAATTATGAAAAATATGACCATTTCCACATTCCCAATATAACCATGTTAAATATTTAATCAAGCCAAAAAAGAGTAGTGTATTATAATAAGAAATATATTTGGTCTTTGTCCCTAAGTTCCTGGCACACAGCTTCTAAAACCCTTGGAATGTCCTGAAGTTCTGAGTCTTTTGTAATTCACAAGGAACCCCTTTTAAGCACACCTGAATTTATGCAAATGAGGTAACCTGGAAAGGCTAAGCTAGGTGGCCTCAGGATGGGGCTGGTCACCAGAAAGACCAAGTGATTAGAGAGTTGGAACTTTCAGCCTCACCCACCAATCTCTGGGAAGGGGAAGCAAGGGCTGCAGATTAAGCTCTATAAAAACTCTTGAACAATGAGATTTGTTGAGCTTCTCAGTTGGTGAATGCATCCACACACTGGGAGAATGGTGCACCCCGGTTCCACAAAGACAGAAGCTCCTGAGCTAAGGGCTCTTCTGGACACCGCCCTATGTACCTCTTTACCTGGCCATTCATCCTTCATAATAAATCAGTTGATTTACCCCTGGGATAAAACCCAAATCTCCCCTCATAATTTCCTCATCTCTAAAGAGGAGATGATAATGCTTACCTCCTTCAAGGGGTTGATGATACACAGAAAGTATTTTATTAACTCTCCTGATTTATGTCACTGTAAAATGCTATTTTAGCTTTTTCCCAAAGTTGCCAATTTGGCAACATTTTGTCAATTATAAAAGTCTCTGCTTCAAAAAAATCTTCTAGCCAATATATGATACTAAATTATGACTTATTTAATCACAGCTTCATATCATTCAGTAAGAACTTCTGGGAGACACCTGCAATTTTTAAATGTACAATTTTTACATTCCCCACTATCAAATATGGTTTTAATTATAAATCTAAATTTCCACAATGAAGGTGTGATTCTAAAGAAATTTAGCATTGAATTTCAAGTGGAAATCTTGCCCTCAAACTTATTATTAATTAGACTGTAACAGGATTAAAACACAAGAACAGTGTTCAATGTCCAACACCAAGATTAATGAGGAAAGCCTCACAGGAGGTGTCAAAAGCTGAAGACTGGTTCTGCTCTCCTCTCTTCTTCTGAATACATAGACTATGGTTAAATGACAGCATCATTCTACTTTGTACTGTATCTGTCAGCTGTCAATTACAACAACCAAAAGAAAATTACATCCTAACAGATACTATTGTTTCAGATGCCTCTAGAAGAGGAAAACGATGATTAACAACAAAAAAAGTGCTGTTGGATAACTCTTTATAGTCCTGTGAAACTAAGTAAAAGAGTTAGACCTAATCATTATTCAGAAGGTAGACTTCTGGAGAAAACAAAGAACTACTTTTGCAAATATGTTCCTATAAAAGGGTTTCATCTTCAAGGAATTCATGGAAAAGACTCTGACAAGTACAGGTTTCTCGTAACTGACTATACTGCTGAACTGAATGAATAAGCATTTTCAGAACTCTAATGGAAAACTGATGAATTCATAAAAGTGCTAACAAAAGATCAAGATGAAAAAAATTAATTACATGGGACTGAGTGAACTAATGAGGATGATTATAATTTTTGTGACTTTCTGTTTGAATAAAAAAAAAATCCCACAAGGACTCAGAGGCAAAAAATATACAAATCAATTTTCACTGCAAAGTAAAGGAGCTGTTATAGTGGAGGATTACTGGACTGACCGTCAATATTATGACATAGTATGAGTGTGTTTCGTGTTTGGTAAATGCAATCATTGTTGCTTTTGTTGTGGTCATCTATTTACAATGCTTGGTGTCAGTTTATTTATCTCTTGTAAAAATAAAATACAGTGTGTGTGTGTGAAAAAAATTTTCTTAATAGCTGTTCTCTATTTTAAGTAATATAGATTTGTAAACATGTTGTAAATAAATGCCATTGGTTGAAAAAAATAAATTAAATAAATCTTAAAAAACACATAAAAAAACAAAGAACTAAAATAAATTACCCTAGACAGAAGAGAAATGAAAGACCTGGGTGATTCAGTACAAGTATGGGCCTGGATGACTCAGTGTTTGCAGTAAGGAGTGTTTAGTATCAGCTTTCTTGATACATAAAATAACACTTGTATTATTTCACCTTCAATGAGCAAAGAGAAGCAATCTGGCATCACACAGAAACATAAAGTAACCACACAGCCTACCTTCTGACAAATTCTTGGAGTAGAACTGTGCACCCCATCCTGGCTTTGCCCCGCATCATCTCTCTGACCCTGGGACCGGCCCTTCCTCATCTCTGGATCCCAGTTTCACCACCGGTGAGAGGAAGGGGTTGGCTCAGGTGATTTCTAAGGTCCTGCCCGCCGTGAAGAATCTACAGACGTGGGATATTTTAATTCAGTCTTTAAACTCACTTAATGAATGTGTCCTTGGAAGGAGAAGCCCCATTTTAGCGGTGATGAAAAGTATCTGTATAAAGAACCTGAGGAATGATACAGGCCCCATATTACAGCTGCATAAACAGGGGCAGATCACCAAGTCTACCTCCAAAAGGCTTTGGCTCTGGTTCGTCTCTCGAAACCAACGGTTCTCAGTTGGGGGCAGCTTTGCTCCCCAGGGAGCACTGGCAATATATAGAGGCATTTTTGGTTGTCACAACTGAGAGAGAGAGGTGACGTGCTACTGACATCTAGATGGCAGAGGCCAGGGATGCTGCTAAACATCCTATGATGCACAGCACAACCTCCACAACAAAGAATTATTCAGCCTAAAACATCAATTGTGTCAAGGTTGAGAAACCCTGCTGTAAACTAAGGAAGGCTTCTTGTCCTGAGAGCCATGACACCAGCATCACAGGCACCAGGAACCCCGGGAAATATATGCATACATTTTTTTAAAAATATAAGAGAAGCCCTATAGTTGTTATCAGATTCTAAAGTCTGAGTCCCCTGCCCCCCCCCACCGATCCCAAATAATCTTAAAACACTGTATATACAGAATTATACCATTTGAGTTTTTAATGGTGGTAGTCATTCCCGGGTATACCACACAGCAATGGAAAAGATCAAACTAAAGCTACATGGAACAATAGGGATAAATTTCACAGACATAAAAATGAACTAAAGCAGCCAGACACCAAAAAAAGACACTGCATGATTCCATTTATATGGATTTTAAGAAGAGAAAAAACTAATCTGTGGTGCTAGAAATCAGAACACTGGTTATCCAGGGTGTTGGTGGGGATGGGGAATGACTGGGAGGAAGCACAACAGAACTTTTCTGGTACTACAGACTGAAATGTGTTCCTCTAAAATTCGTATGTTGAAGTCCTAACCCCCAATGTGAAGGCATTTGGAGAAGGGACCTTTGGGAGGTAATTAGGTTTAGATGAGGTCATGAAGAGGGGGCCCTCATGATGGGATCAGTACCCCACTAAGAAGAGACACCAGAAAACTGCTTCCTCTATCTCCCACCCCTACTCCACACACACATTCACCCAGGAAAGTACATGTGAGCACACTTGAGATGATGGCCACCTACGAGCCAAAAAGAGAGAGGGTCTTCACCAGAACCCAACCATGTGGCACCCTGGTCTCGGACTTCCTGCAGAACTGTGGAAAAATAAACTTCTGTTGTTTAAGCCACTCAGGCCATGGTGGTTTATATGGCAGCCGAAGGTAAGACACCAGGGTATTGGAAATATTCTATATCTCAATATGGGTCATGGTCACATGATTGAATAAATATATAAAAATTCATCAAGCTATACACTCAACATATATTAAGTGTATATGTTAATATATATAATACATATATTAAGGTTTGTTCACAGATAGAATTTAGAAGAAATAGCAAGAAACATAACATTAGCATAGCAAGAAACTTAGCATTATCTCCAGAGAGAGAGCAAAGCTAAGATTTGGGAGATTTCTACTTTTCGTTGTATAACCCTCTGTCAATCTGAATCCTTTCCGTAAATGTATGTGACCTTTTCTGATTTTTAATAACTTGTTCATTTAAAAACTGCTCTAAACTCCCTGCCTCAGCATGTTTGTCTCACCACTGCCCCTGACTCCTTGATGGCAATGAATGTCAAATCCACACTCCCATCCTGCTTCTTGAACTCACGCTCCAAACCAGGAGTTTCCAGGCACTGCCTGTGCATTTCCACTCAAACCCACAAATGCCACACCCAGTGCACCTCAAAATGCAGTTATCCACCCACCACCACCGCCGCCACCAGACGTCCTCCCAAACCCCTTCACCTGTACCTGGGCTGCACTCTCTCAGGTTCTAACTCACCCTTCTCCTTGCATCTGTGCATGACCTCGAACTGTTTATTTATAGCTATTCTCCACTCTCCAGACTCAGAAACCAAAACAGATGCAGACACATTTTTGAGAGAAAGCACGCAGGTACTCCTCATTATCCACACTATTGCTCTCCCTGACAAAATCTCAGGAAACAAATACTACAGACTCAGATAACATGACATCCCTCACTCTCCACATCTCTCATTACCTAAACAGATTTAGAGAGCAAGAGATACTTTATTTTTGCAGCATCTTCAGTTGCTTTTTTTCCTTTTCCAGCTTTATTGAGATATAACTGACACACAATATTGTGTAATTTTAAGGCACACAACGTGGTTTGATAGACATAAATACTGTGAAATGATTGCCACAATAAGGTTAGTCTAACTGTTGCTTCCATCTTGATCACCATCACTTAAGGCCAGACTTCCCTCCCTTTAAGCCCAAGTTCTTGCTAGATGCAAGTTCCAGCCCCTCCCACTGCACATCACTCTGCTCACTGCGACCACGTTCCTCTTTCCACCATCACTTTCCCTATGTTGCTCCTGAACAAAAGCCCTCAATACCTTCAACTCACGGGATCCAGAGGAGGCACTGTTTTTGGAGAAACCCTGTGTACCAGTAATGTGATTCACTCTGTCCCTGACCGTCCTCATGCATACCCTGCTCTGTGCTCATGCCATTTTTCACAACCAGGAACATCTACTCACCTTCTACCACACCCCTGAGATCCAGCCAGGAACTGTACCCTCTAGCTGGGTGACCTTGGGCAAGTTAATTACTCCCTCTGGGCCTCACCTGTGAAGTGCAAAAATAGACGTACCTTCCTCGACTGCCACACAGTAACCACTCAAACATCAGCTATCGTTTTACCACGAATTCAAGTCCTACTTACCAAAATGCTTTTCCTCAATACCCATCCCACAGGAATCTCCCCTCATCTAGATTCCTCTCTACTCCATTTATTTATTTGCCTTACACGTTTCTATGTGGCCAGCCATCTGTTTTTGTGCTCCACAGGGTTTCTTTTTTCTTTTTTAAATTTTTATTTACTTATTTATTTTTGGCTGTGTTGGCTCTTCGTTGCTGCGCATGGGCTTTCTCTAGTTGTGGCGAGTGGGGGCTACTCTTCGTTGCGGTGCGCGGGCTTCTCATTGCAGTGGCTTCTCTTGCTGAGGAGCATGGGATCTAGGTGCGCGGGCTACAGTAGTTGTGGCTCGTGGGCTCTAGAGCGCAGGCTCAGTAGTTGTGGTGCATGGGTTTAGTCGCTTTGCGGCATGTGGGATCTTCCCGGACCAGGGCTCGAACCCGTGTCCCCTAGCATTGGCTGGCGGATTCTTAACCACTGCGCCACCGGGGAAGTCCCTCCACAGGGTTTCTGCAGCCTCCTTACTTCACTCTGGAGCTCTCACAGAGCTATTTTCGTCAATATATAGTTGTTTATTTGCTGTTTTTGTTGTTTTTATGGGGGGACAAAGTGTTAGGACCTGTTAGTCCACCACCCTGCTGACATTCTCATTTACCTTATGTTATCATCTATTAATACCTAGTTTTCTTCTCCCCCAAACAGCTTAAAATTTAAAGTATTTTGTAGCTTTACCTTTTTTTTTAAAAATATATAACTCCAACAGTGCCCTTAAACAGTAGCTAGATCCACAATACAGTCACTAACTGCCAGAATAACCTTCAGCAAACCTTTCCCAAAATGCCTAATGACTCATTTTCTAAATTCCTGTGTTTGCCTTGTAAAGTTCACCAAAGTTAGAGCCCCATGTACGTGTGAGCACACTCGAGACGGTGGCTACCAACAAGCCAGAAAGAGAGAGGGTCCTCACCAGAACCCAACCATGTGGCACACCGGTCTTGGACTTCCAGCCTCCAGAACTGTAGAAAAACAAACTTCTGTTGTTTAAGCCACTCAGGCCATGGTGATTTATATGGCAGCTTTCCTTCATTCATTTAACAAATACTTATTGAGCATCTACCACATGCTAAGTACTGTTTGTTCAAAGCAATGGGGATGGAGCTATGGGAAAACCAGACAAACTTCCCCAGCCTCAGGGAGCTTGTGTCTATTAGGAGACAGACAATAAAAATGCATAAACATATAGACACATGATGCCAAGTATTGATAAGTGCTATGAGGGAGGTAAAACAGGGAAATGCGGCACAGTGGATGGTGGGACTGCTTTAGCTGGGGTGTTCTGAGAAGCTTCTTTTAAAAGGAAACCTTTGAGCAGAGACCTGATTGAAGTAAGGGGGTGAGCTATGTAGATATTTGGGGGATGAATGTTCTTGCCAAGCAAGAAAACAAGGCAGAAGTGTAGTTTGCATAGTTGAAGAGCAGGAGGCCACGTGGCTGAAGCACAGAGTCATGGGGAAGGGTGGTGGGAGAAGGGGTTGGGACAGGGTCAGATCATGTTGGCTTCCCAGCACCAATGACTTTGGATTTCAGCCTACTTATGATGGGAGCCAGTGAAGGGCTGAGCCTTCTCTAAGGCTCATTCCCACTGCTGTGTGGAGAACAGACAGGGGGTGTGAGGGGACAAAGTAAGAACAGGGAGACCAGTCAGGAGGCTACTCTATCACCCAGATGTGATACTTGAGACCTGCGTGGACCAGGGTGATAGTGGCGGAAGAGACAAAAAGTGGGTCTGATTCATGGATACTATATTTTAAGAGTAGATTTAGTGTAGACATGAATTGCTGATGTAGAGTGTGAGAGGAGAAAAGAAGTCAAGGTCAATGCCAAGGCTTTAAGCCTGAGTAACTCAGACCATGAAGGTGCCATTTACTGAAACAAGGGAGACAGGGAAGGCAGTAAGCCTGACATTACAGGGCTGACGTGAGGATGGCATTAGATTATAGAAGTAAAGCCCATGGCAGAGACCTGCGCACAGCCAGAGCTCAGGAAGTGATGGTTGTCCTTTTATTCCACTGTCATTGGTTCCTTCTCCTAGGATTTAGGTCTCTCCTTCCCTAAAATAATTCCTCATCAGTAGGGGAAACTGGGTGAGGGGCACAGAGAACTCCGTACTATCCTGCATGTGTTCTATAAATCTAAAACAAATCTAAAATAAGAAGTTTATTTTAAAAAAATTCCTCAACCCCATGTCCTCCTCTGGCTCCCACTCCCTTCATAAAGAGACGGCCATCCCCTGTCCCGCGTCATTCATTCATCACCACTGCCATCTAACTTTTGCTTGCCTGCCTCCCATTTCCTGAACTCCCTGGCAGTCACCACTGACCCAACTGCCAAATTCAATGGACTCTTCAATCCTTCCTTTCTCACAGCCTTTGACACCCTGACCACTCCTTCCTTCCTGAAACTCTCTCTTCCCAAGACGTGGAGACTCCACCTTCTCCTGGTTCTCCTCCTCCTCCTCCCTCTCTCAGCCTCCTCTGCTGTGCTTCCTTCACCTACCCACCCCTCAAATGCCGAGCTTCTATCCTTGGACCTCCTCTTCTCACACTATATATTTCTCTGGATAACATCCACTTGAACTTCAACTACAATTCCTACCATGCCATTCATCTCCCAGATGGCTACAGACCTCTCTGAATCCGTTCACATACACATGTGCATCCAAGAGAACCACACACACACTCTTGAGCAGGCAGTGCCAGGAGGCTCAATGCTGCCCTTCCATGGACCTCGGAGGTCTATCTGGGCCCAGGCAAGGACACTGACCTATCAAAACAAAGGTGACTTCCGTATCTCTATGTCCAGCCCAGCTCTCTCCCACGGCCAATATTTCCAACTGTTCACCTGACATCTACAGCTGGCTGACCAGTGGATGCCTCAAACTATACATTATCCCAAATGCTTCACTTCTCTCCCCTCTTAGCTGCCACCGCCACCACCACCAGCACCACTTCCTCCTCCTGCATTCCCAGTCTCTCTTGATAAAACGATTAGCACCAGTCAATTCAGCCAGAAACCACCTCAGGCTCCCTTTCCTCTCCAAACATCCAATCTCCAGGTCTATCTCCCAAACCTTTCGGAAAGTCGAACCCTCATCTCTTTTGCCCCCACTCTAACCTCACGCTTTTCTCCTGATTACCTCGTCTAAGCCTTCTTGTTCCTCTAACCTACATTCCCCTTGGCTAGAGAGGTCTTTCTGAAACGTTCCCTTGGCTTTATACCCTCAGCAACACCTTCCATCTCCTACAGAAGGAAGTGCTCGTGCGTTGACACGGCCAATAGGGGCACCCTCCAAAGAATGGGCACTGCCACCCTTACCATCCTCATCTCTTACTGCCTCCCCACAAAGATACCCTAGCAATTCTCTACTCCTTGGGATGCCTCATGCTGTTTCCTCCCTTCACACAGTGGCACATACAGGTGTACACTCTGCTAGAACACAAACATACCCTGGCACATGGGAACTCCTGTGTACCTTGCAAAGTCAGCTGGGACAGTCCTACCTACCTCAAACCCCTCCCACACTATTCTCAACCATCTATTACTGTTCTTCCCCGGCCAGGTGAAGAGTTGTGATGATTTTATTCCCAAGTCTGTTTCTCTCTCTACATGGAGAATTCCTGTAGGGTGAGGTCCACCGACTGCTCAGCTTTGAATCCTCAGCTGCTAAGTTTGGTACAAACTTAAAAAAGTTACCGAATAAAATGTCTGCTGAATTAAAGTGACCTGTTCCCTGAACATACCTCAGATCCTCACCTCCAGGTCTTTGCTCTGACCCCTCCCTCTCGCTGGCACATCTATCTTTCTCTCTACCTTATTTTCTACTTCAGCCCATCAGGAAACAGGTTTAGACACTCAAGTTCACCACATCTCCAATGTTCCCACCTCAGGGTATTTGCACTTGCTGTTCCCCTTCCAGGAATGCTCTTGCCCGAGATACTCCCCTCTCTGATTTCAAACAGGTCTCTGTTCAGACATCCTTGTCCTCTTTTTAAAAAGGCCCTGCCACTACATGCTACCCCTGCAGGCTTACTGCTGGTGATGTGCTCCACAGAAACAGCAGCTCAGTGAGCACAGGTCTATCTCAGTCACCACTGGATCCCTAAGCCTCTAACAGTGTCAGGAACATGGATTTATTTTCTATTTGTTGAGCACCTACTGTGTGCCAGGTCTAGGTGCTGGGGATACATCAGGGAACAAAACAGATAATGTTCTAGAGGGGGAAAACAAACAATACACAGATAAATGAGTAAACTATAAGAACAACTAAAGCAATAAAGGAAGATAGGAAGTGGGGAATGTCTCACTAGATGACCCTTGAATAAAAACCTGAAAGAAGTGAGGGAGCGAACCATATGAATATTGAATCGCAAGCACAAAGGTCCTGAGGTCGAAGCATGTCTGCCATGTGGAAGGAGAGGGTAGCAGAAAATGAAAGTGGGAAAGTAACAGTGGGTCAGATTATGTAAAGCCATATAACTCACTGTAAGGAGTTCATCTTTAAATGAGATGGGGACCCACTGGAGGGTCCTTCTATCTGCTGTGCTGAAAACAGGGGCCAGGGCAGAAGCCAGGAGACCAGATGGGAGACTATTTCAATAATCCAGGAGAGAGGTGATGGTGACCTGGCCCAGGATGCCAAGCACTGGACGTGAAGTAAGAAAGAAAGAGAGCAGTTAAGGATGACTCGAAGGTTATTGGTCAGAGCCTTTTACATTACTGAGAAAAAAAAAAAAAACAGCAAGAAAAGCAGTCTGGGAAGAGAGGTGGAGGGAACCTTGCTAGCCCTATCTTGAAATGTTCAGGTTGAGTTCCCTACAAATCATCACAGTGGAGATATTAAAGTAGGCAGTTGGATATAGGTCAAGGGAGAGGTCCAGGCTGGAGATATTCATGTGGGATCTGTTAGCCTAATAAACAGGTATTAAGAACGATGAGCCTCGAGTGAGATCACCACGAATAAAAAATGAAAATGTCCCAAACACAAATGCACCAAGAAGAATAACTGAAAGAAAGAAGAAAAAATACGACGCCCAAGGGCACACTCTCACAGCCCCCAAACAGAACAGAAAGGTGACCCTTGCTGAAAGACATTTTGGTCTAAACAAATCATAACCTCTTCTCACACCCGACAGAGGGGCAAACCTGGACCAGCAGCTCTGTCAATGGGTCGTCCAAACTTGGAACAAAGACCCCTGCGGTCGGCCCCGTAATTTTTAAAAAAGAGACCCAGTAAATGCAGGCATTGCCTTTGCAGAGGATGGGGTGCTGTGGGCCCAGAGAAAGTGCGGGCCACCTCCAGGTTCTAATCACTAGCATCTCCCTGCACGGGAAGGAGCATTCCGCTGGATGCAGACAGAGGAGATAGGCCAAGGCTCACAGGGTAGCCCCCCTCCCGCGAGGGAAACGCCTCCCGATAGAGTATCCCCGAGGAGCGAGCGAGGGAGCTGACAGGGCGCGGTCAGGAAGATATCAGGCGAAGTGGTGGCGGGGAGGGGCACCGATACAGCCACGGGTGGGCTCGCAGGGCAGGGGTGGGCGTGGGGGCGTGGCGCGCCGGCAGAGCGCTGTAGTGGGGCAGGAGGGTCGCCAGGGGGCCGAAGCTCCGCATTCAGAAAGAGGGCAGACAGAAAGCACTCCCGGAGCCCTACGCTATAATGGGGGGCGGTTCGACAGGGCGCTGTGTCGCTGGCGTCAGGCGTGCCGGCTGCCATGAGGCGAACGGGAAGTGTGAGCAGCACGGCTCCGAGCACATGGACCGGGCTCCGCCCAGCCTCTGGGCCTTAGGTTCAAGGACCTGCCACGTGTAGGAAGGACAGGACCACAAACACCCTTACCTGGCGTTGCAGCCGCGTCAGCCGCTCAGGTCCGGGTGAGAGAACGCGGCGGCCGCGTCTCGCGCCGCTCGCCCGCCTTCCTGATTGGCCGAGACCGGCCTTCCCAGAAGCCCCCGCGCGGCGCGCCGCCAAATGAACTTTATGGAGACCCGAGGAGGAGGACACGGACATGGGCGGGGTTTGGGCGGGGCCTTCGACTGAGCTGTCACTCCCCACACGCACCCAGCCACCGCCCTCACCCCTCCCACGGGGCTAGAGTCGGCTCCTGCCGGAGGAGATCCGACAGTTGCCTGCGCGGATTTCTTACCCTTCAATGAACACCATTCGAGTGCCAGGCACTATTCTAGGTACTGGGGGCACAGTGGCAGGCACGGCAGCAAGATCCCTGCCCTAATGGAGTTCTCAAGCTGGTGGGGTAAACAAAATATAATAAATCACCTCCAGTTTGTAAGGAGGGCAGTGACGAAAAAAGCAGTGTGATGGGAGAGAGAATGTGGTCAGGGAGGGCCTCTCTGAGGAGGTGCTGGCTGAGCTGAAACATGAATGATGAGAAAGGGTCAGCCTTGCAGAGTCTTGGCTGCAGAACATTCTAAGTAGAGGGAACAAATCTGAAGGCTCCACCGGGAAACAAGCCTGGTGTTTGAAGAATAGAAAGAAGGGGAGTATGACTGCTAGAGGATGATCCAGCTCAGGTGGGATAAGACTCACAGTTGGCTGGGGCCAGACTTTGCAGGTCCTTCAGGCCACAGCAAGAAAGTTGAAGTTATTCCTCATGCAAATGGAAGCCACCGGAGGATCTGAAGCCGAACTGTGACATGAGCTGACTTACCTTTATAGACGATCTCTCTAGCCCTCTGGGTAGAGAAGAGGGAAGCAGAGAGGAGCTGGGAGGCTATTTCTGTGTCCGAGACATAAGGAGAGTGGACCTTGGATTGTCACAGTGCCCACTCATGCAACATACATTAGTGCTCACACTATGCCCAAAATGAATGAGACCCAATCCTTACGATCTGGTGAGGAAGCAGAGTGTATTTCAATGTAATGTGCTAAGTGCATGACAGAGCTATATAAGGATGCTAAGGGTGTTTAACCTGGTCTGGTGGGTTGAAAGTCAAGGAGGCCTTCCCAGGGGAAGTGACACCTTAACTGAGCCATAAGGATGAATAGGGCTTAGAATGGCAGAGAGAGAGGAGGTTTTTCCTGGCCTAGGGAATGGTGTAAACAAAGGTAGAGAGGAGAGAAATAGTGCTATTCCCACCCTCACCACACCTTTCCTCGCACTTCTGACAGATTCTCTCCTTGACAGAACTGTAGCCAGGCTCCTCTGAGCCCTGTTCTCTTCTAGGGCCTCAACCTCAGCCTGTAACAACTTGAGCAAAACAACCAACATAGTTTCTAACAGCTCAGGGCCACATCCTTAGGGGACCCTAGCCCACCAGAGAAAACTTAAGGCTGCCAAAAGAATTTAACATTTTTTCTTGCCAACACCTGAAGATAGGGTCCCTGTCTCCCAGCATCTGTGGGAGGTCAGGAGCCTAACTTCAGTGAGCACCAGTTAGCAAATCCAGATGAGTTTCACATGGACTGACACCTCCTTCCCACTTTTGGTAATTTTCCCCTAACTCAGCAGACCTCAACCCCCTCCCTATTCTCTGATTCTCCCTTTGAAATGCCCAGTCACCTCTGTACAAATCAAAGTTGAGTTCCATTCATGCTGGACTCTGTTCCTTACTGCAATAGTATATTGTTGATTAAAATATGTCCTTACCACTTTAACTAGTGTCCAGCTTTGTTTGTCTTTAACAGTTCACACCAGCATATTGTGGGTTCTGTATAAATGACTGATGCTGATTGACAATATACATGGGTGTGGCCTTTGTCTTAAAGCTATTAAATATAACCAGATCCTGCTGTGGTCAGACAATATCCACAAATATAACAGCATCTTGCACCTTAATAATGTTTTATCCTTTTACCTTGCTTTTTTCTATTATGTAAAGAAGAATTTTTAATACCATAGACAAATACTCATGAAACATTGCCAAACGGAAAATCAGGACATTTACCTTTTGGAGCTGAATACTTCCATATTGTAAAACCCAGCAATTCCACTCCTCGATACATGCCCAAGAAAAACTCTTACACATGTGCACCATGAGATATTTGCAAGAATCTTCACAGCAGCACAGTTCATAACAGGAAAAAAAAAAGACAAATGTCCATTAACTAACTAAATAAATAAATAAATTGTGGGTATTATAACAATGGAATATTATTCAGCAGTGAAAATGAGTGTGCTATAGCTACAAACACAACATGGGTGGATCTTGGAAACATAATGTTAAGTGTGAAAAACAAGTAGCAGAAGACTATTAGTATAGTATGAGCTCTACCCTGGCTAGAGTGGCTGGTTCAGGGATGGGCTTATGACTCAACAGAGTCAAGAAAATTCATTCTCAAGATGTTCTGCTCACACAGTTGCTCTCTTTACCACTGGAATTGGAACTGTGAAGGAGTTTTCATAGGAGTCCTAACTCCCTGAAATTAAGCTTTTAGAACTTTAGTTATTAGCCATGAGGAAGAACCTACCTGGGAATGAAGCCATTACAAAAGAGAACAATGTAGTGATGGAGAGAGAGGTAGAATCCAATGACATTATGTGAGCTTCTAGATCAAACTAAAGCTAACCCTATCCCTGGAATGTTCTGTTGCATAAGAAAAAAAAATCCACTTTTTGCTCACTTTCAGTTAGGTTTTCTGTCACTTATAATCAAAATAATCCTGAAGGATGCAAGATTACTTGAACCCTTGCAGCACCTCATCTAACATGCTTGTTACAAGGTCAGCAGGCCAGAATTCAGTAAGCTTTTCCCAACTGAATGTGGTTGTCCCTCACATGCTATATTTTTTTTTGTGGTGCACAGGCCTCTCACTGTTGTGGCCTCTCCCGTTGCGGAGCACAGGCTCCAGATGCGCAGGCTCAGCGGCCATGGCTCACGGGCCCAGCTGCTCCATGGCATGTGGGATCTTCCCGGACCGGGGCATGAACCCGTGTCCCCTGCATTGGCAGGCGGACTCTCAACCACTGCGCCACCAGGGAAGGCCCAACAAAAACTCTTAAAATTTGTATGGAGACACAAAAGACCCCGGATAGCCAAAGCAGTCTTGAGGGAAAAAAATCGGAGCTGGACGAATCAGACTCCCTGACTTCAGACTATACTACAAAGCTACAGTAATCAAGACAATATGGTACTGGCACAAAAACAGAAATATAGATCAATGGAACAGGATAGAAAGCCCAGAGATAGATCCATGCACCTATGGTCAACTAATCTATGACAAAGGAGGCAAGTGTATACAATGGAGAAAAGACAGTCTCTTCAATAAGTGGTGCTGGGAAAACTGGACAGCTACATGTACAAGAATGAAATTAGAACACTCCCTAACACCATACACAAAAATAAACTCAAAATGGATTCGAAACCTAAATGTAAGACCGGACACTATCAAACTCTTAGAGGAAAACAGAGGAAGAACACTCTTTGACATAAATCACAGCAAGATCTTTTTTGATCCACCTCCTAGAGTAATGGAAATAAAAACAAAAATAAACAAATGGGACCTAATGAAACTTAAAAGCTTTTTCACAGAAAAAGAAACCATAAACAAGACGAAAAGACAATCCTCAGAATGGGAGAAAATATTTGCAAATGAATCATCAGACAAAGGATTAATCTCGGGCTTCCCTGGTGGCACAGTGGTTGAGAGTCCGCCTGCCAATGCAGGGGACACGGGTTCGTGCCCCGGTCCAGGAAGATCCCACATGCCACGGAGCAGCTGGGCCCGTGAGCCATGGCCGCTGAGCCTGCGCGTCCGGAGCCTGTGCTCCGCAACGGGAGAGACCACAGCAGTGAGAGGCCCGTGTACCACAAAAAAAAAAAAAAAAAAGGATTAATCTCCAAAATATATAAACAGCTTAGGCAGCTCAATATTATGAAAACAAACAACCCAATCAAAAAATGGGCAGAAGACCTAAATAGACATTTCTCCAAAGAAGACATGCAGGTGGGCAAGAGGCACATGAAAAGCTCCTCAACATCACTAATTATTAGAGAAATGCACATCAAAACTAAAATGAGGTATCACCTTATACTGGTCAGAATGGGCATCATCAGGAAATCTACAAACAACAAATGCTGGAGAGGGTGTGGAGAAAAGGGAACCCTCTTGCACTGTTGGTGGGACTGTAAATTGATACAGCCACTATGGAGAACAGTATGGAGGTCCCTTCAAAAACTAAAAATAGAATTACCCTATGACCCAGCAATCCCACTACTGGGCATATACCCAGAGAAAACCATAATTCAAAAAGACACATGCACCCCAATGTTCATTGGAGCACTATTTACAATAGCCAGGTCATGGAAGCAACCTAAATGCCCATCGACAGATGAATGGATAAAGAAGATGTGGTACAAATACAATGGAATATTACTCAGCCATAAAAAGGAATGAAATTGGGTCATTTATAGAGACATGGATGCATCTAGAGACTGTCATACAGAGTGAAGTAAGTCAGAAAGAGAAAAACAAATATCAGATACTAACACATATATGTGGAACCTAGAAAATGGTAGAGATGAACCGGTTTGCTGAGCAGAAATTGAGACACAGAAGTAGAGAAAAAACGTATGGACACTAAGGGGGGAAAATGGCGGGGGTTGGTGGTGGTGGTGGGATGAACTGGGAGATTGGGATTGACATGTATACACTGATGTGTATAAAGTGGATGACTAATAAGAAAAATAAATAAATTAATTAAAAATTTAAAAACATTTTAAAAAGGAAGGAAATTATGACATATACTACAACATGGATGAACCTTGAGGACATTTACTAAATGAAATAAGCCAGTAACAAAAAGACATATACTGTATGATTTCACTTAGAGTAGCCAAAATCATAGAGACATAAAGTAGAATGGTAGTTGCCAGGAGCTGGGGAGTGGGGGTGGGAATGGAGTTATTTTTTAATGGGTACAGAATTTCAGTTTCACAAGGTGAAAAGTGTTATGGAGATGGATGGTAATGATTGCACATTATGAAAGTATTTAGCACCACTGAACTATACACTTGAAAATTAAGATGGTTAATTTTACGTTATGTCTATATTACCAAAATTTAAAAAAAAAAGTTTTTAAGGTTGTGGAGCAACTGAGACCATCATATACTGCAGAGGAATTGTAAATAGGAACACACACCTTGGAAAACTGGCAAAATACATTAAAGCTAAATATACACATACTCTGTGATTCAACAGTTCTATGTATGTATATATGTATGTATGTATGTTTTATCTATCTCTTGCATAAATGTATACATATTTTCACCAAAGCCATGCACACCAATGTTCATAGCACCATTATTTGTACTAGCCCAGAAGTGGAAACTACCCAAATGTCCATTAAAAGAATAATGGATAAATAAATTATGGTGTGGTCACAGAAGAAAATATTGCAGTAAATAAAAGAATGAACTACATCCACATAAAGCAACATGAATGAATTTCACAGCCATAATGGTAAGCAAAAGAAGCCAGACCCAAATGTATGACTCCATTTATATAAAGTTCAAATGAGACAAAACTAATCTATGGTGACACATTGTCAGATCAGTAGTTATTTTGAAGGGAGGAAGGATTGTTGACTAGGAAGGGAAATGAGACAATCTTCTGAGGTCTGTTAATATTCTGTTTCTCAATCTGGATGCTGAGTGGATGGATATATTCACTTTTAAAAATTCATTGAGCTGAACATTTAAGATTTGTGTACTTTACCGCACATATATTATTCATTATACTATAATAAAAGTTTTTAAAAAAGTAAAATATTCTCTTCACTGTAGAATATTCAATATTTTTGCTACACAGAATTCATATCACTTCCCTTCCCTCAACTATTTGCAGTTTAGAACCTTGTTTTATTTCTTTGGTATTCCCCCACAATCCCTAGCATGCGGTCCATGGAAAGAAAGCTAGAAATATTTCTTAACTGACAGAATTCAGCTCCACAATTGCGCCCTATCTTGAGCTGCTACTGCCAGAGATGGGTTCTTAGTGGGTGGCAGCAAATTGCATAATGCTTTGTGATCTGTGGCTGAGTGATTATCAGTATTCTTTAAAAGTCATTAAAAGCTTAAAAGGGAAGCTTCTTACTTTGCTCTTCAGATGAATTTAATTTCAGCTGCACAAAAGGTGACTTGACAGTATCAGACATGGCAAACAGGCTTTGACTAGAACACTAGCTCCTGTGTGTTCACAATCAGTTGGGTCTATCCAGAAATCCTGTGCTAAGGATGCTGAGAGCAGGTCCAGGCTCAGTGGAGGAACGTTGAGATCATTTGGTGTATCAGTCAAGATGTTTGAGCTCCAAATAACCAATTGAATTTGGCCTGAACAATAAGGAAATGTGTTATTAATCTAATTGGAAGTTTGGCAGTAGATTGACTGGTTGATTCAGCAGCCCACAGTCTCCAGGGACTTTCCATCTCTCTGCTGTGTCATCCTCGGTGTGAACTCCATCTTGGAAGCAGTAAAGATGTTGCTGATCAAACAGGATAGACAGTTCTTACCCTATAAGATGGCTCATAATCCTTGGGCTCTGTCAGAGCTCCTGAGAGACACGGAACATTGAAAGATATTCTCTACAACTGGGATCTGTTAAAGAGTTAACAAAGGAAATTAAGACCACAGCAATCATTAACTGAGCTGTATGCAATAACTGTGCTAAGGGTCTCTGTGAGACTTTTCTCAGTTAATCCTCACAGCAACCCTTTGAGAGAGAGATGCTACTGACAGCCTCATTTAAGATGCAGAAAATGAGGCTAGAGTTAAGTGGCTTACTCAAGGCCATATGGTGAGCTCAGCACAGAACAATGATTCAAACATGACTCCAGACTCTATATTCCATATTAATTCCTACACTTATCTCTTCTCTCATAGTAATAACACCCCTGTCCCTGTAAAAGGCACCATAGTTTAAAGGTGACAAGCATGGGGAAGATGTAAAGCAACCAGAATTCTCCTACATTGTTAGAGGGAATATAAACTATACAACCACTTTGTAAAACTAACAATTTCTAAAAAAAGTTAAACACACACCTACCCTATGACCCAGCCATGCTACTCCTAGGTATCTACGCAAGAAAAATGGAAACATTTGCACAAAAGCACTTTTAAAAAATGCTCATAGTGGCTTTATTCATAATAACCCCAAACTGGAAACCAGCCATATGTCCATCAGTGAATGACACACCTGGGGTATGGCTGTAGAATGGGATACTATTCAGCAAAAAAAGGGAAGAAACTACGATTCCTGAATTGATATAAATGGATCTTAGAAACCATTGCCAGCTAATAGCCAGATATAAAAGAATACATACTATGCCATTCTACTTGTATTAAGTTCAAGAACAGGTAAAGTTAATCTATGGTGATAGAGGTGACAGTAATTGTTCCTTGGAAGTATTGACTGGCAAAGGCACAGAGAACTTTTCGGGGTGCCAGAAATATCCTACCTTGATCTGAGTGGCAATACAGGTGTACACATATGTAAAAATTTATTGAGCTGTACATTTAAGATTTGTGCACTTTACCAGATGAAATGATCTCTCAATGAAAAGATTAATAATTTTCAAATTACAGAAAATGTGATTCACATCTAATATCGGCCTTGAACCTTGCAAAAATCCAGGGCAGGGCAGGGCTGATTATCATTGTGTGTCTTGTGGGAACCTAAACTCCGGGAGAATTAAATGATTTATCCAAGGTTACAGAGGGAGGTAGTGGCAGACCAGAGCCTACACTCAAGTCTTCTGATATCAAGGCCAGTGTTTTCTAATCCACAAAAGACTCAGAGGTGAACTTAGAAGACTTCATGAACTATAGGAGCTATCCACTGGACTGTTAAATGGACTTTCCTGCCAAGTTTCTGAATTGGGAAGGGAATAAATCCCACATTCTCATTAATCAGCAGCTAACACTCCGATGACATTGTGAAGGTGGTAGCATGTTTTAAACACCTGGTTGTTTTATTTGTTATTAAACAAACTGTTGAGTGAAAAAAAAATCCTACACATCTCTTCGTTGCTGCTGTTTCAAAACAGCTTTGCCGACGTCTATCAACTTTGTTTATGTCAAACTGCGCAATTTGTCACTGATGCTGAATTTGCCAAAAGAAAAGTGAATTTGATTGACAAGTCCCCAGGGCTTCTCTCTCTTCCTTTTCAACGTTCCAGATGTCAAAAAAAAAAAAAGTTGGATCCACCCCCAGGAAAGCTCATCTGTGGGTGAAAAATGCACCAAAGGAACTTGGGGGATATGGTTACAGTTTCTGTAGAAACTTTGCCTCCTAGAGACCCCATCTTCTTGATTGGTTCAAATTACCCTCCATTTTCAATTTCTGCCTTTCAATGGAGCCATCTGCTTTGAGGCCCATCTGTCAGGGGCTCTGTTGTGGTTGATTATTAAATGCATTTGCAGATGGAGGTTCAGGAGAAAAAAAGCCTTAAATGACAAAAGAAAATTGTCCCCAAGAATGAACTAGAAAACAGAAGCAGACTTCTAGCTATTACCACTCCTAGACATCAGAAGACTTAATCCTTCTTTGAAAACCCAGGAGTAAATTAACATCAGCAAAGGAGCATGGTGGACAATAGTGGATATTGGGTGGCACTGGGGCTTTCCACCACACCTTCTCCCTTCTTTGGTAACTATACCCAAGAACGTGCAGGTTAACTTTGGGGGGAATTACCTTTTTCACATTGTGACTATTCTCATAGGGATAATAACCATCTACCGTGAAGGGTTGTTCTAAGGATTAAATTCGTTAATACATGTTAAGGGCTTAGAGCAGAGTCTTATATAGAGTAAGTGCTCAGTAAAGGTTACCTGCTTTTATTTCTGGCAGGGCCTGTTGCCACAATGCTCTAGAATTGAGTAGAGGTTTCTCCGACTCACCAGAACAAAGCTACCCTCTGCCCTCACCCCATGCTACGCATCACAGGACATAGCAACTGTCCATAACTTTCACCGAGGGCAGCAGCATGGCATGTTCCACTTTATGTCCACCAGGGGGCGCTCAGTGAGTGTTAGTTGAAAAAGGACCAGCCTGACCCCCGCCAGAGCCCGGACTCTGAGAATAGAGGCTCCAGCACCCACAACTGATCAACTTTGCTGGAACTCACAGAGTCTGAATTTCTCAAATAGAACTGGCACCCTCAGCATTTGGTCCAAACTAGGGCTAACAGTGGCATCTGTGGCATAGTGAGGCAGAACCAGCTCCTACCTGTGGCCCTATCTTGGTGGTCTGTGGTTCTGTAACATTCCTGGGCACTGGAAGCATTTCCTGAAGCAGCGATGTGGCCAGACCTTATCTTGCCTTGAGATAGAAGAGTGCTGAACACTTAGACTTCAGTGAAGCAATGCTAGAGTTTACCCTTATGAAAACCATTTCACACACACTCACCAGGCTACTGACCCTGACTGAAGTCTGTCTTAGATGTCTCATTCTTTTTTAGAGCAGAAAATAAAAATTCGTCCTCAAAAAGTCAGGGAAGAGGGCATTTAGGGAAGAACAAAATTTTCTTTATCCATCTGGCTGATAATGTAATTTTAATGGAAAATATGTTTGTTTACCTTTTTAATCTGTAAGTGTCTTCACAGCATTTACTTTTTGTAATACATTTGATTTTAAATGATGAGAAGGCTGCTCTTCAGTTTCATGGTTCAGTTTAAACTGGAAGGTTTGAAGGGAGAGTTTTTATCCAATATAGTCTCAGTTTTTCAAATCATCCATCAATTTCTATGATGTTTTTGTAAAAATGTATCCTGGCAAGAATCAACGTTTCTGTTTGTTTTTTTCTGAAATTATTCCTGCAAGTAAAATTAAAATATGTTCATTTCAATGCAAGGCCTTGTATAGAATAAGTACGTAATAAATGTGTCAAGTGAATGAAAGAAATACAATGACCTGAGAAGAAGTGGGATAACTTCTGTGTTGTGGATTTGACTGGGCAGGACTCAGCACATTGTTTCATTTTACCCACAAAGATCTATCAGGATCTGTTGGCAAAGAGGGCTCTTTGTTTTCTGTCTTCCATTCAGCAAGCCAGGAATGGGCGTTTGACAACCAGAAAACTCCTTACTTGATAGCTGGATCAGGGTTGCTTTATCTCTACCTGATGAATAATCTTAGCATCATACTTTATACCCAGAAGGTGTGTAATTGATAATGATATCAATTATCATTATAATGAATTAACAGTTTCTCGATTCTCTGGGACTATGAAGCCGGGGAACCCTATTATCATAAAGGGAAGGTTAGGGGAAAGGAACTCATATGACAGACACTTGAGTTATGCTGTTTAATTTAATCCTTCCAACAACTCTTTCAAAGTATCCTTGTGTTTTAGAGCAGACAGGAAGCTGAGCAGAGGAAATTGTCTAAGGTCATGTAGCTAAGGAATCAGAAAAGGATTTGAACCCAGGTTGGTCTAATGCCACAGCCCAGGGTCTTGCCAGTGTACCATTCTCTTTGTAGAGGAGCAAGGGGCTGCTGTTTAGAGAGAAAGAATTGAGCTGCACATCCCACAGCAGGGACTCAGAGGCAAGAGACGGATGGAGCGTCATGCCTGTGGCACCTGAAGTGGGCACCCCCTTGCCTCACCCGAGCCCTAGCCCTGGCATACCCCACTGTCATTGGGGGAACAGGATTTCACCCTGCCCTCTGAGATGCTTCATGTCCTGGCCTCCCTGTACCATCATTGTTCTCAGACATTCCCACAGTGCCCTGGGCAAAAAGTCAGGGGATCCCAATGCTGCCTTTGGCCTGTTTGGGTCATGGAGGGGGGTGGGCAAATCACTTGCCTTCTGAATCTGAGCCCCATCATGTGTCAGGGAAGTCAATAATGCTTGTCTAAGTCCAACCCACCTGGCAGGATGCGATGAGACTCCATGGAAAGATGTGCATGGAAGTGCTTCGAAGACATTAGAGGCCGTAGGAATGTTCCAGATTCCTCAACTTCTTTCCAAACAAGATGTGATAGGGTGAGTTCCTGAGAAATTAATTCATGTCTGGTTTTTTGTTGTTGTTTTGCTTTGCTTTATTTAAAAATTTGTCAGCATCCACTAACAAAGGACGAAAAGATGATTTGTTCCTTCTCCCTCAAAGGAAAACAGCGAAGTGTAGAAGTTTGTATTCAATTCAGCTGCATAAAACAAACAAAAGCCAATAATGATAACAACACGAACACCTAGTGGCCTGAACAAGCTAAGACATTATTTCTCTGTCACGTAAGAGAAGTCTGAAGGGAGCCCATCCAGACAAGGTGGTGGCTCCTGAGTCATCAAGGACCCAGGCTCCTTCTACGCTGTTGCTCCACCATCCTTGGCATCCTGCCTCACTGTTCAAGGTGGTTGCTTAAGATCCAGCTGTTATGCCCAGGTTCCAGCTAGCAGAAAGGAAGTCAGGGACCTGAAGCAGCTCCTCATTCCCTTTAAAGATATATTCCTACAGTTTTATATCCACTTCCACTTACAGTCATTGGACAAAATTTGGTTACCTGGCCATCACTGGCTGCAAAGTAGGCTGGGAAGTGTCTTAGCTGGATGTCCATGTCCCAGATAATTGCTGGGTTCTTATTACTAAGAGGAAGAGGGTGGATACTGGGGGCAAACCCATTGCCTCTGACCCATCATATCTTGGGTTCTTAAGTTCCAGATTCCTTGTCCAGGTGTCAGGTGTGTGTGTGTGTGTGTGTGTGTGTGTGTGTGTGTGTGTGTGTGTGTGTGTGTGTGTGTACATGCATGCATGTATTAGGAGGAAGGGTGCCAGCAGGGGAAAACACCCAACAGTGTACCATTATCTGAGACCAGTGGACCTCAAATTTTAGTGCAAAACAGAATCACCTGAGAAACTTGCTAAAACTATAGTCAGTAGGCAAAGATTCTCGGGCAGAAAACTAGCACTGATCAAAAAGGACAAAACAAACTGGTTTTCATCAAAAATTAAAATTTCTGATCATCAAAAGATACCATAAGAAAATGAAAAGGCAAGCCAGAGACTGAAAGGAAATTTTCCTAATAGTTATCTAGGACAAAGGACATATGTCCAGAATTGTGCACTGGTCTCAGACTATCAATAACCAGTGTTGTGGATGGACCAGCCCTTATGGTTCTTATTATGACTGAAGACACCCTTCAGCTATAAGCATCAGGAAACTTTGAAAAAAAGAGGGTTTTTTTACTTACAAGATCTAGAAATTACACAGCACATCTGGGGCCACACAGAAATTACATAGCACATCTAAGATCAAGGTTAGAGAGAGAGAGAGCATGCATGGGCCTGGGGTTCTGCTTTTATTGGGCTTGGGGGTTGGGAGGTCTAGGTTTTCTTGAACTCACTCTTTATTGGTGAATTTTAAATATGCAGGCGGGAATTTTAAAGCACAAGAAGAGGAAAAAAACAAGTAACCCAAAGGTCAGTTGTTGAAATCAACCAAGATCTCTAAATATAAAGGCACCTTGGTGGGGGAGGCAGCCTGGCCGTTTATCTTGCCATGCGGGTGGCAGTGTGTTTACTCTAAATAGTTGCCTTCGAAGAGTATGCCTCTTTCTTTAAAAAATTAATTAATTAATTATTTTATTTTATTTTATTTTTTTGGCTGTGTTGTGTCTTCGTTGCTGTGCACGGGCTTTTCTCTGGTTGCAGTGAGCGGGGGCTACTCTTCATTGCGGTGCGCGGGCTTCTCATTGAGTTGGCTTCTCTTGTTTGTGGAGCGCAGGCTCTAGGCGTGTGGGCTTCAGTAGCTGTGGCACATGGGTCAGTAGTTGTGGCTTGCAGGCTCTAGAGCACAGGCTCAGTAGTTGTGGTGCACGGGCTTAGTTGCTCTGTGGCATGTGGGATCTTCATGGATCAGGGCTTGAACCCATGTCCCCTGCATTGGCAGGCGGCTTCTTAACCACTGCACCACCAGGGAAGCCGAGGATGCCTCTTTGAAATGGATTCCTGAGCGATCAAAGTTTGTCAGGCACTGTGTTACAAAAAAGAAAAAATTGTCAGGGCTTACACTACAAGAATATATAAAAGAACTTCTGAAAATTAATAATTATGAATAATAATTAAAAAGATAATCCAATGTTTCTAAATGGTCAAAAGACTTCAATAGGCACTTCATGAAAGAGCATATAAAAATACCAATAAACATGAAAAAACAGTCAATATCCTTAGTCATCAGGGAAATCTAAATTCAAATCACAACGATCCACTTCTTCATACCCACTAGAATGACTACAGTTTAAAAGCCTGATAATACCAAGTGTTGACAGAAATGTGAAGCAACTGGAACTCTCATATTCTGCTGGATGGAATCTTAAAGGCTACAACCATTTTAGAAAAGTTTGTCAGATTCTAATAAAGACCCAGCAATTCCACTGCTAGGTATTTACCCAAGAGAAATGAAAGCATATTGTCCACAAAAAGACTTATGTAAGAATGCCCATAGCAGCTTTCTTCATAGCAGCCCCAAACTGGGAACAACCTGAATGTCCATCAAAGAAAAATGGATAACCCAACTGTGGGGCATGCATACAATGGAATACTAGTCAGAGATGTGAAGGAATAAACTATTGATATACACAACAATACGAACGAATTTCAAAAACAGTGGGCTGAGTAAAAGAAGCCAGAACAAAGTACTGATATTTACTATAGGACTCCATTTAAATGAAGTTCATGAATAGATGAAACCAACATGGGATAGAAATCAAACAGTGGTTGTGGATGGGTGAGAGGTATTGACTTGGGGGGGCCTGGGAACTGCTAGGGTGATGTACATGTTCTGTATCTTGACTGGGTTGTGGGTTACATGGGGTTGTACATCTGTCAAAACTCATCAAACTCTGCAGTTGAGGTTTTGCTCATTTTACTGAATATAAATGTAATTTAATCTCAAAAACTGAGTGTGTTTATGAATTGCCAGCCCTAGTCTCAGAGATTTTGATTCATGGGATCTAGGAAATTGATACTTTTCAGCTTAGGAATTGGCATTTTTATCACCCCCCTTCCTCAGGGTGTCCTGATGCCGGTGGACAGGATAGATGTGAGTTCTGGAACTCGAGAGGGAGGCATGACGGCCGTGTGGCTTGGAAGGGATTGGCTCCCTGAGTTCCAGAGGACCATAAGGTGTGGAGTGGAGGTGGGAAGAGGGGCCTGGGTCCACTGCACACAGTGCCCTGCAGGGGGGTGCTCGGGTGGGGAGGTGCAAGAATGCTCAGGACGTTGGTGCCTACTGCAGGGGCTCTGGGGGAGCAGGCAGGGCCCCATCACAGAGGCCTCTGGCCAGGGGTGCGGGTAGCTGGGAGAATATCTTTGTAGCTGATGGCCAGTGGAAGCACAACCCAGGGCTAGTGTTACCAAACCAAACTTGGGTCTGCTCACCTGCACGCAGTAAAGCCCATCTATTGACACCAGGCTGTGGTGAAGGAAAGTGCAGCGTTTATTGTAGGACCAATCAAGGAGTCCAGGCAGCTAATGCTCAAAAGGCCCAAACTCCCCATGGCTTTCAGGGAAAGGTGTTTAAAGACAGGGTGAGGGAGAGGGTTGCAGGGTGTGTGATCAGCTCATGGACATTCTTCTGATTGGTTGGTGGTTAGGTAATCAGGAGTCAACATCATCAATCTTCTGGTTCCAGCTGGTCTGGGTTCTACGTGCTTGTGGGCAGCATGCAGTTAACTTCTCCCACCTGGTGGGGGTTTCAGTATCTGCAAAACAGCTCAAAGGATTTGGCTCAGAAGATTATCTATAGCCCTTGAAGAGGAATTGAAGGTCCTTGACTTTAATGGCTAAACTATTATTTTGTCTTGCTTACTTTGTTTCTGCATTGTCTCACTTCTCTGATTAAATTTATTCTTTGGAGCTCGGGAGAAGCCAAGGAGGCTAAAGTTTTTCTACAAACAGGAGGCAGGTAGAGGACATGGGGGTTCTGTCCCAGGAAGGCCCCATAGAGTCCTGCTTGGTTACAGTTTCCTCAACTGAGGAGGAAAAATTACTCCTCAATCCTGAGGAGGAACAGGTGTGGAACAAGAAGGGGAATAAAGTTTTAAATAAATAAATAATAGAGAGGTTAATCATAAACTCGGCAGAGGAACTCAGTTTTAGGGAGACTCCGTTTCACTAGGAATCACAGTAATAGTTAAGATATACTGAGTGCTTTACAAGTGCTAAGAGCTTTATATGCATCTATTCATTTTGTTTTCCCCATATTATAGATGAGAAAACTGAGATATCAGGGGAGTCAGGATTTGAACCCAGATAGCCTGGTTCCAGGGCTCACATCCTGACCCTCTGTGCTGGTCTCCCCCTTCCACTGACCCCCCACCACCACCCCACCTCTGTATCATTGCTTTCCTGGGCAACAGATAAATTGCTGTAGTCAGAGGTAGAAATATGGAGCCTCAAGAAATGACTGAGGAAGAGAAAAAGATAACTGAGGTTGGACTCCTCAAAGCCTTGGTGAATGGGAAGCCACAAGCCGCTGCAGGGCCAGGCAGGTCTTGCAAATGAGTGAAAGGTTGACACATTAGGGAGTGGTGGGGATGGTGGCACGACCACTTTAAAGGGGGCAGCCATTACTGAGATGGTCCCATCGGGGCCATGCAGGAACACTGGTCCCTGGAGACTCAGAGTTTTAAAGATTTTGATTATTCACATTCCAGTCAAGTGAAATGTGTGTGGGTGTGATGCAGCCCTGGGGTGAGGACTGCAACGTCTGCTCTCCCCTGCCTCCTGGGTCTCCTGGAGCAGGACGGATGGCAGGCCAGTGACCTTCAGAAGGTCAGGCCTCGGTCTTCTAAGGATGAGGATATTTAACTCCTTAAAAGCCCACCCTCTCCTGCATACTGAACCTGAACTTTCTGAGGCAGCCAGGAGAGTCCCACACTGCCCTCCTGTCTGCATGCACCCTTCCTTCCTGACAGTAAGTAGCTCCATCCCAGAATCTAACCACCCTCTCCTCAGTACTCCTTTGCCCCCTGCCAGCTTTTCCAAAGGCCCGCATGTCTGCCAAATCTTAGGATTATCTGCCTCCCACTTTGTCCCCCCATGTCCCCCGCTGCCTCCTGCTCCATTTATTGGCTGATACTTTTTTTTGTTCCTTTCTTAAATTCCATTTGCGCCATCGCGTGGCCCAGTCTTTCATCTCGTTCCATATCTAGCTGCAGCCTGAGCTTGGGCGTCTGTGGGTTTTGCCGCCAGATATGAAAAGAGGAGAGTTTAGCAGCAGTTTATGTTATATACTAACTTAAAGAAAACCAGGTCTCTGCATCTCCACATACATTTCCTGCCCCCTGCCTCTCCAACCCTGAGTTTTCCAGTTTAATCCAAAAGCTCTGCAGATATTTTTCTTTCTGGCGTAAACAACAGACATTTATTTTCTCACGGTTCTGGAGGCCACAAGTCCAAAATCAAGGTGTTGGCAGGGTTGATTTTTTTCTGACTCCTTTCTCCTTCGTTTGTAGATGGCTGTCTTCTCCTGTGTGCGTGTCTGTGTCCTAATCTTGTCTTATAAGGACACCGGTCATATTGGATGAGGGCCCACCTTCATGACTTCATGTTAACTGAATTATCTCTTTGAAGACTATCTCCAAATACAATCACCTTCTGAGGTATTGGGGGTTAGATTTGCTTTAACCTCACACATGCTTCTTATGAAACCTCGCTCATCAGTAGGTGTGAGCCAGGGTCTCACGATGCAGGACGTGGGCGTGTGGGTGTTCCAGACCACCCTACAGGCTGTCACCATCCTCCACCTGACCCTGGGGCCTCTGCCTCCCCCTAAGATGCCTGGCACATTGCACTCCACCCCTGGGCAGATGTGAGGGAAAAAAGCCCATCTCCTTGCTCATAGCAGGACAATTCAGTGGTATGAGCTTTGCCCCAGAGCACCCCAGGGGGAGAGGTCAAGGATAGAGAGTCCCTGACAACACATCAGTGCTGGGCCCCCTTCTTCCCTGTTCTGTTTCCCTCTCACCTTCAAAAAGTCACGTGCACAGAATTCTTGTCTCCAGCTCTTAATCAGAGAAGCCTGTGGGCAGAAGAGGGTCAGTGCTGGACTGAGCAAGGAGCAGGGCAATGCCTAAAACAGGATGGCAAGAAAGCCCTCTACTCCCATCACTAAATTCAAGACACTAAAACCCCATTATCATGGTGAAAAAATAGTCTTAATTGTCCAACAATAGAGACTAGGCTTGATAAATTACAGCACACACTTACAATGCATATCATGCCATCGTTAGCAGTGTCATACAGAGTCTGGCAAAATGTTGACATTTGTTGAAGCTGGGGGATGGGTACATTTCATTTTACTATACTCTCTACTTTTATATATGTTTGAAATTTTCCATAATAAAAGGCTTATAAAAAGGTGGATAAAGAAAATGCTATTGTACTTGGAAATTATTCACTGTGTAGTTAAGTGAAAAAAAAAACTGGCTACAACTGCTAATCCAACTATTTAAAACAATAAATCTATACATACATTTTTAAATATTAAGAAATTGATAATTAAGAGAATTATATTTAAAAAAGAAATTGAAATGTACATACCCAATGACCCAGCAATTCCACTTCTGGGTAGAGAAACACACATGAGAAAGGAAATGGGTAAACAGCCTAAGTGTCTATTAATAGAAAAATCATTTTTAAAATGGTACTATATTTGCAAATGAAGCAACTGACAAAGGATTAATGTACAAAATATACAAGCAGCTCATGCAGTTCAACACCATAAAAGCAAACAACCCAATCAAAAAATGGGCAGAATACCTAAATAGACATTTCTCCAAAGAAGACATACAGATGGCCAAGAAGCACATGAAAAGCTGCTCAACATCACTAATTATTAGAGAAATGCAAATCAAAACTACAGTGAGGTATCACCTCACACCAGTTAGAATGGGCATCATCAGAAAATCTGCAAACAACAAATGCTGGAGAGGGTGCAGAGAAAAGGGAACCCTCCTACACTGTTAGTGAGAATGTGAATTGGTACAGCCACTATGGAAAACAGTATGGAGATTCCTTAAAAAACTAAAAATAGGACTACCATATGACACAGCAATCCCACTACTGGGCATACACCCAGAGAAAAACCATAATTCAAAAAGAGTCATGTACCAAAATGTTCATTGCAGCTCTATTTACAATAGTCAGGACATGGAAGCAACCTAAGTGTCCATCAACAGATGAATGGATAAAGAAGATGTGGCACATATATACAATGGAATATTACTCAGCCATAAAAAGAAATGAAATTGAGTTATTTGTAGTGAGGTGGATGGACCTAGAGTCTGTCATACAGAGTGAAGTAAGTCAGAAAGAGAAAAACAAATACCATATACTAACACATATATATGGAATCTAAGAAAAAAAAAAAGGTTATGAAGAGCCTAGGGGTAAGACAGGAATAAAGACACAGACCTACTAGAGAATGGACTTAAGGATATGGGGAGGGGGAAGGGTAAGCTGTGACAAAGTGAGAGAGTGGCATGGACATATATACACTACCAAACGTAAAATATATAGCTAGTGGGAAGCAGCAGCATAGCACAGGGAGATAACCTCGGTGGTTTGTGACCACCTAGAGGGGTGGGATGGGGAGGGTGAGGCGGGGGGAGACGCAAGAGGGAAGAGATATGGGAACATATGTATATGTATAACTGATTCACTTTGTTGTAAAGCAGAAACTAACACACCATTGTAAAGCAATTATACTCCAATAAAGATGTTAAAAAAAAAACACCTAAAAATAGAACTACCATATGACACAGCAATCCCACTACTGGGCATATACCCAGAGAAAAACCATAATTCAAAAAGACACATGCACCCCAATGTTCACAGCAGCACTATTTACAATAGCCAGCTCCTGGAAGCAACCTACATATCCATCAACAGAGGAATGGATAAAGAAGATGTTGTACATATATACAATGGAATATTACTCAACCATAAAAAGGAATGAAATTAGGTTATTTGTAGAGACGTGGATGGACCTAGAGACTGTCATACAGAGTGAAGTAAGTCAGAAAGCGAAAAACAAATATTGTATATTATCACATATATGTGGGATCTAGAAAAATGGTATAGATGACCTTAACTGCCAAGCAGAAATAGAGACACCGATGTAGAGAACAAATGTATGGACACCAAGGGGGAAAGGGGTGGGGTGGGAGGAATTGGGAGATTATGACTGACATATATACACTATTGATACTACATATAAAGTAGACAACTGATGGGAACATACCGTATAACACAGGGAACTCTACTTAATGCACTGTAGTGTCCTAAATGGAGGGAATATATGTATATATATGGCTGATTCATTTTGCTGTGCAGTAGAAGCTAACATAACATTGTAAAGGAACTATATTCCAATAAAAATTAATTAATAAAAAAAGGTACGATAATCATTCTTTGAAATATTTGGCAGCAGACAAAAAGAAAATTATCAGAACACTTAAGTGCAGGTACCCTTCTAAATACTTAGGCACATTAATGTAATCCTCACCCTATAAAGAAGGTATTATTGTCAAGCCATTTTATAGATAAAGAATAGAAAAATTAAGAAACTTGCCCAAAGTTCATTGGGCCAATGGTGATCCTGGGGTTTGAACCCAGGGAGCAGTCATCCTGGCTGCAGAGCCCATGCTCTAAGTCATTATGCTGTTTCACCACTTGATGATGAGATGGTCCTATAAATATCAACAAATTTATCAGACCTAACATTTAGTTGCAGCCCTTCACATGGCAGGCACTGTTTTTAATAGGTGACATGTATTATCTCATTTTGTCCTCATGACAACTTTTTTAGGGAGGGAGATACTAACTTCTAAAATCTCCCTTTTACAAAGGAGACAATCAAAGCACTGAGAGGTTAAGTAACCTGCCCACGGTCACACAGCTAAGAAGCAGTAGAGACAAGATTCAAACCTATGTAATCAGGTTCCAGAGCCCGCTCTCAACCCCTCTGCCCTAAGTCAATAAATCACAACAGTATGAGAAATACAGTTCAAACAAATTAAAAAACCCACAAGGGCTTCCCTGGTGGCGCAGTGGTTGAGAGTCTGCCTGCGGATGCAGGGGACGTGGGTTCGTGTCCCGGTCCAGGAGGATCCCACGTGCCGCGGAGCGGCTGGGCCCATGAGCCATGGCCGCAGAGCCTGCGCGTCCGGAGCCTGCGTATCCGGAGCCTGTGCTCCGCAACGGGAGAAGTCACAGCAGTGAGAGGCCCGTGTACCGCAAAAAACAAACAAACAAAACCCCACAAAACAATGTTTTCTAGAAGTCCATGTGTAAGCATATATTAGAATAAGTACTCAAATGTGAAGTAGAAAAATGCAACCACAAAACTGAATTAGTGATATAAAATATATACTAACTTAAAGAAAACCAGGTCTCTGTATCTCCACATACATAGAGAACTGTCTCGAATGATATTTATTACCCTGATGAGTCGTCATCTGGGAGGCAAGGGCTGCAGCCAGCTCCAGGAGTGGGGCTGGCTGTCTAAGGGGACTTGAGACCTGTCTGTAATGTTCTAATTCTTTTTACAAGAAGAGTATATTCCTGTATTATGCATAATTAAAAATTAATAATGCCCCAAAGAGTCTACATGGATATATACTAAAATGGTACCAAGAACCATCTCTGGGTGGTAAGATTTTCTTAGTTCTTTTCTATAATTTATAAATTTTCTACCAAGAGAAAATATATGACTTCAGAAATCAAGGCAGCGGAGGAAGGAAGGGAGCAAAAAGAAACAAATGTATCATTATTGCCCCAAGATCATGCCCCCAACTTCTCCTCCTGGTCATCTCCAGTTCCTTCTCCCAGATCCACCAGGATGTCCTGGTCCCCAGCCCCTTCCCCCAGAACAGCTTACTCCCCACTCACTGCTCTCTGAGCCCCACAGTGGTGCAGACTACATTGCCCCGTTTTGGATGGATATGTGGGCTTGGCCATGAACTTCTCCAGGGTGGGCCCTCCGTGCTGGCCTCTGACCTCCCCGCAGGCTTCACTCCAAGCCCTGGTCCATGGGCATCAATCAGTGTTGATGGAATTTACATTGTTCAGAGTCCTTCAAAATAGAAGAGGAGAGGATCCTTCATGTCCACCTTTCCCTCCCCACCTGGGAGCCCCTGTGAGTTCCAAGGGTCTTCTGACTACCCCTCCCACCCCCATGTGCCTCCAAGGGTGCATTGCCAAGTCCACTGAGCACCTACTATGTGCCAGACACTGTTCTGTGCACTGGGATTGGCCCACAGTGACATGCCCAGTAAATAGCAAAGACAAGGATTGACCCCAGCCTTCAGATGCCATATCTGATACTGACCCCAGATCCTCAGACCCCAGACCCATCAGTGATTAAATTCATGGTTTTGTTAGAGTCCCCACAGCACTCACAGTTAATTTCTCCAAAGTCTACAGCAATTTACTTCACAGCCACCCTTCACTGCTCTTGGTTCTTCCTTGACCGAATAAACACTTAAGGTAACAAGCAGAAGAAATGAGGGAAAATAGGTCAGATCTCATCTGAACCTATAAAGCCAAGATGGGGATTATTATATTACTTCATGGGCTAAGTAAAAAAATTATGTATTTTAAACTATAAGACATCTTTCATGATAAATATATAATGGCTTATGAATGGTTTCCTTCAAATAATGTCCCTGTTTCCAAAGAGATAGAACTTTAATTCACAAGTTTGCTTGTCTGACTTTCTAATGTACACACCCTGCCAATTAACATCTGCAGAAAGCAAGGATTTTTCCGTTAGTAAAGTCCCTGGCCCCATGGAATGTGCATTCTGTTAGGGGAAGTTAGAAAATGACAGGTGCTCAGGAAAAAAATTAAGCTGGGAAGGGGGATGGGGTAGGTTTCTGAGGGGGAGAGGATGAGACTTGAAGGAGATGAGGGAGGGAGCCACTGACAAAGCATCCCAGCCAGGCACAGAGGACCAGAAGTGCAAAGGCCCTGAGGCAGAACATTTTTGACAGTCCTGAGGTACAGGACTAGGCAAATGGAACTGGGGGGAGGGAGTCATGTAGGGCCTTGTAAGCCAACATAAGTACTTTGGTTTCTACTCCAAGAGAAGTGGTGAGCCATTGGAGGGTTTGGAACAGATGACATGTTCTACCAGGATTAGTCCGACGGCTGTGTTAGGAACAGACCAAGGTTCTAGCTGCACTCACTTGAATTCTCTTGAAGCCTCTTGAAACATTGTTGTTATTGCTATTAAGTATTATTCATATAAATAACAGTTGTGGAACTTGGCTTCTGTCCAAGACTGAGCTCTGAATAACCATTTTATCTGGGCCCAGAGGGACAGGGAGGTGGCACAAACCTGGAAACCGAGTTTTGGGATTATTCACCATCCTCAAGGTCAGCCAGCATTCAAAGTCACCATAGCAACAGCTCCGACGCTTCCTGACACTGAGGTCCACAGCCCTCCTTGCTGCTAACAGTCGCTGGAGGGCCCTGCCTTGGGCTTAGTGTATCGCTTTGTTTCTTCTGTCAGACAAATTTGGAAAATACTGCTTTAGTACAAGATGTTCCCATTTTATGGCATCCTACATATGTCTAATTATCTCCAACTGTACTATGAAATTCTCAAAAACATCTTCACAAAATGAATTCAACTGTGCCTGACTATAACTTATAAATGCATTCCAAATAGGACTTTTGGTAGTAGGGAAATTGGGGACAAAGTCAATGTCCTAAAAATTCAAACTAAGGCTTTAGAAAAAAGGGGGGATCACTGCTTATAGCAGTTCATGCTAACCCCGAATTGTTTTCCCAAGGGCCTGTCTGTCATCTGTGAACTTAGAACTACTTTCTAGGATCTGAGCAAAGCAAGTCTGATTGTCTTAACTTTTTGATGCGCTGGTTGGTTGACCAGTAAGACTAAATTGGGATTTCCCGCAGAGTGCAATGAACTAAATTACCACCAGATGGCAGCAGACATCCAGTAAAAGTCAATCCCTTTTTAAACTGTAGTCCTCAGACTTGCAGCTTATGAACCACAGAGCTGAGATCTATGGCATTGGGAGGGGGAGTACTTAGAATTCTGGGTAACCATAGCTAAATTATGTTGCTGATTTTTAAAAAACGTATCCAGCTTTCAACGTACCTACGATCCCCTGCCCCCCAACCCCTTCCCCCGGGGACTTACTAATGAACCAGTTCTCAAAAGGGGATTATTTTGTGCCCCAGGGGACGTTTGGCAATATCTGAAAATATTTTTGGTTGTCACACTAGGGGAGCGCTACTGGCATAGGGTAGGTGGAGGCCAGGGATGCTGCTAGACACCCTGCAATGCACAGGACGGCTCCCACAACGAAGAATTAACTGACCCGAAATGTCAGTACTGAGCTTGAGACACCCTGGATTACATAACAAAGTCCTGCTTCTGATGAAGTGAGACTGGGCTCCCTGGGTCTCTACTTTTCTGCAGCCTGGCCCCCTGTCCAGGGAGGAATCACTCAGGGATGCTGCAGCACTGAGTTGTGTGAGGACACCGGAAAATAGATCCCATCGCTGCCTGACTGTCTGATCTTCTTGGATCTTTGTCTTTCATTATTTTGGAAAATTCTCAGCTATCTTCTTTTCAAATATCTTTTCTATCCATTTTTTTTCTCTCTTCTCCTTCTGGGATTCCAGGTACACATATATTGGACATGAGATATTGTCACACATCTCTTGGATCCTCTGTACTGTTGTTCGTTTTTCTCCACTACTTTTTCTTCTTATTTAACTTGGGTAATTTATATGGCCCTCTCTTAAAGTTCACTCATTCTCTCCTCAACTGCCTCAAATCTACTGAGGAACCCATTGGAGCTATTCTTTTTTTTTTTTTTTTTTTGGACAGTCCTATTTTTATTTTTATTTATTTATTTAAAAAAATTTTATTAAAGTATAGTTGATTTACAATGTTGTGTTAATTTCTGCTGTACAGCAAAATGACTCAGTTATACATATATATATTCTTTTTCATATTCCTTTCCATTATGGTTTGTCACAGTATACTGAATATAGTTCCCTGTGCTATACAGTAGGACCTTGTTGTTTATCCATCCTATATATAATAGTTTGCATCTGTTAATCCCAAACTCCCAATCCATCCCTCCCCCACTGGCCCTCCCCCTTGGCAACCACAAATCTGTTTCCGTTGGAGGTATTCTTCATATCTTACTATTCTTTTTAATTTCTAATATTTCCATTTGTTTCTTTCTTAGAGCTTCTGTCTCTCTCCAGCTTCTGTCTCTCTCTCTCTGCTCTAGTAAGTTTTTCATAGAGTTATTTAGATTCCTACTTTTGTAGTTCTAACACCTGGGTTATCTCTGAATCTGGTACTACTGACTGCTTTGCCCTTTTAGTGTGTTTTTTCCTCTCTCCTTTTTTTGTGTGTGTTTATAATTTTAGATAAAATGCTTGACACCCTGTGTAGGGGGTAAGAAACTGAAGTAAATAGTGTTTATGACTGGGGATGGACATGCCTCTTCTACTAGACTGGGGCTTGTGTGTGTGTGTGTTTGTGTGCATGTGACTGTGTGTTGGGGGACTTGAGGAATTTAGTCAGGAGTTGAGCAGAGCTTGGCTTTTGGTGTTGCTATGGTTCTCTTAAGTGCACCACCTGCTTCAAATTCTTTTTGTACTACCTTGTGCTGAGGGGGAGGGCTTGCTGAAAGGTTTCACTCAGTGTTCCTGTTTTGCCCTCAGTTTTGGGCCTGCCCTGTGCACCTGCCCCTCAGGGTGTCTCTCTCCACACATTCTTCCTCCCCCAGTGGTGGATTTCTGCTGCTCAGTACTTACTGCTTGATAACTTGGTGGTGGAATCCAGGGGCGGGTTCTTGTGTCCTGGTCCAGCCGCAATCTTAGGCAGGCCCCCTGTCCCTTGGTCATGGACACAGAGTTTTCTCAGTGATTCTCCCCTCCCCTGCAGTAAAAGACCTTTAATGATTGGGGCCCAGGATAGTGTCCTGTCCCTTTACCAGTAGTAGAGGGTTTTTAAATTTTCCTTTCCCTCAGCTTCAGTAAGTCTTCCCCAGGGCCCAAAAGGGAATGGGTTTGCTGCCTTTTCCCAGTGGTTAAGGGATTTTGTTTCTTAGGGGGAGAAGTGTCTGGGCAGGGCTTCCAGGCTGCACCCTCTGTTCTTACTACCTGTTCCCAATATTTCTCACAGGTCCCTGATAGAGGTCCATGGAGAAGGGCCTATAATGAGGCCCTGTACTCTCCTGTGGGTCCGTGGCTCCTGACGATTTTATACTCTCATACTCACCTATATTTGGCCTCTAGCCCTTGATTCGAGTTTTTAGAGTCATTGTACTCACACATATGGTGGCTCCATCTTCCATCTGTCGCCAGACGGGAAGCCAGTGTTCACTTCCCATCTCTCCTCCTCCGTCTTCCCTGAGATTTCAGGGCCATTGTCTGCCCTGCAACCTCTTTGAATGAGTCAGAGAAAGTCAGGAATTTGAGGATAATCCATTGTTTTCTTTCTGTTAAGGTGGGAGTGGCATTCCTTAGAGCTTTCTATATCCCCGGAGGCAGAAGTCACCCCAGGGATTCTGAAAGAGTCAGTTTTCAGGTGACACTTCAGGGACTCACTTCAAGGTGGTCCCTGCTTGGACCTGATGTGGTCCAGGCTGCAGAAAGGGTTCAGAGGAATTGCTGGAAGAGACGGCCCCAGGGAGGGGCCTGGGAGGATACTGTGTAAGTTAAAGAATTGAAGACCTGTGGGAGGGTCAGTAAGGGCCACACAACAGTGCCACAGTGTCACCAAGGCAAGTCCCCCTCTTTCCCACTCCAGGGACATCCTCGGTCTGTGCCCCCTCCATGTCTACAGACGGCTCCACATGGAGGAGAGGGACACTGCACTCTGGTTCCCTCACATCCACTTACTGGAGTTGTTGACGGCCCAGAGACATGGAGCAGATGCAGTGTCCCCCTCAGCCCCTCCCAGGGCCCAGCCTACTGGACTCTTCCTGTCCAGAGGCCAAGCCACAGCTGCCCGAGTCACCTTCCTGCCAGGGGTGCCCCCTCTCATCCTCTCGCTAATGAGGATGACTTAATTCCAGCCCAAGACAAAGACACTGACTTGGTCTCCAAAAGAACATTTATTTCCAAAATTGAGGCCACAGAAACAGAAAGTCCCCCTCCCTGACCTCTGCTACTCCCATCAGATAATTCCCCAGCCTCCACAATAAGATGCCTCTTTGGCCCACAAACACCTTCTATAGAATACCCCTGTCTGGGGTCCCACAAGCCCCCAAGGCCAGCTGAGCCTCCTGTTCACAGCTCAGCATGTTTTAACTGGGGTGGCTTCTTTGCCGCCTCCCTGGACAGGAGCTCATTCCAGAAAGCCACCTCCTTGTCTTTCAGCTTCTCGGCTGCCTGGGTGGTGACGCCAATCTGAAGGTACCCTTCTTTCTGGTCATACAGTGGCCAAGGGGGAAGCCCCTCCCCGTTGGGATTCCTGGGAACAGAATCACATAAATTCCCCAAAGCTACTGTGTGGCCCCAACAACCCTCAGAGATTGTCAGGGACCCTCTGGCTTCATCTCTGCCAAAGGCTCATACGCCTCCAGAGACAGGAGGCTGACCATCTCCTGGGCAGCCTGTCCACTGAGGGAGCTCTCACGTCAGGGGTCACAGGGCGGGGAGTTTGCCCAGCACACGCTGAAGCTCCTCCCACCCAGCAGACACGCCCTGCCCCTTCCCGACCCTGCTCCGTCTGTGCCACCAGCTCACCCGTTCCGAGCAAAGTTGGCCCAAAATTTCATCACCATCTTGCTGAGATTGGTCTCCTCTTCTGAGGCACCATCTGTGGGGAGGAGACAAAGCCATTGCTACTCAAAGTGTGGTTCAGGGGCAGCAGCAGCCCTTGAGAACTTGTTAGAAATTCAGAAACGGAGCCCTTACTCCAGACCTACTGAGTCAAAACCGCATTTTAAGAAGATCTTGGGCAATTCAAGTGCACTTTAAGCTTGACAGTTACTGACCTAGGTCGGGCTCAGTGAAGGGCTGTAGTCAATCCATAAACTGGCTGGGTCACAGGGCCACACCCCAGGGTTTCTGCTACAGTAATCCCACCTCCCAGGATACTCTCCTTTGGGTCTTTTTTCAGTCTCCTACACCTACACACATTTTCATAGAATCTGAAAAATAACCAAGCTGCAAGGCCCCCAAAGAGTCACCCAACCAGAAAATGCCCAGAGGCACTGCCATGTACAGTCCTGGGTTGTGTCACACACAAGTTGTCGGTAACTGCTGAGGGTTAAGACATTGAAGACATCTGTGAAAAGTCTTTCTTTAAAATATTATACTCTTAAGTGTATTAAATATTAAAAGATATGAGTTTTAGATAGATAGATAGATAGATGGTTGGATAGACAGACACATATTAGTCCTGATTCAAGGTTAAGAGCAATTCTAACCTTACTCTCACGTACCTTCTGATATGTTCTTGTGAGTGCGAAGTGAATGGTGGCTTTCTAGCCCTGAGCAGGGCCCTGCAGGTGACCCACCTCCTGTCTTACTGATGCCCAGGTCTGGATTCTTAGAGTGACCATGGATGAGGGCGCAAGGATACACATTCTCCATCATGCACATTAGAGCAAGAGAAAGGTTGGGACTCTTTGTCCTTCAACTGTGTTATGGTGAATTCAGGAAACTAAGACCTGGAGAGAAGGAGGAACTTTCCCAAGGCCACCAAACCAAGACTTGAACCCAGATCCCCTAACTCCAAGTCTGTAGTCACCAAAGGGCCATCACCTTTCAAAAATGGAGCCCCGAAGACCGAGAAGAGCTCATCCCCATGGTCCCCTATCACCGTCTTGGGTTTCATGGCTGATGAGAAGCTTGGGCGATACTGAAACTCATACATGTAAGTGGGGGCTCCGGCATCTGGAAAACATGGATTCATGCACAGTTCACTTCAGCAGACGCACACCTGGATGGTATCAAGGGCTCCAGAGGTGGGTGGGAGGGGCGCTGTGAGCAATCAGGAAATTGGGGGCATGCCTGGTCCTGAGTGAACAACAATATTAACAGAAGTGGCCCGTTGTGAGAAGCAGCTGTATGCCAGATCCTGTGTGTTCCTGCAGGAAGCCCCTGGTTATCAGCATAATAGAGAAAAAGATTTTTGGAAAAATTTCGTGACTTGATTAAGGGTGCATAGTTGGGGGAGGTGGAATAGGATTTGAGCCAGGTATTCATTGAATGAATAAGTGAAGATAGAATGAATGAATGAATGAAAGTTGAAACCTTGGGTAGATCCATTCAAAATAACTATAGTGGCACTAGTTCAACTCACATAAGCCCCTTCTGATGCATTCATACACAAGGACGTCTATATGCACACACTTTACACTATTATATTTCATTGCTAACAGGTTAGTCTTCATTCCCTTGGAGAATACCTGCAGCCTGACAGGTGTCTTCTATTATGCCCATTTTTGAGCGTTTCTGGTGTTTTTCACATGTATTCCAAGAAGAGTGAAGTAAATCCAAGTTGCTAGTCTGAAAGTGCAGATATTTAAATACAAGCCTATGCAGAAAGGGGACAGTCTATTCTTTGTGTCTCAGGAAACCACAATTCAGCATTTCCTTTTCCTCTGTCATCTCACAGGTCTTGCTTCCTGCTTGGCCCAGGGAGTGATAAGGTAGTGGCAGAAGGAAGAAGGGGCCGAGGGAGGGTACAGCTCCTCCCTCCTCCTCTCCCCTGCCCCTACGCTCACCACCCCCTCTCTAAGCCCCAGGAAGATGTCAGTTTTCCTGCTGATGCTTCAGCAGCATTGCCCATCTTGCTCCTTCAGGGCTAACTCACGGGCCACCCGCCCGGGGAGCTCTGTGCTTTGCACTGATCATTATGCCCAGAGCGAGTGACTCTACCCGGGAAGGGTCAGGCCCCAAGTCAGACTGGCGGGGAAATATCACACTTTTTCCCTTCCTGGGGACAGAATCACATTTGGAAAATGCAGAAAAAAGGAATAAGAACAAAAAGATCACATCTAATCCCACTGCTCAGAGAAACCTCTGTTAATATTTTAGCACTTATCTCACTTATGTATATAAAATTAGGATACTATTGTATGTTATTCATATGACTATAATAATTGCTTCATATCATTAAATATTTGCCCACAAAGTAGCTTAACAATATATGCCATCCCCACAGGAGGATGTAGAATAATCTATTTAATTGCCTCTCTCACCCCCAATCATTGCACTTTGGTTTAGCAAGAGGTGTTTTTTGGAAGAAACAATCCTTCTGTGGTCCCATAATCCACTTATTAAACAGTTGCTTCAAGGTCAAGCAGAACTTGCTGTAAGGAGGGGTTTTATCCTTGGCTCTGCCACTCAGAATTTTTAGAATGGAACTCACAACCCAGCCAGAGAGGAAAGACCTTTTGTGAATGAGAGAACTTAATTATGGCAGCATGCTGCCCAAAATATATTCTCCTTCTTTGTTTCCTTTTTTTTTTTTAACTTTCTGCCTTAAACCTCTGAGATTTATTAAATTCCTACAACCACAACACAAGTCTTCAAAAGAAAGTAGGCACAGAGGGGCTTCCCTGGTGGCGCAGTGGTTGAGAGTCCGCCTGCCAGTGCAGGGGACACGGGTTCGTGCCCCGGTCCGGGAAGATCCCACATGCCGCGGAGCGGCTGGGCCCGTGAGCCATGGCCGCTGAGCCTGCGCGTCCGGAGCCCGTGCTCCGCAACGGGAGAGGCCACAACAGTGAGAGGCCCGCATACCGCAAAAAAAAAAAAAAAAAAAAAGTAGGCACAGAATTGAATAATAACATTTAAGAACAATAAGAAAAGCAGAGGGAAGGAAAGCTAGCAATCAAAAATACGCAAATTAAAAGTGTAATTTTCTTTTTGGTTAGGAGGGGCTTATGAAATTAACAGCATTATTTTTATCTTTTAATTTTTTTAATTAATTAACTAATTTATTTTTGGCTGCATTGTGTCTTTGTTGCTGTGTGTGGGCTTTCTTTAGTTGTGGCGAGTGGGGGCTACTCTTTGTTGTGGTGCACAGGCTTCTCATTGCATTGGCTTCTCCTGTTGTGGAGTGTGGGCTCTAGGTGCAAGGACCTCAGTAGTTGTGGTGCATGGGCTCAGGAGTTGTGGCTCACAGGTTCTAGAGCACAGGCTCAGTAGTTGTGGGGCACGGGCTTAGTTACTCCGCAGCAGGTGGGATCCTCCAGGACCAGGGCTCGAACCTGTGTCCCCTGCATTACCAGGCAGATTCTTAACCACTGTGCCACTGGGGAAGTCCCTATTTTTATTTTTTAATCTGAGTGTCTCAACTGAGAGAATTAAGAAATCCACACTCTTAGAAAAGGGAAACCCCCTGCACTGTGGTGGGAATGTAAACTGATACAGCCACTATGGAGAACAGTATGAAGGTTCCTTAAAAAACTAAAAACAGAACTACCATATGACCCAGGAATCCCACTACTGGGCATATACCCAGAGAACACCATAATTCAAAAAGACACACGTGGGCTTCCCTGGTGGCGCAGTGGTTGAGAGTCTGCCTGCCAATGCAGGGGACATGGGTTCATGCCCCGGTCCGGGAAGATCCCACATGCCGCGGAGCGGCTGGGCCCATGAGCCATGGCCGCTGAGCCTGCGCGTCCAGAGCCTGTGCTCTGCAACGGGAGAGGCCACAACAGTGAGAGGCCAGCGCGCGTACCACCAAAAAAAAAAAAAAAAGACACACGCACCCCAATGTTCACTGCAGCACTATTTACAATAGCCAGGTCATGGAAGCAACCTAAATGCCCATCGACAGACGAATGGATAAAGAAGATGTGGTACATATATACAATGGAATATCACTCAGCCATAAAAAGGAAAGAACTTGGGTCATTTGTAGAGATGTGGGTCATTTGTAGAGACGTGGATGCCTCTAGAGACTGTCATACAGAGTGAAGTAAGTCAGAAAGAGAAAAACAAATATCGTATATTAATGCATGTATGTGGAGCCTAGAAAAATAGTACAGATGAACCAGTTTGCAGAGCAGAAATTGAGACACAGAAGTAGAGAACAAACGTATGGACACCAAGGGGGGAAGTGGCGGGGGGTGGGGGGGTGGTGTGATGAATTGGGCGATTGGGATTGACATGTATACACTGATGTGTATAAAATGGATAACTAATAAGAAAAAAAAAGAAATAAAAAATAAACATAGAAATAATATTCATGGGCTTCCCTGGTGGCGCAGTGGTTGAGAGTCCGCCTGCCAATGCAGGGGACGCAGGTTCGTGCCCCGGTACGGGAAGATCCTACATGCTGCGGAGCGGCTAGGCCCGTGAGCCATGGCCACTGAGCCTGCGCGTCTGGAGCCTGTGGTCTGCAACGGGAGAGACCACAACAGTGAGAGGCCCGCGTACTGCAAAAAAAAAAAAAAATGTTCATGGTGAGTATCCAAGGATAAGGGACTGTGAAAGACTTTCTGTTTCTTTGAGATTATCTGTACTTTTCCTTTTCTCCACTTTACGAAATATAAAATCATTTTCCTCTGAGTGTTCCACTATGAAACCAAGATATGCTTTTAAAATGCAGTAATAGCACTGACCCTCTGCTCAACTGTGAGGCAGCTGGAGGGTTTCTAACAGCTCCCAGCACCTCTAATCTGGTTTTCCACCTTTGCTTCCCTCGGTGTCTCCCAACTCCCATTCCCACATCAGGCTCCCAGGTCGTGTCTGTGTTCCATTTCCCGGGTCCCATCCCCCCTTCCATCCTCCTTCCTCTCTCTACCCCTCCTCCCCCAGCCCAGCTCCATCCTCAGTCCCAGAGGCTGCTGCCCTCCTTCCTGAGCATGAACAAGCCATCAGACCTCCTCAGAGGAGGGCTCTGACCTGTTCTTAGTGCTCGTGTCCCCTTGAATTGTAGATCTGGCTTCAAGCCAAATAATGACATTGCACCCAACTTCATGGTTGCCTCTTTTTATTCAGAATTTACACCCACCCCTACTTCCCAAGAGGAGTGAGGTGGGTACTAATGGTAAAATGATTAGGAAGGAGAGTAAGAGCTCAACCAACACAGGACAGGAGGAATGTCTCCGTTGCAGCCGTGGCTGGAGATATGGCCCCAGGATGCTAAGCTGAGCTCTGAGCTTCCTGTGGGCCAAGGAGAGTTTGGCCATAACTTTCCACCATCTGATGCTGCACAGAGTAGGGTCAGTCTTGAATCCAGGTCCCATGACTAGACTGGCTGGTCTGCAAGGGGTCCCATCGGTAGCCACATCAGGGCCAGGAACACTTACAAGAATAGAGACACTTTCCCCTCCTGCTGACCCTCCACAGATGGTCACAGAGCCTGGATCCCCTCCAAAGTTGGCAATGTTCTCCTGGACCCAGTGCAGTGCGGCCAACTGGTCCAAGTGACCCCAGTTCCCCCGGCTGTGTTCATCCCCTGTGCTGTAAGAGGACAGGGTGGGGTTGAAAGCAGAGATGTCACAGCAGGGCCCTCAGGACCACAGATGGGGCTGGGGGGTCTGGGTGAGCCTTCTGGAAGAGACTGGGCTTCCACAGCCCTGACACTGGGGTCTTCACCTGCCTCCCATCCTGCAGCATTGTTCCGCTGTAGTGCTCTATACATCCATCCCACATCTATTCATTGAGCATCTACTATTCTACAGTTCCAAAGGGAATTCCAGGAAGAAGACACAGCACGTGCAAAGGCCCCAGGGTCCAGTGAACAAAAGTGTGAGTCTAGGACATACAGCTACAGAGGGCCCTGAGGGCCTTAGTAAAGATGTCATCTTGAGTAAGTTAGGAAGCCACTGCAGGGATGACATGATTCCATTTCTGTCTTAAATGATCACTTTGGCTACTGTGTGGATCAGACATGGTGTAAAATAGCAGGGTTATAAAAGTAGGTGTTATTACAACAATCCAGGGGAGACACAGAGTGCTTTGAACAGGGTGACTACAAGGGAGGAGGTGAGAAGTGGCTGGATTCTGAATATATTGTAAAAGCGGAGCCAAGGGGACTTGCTGGTGACTGGATGTGGGGTGTAAGGAAAAGAAAAGAATCCAAGTGCCCACAGGGTTTTATCCTGAGTAACTGGAAGGGCGGAGCTGCCTGCAGCTGAGCAGGAGGCCCTGTGGAGAAAGGAGGAGGGTTTGGGGGAGTCAAGGGTTAAGTTTGTCCGTGGAAGGAAGAGGTGCCCTCAGGTGTCCCATGGGGATGGCAGGAGGTAGTTAATGATGTACATGCTGGTTTTAAAGGAGAGAACCAGTGGGACAGAGAAGAAGATGCACACAGAGGCTGAGACGGGGAGGGGGAGGGTCCGGGAGGGGCCGAGAAGGAGCAGCCATGAGGGAGGAGGTGGCCAGGAGCCAAGAGAAGGACATTTTTCAAAAAGATTTGAGGGATGACGTGTGGTTACTGCCAAGGCTGGGCCACTGGTGACCTGGACCAGAGCAGTGTGGTGCCTGGTTGGGGTGAAACCCTGACATGGTAGAGGAGAGCCTGGAGGAGAGGAAGGGGGAGTGTACGCAGTTATACTGTAACTGGGAGCAGCCGTGGGCCGTGGGGGAAGGAGATGAGGAGTCTCAGTGAAGGTGACACATCCCGGGACATGAGTCGCCTGGGACAAGCCTCCTCCAGCCCATAGGTCTTTCCAGTGAGATGACCACCCCTCCCCCAGCCCACCCACCAGCCATCTGAGGGTAAGAGGTCCTGGGGCTGGTGCATTCAGAAAAGGCTCAGTAACTGTGCCTGCAGGAAGTCCGGTTCCTGTCCCCACGGAGACTCCATGGAGGAGACTCAAGCCTTCGCTCACGCATGTGCCAAACTCCACGAAGGAAATGGGGTGAGTGGGCCCTACACTCCTCCCCGTAGACGTGTCCACTGGAGTCAGGTGCTCGTTACAGCCTCCAAGTTCCAGCCGCCCGTTCCTCCACCTACAAGACTTTACGGAGCTCCCACGTGAGTCCGCTCCTTCTTTACTTCCCCGTGAGGTAAGACGTATAAGCCTCTAACTGCTGCGCCGCATGTTAACTGTCATCTTACAGGTATGCAACATGCTGGGCAGCACAGGTGAAAAAGAGATGAGCATTTCAGACGAGGTAACATTTGGGTTGGGCTTCGCAGGAATAATAGGAGTTTGTCAGGCAGATTAGGCATTTTACATGCAAGTAAGTGGACCAGGGTGGCTGGGGAAGGAGAAGGTAGGTAGAGCCCAATTACGAGGGGACTTGCATGTCTTAGTAGGGAACCTAGCAAAGATCCCTTTGAGGGCTTGCAGGACCAGAGTGGGGTCCTAGCACTCCCACACTCAGGGTCAATGGGCCATGAGGAGAGTCCAGTGTCTTACCTGAAGAATCCCCAGATGCCCAGGCGGTACTGAATGGTCACCACCACCACGTTTTCATGGGCAGAGAGGGCCAGCCCATCATAGGTTGATGCCCCGCCCAACATCAGACCTCCTCCGTGGATCCACACCATCACCTGGATGGGGAGGAAGCAACCGTACAGGGCATAGGAAGCAGAGCTGGGAAAGACCTCAAGAGGCTGTCTGGTTTGGTCATCTACCCGTTCTCCCAGCTGTGGCCCAGGCCACCACCCCACTCAGTGCACCCTGGCTGCCCCTGCCAGTCTCCCCTGCCTCAGTGCCACCTCCTGCCCGTGCTCTTCATGCTGAGAACATCATCACGGGAACAGCCAAGGCTAAGAGCGTCATCTTCTCCCCAACACTCCCACCGTCCTCACTCCTGGACCCCTCACGCAGCTCAGCACACTCCGCATGCAACAGCCCTTGGTTAGAAGCTTATTTCAGCCTCACCTTAGTTACCTTTTGTGGGGTGAAATAAACTTCTCACGTGAATGGTGACCGTGTCAAGAAGCACACGCCCCGGGTGGTACCTCTTCTTAATAGGCCTTTCCGCTGCCTCCTCTGTTCCCCAAATCTCACCCATCCTCCAAAGCCCAGCCTAAAAGCCACCTCCTCTAAGAAGTCTTCAATCATCTGATGAATATGATCTGCAAACCTACTAGGTGCCAGGGACTGTGGTAAGAATTAAGGATGAGAGTGGACATGACAATTCATCATGACAATTCATAATGCATGGTCCTGAATTTAAAGAGTTCACATAGCAAGAAAGTGAAAATGGCTAAAATAATAGTATAATGATTTTGTCAATAAAAAAATCAAAGAACTCATACATGAACTATGTGTCAAGTACTGCTCTAAGCATTTAAAAATAAACCATCCACGAGATAGGGACTACTATTGTCCCATTTCACAGACAGGAAAGTTGAGGCACTTAACCACCCTGAGGTCACGCAGCTAATAGGCGGTGGAGGCAGGACTTGAACCCAGGCAGTCTGGCTCCAGAGTCCACATGTTGAGCTGCCCAGCACACGGCAGCCAATGGCCACAGTGCAGTAGGCTGGCTGTTGGGGCAGGAGGAATTTCTTCCCTTCAACTCTAACTAATGCATCAGCAAGACTTGCCTTGTGTGCTGTGTCACATACTGACATAAATCTTGATATTCATCATTGAACACTTGTGTGTGATTATCCCTGATTTGAGGAAACAGAGCCAGGTCTCTCAGCTAGTAAAAGGCGGAACCAGGACTTACACCCAGACCCTGCGGTTCCAGAGCCTGTGTCCACAGTAGAGGTGCTCCAGCTTCAGGTTCCTGGAGCCCCTGCTCCTCCTACATCTCTGATCCCTGCCTACCTCCGGGCAGAGGGACTGAGTGTGCAGTCACCTCTGAGTCCAGGCTGAGCCAATGGCTGGCCAGCAGTGATTTGCTGAAGAAACTAGTCCAGCTCTGTGCAACCAGATGCTAAGATCCTCGAAGGCAGGGGCTGTGTGGTCATGGTTTTATGTTCTTCCTTTCTCTTAACCCCCAATTCTAGCTATGCATATGGGGGCGCTGAGTATGTACTAGGGGAATGAATGAATGCATGAATGAATGAATTAACAATTGTCCCCACCTCTTTGAGCCCAGTATGTGCAGGGCCACCTTCTAGTCACAAGTTCACAGATGCCCTCCTCCACATCTGAGCACCATGCCAGGGGTGTTCCTGGGAGATGGCTGGGTGCTCACACCCCTCCTGTCTCTACCCCACTGACCCCTCCTTTCCCAGCAGACCAGCCCCACCCTCCAGCCTGAGTCTGGAAGGCTGCCCCATCTCTGGGCTTCCATTTATTCTGAAAATGCTGACTCACTGGGTCATCAGCTTGTGTCAAAGTAAATTAGGAAGTGAAATTATCTACAATAACATCTTGATAGTTGGCAAAGGCAAAGGAAAGTGCTTCTCTGTTGCTCCAGGCTCAGCACCCTCCACCTGTGACACCGAGACACTGAAAGTTTGTCAGAGAAGGTCTTTGTGTGCTGAGGAAAGGCCACATACAGGCTCCACTTGCTAGTGTGTGTGTGTCAAAGAGCGTGACTTGAAGATCAGGAGACTGGTGCTCTAGTCCTGCCAACCCTACTCTGTGACCTCGCCTTCCCCTCACTGGGCTTCAGTTTCTCTATCTGTAACAGAAGGGTTGGGTTGTTGGCTTATCTCCAAGATTCCTCCCAGCTCTGACTTTATGGGAAATTATGTCTTAGCCACCCGGGGTATCAGATTCCTAATCTAACAATTAAGAGTAATCCTCTTGTCCATCTATTAGCATGAGAGACCTTAGACAAATTAAAATGTTCATTACAGAGGTACAGCAAACTCCCCCAGAGGCCCTATGTCTGTCACTATGGGAAACTGAGGTGTGGAAAACCTGTGTTCCCCGATGTCAAGTTTGGCTGTGGTGGTAAAGAAAGCCCTGGGGCCCCTGGGGAACAGCCTGGGGACCCTGGAACAGCGTTGGTCCAAGACGCCCCAACCCAACACTGTCTTCATCCCCTTCCAGTCTACAGCAGCCTTGACCATTTGTTCCCACTGCTTACCGGCAGCCTGCTTCTCTTCCTCAAGTCGGCAGGAGTGTAAATATTTAGGTAAAGACAGTCTTCGGAAAACGTGAGGTTAATGTTCTCCTTTCTGTTGGTAAAGAGCTCTGAGATCCTCAGCCCCGCCACTGGGTCTTGGGAGCACCTGGGAGGGGCAAGGAGAGAAAAGAATTCTTGAAGTTCAATCAGAGCTGACCAAGGAGATGTCTCCTGCGGTCAGGCCAGGTCTTGGCCCGGGAGAATTAAGCCTGTAAATAGAGTTGTTCTTACCAGATTCCAGACACTGGAATGCATAGGAGGCTACCTGGGGGATCACGATGGAGGGACCTGGGGCTCACCAAGGTCTCCCGGGAGAGTGAATAGTGAGAAGGCCTGGCACCTTCCCCTTCCAGGAGCCTTCAGGATGCCTTGTGTCAAGAAGAGGATGCTGCTTATATGCCTGGGAATGGATCGTTTCCTGCATGTCCTGGTCATGGCTGACTCTCTGCTGGGCTCTGCATAGTGAGTGCGGGGTGACCACGTTTCTCTACCAGGTAAACCAGGTGTTCCAGTCCATGGGATACTTCCAAAAACCATGAGAAGTCACTCTATTGGTAGACATTTAAGGCATGCAACAGGTCAAGGACAAAATATTTGTGGTGCAACATTAGGATAACTTTATTCTAGTCCTGCCTCAGCCACTTATGTGCTGGGTGATCTTGGGTGAATTCCTTCTCAGCTCTGGGCCCCAGTCTGCCATGTCTAAGTGAGGGGAGTGATTTCTCTAAGGGTCTTGCAGCACTGACATGCTAAGATTCTATCATCAACCCATCTGGTCAAGTGCTATTTGTTGCCCATATAATGGATCTTAAAGATCCAACAGAGATAATTGGTAATATTTAATCTTCAGATCAGCTCCATGATATAGGTTCTACTAATATCCCCATTTTACATTTGAGAAAACTGAGGCACAGAGAGGTTACAGAACCTGCCCAAGGTCACACAGCCAGGAAGAGCCATTCTATGTAGTGCTTATGTTTCTGAGGACATTATAAGCAACACTTCCACATTCCCAGAAAGCAGGCATGAGTGCCCCCAGTATGTCAATGAGGTAACTGAGGCACTGAGGTGTTTGGATGAAACAGCTGTCAAGTGGCAGAGTCAGAGCTGCAAAGACAGCCTCTTGATTTCCATCGTGGGGGAACTTTCCCCAGATCACCAAGGCAAAGGGCATATTATTCATATAAGAAGAAATTCAAAAATTAAAAAAGGGAAAGAGAGTTCAACATCACTAGTATTCAGATAATTGCAGAATAAATTTTAAAATTATATAAATAATTATGATGATAATTACTATTATTTTGCCTATCCAATAGTCAAAACAATTTTTTTAATAATCCCAAGCATTGGCAAGTGTCTGGTGAATGAAAGTTTTCATATATTAATGGAAGGAGTGTAGTTAGAACATTTCTGGAAGGAAATTGAACAAAAGGTGATACTCTTTTCCTCAGAAATGTCATTTCTTGGAACTTATCCTAAAATACTGTGAATGTGCATAAAGGTTTGGCTACATGATGTTCATCACGGTGCTAATTATATTATCAGAAACATCAAGAACAACTTAATGATCCCAAATAAGAGATTGGGTAAATAAATTATTATTCAGTACCCAGTGTAATTTAATGTCAGGCTGTGATATTTAATGACATATAACGATGTTCATGATACATTTATAAATGAGCAAAGCAGGCATTCAAAGTATCTGTATCCTGTGATATAATAAGAAATACATTTTTGGTCTTCTTCCCATTTCTGGCAGAGCTCTTAAAACCCTTGGAATTTCCTAAGTGAGAGAGTGATAAATGTGTCTTTTGTTGTGTTCATGAGGTGATTCGGGGACCTTACCTAAGGATGGGAGCTGATTATCAAAAGAACCACATGTGATTCCAGGTTTGGAATATTCAGATCCACCCCCCTGACTTCTGGGGAAGGGAAAGGGGCTGGAGGTTGAATCAATCACCAATGGTCAATGATTTCATCAATCCTGCCCATGTACCGAAGCCCAGAAGGCTAGAGTTAAGAGAGCCTCTAGGTTGGTGAACCAGAACTCTTCCAAGTGCCAACGTGCTGGGACCAGAACTCCGCAGGACAGGAGCTCCTTTGTGCCTCACATTATGTATCTCTTCATCTGTCTGGTGATTCATACCCTTTAATATTCTTCATAATAAACCAGTAACCTAGTGAGTAAACTAGCATCCTGAGTTTTATGAGTTGTTTTAGCAAATTAATGGAACCCGAGGAGGGGGTCATGGGAACCTGTGACTTATAGCCATTTGATCAGAAGCAGAGGTAACAACTTGGACTTGAGATATCATCTGAAACAGAGGGCAGTGTTGTGGGACTGAGCCTTTAACCCATATAATATGACGCTGTCTCCAGATGGTTAGTGTCAGAATTGAGTTGAATTGTAGGACACCCAGATGGTGTCAGAGAATTGTGTGCTGGTGTGGAAAAAAGAAAATAAGCATTGGAATTGTGTGCAGAATCTTACGTGGTTACATTTTAAGGGATAAAATATGCAATAGGTAAGAGACTACAAAAACAGAATCTAAAATATGAACAGCAGTTCTCTCTAGGTAGTAGAAGTATATATAATTTTCATTTCTTACCTTTACTTCCTCACTTTTTTGTAATAAGTATGTATTACACTTGCAATCAGGAAGTAAAAACAGTGAATATTATAAAGAAAAGAAAGAAGGGAGAGAGGGAGGGAGGGAGGGAGGATGGCAAGAGTAGAGGAGAGAAAAGAAAGAAAAGGAGAGGAGAGGAGAGAAGAGGAAAGGAAAGGACAAGAAAAGAAAAGAAAAGAAAAGAAAAGAAAAAAGCAGGAAGAGGCGGGACGCTGGAAATTCCCAGAAATGCCTTGCTGAGATGAAAAAGGTCTGAATCCATGCAGGTAGATGTCCCAGGTGTCCTGGGGGATGACTTCAACATCTTTGCCCAATGTGGCCAGAGTGACCAGGGTACACCAACCAGTGCTCCACTCCTTACTAGGTAACAGTCACACCTGGGAGTTAGGAACGTGACTGGTCAACACCCCAAAAACTCCCCACCTACACATCTGGCCCACCTCACTCCTCAACTACAGCAAAGTTCAAGACAGGAGAATAAATAGAATCATTACTTCTGATCCCCCTCACCTGCTCAACTCTTTATTTTATTCCAAAGCACTTATCCTACTCTAACATATTACATTACCTATTGCTTTGCATATTTTTCAGTGTGTCTCTCCCTGCTAGAATGCAAGCTGCATGAGGGTGGGATCTTTGTTCTGTTCACTAATGGATCCCAGGAAACTAGAACACGCCTGGCACACAGGAGGTGCTCCGTAAATATTTGTTGAATAAATGGCTCTAGAATGCTGTGAGAGTTCTGAAATGTTTGTAAGGATCTATAATATCTTGAGGATTCCAGAACAAAGTATGAGCCACTCAGAGGATTGCCTTGGCTCCTTCCTGCATCCTTTTGAGGCTAACATCCCCACTGGAAGATGCCAGAGTCACACCTTGACTTACATGGGAGGGTAAGAGGTGGTATTCTTCACGAAGATCCATGGTTCTGCAGGCTGCGACGGAGCAAACCTCAAGGATCCAACAGGGGGCTTGGCAAAAGGGACTCCCAGGAAAACGGCCACAGGCTGTGCAAAACCTTCTAAGCTGACATATTTCCCCAGGACTCTGCCCTGCGTGGTGTCCACAACAGGCGGTGAGGGTGGTTGCCCTGCTGGACATTGAGAGGAAATGAGGACATGTCAGTGGTGAAGGTGTGAACTGGACTCTGGGTGAATTTTGTTACTTTTGCCACGTGATCTTGAATGTCCCCTCAACTCTCTAAGCCTCAGTTTCTTCTTATGTAAGAGAGAGTGAAGCTAACTGAAGCTAAGTGAAGCTAACTGAAGCTAACTGAAGCTAACTCACAGCGCTCTCTGAAGGAGCGAATTGGAATTGGAGGTATAACAGCATCCAATAAGACATAAATGCAAAAAGAAGAGCCACTGGGAATGAAGAAGGCATTCAGTTTCCACACTTAGCAGCATCTAGAAACAATCACTGGACGCTGGTGTCGAGCTGCACGCTGGATGAGAGGATGAACAAGAGCAGGCTGCTCTTCTCAGAAATCTGGCCTTATGTGGAGGATGCGCCACAAACATACCTGACCCTACTGCTGGGAAGAAAGTGGTCCGTGTCCTGAGAGAGGTACCAAGTAAGGTGCCATAGGAGACAGAAGAGGGAGCGAGGCCTTCTGACTGGTGGCTTCATGGAGGCAGTGACCTTGGAGCTGGGACTTGCAGTAGTGGAAGGAGTGACAAGGGGAGGTGGAAGAGGGTGCTTAAAGGTATAAACAGAGATGAGATTGTGCAGAGGTGAGGCTCTGCGATAGCAAAGTGCAAGACCTGCTTGAGGAAGAGTGATTGGCCCATTTGGGTCAGGAAGAGTAATGGGGGAGGAACATAATCCTGGATGAGACAGGTTCATGTCTGGGAGGGTCTCAAACGCCAGGCCAGTGATTCGGGCTTTATTTAGTGGGTAAATGAGCAGCAGTGAACCGTCCTGGAGTAAAAGAGAGTGACACAATCAGCTTGAAGAGGCCCCTTCTGCTGGCTCTGAGCACGGTCATCCAGAGGGAGCAAGACTGGGGCTCAGATTCCATCTGTCCCCTTCTCGTGGAGCAGACAGTTCTTTCTCACTGAGCTGAAATGCATCTCCCTGCAGCTGCCACGTCAGTCCTGGTCCTACCTGCTCTGGGACATCCTGAACCTTCATGTGACAGGCAGCCTTAGTGACCCATGTTCATACCCATCCCTCAAGTCTTCTCTTGTCTGTCCTCAACAGCTTCAGTTTGTTTAAACATCCTAACAGGAAATGATTTCCAGCCTCTCATCCTCCCAATTGTTCCCCTTTAGATACACACAGAAGGTCAAACTCTCTCTCAAAGTATGTGGCCAGAACAGAAAAGAATAACCCAGATTTGGTCTTACAGACAAATCCGATGATAACCTTCAAGAGAGATGAAGTGGACAGATGTCCAAATGGCAAGGGTGAAAAAGTGGGCGATTGGCTGAGAGGTATAGGCAATCCTGGTAACGGCAGCAGTTACCACTTGTGTTATATGTAATGTTTGTATATTGAGCACTTACTATGTGCTACATGGGCATTCCAGTTCCTTTAAACTAATCTTCACAAAAGCCTTGCTAGGTAGACATTAATATGCCCATTTTACAGATGAGGTAACTGAGGAAATGGAGGCAGCCAGTATGGACTTTCTAAAGGTAGAACTGGCGTGGCCCTGCCAGGGGGTAAACAGCAGTAAGGGAATAATCTGCCCCTAATTTGGTTCTTACTCTGCTCTTACCCTCAGTTCCAGGCCTCTCACAGTGTCATAGGCCCAGGAAGAAGATAAAACCCAGTGGAGCCTGGGCTGTCAGTGCACTGACAGCCAGAGCACTGGCTCTGGATTCAGGAGATAGAGAATTCAGAGCATGATTTTCCGGTTGACCTTGGGCATGTACATTTCCCTCTCTGAGTCTCAGTTTCTCCATCTATAAAATGGCACAGATGCATTCTGAGGTCTCTTGCTGCACCCTTGTATTAACCAGGTCTTTTATGTTCTGTATTCTGATGCCTTGACATCTGGGGCCTTGCTGATTCTGGAGGGATTGCCCCTCCCAGAGTTCGCCCATCCCTAATGATAGGAATGAACTTCCCTTCAAGTGTGCCGGAGCCTGTACCCCAGCTACCTTCTTTACCAGGCCCTCCACATCTGGCCACTATCATCCTGCCCTAATCACTCCAGGCCAAGTACCTGACAACTGTGGGAACTCCCTAAGCCCCAGAGCCCATTGCAATCGGCTGCCAATCCCAAACCTGCTTATCCTGCCTCACCTCTACCTTCCCCCCAGCAACCAAGATGAAGGTTCTTGCACCCAATTCCCCCCTCCTTCCTCTGCCTCCTGATGCACCAGGTGCCTCACCTTGTGGCCCACCATGGTGGTGTCACGCCCCCTCCTCTGGGGAGCTGTGGGTAACAAACTATCTTTTCAGTGGCAGTTGGCTCCTGATCTGTGGCCTTACCACACCTCAGATTGTCTATTAATACACTATATCTTAAAGCAACCCTTTTATTTATGAATTCCTTTGTTTTTCTTTCTCCATTCCAGGCACTCTTTAGAAACAACAACCCATTTCAACCTTACAACAGCCCAGTGAGGTAGATACAGTTGTCACCCCCATTTTAGAAATGCAAAACTGAGGCACAGAAAAGGGACATCCCTTGTCGAAGAACACACAGCTACTAAGTGCTGAGCTGGACGCGAACCCACACACTCTGACTCCAGAGTGGATATCAATATTCTGCTAACCCACTTTTGGCCATATCTGGACTAATAATCAAGGGGTTGCCTTGATATATGGAGCTTGCCAAAGTCCTCAGCTGCCAGGGGCGAGGTTAGCTGGTTGCCCTCCTGCACGTGGCACAGCCCAGTTATCTTCCTCTCTGTCTCCTGTCACTGGGGCTGGCTGGGCAGAGTCCTGATAGCACGTGCTACTGCAGAACCCGGCCTGTCACTCCTTTGCCCTGTACACATCTCCTCTACCTTGTCCCCCAGGAAGATTTCCAAAGATGCCCCCGCTATTTGCATTTCAGAAGGACTCACCCCAAGCCATGGAAGTGGCGAGGGAGGTCAGGACCAGAAGGAGAAGCCACATCGTGGAAGGACAGCAACTTCTGGGCCTGCAGGTCTCTGTGCCAACAGAGGGCCTTATGAGTCCACCCCCCAGTTCCCACCCTCCTCCAGCTCCCACCCCCAGCTCTGCCCCCGCCACCCAATAGCCTGATGAAGAGACAACAGAAAAGCTCTCCCCCTTCCCAAAGATGCAACGGGCGGCTGTTGGTGCCTCCAAGCTCCGCCCACCCAGAGTTTACCCTCTTTTATCAAAAGAGTCTGAATTAAACTCTCTGATTACAGATAGCCACCTACTCATTCAACAACTTGTTTCATAAGTGTTTTTCCCTTCCTGGACTCTAACATTAGTGTGCTGTGGGCTACCCAAGGCAGACACCAGCACACAGAGGCCTTTGGACAAGGGGAGGCTTTGGCCTGGGGTCCTCAGAACAACTTGAAAACTTTCAGAGTGACTCCTAGCTCCACAGCTGCCCAGCTGGAGAACTTAGGGCAAATCTCTTAGCTTCCCTGAGCTTCTATTTCATAGAGTTCCATGCTTTCCACTTTGGAAGCATCTTAAATTTCATCCCACTTCCCTTTAGATGCCTGGATTAACTTTTCAATATTCCTGCCAATTAACTCAGCCTCCTGTTGCACACCTCCAGGGTCAGGGAATTCATTACCTCTCCACGCAGGGATCTTTGGACAGAATGTTCTTATAGTAAAGGAACTCCATCTCTTCATAATCCCTGGCTCTAACCATCCATCCTTCCATTTATTCATTATTCCCTTTATTTATTCATTCTTCAAACATTTATCAAATGCCTGCCTCTGTGCTAGGTAGTATGGATACAAAGATACATTTAAGACATGTTCTAGTGCCCAGAGGAGCTCACCATGTAATAGATAAGATAGAAGGGGGAAGGGGTGGCTTGCTATGCAATGTGAAAGCACCAAAATAGAGGGATACAAAGTGCTCTGGGTATACCTGGAAGAGTGTCATTTACCTGATGGGGATGCAAGGAAGATGCTCAAAGCCTGTTTCATTGAATCATTAAGTGTCCAATAAAAGAGAATTCTCCAAATACACTGTGATATTGATACTTAGCTGGCTAAGACAATACTACACATTCACTCAAACTAGAGATGCATACCTCTACATATGGACAAGGGAATACAGTCATGATCCATTGTGAAGGAAAATAAAACAGGTTATAAAATAGGTATGGCTGCTTCGGGACACATTTTGGCAGTTCGTCAAAAATTAAACTTAGAAAAAATAAAAAAAATTAAACTTAGAATTACCGTATTTCATAGCAAATTCACTCCTAGGTATATACCCAAGCTAAATGAAAATATGTCCACACAAAAACCTGTACTCAAATAGCAGCATTCTTCAAAAAAGTCGAAAGTGGAAACAACCAAAATGTCCATCAACTGATGAATGGACAAAGAGATATATCTAACCACACAATGGAATATTATTCAGACATAAGAAGAAATGAAGTACGGATACTTGCTACCATGTGGAGGAACCTTAAAAACAGTATGCTAATGGGAAAAGCCAGACACAAAAGGCCAGATATTGTATGATTCTATTTATGAGATGTTCACAATAAGCAAATCCATAGAGACAGAACGTAGATTAGAGGTTTCTATGGGCTGGGGATGAGGGGAATAAGGAATGACTCTTAATGGGTATAAGGTTTCCTTTAGGTGTGATGAAAATTTTCTGAGATTGGATACTGGTGATAGTTAAACAACTTTGTGAATATACTAATATCACTAAACTGTACACTTTAAAAAGGTGAATGTTATGGTATGTGTATTGTATTTCAAAAAATAAATATTTAAAAAATCCCATCATGTATAATATCCCATGTTAAAAAACAAAGTTCTACTTCATAAATTTGAAGATCTAATTGGCTTTTCAAATGATTCATGAACCAAGTGGCATCCCATCTAGCAAGAAGAAAAGTTTTTAAAGGCAGAGAGGAAGTAGGACAAGGAAGTCATAAACAAACAAAAATGATGATTTCAGGCAGGGATTCCTGGGGGAGGTTGAAACTACAATTAAGTTAGATGCTAAATCTTCATTTGGTGGCGAGGGCTTAGCAAAAGTGACTGCATTTGGGGTCTGTTGTTTCTTTTTTTTTTAACATTTCCCCTCTTTTGATCAAATTCTCGGCTTAACTGAGAGATGTGATCAAAATTTAAGGCATCAGCACCACTCTCAGCTACCGGTCACAATTTCTGTGGATCCTTTGTGTGGTATCCATAGCTCATCATGTTTTTGTCTAATCCCTGTGACGGTCACAGGTCATGGCTTCAGGTTCATAATACTTAAGTGGTTATTCTCTTTCCTTCTTTTCTTTTTTTTTTTTTTAACATCTTTATTGGAATATAATTGCTTTACAATGGTCTGTTAGTTTCTGCTTGATAACAAAGTGAATCAGTTATACATATACATATGTTCCCATATCTCTTCCCTCTTGCGTCTCCCTCCCTCCCACCCTCCCTATCCCATCCCTCTAGGTGGTCACAAAGCACCGAGCTGATCTCCCTGTGCTATGCGGCTGCTTCCCACGAGCTATCTGTTTTACGTTTGGTAGTGTATATATGTCCATGCCACTCTCTCGCTTTGTCACAGCTTACCCTTCCCCCTCCCCATATCCTCAAGTCTATTCTCTAGCAGGTCTGTGTCTTTATCTTAGTGAGATCATTTTTGTGGTAGTTAGCAGCTGGGAACATGTATTTAAAACCTCTGAGAGAATACAATGCACCACAGAAATGATTACGATTGTAATTGGCAGGATAATTCTCAGTGTTTGGAGTGTACTCTAGAGCCATGGTCCCTAAGACCCAAACCAATCAAAATCAAATAAGTCCAAGAAAGACTCATTGAAGAAGTCACTTTTTTAAGACAAGTGGCTTGCTCAGTGATCTTACATAACTGTTCTTATGTAACTAAGTTACTTCCCCAGAAATGTTAATCCGAGTGCAGCAAGTGGTGTTGGCCAAAGCACAGATACCTCCTTGCTCAGCTAAAAGATAATCAAGGGTTATCCTATTATCAAAAACAACTTTGTAAAACAGGAATAAAGACACAGACCGGGCCTCCCTGGTGGCGCAGTGGTTGAGAGTCCGCCTGCCGATGCAGGGGATACGGGTTCGTGCCCCGGTCTGGGAGGATCCCATATGCCGCGGAGCGGCTGGGCCCGTGAGCCATGGCCGCTGGGCCTGCGCGTCCGGAGCCTGTGCTCCGCAACGGGAGAGGCCACAACAGTGAGAGGCCCGCATACCGCAAAAAGAAAAAAAAAAAAAAAAAAAAAAAAAGACACAGACCTACTTGAGAATGGACTTGAGGATATGGGGAGGGGGAAGGGTAAGCTGTGACAAAGTGAGAGAGAGGCATGGACATATATACACTACCAAACGTAAAACAGATAGCTAGTGGGAAGTAACCGCATAGCACAAGGAGATCAGCTCGGTGCTTTGTGACCGCCTGGAGGGGTGGGATAGGGAGGGTGGGAGGGAGGGAGACGCAAGAAGGAAGGGATATGGGAACAGATGTATATGTATAACTGATTCACTTTGTTATAAAGCAGAAACGAATACACCATTGTGAAGCAATTATACTCCAGTAAAGTTGTAAAGAAAAAAAAAAACAACTTTGGCCAGAGTCTCAGAATTTTTCTGAGCTATTGCTTTAGTGGAAGATTCCATAATCCTTTCAAGAGTTAAGAAGAGGTTCCTGATCACAGCCTCATTTACATTTACTCCTAACCAGGGAAGTAGGGCCTTCCTTCAAAGGAAGCGGAATCTTGAAAATTGAATGCCTCCTGGTAATTCCCATTTAAATTTTTGGCTCAGGATTGGAAAGGTGACAGCCATGGAGGCCAGTAAAAGGGTCTGAAGACCACACAGGCAGTTTTATTCTGGTTACCCTTTCCTCATGTACTTTTCTTTGCATAGAGCCTGGACACAAGGTTTCCCAAGTTTGGGGCTGTTAACCAGAGATAAGGAAATGGACCAGGGTGACCCTGGCATCACGGACAGATAAGAGTTTTTTAAATGACAAATCCAGCAGTCTGAAAACTTACCCCCTTTAGCAATGGTCTTGGAGATATGGATAATGGCATCATCTGTCTAGGCCAATGCCAGAGTAAAGGAAAGAAAGAGAAGAAAAAAAAGTTTTCATATTTAGTTAAAGTATGAAGTCCCGATCCTACATCTTTGGTGGAAGAAGTCTATCTTGATGTCAGCTGCTTCTCTCCAGTCAATTTGATTTGGTGGCCTCCAGCATTTGTACAGGACCAGATGACAGGTGGAGCCTTTTTCAGCTGTGAGATATACATCTAAGGTTCAAGTTCCTGAAGTTTGGCTGCCGTCTGAGTAGTAGGAGGAAGACCTGGGTCCTTCCAAGGAGATCCAAGGGCAGTCTTTGTTCTTAGTGATTCTAAATCAGAAGGGTGGGAGATAATTGGAAACATTAGTTTGGAGATTTGTAGCCAGATATTTGAGGAAACTAGAAGAATTCAAGATCCAGTCCAATTAACAGGTATATAGCAAAACCTCAAAGGCAATTATCAGGATTATGCAAAAATAATTTTTCTCTCTACAACCATCCACATTTCTAATTTTCCAAGGATAATCACAGTAAAACTTAATTTGTTTGTATTAAATTTGGCTTGATTATTTACATAAGTGCAGCAAGAATAGTTGAACATATACGTTCTTTTTGAGACTGCTTCATTGGCACTTTTCATAAGGAATCTCAGACTGAACTATTAAAAAGCCTCTAAGGCCAAGAACTCACCATCAGTTTTTACCTGCAATACCTATAGTTTGGGTAAATTCCTCTCTTCTTGAGGTTCCTGGGTCTGCCAGGAAGTTACCTGCCGTACTCACCTAGTAAGGTTGCTGGGAACCCTGTAAGCAAGGTACCAGGCTGATTTTTTCAAGCAGTTCCTTAAAGTTGTCTGGTCAATTTGAGCCTTTATACATCTCTCTCTTTTTTTTTAAAGGGAGCTGGGGATTTTTTTTTAATTTTTAATTTATTTTCTTTTATTATTTATTTTGGTTGCACCGGCTCCTAGTTGTGGCAGGTGGGCTCCTTAGTTGCAGCCCGTGGGCTCCTTAGTTGCAGCTTGCTGGCTCAGTTGCAGCACATGTGCTCCTTAGTTGCAGCTTGAGGGCTCCTTAGTTGCAGCACGTGCTCCTTAGTTGTGACCAGCAAGCTCCTTAGTGTGGCATGCAAACTCTTAGTTGCGGCATGCATGTGGGATCTAGTTTCCCGACCAGGGATCGAACCCACGTTCCCTGCATTGGAAGGTGAATTCTTAACCACTGTGCCACCAGGGAAGTCCCTACATCTCTTTTAAATATGACATTCTAGTCAAAACTTTGGTAATATGTGACTTCCCTGGTGGTCCAGTGGGTAAGACTCCACGCTCTCAAGGAAGAGGGCCCAGGTTCGATCTCTGATTGGGGAACTAGATCCTGCATGCATGCCTCAACTAAGAGTCCACATGCTGCAACTAAGAAGCCTGCATGCCTCAACTAAGACCTGGTGCAGCCAAAATAAATAAGTAAATTAATCAATAAAAAAACTTTGATAATCTATCCAATGTTATTGTGTTCTGTTACAAGGAGAACAGACTCTTATTGAACTTACTGAAACAGCAAACTATATTGGCATGGAAAGAATACTCAAGGGTTTCTGAAATTTGAAGGGATTGGGTAGGGAGAAAAAGTAAAGGTTTCGTTTTTGTTCACAAAGGTATAACTGATTTAACTTGTCAATAGCTTCAAGAGAAAGAAAACAGGTTTCCTTAAATCTGGAGAAACAAAACATAAGAAAACCAGCAATGTTTCAAACAAAAAGTCATCACCAAAAATTATAATGATCTTTATCAGTTCATTTAGTCCTATGTAATTAATTATTGTTGATCTCAATATTTTGTTAGCAATTTTATGAATCTAGTTTTTCCTTAGAGTTCTGAAAATTCTTACCCAGTTTTGTGGTATGATCTGAAAGTTATCAGGAATCTGTATTCTAGAGTACCTGTCAGAATCCTTTCTATGAATTCCTCTGAAGATGAAACACTTTTGTAAGAATGTTTTTGCAAAAGCATCAGAGTAAAACAATAACTATATGTAAATAACAAAAGACTTAAAATAGCCATGGTTAAAGATCTGATTAGAGTTCATTACAATGCAATTGATATGGAAATTTGGTTATTTCTGTGACACACACAACATTTTAAGATGATAACTGGAATTACAAGTGATAACATACTAGGACATCTCAGATTTTAGGAATTTCATGCAATTTCTGGAACACTGATAATACATACCAACATAAATGCAACATTAAAAAGTTTAGTATTACTTCTTTTCTGACAATGCTTCCCATGTAACTTAACATATTAAATAAACTGAATTAGTTTAACATCTTTCTTTTTTTAAAGGAGAGAGAATAGATTTTTTAAGGTGTTCCAGGAACCCTTCAAAAAATCCCAAAGTTAGTTTGAGGTCAAAAGATTTCATTTAGAATTTGATTTTGGGGAAGTTTGTCAAAAATAACAAAAGGTTTAAAAACACTCAGTCAAATAGGATCACAGGTCACTGTGAAACAATACTTAGTTATCTACTTAACCAAAGTGACAATTAAAGACTTCTCAGGCAAATATAGAAGGTGATATACTCTGAGCAAAACTTAGCTCTTTTAATACTGAGAGGACTAGTTTTACCTACGTAATCAAAGACAACACAGAAACATAGGTAGATTATTTTAACAAGCCTCAAGATCTTTGTTTTCTAGGCAGATTATTTTAAAAGGTAAAGAAAAATCTTTCACAATCTCTTATGAAGAACAGACCAATAGTCCAATAAGACTGTCCTTTTAACAGTGAGAAAACCAAATTTTAATTTTGTGCCAGCTTACTTTTGATATTAAACTCATTCAACTTATTTAAACATTTTAATATACATTTAATATATTTTTTAGGAACATAAATTTTCATAGTAAATTTCTCAATGTGGCACAAGTTATGTTTACTAACAATCCCAATAAACTTAAACTAGCTTTTATTTACTAAAGATTATTTTAGATCATATGAATTTGAGAAACATTTGGGCTAGTTTCTATTATATTTCTGAGAGTTTGACTTATATAAGCACTTAATTTTTCTTAAACCAATTAAATAGAGCTCTTTTTACAAATTAATTTTGGAAATGCCATCTAGAGGTAGAAAATACACACACATCTACAGCAAGCATATTTACACACATAAACATACAGACAGATGCAAAGAGACTTTATAGTTTCATTTTTAAATTTAAGTCAGGCCAGCACAGTAAAAGGCAGCTGTATCTTCCCTATGCTCACACTGCTTTCACAGTTTCATTTAGCAAGCCTGCTTTTGTCCAGGCCAGACCAATATTGATATCAGAGGGAGTTAAGCAACCAGCATCTATAAAACACAAGACAATCCCAGAAAAGCTCATGAGTTCTTGGCTAAGGGCATAGGTTATAGCTGAAATGAAGCTTCTGGAGACCAAAATTCTATAAAGGATGCTCATTTTCACTCATTCTAGCCACTATGGCAGGCCAGTAAGGGGGAGCCCTGTGTTAGGAACGGGGACTTTGTGACAGCATTAGAGTTAGCCCTTAGAGAAGATTGCTTCTATGAAATTTGACTTCTTCTGGGATTCTTCCCTTACTTTTATCTGGGAAAGAATCATGGGCCATAGGAGCACCCTAATAAAGAGCACCCCTAATTCTATCCACATGGGACAATCCAGATGGTCCTCCTAAGCAGAAAACAAGGCTGTTTCTAATCACTTACCACACCACATATACACTCAAACACAAATTCACACACCTGTCAAGGAATAACCATCCAGCCTTTTGCCCTGGCCATCTGGCCTTTCTAACCTAGGAACACAGCCCTAGTTCTTAGCCTATGAAGATTGTAGGATGCTGTCTTAGCAAAATACAAAGAGAAGGGATGAATTATTCTCCTAATCTCACTGTTCAATCACATACCCAATTGTGACACCCATAATTTCAAAAACAGAGGCAGCCCCTTCCATACCTTGCTGTGAATGGCTGCAGTCTGGATGCCCATTCCTGGCTCATAAGGACTCTGCAGAAGTGGGTGAGGCTGAAGCCTACTAAACCTGAAGCCAAACCTGTTTCACTTAATGTGTATAATCTTTTGGCATCACATTAGCTATAAGTAATACAGCTCTTAGGTTTCAGTGGCAGTTGATTGGGATTATCACTTTTCCTTTGGGGAACTCCCTAAGGTTTCCCATATGAAACTAAATGATCTGGAAAGTAAAATCCTAGGAACTAACCCTAACTCCTAAGCAGTTGGGCAGGTCTTAGGAGAGAAGACACCTGTGGGGCCTCCAAATTAGCTACCCCCAAACCTTTCCATCTCCATCAATTTACTCAAAAGCTATATGGAGAGCACACACCAAAACAAGCACTGGACAAGTATGAGCTTGTGTCCTACTAGGCCCATTACTGGGCTTTGTCTATGATGGAGAACACTGCACTGGGAGACCAGAAATCTGGGAACCCCACTGGGTGACATTCGGGCATCTGTTCTGGAAAGGGAGTGGTGAGAGGCAGGGGTGGCTATGGGTGAGGTGATCTCTCATGCACCACCTACCCTGGATCAACATTCTGTGAATCTAGAATTATATGGCATTTTCCAATGCAGCCTAGACATATGCAGTGTTTCTGGAACCTCAGTTATTCTCATAACAACATCATGTTTTTTTGCCATATCAGTATACCATCTGTACTACTATTACCAGTTTTCTTTAGATTAATTCTTTTTACTTTAACAAACTTGTTCAAAAAAATTTTTACACCATTTCCACAAAGGGAAGACCTGTATAACTTACTATGTACTAATAGTAAGCATGGAAAATGTGTCATTGGATTTTTAAAAATTAAAATAATGGTAAAAATAAAAAGTGAATAAGTATATAGGTAATAACACCTCTAATTGATTTACAAAAATGTACACCTGAAAATAAATACTCATTGGGAAAAGTGGACCAATGATGGTCAGTTAGTAATATAAGGGCAGGGACAAACTTGTCCACCATATGACCACCTGTTAGGTGACGAGGCGTTGGCTTCATCAAGGGTCATCATTACTGTAGCCATTTCCTTGAGCTTCAGGGACTTTCTTCCTTTTGATACTTAAATCACTGGGCAGAAATCACATTATGTTCACACCTCTCAAGGCCTTTGATGCTCTGTTGTATTTGTGTTGCTAGACACCCTGGGGTCAGTCCAGTCCTAGGACTGACTGAGGCAGAGTACCTGTGGAAGTTTTGGCCTGGGGGTGGTTCCCAGTGGGGAGAGAGTCACTCACCATGGGCACAAGTGGTCACCCTACATGGTACAAACAACTAGTGGTCATGCTGTCTCCAAAGGGCAATCACGTGGGACTGCCTAGTTTAGCTCCTGTTGACTGAGAATGTATTGAGAGAGGGGAGTAAATTATGGTTACAAATAGGCTCAGAATTTAGTGGCTTATTTCTTGTTATGTAAAGAACTTGGGTGTGGTTCAGGTCAACAAGGTGGCTGTCCTCCATTCAGGGATCAAGCCAGGGGGTCAGCAAACATTTGCTATAAAGGACCAGATAGTAAATATTTTAGGCTCCGCAGGTTATACGGTCTCCATGGAACTACTCATCTCTACTGTTGCAGCAAAAGCAGCGTGGACAATACCTAGGCAAATGGGCGTGACTGTGTTTCAGTAAAACTTTACTTTAAAAACAGGTGGTGGGCAGGACAAGAATAAAGACGCAGACATTGAGAATGGACTTGAGGACACGGGGAGGGGGAAGGGTAAGCTGGGATGAAGTGAGAGAGTGGCATGGACTTGTATATACTACCAAACGTAAAACAGATAGCTAGTGGGAAGCAGCAGCATAGCACAGGGAGATCAGCTCGGTGCTTTGTGACCACCTAGAGGGGTGGGATAGGGAGGGTGGGAAGGAGAAGCAAGAGGGAGGGGATATGGGGATATATGTATATGTATAGCTGATTCACTTTGTTATAAAGCAGAAACTAACACACCATTGGAAAGCGGTTACACTCCAATAAAGATGTTAAAAAACAAACAAACAAAAAAAAACAGGTGGTGGACCAGATTTGGCCCATGGGCCATAGTTTGCTGACCCCTGATCTAGACAGTGGTGGCTTTGCCATCTTTAATTCATGGCTTCTAATGTTGTAGTAGGTGTTAATTCTAGTCCAGCTGGAGTGGGGAGGAGCAGGAAGGAGTGAATATTGGGGAAAATTGGGCCAGGCCTGGACCTGACAGTCCTCACTTCCACTCAGGTTCTACTGGAAAGAACTTAGGCACACGGTCAGTCTAATTGCAAGGAAGGCTGGGAAACGTGGTCTGGTTGTGCACCTAACAAAGCAGGATGGATTTTAATGGACAGTTAGCAATTCCTGCCACAATTAATAGGCATTAAATCATGGATTTGATATTACAGATTTTTTTTCCTAATTCATAGCAAAATAAACATGTAACCATTATATAAACCCTTTAAAGTTTGTTTGTACACCATCTAAAATGACCTTGCATAACTCTGGGAATAAGTACTACACTTTGGTAAACACTGAGTTTTTCTGTTTCTTTGATTTAAATTACAGTAGCCTGATTGTAAATCCAGTCCCTACTTGCTAGGACTACTCTATAAAGCTTTCCTTCAGCCTTTTAAGAGTCAAAAAGGAAAAAGGGTGAATCAGAAAGACATGTAAAAATTTAGACCTAGAAAAGTTAAGATTGAATTATATTCTGGAAAAAGTTCAAATTATTATTATAGATTTTTTACAGACATCTGGGCAAATACAGTGACCTCCAACTACAGAAGTGTTTTTTGTTTTTTTTTTATCCTGGAATTGTCAAAATATATACATATATATATAAATACTCAAAACTTTCCATGACTTCTGATCATACTGGGCATTAAGAGGTGAACAGAATCTGGAGGACAGAGAAGAAAGGACATTAGCAGCAGAGCAAGGTGGATTTGAAGGCTTCCTGGGGAGGTCAGCAGGGGCTGAAAGGTGAATAAAGGACAGAGGGCACGAGTGCCAAGCTAAGGAGAACTGGGTTTCACCCTGGACAGACAATGGGGAACCATTGCAATGGTAATGACAAGATAACAAGGGTGTTTCCAAAAGCAGAATCTGGCAGAAGCAGGTAAGCCACTGGAGAGGCCAAGAGGGTTACTCTGAAAAGGAACCTCCCAAACACTCACTGGGAGGGTGGAGGGTGAGCTCTCCTTTCCAAAGACAGATAAGTTCTCTGCAGGTGAAAGCTTGGTCTTTGGGGCTCCCACAGGCCTCAGCAAGAATAATGACATAAGCGTTTCCAAAACGCTATATGGCAAAAAGTTTTGCCAAATCCCAGGACCTATTGATGTGAGCTCTCAGTTCTCACTCTGAAAGGTCACAGGAGCTGCGGGAAAGTTGTAACCTACTGAGATCCCCTGAATCATTGTCTGTTCTGTGCCTACTTGTCCTTCTATGGTAGCAGGTTGGGAGCACATTGAGGGGCGGGCACAAGTGTGTATGTGGGAGGTTGAGTCAGTCCATGGTTCCCCCAACCCATCACGCAGGTTTCAAGTACCCTTCAAGCTACACACATATAAAATGTCATTTCAATATACAATAAGCATGAACATCAAGACGTGCAAATTAAAACCAGATACTCAAACTGTACCTGTCAAGTTGGCAAGGAATCATCTCACTACTATTTTAATGGTTGTGCCAGTATTGACAAGAGTGTAGAAAAACAGGAACTTTCACTACTGATGTGGGAGATAAATTAGTACAGCCTTTCTTGGGGGCAATTTGGCAAAATCTATCCAAATACTTAAGAAGGGTATCTTCATTGCCCTAGCTATTTTCTATTGAGGAATAATTCTGAATGAGCCCTAAGATGTCTGTATCAGACTGATTGTTCACCTCAATGATACTAATAGTAGTAAAAAGTATGAAATAACCTATGACCAACGATAGTAAATGGTTAAATAATTTATTAAGTATTTCTACTATGGGATGCTATGTAGCAGTCAAAAGTGTAGAAACATACATAATATTGTTTTTAAGTGTTCATTAAAAAAAGCAGTTTGGCACTTGCTATTAAAGAAGGAGGATAAAACCCTGAATTTTCACCCCCTCCCCCAGTTTTTCTAAAAGGACAGTAAAATAAAGTCTGTAAAGGCACAAGCCCATGTGTCCAAAGTGGAAGAGGAGACGATGGCAACAGCACTCTGGAAGCTGAAAGATGACAGAACAATGATCACTGCTTTTAGGGCAGAGAGAGTGAAAGTTGATGCATGGGGAGGAGGGAGGCCCCAAAAGATGGATGCAGAATGGAGACAGTAGACAACACTCTGGATTAGAGGTGCCAGGTAGCTGTGAAAGTGTGGGATGCAGATACCCCCAACTTATGCACATCAAGAGTGCAGCTCTCGGGCTTCCCTGGTGGCGCAGTGGTTGGGAGTCTGCCTGCCGATGCACGGGACACAGGTTCGTGCCCCGGTCTCGGAGGATCCCACATGCCACGGAGCGGCTAGGCCCGTGAGCAATGGCCGCTGAGCCTGCGCGTCCGGAGCCTGTGCTCCGCAACGGGAGAGGCCACAACAGTGAGAGGCCCACGTACCGCAAAAAAAAAAAAAAAAAAGTGAAGATAACTTAAGGGACCTATAGGACAACAGCATGCAGAATAACATTCACATTATAGGGGTGAAGAGAAAAAGAGACTCACTTCAGATCTAAAGATGCACACAGACTGAAAGTGAGGAGATGGGCAATCTCTGTATTTTTTGGTTTCCCAGCACAAGAAGATCAGCTTGGTGCTTTGTGACCACCTAGAGGGTTGGGATAGGGAGGGTGGGAGGGAGGGAGATGCAAGAGGGAAGAGATTTGGGAACATATGTATATGTATAACTGATTCACTTTGTTATAAAGCAGAAACTAACACACCATTGTAAAGCAATTATACTCCAATAAACATGTTTTTAAAAAAAAGTTATATTTACATCCTACAACAAGTCTATTAAGTCTTCAATAGCTTTATGTCTAGAAAACCAATGTACATACCTCAATTTAAAATTGCTTTATTGCTAAAAAACACTAACAATCATCTGAGCCTTCAGCAAGTCATAATCTTTTTGCTGGTGGAGCGTCTTGCCTCGATGTTGATGGCTGCTCACTGATCAGGGTGGTGGTTGCTGAACACTGGATTGACTACAGCAATTTTTAAAGATAAGACAACAATGCAGTCTGTGCACTGACTGATTGAATGATTTTTCTGTAGCATGCAATGCTGTTTGATGGCATTTTACCCACAGTTTGACTTCTTTCAAAATTGCAGTCAATTCTCCCAAACCCTGCTGCTGCTTTACCAATTAAATTTATGTACAATAGTATCATAAATCCTTGTTGTCATTTTAACAATCTTCACAACATCTTTACCAGGAGTAGACTGCATCTCAAGAAGTCACTCTTTTGCTCATCCATAAGAAGCAACTCCTCATCCGTTAAAGCTCTATCATGAGATGGCAGCAATTCAGTCACATCTTGAATCTTCACTCCTAATTCTAGCTCTCTTGCTATTTCCATCATATCTGCAGTTACTTCCTCCAGTGAAGTCTTGAGCCCTTCAAAGTCATCCATGAGGGCTGGAATCAACTTCTTCTAAACTCTTGTTAGTGTTGATATTTTGACCTCTTCCTATGAATCATGAATGTTCTTAATGGCATCTAGAATGATGAATCCTTTCCAGATGGTTTTCAATGTACTTTGCCCAGATTCATCAGAGGAATCACTATGTGTGGCAGCTATAGCCTTATGAAATGTATTTCTTAAATAACAATACCTGAGAGTTGAAATTAGTCCTTGATCCATGGGCTGCAGAATGGATGTTATGTTAGCAGCATGAAAACAATAATAATCTTGTACATCTCCATCAGAGCTCTTGGGTGACCAGGTGCACTGTCAATGAGCAGTAATGTTTTGAAAGGAATCTTTTTTTCCTGAGCAATAGGTCTGAACAATGGGCTTAAAATATTCAGCAAACCATGTTGCAAACAAATTTGTCATCTAGGCATTGTTGTTCCATTTATAGAGCACAGACAGAGTAGATTTAGAATAATTCTTAAGGGCCCTAGGATTTTCAGAATGGTAAATGAGCACTGAATTCAGCTGAAAGTCACCAGCTGTTTTAGCCACTAACAAGAGAGTCAGCCTGTCCTTTGAAGCTTTGAAGTCAGACATTGACTTCTCCTCTCTAGCTATGAAAATCCTAGAATGGCATCTTCTTCCAATATAAGGCTGTTTAATCTACATTGAAAATCTGTTGTTTAGTGTAGCCACCTTCACTAATGATTTTAGCTAGATAATCTGGATGATTTGCTGCAGTTTCTACTTTGGCACTTGCTGTATCACCTTGTACTTCTATGTTATGGTGACAGCTTCTTTCCTTAAACCTCATGAATCAAGCTCAGTTAGCTTCAAACTTTTCTTCTGCAGCTTCCTCACCTCTCTCAGCTGTCACAGAATTAAAGGAAGTCAGGGCCTTGCTCTAGATTAGATTTTTTTTTTTTTTTTTTTGCGGTACGCGGGCCTCTCACTGTTGTGGCCTCTCCCGTTGCGGAGCACAGGCTCCGGACGTGCAGGCTCAGCAGCCATGGCTCACAGGCCCAGCCGCTCCGCGGCATGTGGGATCTTCCCGGACCGGGGCACGAACCCGTGTCCCCTGCATCGGCAGGCGGACTCTCAACCACTGCGCCACCAGGGAAGCCCTAGATTAGATTTTGGCTTAAGAGAAAGTTGTGACTGGTTTGATCTTCTATCTGACCACTAAAACTTTCTCCATATCAGCAATAAGCCTGTTTTGCTTTCTTATCATTAGTGTGTTCACTGGAGCAGCACTTTTAATTTCCTTCAAGAACTTTCCCTTTGCATTCACAATGAGGCTAACAGTTTGGCACAAGAGGCCTAGCTTTCAGTCTATCTCAGCTTTCAACATGCCTTCCTTAGTAAGCTTACTCATTTCTAGCTTTTGATTTGAAATAAGGGACGTGCAACTCTTTCTTTCTCTCGAATATTGAGAGGCCATTGTAGGGTTTTTAACTGGCCAAATTTCAATATAGTTTTTTCTTGGGGAATAGGGAGGCCTGAGGAGAGAGAGAGACAGAGGGGAATGGTCCATCGATGGAGTAGTCAGAACACACATTTATTAAGTTTGTCATCTTATATGAGCATGATTCCTGGCACCGCAAAACAATTACAATAGATCAAAGATCACTCATCACAGATCACCATAACACATATAATAATGAAGAATGTTTGAAATATTGTGAGAATTACCAAAATGTGACATAGAGACACAAAGTGAGCAAATTCTTTTGGAAAAATAGCACCAACAGATTTGCTCCACACAGGGTTGCCACAGACTTTTAATTTGTAAAAAATGCAATATCTGTAAAGCATAATAAAGTCAAGTGAAATAAAATGAGGTATGCCTATAAACGAGCCCAGATAGATAGATAGATAGATAGATAGATATAGATGATAGATAGTGGATGAATGGATGGATGGGTAGATAAATTCACCTCTTATCAATCATCCCACTCTAAACAAAGAAATCTGTTTCCTACAGGTCAAGGTATAAAAGTGGTTCCCTAAGCCTCAAAGTTGTGCTCTAGCAACTGTGACAATACCAGCCATGCTGCCCACTGGGCTGGCCCTCTCCCCGCCCTGCACATTTATGGTCAAGCTTCCACACACCTTTGCTGGCCTTTATCCCCCCACCCATTCTTTAGGTCCCAGTTTGAGACCCAATCCATCCATGGAGCACAGCAACCTCTTTGCCCGGGAATTCCCTTGTATTTGGACATAATCAAGTGACAGGTTTTTCTCTCCCCACTCCTCCCTTCCCAGGGAATAAAATGAGGTGCACACTTACAAACTTTTAGCAGAGCAGAAGGGCTATGGCGGGCTGGGTCAGTCTCAGCTGTGGGAAGGGGGTTCATCTTGTAGATTTGTTACCTGGGGCAGTGCCAGGCACGGCAGCTTCCCAGGTACAGGTCCTGAGCCCACCTTGCACCTTGTTCCACCTCTGCCAGGAGGGAAAACCCATGACTTTCAGCCAAGACCAGAGGCTGAGAGGGAGAAGAATCAGGCTTTGGGGGTCATGCAGAAAGGTCCGGAGCCCAAAGGGCCACTGAGGCAAGAGTAGAAAGAATAGGGACACACAGGGGAAGGAACTACTTTCTGCCCATCTGAGGCAGGCTCCTAGGGACTTGATGGGAAAGTAGAAAAAACAGGAAAGAAAAAAACTGCTGGCCCCAAACTCTGTTCCGCCTGGGAGTCATTTCAGTCTTTTGAGGTAATGAACTGTACTTTTCCCCTTTCCAAATCTTACAGGGAAAAGGGACAATGATCAATGGTATAGGTTTGTAACTTAACTATTTTGTATGGTTTTCTTTTCCTTCTAAGTTCTAGGGTATCATATCACCTGCATCCCAGGATCCCTGAGGGAAGGGAATTTTTTTCCCCCTTTTACATTGCTGACCTCTGCTGGATGAGAGGAAATTCACAGGTGAAGGCTGATTTGTCTCTAAAGTTTTGTTTGGGTTTGATTTAGTAATTCAAATTCAAGATTGTTTGAAAAAAATAAAGGATTTTTCTGTAAATAAATAACTTTTAAAATTTACAACAAGAAAGTGTTAAATATTTTATGTTTTTACAATGATGAAAAAGCAGAAGTGATTGTGAAATACATGTACCTGTATTGTTGATGAGTGTGAAGTGATGTGACCCTATGGAATTGAATTTGTAGAACGTAAGGAGAGTAATTTTAAAAGGGCCCTTGGGGTGTCCCTGGTGGCGCAGTGGTTAAGAATCCGCCTGCCAATGCAGGGGACACAGGTTCGAGACCTGGTCCGGGAAGATCCCACATGCCACAGAGCAACTAAACCCTGTGCGCCACAACTACTCAGCCTGCGCTCTGGAGCCTGCGATCCACAACTACTGAAGTCCACGTGCCTAGAGTCCGTGCTCTGCAACAAGAGAAGCCACCGCAGTGAAAAGCCCACCCACTTCAATGAAGAGCAGCCCCCCCTCTCTGCAACTAGAGAAAGCCCAGGCACGTCAACGAAGACCCAATGCCGCCCAAAATAAATAAATAAAATAAATAAATTTATAAATAATTAAAAAATCAAATCAAATCAAAGGGCCTTTGATCCAGTTGGTCTTCTGCAAATCCAGAAGCCAGAAGTAATTTTAAAAAGTAAAAGTACTCACCTTTTGGCCGGAACTGCCATCTTCCAGTAATTCTCCAAAATGACCAACACAAAGGGAAAGAGGAGGAACACCTGCTACATGTTCTCTAGGTCTTTTAGAAAACATGGAGTTGTTCCTTTGGCCACATACATGCGAATCTACAAGAAAGGTGATACTGTAGATATCAAGGGAATGGGCACTGTTCAAAAAGGAATGCCCCACAAATGTTACCATGGTAAAACTGGGAGAGTCTACAATGTTACCCAGCATGCTGTTGGCATCATTATAAACAAACAAGTTAAGGGCAAGATTCTTGCCAAGAGAATTAATGTGCCTATCGAGCATATTAAGCACTCTAAGAGCCGAGATAGCTTCCTGAAACCGGTGAAGGAAAATGGTCAGAAAAAGAAGGAAGCCAAAGAGAGAGGTACTTGGGGTCAACTGAAGTGCCAGCCTGCTCCACCCAGAGAAGCACACTTCATGAGAACCAACGGAAAGGAGCCTGAACTGTTGGAGCCCATTCCCTATGAATTCATGGCATGATGGGTGTAAAGAAAATAAAAGACCTGGACTGCAAAAAAAAAAAAAAAAAAGTAAAAAAGTAAAAGTACTCATTCCCAAAGTTACTCATCAAATTATGCCCATAAATATCCAGGAACACACTATTGGCTAAAGAGATTGTGATATATCCACATCAGTCAGATATGAAAGCTGATTTTTTTCTTCTAGTTTTGTTGAGATACAATTGACATATAGCACTGTGTAAGTTGAAGGTTTACAGCATAATGATTTGACTTATACATATCATGAAATGATGACCACAGTAAGTTTAGTGAACAGCCATCATCTCATACAGATACAAAATTAAAGAAAGAGAAAAACTTTTTCTCCTTGTGATGAAAACTCTTAGAATTTATTCTCTTAACAACTTTCTTTAAATATACAGCAGTGTTAATTATATTTATTATGCTGTACATTATATCTCTAGTACTTATTTATCTGATAACTGGAAGTTTGTACCTTTTGACAACATTCATACAATTTCCCCTCCCTCACCCCTGCCTCTAGTAACCACAAATACAATCTCTTTTTGTATAAGTTTGCTAGTTTCTGTTCGCTCGTTTGTTTTTGAAGTGTAATTGCCCTACAACACTGTTAGTTCCTGTTACACAACATAGTGATCTGTTATTTCTATATATTTCAAAAAAAGCACCATGATAAGTCTAGTTACCATCTCTCACCATACAATAACACATAATTATTGACTATATTCCGCACACTGGGTATTTCACATCCATGACTCATTTTTTTACAGCTGGAAGTTTGTATTTCTTAATCTCCCTCCCCTGTTCTTCTCTTCTCCCCAACCCCCACTCCTCTGACAACCACCTTTTTGTTCTCTGCATCTACGACTATGTTTCTGTTTTGTTTGTTCATTTGTTTTGTGTTTTAGATTCCACATATAAGTGAAATCATATTTGTCTTTCTTTGACTTATTTTGCTTAGCGTAATAACCTCTAGGTCCATCCATATTGTCAAAAATGGCAAGATTTCATTCTTTTTTTATGGCTGAGTATATATATATACTCAGCCATACACACACACACACACCACATCTTCTATGTCCATCTATTGATGGGCACTTAGGTTGCTTCCATATCTTACCTATTGTAAATAATTCTGCAATGAACATTGGGATACATATACCTTTTCAAATTAGTGTTTATGTCTCCTTTGGGAAAATACCCAGGAGTAAAACTGCTGGATCATATGGCAGTTCTATTTTCATTTTTTTTGAGAATTCTCCATACTGTTTTGCATAGTAACTGCACCAAATTTACATTCCACCAACAGTGCCAAGGGTTCCCTTTCCTCCACATCCTCCCCAACACTTGCTATTTGTTGTCTTTTTGATGACAGTCATTCTAACAGGTGTGAGTGATATCTCATCATGGTTTTGATTTTCATTTCCCTGATGATTAGTGATGCTGAACATCTTTTCATGTGCCTGTTGGCCTTTGTATATCTTCTTTGGAAAAATGTCTGTTCAGGTCCTCTGACCATTTTAAAATCAGGTTGTTTGTCTTATTGATGTTGAGTTCTATGAGTTCTTTGTATATTTTGGATATTAACCCCTTATCATATATATCATTTGCAAATATCTTCGCCCATTCAATAGATGGCCTTTTTGTTTTGTTGATAGCTTCCTTTGCTGTGTAAAACCTTTTTAGTTTGATGTAGCTCCATTTGTGTGTTTTGGCTTTTGTTTCCTTTACCTGGGAAGACAGATCCAAAAAAATATTGCTAAGACTGATGTCAAATAATGTACTGCCTGTTTTCTTCTACAAATTTTATGGTTTCGGGTCCTACATTCAAGTCTTTAATCCCTTTTGAATGTATTTTTGTATATGGTGTGAGAAAGCAGTCTAGTTTGATTCTTTTGCATGTTGCTGTCCAGTTTTCCCAGCACCATTTATTGAAGAGGCTGTTTTTACCCCATTGTATACTCTTGCTAACTTTGTCCTACATTAATTGGCCATATAAGTGTGAGTTCACTTCTGGACTCTCTCTTGTGTTCCACTGATCTATGTGTCTTTGTGTGTGTGTGTGTGTGTGTGTATGCCAGTATCATCCTGTTTCGATTACTGTAGCTTTGTATCAGAGTTTGAAATCAAGAAACATGATACCTCCAGTTTTGTTCTTCTTTCTCAATATTGTTTTGGCTATTCTGTGTCTTTTGTATTTCCACACAAATTTTGGAAATACTAGTTCTAGTTCTGTGAAAATTTCCATAGGTATATTGATAGGAATTGTGTTGAATCTGTAGATGCCTTGGGTAGTAGGGTCATTTTAACAACGTCTATTTTTCCAATCCATGAGCATGGTAAATCTTTCCATTTGTTTGTGTCATGTTCAATTTTTTCATCAGTGTCTTACAGTTTTCTGAGTACAGGTCTTTTATCACCTTAGTTAGATTTATTTCTAGGTATTTTATTCTTTTTGATGTGATTGTGAATGGAATAGTTTTCTAAATTTCTCTTTCTGGTAGCTCATTGTTAGTGTATAGAAACACAACAGATTTCTGTATATTAATTTTGTATCCTGCAATTTTACTGAATGCATTGATGAGTTCTAATTTTTTTTCAGTGGTGTCTTTAGGATTTTCTATATATAGTATCATGTCATCTGCAAACAGTAACAGTTTTACTTCTTTCTTTCCAATCTGGATTCCTTTTATTTCTTTTTCTTTTCAAAGTTCTGTGGCTAAGACTTCCAGTACTAAGTTGAATAAAAGTGGTGAAAGTGGGCATCCTTATCTTGTTCCTGACCTTAGAGGAAATGCTTTCAGCTTTTCACTATTGAGTATGATGTTACCTGTGGGTTTGTCATATATGGCCTATATTATGTTGAGATTTGTTCCCTCTACATCCACTTTTTTGAGAGTTTTTATCATAAATGGATGTCGAAATTTGTCAAAAGATTTTTCTATATCTATTGAGATTATCATATGATTTTTATTCTTCAATTTGTTGATGTGGTGTTTCACAGTGATCAATTTGCAGATATTGAACTATCCTTGCATGTCTGGCATAAATTCTGCTTGATCATGGTATATGTTCCTTTTAATGCGTTGTTGAATTCAATTTGCTAATATTTTGTTAAGGAATTTGCATCTATGTTCATTAGTGATATTGACCTGCAGTTTTCTTTTTTGTGATATCTTTGCCTGGTTTCAGTATCAGGGTGATGTTCGCCTTCTGTAATGAGTCTGACTCAGGTCATTTCAAATTCCTGCTTCTGCCCTGGATCTCCAAGCATGTGAAATTTTGTGTGTGCCCTTAAGAGTGGAGTCTCTGTTTTCTACAGCCCTCTGTCTCTCATGAAAGTTAGACCCTGGCCTTCCAAGCCAAATGTTCTGGGGGCTCATCTTCCCAGTGCAGGACCCCTGGACTGGGGAGCCCAGTGTGGGGCTTTGACCCCTCACTCTTGAGGGGAACCTCTGCAATTGTAATTATAATCCTGTTTGTGGGTTGCCTATGCAGGGGTATGGATATTGACTATATGACATCTCTGCGTCTCATACCCATTTCATTGTAGTTCCTTTTAAAATTAATATCTTTAATTATACAAGATCTTTTCTGCTAGTCTTCAGGTCATTCTCATTGATAGTTGGTCTGTAAATAGGTGTAATTTAGGTGTGCCCATGAAAATAGGTAAAGTTGGGATCTTCCTACTTTGCCATCTTGGCCATGCCCCATAAGAGCTGATTTTTTAAAGACCTTCTGGCAACTTGGAAAATACATATGACACATGCTTAATGCTCAGCAGTTCTTATTCAGGGTGTGCACTGAACATGTAAAAACTGAAAATATAGATTCCCAAGTCCTACCCAAGAAGATTATGCCTAAGTTGGACTGGGTGTGGAAGGGCACTGGATTCTGGAAAAACCCTCCAAGTGTATCTTCTACTTACACCCCATATAAAATTCTGAATTAAATGAAAAAAACCTGGATGTTTTTTAAATTTGATAAAACATTTGATTGCATGTGGACAGGAACAAGGAGGGAAGAGGGCCCTGTATCTGGATGAAGTGGATACATGCTCCCTCCTGCAAGGTACCAACCAAAATAAGAACCATATCTGATGACACTAGGACTGCAAGCAGTATATAAATAATGTATAATTTCATTTAATATAATAATATTTAAAAATATGAGTTGAGTGATATTTTTCTAGCTGTTAGTTTTGCCAAATACCAATGTAGAAATTAGCCTTTTGCAGCTGCAGAGGCAACTGAATTTCCAGCTTGCTTGTATGTGGCTCAGTCCCTCTTTTAACAGCCATAAAATGGCCTGAACATCACTGATCCACAACTCTCAAAATCACCTAAACTGGGCTTCCCTGGTGGCGCAGTGGTTGAGAGTCCGCCTGCCGATGCAGGGGACACGGGTTCGTGACCCAGTCTGGGAAGATCCCACATGCCGCGGAGCGGCTGGGCCCGTGAGCCATGGCCGCTGAGGCTGCACATCCGGAGACTGTGCTCCGCAACGGGAGAGGCCACAACAGTGAGAGGCCTGCATATCGCAAAAAAAAAAAAAAAAAATCACCTAAGCTAGAGATAATCCAACAGCTTTGGACCATCTGCTGAGGGAGGCAGGCAGCATGGCAGGAAGAGTCTTGCGCTGGAGAGACAAGAGACTCAAGGCCTGGTGTTGACTTGCTGCTAACTCACAAGTGATCTTGGATGAGTCCCTTCACCCTTGCAGATTACTGTAAAATGAGAGGTAAGGGGTCCAAACTTAAACACCTTCAGGGGGCAGGTAATATCAGTGAGTGAAATGGGCCAGGACCAAGACAATGGAGAATAGTGAGGACTGGGGAAAGTTGAGAGTTCATGCCTTTGTAAAGGGATAGCCACTCCTCAGCTCCTGCAGATTGTTTTATCAGGGTTGCTGAGAACAGTTATTAAGGTTGTGCACTGCACAAGGACACTATTTCAGAGGACATGTCATTCATATCATAGATGTAGATATTTTCTGTAGAGGGTTTTGAGGAAAGGATACCTTCTAATTTGCACGAAGGTGTTAATATGGACTTTCAGAAGCCCTAGTTACCATGTGGGGATACAGTTCTAATGTTGTCGGATCTGTTATTGTTTTTGAGAAGCTGGAAATATGGCTTTTAATGTGAAATGTCCCTAATTTAAAATTAGGTGGAAACTAATTCCAAAACATATTTGACATTGTGTGAGCTAACCAAAACTCTTCTGGGGGTCAGATTCAGGCTGTAAGTTGAAGATCTCTGACCCAGAAGAACTGTAAGTTACTGACATTTCAGAGGCCCTCCTATTCTATGTACCTTGTATAATTTTGAAGGAATCAGAAATAAATAGTAATTACCTGGGTAAATTACATGGATGTAACAGGAATTATATGGATATAAAAAGTAAAAGTGCATCCTTTGAATGATGGTATGTATAACATTCTCCCTACTTATCATCTGGTTAACTTTAATTCATCCTTTCTTATTACAAATGTTATTTCTCCAGAGAGAGCTTCCTAAGACTTTCACCTAAATTAGGTTCCCCTCTTACACTTTCTTAAAACAGCTTCCTTTACTAAGTGAACTCTTCAGCTTTATATCTTAAGATAGTCACTTGTGTGAATGTTTGCTTACTGTCTGTTTGCTCACCATTTGGTGGAGAGTATGTCTTTGTTAACCGTTGTCTCCCCAGTGGGGCTATTGCTGGTACATATCAGGCACCCAATGTAGATTTATTGAATGATGGATTAGTCTCCACCTCATCAGTAAAACATCCTTTCTTCTTGGTATCTCTGACTGAACTTGCTGCCTGGTGTTTGACTTCTGCATTCCAGAACTTGGAGGACATCTGGTTTCCATTTCTGAGCAGGGTCTCTGGTATGTCCCTCTCCCCGACATAACTCCTGAGCCAGAGAAGATAGCCAGTTCAAGGCAGTGATGTTCAGGACATCCATGCTTGGTTTGTGGCTAAAACCCACCTAGATGGGGGTTGGAGGACACATAATTCAGGTAACACACACCAAGTATGTTAGAACGTTCACTTCATCTTGGATGCTGGGGTAGAGGGGGAGAGTTTTCAGCCCATAATTAAATTCTGCTCCCTGTACATATTTTGCATTCTTATTTTATTTTATATGAGTAACAAGATCATTATGATGCCAACTAAAAGGCCAGCCCTCCTGCAGATTTACTGAAGAAACCTCGTAGCTTTCCAAGGCAAACTGCATTTTTTGACGTTGAAAATAATTCTTTAAAGATCATCCCCAAGTTCCCAAGACATGAGCTAAAGCAGTTGATTCCATAGAGTAGCTAAACACAGATGAAGCTAATGATTGTGGGAGAAACCGCAGAAGGAGAAGGAAAACCAGAATCACACAGATAACTTGTCAAGGAGCAAAAGAGAAAATGAAAGGCAGGCGCAGAGAAAGGAAGGTTAAGAAAGAAAGAGAAGCAAGGAGAGTTCTGGAAGAGGACATGATCAGGGGGAGGGTGTCCGTCCAAAACTCCAGCCCCAGCTCTTTCAGTCTCTGTCCCACGCTCATGTTCAAGTCCAGCTGTAAGTAATCCTCGGTCTGACCATAGGCCGGCCACAGGGGCAGGCCTTCCCCATTAGGATTCCTGGAAGTGAGAGATTTTCAGCCTCAAACACCCGGTGAGATTTTTCAACCTCAAACACCTGGTTACGGAGGATGTTGGGAGGTTCACTTACCCAATCCGAGCAAAGTTAGCCCAATATCTCATCATGTTCCTGCTCAGCCGTTTCTCTTCCTCTGTAGCTCCTTCTGAAGGAGATAAGCACAAAATCCCGCTCTCATAATGATTCGCCAGAAGCCTAAGGGGCCTCACATTGGATGAATCACTTTCACACCTTTCCTCCCATTTCATCCTTAACAGCCTACCAAGTCACTGCACTCATCGTGTACTTGCAGATACTGACTTGCCTGAGGAATCATGGCCCCAAATGGTGGAGGGTGAACACACATCTTCCCTGACCATCCAACGCTCTTCCTGCCCTTTCCACAGGACTGCAAGTTCCTTGGGGACAGAGACACCTCCCTCTCTCGATCAATCAATCAATTATTGTACTTCTTTATTTGAAAATGTAACACTGCTTAAAGCACAAAATTCAAAATGCAGGAAGTATATCTAATGAAAGTAAGTTTCTCCCTGTCTCTTCCCTCCAGTCACCGAGTTACCAGCCTCAGAGGCAACCATTGTTACCACATTCTTAAGCGTACTTCTGAAGGAGTCTCGACATGCATGAGGGTTTAAGCAGACACTTTTAACACACTTGGTGCTACAGTGGACACACATTATAATCTTTCTCTTTCACTAAAATTGTATCCAGGAGTTAGTTCCACATTGCTGCCTATAAACCTTCCATTTACTGTTCTTTGTTGCTCTATAAATATATAATACATAAATATATATGTGTAAATATATAATTCATGTATCCAGTACTGTATTGATGGGTCTTGACATTTTTTCAATCTTTTGCTCGTAAAAGCAATGTTTTAGTGTGTGTGTGTGTATATTTTTGCACATGTGGAAGTATAATTGCACAAAAAATCCCAGAAGTTGAATTGCTGGGCTAAAAACTACATGCATTTTAAATTTTGATAGAGTTTTCCATTGACATATGAGGTTGTCAATTTTCCCCCACCTGCTCAAATACATTATGTAAAATGTCCTTCCCAACCTTGATCTATGAAAAATGAGTCCTTGGTCAAGGTTAGTTTTTAATCCTCTTTGCTATGAGCGAGGTTGAATGGATTTTTATGTTTAAAAGCCACATGTTTCCCTTTCCATAAACTATTTATATCTGTTACCCAGTTTTTGGCTGGGTTGTGTTTTTCTCATTGATTTTATGAGCTCTTTAGATATCAAGGAATTTAACCCTTTGATACATACATATGTTGTTCATTTTTTCCATTTTTGAGAGTCCATGTGCCCATCACATAGTACAGGTTCAGTGATGGTTACTGAGTAATAATAATAGTAGTATTTCTTAAGCACTCACCATATTATTTATGAGAATTGTTTCATTTAATCCTTATGACAACCTAGGAGGTAGTTCTGTTAGTATTGGCATTATAAGATAAGAAAGAATAAATAAAACAATGAATAGACCACACTGCACAGACACACTCTAGAGGAGAGGTTCTGTCCTTTTCATGGAGAGGCTAGCATGAACTGGTTAAGAGCCTACACTGTGCAATTTTTTAACTAAATAGTTTAGTCATAACTCCTGTGTGTAGTTCCTATGGTTTTTAAAATTTTGATAACCTCATCTGATTGGCTTATTATTTTAGGAACTGAACAGGTCATAAATTCAGGAATAAATGAGCTAACCTCACCAGAAACAGTTCACAAGCATTTACATTAGATCACCTGGATCCAGACCACTTTCAGCTGCAATTATGAAAAATGTGGTTCTTGCCTTTGAAAGCCCTGAATGGCAGCCTCACGGGAGCTCTGGGAAGGGCAGGGAGGGTGAGACAAGGTGTCAAAGAGAAGGAAGTAAGTGGGTTGTTTTTTTTTTTTCCAAAAAAATCAGATTGCATGAGTGCCCCCAAGTGCCCACCCCTATAGGCTTTAGTCCAGAGAAAAACACTCATCAAGCAAATGTTGGCCCCTCTTTTTCATGGCCCCTTTTTCTAAAACTACGAGTGGAGACATTCTCCAGGGAAAGGTTGTGTCTGTAAACCACCCTGCCAGTCCTCCCAGCCCCTGCATAGTGTTGCGGTTGGTGAGGCTTTGCGCTAACCGTGGAGATTCTCATCTTCTCCCCAACTCATCCCAAGCTCATGTTCCTGCAAGAGCAGGAGCCCCTGAAGCCAGTTTCTTACCAAACATGACAATGTCGCCCTTCAGGAAGGCACCTCCAAAGACAAAGCAGATTTCATCAGTGTGATCAGCTTTGACAAAAGGTGACTTCTTATCCTTTAAGCACTGGGGCCGATGCTGAAACTCATAGATGTAGACAGGTGCACCAGCATCTGCAGAAAGGTAGGAAGGGTTTGTGGCAGGCATGCATGCAGTGGGCAGTAGGGGCTGGCCCTGCATTTCCGTCCATCTAGTCTGGGATCCACAGGCTCGTGGGTGGAACAGCCCAGAGACAATGTGAGGCTAGTGTTTCCTGTTACAGTGGCCCTCATGCCCCTGGAGATAGAACTCACTACCCCTCAGGGCAGCCTGAGAGGGCAACAGTACTACTTCTCAAAAAAAAACCCCTTTATACTGATCCGAGATCTACCTCCTTGTGACTTCCTTTGTTTGACCCTGGTTCAACTGTCCGGGGAAAACAGAACAAAACTATTTCCTACTACCAAGATGCTCTGCTGCATCCTATGTTTCTTCACCTCTCTTCTAAAGGTCTTTGCTCTGTAATTTCCCCTCTTTCTCTGCATCATCAGTTTTTCTCTATTGGATCATCACCATCAGTAGCAAACATGCTTACAAAGTCTCTCATTAAAGCACACACACGTGTGCACACATATATGCACACACATATGGGCACACACACACAGAAGCACACACAAACATATCAATACATACTCTTGGTCTCAACTTCCCCTCCAGTTACTGGCTTATTTCTCTAAATCCCTTCTAGCAAGCCTTACAGTGAAGTTGCCTTATTATCTCTGCTTCCTTTCCTCTCATTTTCTCTTTTAATAGAAGTATCATGTATGGACAATAAAAAGCACGGATTTTAAGTGTACATTTTGATGAGTTTTTACAAATGCATGCACATTCATGTAAACACCACCCCAAGCAGGATACAGAGCATTTCCATCACCCCAGAAGTTCCCTTGTATCTCCTTCTAGTTACTCTACCAAGAGAAAACCAGTTTTTATTCCTATCACAATTGATTAATTTTGCTTGTTCTTGAACTCTGTATGGAATAACACAAAATGTACTCTTTTGTATCCGGCTTCTTTTGCTCAGCATAATGCTTTTGAGGTTCATCCATGTTTTGTCTGTATCAATAATTGACTCCTAATCACCAAGTAGTAAGCTACTGCATGAATATACCATAAATTACTTATCCATTCATCTGATGATAGACATTTTGGGTTCTTTCCAATTTGGGGCTATTATGATTAAAGCTGCTGTGGCTATCCATATACAAGTCTTTTCTGTGGTTGAGTAACAGGGTAGGTGTATGTTTATAAGAAACTTACAGTTTTCCAGGGTGATTGTAACCATTCCACATTCCCACCAGAAGTTATGAACATTCCACATCCTTGGCAATACTTTTTGGTATGTTTGAGTTTCTAATATTAGCCATTTTAGCAGGTGTAAATGGTTGCCTCATTTTGGTTTCACTTTGCATTTCCCTGATGACAATGTCGAGCACCTTTTCATGTGCATTTTGCTTTCATTCATCCTCTTTAGTGAAGTGTCTTTTCAAGCCTTTTACCCATTTGTAATTGGATTATTTGTCTTTTCACTACTGAACTGTAAGAGTTCTTCTATTCTGGATATGAATTTTTTGTCAGGTTTGTATTGTGAATATTTTCTTCCAGTCTGTGGCTTGCTTTTGCATTTTCTTCACAGTAATTTTTAAAAATTCACCAACATAAAAGTCAGCATTTTAACAATTTCAAAGTGTATAATTCAGTGGCTTTTAGTACGTTCAGAACGTTGTGCAACCATCACCACTATCTAGGTCCAGAACATTTTCATCACCTCAGACAGAAACCCAGACCCATTCAAGCAGTCATTCCCTCACTCACCCCTCCCCTTAGCCCTTGGGAATTTTATGGTGCTATAGATTTGCCTACCCTGGACATTTCACATAAATAGAATCACACAACATATAGCCTTTTATAGGTTTCTTCCACTTAGCAGTTTTTCCAAGATTCATCCATATTGTAGCATGTATCAATATTTCATGGCTAAATTATAATCCATTGTATATATATACACCAGCTTTTGTTTATCTATTCACCAATTGATGGACATTTGGGTTGTTACTTCTTTTTGGCTACCATTAATAAGGCTGCTATGAACACTCATGTAAGATTTTTGTTTGACCACTTATCTAAAAAAATTTTTTATTGGAGTATAGTTGCTTAGGAGTGTATTTGCTGGGTTGTTGACACTTCTACGTTTAATTTTTTGAGGAACAGCCGAACTGTTTTCTACAATGGGTGCACCATTTTACATTCCCATCAGCAGTATATGAGTGTTCCAATTTCTCCACATTCTCAACAACACGTTATTTTCTGGATTTGTTGTTGTTGTTTTTTGTTTGTTTGCTTATTGTAGCTACTCTAGTGGATGTGAAGTGGTATCTCGTAGTTATGATTTTCATTTCTTTAATAACAAATGATGTTGATCATTTTTTCATGTGCTTATTAGCCATTTATATATCTTCTTTGGAAAACTGTCCATTCAATCCTTTGCCCATTTTTTATTTGAGTTGTTTGGGCTTTTTGTTTGTTTGTTTGTTTGCTTGTAAGAGTTCTTTATATACTCTGAATAATAGACCCTTATCAGATATATGATTTGCAAATATTTTCTCCCATTCTGTGGGTTGTCTTTTCACTTTCTTTATATTGTCCTTTAATGCACAGTAATTTTTTATTTTGATAAAGTCCAATTTTTTCTTTTTTTGTTTATATTTTTGGTGTTACATCTAAGAATCCATTGCCAAATCTGAGGTCATAGAAATGTACCCTGTTTTCTTCTAAGACGTTTACAGTTTCACCTCTTACATTTAGGTCTCTGATCCATTTTGAGTTAATTATTTTTTTAACATCTTTATTGGAGTATAATTGCTTTACAATGGTGTGTTAGTTTCTGCTTTATAACAAAGTGAATCAGCTATACATACACATATATCCCCATATCTCCTTCCTCTTGCATCTCCCTCCCACCCTCCCTAACCCACCCCTCTAGGTGGTCACAAAGCACTGAGCTGATCTCCCAGTGCTATGCTGCTGCTTCCCACTAGCTATCTATTTTACATTTGGTAGTATATATAAGTCCATGCCACACTCTCACTTTGTCCCAGCTTACCCTTCCCCCTCCCCATGTCCTCAAGTCCATTCTCTATGTCTGTGTCTTTATTCCTGTCCTGCCCCTAGGTTCTTCAGAACCATTTTTTTTTTTTTTAGATTCCATATATATGTTTTAGCATACGGTATTTGTTTTTCTCTTTCTGACTTAACTTCATTCTGTATGACAGTCTCTAGGTCCATCCACCTCACTACAAATAACCATTTTGAGTTAATTTTTGATTATGGTGTGAGGGTAGGGTTCGATTTCATTCTTTTGCATGTGTTATTCAGTTGTCCCAGCACAATTTGTTGAAAAGACTATTTTTTCCCCATTGAATAGTCTTGGCAGCCTTGTGTAAATCATTTGACCATAGATATATATAGGTTTATTTCTGGACATTAATCTGTTTGTCTATTCTTATGCCAGTAGCACACCACCTTGATTACCATTGCCTTGTAGTAAGTGAGTTTTAAAATCAGTAAATATGAGTCTTCCAGCTTTGTTCTTTTTCAAGATTATTTTGGCTATTCTGGGTCCCCTGAAATTCTGTATGAATTTTAGGATCAGCTTGTCCATTTCTGCAAAAAAGGAAGTCAGAATTTTGATAGGAATTGCATTAAATTTGGGAGTATTGCCATCTTAAATCTAAATCTTCCAAACCATTTATTCTTTCATTTCTTTCAGCAATGTTTTATAGTTTTCAGTGCACATATCTTGTACCTCTTTGGTTATATTAATTTCTAAGTAATTTATTCTTTTTGATGCTAATGCTATTCTAAATGAAGTTGTTTTCTTAATTTCATTTTTTGATTGTTCACTGCTAGTGTGTAGAAATAAAACTGACTTTTGTATGCTGATCTTGTATCCTGAAACTTTGTTGAATTTATTAACTCATGGTTTTTTGTGGATTCTTTAGAATTTTCTACACATAATATCATGCCATCTGTGAATAGAGACAGTTTTGCTTCTTTCTTTCCAATTTAGATTCCTTTTAATTTGTCCTCGCTAGAACTTGAATAGAAATGGTGGGAGGAAACATCTTTATCTTGTTTCTGATCTTAGGGAAAGATTTCAGTCTTTCACCATTAAGTAAGATATCAGCTGTGGGTTTTTCACATAAGTCCTTTATCAGTTTGAACAAGGTCCTGTGTATTCTTAGTTTGTTGTGTGTCTCCATCATGAATGTGTGTTGAATTTTGTCAAATGCTTTTTCTGCATCTAATAAGATAATTGTGTGTTTTTCCTGTATTCTATTAATAAGGTATATTATATTGATTGATTTTCACATATTGAACCATGCTTATATTCCTGGGATAAATTCCAATTGATTATGGTATACAATCCTTTTAATATGCTAGATTCAGTCGCTAGGATTTTATTGAGGATTTTTGCAACTAGGCTCATATGGGATATTGGTCTATAGTTTTCTTTTCTTGTGATGTCTTTGTCTGGCTTTACTATCAGGGTACTACTGGTCTCATAGGACGAGTTACGAAGTATTCCCTCCTCTTTCACTTTTTTGAAAGGGTTGAGAAGGATTGGTTTTAATTCTTCTTTAAATGTTTGCTAGAATTCAACAGTGAAGACAACTGGTCCTGGGATTTCCTTTGTTGGTAGGTTTTTGCTTACTGATTCAATAATTTCTTTTGTCATAGGTATATTTAGATTTTCTATTTCTTCTTGAATTGGTTTTTGTAGTTTTTGTGTTTCTAGGAATTTCTCAATTTCATCTACCTAATTTGTTGCCATACACCTGTTCATAATAATCCTTTTTATTTCTGTAATGTCTGTAGTAATGCACCTACTTTCATTTCTAATTTGAGTCTTCTTTCTTTCTTGGTCAGTCTGATTAAAAGTTTGTCAATTTTGTTGTTTTTCTTTTTTTTCAATAAACACTTTTATTTTTTTTTATTTTTTATTTTTAGTTTTTTGCGGTACGCGGGCTTCTAACTGCTGTGGCCTCTCCCGTTGTGGAGCACAGGCTCCGGACGCGCAGGCTCAGCGGCCATGGCTCAGGGGCCTAGCTGCTCTGTGGCATGTGGGATCTTCCCGGACCGGGGCACGAACCCGTGTCCCCTGAATCGGCAGGCGGACTCTCAACCACTGCGTCATCAGGGAAGCCCTATTTTTAAAATTAATTAATTTACTTTTATCTTTGGCCGTGTTGGGTCTTCATTGCTGCGTGCAGGCTTTCTCTAGTTGTGGCAGCGAGCGAGGGCTACTCTTCGTTGTGGTGCGTGGGCTTCTCATTGCGGTGGCTTCTCATTGCAGAGCATGGGCTCTAGGTGTGCAGGCTTCAGTAGTTGTGGCACACGGGCTTAGCTGCTCCACGGCACGTGGGATCTTCCTGGACCAGGGATAAAACCTGTGTCCCCTGCATTGGCAGGCAGATTCTTAACCACTGCACCACCAGGGAAGTCTCTGTTGTTTTTCAAAGAACCAAATTTTATATTCATCCATTCTCTCTATTGATTTTATACTCTATTTCATTTATCTCTGCTCTAATATTTATTATATTCTTCCTTCTGGTTGGATTTACTTTGCTCTTATTTTTCTAGTTACTTAAGGTGGAAGGTTGGGTTATTGATTTGAGAAAGGGGGATGGAAGAAAGGGAAGAGGAAAGAGAGAAAGAAAGAAAGAAAGGAAGAAAGAAAGAAAGTAGGAAAGAAAGGAAGGAGGGAGGGAGGAAGGGAGGGAGGGAGGAAGGAAGGAAGGAAGAAAGAAAGAAAGAAAAAAAGAGATAAAGGGAGAAAGAAAGAAGGAAAGAGAGAAAGCAAGAAGGAAGGAGGGAGGGAAGGAAGGAAGGGAGGGAGGGAGGAAGGAAGGAAGGAAGGAAGGGAGAAAGGAAAGAAGGGCAGGTTTCAGAAATACACTCACACACCTATGGTCAATTAATCTTTGACAAAGGAGGCAAGAATATGCAATGAAGAAAAGGCAGTCTCTTCAGCAAGTGGCATTGAGAAAGCTGGACAGCCACACGTAGATCAAAGAAGTTAGAATGCACCCTCACACCATACACAAAAATAAACTCAAAATGGCTTAAAGATTTAAATATAACACATGACACCATAAAACTTCTAGAAGACAACATAGGCAAAACATTCTCTGACATAAATCGAAATAATGTTTTCTTAGGTCAGTCTCCCAAGGGAATGGAAATAAAAGCAAAAATAAACGAATGGGACCTAATCAAACTTACAAGCTTTTGTACAGCAAAGGAAACCATAAACAAAACAAGACAACCTACGGACTTGGATAAAATGTTTGCAAATGATGCGACTGACAAGGGCTTAATTTCCAAAATAAACAAACAGTTAATATAACTCAACAACAACAACAACAAAACAAACAACCCAATCAAAAAATGGGCAGAAGACCTAAATAGACATTTCTCCAAAGAAGACATAGGCATGGCCAACAGGCACATGAAAAGATGCTCAGCATCACTAATTATTAGAGAAATGCAAATCAAAACTACAATGGGATACCATTTCACATCGGTCAGAATGGCCATCATTAAAAAGTCTACAAATAACAAATGTTGGAAAGGGTATGGAGAAAAGGGAACCCTCCTACACTGTTGGTGAGAATATAAGTTGGTGCAGCCACTATGGAAAATAGTATGGAATTTCCTCAAAAAACTAAAAATAGGGCTTCCCTGGTGGCGCAGTGGTTGAGAGTCCGCCTGCCGATGCAGGGGATGTGGGTTCGTGCCCTGGTCTGGGAGGATCCCACATGCTGCGGAGCGGCTGGGCCCATGAGCCATGGCCACTGAGCCTGCGCGTCTGGAGCCTGTGCTCCACAACGGGGGAGGCCACAACAGTGAGAGGCATGCGTACTGCAAAAAAAAAAATAAAAACAAACTAAAAATAAAGTTGGCATATGATCCAGCAATCCCACACCTGGGCTTATATCTGGACAAAACTATAATTCAAAAAGATACATGCACCCCTATGTTCATAGCAGCACTATTCACAATAGCCAAAACATGGAAACAACCTAAATGTCCATCGACAGATGAATGGATAAACAAGATGTGGGGTGTATATATATATACTACTCAGCCATAAAAAGAATGAAATAATGCCATTTTCAGCAACATGAATGGACCTAGAGATTATCATACTAAGTGAAGAAAGTCAGAAAGAGAAAGACAAATACCATATGAGATTCCACTCATATGTGGTATCTAAAATATGACAACAAATGAACTTATCTATGAAACAAACAGACTCAGACATAGAGAATAGACATGTGGTTGCCAAGCAGGAGGGGGGTGGGGAGGGATGGAGTGGGAGTTTGGGGTTAGCAGATGCAAACTATTATATATAGAATAGATAAACAACAAGGTCCTACTGTATATATATTCAATATCCTGTGATAAACCATAATGGAAGAGAATATTAAAAAGAATATATATATACACATATATATATCTGAATCACTTTGCTGTACAGCAGAAATTTGCACAACTTTGTAAATCAACTATACTTCAATTTAAAAAATAAATAAAAATAAAAATTGTTTAAAAAGAAAGAAGGGCAGGTTTGCTTCCCCAGGAGTAATCTTCTCTTTCTGATTGCTCCACTACTGCTTAGAGTTAAGATATTTGGGAAGACACTTCCGAAGAGGAAGGAAAGTGGAGTCCAGGCCCCAGAAAATATGGAGGGGTAGAACTTTTCTACATGGTCCTGAAGAAGGTGAAGGAATATAAACAACAAGGACTGATCAACATTCCTGAACTCTGAAAGGCAGGGAAACTGCAAAGGTCAGCATGCAGGGCTATATCCCAGACAGCCTTGGGAACTCCCTCTCAGCAAAGGAACAGAGGGCAGAGCAGGTGGACAGTCAGCAGGCAACAGGGATCCCTGCAGCCACCAGCCTTGCAGGAGGAGCGGTGCTAGGAGACTCAGCTCTGTGATATTGAGCTGTGACCAGCCCAGGGATCACAAAGAACACATCTGCAAGCAAATCCAGGAAGTAATTTCGTATATCAATCAGAGAGTGCTTGTTGTAGAAATATTCATTAGCCACAAAGTATAAATACTGGACAGGGATATGCTGTAAAACATCATGGTTGCAAGAGATCTAGGTCAACAGCAATAGCCAACACACAGCAACAACAGTCAAACATTTGCCTTTGCGGGCAAAATTCTGAGTGCTTTACATGCATTGTCTCATTTAATCCACGCAGTGACCCTATGATGCAAGTATCAAAATCAGCCCCATTTGACAGGTGAGGGAACTGAGGTTTAGAGAGGTTAAGTGGTTTGTCCAAAGTGGTGGAACCATGATTCGTTCACAAGTCTATCTGCATCCAAATCTCATTCTCTAATCACAGTATGCACGCCTCTCTGAAATATTTCAGAAACAGCCACCCATGGGCAGATCTGGCTACATTGTTTGTGTGGCCCAGTGCAAAGTGAAAAATGTGAGGTTCTTTTTCAAAAACTCGAAGAATTTCAAGGTAGTGACAACAGAACATTCACCCAAGTATAGGACTCTTCTAAGCATGAGGCCCTTTGAACTACACAGGTTGCACACGCCTGAGGCTGGCCCTGCTCCTGGTACCAGCACTGTCTCCAGACCTTTGCTCTTTGATCTAAGCGAGTTGGTCTCTTGGAGTTACCTCTTCTATGAAAAAAAAATTGTTGTTTATTTATTGTTGTTGTTGTTCAACAACAATTGTTGTTCAGAGGATCACACAAGATACAAAAAGAAAAGCATGCTGCCTGGCACAGAGTAGGCCTTCAGTTCCCTCTGAAACCCATTGCCAAGTCCTTTAACAGAGCATCCCATGCTTTTTTGACCTGACACCAGGCTGCCTCCCAGTTTTCAGTCCTTCAGTGTGGCTCCAGCACAAATGCCAGAGGATGGAAGGGAAACATCATAAAGTTTCAAGGTCTGCCACATTGGTGATGTTCTTGGGAGTCTGGTGCTCTGGGGAACACTGGGAAAAGTTACTGCACCTCAACCCCCTAACACTAAGACAGAGGCACAGCCCTTCGTAGGTTTCTTTGGGATTTGGAGGCAGCGTATACCACACCAGGGAATGCTGCTGGGACACATTCACTGGGTCCTCTGAAGGCCGACTGCTTTTAATCAGACCCAGAGCAAGTGAGGGCTCTGCAGCAGGTCCAGGTTCTGGTGCAAGTTCCCCTGCGTGGCCCATAGGACCAGCAGACACCTTGGTGCTTGAGGTTTCCAAGGGGGGTACATATGCCATGTGGAGCCTCTGGCGAGCCCCAGCTGGGCAGTCACAGTGCAGACCCCTAGGGTTCTGGTGCAAAACTATGGCTTCTGCATGAGAAAACTACTTACCATTTGGAAAGTACTTCCTGCCTTGCTACTGGGAGGAAGAGAGACTGTGTGCCCTTCTGGTCCTCCTGCAGCTTCCCACACAGCCTACTTCCCACCTGCTGGGACCTAGCTCAAGATACCTTCTCCTCTTGAAATGCCCTCCTGCTCAAATGTTCCCCTTTGCTAAGGCCCAGATCGATGGCCTCCTCCTCCATGAGGCCATCTCCAATCCAGCCTGAGAAATTCCTCTGTCCAACATATTTTAAATATCTGAAACCTTCATCTCAGCTCTCATCACCAGACAACCAAGACTCACTAAACATCCCCTCTAAGCCTTAGGACCTGATGGATCCCTTGCCTTAAGTCTGGGCCACTCTGCAGCCACAGGGCTATTTCTAAAGTGGAAGTCAAAGCATGTTTCTCTTTTTCTGTTCCCAGCCCTCAGAATAAACTTTCTATTCATTTCATAGCATGAAACAGCTGCCAGTATCCTCCCCTGCTGCAGCCAGCCTCTTCCACTGATCTTCTTACACTTCTCTGCTCCTAACTGGTCCTCTCAGAGCCTCTGGCTCCCCTCAGTCCTGCTCCTCCATTAACCAGACAAACTTAATTCATCCTCCAAAGCCTTCCTCCCCGAGGAAGTCACCTGCTCCCTCCTGCGGGCACCACAGGGCCTCGAACACATCTCTGCTCTGGTGTGTACAGCACTGTACCAAAGTGCCCGGTCATGTCCGTCCACCGCAACAGTCTCAAAGTCCCTCAAGTGCAGGGGGAGTGCCTGCTTATCACCGCACCCAGTGCCTCGGGAAGTTCTGGGGCATGTGGATGGATAAGAAACATTTGTTCAATAAAAAATGAATGAAATGAATCTGCCTCAAAATACACACTGAATAAATGTTTATGGAAAGAAGAAAGGAAGGAAGGAAAGAAATCCATCTCTATATCCTAGTGTCTAGGATAAATATATCTCTATATCCCTAGTGCAGGGAGTGAGTGAGTAATGGTCCTTGGTATTGCTAGAACCTAGTACAGTGCCTGGCTGGTATGTAGGTATGTAGTGAATATGGGTCCCTAGTCCCAGGTGGTTTTCAGAATTCAGAGCTTTTCCGTTCATAGACAGATAATTCAGTACATATGCTGCATATTATGTGATATGTTTAGGGGTGGGGGGACAGGGCAGCACCCCAGCCCCCACATTAATATGCCACAGAGAAACATATGGTGGGATAAAGTGAATGAACGTATAGCAACAATAAAGACCAATGGCTACGTATCGGTCTAGGTCAGTTTTGGCTGCCAGGTGAATTACAAGAAACCTTTGGGTTGTCAGCGCGATTTGGATGTTGAGATTGTGGATAAGGGATTGCAGAACTCTGCTAGTAAAGATCTATTAAATGAATGAATGAGGAAGATCTGTGCACCCAGAGCTACCCCTGTGTGTGACCCAAGGAGGTCTGTGAAATGAATGGATCTTGGAGAGTCAGGCTCACTTACCAGGATTGAGTATATCAACTGCAGGGCGAGGGACTTGTTGGAGCCCCCGAGGACCTCAGGAAACTCCTTCTGTGGAAAGAAGCAGGTGCCCCCTCTGTGAGCACAGCAGGTCATCAGAAGGGAAACTGGTCTCCCTGAGGGCCCAGGCACCCGCCTTTCAGAGGGGAGGCTGGCAAGAGCAGGAACCCTTTCAGCCCCCAGGGGTCCACGTGTAAGGAGCAGCCTCAGTGGGTTGGTTGAGCAACGAAGTTTCTTCTCCTCACATTTGATAAGAGGCAGCCATTCCCCGTCATACCTGCAGTCTTGTGGGAGCTGAGTGGCTGCCCTGTGGAGAGGCCATGTTATGGACTGAGTGCGTCCCCTACCAAATTCCTATGTTGAACACCCAGAATGTGACTGTATATGGAGAGAGGGTCTTTAAAGAGGTCTTTAAGCTAAAATGAGGACGGTAGGGTAGGCCCTAATCCAGTCCAATTGATGTCCTTATAAGAAGAGGAAATTTGGACGTGCAGAGACTCCAGGGGTGCGCACGCATAGGAAAGACCTTGTGAGGACACAGCAAGAAGGCGGCCACCCACAAGCCAAGGAGGGCGGCCTCAGAGGAAACCAAACCTGCTAGCACCTTGATCTTGGACTTCTAGCCTCTAGAACATTGAGAAAATAAATTTCTGTCGTTTAAGCCACTAGTCTGTGTTATTTTGTTATGGCAGCCCTAGGAACCTAATACAGGCCATCACTTGGCTTCAACAGCAAGTTAAAAGAGAGGTTGAAAATCTCAAAACTAGTGGTTTATTTATTGCTCTCTTTCTAAAGACCTTTGTCATTAGAGTCTCAGAAGCCAGCAGTTGGCAGAGGCAGGCAGCTTAGTGAGGCTGCAAACAGGATGGTTAAAAACACAGGGGCTGCTTGGTACAGAGTAAGAGCTATGAGCAATTATTTTTAAAATGACCCTTCCCTAGCCAATATCACAGCTTAAAAACATGAGGGGGTAGAAGTAGTATTCACTTGTCAAATGAATTTCTCTGGTATATTTTCTGCTGAAAATCTTGGGGTAACGAGTCATGACAGATATTTAAACGTATCTGTCTTCTCCCAGAGTCACTGAAATAATCCACAAGTACATTTTAACTACAAGAACCCTCTCTGTATGTTCAGGAGCTAGGATTAGTTTTTGGAGATTTCCTATGGTCTCAAACAACCAGCAATGGTCACACAGAATGACAGCACCCATGCAGCCTCTTGTGCATGCAGACCTGGGCACCAAGTTCTGGTCTCCCACTTGAATAATTCCAATATCTATCATTTACTTAGCACTTAGACTATATGCCAGGCTACCTGATGTGTACCTGTGAGGTGGGTAATAACATTAGCCCTATTTCATAGATGAGGGAACAGAGGTTCAGAGAGGTTAGGGAGCTCCCTAAAGGTCACACAGCAGGTAAATAGAGAACTCAGCATTTACAGGCAGAGCCTAAATACACAAAATTTATACACTGCTGTCTCCTCTCTAGCTAAAAGACTCACATTAGCCTCTTTGAGTCTCAGTTTCTTTAGCTGCAAAATGGGGATAATAATGCCTGTTTGCAAGTTGCACAGACAACATGCACTTGGCTTATGGAAGGCACTCAGTCACAGTGGTTATGGTGGCATGGCTATTATCAGTAGCAGCTGCCTTCCTTTTTCTAGCACAGATCCAGAAAGCATTAAAAGACCTAACTTAAGCCACATCCTGTGACTCAGTTGCCTCATTTACAACGAGGGAAAAAATCCCCAACCCTACTTACCCCGAAACATTGCTCTATGTGTCAAATTAATAATTACCAGACTATGCCTTTAACAGCTCAGTGAACTCAGGGTTCTGATTCTGATTCTAGAGTGTCACCAACTAGCCTTGTAACTCGACCAACTTCTGTATTTCATAACCGCACTTCCCCCAGCTTGCAAGGCAGAGGTTGGTCTGCAGAAATGAGCTTTGATATATTAAGAATTGAGCACTCTGCTCTTCTGAGGACAGATGAAAAGCTTATTTTGAATGGGGAGGGTCTTCTCAAACTACAGGGTCAAGAAATCATGGCTCCTACTCAGCATTCAGGCCTCAGCTCAAATGATCCCTCCTCAGAGAAGCCTTTCCCGACCCCTGCTTCCCTCCCTAAAGAAGCCTCCTCTTCCCAGTCTATGTCCTTCATAACACTTAGACTCTCTGAAACCATCTTTTCAATCTTGCATGTCACCCGTCTCTCCCCTTGAGAATGTAAGCTGGCAAAAAGCAGGAACCATGTGACTTGCTCACTGCCGAATGCTGGTTTTTTATGAGTGCAGGGCACATAGTAAATGCTTGGTTCATACTTGTTGAATGAATGAAACAATTCAATAATTTTGCAACTTGCACTGCCTTAGAGAGCATTCTTGGAAATCAAATACCAGAACCAAGGCTGGACATGAGAGTGTACAGGACTGAAGTTTTCTAAACTTGTATGAATTTCACCTTTGAGGTAGTAGCAGTGCTTATTTGAAACAATCATTTGTAATGTTTTGAACAGAGTTCAAATGGGTCCCATCCTCTCTTATTTTTTTGTAGAGTTGTTTCTTTAAACCTATACGAGGAGCAGGGTGGACACTTGCTACGGCTACCCCCAATCCGCAGTTCTCTTCCTTCAGAGAGAGGAAAGATGAGAAGTACACCCAAACTGCGTACTTGGGTGATGGGCTCCAGCCCTCAAAACGCTGGGTGAAATCTATGGGCGTACCCAGTGTGAAGCAAACAGCTGCCTCACTGCTGAGGGAGCAGAAGGAGGCGCAGCAGGAATTCTTACCATGGGCAGCAGGAAGCCACACTCGTGGTTATTGACTCCGATGATAGAAGGAACTGGCTTACATGATTTTTGAGCCAACAGGTCTAAAGGGTCATGAGGAAAGAAAAAGCCATCAACCACTCGAGTGAAAGACTTGGTTTTCTGAAATAAGGAAGAAGAGAAAAATCGGCAGCTGTTTCTCTTCACGAAATCTGCTGTCCCCAAACCCTAGCCTACCTGAGCCAACCCACTATAGCAAAGGGCATTAAGAAGGGAAAAATAAGCCACTCTTGGCCCATCCCAACACATCAGTGCTGCCTGGCCAGCTCTGCCATTCATTTAGGCAAAGGGGCTCAACTTTTCTGGGCCTTAATTTCCTCATCTGCTAAATAGGGATAATAATAGTAATAACCTAAGAAATATAATAGCCCTGCACAACGGTTCTCAGAGCATGGCTCCTGGATCAGCAGCATCAGCATCGCCTGGGAACTTGTTAGAAATGCAAATTCTCATGCCCCATCCCAGACCTGCTGAATACAAAACTCTGGGGGGTGCAGCCCAGCAAACAGCCCTCCAGGGGATTCTGATGCATGCTCAAATGTGGAACCAGCGGCCAAATGCAATGGGCAGAGTGGTGAGGGGAGGGGATGGCCAGGGTAGTGTGGGTTGGTGTGAACATCTTCCTGAGGCATCTTCCTCAGCACTGGGCCTTAGATCTGGATGGATATTTCTTGGGTCTTAGGAAGCAACACCTGGCTCTATTCATGATTTCTTTTTAGGTCTCTGTTCTGGGAGTAGGGGTAGAAGGGAGCACACAAAAGAGCTTTCACACTACACTGGGTCAAGAACTTATCACCCATTTCCTGGACCCTAGTAAAACTCACAGCAGATTCTCAATCCATGCCAAATAACTATCTAACAAATGTTAGAATCGAACAGGTAAGGATCTCATTCTCTCAAGGACTACCAGAGGGTCTCAAGATTGGAAGATTAGACATAAAAGACCATCCAGTCCAATGAATCATCCAGTGATTGAAATTCGTCAGCAGTCATATAGACCCTGCTTGCATACCTACAGAGGTGAGTATCTCACTGCCTTCTAAAGGAGCTGGTCCTTTTTCAGACAGCTGAGTTTTTAGAAAGTTCTTGGTCAGCTCAAGCCAAAATAGCTTCCCAGCTTCCAGCTCTTGATCTGGACTTTAGTTTCTAGTGGCCTGTGGAGCAAATGTGGTCTCTCTTTCCAGTAAGATGCCTTCAATGATATAGAGAAACCTTTGTATTTTGTTGGGTCTTATCCAAGCTAAGGAGCACCCTGGCTTGTCAATGTCCTTAAATTACCTATAAGGGTTCTATATGCCACATTGCTTTTTTACAGCCGTTATTATGAATCCCCAACTCCCATCTGTCCAAGTCCCAAATCAAAATAAATAAGAGAGTGGTAGGATTTGTCTACCACTCCATTCAAAGGGCAACACTGTCCCCAAACTCTCCCCTCCCTCTTCACCTGGTTGATGCTCAGCAACTCCTTGGAGGATTTTGCCCGCAGGCACTGTAGCAGGGCCACGGAGTCTGACACGTTGCAAGCACAAATATCTGCAACCATCTGCAACCATTTCCAGAGAAGGAACAGGTCAGCGCACAGGACTGAAAGCCTCCAGGAAAATGAAAGTTGGAAAATGTCCTCAATCCAGCCCCAGGCTGGTGCGTTATGTATGAAGTCCAGCCTGCTGCCTCTCCCCACCCCCATGTGCCCATAATGGAATGCACACATTGAGGACAGGTTGGCACTGCATCATCCTTACTCTCTTGCCTGACCCTCCTTGTCATCTTTAGCAATCACCAGAGCTGGATCGATCTCAGCTTATCAGCTCTGATCCAGCCCCACCCCAGCCTGGAACATCTGAACATGCCCTGAGCATCCTTTTTCTATCTCTACACCAATTCCATTCATTCTTTGAGGCCCAAGTCCCATCTTTTCCAGGATATTCTTTTAGACCATTGCAGCCCCCATGAGCCCCTTCCTCTTCTAATCCCCTGTTACTCCAAGTGTCCTCACCTCCTCTACCTAGCTCTTTGCTAAACTCCTTCTTGCCCTGTCATTGGACTTCCCACATGTGTAGAACTTGTCCCTTGAGAGTGGTGGTCCTTACTCTTCTGGGAGTCATGGATGCTCTGAGAATCCAATGGAAGCTACAGACCTTCTCTCTGGAAAATGCACAAACACAGAGTCTCCATACAACTGTAGGAATTCTAGGACCACTTCTCAAACTTTCCATGGATTCCAGGTTAAAAATCCTTGCCATAAAAAGATTATAGTCTTCTCAAATTATTATATGTCTTCTCCACTTATAAACCCATGGGTCTTAAAATAGAGCAGGGAAAACAATGAGCACTCAATATGTGTGTGGCGAATGCACAAACTAAAAAAAGCTTGATATATCATGTTACCAAAATCAATATTCCCTGTGTATTGAGGGTATTTTTTTTACCATATTATAACTTTATGTTCCCACTCTTGGTATAAGTTGTTATTTTCTACAAGGTGTTTAAGAAAATGCACCACTAAAGTGAATAATACCCAGGAGATGGCTCCACAGTCCAGGGCTTAATTAATATTCATTGAATGAATCAGCTCATTTGTTAACTCGTTCATTCAGCAAACATTTATAATCACCTAATATACACCAGACATTATGCTGGGACATGAAAGATATAGAGACCTTGGTCTCTAGGTCCTCTTATCTGGTACAGCACTAAGACAAGATGATAGATGACAAATATCTAGGGCATATGCCTCACTTCCCCCTCACAATCTCATGCCAGACAGCATTTATCAGTCACAACATTATTTCACACTGAGCTGGAAACAACCTCAGAATCTTCCTTAACATAGTACTCTAGGTGGAGTAGATTTAGTACAGGAGAAAAGCCGTACATAATACAGAGGACTGAATTATATATCACAAGCAAAGAGTAATGGATAAGATGTAAGAACTATTACACATACGCTTATACACACACACGCACACACACACTCATGCACACCAGCAGTAGTGCATTGTGTACCTGGACCCATTTCCTATTGAACCAGCCCTTACATGGAGCAACAAGGATCACATTGGCCCAACATCAGATCCTTTGGCATGGTCAGTAAGGATAGCCAAGCACATGGTCTATGGACACCTGACCACATTTCTCTCCTGACCAAGGAGAGGAAGCTGGAGAAGAGTTAACAATATACCTACATCATCTTTCCTCTCGTAATCAGGGGCCTTCAGGTAAGGGATGATGGCCACCCCACTCTCCATGATGGCTCTGTGGAATAAGCCTTTGGCCATGGGGGACAGAATCTGGAGAGAGAACACAGGAGACCCAGGAAAAGTTATCCAGGGGGATCCCCACCTATCACACACAAAACCCAGCCCTTCATTCAAGAAAACTTCCCAGGAAGCCTTCTTAAGAGCTCTAAACTTAGAGGGAAAAAAAGTCCTGGTTTGGGGGTTTCAAGGACTAGCTGCGAAGGTTTGGGCAAGTGTTCTAACCTCTCCGAGCCCCAGGTTCCTCATGAACTTGGAGGTCAAGCATTCTGCCATGGGAGTGCGAGCTCCTTCACCCCCCATCCTTGAAATGAGACTGAGCCCCTAATTCACGATGTATTTGTGAGGCTCCAATGTGTTTATAAGTGTTTGTTCAACATGTAAGCAGCAATTAGATGTGAATGACTCATTGTCCTCATTTTTGTCACCTCAAAAATGAGGTGACACCGAGGCTCCTTCAAGTCCCAAAGAGAAGAACTCACAAGGCTGGAAACACTTATAGCTCCTGTTGACTCGCCAAAGATGGTCACGCAGTGTGGGTCCCCACCAAAGAACTCGATGTTCTCCTACCCAGGTCAGGGCAGCCACCTGGTCCATGAAGGCCCAGTTCCCCAGGGCGTGCTTGTCCCCTGTGCTGTGGACAAGAGGCAGGGTGAGAATGCTCCATTGGCCGCTGTCTGCTTCTCACAGCCCAGGGAGTGGGTTGCAGAGGCCGTGGGCTGGTGTCAGGGCATCGCCACCTCAGCTGGAAAGGAGCTGAGTCAGAGGCCTGGGGCAGCTGGGAAAACCAGGCTTAATTCTCACCCTCTGCTGGGATTTGGGTTTCCTTGAGAATCTGATGATAGCTCCACACCCCAGAAAAATGCACAGACGATCTTCTATGTGCAATTCAGGGTAGTCATAGGCTCCCCTGAATCCATGGATTCCAGAAAAGTCCTGCTCCTGAGAGTTGGTCTGCACCAGGAAGCAAGACCTCCCTGGGCACAGGGGTTCCAATGAATGACTAAATGAATAATAATGATAATAATAGCAGCTGTTGCAGCATCGTGCACAATGCTGTCCCAAGGGCTTTACAGCTGATGCTCCTATAATCCTCCCACCCTGTGAGGTAGGTGGTTTGGTCTTTCTCCTTTATCCCTCTGGGTCCTCTCTTCACCCTTCTCCACCCTGTTCTCAAAAGACTGATCTTTATGAACTGCGGCCAGTGGGAGACACCAGCGGGGGTTCAGGGTGGGATACTAAGGGACTGGGAAGTTTATTCTGGCACCCCATGCCCCACCATCCTCTGCTGGGAAGTGGTTTGGGCAGTGGCTGCATTTCTCTGCAGCCACAGCTCATGTCACCCTCACGCCCATCAATGATATCTGCAAGCATGTTCTAAGGATACTGATGGATTCATCGTTTCCTTCTCACAGACAGGAAATGGAGGCACAGAGAGGTTAAATCCCTTGCCCAGGAGCTAGAAAGTTGCAGATTTGGATCCATGCTCCTAACCATGTTCCATTCTGCTGCCCCTGCAGAATAGCCTGTTTCCCAGGATGAGTGGATAATTAATGGGGAAACAAAGGGAAAAACACAGAATCAAAGAAACGCCTAGACCAAAACATTCGTGTGGTACCCACCATGTATGAGAGTAACCCCGGGATCATAGTCTACTCCTCCTCTGTCCTCTAGTCCCCCACACCCCTCCTCCCCTTGGTTCCCTTTCTCTGTCCATGACCCCTGGGCTGGCCCTGACTCTGCCTTCTCTCTCCCCCAGCCTCCGCATCTGGTCAGGAGCCACGTATGCCCTGCCAATTTTACCTCCATTCCATCATAGGCCCCACATTGGTCCCCATTTCTCCATTTCTGTTTATCCTGATTCATAATCTGGTCACTTATGATCTGGGTGACCTTGAGCAAGTCACTTAACTTGCTTTGCCTCAATGTTCTCATGTCTGAATGGGGTTAATATCGGTGCCTGTTTCACATGGTTGTTGTGAAGATTGACGGTGCAGGCACACAGCAAGTGCCATGTATATGTTAGCAATCCCTCCAGCCTGCTTCACCCCATGACCTGCGCCTATGCTGTACAGCAGCCTCCCTACCGGACTCCCCATCTGAAGGCGAGGTGCCCCTAGCCCAGCCTGCACTCTGCTCTGGAGTGACCTTCCTATTATACTGCTCTGTAGGGCACTCCTGGGTCCCTCCTTCTTTTAGAAAAAAAATTTTTTTAATTAATTAATTTATTTATTTTTGGCTGCGTTGGGTCTTCATTGCTGCGTGTGGGCTTTCTCCAGTTGTGGTGAGCAGGGGCTACTCTTCGCTGTGGTGCGCGGGCTTCTCACTGCAGTGGCTTCTCTTGTTGCAGAGCATGGGCTCTAGGCATGTAGGCTTCAGTAGTTGTGGCATGTGGGCTCAGCAGCTGTGGCACACGGGCTTAGTTGCTCCACGGCATGTGGGATCTTCCCGGACCAGGGCTGGAACCCATCTCCCCTGCACTGGCAGGCGGCTTCTTAACCACTGTGCCACCAGGGAAGTCGCTTGTCCCTCCTTCTTTATCCAATAAAAATCAGTCGCCGTGCACAGCCTAATATTCAAGGTCTTTCCCAGTCAGGCCTGTCCCTACCTTTTCACATCCATCTCCGGTTATATCCTCACCTACCTGTCTACTAGAACTCAGACATTATAAGCAATTTTTGGAAAACTTTCTGTCGAAGCCATCTTAGGCAGAATCCCAATGTACAGACCTGCTAAAAGTGTAATCAGGGTCCCCCTCTCAGGCCTTCCTGCCTCCACCGCAACCCCACAGCCACCTCCCCATGCTATGTGCTCAAAGCCCAGTTTGCAAATATTGCTCTAGGCCCAGGTGCTGCTACATTTCTTTCCAACTTCCCAGCCATTGCTCAGACAGCTCCTTTTGCCAAGTGTGCTTTCTCCCAACCCCTCCTCCCCAAACCCAACCTCATCTTTTTTTTTTTTTTTTTTTTTTTCTTTTTTGCGGTATGCGGGCCTCTCACTGTTGTGGCCTCTCCCGTCGCGGAGCACAGGCTCCGGATGCGCAGGCCCAGCGGCCATGGCTCACGGGCCCAGCCGCTCCGCGGCATATGGGATCCTCCCAGACCGGGGCACGAACCCGTATCCCCTGCATCGGCAGGCGGACTCTTAACCACTGCGCCACCAGGGAGGCCCCCAACCTCATCTTTAAGGTGCAATTCAAATTCCACCTCTCTCAGGAAGCCTCGCTGGTTTCTGGCAGCTCCCTCTGTTTCTACAGCTCTGTCGCCTCTCACCCTCAGAGCATTACTCATGTCCTGCCTGGTAGGGTATTTGTGTCCCTGTGTTATCTCCCCCATGACACTGAGAGCCTCTCGAGGGTAGGATTCACGCTGGACTCCTTGCCACCTTCCCCGCAGTTTCTGACCGTGGCCTCTCACTACTCCTTGGGCTCACACTGCATCCTGGCCAGGGCTTAGGTTCTGCCATGTTCTAAGTAGGATAATGAAAGTGGCCAAGAGCCCCAGCTCTATTCTGTGACCTCTTCACAGAGTTGCTTCACCTCTCTGTGCCTCTATTTTTCAACTGTAAAATGGGAATGACAACAGTATGTTTCTCATAGAATTATTCTGAGGGTGAGCTATAATGGATGCATAGCAAGTGCACAGCACCATGCCTGGCTCATGGTGAGCACCTGAAACATGTTCGATGTTACTGGGGGAAGGGAAGCCATGCAATGGAGTGATTACTCTCAGGTGAGCGCCTGAGGAGCCTTGATGTGGGCCCTATGGCAGAGACTACAAACTGCTCACACACCCTGTTTCCTCACCTTCCAGGGCACACATCCCCCTTGCAGCTGGGTGTGGCTATTATGACTGAGTTCTACCAGTTGTATGTGAACACAGTGATAATCGCCACCTCCAGGCTGACCCAGAAAGACCATCCTCTTCATGCTCTTTCTCCATCTGCTGTCCAAGTACAGCAGATCCAAGAGGATCTGGGGCCCTTGAGGAGGGCAGAGCCACAAGATGGAAGGAGCCTGGGTCCCTGATTGACCACATAGAAGAACATCTGTCAGTCAGAAACATTTGATTGGATTTTAGTTGAGTAAGAAGGAGATTTTTATTGTTTTAAGCCACTAAGACTTGGGGGTTTACATGTTATAGCCGCTAAAATTACCTAACTAATTTGGGCCAAATTTGTTCAATGTCACTAAAGGCTCATTTCTCTTTAGGTTTCTGGGCACTGAACCTCCTGTGGCTGCTGTCCTGCTGCCCCTTGGGGATCAGGGGTGTCAATCACTTGGGGAGACTCACTTGAAGAAGCCGAATATTCCTAGCCGGAACTGGATAGCCACAATAAGCACGTCCTTGTAGGAAGCCAGGGCAGACCCGTCGAAGATGGATGCTGAGCCAGTCTCCAAGGCACCCCCAGGGAGCCACACCATGACCTAAGGAGGGGAGAGGAACTCTCCAGTCAGCCCACCAGGCACCCATATCCCCTCCCCATGCATGTTGGGACATTCTTTCTTTAGGGAAATATGAATGTCTCACGTTCCTTTCCAAGCAGCATCAGAGGTTTTTGTCTTTTGAAGAAGGCCCAGGATTAAGCATGTGGCTTCTGGCATATGAGTGCCTGGGTTTGATTCCCAGCTCTGCCACTGACTAGCTGTGTGTCTTTGAGCAGCTTCCTTAACCTCTCTGAGGTTTGTTTTTCTCATCTGTAAGATGTGAAGAATGAAAGTATCTCATTTATGAGGTTATCATTAGGTTTAAATAAAATTCTTCATCCAAAGTCCATAGAACAATGTTGGTATATTTCAAGTGCTCAGAAAATGTTAATTAAATGTCTTTGAACTTGTTCACCCACAGGAGGATGGAAATCACTGTAAGCCATATATGAGAGGAAAAGCTGCTTTTCTAAGACTTTTCCCTACTTACAGAGAAAAGAGAAGAGAGGAGGGAAAAACGGGAAGAGAAGTATGGAAGCTTTACTATACTGATTAGAAAAACTGGGACCAGGAAACATCAAACATTCAAATGGTATTATCACAATTTATATAATTAATAATAAATCCCTCCTCTTCTCTTTTTTAAGGTCATATTAGTGACTACAACTCTTGGGGCAGGAAAAGAGAAGAAAGCCACAGAGGAAAAAGGAGAGCTAGACAAAGCATTGGCTTTGACACCCGGATCTGCCACTTACTGTGTGTATAACATGGACCAAGTCACTTATGCCCTCCTGTGGCTCAGCTTCTTCATCTGTAGAATAGGTCCAATAATCCTCACCCACTGGGTTATTGTGGGGATTAGATGAGATAATGAACTGTGCCTGGCACATTGTCAGCCCTCAATAGGTGTTGCTGTTACGATACAATAGAGCGAATCTCCATTGCAGTGGCAAGGGGAGAGAGGGTAATAGAGGCTGTGGTTCAAAATTAGATAGTAGAATTACCTTCTCCACTCACTTGTACAGCCATCTTTCACATTCTTAAGTGAAACATTTCACATTATTACCTGACTGTCTTCATTGAAAACAGAAAATTTGAAAAAGGCATTTCTCCTCTTTAAAACAGGATTTCCCAAGCTGAAAAATCAGAGTCCTCTGAAGCAGAGTCTTTTCTAAATGTTTACAGACCATTAAATACCCAACAGAGGGGAAAAACAAAACAAAATAAAAATCAAAGATCAAGTCACTGCCAATAAGGAAGCAATCAGAAAATGAGATAAAGTAAATCTGTCATTAGAATGATTTTTCAAGGAAGTTATTGACATGTCAAGTGATTGCATTTCCCTTTTACCCAGTGGGGGCCTAGATCTGATTCCATACATCCTGCCACTCTGCCTGGGTCCCAGGCCCAGAACCTGCCAACTGGAGCCCCCAACAAGGCAGGCCTCCTTACGGGGAGTTTGGAGCAGGTGTCCGCATGGGCCGGTGCATAGATGTTAAGGTACAGGCAGTCTTCCGACACGCTGAGTTTGGGATAATGCACCTTGAGAATGTGTTGATCTGAGAACAGCCACTCTGAGTTCTGGAGGCACCTTGAAAAAGGGAAGGAGAAACCCCCAGAGTTGCTGTCAGCAAACTTCCTTGGGAGGGACCAGTTCTTGTGACAGCAGGGAGGCCTAATGGTCTCCTGTGCCTGAGCAGAAGAGGCATACAGCACTCTTGGTACAAAGTCTAATAATACCCCAACCCATACGGTGGCCCAAACAAACAAGCTATAATTCTCTGTGATCTGGTTCCTGGGTAAGAAAGCACATCATACAGAATAATTATACCATTAACTGCCAGCACACACCCATGCCTACCCCCATCACAATAATCCAGACACACACATAAAGACTCAAGGTGGTTCAACAATTCCCCAAGCTGTAAAAGGTAGGACACTGGGTTGCGTATCAAGGGTTTTACTCTGGCAGCTCCCCCTTCTGCCCCTACAGGAACAAAAGGACATTTCCAGGCCTTCTACCAGGAACCAACTGAGGTAGGCAAGCAGGGAGATTCCTGCATTCAGGCCTTCGCTTAAGCTGGTACCTCTGCCTGGACTGCTCTCTCCCCAGATCTTCTTGCTCATGTTCTTCCCTTTCTTTCAGATTCTGTCAAAATGCTACCTCCTCCAAGAAGCCTTCTGAAATTTCTCCAGTTAGACCCTATATTTCAATTGTTGGTTCTCAGTGGATATCAGTTGAATGAATGAATGAATGAATGAATGAATGAACAGATGAGATTCAGCTTATTGTCTTTGGTCTCTGCACCACATGGGGTCTTCTGTGGCTTAGTGAGTTTTCTGGCACCAGGTTACTCCTTCTGCCTGGGACCCCAATGCCAAGAACCAACATGGCCCAACCTGAGGGCTTCACAGAATCTGAGAGTCAAAAGATTCTTGGCGATTTCCAAGTCTCACCTCCCATCCAATGCATGAGACACCTCCAAAATTTACCTGTGAACTTCTTGCCCATTTAAGCTTGAAAATTTGCAGTGTCTGAGAGCTCCTGCCCTCCCAGCTCCCCTGGGGCACAGAGACACTCTCATGTATCCATTCCACTCTAAAGCCCTTACCTAGTCTGACTGAGGAAACTAAGCCTGGGGAGAGGTCACATGAAAACGCTTCAACAACCCCTTCTAACCAAAAGACTCAGTAAGCCCATCACAGTGGTTCCCAAACCTGACTGGTCCTCAGACTTCCTAGAGAGTTTCTTTACAATCCAGTTATCCAGGCCCAGCTTTGGGGATTCAGATTTAGGAAGTTTGGAAGGGAGCCCAGGGAATCTGCTTGTTCTAAACCACACGGGGAGCCATGCCATCACAGAAGCCTCACCTACATCTGACCCTCCACATCCTCCCACTGGGCTGCATAATCTTTATCATGTGCTCTGCCCCTACGCCCAGGTCACAGGCCACCCATAGGACCAAGCCAGCTCTTACAATTTAGGGTAGGATGTAGCGTTTTGGAAATCATTCCAGAGCAATGCAGGCTCTGGTTTTGCAAATCGCAGGAGTCCTACAGGGGGTGCAGCATAAGGGATCTCAAGGAACACGTTCACAGGCATGTCGTTTCCCAGCACAGTAGCTTGCTTCCCCCAGACCCATCCCAGCCTGGTGTTCCTCACTGGCCCTAGGGAAACACACATGGAGGAATCAAGAGCTGGCAGGGAAGAGGCTGGGAATAAGCCAGACTCAGAGCTCCCCACAGTGGGATGCTCTTTCTCAACCCAGAGGCTGTGCAAGTACCTGGATTCCTTCTCAATGAACCCATGTCTACTGCTCCTTCAACATTCCCTTAGAACTCATCTGCATCAGAGTACCCACTTAATTTCTCCTAGGAGCACAGCACCAAGCCATACCATCTTCCAAAATTTAATTCAGGAACCCATCTCCCTTCTGCTGCACACAAACTTTCCCTTACTATGGAACTGATACACACCAGCCTTTATAGATCCTAGGACCCCACAAAAATCTTCTGGCTCAAAGTTTCCCACATTTCAGTCATTTTTATACCCACCAGCACAATTGCTGGCATGTCTGTGTATCACCCGTGTGACAACTGGCTTTTATCTTTTCTTAAAATTAAATTGAAATAAACTTTTAAAAGTTTAGAGGAACTCTAAACAATAACATCTATGGAATTGTGGTTTTGATGACTTAGGTATATGTTTTTGAGTACACATGAAAATACATATGCAACAACGAACATAAAAAATTCTCTTGCAGATGCCACCTGAAATCAGCTCATCCACATCCAGGGGTATGAGGATAATTCTTAGGGAGAAGGACAATGCAAGCTTCTCAGTTTCTACATCAAATATGGAGCCTTGAGAAGTTAGCTGCTCAACTATTTACTTAGCAGGACCCAGATTTCTTGGCATTATCTATTCTAATGTCATTTCAATAGTGACAGTCCTCCCTGGGCAGTTGGATTACAGAAGCACAGGCTCCATCCCACGCCCCCCCTCCATTGCCTAGGACAGAGGGCTCTCCAAGCTCCCAAAGGTGCGAACAGCCCAAGGACAAGACAGGGTCTTCTGTGCTCTACCCACACCTGAGAAGACCCTGGCTTAGGGCTCTCAGTAATACCAGGACATTGGTCAGGTGCCCTGAGGTTACTACACAGCCCTCCATGGGCCCCTAGAGACTCCTGAGAAGTAAATTCATTTCCACCAGGGAAAATCCTCCAAGGTAGGGAAATTTCCTATCCCATCTCCTGAGGAGCCATCCTCTCCCACTGGGTGTCTCACTCTCGGTGGCAGCTGCAAGGACCCAAACAGCCCAGATCGGGGTCTGGCCTGGGTGCACCCACTCCCCACTCATCTGGTTGGCCCGCCTGAAATCCCTGGACATCCGCGGCCACAGCTGGCCTCAGGGATCTTCGGTCAGGGACAAGAAAGGGCTTCCGGTTAGGAGACAAGTGTTGAGCAGGCAGACACAGGACACAGGCTCAGTGAACAATAATAGCATCAGACTAAGATTTTTGGAGGAATTGGCCAAGCAAGACTTTCCTGTTCTGATTTACATAAGAAGCTGATGATTAACTCTTGGCGGGGGGGAAAGATAATTTGATAGGCTTTGGGCTCACAGGATGGTAGAAGCAGAAAGTACATCTGGGTTCAGGTAAGCCAGAGGCATCAACTCAGATATCTATAGAGGCCAGGAAGGCAGCAAACAAGCTGTGAATGAAGCTGGCCAGGAGAGACAATAGGGAATTGTGGGGACTGTGGAAAACTAGACAGCACATGCTCTGTTTAAAGGGGCAATGACTTCTCAACTCCAGTAAACATTTGCCTTGTGACAATGTAGGTGGGCCAAACCAGAAGTCTATGATATCTCTCAATTCTTAAATGTGATCTCAATTAACAAAAAATCACCATGTGAGCCCAACACAGCATTTCTACTGGCTTGAGTTGTGTCGTGGATGAAGACTCCGCAATTCTGATCTAGACCCAGGCCCCCCACAGTAAATATAAGGAGACAAGCCTAGGGAGTGAAGTTATTAATATAAGCAGTTCTGTTGGGGCCTGTCCTCAGCATTCCAGGATCTCATTGCAGTACTGGTGGGTCATGGAAGATCCACCTCAGGACCTAGGAGCATCACCATCCTGCCCCTTGCAGGCTCCATGCCTCACTTAGGGTTAAGGGCCCAGGATAGAGCTTCCCAAATATTTGGGGCTGGGCAGGTGGAGTCAGAATTATCAGGGGCACTTGTTGAAGAGTGCCCTCTTTGGCCCCACCCCCTGGAGATGTGGGGAAGGAATTTAACAACAGCAACAGTGGGTTTGGGAAGCATCAATCTAATGCATGGGAGGTTTCCCAGAATAGTCACCTCCTAAAAGAGGCAGGGGAGTGACAAACAGGGCACAGAACTCTGCACAAGCAGGGAAGGCCTTCCTCAAGGTCAGAGCAAGGGGCTGCCTCATGCACTTTGCTCAAGTCAGGTGCTCCATAACTTTTGCAGATTTGAAGTCCTCCAGTAAATAATACCTTTCTTCCCAACTGCAACTCCATTTCTGATATGCCACTGACAGCACTAAGAATTATGGAAAGGGGACTTTGGTGGAGTCTTACGTGAGGGTTTGATCCTTAATTCAGCAAAAAAATCACATATGGTTCAAATAAACGTTGAAAATCCCTCAAATTGCCTCTGAAATCCAGCGAACACCTGGAGAGCAGTCCCTATGCATGATGAGAACCACGGACTGGGGGTAAGGAAGAAAGGGACTGCCCATTTCAGACGTCTGAATGTTCAAACTGCCCACCTTTGAGGTGACCATAAATCCCAGGAAGTGAATGGGGGGTGGGGTGGGACTATCTAAAATGTTTCCAGCTTGTCTGCAGGGTTTACTCATTTTGGTTTAACATAAAGCATACAAGATCCAGCAATCCCACTCCTGGGCATATATCCAGACAAGACTACAATTCAAGAAGATACATGCACCCCTATGTTCATAGCAGCACTGTTCACAATAGCCAAGACATGGAAGCAACCTAAATGTCCATTGACAGATGAATGGATAAAGAAGATGTGGTACATATATACAATGGAATAAATACTACTCAGCCATAAAAAAGAACAAAGTAATGCCATTTGCAGCCACATGGATGCAACTAGAGATTATCATACTAGGTGAAGTAAGGGAGAAAGACAAATAACATATGATCTCACCTATATGTAGAATCTAAAATATGACACAAATGAACCTATCTATGAAACAAAAATAAAATCAGGGACATAGAGAGTAGACTGGTGGTTTCCAAGGGTGGGGGGAGAGGGTAGGAGTGGAAGTTTGGGACTGGCAGATGCAAACTGGTATATATAGAATGGATAGACAACAAAGTCCTACTATATAGCACAGGGAACTATATTCAATATTCTGTGATAAACTATAATGGAAAAAATATGAAAAAGAATGTATATATGTATAACTGAGTCACTTTGCTATACACAACATTTTAATTCAACTTTACTTCAAGAAAAAATAAATTTAAAAAAAGAACATCCTGAAATTGCAAAATGAACTATTAAAAAAAACTATTTGCCACTAAAAAAATTGAGCATACAAATATTTTTTAAATTAGTTTCTGCTTTATAACAAAGTGAATCAGTTATACATATACATCTGTTCCCATATCCCTTCCCTCTTGCGTCTCCCTCCCTCCCTCCCACCCTCCCTATCCCACCCCTCCAGGCGGTCACAAAGCACCGAGCTGATCTCCCTGTGCTATGTGGCTGCTTCCCACTAGCTATCTACCTTACGTTTGGTAATGTATATATGTCCAGAGCATACAAATATTTTAATGCATTTAATATTTATAGACATGCTTGTTGTAACAGGTTCAAAAGAATTATAGCTGTTTAGACATCAAAGCACTTAGCTCATGTCTGGGCTGTATAGTAGTAGGTGGTCAGTAGTGTTTGCTAAGTCAGAATCTAAAACTTTCTTTTCTCTGGGCCTCAGTCTCCCATCTTATGAAAACTGAGCAGACGTTTTAGGATTATAAATTCTAGAGACCCAAGTACGAATGAGGTTTCCATTCCTGCCTGTGATGCCAGAAGAACCCAGAGCAGTATGGAGAGGCAGAGAAGTTTCCAAGGAGAGGAAGAAGGCTGCTGACAGGATAAGTGATTGGCTCTTAGGCACAAATTTTGCCAGCTCAGAGTGCATCTTCCCTGGCCCTGCCAACCAGGATCTTCAATGTCCACCTTGTCTACAATCCTGAGCCTTCTTAGACTAACTCCCCACTCTGGCCCTCCCTCACTGCCACCAAAAAGATTCTCCTTGCCCTATAATTCTGTCCCTGCATCCAATCAGAAATAATATTAATTCTTTATACCACTACTCATTCAACAGTTTTGAAAGTGTCTTCACATGTACTGTCTTATTATCACATCTCTCCCCACACATTTTGGAAGTCTTTCTTCTCCAGCTTCTTATCCTTTAAAACCCAGTTCAACTGCCACCTCTTCCTAGAAGCTGTCCTAGGTTCTCCTGAACAACTCAATGCTTTGCTTTTTCCGCCCCTCCTGTTTCCTAATGAGTTGTGTACATGACTGCCTTTCTCCTTGAGAAGGTCTTTTCCATTCATGTATCCATCACAGCTTTTTCCGTGTACCCTGGTGTTTCCCCAAACACAGCCAATGACCTCCTAACTTTACAATTTGTATCATTCCCACTACTAACTTGACTATCAATTCACTTGATATTTTTCTTTAAATTGACCTTAAAAAATTGACCTTTCTTTAAACTGACCTTGGCCTTTAAAATTTTATTTAAATTGACTTGTGGTGAACATGGAAATGCACAATCCCAGGTTTGGCACTGGGAGAAGCCAGCCTTGAACCCTGCACAACAGGTTCTGACATTGCCCTGGAATAAGGAAGCCCAGTATGGGGAACAAAAGGCCTGGAGTTTTTGCCAGCATTCATGGAAAGCCTTTCCTAATAACAGCATCAGTATTCAGAAAGGTTGCCTTTACATAAAACATTAGCAATTTGCATGTTACATTTATTAAAAGGGATATTAAAAGGAATGGGTATGTGAGCTACATGGGAATTAATTACAATGCCATTCATAATTTATTCCATGTGCAATAAAGAACTAATCAGATTTCATGTGTGTTTACCTTCTGAAGGATAACTGCTTGTGGCTTATTCTAGTTTTTGTTGACCTTCTCATTATCGAAGAAATCTTTAATATCTAATGCAATGGGATAGTACTTTAAAAAGCGTAAACCAGTATGTTTTGCATTGTCATACTGCAAAATCATTCCCATTTCCCCTGGCAGCCATTACGGTGAAGCAGGAGGGTGTGGTGCAGAGGGTCTCAAAGTAGGACAAAGAGGATAGTCTGCCCCTCCTGCACTGTGGACCTTGGGAAGGAGAAGGAAACAGAGGTAGGGAAAGCAGAGGATGCCACAAGTTGCCTTGATTCCCCCTCTTAGACTTAAGTCCCGAAGTGGGAGGTATGAGAGGTGGGAGAGTTTCAAAGCAACCTTGGATCTCCAGGAGGAGGCTGCCACCTGTGTGCCCACACCTGTGAGTCATCCTGCAGCAGCCACAACAAAATAAAAGAGGTTAGACAGAGAAATCTCAGGTGATGCGCCCACTTCCCTCAAACCTGCTATTCCTTGGAAGGACCCCAGATATGGACTTGAAGGGAACTCAGAGGTGATTGAGAACCTGGCTGGAGCTGGAGGGGGAAGAGGGCAGTGGCCTATAGAGGTGCTTCCCAGGCTTGAAAACAAAGTGGAACCACAATTTGACCTGGGTGGCGCACAGTGCTGAGTGCTGGTCAGAGCCAAAGTGGGGGACTGAGTTAGCAGGGGAGGACCCACAGACTTTGATCAAGACAAGGGGACAGACCACGAACTCACCATGTTAGAATTCATCATCCTCCCAGGAACCTGGTGCAGAGGGAAGTTGCTGTGGAGACCACCAAAACAAGAGGACTTTCATAAGTGGGTCCAGGCTCCCTCTGCACTTCTACTCATATGGTCATATATGTTTCCCCTAACTCATACAGCCAGACTGCATCTTGGAGAGGAGGAGGGAGGATGGGAAGCAAATCTGAGAGGCCATGCATTTATTTGAAAAAGCTTATGTTACTTAAACAGACTGTTTAAAGTTTTGAATAGGATGGAGTTTACCAGATTAAACACAATGTAACTTTCTCCCATTAACTGGAGGGACAAGGGTGTTCTCTCTTTGTTATAAAGGGAAATTAACAAGATATATATACATATATATCTTATTAAGATAATTATATACATATATCTTATTAACATATAAGATATATAAGTATATATATCATATATATGTGTATATATAAGATATATATACATATATCTTACTAATATATATATGTATGTATGTATATATGAAATATGCTACCACCAAACTGAGTCTATCTTTTCTGAAAAATCAGTACTGAAAGAGAACTGTAGAGGATATGGCTTCCTAATTGCATATCTTCTATTTGCTGTTCTGTCTAGGTCACCTTTGATTATCTCAGGTGTCCCCTAATGTACAGGAACTCCACTTTGGGAGACACTAATATATGTCAGGAAACAATGGTACTAGCTTCCATGTATGGAATGCCTTGTAGGTGCCAGACCCAGGGCTAAATGCTTTGCAGCCATTCCCTAATTTAATGCAATGATTCCCATTTTGCAGATGAGGAAACTGAGGCTTTGCAAGGTAGGATGAATTATCAAATATCACAATGCTGAAAAGCAGCACAGCTGGGACTTGAGCCCAGATTTCCTGCCTCCAAGCTGCAGGCTTTGCCATTTAGAGAAGATGGAGTAAGAAATGAGGAACAACAATAAGATCGGGAAGGTTGGCTGACTTCTGCAGTTCTTGGACTATGAAAAATCACTTAATCATCTAGGAAGCTGAGTAACCACTTGACATCACCTCCTAGGACTTTGATGTCCCCATCAGTAGCACAGACCAGTGGCCTGGATGGCCCCAGAGAGATATAGATCTTTGATGGGCTCTCTCTGTTCTCCAGATTGCTCTGCTGAAACCCTGAGGGAGAAACCAAAACGAGAGAGTACCTCAGTCTGAGGCATGGCTTAAAACATGCACTAATCTACCCCTGCTGATAGGTAGTGGAGATCAAAGCCCACTTTCCGATTCTCATAAGGGGAGGCTGAAGGAACCCTGAAGGCATCAGAGCAACCCTGTGGCCTTCAAAGTGGAGACTGGCCTACAGGTTGACAAAACAAAGGGAGGATGGTCTGGGGATGGAATCAGGTCACCAGGCAATGCCCGTCTCATCCCACATGGGCCCAGAGCTGGACCTTTAGAGTTTCCTTCTTATAATCTTCCTTCAAACTCACTTCACATTCATGTTAAACCCAAACACTGGCATTCCAGATAGATGCCTCATTACACCCCATCCCTATAACCCCATAACTACACCCATCACTGCACCCCCATCACTGTACACCATGACTTTGTTAATTACACCAGTCTTTGTTAATTACATTTTCCTCTCCTGGATGTTTTGTCTTGACTTCACCTGATGAAATCCTACTTCTCTTTTAAGATCTCATGGAAATACCATCTCCTCCATATAGATCTCTTTATTCTCAAATGTGAGATTCATTTTTCCCTTTCCTCCTATATATTTTGTTGATGTTTCTATTATATTATTTATAATACTCTGTCCTTGTTCTATAGCTGGTTTAGCCACAAATAATGATGATGATGACGATGACATTACTCACACTTGGTCACATAACCTCAGCCTACTTCTGATTTGTCATAGCTGCAGTGGACAGTTCTGTGCAGGCTCAGCCTCATCTTGCATGGACAGCATGCCACTTGAAGCATGGGTGGGCCACGTGACTTTCTATTCTTTGCTCTAGGACCTTCTCCCCTTTGTCTTTGTTCAAGTGAGACTGGAATTACAGGACAGTTAAAGCCCCCAGGAGTAACCCTGTGCTAAAGCATCTGGAGACATTCTGTGCACTGCTCAGGTGGCAGGAAGTCCCAGAGAAATTGGTCTCTCCTTGCTCACGGCAGCAGTCTCAGTAATACACACTGATCTTGTGGTTTCCTCACCTCTCTGCCTCAGGCTCTACTCTCAGGGAACCAAACTAAGTCAATTAGTACTAGGAAGAGACCTAGGAAGGAGACCCTCAGTGGGATTCTGTAACTGGATCGTTCACCAGTCAGACGGCATCATGTCACTAAGACTCTCTCCAGCTGGAGGGGCAGCACTAAGGTATGGATTGACTCTAAGGTATAGAGGCAATGGTAATTATAAGGATTGTGGTTTGGGCTAGCTTTTAAGTTCCTTGGAAACCTAAAAGAAAATGACAGGCTCAGCTATTAACACAGAGTATGCCATGAAAATTGGAAGGCCTTCTGTCAGTTCTGAAAGATACCTTACCTCCTGGAACCATAGTTAGATCATTCTGAAAGCTAGACCCAAAATTCAACCATAAGAGCGAGAGAGCTACAAAGGAGGTTGAATGTGTAGCCATGAAAGATCCACTATGTTAAAGTCAGGTCCCAGGTAAGAAATGATTAAGACGCCGAGACATGGGTTGGAGACATTTGGATGTATACAGTTCAGAAATGACCATCCAGATTCTCTTAAACTCTCCAGACTAGCAGAAGCAGCTCTCTCCTTCTCACTAGAAGAGGGCATAAGTGATCTATGACCTGTGTCTCCTATGAAAATGCTTTTCCTCGTCAAGATCACCCTGCTCCATGCATTTCCCCAAGCTAATAGCTAGGGGCAGGTTTCAGCCTAAACAAGGAAAACAGCTCCTTCTCTGGGAGGAAATGGCCTTCTCACTGAATTAATTGCATGACATGGCTAATATGTCCTGGTAGGAACTGAAAAAACATGTGTGGGAGTGACTCTTGGGGGTGGTGGACCTGAGGCATGGGGCAGAACATAATACTGTGTGGGAGAGAATTGATTAATACAAAAGCACATTCTCATGACTCAGGATGTATTGTCCGGAAAGTATGCCTCAGGCTGGTCTAATATGCTGCAGGAATGGCTCCTTGAAGCTTGGACATGATGACAGCCTATAGTAAATGAGATGGGAATGCTAGAATTGCCATGGCAGAGTCCTGATGAAGAGATCAGAAAGCTAGGGATTGTGGGTCAATTAGAATACCTTTATTTCCTAAAAGGAGGGAACCCACCACCTGATGATGTTTACCACGAGCACCCAGGAGCTGTCTTCACAAGGGCAACAAGGAATGCACTAGTGTAAAGGTCACCAGCATCTTTGAGAAGCCTGATGGTGACAGTCCTTGTTAGGTCAGGGTTGACCGTAATCAATTCTACCATGAAAATAGGCTTTATCCAGATTCCGTGTGAATGAATCTGAAATAACAGAGGCCAGGTAGTGCTACTTAACCACTACAGATAAGGAAGAAATAATTACCTTAATGGGCAGCAAAGACAAGGTGGCAACCAGGGTGCCTTAGCCCATAGAGATTTATGACAGTGGATAACAGACAATGGTATTCCTAGAAGATAGATGGGCAGCCAATTTGAACATTATTTAACTTGTAAAACCAGAAAAAGTCAAGAGCTCGTGAGCAGAAGTTTTATGTCAGCCATAACAATGAAAAATCATAATACCTTACCAGATCTTTCCAGATCTAAACCATTTTTCAAAACCTATTGAGCCCACTGAATAAAGGATGTTGGGTCCTCTTAAGGAAGAACTATGCAATGTTACTACCAATAAGCAATTCCCCAATCCTTCCCTAAAGAAATCTGTAGCCAGGATCCAGCTCATAATGGGAAGTTTTAGATTCGGTCACTCGGTGCCCATGGGCTAGCATTTCTTCTCTACCAGGACCAGTAACATACCAGGAGATGCTTCTCAAAGGGCATAGGATTGCTGCAGCTGGCCTGGCCTTACTCCAGAATTCCAGGGACCTGTATGATGATTCTCCCACTGGAGCTTGACATAGACTCTATAGAGTGCATCTTTTCCTGTCTCTGACATCTCCAACATCATAGGGCTTGGCAGATCCTATCACTCAAACAGCAGGCAGCCTTTCATGTCACCTGGTATTTGGGGTGAAGCCACATGCCTCGGTATAAAATGTCATACCTACAGAACCCAAGGAGGCCTAGCTTCCTTCCTTTTGTTAGGAATTTCAATTTAAATAAATTTGTCTTTTACTTTTGAGAGAAGATCCTCATATGCTCCTAATCACTGGATTCCTAAAACCTTCAGTGAAGTGTCCACTCCCTGAATTTCCACAGGATTTATCTCCTACCCTCTGGAGCACAAGGCCTACAGAATGCTAGCCACCCCTTGCTCATCCTGTCCAATCAGCATGAAGTTGTAAATTTAATGGGCGAGTATGATGTTCTGTGGGATACCTGGCAGTCTAGATGTCTTTGGACTATATTATGACAGACAGTGGAGACTTAGCCTTATAAATGAATATTAGTCATCCTATGAAAATGTGAACTTTTTCTAATCTTCTTTCTAAATTGGAATGGAAAAGACTGCATTTTCTAAATCAATGGCTACATACCTTGTAGCTGAGGCTTTATTAGTGTGCTCAAGCAAGGACACCACATTTAGCACAGCAGCTATGATCAGGGTTACTGCTTGGTTTACTCTACTGTAGTCTTCGGTCATTCTCCAGGTTCCATTCAGTTTCTACAGATGCTAGACAGTTGAATTAAATGGATGTGTGAGAGGAACTATCACCCCTGTATCTTTTAGTCCCTTAATGGTGGCACTAATCTATGCCATATCCCTCCTGCAGGATACAATATTGTTTTTTATTTCCTATTTTGGCCATGGAGTGGGGCCTCCTGGCTTCTTGCAGGTCACAGGTTTCCATTTGGCCTTCCCTCCTTCCCTTTGTGATAGCTCTAACTCCATAAACCAGGAACCCAATGTGGGGGATTACTCCAATTGCCAAGTATATAAGTCCCAATTTATGTACTTGGGCACTTGGAGAAATGACCACTGAGTGGGGTCCATTGACCCAGTGGGCCCACTATGAGCTGGAATTTAGCTGGAACTCCATTTATTACCTGTCCCTCTATAGACCCCCACTCTGATAAGGGCATCATGATGACACTTTGGGTCTCCATATATTAATGTCAGTTCAAACTCTGTGTCCAATAATCTTGGAAATGTTTGCTGACAGAGTCACCCAAGTAAATAGCCATAAGTCCTTTTCGAGAAGAACTAGGAAATTGTCACAGTATATACTTGCCATAATTTTGCAGAGCCCTTTTTCCTAGGGACTCAGTCACCTTTTCATTCAATGAATGACTTCCAGATCTTAATATTGCCTCAGATCTACCTCTCCTACCAGGGTATGGACTGCATGAGGGCAGGGACACATCAGATTTACCTTTTACCATCAATGACTAGCTTAGAGCCTGACAGAGCAAGTCTTTAATAAATGTTAAGTTTAAAATTATGAATGTGCTTTTCTATCTAATTTGATAGTTAAAGGGGAGTTTTACTCAAATGTGGCCTGGAATAATCCAAACCCAGAAGAAATATTTGAAGTGATATTGGTTGAAAAACTGATGAAAAATATCAACCCACATATCTAAGAATCCCAACATATCCAAAACAGGATAAACACATGCACAAAAATTACACCTTAGCACATCACAATCAATTGCTAAAAACCAAAGCTTAAAAAAATCTTGCCAGCAGCCAAAGAACAAAATACATATTGGACTCCACAGGAAAACAATAAGAATGATGGTTAGTTTCATTAGAAAGAATGGAAGGCAAAAGATAACAAAATGATGAAAAAAAAGCATTGTCACTGTAAAATTCTTTACATAGGGAAAATATCCTTCAAGAATGAAGAAGAAATAAGTACATATTCAGGAGAGAATACGCTACTGGCAGACCCACACTGCAAGAACGACTAAAGAATGTTCTTCAGGAGATATGGAGTGACATCAGAGAAAACGGACTATGGAATTCCAAGGGCCCATCCCTCAACAAAAAACATATATAGCAAATTCTATGTAACACAGCAGAATGCACATTCTTCTCAAGTGCCCATGGCACATTCTCCAAGGTATACCATTTGTTAGGCCACAAAACAAGTCTCAATAAAATAAAAAGGTTTGAAGTCATACAAAGTATCTTCTCCTACCACAATGGAATGAATGTAGAAATCAATAACAAAGGAAATTCAGAAAATTCACAAATATGTGAAATCTAAACAAGACACTCTTAAACAATCAATAGGTCAAAGAAGAAATCACAAGGGAATTAAAAAATACTTTGAGATGAATGAAACCAAAGTACAACATACCACAACTTATGGGGTGCAGTGAAAGCAGTTCTCAGAGGGAAATTTATAGCTATAAATGCCTACATCAAAAAAGAAGAAAGATCCAAAATAGATCATTTAATATTCCACTTTAAGGGACTAGAAAAAGAAGAGCAAACTAAATCTAAAGCAAGCAGAAGGAAGAAAGTAACAAATATTAGGGTGGAGATAAACAAAATAGAGAATAGAAAAGCAATAAAGAGAACCAATGAAACCAAAAGCTAGTTGTTTGAAAAGACCAAGCAAATCGAAAAAAAATAAACAAAACAAAACAAGAAAAACCTTTTCCTAGATTAATCAAGACAAAAAGAGAAAAGACTCAAAATACTAAAATTGGTAATGAAAGTGGAAACGTTACTACCAACCTTACAGTATATTATTCAGGCTGAAAGAAAATGATAAATCAAATATAATGCAAATGTATTATGGAGCTCTAAGATGCACAGAAGTAAAATATGTGACAAAATAGCACAAATGGGGGAGGTGAAGATAACTATGTTATATTAAGTTTCTTACACAGTGTAGTTAAAAAACTCAATAGCAGAGACCAAATAAATAAATAAATAAATAAGAATCATAGAAAATACTCAATTAATCTAAAAGAAAATAGGAAAGGGGAAACCACAAAAACAGCGAAAGAACTGATGGGAAAAAAAAATACAAAACCAATAGTCAGATGATAGACTTTAACCTACCCATGCTAGTAAACATGTTTAATGAAAACAGACTAAGCACTGCAATTTAAAACAGATTTTCAGTACATTCAGTACAGTAGATTTCAAGATGAGAAATATCACCAGAGAAAAAGAATATCATTTTTTTTAGTGGATGAAAAAAAAATACAGTAATCAGAAAGATATAAAAATCCTAATTGTGTATGTACCTAACAACAGAGGCTCAAGATACATAAAGAAAAAATGAACTAGAGGAAGAAATGGAAAATGTTACAATCATAATTAGAAGTTTTAACACAGCTCTATCTATATAATTAATAAATAATCAGAAAAAATCAGTAAAGATATAGATTTGAACAACAGTATTAAGCAATTTGACCTAATTGACATATATTAGATGGACAACTACAGATTATTATTTTCAGGTGCACATGGAACATTTACCAACATAGACCACATGCTGGGCCCTAAAGCAAGTCTTAATAAATTGCAAAGTATTAAAATAATACATAATACTTCTGACCATAATGCAGAAGTCAATAAAAAAAATATAATTAGAAAATTCCCAAACACTTGGAAATCAAGGAATACACTTCCAAATTACACATGGGTCAAAGGAAAAAATCACAAGGACCAATTAGACAATGGAGTTCAGGGGTTGGTGGATTTTAGATAACATAAGTGTATTGACATAATCTATAGGAACATGCTTACTTGGGTGAGACTGCTGTTGATTGGTTGGCACTCAGAAGTGTGTTTATTAAAGTAAGTTTCCCCCTGATGGGTTGATTTTCAGAAGCTAGGAGCTAACAACAATTTGATGATTTGCAAAAGCACATTCCCTGAAGCAAGTTGTCATTGATCAATTGAACAAGTTTAAAACCAGTTCTGGTGGTGACTTGTTACCATGGCTACACAAAAATCAGTCTGTTAGTAAATCTGTTAGAACATGTTCATTTTCTTTTTTTTTTTTTTTTTTTTTTTTGCTGTACGCGGGCCTCTCACTGCTGTGGCCTCTCCCGTTGCGGAGCACAGGCTCCGGACACACAGGCCCCGCGGCCATGGCTCGCGGGCCCAGCCGCTCCGCGGCACGTGGGATCCTCCGGGATCGGGGCACGAACCCGCGTCCCCTGCATCGGCAGGCGGACTCCCAACCACTGCGCCACCAGGGAGGCCCCATGTTCATTTTCAATATGAAAAATCAATCTTTTTCTACTAATGAAAATCAGAAAATGAAAATTTTTAATGCTAATTATAAAAGCATCAAAAAAATCAAATACTCAAGAATATATTTAATGGAAGATTTGAAAGACATCTGACTTAAAACTACAAAACACTGCTATAAGAGGAATTAAAGATCTAAAGAAATGGAGAGGTAAATCATATTCATGAATTCAAGGATTCAATATTATTAAGATGTCATTTCTCCCCTAACTGATCTATAGAGTGAATTCAATCTAAGTGTAAACTCCATCAGTCTTTTTTTTTTTTTTTTGGTGTAAATTGAAAAGCTAATTCTAAAACTTATATGTAAAACCAAAGGACCTTTAAAAATGTTGGGGGACTTACACTACTAGAAATCAAGACTTACTATAAAGTTAACTTGGTCCCTACCTCATCACACACAAAAATTAATTAGGACAGATCAAAACCTAAATGTGAAAACTAAACTATAAAGCTTCTAGAAGAAAATGTAGGAGAATAGTATCATGGTCTTAGAATAGGCAAAACGTTCCTGAGAGGGGATACAAAAAGGTACAAATCAGAAAAGAAAAAAGTGGACAAATTGGACTTCATCAAAATTTAAAACTTCTGCTCATCAAGAGATACCATTAAGAAAGTGAGAAGACAACCCACAGACTGGGAGAAAACATTCACAATATATATATCTGACAAAGAAATAATATCTGGAATGTATAAAAATTCTCACACCTCAATGATAAAAAGACAGATCACCTAATTAAAAATGGACAAAAGACTTGAACAGGCATTTCATGAAAGAATCTATCCAAATAGTTAATAGGCACATGAAAGGGCACTCAATATCATTAGCCATCAGAATAATGTGATTAAAACCACAGTATCGTTACTTACCACCAAAAAGTTTAAAAATAAAAAATCTAACTATACCAAGTATCGGCAAGGATGCCCAGTATACACTGCTGTGAGGAGTTAAAATGGTAAAAACCACTTTGTAAAACTGCATGACAGGGGGCTTCCCCGGTGGCGCAGTGGTTGAGAATCTGCCTGCCAATGCAGTGGACACAGGTTCGATCCCTGGCCCGGGAAGATCCCACATGCCGCGGAGCAACTAAGCTCATGTGCCACAACTACTGAGCCCACGTGCTGCAGCTACTGAAGCCCGTGTGCCTAGAGCCCGTGCTCCACAATGAGAGAAGCCACTGCAATGAGAAGCCTGTGCACCGCAACGAAGAGTAGACCCCGCTTGCCGCAACTAGAGAAAGCCTGCGTGTAGCAACGAAGACCCAACACAGCCAAAAATAAATAAATTAATTAATTAAAAAAAAACTGCATGGCAGTTTCTAATAAAGTTAAATGATTGTACTCATAGTTGTTGGACCAATGGCTTCAACAGGGAAGGGAGCAGGGAGCTCACAGCCCCTAGTCTGATTTTCCCCTAGCCTTGGGCATGGGTACTTTCCGTCCTATGCTCCCACTTTGAGCTTCAAACCATGACATCTAACCCCAGGAAGTTGCAGGGCCATGTCAAGGGAGAATAAGTGTTTCAGCCCCTATCAGAAGGAGGGGGTAAGGATCAGGAAGGAGCCCTTGGTAGATTTTGTCCATACCTACCTATATCCACAACTTTGGCATTAACTCTTCTTCTACAGTGACTCAGAGCTTGGCCATGTGATTTGCTTTGGGCAACGAAACAACAGCAAATATAACACAAGCAGAGATTTGAAAAGTGTTTATATATTGGGATTTTCCTTTTCTTGCTGCCCTTTGAGACCCTGCCATCCCCATATGTGAAACAGTCGGGCTAGCCTGCTGGACAATAAGAGTCACAGGCCCAGAGTCCCCATTACTCCAACTGACAGCCACCCAACCCACACAGTCAGAGTCTCCTAGTTGATCACAGATGCATGAGTTAAGTCTAGCTAAAACCAGCAGAACTGCCTCAGTAAGCCCAGCCCAAATTGCTGACCCACAGAAACATGAGCTGAAAAAATGGTTATTTTTTTAAGCCACTATGTTCTGGGATGGTTTGTCACATAACAATATATAACTGAGGGCTTCCCTGGTGGCGCAGTGGTTGAGAACCTGCCTGCTAATGCAGGGGACACGGGTTCGAGCCCTGGTCTGGGAAGATCCCATATGCCGCGGAGCAACTAGGCCCATGAGCCACAACTACTGAGCCTGCGCGTCTGGAGCCTGTGTTCCGCAACAAGAGAGGCCGCGATAGTGAGAGGCCTGCGCACTGCGATGAAGAGTGGCCCCCGCTTGCCACAACTAGAGAAAGCCCTTGCACAAAAAAACGATGACCCAACACAGTCAAAAATAAATAAATAAATAAATAAATATATATATATATATATATATATATATATATATATATATATATATATATATATAACTGAGACATACGTTGTTATGTAGAAGTTGGAGGCTACCATAACCAAAACCTAAAATTCATGAGACAGAACGTTATGTCATTAGCATGCTCTTATTGCTTATGATAAGGTAAAGAAAGTGTGTGGCAAGGCAGGAAAAGAATCGATTCCTGCCAAGCATTTCAGTTCCAGACTATTGTTTCCAGAAGGCCAGGCCTCAGAGGGAGCAGAGAAGAGTGGAGAAGAGTGGAGAGGAGAAATCTATGAGTCCTAAACAGAGGGGGTCTGCATCGTGCTTCCCAGCTGGAGGGCAGTGACCTGGGCCCCAAGGTAGAATGGTAATATGCACCCAGGCACAAGACCCCACAAACCGAATCCCATGCCCCAAATATAACCCACAGAGGGCATGGATCTTCTGGGCCTGTAGGGCCACTGGGTGATGGATGTTGAACCCTATGTGAACCAATGATTGAGAAGTAGACGGCCCTGCAAGCCTCTTACCGCAACCCATTCCTTGGCACTGAATTCCAGGGATTATCACCCAATCTCCAGAACTGGGTAGGGGGTTAGGGAACTGAGAAAGAGTTCAGGCTAAATCCTCTCACCATTTGTGTAGAGTGAGGTCTCTGCATGCTAACTTAGCATAATAAACAATAAAGAACATTATATTTTTGTACTAAGTGTGGGGTAGTTACATAGCAACATTCTCTTTTACTCTCAATGACTGCTGTGGAAGTCAAGCTTTAGAAGTTCAGCTTCTTGTCACTGGAGGAAATTAATTATTCAAATTATTTATCAGTGATCATATTAATATTATACAATCATTATGTAATATTTACTGGTTTTGTTATTATCATGGCTTTCACTGTGTAAAGTGTTTTACATACATTGCTTTATTTAATCTTCCTACAATTATATGAAATGGGTATTATTACTTCCATTCTATACAGGAGAGAATTAAGGCTTAGGGGAGCTAAGTATTTAGTTCCCTGACTTCTAAGCCTGAGTTTCACCCCCTATTCTACATTGCAATTTGCTTTTAGAGGCAATGACTATGGCTGCACAGATTCCAAGAGAATTACAACTAGAAGGGATCTAGAGATGACCAAAGCCAACCTTCTCATCAGAGCCATGGGGCCATCCAGGATTATAGGGGGTAGGCTGAGACCAGAACCCAGGTCCCTGACTGCTGACCACTGTTCTCCACGCAGATCCAGGGTGCCAACCTTACAATATGCAAGCACTGTGGACCAAAAGGGTGGCATGCATTGTCTCATTTAATCCTCACGACAACCCTGGGAGATAGGGTTTATCTTCATTTTAAATCTGACAAAACTGTGGTTTCAAAAAGTTATTATCTTGCCCAAGTTCCTGGATGCTGAATGGCAGAGTCAGCATTTGAAAGTAAAACTCTATTAGAAAGCTTGTGTTTCAGTTCCTAATCTGCCTGCCCAGGGTGGGTGGTACTCATCCCAAGGGATGAATTCACAGAGGTGGATTTTCAGCTGGTTGGGGTCACGGAAGCATTCCCACATCCCTGTGTAAGGCCCGGCCTGCTCACTCATGTGCAAAGAGCTCTCATTCTGCTCTTCTCCAGCTTGTGTCTCCAGGGGACTGCTAAGTGTTCCGCTTGTCTGAGGCCCATGCCGAGAGCATCTAACTACCACAGACTGCTCCCTGCTGTCCTCTGTGGGAAACAAAGCACTTTGCTTGGAAGCAGGGCAGGGGAGAACCAGCAGGAAGTGGGACACGGGGGCAGTGATCTGTTCTTTATTCTGACCAAAGGCCAAGACACCTCCAAGGCTTGGGGGGGCAGGAGTTTTCAGGGAAGGGGAAGAAATGGTCCTGGGACCCTTTAGGTGACTCAGGGTCTTAGAGGGGGTCCAAGGTGAAGGTTTGCTTTGTCTTTCTTAGGAGATGTCCATCAACACTCAAACTGAAGGGATGTGTCCTATGGAAGCCAGCTGTGATGATTAATTTTACGTGTCAGCTTGACTGGGTTAAAGGATACCCGGATAGCTGATGAGACATTATTTCTGGGTGTGTCTGTGAGGGTGTTTCTGGAAGAGATTAGCATATGCATCGGTAGACTAAGTAAAGATGATCACCCTCACCAGTGTGGGTGGGCATCTTAGAAGTGGAGAAAGGTCAAATTTACTTTTTGTATGAGCTAAGACATCCATTTTCTCTTACCCTCAGACATCTGAGCTTCTCTGGCCTTTGGACTGGAACTGGGACTTATGCCATCAGCTCCCCTGGTTCTCAGACCTTCAGACCCAGACTGAATTACACCACCAGCAGACAGCAGATCGTGGGACTTCTTGTCCTCCATAACCATGGGAACCAATTCTTAACAACTACTCTCCTCTTATATATCTCTATATATCTATCCTATTGTTTCTGTTTCTTTGGAGAACCCTGACTTATACATCTGCCTTAAACTGAAGAGGGACCAGGCAGGTGCTTGGATGTAGCGATGCGCTCCCAGAATCCTCTCATTTCCCTGATGGAAGGATCCTGAGAGAGCATTTCCTCTGAGCCTCTCAATGTACCACAGGGGAATCGAGACCCAGCATGGGGTAGTTACCTCCATGTTTCCTTTTGGTTTAAGAGGTACTTACAGATGATAATGTGTCTTTATCATTAGGCTTTAGAAAGTTAATTTACTGTGCATAGCAGCATTATTTGTAAAAGTAAAAAAGCTGAAATCAACTCAAAATTCTGACATCAGTAGAATAAATAAATGTATTAGTAGGATAAATAAATGTGATCTAGCCATACAATGGAATACCATACAGCAATAAAAAGAATGAACTGCTACTATATGCCACGAAATAAATCTCTCCCAATGTCAAACTTAAAAAGTCAGACACAAAAGATTATACACTGCAGTAGTCCCATGATGTAAAGTTCAAATACAGTCAAGCTAATCAATCTATGGTGGCAGAAGTCAGAATAGTGGTTGCCTTGGTGAGATGGGTAATGACTGCAAGGCTTCTGGGGTGCTAGGGATGCTCTATATTTTGATCTGTGTGATGTGGTTGCAGGAGCAAAAATTTGTCAAAGTTTGATTTGTATACTTAGGATTTGTGCACTTTTCCACATACATGTTATAGGTTATACTTCAATAAAAATGTAAAAGCAAATAGTGGATACTTCCTGAGTGCATGCATGTAAAATCATGTGTAGATGCATCCAGGAACACTGAAAGGTGGGCCACAAGATGTTGAAAGTGGGTAGATCTTCAAAACAGGAATTGGAGTAGTTTTTATTCATACTTTTCTGTATTGTTTGAAACTTTATTTGTAATGAGCAGGTAGTATGTTTATAATCAGAAGAAAAATGGTTATTTTTATTTGGGGAAAGACATAATTGAAGCAAAATAAAGGCAAATAACACTTGAGAATAAAGGAAGAAGCCTCCAAATAAAGTATATGGCTCATGGTAAACACTTAAAAAAAAAATCAGTGGAATGAATGTATAACCCCAGGAGGTTGTTTCAATAGACCAGCAAATTGAAATTCAGTGAGAAGCTCTCTGAAACCTCATCTCTAATTATGGAGGAAAGGTTTTACCCCCATAATGAGATATGTCCTTGGGGGGTACCCAGGGCCCAGGAGCCCCTGCCCCAGTCTAGCCAGGTCTCCACCACCATGGAGAAGCTGGGGGCTTCCTGGGAAGAGAGTCTGAGCAAGGAGACTGGGGGCGGGGTGCCAACATTGAAATTGTCACACTCATAACCACGTTCCAAGAGAACACTGTGTACCTGGCACTGTGTAGGTACTTAAGTAGGTAATCTAATTTCCTCTTCTCAGCCATCCTATAAGGACATCTTAATGGCTGCATTTTGTAAATGAGGAAGTAGAGGTTTGACCAAGGTCCCGTAACCGGTGTGACAGAACCAGATGAAGGCTGAGACAGAGGTTCTGTGGTGAGGGCCTTGGAGGCACCTCATATGACTCAGTGTGGATCCAAATACACCAGATTTGTTTCCTGCCAAGCCCCAAGCCTGGTCAAGCACAGAACAGGCTTGCCCTGCCTTTCTGAAGATCCTCATACTCAAGTACCCACCCTAGGACCAGACGCCAGCATCTCAAAGAGCCTGAGCACCTGAGCCTGTTGCAGGGAAAGGACAGCTCAGTTAGGTGGAACAGAATAGACAGGTCCTTTTCAGAATAGATACAGGAGTTGAGAGTATGTTCTTTCATTGGCATTATGATGGAAGGTTTCCTGGAGAAGGTGTCCAAATGAGGATGCCTAGAAAAAGCAGCTTGTACTGCTACACATCCTTATGAAATGGGAGCTGGGAGCACTGAGAAAGTTGCTGACTAGCCCCCTCCTCTGCCTTTCCAATTAAAAATCTGACTTGGAAAGAGGACCCTGGACTCACATAGTAGTTTTGAGCTAAGAGCCAATCAGGACTCTGAGTCTGTAAGTTTTAAAACTGTGTCTCCTGAAACACTGGTGTGTCAGAAGAGCCTCTGGGGCCACAGAGAATGGATCTATGTCACACTCCCTCCCATTCCCCTTCAACGGAGACTCTCACTTTTTAATTGTTTTATTAGATTAAAGCAGTGGGTCTCAACCAGGGGCAATTCTGCCCCTCTCCCTAGGGGACATGTGAAAACATCTGAACAGGTTCTTGGTGGTCACAACTTGAGGAGTGCTACTGGCATCCGGTGAGTAGAGGCCAGGGCTGCTGCTATCCATCCTGCAAGACAGCCTCCCACAATTATCCTCCTCCAAGGTCAATAGTGTGGAGGTTGAGAAAGCCTGAACCAAACCACATGATATAGCCTATAGCGATTTCACATGATTCATATTGGGTTTCTATAGATTTAAATTTAAGAGAGGATTCCAAAGTATTCTTAAGTATTGCAAATCATTAATCAAATCCAAACTCCTGATTGCACAGATGGCAAGAATGTGGCCCAGAGAGGATAAGGGGATTTTCCAAGGTCACACAGCAAGTAAGCATGGATCCAGACCTGAAACACAGACCCCCTGCGTCCCTATAACCCTTCCTGTCAACACAGAAGCCTCCAACCAGACTCATTTCTCCAACCACAGGAAATGGCTTCTTTCCTATTTACTGCTCTAATGCCCTGCCCCAGGAGAATGTTTTAGAGAGCTGCTTCCCACCGAAAACTTGGAATGACATTCATCCAGGACTCAAAAGAAAATCTGTTTGCTTAAAAAGAAAGAAAAGGGGGGGGGGGAAATAACCTTATTACCAACCTAAATGTCCACTGACAGATGAATGGATAAAGAAGATGTGGCACATATATACAATGGAATACTACTCAGCCATAAAAAGAAACGATATTGAGTTATTTGTAGTGAGGTGGATGGACCTAGAGTCTGTCATACAGAGTGAAGTAAGTCAGAAAGAGAAAAACAAATACTGTATGCTAATGCATATATATGGAATCTAAAAAAAAAATGGTACTGATGAACCTAGTTACAGGGCAGAAATAAAGATGTAGACATAGAGAATGGACTTGAGGACACAGGGTGGGAGGGGGAAGCTGGGGAGAAGTGAGAATAGCATCAACATATATACACTACTGGATGTAAAATAGCTAGTGGGAAGCAGCTGCATAGCACAGGGAGATCAGCTCGGTAGTTTGTGATGACCTAGAGGGGTGGGATAGGGAGGGTGGGAGGGAGGCGCAAAAGGGAGGGGATATGGGGACATATGTATGCATATGGCTGATTCACTTTGGTGTACAACAGAAACTAACACAATATTGTGAAGCAATTATACTCCAATAAAGAACAGCCTTATTCCCAAACAGCCATGCAAAGTAAGGCCAGCTGCAGGGAATTAAGTGAGATTAATACTCACTCACATTGATCAAAAGAGAAAAGGCAGGTAAGAAGCACATTGGGAGGGACGGGGCTTTGCTCTCAAGGAATAATAACTTTGCCTCAGATGGACACGGAGGCTTTCACTCTGAAAGAAGGAGCCCAGGACCATTCCACAATAAAGCCTGTGCAGGGGTCTGCAATAGTCCAGGGGAACTTGTTCTCCAGGAAAAATGAAATTGCAATGCCACAGCTACCTCTGAGGGCTGAGGACACATAGCCTACAGCAGCGCTCTCCTTGTCAGAGCTGGGAAGAACCCTGGAGAACAGCCAGGGGGGAAGAAGCAGGCCAAGTTGTGCAGATTTGGGGTGAGGAACAGGAGTCAAGCTTGCCCTCACTCTGCAGCCAAAAGCCAAGGCAGTTTGCATGCCAACTTGAATTTAACCTGCACACACTCATCTTAGTACTAGGACACTTAAATTCCATCCACCCAATACCTCACCCAAGTTTTGTTCAAACACTTCTCTAAAAAGTGCATCGGGCAAGTGCTCATTTAATCTCACATCCTCATTGTGTGATGGGGAAATTGAGGCACAAAGAGAGGAAGGGGTTTGCTTGAGTCAGGGGAAGTGCTGCTCACCTCTCCATACCCAGGCAGGGAGGGAAATAAAGCCAGCAAGCAAATACCTTGTGGGCACCCTATTCAAAGTTTTGTTAAAAAAAAAAAAAAAAAAAAAAGCTTCACCACAGAGCTAAAATAAACTCCTACAGACACAAAATACACAAAGCTGCTGACCATACAGTTTGGAAAGCAGATTCCCCATCCTCAGTGAGGAAGCCTTCCCCTTACAAAATACATTGAGCCTAGGCTCTGGCCTCTCCAGATTTCCTATTTATTGAGGCCTCAGTTATTTCCCCTGGTGTGCTGTGTGCCAGCAACAACGGCTGCAATCACCTGCCAAGACCTGGATTCCCTCAGCTTCCCTCTGATGGTTTCCATGGCAAACACTTCCACCACCCATTTTATATGTAGGATTTAGGCCAACCCAAGGGCTCTTGGAATTGGTTTTTCTGACCCCACTAGTGTTGACCCTCTTTTCCTCTTATAAATCAATGGATTTTATTTTAATTTCAAGGCTTACAATGACATTGCAGCTGTTCCGGGATTGTCTGTCTGTCAGCACGTGGCTTCAGCAGCCAGCCTCAGCCCAAATTCCTCATTCTTGTTCCTTGCAGCAGAGGATGATAGAAGCCTTGGTGAGGACTGTAATGAGGAACAGGAGAGTTCACTTTCAAATGGAGCCCATCCCCTTTGATCTTAACCTTTTTGATTGTGCCTGTGGCTGCCAAGCACCACTTTAATCCTTCACCTGCCAGAAGCCATGGAAGATTTTCAACATCCTCTGCTCTATTTAGAATGAAACAGAAGCTTCATCACCTGGCAGGCCAGGGCACCAGTGGCAGGGAATGAGAAATGTGCGCTCTGCAATGGTGACTGGACACTGTGGGAGGCGAGGATCAACGGGACATGGAATGGGCAGTAGAAATTTTCTTACATGCTGCCTTCTGTCCAGTTTGGCCAAGTCCGCAGGAGGGCTGTCTTCCACCCTCAGGTGGGAAGTGATGGCACAACCTCACAGGACATCAGAACTGACCTCCTGAGGACCTTTCCATAGGACACGTGAAGGCAAATGAAAGAAGAGATCACTTTGGTTTTACCTCTTAGTTCTAACATTCTATGAAATCATTGTTTATTTAAACCTTCCTGAGAAGATATTCACAAAGGAGTGGGGTTATCAGAGGCACCATCCACAGATGTCAGAGGCCTGGACTCAGTGGGGTTTGAAGGGGACTCAGGAGAAAAAAGTGTGGTCCTTGCCAGATACAACCTCACACCCTCTGATTTACAGGAAAACAGAGGGCATCATCCAAAACTCCATCTTTACCTGTTCCTGAAATGCCACCCTTGGTGATTCCTTCTTTACAACACAAATGTGCCAGAGAGGGTAAGGGGTGGTAAAGCTCAAGACCCTCAGATGAGGAGATAGGTTTTTCAGACCAGAAGAGTCCAGGTCAAGATGGAAGTAGTGGGAGGAGAGGGAAAGATGGGAGAGGAGCGATGAAAGGAAGATAAGGAAGAGAATGCAACAAAGACTAACTCTGCCTCTTTCACAATTATGACAGGGTCAGCCTGGGGAAGGGTCATTTTACATCTATCTAGTCATCAGTCTGAACTAAGACCCCTTAGGACACAGAGCCCTAGACCAGGACCTGTTTTAAAGGTACACAGAGAAGTTGCAGACCTACTGTACTTTCAGACCTGAAGCAAGAACCAAGTTCAACTCCTGAAGCCTAGGAGGGGCACTGAACTCCTCATGCAGGTAGGAGACCAAAGTCAGGCTGCCAGACCTGAATCTGAGCTAAGGAAAGCTATTCTCCTGTCTGGGGCTATGGCCCATCCTAAACTGCTTATCTGAGATGGGTCTGGACAGGCATAGAACACTCTGGCAACCAGGACTTGTGATCTGCTAACTCAGTCACTTAAATTTGCAATATCCATACCGAATGAAACTTCACACAGACACAGACAAACATAAGGTCTGGATCTGAACTGGGGGCCCAGGGAGCTGAATAAAAGCAGCACATACACACATACACAGACACACACCAACTAAAGAGTGATGAGCACAGAGAGAAAAAAACCAAAAACTCACACACACACAAACAGCATCACAGAAAGGTAGCCAACAACCTCAACAAATCTGAGAATACATATTAACAGAAGAAAGAAGAAGGGGAGAACAAAGAAAACACTGACAATCAAACCAAAGGCAGTAAAAGAGGGGGAAAAAGGAAAAGCATGCAAAGTAGGAAATATAAAATAAGACTGCAGAAATAAAACCAATTTAACAGTAATCTTAATAAATGGAAATGTCTTAAACTCACTTATTAAAAGTTGGGGGTTATCAGATTGGACTTAAATCTAGCTACATGTAGTTTATAAAAGACATACCTGAAACAAAATTTTAAAGGAATGAAAATGAAAGTGTAGAGAAATATGGTATTTATGCTGAAAAACATGAAAGGGATAAGGATGGACGCTCTATGATTTAAAAATTCCAGGAAGAAGTTAAAGTAACCATGAACTTGTGCACACCCAATAACATAGCTTCAAAATATATAAAGTACAACCTGACAGAAAAATCAGGGGAAAACAAGTTTTCTGATAGAAAACTATGGGGAAATTGAAAAATCTATACTCATAGTGAGATGATTTGAACACAGCACCTGCTAAATAAGGAACCCAGACTCACTCACCCCTGAGTGAGGCCTCTCATGGCTGAGCCTGAGGAGAATTAAAAAAACAAAACAAAACAAAAAAACCCCTGAAGAATAGGAGGTTTCGGTCTTTAATTTCTCTATGGAGAGGAAGGATTGACTTGATCATGAGAAGGGTCCAATCCAACTCACTGTGGTTTCATTGGAATTTGAAGCCAAAGTCCAAGATAGCAATGAAATGTGGCTGTGCTTGTGTTTTCTCTCTGTTAACCTATTTCCTACCAGTCCTGGAAGAAGAAGGGCACTAGGATGAGTGAAGAACTGAATCTGAAGTCTGGTAGAACCAGTCTTTCCTGAGGGCAGAGTGGGGAGAGAATTTATGAGCTTTGTAGAAAATATGAGAAGGCCAAGAGACGAGGATCATAAAGCACCAAATGTATATTCACTCTAAGATTATAACTCCTCCATTTCCAGGCCTCTTAGAGTAAATTAATTACGCTATCACCACCAACAGCTACTAGATGATTACACAGGCACTGTGTAATTGTGCTATATGCATTGTCTCTCTTAATCTTCACAAAAAACCATTTCAAGTAGAAGTTTTTATCACTATTCCTATTATACAGAAAAGGAAACTGAGGCTCAGAAAAATTCAGTGACTTTCCTACAGTAACACAGCTAATGAGTGACAGAGTTGGGATTGAACCCAGGTATGTCTGACTGTCCTTAACCATTACATGACACTTTCTTGGCTGTTAAAGTGAAAATACTCACCTGACACAACATAATAGCAACAAATCCCTCATTCTTCAAGTCTCAAGTCAGGCCTCCCTTTGGTCCTAAGCAGAAGTCAGCACCTCACGTTTCTAGTTCATACCTCCGCATACATCATTCTAGAAACAGTGAGCACTGCAAGAGTGGCAATTTATCTTGTCCTTCCCTGGATCCCCACTGCTACCACTATGTCTGACCTAAAGAGGGTATCAGGATATTTTATTAAACTGAATTGAAAGGACTGGCCAAAAAAGCCGAATTCTATCATAACTAAGCTCCACGCAAATGGAGGCACCTGGTCACTTGAGTCTGAAGTTTCGTAAGCTTTCTTTCCAAACAGTTTGCCAAATGAGCCAGTTGCCCTGGACAAGAAGTTCTTCTTACTACAGCAGCAAAGTTCTGCCCTGCCCATGCATGGCAGTCCCCAAGCCCCGCATCCAGGCCTCCATCACACAGGCAACTTCCCCTACAGACAAATCATGGATGGTTCCCAAGGTGGCGTCATAAAACAAGGGGAGTTTTGTGGTTGGGGTCTTCTAATTCCCAGTTTTCCTTTTCTCCAGGATACCTTAGTGCCCCACAAAAGATCTGAAAATCTGATGTTAAACATGATTCTTCCTCCTGTGCCCAGACCAAGCCTCGATTCTCCAGGAAAGCTTCTCTATACTGGTTCCTCTGTGCTCTGCAAGAAGCTTCAAACTGTAGGTAAGGTTGGGATTTACTATCTAGCTGCTGATACAAAGCTTTGTGATTACAAACCATACCCTCAATACAGAGGAGAGAACGCAACAATTAATTGAGAAGTAAGAGGAAAGGGAAGTTTTTATTTATTAATTGCCTGGGAAATCTTTTGATACTTTAAATGTGCTATTTCAGTTAATCATTGCAACAACACCCCCGAGAAGTATTATTGATTCCATGTGACCTATGAGAACATTGCAATTCAGTGAAGTTAAGAACCTTGTCCAAGTTCACAGAGAGAAAAAGTGACAGTCTGGATTTGAATTCAGGACTGTCTGCCTCTAGGGGCATGCAGCCTCAGACTATACAAACTCTGTTACAGACAGTCAGTGGTGGGGTCCCTCCAAGGATCACACACTCCCTAGGCACCAGAAAAGACACTTGGGCTTAAACAAGACAGCGTCTTACCGAGATCATTCTTGTTTCCTGGTGAGAGCATTTGAGGAGAGAGATGTTGATTGATGCGGTTGTAATAATACTTATTTGTCTGTAATTGCTCCTTGAATTCCAGCCAAAATGGGACACACTGAGATGCAGCTGTACAAGATGTCTGGATTCTCCCACACAGCAAAGAGTCGGGAAGGGGGTGGTCAGGAAAAAGGCTGAGTGGGGCCAGAAAGATCTCCATTTAATGAATATTAATTGCATCTCTGCTCCATACCAGACCTGGGGGGGTGGGAGGGGAGGAAGAGGGAAGGCATGAAGTTGAACAAAATGTAGTTCCTTTAGTTCCTTTGTATGTCAGTTAAATGTTTCCTTAAAAATGCAAACATTTTTAAAAAGAGTAGTCTCTTCCTTTGAGGGAAATAACAGGCACATGAACAAAAATCAGAAGCATGATTTGATTGACATCATAATCAGGGTGTGCTGGGGAGGCCTAGAGAACGTTGCTCCCCAGGGAGCTGGGGAAGAGTTTCCACAGAGGTGAATTTTAAGCTAGGTCTTGCAGGTAGGTCTTGTGTGGCTGTCCATCAGGTGCAGAGAAGCTGAGAGGTGGGGAGGCAGTCCAGGCTGGCTGGGGGACAGCCTGGGGAAAGGCTGCCAGGCATGGGCAAGCATGGAACACAAGAAGTTCAGTGTCTGATGCCTCCACTGTCCAGCCACGTGCTGGAGGAGAGACCTTAGGCCAAGTCACTTCTTTGTGCCTCATCTGCCTCTTCTGTGAGATGGACAGAATAATAGTTTCTACCCAGATGGTTGTGGAAAAGATGAAATGTTATTACATTTTTAATGCCTAGAAGAACTCCTGGCACATACAGATGCTTAATAAAAGCTAGTTAATTTTAATTACTCATGTGATGATGACAACAATGATGATACAGAACAATGATGAGAAATGAGAATAGGATATTAGGTCAGGGCCAAGTTATTGAGGGCTTCAAATGCTATGGGAAGGAATGGAGAATTTCATCCCGTGGGCAAGAGGTAATTCTCCTGTTTCAGAATGAAACTGCAGGAGACAGAAGATTTCTGCACAAAGTGCTTCCACAACTGTTACTTTCAGGTGAGGCTGCCATCGCTTTGACAAGGACACTCCCCCGGGGTGTGGCAAGGCCGGCTCCTTCATCCCAGGGATTCTTGGGGTGGGGGCAGGGGGAGAGACGACACGACAAGGCTCCCTCCCTGCCCCTGCCATCTAGTCCTGTTCTTCAGGGATGTGCTGTGTAGAAGGTCTGCGGGATTTGTGAGGACATCTCCAGGCCTCCTGGGGTTTGAGATACATCACACTCCACAAGAAAGTGCCCGTCCTCCCTCTTTCTGCTCCACTCACTGAGCATCCCCACGCACCATGCCCGAACAGCTCTTGGAAAATGGACACGGATGTTCCGCTGTCCCATGAAACCTTCCCAGGCCATCAGAGGTCTGGTGTTGACTAGCTGGCCTCCTGTCTGGACTTGGCTTTGGATAAATGTCCCTCCTTCACTCTGCCCTGCCTGGTTCTTTGCCAGTTTGCCCCCTCCCACAGCCGTTGTCCATCTACCCCTGAAATTACCCTAACTCTCCAGCCTTGTTCCTACTCCTTCAAGCACGGGGCCCCTGCTTTCTTCCCCTTTCCGCCTGAACACTGGCACTTCCCGTTCCTGCTTCTCTTCTCATCTTGCCCAAATCCTATCTGTCAGCCTCCCATTGGAGACTTCTTGTTCTAATAATGCCCCCTCTAACTACTAGAGTCCACACTGATCTTTCCCTTCTTGCTATGTGTATATTCAGGATGCCCCCCCATACACACACACACAGTTTAGTCTATCTTAAATCTTGTATTGGCCATAAGCGCCTTGACTTGTAGTCTGATTTCCCCAAATCGACAGGGTGCCCCACAGAGGCCTCTCCACCTCCCCACCCGCATGGGACACAGGCACTTAGCACTGGCTACAGAGAGATTCCCATTCTCCCTTCAGGGACGAAGGCTACACCCGTTCTTCTCTTTCTCTCCATTCCAGACACAAACTGCTCAAAGAGAACAAAGAAAGATGCTCATATTTTCCCAAAGAGAATGAAATGCAAAGAGAATCTAGAACAGGGAAAAAAATGTTCCACATTTATAGATATGAGGAGGGAGGAGAGGTGATGGGATTTGTAACAAAGCAGCAAAGGGTGACTTTCACTTGCCTGGGTTTGGGTCAAGGCTGTATAGCCCACTGCCCTCTGAAGGACACTGCATTCACTCTTCCCTCCAGAGCCTTGGGTTTGACTAGGACTTGGGGAGCCTGGGTGGACAGCCTCATTCTCATGTACTTGTCTTCAATCCATGGGGGCTTGGGGTGGAGGGCTGGAGCCTTCCCTCCACCCCCTTTCCCATAGAAATAGGACAGAGAATGAGGGCGAATTCACTGATTCCAACCCACTCCTCACCGTCATAATGCATAATGCAGCAAAGCCAACCTGTATCTAGAGGTTAAAATAAATCAAACCAAATGTGAAACAGGAATGACTTCAGTAAGACACCAGGGAGAACTGGCAGACCACTGTGGTGGAACACACAGAGGTGGCAGAGAGGAGCTCTGGTGTCTGAACGGCAGAGAAAGGTGACCTCAAGCCAGCTGCCATAGCTGAGGATGCACACATGCCTGGAGACTGAGGGACCTGATCTGATCATCTGCTGAGTTCTCTTCTAGTTCTGAGATTCATGAATAAGTAAAAGGGTCTTACAGGTGGAGCAAATGGCTCAGAGATGGCTGGCAGCAGATTTGAGGCATGCACCCCCTATCTTTATGTCAGCTGCATTCCCCCATCCTGGGAAGTCAAGAAATCTGGATTCAGGTTCCTCTGCTGGCCTTGGAAGTTCATTCCCTTCTCTGGGCTCAGTGCCATCATCCTCAAAATGAGAGGCTAGAACAGATGATCTCTAAGGGGCCCCCAGCTCTGCCTTCCAAGACAGTTTGAGGGCTTGCTGTGTGCTGAGATGGGGGGACACGCTGCCCACACGAGTGCCCAGCCTCCGCTGGTCACTCAGTGCACTACAGGACCCTCACCTCTGCTCCCTCACTGTGGGCAGGCCACAGCCTCAGTGAGCTCTGACATGCCAGGTGGACAGCAGTGGCATCAGGCGTGGGATGGGGGTCACCTGCCACCAGCTTCCCCACCTCAGAATACAGGGAGCAATAGCCATGTGCCCTGCAGCTGGGCCCCCTCTACCAAGTCACTCTCAGCTAAAAGGCACCCTGCAGCCCCCTCCTCTAAATGCACAATGCAACTAAATCCAACATCTACCAGCCCAAGACCACACACTACAGTCACGTGAGCCAAGGTACCTGCTTACCCTACACCTGCCAGAGGAGCTCCCCCATGCCTCAGTGGGGAAGCCCTCCACCTCATCTCTCCAAGTTGTCTCTGGCAGGTAAAGCTTCAGCTTCTCGGACTCTGCCCGTCCACACTCATCTGTCCCTTCTCTGAGGGCCTACACCATGTAGTGCCTGAGCCCCAGAAATACCGAGTGACATATGCTCTGTCAAGACACGTCTGCCCCTTAGCATGAACCTTGTTTCCTCAACCACGACATAACCTCCATGAGTATCACGTGGAGTCCAGGAGCTTGGAGAGATTACATAAAACCAAAACTTCCCATATACATAGCATTTGGAAATTAAATTAGAGTAAAAGTTATGCTGCAAAAGAATCCTCAATATATAGTGACTTGAAGAACACAGGAGTTTATTTCTCTTTCTGAAGAACCATAGCTGATGCTGCTGGTGCTGGGCTCACGTTCCCTCGGGTCCCCTTACCGGGCCCATGCCCACCAGCTTGGCTTCCAATGCCAGCACCTGCATCTTTGACAGAGGGCTGCTTTCGGGCTGCTGACATTCACTCTACCCACCAACACAGAGAAGACTGGGAAGTGCCTGGGAACTAATCCCCCCCTCTCCACCACCCTGAGACTGATGGGTGTGGGGATAAACATGGCCCAGCTCCCTTACGCTTGGCTAGCTCTGAAGGCTGAGTTTTACACTGTTTTTCAGAACTTCCCCATGGAATTAAGCCCTGGTCATCCACTGTGGTAGTTGGCCTTTATTGGCTGCCTTCTCTTCCCTTTGTCACCTCCCCACTCACCTGCAGTGCTCTGAGCCCTCCCAAGCAAACCACAGGCACTCAGTCCTATTCTTAATACAGGGACCCAGGTTCCTTCCAGTTTGTTGTTCTGCCACCCCTTCCCCACCCCAGCATGTTGTCCTGCTCTGCAAAGTCAAAGAGGTGTCACGGGCATATCCATGCCCTGGCTTGTAGGAAGGAAAAGAGAGGACGACCAGGGAAGCAATTTGCTACAAGTGAGTGAGGTAGAAGTCGTACCCATCCCTTCCTTTCATGTGTCCTTAGTGACCACTTAGCTGCAAGGGAGGCTGGATATGTGCCCAGCTTAAAATATTAATCTGGATAGGAGAAATGGTTGCAGTGGGCACCTTATATAGTCTCTGCTACAGAAATGAAAAAATACCCAACCATTTACTGGACTCCAAAACAAAGGGGCTCTGCTTATCTTCCATGTGCTGCTTTGTTGAGTCTGTACAATACAATGAGTGTCACTGCTGTCATTTACAGATGGAGAAACTGAGGAGTTCAGTATCTTACCTGAAGTCACACAGGAGCAGTAAGGGGCAAAGTCAGGATCTGAACCCAGGTCTGACTGGCTTTTTTCTCCTCTGTGGTTATTCTGCTTTTTATCCCTATAAATGCATTTTATTTGGTTCCATATCCTTACTTTGAAGGTGACAAAACTGGGGGCCAGAAAAAGGCAGAGGCTCACCACAAATCACCTAGAGAGCAAAAAGCAGAACTGAGCCAGAACCAAGGGGTCCTGGCTACCAGCTGGCTGCCTTATCCATAGAGCTTGCTCTGGGCTGGCAACTTCCAAACAGCTCCTGCTCTGATTCAGAGCAGTGCCTATGGGGCTGCTGGGGAGAGGGATGTGTATCCTTTGGACTCACTGAGTCTAGAGCCCAGCCTTAAACCACAGTAGCATCTAAAGTTTCTAAATAGAAAATCTACCAATCAAGGTGGCAGTGATGGCCCAGTATCCCTTGTTACATGAACAGCATCCTCTGTGCTCAGCTCACAGGCCTTAAACCAGCTCCCTGCCCTCTCCCAGAAGGAGAGGGATGCTGGTTCCTTTGGGCCTCACTGTCGGCATGCAGGAATTAGACAGTGGAGAGGGATTGGGCCATAAGGGTCCCCAGATCCTCCATGAAGTCATCCCCTTGCTGTCGTCAGTGTCAGTTGCCTAGCAACTGCCTTTGGCAGATGGTGGCACTGAGAGCATGCCAATCTCTCCCACAGCTAAAAATACATTCCGACGACAACGGGTCTATTTTAAAAGATACAATGTGCTCCCAAAATCTTCCCTTGTCTGCAAAGAACTGTGCTGTGCTGGGTCTCTGGGCTTCTGATTTGGTCTGACGGTGTGGAAGGGAGTATTCTAGGAAAGCAACTCAAGGCCAGGCACCACAGGGGTGCTTAGAAAATTGTCATGGAGGAGGATGAGGGAGAGGAAGAAGAGGAGCACGAGGAAATAGTGGTGTGGGAGGTAGATACCACAGTTGAGAGCAAACCCTGTAATTTGGTCATATTCTTTCCCTACTCAGGAGGGTGGAGTTAGGAAGAAAAACCATAGAATCACAGAAGCCTAGCGCTGCAAGGGACCCAATCCCATTTTCCAGTTGGGAAGGCAGAGGCCCTGAGAGATTGAAATGAGAAGAGTTGGCTCTTTGTCCTTGTTTGGGGTGCAAGGGCTGGGGTTCCCAGGTGTGGGCATGAGACCTCAGACCCTCGAACTCCTCTTGCATTCCTGTTGGCAAGTTTGTCACACCACCCCTCACCAGGTTAGCCTTCCCATTTAATCACCATCATTTGCAACTCTCTTTTGTACAAAGAGAGTAGTAAGTCCATTTGTGCATTCATTAATTCAACAAATATTTATTAAGCACCTACTGCCATATTGTGCCAAGCCCTGTAGATACAGCAGGGGACCCATATACATGGTCCCCACATACATGGTCCCCACCTCCTGTTGCTTGTGGTCCAGCAGGTGAGGCTGGCACCGAGCAGGTAAGCACAGGGTATGCCATGCTACAGACATCGAGGCAGATTTGGGCCGAGGCCTACTTACCAGCTCTGCAGCCAAAGCATATCACTTAGGGTTGCAAGATAAAATACAGGGGACCCAGTTAAATATGAATTTCAGATGAACAATAATTATTTTTCAAGATTAGTGTGTCGCCAGTATTGTATTATCTGAGGTTCACCTTTAACTGGGCCTCCTGTAACTTTATGTGCTATACCTGGCAACCCTACACTGAATATCACTACTGTTAAGTTTTCTCATCTATACAATGGGAAAAATAGTATCTACTTATAGGGGTTATTTTGCAGATTAAATGAGAAAATATATATACATCTGTGACTGACAGATAAGTTATTTCCCCTCCTCTCCAAGCAGGGCTTCCCTGGGATTTTGCCCTGGCCAGCTTATTAGCCCAGCTCTCCTCCCCCTCAGGATCTGGCAAGTGAGGGGTAGGGGTAACCCTGCTCTGTCCTAAGGCTGAGCTGGGATGAGGGAAATCTGCTGGTGGACAATGACTTGCCAAAGAACTAGGAACCAACCCGGCTTTGCTTGGAGTGCTGGTCAGGGCCAGCAATTCTCCATTGCCTGGGGTGCTTGTTAAAAATACAGATGCCAGGGTTCTACCCAAGTTTTACTGAATCAAGATGTCTAGGGAAGAACGTGCCTTTTAAGCAAAATCCCTGGTAACACTCTGGACTCTAAAGTTTGAGAACCACTGGTCTGGGGTGTGGGGAGAGATGCTGTCCCTTAGAGGCAAGGCCACAGCAGCCTGTTTTGCGATTGGGATCCTTGATTGGATCCTAGAACAGGAAAAGGACATTAGTAGGAAATAGGCTGAAATCCGAAAAACATCAGTAGTTTAGTTAATGGTATTGTACCCATGTTAATTTCTTAGTTTTGATCATTATACCATAGTTACATAAGATGTTAACATTAGGGAAGTCTCAGTAAAGGGTATATGGGAACTCTCTGTACTATCGTCACAACTCTTGTGTAAATCTCAAATTATTTCCAAATAAAAGGTTAAAAAAAAACTGCTTTAGCTCAAAGCCTGCTGTGGGCTTTTCCCCAGACCGGTGGTGCATCAGAAGGCCCAGCCCGCATGCTAAACCGGCCTGAGTTAAGCAAGTGCAGGTAGCTGAGAGCCCCTACCCCAAGGTTCTGGGAGAGCACTGCTTTTCTTCCCTGCCATTCACACTGGGGCTTAAATGTCAACCTCAATGAATTACATTTTAATCTGTCTCTGTTATCAACCTGGCCAGGTCCTAATTGGATGCCAGGCACACTGCTGAAGGGCATGCATAATTCATCAGCTGGGAGGCCAGGAAGGCCTTTCATCATAGGCCAGGGAAGGAGGAGGGAGAAAGAGGGGAAGCGGGAGGAGTTAGAAAAGGAAAGAGAGCAAGTAGGGTTGGAGGGGAGGAGAGAGAAGGGACCTGGCACAGTACTAGCCACTCAGTCTTTCAGGCTCTGCTTCAGGGCCACCTCCTCCAGGAGGTCTTCATTTGCAAGACTCAGGCCCTCCTTCCCTTGGTTGCCCATAGCACAGGACACACCTCGGTTACACTTGACTAATCGGAAGGTCCTATGATGTTTACTTAAAAGTCTGCCTTCCCTAGACCTTGAATCCTCTCCCTTTGGGGTGATATCTGACCTGATGACAGGTCACCCCAGTCTGGCAGAGTCCTGGCACACAGTGAGTGTTTGTTGAGTGACTGAAAGGTAGATTCTAGCTCAGGACATACATAGAAACTGTCTTAACTTGAGCTCCTTGGCTCTGCCACCAAACTTGCCCCAGCTGTGTCCTGTTCACCAAAGCCACCCTTCATTCTGTCTGGCCTCCTTCTCCTGTCAGCCACCTCCCAAGGCCAGGGACCACATCGAAAAGCAAACGCTGTTATACTGGAACTGAAAGGGAAAGTCCGTATTTCTTTGGGCATGCCTCACGCTACACGGTCAAGTGCACAAATCACCTCCCCTCCACGCTTTCCTCAGTCCTCTCCAGGTGGGCTTCCACTTGGCTCAAACTGCTCTTGTCCAGGTCACCAACCAACTCCATACGGTCAAAGCCAAAGGGCACTCCTGTCTTCACCTTGACTGACCTATCAGCAGCCTTGACCCCAACCACCCTCTTGACACATGACCTTATCTTGACTCTCAACACCACATACTTCTGCCTTTCCACTTTTCACCTTAGCCACTTCGTGCCCACTTGCTTTGCTGAATCTCTCTCATTTACTCAACCTCTGAATGTTGGGAAGCCCCAAGGTTCACTCTTCAGAACTTTGCTCTTCTCAGGCTACTGTTTCTACTTAAATAATATTATTCAGTTCCATGGCTTCAAATGCCATCAAACGCTAATGGTTCCTAAATATATATGTCCACCCTTGACCTCTCCCTTAAGCTCTAAGCACGAGTATCCACTTGAGTGTATTAGTTCCCTATTGCCAAGTAACAAACCTATTCCCAAATGTAGCAGCATAAAACAATAAAGATGTATTGCCTCATAGTTTTTGTGAGTGAGGAATCCGTGTGCCACTTACCTGGGTGCCTCTGGCTCGGGTTCTCTCATGAGGTTGTAGTCAGGCTATTGGCTGGGGCTGTGGTCTCATCTGAAGGTGTGATTAAGAGAGGATCTTCTTCCAAGCTCACTCTTGTGGCTGTGGGCAGGATTCAGTTCCTTGCAGGTCACTGGACTGAGAGTCCCTGTCTCTCACTGGCTGTTGACCAGGTATCTCCCTCAGTTTCTTGCCATGAGAGCCTCTCTCTAGACTGCCCACAGCATGGCGGCTGCCTTGCTTCACAGAAAGTGAGCAGGAGAATAAGAAAGAGTACCCAACACAGAAACCATGGTCTTTTTGTAATCACAGAAGTGACCTTCCACCACCTCTCCCCAATTCTGTTTGCTGGAAGTGAGTCACTAAATTCAGACCACACTCAAGGGGAAAGGATTACTCAGGGCATGAACAGCAGGACACAGGAATATTGGGGACCATTTTAAACAGGCATCTCAAATTAAACATGTCCATGAGAGAACTCCTGATTTTTCCCATCCCAAACTTTCTCATCTCCAAGTTTTTTCTATCTTTGTAATGAGTGCAGCAGCTTTGGAATGGAATGTATTATCAACTGGGATAAGCTGGAACTACATCTCCCAGAATCTCCCTATTGCAAGGTTCTGGGAAAGAGTTGGCCGGACTGTGAGCTTGAACCAGATGTGGAAGGAGGAAATGAAGCATCAGCCATTATTTTCAAAAGATCATGGCAGTCAGATATGCTGATGGGCAGACACAGAGGTAGCTGGAGCATCCCAGGTTGTCCTCACTCTGCTCTCTGTCCAGATTATCTTCCCAACTGCTGGCCTTGCTGACAAACAGCTACCCAAGGCCCACCTCCAGATGTGTGGCTGCAAGCCCAGAGAGGCAGAAGAGGAACAGAGACAACAGTACCTCAAAGCCCTCTCCATGAACTCCCCTCATGGCCTCACCTTGCTTGTTGGATGTGCTTGATACTTTGGGTGTGCTTCAACTTATCCACCTACACCAGGCCTGCAGGACTGTTACTGGCTCTTTCTCTGATCCTCCAACTCCTCTTCCCCTTCCAGACTTCACTTCCCTGGTTCCTCCCACTATAAGACTACAATGAATTCCTGTAATGAATCCCTTATCCCTTAATGCTCATAATGCTGCCTCCTTTTTATCTCAATTGAAGTATCACCTCCTCAGAGGGGACCTTCCTGAATTCACCACCCTGTCCATGTTAATCCCCCTAGACCTTTAGGTTCTAAGTGAACTAATAAGCAACAATCTTTACTTCCTTCCTATGTCCCATGTACTGCTCTATGTATCAATACTTTAATTGTGCTACCATGGATCATTTTAACATCAGTCCTTCAAAAAAGGTGTATTTATCCCTACCTTTTGATAAGGAAATGAATGCACAAAGAGGTGATTTGCCCATGATCTCACAGAGAACTAACAAAACAGAGGGTACGAGGGGAATCAGAACCCAGTTCTGCTTGACTTTCAGTCTGTTCTCTCCTTCACCTCTCCTTACCTGAAGCCGGAGTTGGGAGTTTCTCCATCTCTCAATCTCAGTATCTTCATTTATAATCCACAGATCATACATCAGAGACTGATTATGAGCACTAAAGATGTCTAGGAAACTTTTATCCCTTCCCACTTCCCCTGCTACAGATCTCAAAAGCCAAGGTCAGCCTCTCCCCCAGAGTGGGTTCCCAGAGTGGAATCAAGGATGCCCAGGATTCCAAGACAAGGTGGAAGACTTCATTCTGGAGCCTTGGCAGCGCCCTTCCAGAGCCCCTTCCTACCCCACTCTTATCTCAGCTAATGGTCTCTGTTGGGCTGGTAGCTCAACTCTCAGCCACACACAGAATCAATAACAGAAGTCCCCAGACCTCGAATCAAATGTCTCGCTGGGCTGTGTTTATCTGCAGAGGCTGAGTGACTCCCAGGTGGCAGGGCTCCCCTCCTTCATGGCCTTTGCCAGCTTCCAGGCAATTCCACCCTGTGTTCCCCTGCAGAAGATCTGGGCTGTGTCAGGCTTTCAAGGTCCACTTGGAGTTCTTCTGAGGTTTGTTCAACAAGTGAAGTCACAGAGTTGGAGAAACAGTCTTGTACTCCAGCAGGTCAAAGGGCTACAGAGAAGCCAGTGTCACTATGATTTGTTTCATCATGGACAAAGCTCAGAGTGGTTTTATCTGGGGCTCTCTGGGGTCTGTCTTCAGCCAGGACTCCCTGCCCAACTGCTCTGATCCTCCCTCTCCCTGTAAGAGAAGGCCCTTTTGACCCTTTGACTCTCAGCTCAGAGCACTGCCCCCTCTTGGTGACCTCACTTTGCCTCTTCACCTGGTGTACAGGTCAAAACCAACCAACTACTAACCACATGCAGCTTAAACAACCCCTGTGAATGGTTTTATTTAAGATTTCGGAAAATCACTACTTTTTCATTAATTTAAACATTCCCAAAATGTTTTCTCATCTTTTGTCTCATTCTGTCTACCAGAAGCTATTAGGTGGGTTTAACATAAAGCAGCCCCACTGTAGAATTGTGGAAATAATCAGAGCTGGCGCATTTTGAGCCCTTCCTCTTTGCCAAGCACTTTCCATGAGTTAAATACACTGATTTCCTTTCAAAAGCAGTGGGAGGTAGTTACTGTTATTACCCCTGTTCTCCAGAAGAGAAACTGAGGCTCAGAGATATTTAAAAACACAACTGTCATTGCCCTTCCACTCGTAAGTAATGAAGCCAGATTTTGAACCCTGGTCCCAACTCCAGTCAACTGCTAAACCGTACCCAGTCACAAAGGAGGGGGTGGGAGAGGCTTGTCCTGATCCCCAACACAAATGCTTCTCAAATTTTAATGTACAAATGAATAGAGCTCTAGTTAAAATGTATTAAAATGAATAGCTTGATTCTGAAGATCTGGGGGCGGGAGCCCAAGATTCTGCATCTCTAATAAGCCTCTAAGTGATGCTAATACTGCTGATCCAAAGACCACACTTTGAGCAGCAAGGCTCCACATCACACTGTGCCCGGGAAGTACCTGCCACCCTCCCTCCCACGTGAGATCCTCTTGGGTAGGCAAGCTCTTATATTAAGCCCAGCCCACTCATGCTGTTGCAAGTGGCAGAAAACCCAATTTGAATGTTGGTTTAAAACAAAAAAGGAATTTATTGATTCATGTAACTGAGAAGGCATGGCTTCGAGTATGGCTGCATCCAGGGGTTCTGATGATGTTTCAGGACCTGGTCCCTTAAAGCTTCTCAGTTTTGTACTTCCTGTTGGCTTCATTCCCAAGCTCCACATTGTGATACAAAGACTGCCAGGGGAATGAAGGCACAGTGGCATGGTCTTAACAAGCTGAAGCTCAGGCTGGTGAGCTAACATCCCTGCTGGAATAAACAAAAGAGCCATTTAAAGGCAGCTGCTGAGTCCCTCTTAGTGCTGTCGCCAATATGGGAAGCTCCAAGTACCCCATCACCCCACACCTGACCTGGGTGTCCTTGAAGTCTGAGCTGGCTAGTGATGCCAGTGCCACTGGGCAGATTTGAGACTCACAGCTAAGGAGCAGGTAGAGGTGGACTGGCCACACCCTGATGTGTAGCACCTTATATTCCCTGGGTCACTCTTGTCTTCCCCAACTGTGCCAGGTGGATTATTGGTCACAATCCTTCACTCTCCTGTGGTAGTATTATACATCCACACCTTTGCCATAGCTGGGTGGGTGATAACTTCCCCACCTCTTGATTTGGGGATTGGCTACGTGACTTGCTTTGGTCAATGGACATTAGAAGATGTGAATTGAGCAAAGGCTGGACACCTGCTTGCCCAGTTTGGCTTACTGTCTTGTGTTATGGTGACCATGGAGTAGCTGCTGGCCCATGGAGGAGGAGAGTTATGTGGAATGAACCTGTACCCAACCTGCAGCCTAGAGTCCAGGGTCCAGCTAGCCCAGCTGAGTGGCAGCTGACCTGCAGAACTGAGAGCATGAGGATAAATAACTGTTGTGTTAAGGCACTGAGGCTGAGCGTGGGGTGGACTTGTCACACAGCATCATTGTGGTGATAGCTGATATACCAGCTTAATGATTTACCCTCAAGAACAGGACCATAAATCCCTCTTGAGCTCCCCCACAGTACCTAGTACATGCTCAGGTAACAGAAACACCGGGGCCCCTCTAGTCTAATTTCCTAATCTGTCAGACCGGGAAGCTGAGGCTCAAAGAGACAAAAGGATTAGTTTAAGGTCACACTAAGTAGGTAGCCCAGCAGCCAGTACTAGAACCCAGGTCTGCTGACTTCTGAGCCAGTGCCTTTCCCCCATCCCCTCTGTCCCTCTTATTTCTTTATTCAGAGCTTGAGACAACATGGTCCTGACCTGACAATGTCTTGACAATCATGTCTCAAGACTCAGAGGTCCCACTTGACTACAACTTTACATCATGGGATGGCCCTAGAGCTCGAGGCCCTTAATGGATATCCAGGATCTACTTCCCAGCCACAGCCTGCAGGAGCACAGAGGTAGGTTATGATCAAGGTCTGGGCACAATCTGAGACATAAGTGACACAGGCAGGTCCACATGCTCATGGGGTTGGTCTCAGGGCATGTGGCTGGTAGTCTCTGTACAGACCACACGAGAGAAATCACAGCCGGGACCAGGGCTCACAGAGGCTGTAATTGAGGAGGGGAGTGGCTCAGAGTGGGCACTGGAAGGGAGCAGATAGGGGTCCATCAACTCCTGGGGACCATTTTGGATCAGCCCCAAGGCAAGGCCTAGTTCAACTGTAAGTTACTTTCCACCTCCTGGGAAAATGGTTTTCCAGCAGATTCACTGAGGGAAGTGGGTACCTAGCCCACAAGCCTGGTTGGCAGACATGTAGGACAGATGGGCGGCTGACAGCATCCCCCTCTTGGCCCCTCCTCAGAATGCTCCGAAGGGGGAGTGAGCAGCAGGCCTGCCCGCACATCTCCTCCCGCCTGCATTCACACAATCTGGCTGCATCTCTTACGTGAACCCCACCTCAACTCATCTCCCCCACCCACCCTAGCCCTACAGGCCTCCACTCCCCACAAGCCCAAGTTATCACCTCAAAGTCAGGGCTGGGACTAGGGTGAGGCAGGTGAGGCACAATATTTATGGCGGCATCAAAATTACTCAGCGATCAAGATAAATAATACTTTTGTGTGATATGTTTAAAAATCAAAATTAATGCAAAAAAAGTCCACAATGAGCAAATATAGCAAAAATTTACATAAAGACAGTCTCTGACAGGGCGAGAATTGGACTGAGGTGAAGGAAGTCACGTTGTATAAATACAGGGTTAGATGTCTTTATTAAAAATTTTGGTATAAATTTTGGTATTTCATGTACAGTAGATACTTTGCATTACCTTTAAATTTTAAAATATTGCATTATTAGTTATTTTAGTTACTGATTTTTGGCCTCCACTTTAATTCTGTGCCCATGGCAATGCCTCACTACCCTCACCCAGGTCCTGGTAAAACCCACTTGTGTCCTGTCCCTCACCCTCCTCAGCCCCAGCAGTGGCTCCCCAATTGTCAGGGTGCAAGCAAAACTCCCTGTGTGCCCTCTAAGTCCTCCTGGTTGGGCCCCTGCCCATCTCCACCCTAACCCTGGTAGTCAGCTGGAACATACCTGTATGGCCATAAAGGTTGTTTAAATATCGGAATACTTCCTCATCCCGAGCACCAGCACCCGCACCCCAAGCGTCCCCTGCCATCCTGGCTCCTCCCCCAGGACCCTATCAAAATTCCCCACAATCCAGCAACCAAAGGACCAATGTCTGACCAACTGGGGACCCCCAGATCCTGCCCAAGCAATGTTTTCAATAGTCGCCTCTCCAGCCTCATCCTACGCCAAGCTCTCCTGTGCTCGGCTCCAGACACACTGCCTTCTCCCTGTCTCTCTGCACGTGTGTTCCCTCTGCCTGGCACCTGCTACCCTCCCTTCTTTGCCCATTTCTCTCTGACACATCCTTCAGGGCTCACTCCAAGTGTCACTCTGCAGGGAAGCTGTCCCAGACCTTTCTGACCCCCTACAACAGACTCTTCATGCTGTGTGTTACTTCCATGGACTTATTCAAGATATATTTTGGAGAGTGAAGTGATCCAACTTGTTGATGGATCAGATATAGGGTTTGGGGGTGGTAAGGGAATGGGAGGAGTCAGGGATAATTCCCGGGTTTCTGGCATTGGCAACTGGGTGTAGATTTAACATATCCCAAACTAAACTACTGCTCCCCCTCCACTGTAATAGGTAGGTGTCAATTCCAGGTTTCCAGTTGCCCAGTTCAAAAACCTTGTCTTTCTTGAATTGTACACTTTAAATGGGTAAATTAAATGGTATGTGAATTATATTGATATCTCAATAAAGCTGTTTATATACATATATTACCTATACACTTATGGGATATAGACATATATCAAGAATCTGATCATTTCCTTCACCTCCACTGCTACTACCCTGGTCCAAGCCACCACCATCTCTCACCTGAACCACTGCAACACAGTGGCCAGAGGGATTCTGTTAAAATGTCAAGCAGATTAGGTGATTCTTCTGCTCAAAGCCCCTCAAGGGCTCCTATCTCCTCATTAAAACCACATTCTTTCTTTCTTTCTTTCTTTCTTCCTCTTTCTTTCTTGCTTTCTTTCTTTCTTTTCTTCCTCTTCCTTCCTTCCTTCCTTCCTTCCTTTTTGTCTGCGTTGGGTCTTCGTTGCTGTGCGCGGGCTTTCTCTAGTTGCGGCGAGCGGAGGCTACTCTTCGTTGCGGTGCGTGGATTTCTCATTGCAGTGGCTTCTCTTGTTGCAGAGCATGCGCTCTAGTTGCATGGGTTTCAGTAGTTGTGGCTCACGGGCTCTAGAGCGCAGGCTCAGTAGTTGTGGCGCACTGGCTTAGTTGCTCTGAGGCTTGTGGGATCTTCCCAGACCAGGGCTCGAACTTATGTCCTCTGCTTTGGCAGGCGGATTCTTAATCACTGCACCACCAGGGAAGCCCAAAACCACATTCTTTTGATCAGAGTATTTAGTCCATTGACAGTTAAAGTAATTATTGATAGGTATGTACTTATTGCCATTTTAATCCTCATTTTCCAGTTGTTTTCCTAGCTCTTCTTTGTTCCTATCTTCTTTTTTTGGTTTTTCCTTTTGTGGTTTGATGATTTTCTTTTGTAGTATTTTTGAGTGCCTCTCTTTTTGGGTTTTGTGAATCTATTGTAAGTCTTTGATTTGTAAAGCTACATTCTTTACAATGGCTACAAAGCCCTACACACTGACCTCTCCTTCTTTACCCTTGGCCTCACCACCTCTACCCTCCTCCTCACTCACTCGTAGCCAGCCATACCAGCCTCCTTACCATTCTTCACATGTACCAGACATGTTCTCACCTCAGGGCCTTTGCACTAGCTGCTCCTCCTGCCTGGTTTGTAATCCCTCAGATATCTGCACGGCTCACTCCTTCACCAGGCGTCACTGACAATCCTATGTAAAATTGCAGACCAACCCCAATATTCAACATTTTATAGCATTTACCATCTTCTAATATACTATATAATTCACTTATTTGCCATATCTATTGTTTATTGTTCCGCCTCACCCCCTACTAAAAAGTAAATTTCAAGAGGATATGAATCATTATTTTGTTCTCTGTTGTGTTCCAAGCATTTAGTGGACACTAAGTAAATATTTGTTGATTAAATAAGTGAATATGCAAAATGTGTCATTATTACGTGGTATGGAGAAAACTCTCACCCCATAGTAGGTGCTCAGTAAATATCTGTGAATTAAATATTGGTACAATATTGACCCACAGGCCAGACTTAGAAATGTGTCCCAGAGCATGAGCTTAGGGCTTAAATGAGATCAAGTAGAAACTGACCAGCACTGTGCTTGAGCCATAGTAGAGTCTCAATAAGTATTCATTTACTACAATTTTGCTTCAAAAATTATGTTCCCCATAGGGGAATACCATCCCCTCTCTTTCCATATATCCAAAGAAAATCTATCCATCCTTCAAGGCTCAGTCAAGAATCACCTCTTCCTAGAAGTCTTCCAGTTCACTGTCTCCCAGCTCTGAATTCTACACCGGTATATTTTTAAAAAATCAGGCAGCCTCAGGTTCTCTCTGAGTAGATGTCTGTGTGTAGCTGCTGTGTCAGTGCATCTTCCCATGTACTCTCCTAGTAATCTGTTTCAATGATTAATGCCTTTTCTTAGTATACCCTCCCTTCCATACACACTCCACCTAGTCCTCCTGTGACCACATGAAATATGAAACAGGCATGCCTGCCAATGCTCTCACCACAAAGTTATCAGGAATAGAACTTAATAAACAGGAAGCAACATATAAAAACACTGAGTCAGGGCTTCCCTGGTGGCGCAGTGGTTGGGAGTCCGCCTGCCTATGCAGGGGATGCGGGTTCGTGCCCCGGTCTGGGAAGATCCCACATGCCGCGGGGCGGCTCGGCCCGTGAGCCATGGCCGCTTAGCCTGAGCGCCCGGAGCCTGTGCTCCGCAGCGGGAGGGGCCACAGCAGTGAGAGGCCCGCGTAACGCAAAAAAACAAAACAAAACAAAAAAACAAAACAAACAAACAAAAAAAACCACTGAGTCAGAGAAATGACACACAAATGCTGAAACTGCCTTTGCTGCCAAAATTCCAGCCTGTATCTACAGGTCCTTCACGGTTGCCGATGAGGAGAGCCCTCGTTCTTGGGTCTTCTTTACTCCTGACTTCAGTCGGCATTCTCTCATGTGGCACTTCAACTCTCATGCCTCCTTGGGGCCTCTGTCATCTCCAGTCTTCCAGAACCTCTGGTACCTGGGCTGTTGCTTCTGGACCAGGCGCTGAAGCATGCCTAACTTCCCATGATATTTGGAAATCTACATCCTGTGCCTCAAAGAACCAAGAGAAGAGAATAGGAAAGGAGAGACCTGGCGTTTGCTTTCACAATGTCATCTTTGAAGCTCTGCAGGCCAACGTCTTCCCTTTCTTAGTGGGTTTGTTTGCAGTACTTGCTGAGAATCCATTTGAGAATCTGCTGGGGTCTCTCTGCCAAATCAGATAACTCCCCCACACCCACCTTCCTGGCAGTGATGCTATGTGAAAGCACCTGCAAGCCGGAAAGCAGGGCTGTCCCATGGTGTCTCTTTACAGTTGCATCCAAACATATGTTGTGTTTCTCCATCTGGTCCCTAAGTCAGAGAGCCAGGCAGGCCTGGGAGATCTTCTTTTGTGCCTCTTTGACTTTTAGTGGTAGGTGTTCCTTCAATCCTGGCTGATCACAGAGTGACACCAATATGGATCAGAGAATTGGCAAATTCAAGGAAGAGATGCCTTTTGAGAATAGGCATGAGGCTACGAGAGGCTCCCAACAGTTAGAATATAGTTTTTATTTTACATAAGGGGTTACTCGAAGTTAAAGAGCACTTTAATGTAGGAAATATTTTTGAGCATGTATTATATATAAAGTATTGTACTTTAACTTTTACTGAGTACTTGCCATGCACAGAGTACTCTCCATATGCTTCATACATATTCATATCTGTTAAACAATTTAATCCTCAATTTAAGGGAGCAGTGTTATTACACTCACTTCACAGATGAGGAAACTGAGGCAAAGAGATGTTAAGTATGGCAGCAAATGGGCTGCAGGAGTCCAAGCAGACACGAGTGGCATCAAGAAGGGCAGAGTGGGCTTCCCTGGTGGCGCAGTGGTTGGGAGTCCGCCTGCCGATAGGGGGGACGCGGGTTCGTGCCCCGGTCCGGGGGGATCCCGCATGCCGCGGAGCGGCTGGGCCTGTGAGCCGTGGCCACTGGGCCTGTGCGTCCGGGGCCTGTGCTCCATGGGGGGAGGGACCGCAGTGGTGAGAGGCCCACGTAACAAAAAAAAAAAAAAAAAAGAAAGTCAGAGTAAGATAAACGCCACAAGAGAGGAAAACGGAGAGGGCAGTTCCCTTGCTAGAATCCCCTCTTGTGCCTTTCCTTCCTGGAGAACTTGACATGTTCTTCAAGATTCAGTCCTAGGTCTGCACTTTTTGGTAAAGCCTTCTCTAACCCCTACCGCCAGAAGAGATGAACACTCCATTAGCTGATGCATCCTGCCTGGGTCACAGCATTGCCCAGCCTGATCACCCCACGTGACGACTGCTTCCATATCTTCTCCCCTCCCTGGCTGTGAGCTCCTGGAGGGCACAGGCAGACTGCGCACCCAGGGCCTCCCCAGCACAAAGCATGGCACAGAATAAATTCCGTTGAATGATACGGCAGTGAGTCAGGCTTACTTAAAGGCCTCAATCCTGAAGTGACCCATGTCACTTCCACTCACATTCCATGGCCCAAAGCAAGTTACATGCTTCTGTCTGCACTTTCCATACCTCAGACCTTGCCTGGCCAAATTCAGCTATGCCAAACAGACCTCCACAGGGACTGCCAAATGGATCAGTGACAGACAGGTGAAGAGTGGCCAAACCAAGTCAACATATCCACACCTTGGGAACCCCCTTCACAAAAGGGGCACTTCTGGAAATGTGGGAAAGTTGCAAATGAGGTTGGTATGAAGGGAAGGATTCTGGACACAGATGGAGGAGCCTACACAAGGGCATATTCCTATCTTGCTGTTAATTCTCTGTATGACCTTGGGCACAGCCCTTTCCCTCAAGGGTCCTCTTCCTCTCCATCAGTATAATCTTGGGCTACAAGTTCATGGTCTCCATGGTTATAAGGTTGCATGATCCTGACAGCCAAGGAATATGCCTCATCGACATGCCCAAAATATTATCTATCCCCTAGTTTGGGAGCCTGATGGATTTTAGCAAATGTAGCAAAACACTACAGAGAAACAAAACACTACAGAGAAACAGATATTTCTTTCCCATCTTTAAAAAGGCTGTTTTTTTTCTGACCCTCACCTATTTTGTTTCCTTCTTGAAGACTGAGTCCCAGGGGTGAATAAGTTTTGTCATCTCCAAATTCAGAGAAATTTAGATTTCATGGGGTGAGGAAAAGGAGAGATGAAGCATCTCTTCCCTGTCATCACAGGAAACTGCAGCACATTTCAAAAGTAAGACTGGCTTCTGATTATTAACAATCAACTCTGGCCCACAGCCTACGTTGCACATTAATCTTACCAACAGATGCAGACTTGCACACACAGTCTCTGGCTCTGTGCTGAGCTCCAGCTTCTCTGGCCAGTTCTCATGCTGAGATTCTCTAAGGACAGCCATTTCTGTTTGGGCAACTATGAAATCATCCATTTGTCCTCTCAAGGGAATGTTGCTACCCTAGGGTTTAAGGGGGCAATTGGTCCCTAAAATCTTGACTAAGGAACTTAAGAGATTTGAAAGGCAACTTAAGGTATGTACTAAGATTCTTTTAGTATTAAGTGACAGAAACACCAGCTGATACTGACTAAAGCAGAAAAGGTAACTTTTTTTTTTGCTCGTGTACCTGAACAGTCCAGAATGTGTGTGTGGGGGGGTGCCTACTAGCTTCGCGAATGACTGGATCTAGGTGCTTGAGCAAGATCATTTGGAGTTTCTCTCTCTCCCTCTCTAACCTACTTTCCTCAATGCACCCTTTCACTCTCAGGCAAACTCTTTCCAAGCTTGACAAGATTCTATCCTAGCAGTTCAGTTAAACAACTCAGTGGAAAGAGATTCTGGTTGCCACTGGTTCCAACAAAAGTCTCAGAAATGACTCGTTGCATAATTTGAATCACATGCCCTTTACTCAGCCAGTCACTGTAGCCACCCCATTCACATTGCACAAACTGAGTATAAAGATATAGTTTCCCAAAGAAAAGACAACTTCAAGACCTGGACAGAATGCATGGAGCATTCAGAGGACTCTCTAAAATAAATAGTAACAGGTGGATAGGAGAATAAGACCAGAATTCTCAGTACTACTGAACCAGTTGTGAATTACCTTTTTTTCCCCCTCTGGTTTTCCTGCACCTGAACACAGTTCAGCCTGAAACCCAAGTGGGCACCATGAACAGAGAGCTCTAGGAGAACTCTATAATTCTGGCTCAAGGAATAGAAAGGAAAACTCTAAATTCTCAGATACAGGTGAACTGAACACCACCAAAACCAAATTACATCTTATTGACATTTATTGATTCCCTGTTTTTCCCAATCAAAAGCAGCATACACATTCTTTTCAAGGGAACATTAAATATTTACCAAGATAGACCATATCCTGGACATAAAACAAACTTTAACAAATTTAAAGTAATTGAAATCATATGAAGTATGTTCTCAAGCTATAACAGAATTAAACTGGAAAACAATAAGATAAAGATAAGAGGAAAATCTCCAAGCACTAGCATATGAAACAATACACTTTTAAATAATACATGGGTCAAAGAAGAAGTCTCAAGAGAAATTAGAAAATATTTAAACTGAATGAAAATGAAAATACAACATATCAAAATTTGTGGGATGCATGTAAAGCAGGGCTTAGAGAGAAATTTATATTAAGTACTTACCTTAGTAAAGAAGAAAAGTCTCATATCAGCAGTCTAAACTTCCACAAGAAACTAGAGAAGGAAGAGCAAAATAAAACCAAAGCAACCAGAAGAAAGAAAACAATAAAGGTAATGCATAGTGAAGAAAATTGAAAAGAGAAAAATAATAGAAAAAAATGAATCAAGCCCAAAGTTGCTCTTTTCTTAGATGATTGATAAAATTGAAATGTGTCTAGGAAGATTCACAAGGAAAAAAGACAGGAGACACAAATATTAGAATCAGGAATGAAAGAGGGGATATCACTACAGTACATTAAAAGAGTAATAAGGAAATACTATAAACACGTAAATTCACGTAAATTCAACAATTTAGATGAAATTAAACAATTCCTGGAAAACCACAAACAACCAAAAATCACTCAAGATAAAACAGACAACCTAAATAGTCTTATAAATATTAAAGAAATTGAATCTGTAGTTAAAAACCTTCCAAAAAAGAAATTTCCAGGCTCAGTGGTTTCACTGGAAGATTCTAAAAAATATTTAAAAAAGAAATAACACTAATTCTACACAATCTGTTCCAGAAAATTGGACTGAAGGGAACATATTCCCATTTATTTTATGAGGCCAGCATCACCCTGATATCAAAAGCATACAAAGATGGTGGCAAAAAGAAAACTACAGATAATATCCTTCATGAATATAGAAGCAAAATTTCTCAACAAAATAATAGCAAGCAAATCTAGCAATATATTAAAAAGAATAAAAAACATAACCAAGTGAGATTTAGAGCAGAAATATAAACCTGGTTCAATATTAGAAAATCAATCAATGTTATCACCATATAAAAACTTTAAAGGGAAAAAAACACGATCATGTAATTGATTCAAAAAAAGGATTTAACAAAATTCAACTCCAATTCATTATAAAAACTCTCAGTAACACTGAAATAGAAGGGAATTTTCTCAATCTGATAAATGACATGTATTAAAAAAAAAACAAAACCTAACATTACATTTAATGGTGAAGGTCTAAGTACATTTCCCTCAGATCAGGAACAAGGCATGGATGCCCCACAGATGGTTATAATCAAAAGAGACTGACAATACAGAATGTTGAGTCTATGGACCACCTGGAACTCTCATGCACTGCTGTTGGGAATATAAAACGGTACAACCATTTTGGATATGTGTTTGGCAATTTCTAATAAAGTTAAACATACATCTTTCATGTGCTCCAACATGCCACTTCCAATTCAACAGAAATGCATACATATGTGCACCTAAAATATGTACAAGATTACTCACTTAAACCTTAATCATAATAACCAAAACCCCAAAATAACTCAAATTTTTTCAACAGGAAAACAGATAAACAATGATATGTTCATACAATGGGATACTAGTTGGCAGTAAAGGAAAGAACAACCTAGATGAATTTCAGTAACATCATGGTTGGCCAAAGAAGCCTGGCACAAAATAGTACACACTGTGTGATTTCATCTATGCAAAGTTCTAGAACAGGCAAAACTAAACTAAAATGATAGAAATCAGAACAGCAGTTGCCTGGGGGGTGAGAAGGTTGACTAGAAATGGGCCCAAGGGAACTTTATGGAGTGATGGAAATGCTTTATATTTTGTTTGGGGTCCTGATTTCACAGCTGCTTACAATTGTCCAAACTTATAGAACCGAACATTTAAAAGTCGTGCATTTCTACTGTATATAAATTACCTCAATTTAGTAAGAAGAAAAGAAACCCTTTACGAATATAACACAACTTTCTATGAATCATTTTCACCCCCATTCCCCTATGCCCTCCATTTGAGCTTCCCAACAACCTTAGGAAGTAGGAAGATTGGCTTATTTTATGGATGAGGAAACTAGGAGAGGATCAGAGTGAGGAAGTGTGTCCCAGGAGCATACAGCATGTGCCAGAGCAAGGAACAGAGTCCAGGTGTTAGGACTCCACATCCAGTGCTCCTTATGCAATGCCTTGGTTTTCAATCTCTGTTCTCCCTTGCTCTCAAGCATTGCAGAGATGACCACAGGCAGGTGACTGTCAGCCTCCATAACTCTCCACTTTCATCCTTTCTTTTGCTTTAGATTTCATCTGAAAAGTTTGAGAATTGCTGATATTATAGATGCTAAAACAACCGTAAATGTCCAGGGGCTCCCCACTTCCTTGGCAGCCTCTGTGGTATGACTTGCAAGACACTAGAATCTGATTTTCACTCTGGGCTAAAACAGTGATATCTGCCTGAAATAGTACAGCCTCCAGGCACCAGCTATTACATCAGAGTGTATAAAACAGAAAGACCAGCTGGAGAAGAAAGTCTTTAACCATGGTTCTGCCACTGTGTGCTGTCAGCCCAGTCACCCACTCCCGAGTCTTGGTTTCCCAATCTTTAATACAAGAGACCTGGACTAGGTAAGTTCTAAGTAAGTATCCTATGCTAGGGTCTAGAGCTGGAAGGGTAGCATTCATCTTACTCCAAAACCTCCCACATGAACACTATCAGTCCCGACACCCCACCTGAGGATTTTCATTCCAGAGAAAAATCTCACAAGTCATTAAGCTGACAGGGACCCTCCTCCATGTATAGCAGTATGGGACCTCCAGGTTAAATCATCTCCCATTCCCCGCCCAAGGACATTTCAAAGGAACTGACACCTTCTATGTGTCATTTCTGGGCCAAGAAACTGGTATTATGAGCACTTGGGTCGCAGTCCTAGTTCCATTAATAGTTGACAATGCAACTCTTAAGCAAGACTCCTCCCCTGTATGGACTTGTTGCCTCACCAATAAAATGGAGTTTATGGCCCCAGCCTACCTCCCTGGATAATTGAAAGGACCTAAGGAAGTAAAAGAGACAGGCATGCTTTGAGCAGAATAAAACTCCCTACCAAGACAAGGGGCTCTTATCTTTGGGGGAGGAAAGCTAGAGCCATTTTACCTTCTAAATCCATGTAGTCCAGAACCAATCCTTTTTTCCCCCGTGCCTGTGTAGTGCCACTCAGACCACTAGATGGCGGTAGCTATCACTTGCAGATTCAGAAGGAAGGGTGTGGGAGAGCCAGGGGAACGCCTGCTTTAAGAAAACTAGGCCAAAGCAGGCTCGTTACATCACTTCTAATGGAAGCAGCCAGTTCAGTCTGGATCTTTCTTTATTGCAGGCAACAGTGCAGAGAAACTTCCTGGTTCCTGCGCATTTCAATGCTAATTATTTGGGCTGAAATCACTCTTTATCTCCCAGGGATAGGTCCAAGTCTCTTCCCTGGGTACAGGCCTTTCTCCTCCAAGGTCTCTTGTCCTCCTCCCCATCTGCCCCATGCCCCACTATCAGCCCCATGCCCCACTCTCAGCCCCATGCTTGAAGTGCATTTCTGTCCTGGCTTTAAATCTCAATTTAGTTCTTTGAGCACTCATGTCTACTTATAGCTGGGGCAACACAGAGTAAGTGCAACCCAGGCCCTGCCCTCAAAGGAAAAAAGGAGAGCTACAGACAGCTTGAGTTCAAATCCACCTCTGCCCCTCACTAGCTAAATGCATGATTTTGAACAAGTCATTCTAATTCTGTTCTTCACTTTCCTTAATTTTAAAATGGGATTAATAATAGTCTTTTTAAAATCACTAATCCTGGTTTTTACAGCTCTTGGAATAGGATTTGGCACACTGTAGGCAATAATAGTGATTCATTGAGCACCTATTGGGTATATTATCTGATTTAATGCCCATATCAATGGCTCAGAGAAGTTAAACAATTTGCCTAAGGTTGCACAGCAACTCAGAAGTAAAGACAGGATTTGAACCAGGTTCTATCTGACTCCAGGAGCCTTGCCTTCTGCTGCTCTTAAAGGGAGAAAACAAGCAGCCAAACATAGGAAATGGAGAGATGAGTGAATCAGCAAACTACACTGTCAGTCCCAGGGTACCCGCAAATCAGCTATCCTGAACTGTGCCATTTAGGTCTCAGAGATCTTGTCTGGATCATCCCTAGCACTCCCTGGGGCTTTGAGAACTGGGGCAAGACCCCTCTTTGGGCTGCAAATTTTTTCATCTATAAAACAAGGCAGCTTGATAGATCACTTTTCTGCACGTGCCTAGTTGTCAAAATCACCTGGGGTCTTTCTTAAAAGTATGGATTTTTGGACCCCACTTCAGAGATGCTAAAATAGAATCTCCAGGGGAGGGATCTGAACTTCTGTATTTTTAACAAGTGACTCATGATTCTCAGGACCAGGGAAGTTAGAAAAAAATTCTAGGTCCAGATGATCTTAGAAGTTCTCCCAGCTCTGTCCATATTGCTTCACGGCTACTCAGTTGGGCTCCTGATCTGTCACCACGAACACCACAGACCCTCTCCCTTTGCCCTACCATCCGGTTCCCTGAGCATCCCACCCTGCATGGATTTGATTACTCCTTCCTTCCTGTAAGGCACTCAGCTTCTCAAGGGAACTGAAGCTGTATAAATAATAAATGGAATTTACAGTAGCATTTGGAATTCACTTAAGCACTGGAAACACAGTTGCAGTGATGTCTCCTCAAAAATCTTTTCATTGGGTAAGAAGGAATAAAGATAGCTTCTCTCTTGACTTCCCTAATATGCAAATCAGGATATTTTGACAAGACTTGATTCTAAATGTTCACAATGTCCCTTGGAAGGTGTCATTTCCACTGCCAGAACAGCCATACCCTGCTGCCCCAGTATGATATACCTGGGAGCCCTAGGCCAGACAACATTTTAGGCCAAGGACAGGGTTACTAGCCCCATGTCCTGGTCAAAGGCCTTGTGGAAAGACTGAGAAAGATGCATAAAGCCAACCCCAGCCTCATAAAACCAGATTCTGCTGTAAATCCCTTCAGTCCTTGCTATTCCTGTTTGCAGAGTCTTCAAATGGTACAGTTGAGCAATATTGGCTTCTCGTTTTTCCTTCTTTCTCCTACAGTCCCTATCTCAGTCTCCACAAAACACTGATACCACTGACTTAAAACATATCTGAAATTCTTACTGTTAGGCCAAGTCTTTGAGTTAAGGAAATGTTCTCTAGGAGAGTGAGTACCCTGGGCTGGGTTTCAGAAGACTGGTGTATCAGTCAGCTGTGGCCATGATAGTGCCATGTAACAAGCCACCCCAACACTCAGTGGTTTAAAACAATCATTTATTCTCACTCACACATGTGTGTGTTGGCTGGACAGCTCTGCTGATCTCATTCAGTTGATCTCAGCTCAGTGGAGTTTGGCTCTGGCCTTGGGTTTGGTCCAGGTCTGCTCCAGGTATCCCTCAATTCTTCTAGGACCAGAAGGCTAACTGGGGCATGTTTCTCTTATGGTGATGGCAGAAGCCCAAGAAGGCAAGTCCACAGTGCAAGCTAATCTCAAGCCACTGCTGGCATAACACTGGCTCACATTCCACTGAGCAGAGCAAAAGGTAAGGACATACAGTCTGCTCAACATGAGGCCAGAGTGAGTCAGAACACAGGCAGTGTGTCGGAAGGTAAAAATGGAAGAAAAATGTTGAGTACACAGGGGTTACTCCCTGCAGGTGAAACGACACAGGAGAGGGATCCTGGAGAAGCTGGAACCAGTCTTTATGCGGAATTCACTCAAACAATAAAGGCATGGCTGCAGTAATGTCTCCATGGGGAGAGGGGTGGTAAGGAAGGAGAAAATGTAAAGCAAAATAAACCCAAAAAATAAAACAACAATCTCCAAGTATGCAACACACCACTGCCTGGACTCTGACTTTCTCAGTGCCTTTTCTTCCCATCTCCCAGGACAAAAACCCACATGAGAGGTACCTGACCTCTTCTTTGTCACAATTGGTTGTTTGCTTTAGACAAATCACAGCTTTATAAAAGATCAGACTGGGAAGGTACTCTGGATAACCATCTTATCCCACCCCCTCAGCTTCCAGAGAGGAAAAGGGCCCTGTGGAAGGTCAACAGGCAAGAAAGAAGCAGAGTGAGGAACACTGCCTGTGCTTGAGCAATTTTCCCACTCGATACACCTCCAAACAGCCAGGTAATTAAGATTTCATGAATTCAACAAACACTTACTTAGCACCTACTCTGTGCCAAGCACTGTTCTAGGTGTTAGGGATAAGGAAGTGAACAAAACACTTCTCCTGAGGCTTCCATTCTACTGAGGGAGCGGGCACAGACAGTAAATACCTAAAAAGTAAATCCATTGTGTGGTGATAAGTGTGATGATAAAAATAAGCAGAGTAAGGGGATTTAAGTGTCAACACTGGGGTTGTAGTGAGAGGAGGTTGGTGTCTTATACTGGTGGTTAAGGAAGTTCTTATATATGAGATGACATTTGATCAGTGCTATGGTCTGAATGTGTCCCCCCAAAATTTACATGCTGAAATCCTAATCTTTAAGGTAATAGTATTAAGAGGTGTGGCCTTTGGAGGTGATTAGGTCATGCGGTGGAGCCCTCAAGATTGGGATTGGTGCCCTTAAAAAGAGACCCCACAGGGCTTCCATGGTGGCGCAGTGGTTGAGAGTCCGCCTGCCGATGCAGGGGACACGGGTTCATGCCCGGGTCCGGGGAGATCCCACATGCTGTGGAGCAGCTGGGCCCGTGAGCCATGGCCACTGAGCCTGCGCGTCCGGAGCCTGTGCTCCACAACGGGAGAGGCCACAACAGTGAGAGGTCCGCGTAACGCAAAAAAAAAAAAAAAAAAAAAGAGACCCCACAGAGTTTCCTCACCCCTTCTGCCATGTGAGGATACAATGAGAAGTCTGCAACCTGGAAGAGGGCCCTCACCTGACCATGCCAGCACCCTGATCTTGGACTTCCAGCCTCCAGAACTGTGAAAAATAAATTTTTGCTGTTTATAAGACACCCAGTCTGTGGTGTTTTGTTATAGCAGCCTGAACAGACTAAGACAATCAGGGAGTTGAAAGAACCAAGGAGGCAGTTGAGAAAATATCTGGGCCTTTTCAGCAGAGGGATCCACAAGTGCAAAGAGTCAGGAATGAGCTTGGCATGGAGCGAGGTGAGCAAGGGGAAGTAGTGGTCAAAAAGGTCAGCAAGACAGCATGGGGATAGGACCAGGTCATAGAGGGCCTTGGGGGCTGTGACGGTTAATTTATGTGTCAACTTGATTGGAATATGGGATGCCCAGATAGCAGGTAAAACATTATTTCCGGTGCATCTGTGAGGGTATTTCTGCAAAAAATTAGCATTTGATTCAGTAGACTAAGTAAGGAAGATTCGCAGTCACCAATGGGGCTGAGCATCAGCCAATCTCTTAAGGGACCAAATAGAATAAAAAGGAAAGGAAAGGCGAATTCCCTCTCTCTTTTCTTGAACTGAGACCTCCATCTTCTCTTACCCTCAGACACTGGTGCTCCTGTTCTCAGGCCTTCGGGACTTACACCAGTGGCCCACCAACCCTGTGACCTTCAGCCTTGGACTAAATCATACGACTGCTTTTCTGGTTCTCCAGCTTGCAGACATCAGACTGCGGACTTCTCAGCCTCCATAACCACATAAGCCAATTCCTATAATAAATCTCCTCTTTATTTCCATATCTCTGTCTCTATCTATCTCTATCTCTATATTTATATCCACCTGTATCCTATTGGTTCTGGTTCTCTGGAGAACCCTGACAGGAGCCATAAAAGGACTGAAGACTTTGCTCCAAACATGATAGAAAGCACTGGAGGGTTCTGAGCCAAGGAGACACATGATTGGACTTTGGTTTTAAAAGATCACTTTGGCTGCTGTGTCAAGAACAGATTGTAAGGGTGGAGGCTAAGAGTCTAACTGGGTGGAAATTTCAGTAATACAAGCCAGCAGTGGTAGTAGTGGCTGGGACCAGGGGTTGGCATTCTTGGCGATGAGAAAGGGTCATATTTGGGATTATTTTGGTGGTGAAGCTGAGAGGATTTCCTGGCTGATCAGAAGTGTAGTATTAGAGATCAAGGTCAGAAAAGACTCCAAGATTTTTATCGTGAGCAACTGGAAATGGTAGTCACCATTTTCTGAGTTGGGGAAAGTTGCAGGAGAAGCAGACTTGAGTAGACAAATCGGAATGTATGTAGAAAAGGCAGTTACTTCCTTTGCTTTCTGATTGCTTGTGTTTGGCCTTACACAACTCAGCTACCCACACCCAGGGCAGTTTAAAGGGTTTCTGTAGCCAAATACACCCACGGTGGCACTTTCCTCTGATAGATGTAGTGATTTCCAGTAAATTCTTGGTCCCAGTTTGGGATCTCCAGGAAGCAGACTCTGAGATGAAGTTTAGCATGCAGAGGTTTTTTTTAGAAAGTACTCTTGGGATCAATACCTGTGAAATGAAGGGAAGGAAGCAGATTGGGCAGAGGAAGATGTTGAGCTGAGATGCAGTGTCAATGGAAGTGTGGGGAGTTCTGAAAATGAGAAAATCCTTCAGAAGTGCCAGAGCTGGGGTGAGAAGCCCACTCTGAGAAAAAGTCACTCTCTTCATCGAGGCAATCCTAAAAGGGCTGTTGCTGACATCTGTATTCCCAAGACATGGCCAGCAGCTGGGGAAATACATTCTTTATTCCAGAAGGAGGATCTGGCTGGTGAATCAAAATGCCCACCACATTTCCTCATGTCAAACACAAGGAGGCGAGCTAGTTTCTTTACGTCCAGTTCTTTGGTACTAGCTCCTGGCTGGTGAGCTAGTGGCAAACCCATCTGAGTTCACAGACTTTCCAACCGGTGGTGAAACAGGAGAGTATCTTAACAATGGAAATGAACTCAGAGGGAATTCCTGGTGGAAGGATGCCACCATGGAGCCATGGGCTATCATGCAGCTGTCAACCCAGACCCCTGGTAACATCTAGTCACATCTTTTGGAGTCTCGGTTTAAAACATCAGTTTTTAGTATGTGAAAAACTCAGGAAGTTAGGTAAAAATTGTGAACCAAGCACAATTTCCATATTGTCCTTCTTATCCTAAACGCTTAGAAAAATAAACATTAAAAGAATCATAAACGTTGATGATTATATAAACAAATAAAATACAATATAAATAGACTATATACATGTTTAAAAATATATTCACATATAATAAAAATCCATAACAGTATTGAAAAAAGAAGGTGCCTCCAATGGACCAAAAAGTGTTAGGAATCCCTGAAAGGACAAAGTAAGATAGGGAGGACTGAAACAGGAAACCATACCTCAGTTGTACAAAGGAGAAACCTTCTGCAAAAAGTGGGGGAAGCAGCGCTAGAGGCACCAAAGTCAGAGGCAGCAGGAGGGCCCATGGGTGATCAATGGGGTGACTGTTACAGAAGCAAATCAATACCATAAAAGAAAAATACTAAATTTAACAATCTGAAGAGCTAAATTTAACATGAAGAACTAAATTCAACAAACTGAAGAACTAAAAACCCATGGAAGGAATCAATAAAATGAATGAAAAAAGATTTTAGAAAAGTCTAATTGGTATTCTCATGTGAGGGGATATTGCATATATACAAAGTAATCAACTAGAAGTCTTGGAAATAACAAATTTGAGTATTGAAATAAGAAACTCAACATATGGGCTGAATATCAGAATAGATAAAAGTAAAGAGCAAACTACTAAACTAGGATATGGAAGCAAGGACTTCTCCCAGAACAAAGCATGGAAAGCAACATAGATGGAAAGTAAGAAAAAAGTAGAGAAATGGAGAAAGAATCCAACAGTGACAAAATCCATCTAATAAGAGTTCTAGAAAGAGGGACTAGTTAGAATGAAGATGTATTCAAATAAGAAGTGAAGGGGAAATGCTGAAAAAAAAAAATGGAAGTCTCCAGATTGACAGGGCCATCAAGTGCTGAGCAAGTTAAATTTGAAAAAGATCTGCATTTAGGTATCTTATGGACATTTTTACAAGATAAGAAAAATTCTCCATACAGACAAAACTGATTCCTTGCAAAGGAATGAGAATCAAGTGTCATCAAACTTCTTACTGGCACCACCGAATGCAACAGGCAACAGAATAGTAGTCCCAGAGATCTAAGGGAATTTATTTTTAACCTAGAATTTGATGTTCAGTAGAACTATCTTTGAAGTAAAAGGGGAAAATAGAGATATTGTCAAACATGCCCAAAAGAATTCTTAGACAGGATGGAACCATATAAAATTAAAAAAAGGAATCAAAGAGAGATTACCATATATTGTATCCAAATATGGGATGCAAGTCATGTTAAAAAAAGGAACCCAAAGAAATTAACAAATTTTACTAATTGAAATACATGATGATATTAAAACAAAATGATTAATATTTTGTAACTAAAATCCCAAACTATATCAACATGGTAGTGTTGGGGAAGAGAAAAGAAAGAATAGTAGGAGAAGGGAAGTAGTAAAAGGTTTTAGTATTTTTCACTGAAAGGATGTAGGTAGTGATTAATTCCAGATGTCATTAGGCCTCTCAAAAATGCACCCAATCTATTACAACTAATTGAAAGTATACAAATGGGATGAATAACTTCCAAACATTACAGAAGAAAAAATAAAATTAAAATGTATTCAATAATTTTTTTAAAAAGGAGAGGAGAGATAGGGATTAAAAAAACCAAGAATTTATGATAAATAAAAAGCACAAAAAAAAGTCAGGAATAAGCTCAAATATATCAGTAATATCAATAAGTATGAGTGGTTTAAATGCCTACTGGATGACAGAGACTTAAATTAGGTTTAAAAAATAAAAGCCTATATGCTGCTTGTAAAATACACCTAAAGCAAAATGACAGGGGGAGATGAAAAGTTAAAGGATGAAAATAGCTATGGCATGCAAATACCAATAAAAACAAAGTAGGTAGAGCTGTAGTAATATCAAACAAAATAGAGCTCAAGGGAAAAAAACAAGAAAAGGAACTAGGAGGAAGAGATAATTCATATTGATAAAATATAACATTTACAGAAAATATATATCAAAAAATATATGATATATCTACAAAAATATATTTGTAGATTGATATATCAGCCATGAACTTTAGGCACCCAATAACATAGCTTCAATACATAAAGGAAAGATAAAAGTTATACAAGGAAAAAGTGATAAGCAACTATCATGGTAAGAGGCTTTGTTACTCACCTCTCAGAAATCACCAGATAAAGCAGCTGTAGATCAAGTACAGATAGAGAGGATCTGAATGACATATATATTATAATTTGAAGTGTGGTTTAACGGATAAGATGTTAATAAAAAGAGACTGCTCATTATATCAGTTATGCAGGGAACATTCAAGAAAAGGAAATCATGTATTAGGTCACAAAGGAAATCTCAACAAATCCCACAAGAAGGAAGTCAGACAGGTTACCTTCTAGTTAAAATGCAATAAAATTAGAAATTAATAACAAAGAAATGGCCAAAAAGTTCTATGCATCTGAAAAATGTTAAATATCTTTTAAATAATTCTTAGGTTAACAAAGAAAAGTTAATATTATTATTTAGAAATGAATGACAAGGAGAGGCCATATATCAAAACCTGAGGTATATACCTAACCTGGAAAATTTACAGTTTTAAAATGAAGTTCTCAGAAAAGAGAAAAAAAGGAAAAAAAAATAACTAAGCATTTCAACTCTAGAAGTTAGAAAAAGAAAAACAAAATAAATACAATGACATTTGAGGAAGATATTAATAAAGAAAAAATGCAAAAATTAATAAACTAGAAAACAAATCAACAGTATAGATTAATAAAACTAAAAGCTGGCTCTTTGAAAAGACCAATGAACTAGAATAATCTATGGCAAGACTGAGACTTGTGGGTAGGGTAGGGAAGAATGACAGAAAAGTACAACATCAAGAGTGAGAAAAGAAACATACTAGACAAAGCATATTTTAAATTAAAGAGAAAGTATATGCTAATTTACACCAAAGCATTTGAAAATCCAGATGAGTAGGATAATTTTCTGGAAAACAATAAATCACAAAAATTGGCTCAAAAAGAAAAAAAAATCATGAAAGACCAATAATCATAGAAGAAATAGAAATAGTCATTAAAACTCTACCCTTGTAAAGTGCACCAAAGTGAGAAAGTTTACAGTTTTGAATGTCCTACAAAACATTCAAGAAATCCAGAATTCCATGCAATTCTATTTTATAACCCAATTCCAAAACTGGACAGGGAAAACAAATACAGAAGGGGAAAAACCAGAAGCCAATATCATTTATGAGTGAAGATGCAAAAATCCTAAACAAAATATTAGAATATCAAAAACAGAATTGCATTGTGAGCAGGTATATAAGAATGAAACACTAGAACATCATCCATGTTTCTGACTAGACTGAAATCATCTCAACAGATCATTTCAATTGATGCTGAAATTTAATAAAATTTAGCATCCATTTCTGATTAATAAAAAAAAAAACTGACTTAATAATGTTTTCTACTATAGACCTACAGCACACATCAAAGTTAATGATAAATTACCAGAAACAATCCCATTACAGTCAGGATCAAGGCAAGGATGCCCATAATCTCTGCTACTTTTCAGTACTGTACTGAGGGCTTGCTTGTGGCGAAAGACAAGAAGAAAAGGAAATAAATATACTGCTGAACAGAAAGAGACAAAATGGTTAGTATTTTCAGTCAATATAACCATCTACCTGGGAAATCCACAAGAACCAAAAGCCTATTTATAATCAAACATGAATTCATCAAGGTGACAGATATAAACACACAAAATTAATAACTTTCATATTCCATAGCAATAACTAATTAGAGTATGCACTTTATAACCCTATTCACAAAAGGGAAAAAAAGAACCTGAAAAATATCTCAGACAAACTTAATTAAAAATATCAGCAGAAGAAAGGTATAAAGCTTTAGGACATGAACAAAAACCTGAATAAATATGAAACCTGCAATATTGCTAGGTAGAGTAGAAATTAAACACCTGTCTTTTAAAGCCCCATTTCTCTAACACTAGGACCAGACTCATACAGCAAAGGCCAAAACCAAAAACTTGCCTTTTAAGTCAAGCGTGCAGGGCTTTGTAGATTGAAGACTTTGTTAGCAATTGGGGAAATTAAGAAAATGTCTTTTCAGGGAGCAAAATGAGGTTGTGCACTGGGAACAGAAGGGAGCAGAAAGACTGGGGGACATGGAAAATAAAACTAGCAGAATTAATAAAGTTCACCATTGTGGGCCCTGACCAAGGTGAGACCCAGGAGTGGGAGGGGGGAGGTCTCTGTCCCCACATATACCCCACAAAGCCGTGGTGGCCAAACAGATGGCACAGCACATTTTTAAACCACTTTTTAACACAGTCACTTTTTTTGCCTGCTTGCTCTTTATTCCTCTAGTCAAAAGTTCCACCAGCTGTCACTGTCTCAAAGAAAATGTCAGGGGTGTGTGGCTGCCTGTGCCTCTCTTCAGCTCAGTAGGGGAGAGGGTCCCAGGGACCTCAGCTCGCTGTGGTCCTGGCTGCAGAACTTGTGAAGCGGCTCAGGGGTGGGCCCCTCACCAAAATGAACCCACCAAGGAGGTCCATAGCAAATCCTTCCCCCACAGTAGCCCTTTCCAGGTTGGAACATATGTACTTCCCAAAGCACTTTCCCTCTATTTCCTTGTCTCCTTCCAGACACCTCTGTGAGGTCAATATTATTTCCATTTCAAAGGGAGAACAATGGGGAAGCCTGGCTTCCAGGCTTTCAAGCTGTGTGACCTTAGAAAATGCCCTTTCCCTCTCTGGGCCTCAGCTTCCCCACTGCAAAATGGAATGGACCAAAGGTCCTCCAAAGTCCTTCCAACTCTATGGCTCTAGACCACCACTTAGTATCAGGAAGACAGCACTGATCCTTCTCCCTGAGTGACAGCTCCTGCTGCCTCTCTGAATCCTTCCTTCCGCTCCAGAGAGCCCACTTACACACCAAGGAAATCAGAACCTGGGAACTGGAGGAAGCTACCAAACTAGGTTCTGTTGCTTTAGCATTTTTTTCCGTCTCCAAACACCCATCAGTAACCTCTTTAAATGACAGCCAAATAGGGCAGTTGGTTTCTTGCTGAATCAAAACAAGGAAGAAAAAAAAAAAACTTGATGAGTAATTTGCTGAAACTAATCTCTGCTCCACCCCAAACCTTTTGAAATTACACATTTAAACTGATTTAGAGAACTTTAAAGATGCATTTAAAATTTCTTTCCTCCTTGTTTAACTATATAATTGTTTTCACTCACAGTAATCGTCTCTCGGAGGCGTATGCTTGACTTATTTAATAAATCCTTCACATTTGAACTCATCCATTAGCAATAAGGAGCCTGACACTCCATTACCGACAATAAATTTCACTGCCATTAAATAGCCACATACCACATGGAGGAAAGGAGACACTCGGATGTCCTTGCCGAGCCAGGGCAGCGTTGGAGCTCAGCCCCAGAGCCTGTTCCAAGTCTGCCTCTGGGTTCCTTATTCCATCTCTGGATTCTCCTGGGAGTCGAGGTATTGATCTAGCCAACCTGGAGGCTGACCCAGAAAGACAAAGTAGGATGGGTACACACATCTGCTCTAAGGCTCATCTTTGTCATTACAGAAGGTTTGGGACTGGGATCCAGGCAATAGAAGCCTGTGGCTAGTGACCACCCTGGGGCCAAGGAAGGGAGCAGGCAAAAGAGCAGTGGCCAGGACTGCCCTTGGGCTTAATACAAGGCCTCAGCCACCCAGCTGGCCTTGACACAGAGCCCCAGTCCTCCTGCACATCGTGCACACGTCACAGCTGATAAAGGAAAGTCAAATGTGTTTATCACTTTCCTCCACCGTTGCCAGCTGGCTGCATTCTCAGGGGGCACTGAAGCTTAGCTTACAAGCTGATGGCACCTCTGCTCATTACCAAAGGGCGGCTTCAGCATGGGGAGAAAGAAGAGAATCACTGATTGGGGAACCTTCGAGTCAGAGCTGAAAGAGACCTCAGAGGCCATTGATTTCAGGAGTTCTCAAGCTCTGCTGTGTGTCGGCATCACCTTGAGAGATATCTGAATCTTCAAGGAATGCCCAGGTAATGCTAATGCAACCAGAGGTGATCTGGTTTACTGGTTCTCAACATTGTCTATACAATATAATGACCTGGGAAGTTTTAAAAGTACCAATTCCTGGGCCTCATTCCATACCAGTTAAATCAGAACTTCTGGCTATAGGCCCAGGACATCAGAATTATTGAAAAGCTCCCCAGGTGATTATAATGGGCCATCAGGATTGAAAATGACTGATATGGGCATCTTACAGAAAAGATACTATGGCCCAGAGAGTGCTTAAAACTTGCCCCACATCCCACAGCAAGTAAGAGAGAAAGCTGTATAGAATCCAGGTGTTTGCCAGTCTATCGTGAGCTCTCTGTGCATCCTGTGATATGTGAGGGTAAGGAACATGGCCAGTGTCACCCAGGAAAGCTCGATGCCCTGAAATAACAGCCACCCTGCAGGAGATGATCCTTCAGGAGATCATGCACCTAAATGGTGTCAGTGCTGCTGATCTGGAAACCACACTTTTTGAGTCCAGACCCCTTTTATAATGCCTCCTCCTTCCTTTTGAATCTCAGCGCTCACCCATCAGACATCAACCCCTAGCTCTCGCCAGTCTCTGCGCAGAATGAAGCCATGGAAATGAGCACACTGTCTTCTGCACCTTAGCGAGGGGTCCTAAGTGTCGTAAGTAAATGGTAGATTCAGTAAATCTGTTTTCTGCCCAGACTGTGAGTGCTTTGAGGGCAGCTCTGAGCCCCTTTCTCCTGTATTCCTTGGTTTGGGGCTAAGGACCGCCAGATAGAAAAGGTTCCACGTGGCCTTGGGCAACTCACTTCCTTGCAGGAGTCTCATCTGTAAAATCTGAATGCTAATACTCACTTCCTAGGACATCATTTAGATTCAGTGAAACACCAGAAGTAAAGTGCCAAGCCCAGAAGGGATGTATAAAATATAGTTGACTATCTCAATTTCTATACAGAGACGGCACATCAAGGGAGGTGCTGAACTTGGATAGCCTGGGTTCCAACTCAGTCTGTACCACTTCTTAGATCTTAACCTTTCTGACCTTGACTTCCTCTTCTGTATGATAACAGCAAGTGCCACAAAGGATTGTTGTGAAGGTTAAATTAGAAAGTACATTTAGATCACTTAGCACATGGTAAGCACTCAATAAGCATTAGCTATTATTATTACTGCTGACCCCAGCCTCCTTCACAGTCAGCACAGCAAATGCTGAGAGTCCTATCCCCAGTGGTGGAGCACCCTACATGGAACTCTCCACCTTAGGAAAGAGGCACACACTCATTTGGCTGGGTAAGGATTACAAAGTGTGGCCGTGAGCGAGAGAGAAGCCAGCTGGATTTACAGCAACCCTAGCAGGTGGCCCAAGTCCTCAGGGCAGCTGGGACACAGCGCCCTTCCCATAACAGGGGGGTATCCTCCTCTGGTACCCCGTGGAGGTTGTCCATGCCTCTAGCAGGATGCTCATGACATTCAAGTCAATCATTGTCTTATCCTCTGACCAAAACCCCAGAGGCCAGGCCTTTTTCTTACGTGTGTCCCTTTTGAATCCTGGGATACGGTAGGCTCTCAATGATGTTCATCAGGTAAATAAATGAATGAATAAATGAATTCATGCTAGAAAAATCTGTTGAACTTAGTAGTCCTAGGGATGTTGGGTTGAGCCATGAGGTTCTTGGGAACACAACAGAGGGAACACAGGACAGGAATCCCACTAACAAAGGGCAGTGACCCACTCATCTCAGAATGGCCAGCCCTGTCTGGGACAGGGGCACTTTGGGAAAGGAAGTAGCCTACATGATAGAGGATTCTGCTGACAAAATTCTCTAACTCTATGTCTGGACCAAGGAACTTTCTCCAGGGCTCTTAGAACAGGGTATGTAAACTATGGAGAAGGGTTCCTGGAAGGAAAGTCAGGGGAGGGCTTAGGAAGGTTCCCAGACTTCCCAGACTGATTGCCCGAACTGGGAGCCTCCAGGCCCCAGAACACCTGGTTAGAGCTTAAGAGGCAGAATGAATGCTGCCATTTTACTTTGTTGGTCATTTCCTGTCATACGAAATCTTGAATTTCCACTAAACTGCAATTTAATATTTTAATATGGTAGCTCCTCCACCATAGCAGTGGTGCTGAGTTCCAATCCACCTATTTCCCCAAGTGGGCAACATAAGGTCCCTCCTACCACTTCAGGTGGCCCCAGCGCTCCACAGATCAGGAGAACAACCAAGAGAAGCCTTACACCAGGAGGATGGATGGGTTGGAATGCAATGCTTTGGAGTGATTTCAGAGTACACTAGGTTGCAAATGAACAGAAACTCGTGACTCTTGAATGAACAGGTCTCCTTTCTTAGTAAAAGATTATTTTGTCTATCTCCTTATCTCCTCCTTTAGAAGAACAGAAGGTCATATGGATCCATAAAAGCCAAAGACTTGTAGGTAATCAAAAGAAATGTGGTCAACTGGTTTTCTCCACTGTGCACTGAGCATGAGGCAGGAGCAAAATAAATGGATTCAGGAAAGGTCTAGATGGAAGGAGACATCTCTCTGACCCTAAGGGCTACTGGGGATTTATGAAAGAGAGGGGGCCTTGAAATGAGCTCTATCTCTGCCCAGGCTCCTTGGGGTCAGGACCATGTCATCTTCAGATTCTTATCACTGGCAGTTTATGTAAACTTGTTCCCTGACCCATAGTGGGTGCTCAATACTTGTTCGATGAGTATCCAGGATGGTCTAGAAATGACTCATAATTGAAAGAGTGTCTTGAAGAAGAGGTAGACACTTTGCCAGGGACAGGCAAACTACAAACTGCAGGCTAAATCAGTCCCCATCTGTTTCTGCACAGCCCACAAGGTAAAAATGATTTTCACACTTTTAAATAGTTGGGGAAAAATCAAAAGAATAATATTTTGTGCAAAGTAAAAAATCAGATGAAATTCAAATTTCTGTATCCATAAATAAAGTGTTCTTGGAACACAGCTACATCCATTCATTTATGTATTGTTGATAGCTGCTTTTGCATGTCCCAGTGGAAGAGTTGAGTAGTAGTGACAGAGACCATATGGCCCACAAAGCCTAAAATATTTATTATTAAGCCCTTTACAGAAAACGTTTGCTAGCTCCTGTTCTAAACCTTTAAAATATGTAAAGAGCTGAGAGGGAGTGAGAGAAAGAGAAGGAGGGAGAGAGAAAAAGGGATTTGCTTGGTAGAAGAGAAAACTACGACTCAACTGAGTGTGTCTTAGTCCATTTGGGCAGCTATAGCTAACTGCCATAGACTGGGTGGTTTAAACAAAAACATTTATTTCTCACAGTTCTGGAGGCTGAACAGTCCAATATCAAGGTATTGACAGATCTGGTGTGTGGTTTGCAGATGGCCATCTTCCTGCTGTATTCCCACATGGCAGAGAGCAGAGAGGGAGAACCAGCTCTCTCCTGTCTCTTCTTTTTTTTTTCTTTTTTTGCCTCTCCCATTGCGGAGCACAGGCTCCGGACGTGCAGGCCCAGCCGCTCCACGGCACGTGGGATCTTCCTGGACCGGGGCACGAACCTGAGTCCCCTGCGTCGGCAGGCAGACTCCCAACCACCGCGCCACCAGGGAAGCCCCTCTTCCGTCTCTTCTTATTGGGGCGCTAATCCCATCATGAAGGCCTCACTCTCAGGACCTCATGTAAACCTAGTTACCCCTCAAAGGCCCCATTTCCAAATACCATCACACTGGGGATTAGGGCTTCAATATAGATTTGGGGGGAACACAAACATTCAGTCTATTGCACAGAGTTATCCTAAGAGGATATATGTGGCCTTGGAAAGGGACATTTGTTCTCACTCTGATGGATACCTACTTCTGAGATATTTTTAGGGATTTCAAGCATTAGGACAGGGAGTTAGCAGATGATCTTTAAGCCCCTTCTACCCCTGAGATGCCCTCAAGGCCAGAGAATTCCAAGGTGACTCTGGTCCAGGGGTCTCTGATGCCTCCAGGCTCTCACATTACATTCTCTCTGCACCACCAGTTCTGTGGGAAGCTTTTCTGGTGCCAATAAGCTAGAGAACCCACTGATAAATGCATCTATCCATCAAGTAAGCTTAGCTAGATACACATGAGGCTGGAGATTCAAATTTTATTCTTTAAACCAGTAGCTGACGGCAATTACTGACAAGAAAAGTTATTTCTGATTCACCAAGTCTCAAAGCTTTTGTTATGAGTCACTCTTCCAACAAAAAGTGATGTTGCAGTTATATATGATCTTCTGTGGCCTTTTTCTATTGAACCATATTGATCTATTTCTCATCTGAAGTCATAAGGGCCTGATATACCTGCAGTCTGACCTTGCATCTTAAAAGGTCCTACTAGCCATCTTAACTTGAAAGCTCTCGTTTTGGTATAAACATGGGCCTGCTTCTGATTGAGGCACTGTCCTGGGTACAGGCACCGAATCTGCTCTTTAAAATTATTCTACCTAGGAAAGGTTCTTTCAGGTGAACAAATAAAGTAAAGCCACAGGAGGAGCAAACAGAAGCCCCAAAAGGCTTAGAATAACCTCAGGGAATCAAAATAGCTGGAGAACAGGTTGATGTGATTAACAAAATTTTCTGTCATCTCAGAAGGTATGAGTCAGGTTTTACTGTAATAATGCCATGTAACAAACAATCCCAAAATCTTAGTGCCTTACAACAATAAGCATTCATTTCGTAATTATGGGTCAACTGTAGTTGGCCATTCTCAGCTAGGCTTAGTGGGGTCCAATAAACTAGATTGGACTCATGCTTTGGGATGTTTCAGATCTACTCTCTGCATCTTCCATCAGGGCTGGAGCATGTTATGCAGAACAGAAGCTCCAAGAGGGCTGCAGAAACTCACTAAGCCTCTTTAAGTCTCAGCTTGGAACTTGCACAATACCTCCTCGCACATCTCGTTGGTCAAAGCAAGTCATATGACCAAGCCCAAAATCAATGGGACGTGGAAGTATATCAGAGCCATGGAGAAGCCATGGCCAGCACATAAAGGGAAGGAAGAATTATGGACAAATAACACAATCTAACACAGGGGGTGACCTGAAGTGACTTTACTTCCCAAGCTTTGCTGAAACTATAAGGAAGTCAAGATCCATTTTCTTTCTCACTTAGAGCTCGAGGACTGTGAAGGAATCTTGGTTTGATGATGGAGGACATGGGTGGTGTGGACCATTGTCTGAGTACCATTGGTCCCATCTACCCCTGGAGATAGGGAGGTTTATGGAAGGTGAAGCTGTGTCCTCTAAAACTTAAAGAAAAACCATCAAGCCCACATGAATACATTTTCTCCTATCTCCACCTTCTTGCAGGATTCTGTTTAACTGGTTAACTCTGGTTAGTTGGCTTCCAGTTTACCGAGATTATATCTTTTTTAAACATATTTATTTATTATTTATTTATTTTATTTATTTTTGGCTGCTGTCAGGTCTTGGTTTCGGCACGCAGGATTTTCATTGAGGCACGCAGGATCTTTCGTTGCAGCGCGTGGGCTCTTTGTTGTGGTGCGCAGGCTTCTCTCTAGTTGTGGCATGCGGGTTTTCTCTTCTCTAGTTGTGGCGCACAGGCTCCGGGGCACGTGGGCTCTGTAGTTTGTGGCATGCGGGCTCTAGTTGAGGCGTGCGAGCTCAGTAATTTTGGCATGCAGGCTTAGTTGCCCCACGGCATGTGGGATCTTAGTTCCCTGACCAGGGTTCAAGCCCGGGTCCCCTGCATTGTAAGGCGGATTCTTTACCACTGGACCACCAGGGAAGTCCCCAGAGATTATATCTTGTAAGTGTTTTTACCACCCACTTAGCAAGTGGTGTTACTTCTGAATAGCCAGGATAATGATAAAATAAACAAAAGGCTATAGTCCTGTTCATGTGCTTACTTCTTGACTGTTTACAAAATGATTATACTCACATTAGCTCCTTTGACACAATCAACCATCCCATGAAGTGAGAACAAAGAGAAGATAATACCTACTTTAAAAGTGCTGATATGAAGGCTCAGAAATGGTGGGTGATGTGCCCAAGTTCAAAGGCCAAGTATTAAGAGCTGGAACAGACTTAAGATTTTCTAACTCCTTGCCCAGTACTCCCTCCCCTCCCCTCTGAGGAAGAACAAAGGAAGCACTGAGAGTGGGAAGCCATTGATTCTCTCCTGGCCAATCCAGGGAGACCTCAGGGAAGAGGTAGGTGTCAAAAGCTATTGGAAGGAAGCTGTCAGAATGGCACAGGGGAAATGTTTTTATACCTTCACACAAAACAAGATCATCCAAAAACTTTACAACTACCTCTACTCATCTAGCCACTAGCCCACAGAATGCCTTAAGCAGCCTCCTAGGCTGATGCTCCATTTCCCGTCTTGCCCCCAGAGGTCTCTTCTCCATGCAATAGCCAGAGAGTCTGCACAAAACCCTCCAATGGCCCCCCAACTTGCTCACAATAAGGCTCTCTGGTCTAGCCATATGCTTTCTCTCTGTCCCCCCTCCTACTGCCTCTCTCCTCTCCAGTCTCACCCACCTCTGTGCTTCTCCTTGAGCACAGCAAGCATCCTTCTCTCTCAGGGTCTTTGCACTTTCAATTCCCTCTACTTAGAATGCCATGCCCCCCAGTAAACCTATGGTTCACCTTCTCACCTGATCCAGTTCTCTGCCTGATTGTGCCCTCTTTGGAGGTGTCTGAACACCCCACCTAAAATTCCACATCTCATCACTCTCTATATTTTCACTGTATTTTGCTTTTCTTCATTGCATCTATCACTTTGTGATAATATATTGTACATGAAGATGTTTGCTTCCTTACTGTCTGTCTCTCCTGGAACAGAAGCTCCATGAGAACAGAGAACTTGTCTGTTCACTGCCTTATCTAGCAGCTCCCTGAAGCATGAATGGTATATGGCAAATGCTCAGTAAATATTTGTTGAACTGATGAATCAAATAAATGAATGAACTGGTTAGCTCTTTCTCCTCCAGCTACAACCCACTTCACCACCTCACCTATGGGAGGTACAAAACTTTCCTAGAACTGCTCGTGGGCTCATGCATCCTTCAAGAAGAGCTGAGCCCCAAGACACCATCGACAATGGCCTGGCCCCACTTCAGACCCTCTCAGTGGCTGCTCTGACAGCCTTGTATGATCACAAGCCTGGAATAGAGGCTTGACGGTGTCAAACCGGGGATCAGGAGGCGGCGCCATCTTGTGTCCCTGGAGCAGAGGTCTTGGGACAAAGCCCTGAAAACTGGCATCTAGTCCAGGAGCATGAAACAGATTGGATTCCTCATGATGCTCTGGGGCCTCCTTCATGGGGATGGCTTCCTTGAACCAGTGTCTACTTGGTGTGGGTCCCCTACAGTCTCTTGCTAAGGGACCCTGTTAACCCTGAGAGTCTCCCTGAGAACAGAAATACATGGCTTTGCATTGTCCCAGGCCCATTTTATTGAGAGCAGATGAAGACCCATCTTGACCAACCCAGGCAGAGGGGAGAAGGTCCCCCAGAGCCATCCTTGGTCCTCTCTCCATTAAGGTCTATTATGCCATTATTCATCAATAGAAGACCAACTCCCACCACAGAATTCTAAAGAGGAAAAGAAACACATGTTACATGGTCTCTATCTCTCTCCAGCTGTCAAGGTGTACCTCTCATGCTATGAGAATAGTCCACTTCACACATAGAGAAACACCAGCCATGTGGCTTGGCCAACCAGCTAAGCCTTCACTTCTTAAGAGCTTCATCTACAAAATGGGAATCAGTCTCACCAGGCTGTTGGGAAGTTGCCCAGAGATCTGAGTTTGAGCCTTTAGTCAATCTCTATTTCTGTAACAAGTAGCTCTTTCTACTTTAATTTCCTCTGTTATAAAAATGAGAATGCTAGTTAATTATTAAGGTTGCCAGCTCTAAACATCCATGAAATGTCATCAGATTGTTCAATTAATTTGATAAACCTACCAAAGATTTTCTTATACAATAAAATATACAGCATATTAGAAGCATCATTTTAATTAAACCATATTGTATAATTACAATATATATATATACACTGCATTTTGTCAAATACAAGTGTGCTAATACACCTCAAAATTATAATGCATGCCCCACATAATAAGGCAATGATTCTCTTCAGTACACACCTCAGAGACTTAATTTGATTTGGAGATAAATAAAGCATGAAACTTGCCAATCTCTCGAGGTTACAGTGTTTTAAATACCAATTGCCGTGTAAAATGGATTTGGGGACTATTACATCAATCCAGGCCGACCAAAGGGGAAGAAGACGCCATTTCAACAATATTTCCCTTTCCTGATGCCTGCATCAGTCTAGCTGTGAGAGCAGCATGCGCCCAGTCTCAAAGGGAGTGTTGCAGGTTCACCACCACGACCCGCACGTAGCTAGACCAAGAACAGGCTTGCTTTGGTGGCAGATCTGGGACCAACAAAGGAAGAGTTTTCCAGGGTCAAATCTCCACTGGAATGTGAGCTTCATGGGGGCAGGGACTGAGTCTGTTTGCTCACTGTGTAGAGCTGGGCACAGAGGTCATCAATGATATTTGTGGAATGGAAGAAGTAAGGAGCAATAAGACTTTAAGAAGATTCCAGGAGGACCCAAGCAGGGGATATTGCCCAGAGGAGTCATGCATTCAGTGGGGACCAGGGATCTTTAAGGTCTATATGAACCCTGAGATTCTACCTAGACCTGCAGGGATGTGTGCAAAATGGACAGCAGATGGGAGATAAGACAGCCCCTCTTTTCATATAGGTTCAAAGAGACATGATTATGGTGTTGGCTGGTTCACATCTGGCTGGGTGCCTTTCTCCTATGGAAGAGGGACTTTGGGAGACAAATTTACATCTGTCTGAGCTGCTGGTGAAATGAATCACAGAATTCAGCATAGGGTGGGAGAAGCTATAGGCAGGGTCAAAGAAGAATCAAAGCTTGGACCCTATATTAGTTTCCCAGGACTGCCATAACAAAGCACCACAAATGGGTGGCTTAAAACAACAGAAATTTGTTCTCTCACATTTGTAAGAGGCTAAAAGTCTAAAATCAAGGTGTTGGCAGGGCCATGCTCCCTCTGAAGGATCCAGGGAAGAATCCTTCTTGCCTCTTCCCAGCTTCTGGTGGTTGCCAACAATCCTTGGCATTACTTGCAACTGTAACACTCCAGTCCCTGCCTCTGACTTCATGTGGCCTTTTTCTCTGTGTCTCTGTGTTTCTCTGTCCAAATTTCCCTCTTGCTAAAAGGACACCAGTCATGGGATTAGGACTCACCCTAATCCAGTATGACCTTATCTTAACAAATTATATTTGCAAAGACCCCATTTCCAAATAAGGTTGCATTCTGAGGATCCAGGGGGACATGAAGTTTGAGGGGACACTATTCGACTCAACACAGCCTCTGAGGACTCCAATGGGACACTCTCCATGCATGGAGCATGGACCTCATAGCCTAGCCTCTCCATTGCTGCAGTGTCTGCCCTCCTGGGGCTCTCTCTGACCTCTTCTGCAACTAACATGCTGACCGCTGGGGGGCGCTGTGCCTACTTTAATCCTCCCCTCCTCCCCCCAAGAGTTACAGATGGTTCCCTCAAGTTCAGAGGGAGGGTCTGCCTTGCTCCTGGCCATTGCCACAGGGCGTAGATCCTATAAGACTCCCACCACCCAGAGTGACCACAAGGGCATGAAAACGCCTGAAGTCATATGAACCTAAGAGAGGGAGACCACTGAGGACCGCATCCCTTCTTCCCACCTTCCTGAGTGTTCTAGCCGTTCCTACTGTGGAGTCCTGGCCCCTCTCCACGGGGGGCATGGTTTTGTTCTTGCTTGTCTCCATGGACAATCCAGTAAACCTCAGTGTCTGGGTGTCATGGAGCAGGGCTACCCCCCTGCTGCTTAGGCCTGAAATGGAAGAGGAGAGAGTGGGTGGAATTGGAACACAAAAGGACTTCTCCCTCCCCCTGGTAGCCAGTGGAATGCTGTTCTGCTGGTTCCATGTGATGACTGAATTGCCTTTTCACTGAGGGATGAACAGACCTTGAAAAGGCAGCTAACGTAAGATAATGGTTTCAAGAAAATGCAGCCTATCAAAGGGACCATAAATGAAAGTGGGGTTAATGGTTAATGGTTATGCTGCTAAGGATCTAGGGAGCAGCCCCCAATTTAACACTAACAAGACCTCTTAGGCACCTATTAGTGCCTGCTCCTGTTGCCTCTCTCAACAACCCAATAAAACTGGCAGGAATCAGTCTCCCCACTTCAGATGGAGATGTGGATCCTTGGAGATCGTAATATGAACTAGCAGGAAATGGCTTCTTAAGAGCATCCAAACAGCCTCTCTGGTTTACAGATGAGGAAAATATGATCCAGAAACGGTGACACATTGAACCAAGGTTACACAGCTAGTAAGATGCCCAGCTGGAATTCAAACCTAAATTTGTCTGGCTCCAAGTCCAGTGCTCTTTACATGACAACTGTGTGATGATTTGGTCTGTGGTTTGCTCAGGTTCCCACAGTTAGTGGGTATTGGAGTGAAGACTTCAACCAGGTCTTCCAAGTTCTGGTCCAGCCTCCTTCCCACTGCCTCCCGTGGGTCCTCAGTGAGAACTTTCACCCAGTCACCAACTCAATCTCCCCCTTTTGCTTCACCCTCATAGGTGGTCACTCCAGGACTGTCTCACAGGAGCTGGGACTCGGTGGGTCCATGCAGGATCGGAGGTCCCATGACCAAGCACTCACTGGAAGGGTAAGTCCTGATCTTTACAACACAACCAGGCTATGTTCTCAAACTGGGTCAGAACATTTGTTATTTCACATCAACTCTGAATACTCAATAGAAGAGAAAAAGTGGGACGCTTTGGAACTGGCTTTCCTCTGTGCCAACAAAGTGCCATTACTTTAACTTCATTTGTGTGGTACAAATGAGGAGATAAATGTCATGTTCCAGCCAGTCTATTAGTGGGTATCAACTGCAACATGGAAAGATTGTACAGTCTGGCTGGGTAAGGAAAAGGGAAGAGCTGCACCCAAGGATTTCAGCTCTTAAATCCCTGCTGCCTGGGATTTCTGAATTGTGAAGTAAGATAAAAATGCATATGGTGCATTACACACCTACAGCCAGTTGCCTTTATATTTTTTTAATTACATACAAATTCTAGTTGGGTAACTTTGGGTATGTCCCTCAACCTCTTTGGGCCTCAATTTTCTCATCTGTAAAACTGAGACAATATCCGACCTCCTTGCTACACTATGGATTTTTGTGTGAGAATTAAATAAGAAAATGAATAGGAAATTGCAACTGTTCCACACATTATTAATTATGCATTACGCATCATGTACACTCAAAATAATTATGCACCTAAGTAATTTGGATGCATGTTAGAAGTGTGAAATTCAAAATAAAATATATTGCCTTTTCACATCCCTGATGTAACTAATCCTGTGAGACCCAATAGAAGGGAAGGAATCTTTAAACCTCCATTTTTTTGTTTTGTTTTAATAAATTTTCATTGAAGTATAACATATCATATAGAAAGTACTTGATTAATTTTCCAAAGTGAACATACTCACCATCAGCACCCAGATCAACAATTAGAATATTATCAGCCCCTTAGAAGCCCCCCTTATATTCCCTCTCACTCACTACTGCCTCTCCTTCCCCCAAAGTTGCCATTACTCTGACTTCTAATATTATGGACTAAATTTGACAGTGTTTGAACTTTGATCACATATTATTTACTCTTTGGGGTCTGGCTTCTTTCAACATTTTGTTGGTGGAATTCATCACACTGTTTTGTACAGCAGTAGCTTATTCATTTTCATTGTTGTATAGTATTCCATTATGTGAAAAGACCTTTATTTATCCATTCTACTGTTGATGGACATGTGCACTGTTCTCAGTTTGGGGTTAATACAAATGATGGTTCACAGGTATATAGATTTTTGTTGTAGATATAACTGGGAGAGGAATGCTGAGTCATAAAGTAGTGAGTGTTCAACTTGATCATATATTGGCAACCATTTTCTAAAGTAATTGTTCTAATCTGTACTCAGACCAGAAGCATATGAGAGTTTCAGTTGCTCCTCATCCTTACCAGCACTTGATTTTTTTTAATTGAGGCAACATTGGTTTATAACATTATGTAACATTATATTTCAACTTCTGTATACACTATTACGTACCACCAAAAGTTTAGCTTCCATCCATCGCTGTACAGTTGACCCCCTTTACCCATTTTGCCCTCTCCCCACCCCCACTTCCACTCTGGTAACCCCTACTCTGTTCTCTGTATCTATGTGTTTGCTTTTGTTTTGTTGTGTTTGTTCATTTATTTAGTTTTTTTTTTTTTTTTTTTAATTCTACATAGTGAAATCATATGGTATTTCTCTTTCTCTATCTGGGAGAGGTCCACCCACGTTGTCGTAAATGGCCAGATTTCATATTTTTTATGGTTGGGTAGTATTCTAGTGTGTGTGTGTGTGTGTGTGTGTGTGTGTGTGTATACCATATCTTCTTTATCCATTCATCCATCAATGAGCACTTAGGTTGTTTCCATATCTTGGCTATTATAAATAATGCTGCAAGGAATATGAGTGTGCATATATCTTTTCCAATTAGTGTTTTCATATTCTACAGGTAAATACCCAGAAGTGGAATAGCTGTATCATATGGTAGTTATAAGTCTTATTATTTCAGCCATGTTGAAGGGTGTAGAACAGTATCTCATGTTTTTTTGCTGTTATTGTTGTTGTTGTTTTTTTTTCGGTACGTGGCCCTCTTACTGTTGTGGCCTCTCCCGTTGCAGAGCACAGGCTCTGGACTCGCAGGGTCATCAGCCATGGCTCACAGGCCCAGCCGCTCCGCGGCATGTGGGATCCTCCCAGACCGGGGCACGAACCCGTGTCCCCTGCATCGGCAGGCGGATTCTCAACCACTGTGCCACCAGGGGAGCCCTCATTGTATTTTTAATTGTCCTTTCCAGATGACTAATGAAACTGAGCACCTTGTCATGTGTTTATTGGCCATTTGGATATGCATTTGCCTATTCAGGATATTTTAATATAAATGGACCATACCATACGTGGTCTTTTGTGATTGACTTCTTTCACTTAGCATAATGTTCTCAAGGTTCATACATGTTGTACCACGTGTCTACTTTATTTCCCTTTATTGTTGAGTAATATTGTATTGTATAGATGTAATATTGTATTGTATAGACATTTTATTTATCCATTCATCAGTTGATGGACATTTGGGTTGTTGTCACTTTTTGGCTATTATGAATAATGCTGCTATGAACATGTGTGTACTAGTTTTTGCATGAACATGTTTTCATTTTTCTTGGATATATACCTAGAATAGATTTGCTGGGTCATATAGTAACTCTAAGTTTAATCTTTAGAGGAACCACCAGACTGTTTTCCAAAGTGGCCAAACCATTTTACATTCCCATCAGCACTGTATGAGAGATCCAATTTCTCCACATCCTCACCAACACTTATTAGCTGTCTTTTTTATTACAGTCATCCTGGTTAGTATAAGGTAGCATTTCATTGTGGTTTTCATTTGCATTTCCCTTACAACTAATGACATTGAGCAGCTTTTCATGTACATATTGACCATTCATATGTCTTCCTTGGAGAAATATCTGTTCAGGTCCTTTGCCCATATTTTGTCTTTTTATTATTGAGTCATAAGAGAGGGAAGGATTTTTAAAATAACAGAAATTACCACTATATCTTTGTTAAGAGTTGCAAGTACTTTTTCCCAGTTTTTTGTTTCCTTACTTTTCCCCCATTCAGAGTTTTTGAGTTTTTAATGAAATTTAATTTATCAATCTTTTCTTGTATGGCTTCTAGATGTTGAGCTGGAATTTGAAAGGCCTCTCCCTCGCCAATGCTATAGGGAATTCTTTTATGTTTTCTTTGTGTTCTTTTATAGTTTCATAAAGCCTGTGATACCTTTGAAATTTTTCTAAATGGCTATCCAGTTATTCCAACATCATTTCCTGAATTGTCCATCCTTCACCCTATACTTTGGGATATCTTCTTTATCATATTCTGAATTGCCACAGTATTTGTATCTATTTCCAGATTTTCAGTTTTAATTCATGGGCATGTTTCATTCACCACAACTACCTTGCTTTACTTATTGAGGCTTTATATGTTTTTATAAGGTAAGGTTATATATATATATACATATTATATATATGTTTTATAAGGTAAGGGTAGTCATTTCTCTTATTTGTGAATATTTTTCTTACTATTCTAGTTTGTTTATTTTTTCAAGTGAACTTTGGAATAAGCTCATTTGATTAACAACAAAACCCTGTATATGGTATTATGATCATATTAAATATATAAATGAAATTAGGGATAATTGACTTTTTTTTCAGAATTGACATTTTATTTGTAAGTTTTCCTATCCCTTTCAGGTTCTTATTTTGTGTTTGTATATTGATCCTTCTTTTCTGATTATGTTATCTAATGATTTATCTATTTTATTGGTTAAAAAAACTAGATTTGGGATTAATTTATTAGTACTATTTATCTGTTTTCTAATTCATTACTTTCTACTTTTATCATTACTCATGACTTATTTCTGGTATCCTTCAATTTATTTTGGTATACTTTTTATAAATTATTGAGCATGATGCTTAACTCACTTTTTTTTGTTCTTTCTTTCGTTATTTAAGGCTATGATTTTCCTTTGTACATTGATTTAGCTGTGTATTAGTTTCCCAGGCTGCTGTAACAGAATACCATACATTGGGTGGCTTAAACAACAGAAGTATATTGTCTCATGGTTCTGCAGGCAAGAAGCTGAAGATCAAGGTGTTGGTAGGATTAGTTCCTTCTGAAGCTGTGAGAGAGAATAGTTCTATGCTTCTGCCCTAGCTTCTGGTAGTTTGCTGGCAATCTTTGGTATTCCTTGGCTTGTGGGAGCATCACCCCAATCTCTGCCTTTATTTTCACATAACTTCCTCCCTGTGCATGTCTTTGTGACCAAAGTTCCCCTTTTTATAAGGACACTAGTCATATTGATTTAGGGCACACCTTAATGAACTCATTTTAACTTGATTACCTCTGTAAAGATCCCATCTCCAAATAAGGTCACATTCTGAGGTACTGGGAGTTAGGACTTCAACATATGATTGGAGGGTGGGACACGATTTAACCCATAACAAACTATATCCCACCAATTCTGATAAAGAGTACTTTCATTATTGTTGTTTCCTAAGAGAGTCTTCCATTTCAGTTTTTATTTCCTCTTTGAGAGTTTAAGAGAGCCTTTAAAAATTTCCACATTGAAGGAGCTTTTCTACTTTCTATTTTGTTATCGGTGTTTAATGAATTATATAATATGTAACAAAATAGTTACAAAATGTTATCCAAACTACATCTAACTTTTAGAATTTATTGAAGATTTATTTATGGGTTAATATATGGTCAGCTTCTATGAAAATTCTCACAGATTTTGGGGGAAACAAAAAGTTTATCCGGGCCTCCCTGGTGGCGCAGTGGTTAAGAGTCCGCCTGCCGATGCAGGGGATACGGGTTCGTGCCCCGGTCTGGGAGGATCCCATATGCCGCGGAGCGGCTGGGCCCGTGAGCCATGGCCGCTGGGCCTGCGCATCCGGAGCCTGTGCTCCGCAACGGGAGAGGCCACAACAGTGAGAGGCCCGCGTACCGCAAAAAGAAAAAAAAAAAAAAAAAAGTTTATCCTTTCGTTACATGGTTTAATCAGGTCTACCTCATTAGTTAGTTATTTAAGTATTCTATATCTTTATTTGTGTCCTCTTGGTCTATTCTTACAGAAGTAAATTATATTCCGCTTCTACTTATGTATAACTGCCTATTTCTTGCATCTATTGTAACTTCTGCTTTATAAATGTGGATACCATATTATTTGGTGTACCGATATTTACAAATGTTGTCTTAGTCAAATTCATAAAAACAGAGTAGATTGGTGATTACCAGGCACTAGCGGGGTGGGGGGGGGGAATGGGGAGATCAAAGGTAGAATCTTTTGGTATAAAACGAATAAATTCTGGAGTTCTAATGAACAGCATGGTGACTATAGTTAACAATAATATATTGCATACTTGAAATTTGCTAAGAGAGTAGATATTAAATGTTCTCAGCACAAAAAAGTAACTATGTGAAGTGATAGATGTGTTAATTAACCTTACTGCAATAACCATTTCACATTATATATGCATATCAATCATCATGCCATATACCTTAAACTTACACAATGTTATTTGTCAATTATATCAGTAAAGCTGGAAGAAATATTGTCTTTACTGAATTATACCCCTTAGATTACAGTATACCCTTCTTTTTCATTTAATGATCTTTGTCCTGAATGCCACCTTATCTGTCCTGAACTCCACCTTATCTGATATTAAGATAGCAACCTTTGCTTTGCTTTGTGTTTATATTTCTCTGGTATATATTTGTTTTTCTGTGTCTTTGTTTTAGATGTATCTCTTACATATAACATAGAGTTGGGTTTTAGATGTATCTCTTACATATAACATAGAGTTGGGTTCGCTTTGTGATCCATTCTGAAAATCGTTTATCTCAATAAAAATTTACTCTAGGGACTTCCCTGGTGGTGCAGCGGTGAAGAATCTGCCTGCCAACTGACAAAGGATTAATCTCCAAAATTTACAAGCAGCTCATGCAGCTCAATATCATAAAAACAAATAACCCAATCCAAAAATGGGCAGAAGACCTAAACAGACATTTCTCCAAAGAAGATATACAGATTGCCAACAAACACATGAAAGAAGGCTCAACATCATTAATCATTAGAGAAATGCAAATCAAAACTACAATGAGATATCAACTCACACCAGTCAGAATGGGCATCATCAAAAAATCTACAAACAATAAATGCTGGAGAGCATGTGGAGAAAAGGGAACCCTCTTGCACTGTTGGTGGGAATGTAAATTGATACAACCACTATGGAGAACAGTATGGAGGTTCCTTAAAAAACTACAAACAGAACTACCATATGACCCAGCAATCCCACTACTGGGCATATACCCTGAGAAAACCATAATTCAAAAAGAGTCATGTACCACAATGTTCATGCAGCTCTATGTACAAGAGCCAGGACATGGAAGCAACCTAAGTGTCCATCGACAGATGAATGGATAAAGAAGATGTGGCACATATATACAATGGAATATTACTCAGCCATATAAAGAAACGAAGTTGAGTTATTTGTAGTGAGGTGGATGGACCCAGAGACTGTCATACAGAGTGAAGTAAGTCAGAAAGAGAAAAACAAATACTGTATGCTAACACATATATATGGAATCTAAAAAAAAAAAAAAAAGGTCATGAAGAAAATAGGCACAGGACGGGAATAAAGACACAGACCTACTAGAGAATGTACTTGAGGACACGGGGAGGGGGAAGGGTAAGCTGGGACAAAGTGAGAGAGTAACATGTACATATGTACACTACCAAATGTAAAACCAATAGCTAGCGGGAAGCAGCCGCATAGCACAAGGAGATCAGCTCGGTGCTTTGTGACCACCTAGAGGGGTGGGATAGGCAGGGTGGGAGGCAGGGAGACACAAGAGGGAAGAGATATGGGGAGATATATATATATATATATATATATATATATATATATATATATATATATAGCGCTGATTCACTTTGTTATAAAGCAGAAACAACACACAATTGTAAAGCAACTATACTCCAATAAAGATGTTAAAAAAAAAAAAAGACTTTAAATAGGGAAAACAAAAAAAGGTAAAAAAAAAAAAAAAAAGAATCTGCCTGTCAGTGCAGTGGACACGGGTTCAAGCCCTGATCCGGGAAGATCCCACATGCTGCAAAGCAATAAAGCCCGTGCGCCACAACTACTGAAGCCCACATGCCTAGAGACCATGCTCCACAACAAGAGAAGCCACCGCATTGAGAAGCCTGTGCACTGCAATGAAGAGTAGCCCCTGTTCGCCACAATTAGAGAAAGCCCACGCACAGCAATGAAGACCCAACGCAGCCAAAAATAAAAATAAATAAATAAATTTATTTTAAAAAATTACTCTAATAACAGGTTAAATATGCTTGGTCTTTGTACTATCATATTATTTACACTATGTTGCTGTTGAATAGTTCTATTTTTTTAAATCTTTCATTATGTAGTCTATAGTTATTTTGTGTCTTCTTATTCTGATATTTAGGAAGATTTGTATTTTTGTTCTAACAGCTGCCTTTACAAGTACAGTATTATTTTAATGCCCTTAGCTCTCTATTTCCTTAATTAGTTCTTCACCATAAGCAATAATGGAATAATTGTATTTTCTCTTCCTTTCCCTGTCATGTTTCTTAGCTTTCCCACATAGCTCAGAGATGAGGCCACCATTGATAATCAATAAGCATTGATTAACTACTACTACTTTTTCTAAAAACAAAACCCAACAAAACACACAGTCAATGTCAAGAAAAAAATCTTCATTCTCTTTCTTCCTCTGCCTGGATATCCTATGCTGGTTTGTGTAGAACCAACCACTAGCCCTGTTTGAAAATAATTCTCCCTGGACATGAAGATAGGAATCTGAACCTTGGAAAGAGAGAATCATTCTGTCATTGTAGGAGCACCTGTCACATCCACATTCTCCTCTTTGATCCAGCTCCTGATTTCTCCATTGCCCAAGCTCTGGATACACATAAAACCAGTAATCAGTGGGAGAAACCAGGACTGGATCTCTACTAAGAAGCTGTTCCAGGGGCCTGGCCCTCATCAAGTGCAAAGGTTACAAGATCCAAAGGACTAGAGATACAAGTCAGGAAACAGATGTAAATTTTAGAGACACACCTGATTATCAGAATGAGTCCACAAACAATAAATGCTGGAAAGGGTGTGGAGAAAAGGGAACCCTCCTCCCATTGGTGGGAATGTAAATTGGTACAACCCCTATGGAGAACAGTATGGAGGTTCCTTAAAAAACTAAAAATAGAGTTGCCATATGATCCAGCAATCCTACTCCTGGGCATATATCTGGAGAAAACCATTATTTGAAAAGATACATGCACCCCAGTGTTCACTGCAGCACTGTTTACAATAGCCAAGACACGGAAGCAACCTAAATGTCCATCAACAGAGGAATGGATAAAGAAGATGTGATACATATATACAATGGAATATCACTCAGCTATAAAAAAGAATGAAATAATGCCATTTGCAGCAACATAGATGGACCTAGAGATTATCATACTAAGTAAGAGAGAGAAAGACTAATATATCACTTATATGTAGAATCTAAAAAATATGATACAAATGAACTAATTTACAAAACAGAAACAGACTTACAGACTTTGAAAACAAACTTATGGTTACCAAAGGGGAAAGGTGAGGGGAGGGATAAATTAGGAGTTTGGGATTAACACATACACACTACTATACATAAAATAGATAATCAACAAGGTCCTACTGTATAGCACAGGGAACTCTACTCAATATTCTGTAATAACCTATATGGGAAAAGAATCTGAAAAAGAATGGATATATGTATATACATAATTGAATCACTTTGCTATACACCTGCAATAAACACAACATTGTAAATCAACTATACTCCAATATAAAATAAAAATTTAAAAAAAAAGAATGAGTCCAAAGGTCTACATGACCTATTGCACTTGCCTTACCTACATATAGGGTGACTGCTGGTCTTGGTGAACAGTTTTGCTTTATGCCTGTTGAGCAAAAGTATTTCAGTTTTGATAACAAATTATAGACTCACCCCGCCTCTAAACCACACATGTGATTGACAAAGGTGCCAGGTAGCCTTGGTCTTCATTTTCATGGTAACTGGAAAGCATACATGATCTGCCATTGATTAGCTGCCTTTCTCACTAAGTTCAGTGTCCTCATCTGTGAAATAAAGACGAAAAGAGTATGAGTTCATTGAGTTCAAAAGTCTCTTTTGTTAGTACATCAGAAGTGTACTTTTACATAGTTTCACCAATTTTCATTATGATCATATTATTTGGGTCATGGCTATTTTAAGAGTCAGAATCAAAATGGACAGAAAAGTGATCAGTTGTGTGATTATGTGCCAACAACAAGCACCATTATTATTGCAAGACATGTCCTGCCACTTTCTTTGAGGAAAAAAAAGAAAGAAAATTAAACAGTTCTATTGATTTTTAGAGTTAGGTTCATGGAAAGGTCTTTTTCCACCAACGCAGGGATGTGTCCAAGGTATGTGGTGTCCCTGAGGATAGCAGGACCTGCTTGACAGGAACTAGGATTCAAGAGGAATGGCTCACGTGCTCACAAAAATCTCCAGCATAAGAGTTTCAGGCAAAAGCCAATATGTGGAGGCTCTGAGGGCCTTAATTAAAAGGTCAATTAATTTTTTCCAAGGTAATTTTATAGTGTGTATTAAAAGAATTCACCATCGTTCTCTCCATTTGGGTGGAGTTCAAACCTACTGGAGCACAGGGTCCTGTGTCTAAGGAATGACAAGTAACAAAAGACATTAGACAAAGGTAAGTCAACCTGACAGACATCCTGGTCCACCCCCACCTCCAACCTCTTTTAGAATCTATCTTTAAATGGGAAAAGTCTAGCAATAAGACTCAGAGCTTTGGATTCTTCTGTTACTTTGGGAAATTTTTCTAAGTACTTCAAGTATACATCTCTTCCCTTTCCCTTACCTGGAATGAGTTGTTCATTTGGCTAATCTCTCTCTAGATGCCCCCACTCCTCCAGACCAAGGATCAGCAAAGTTTTTCTGTAAAGGGCCAGGTACTAAATATTTTAGGTTTTGCAGGCCATATGATCTCTGTTGCAACTATTCAACTCTGCAGTTGAAGCCATAGGTAATACCTAAACAAATAGGCCTGGCTGTATTTTAATACAGTTGTATTTATGAACACTAAACTTGAATTTGAGTTTCATGTAATTTTTATAGGTCACGAAATATTCTTCTTTTGATTTTCTTTCAACCATTTGACAATATAAAAACCATTCTTAGCTTGCAGGTTGTACAAGAACAGGGAGTGGGCCAAACTGGGCCCGTGGGCCATAGCTTGCCAACCCCTCCTCTATATCATGAACTTGAGGACAGGGATTCAATCATAATCATCTTACTAACTCCTATGGTTTCACTCAGTGTCTGACACTTAAGAGACAGCGAAAACTGTGGAGGAAGAAGTAAGCAATGGAGACCATGGAAAAGACAGCAGATGTATCCATCACATACAACAAAATAAGCCCTTCACATTGTTCCATATGGGTATTGGAAGGGAGGATGTGTGACAGCTAATAGTATTGCTTTGGAGTCAGAAAGACCTGGGTTTGATTTCCAGCTCCACCATTTCCTAGCTTGGGCCCAGACAAGTACTGAACATCAGGGTGCATATGTCTGTAAATAACAGAAAAACCACCAATGGTGGCTTGAACATTGCAGATATCTATTGTCTCACTTATCAAGAAGCCTAGATATAGTGGTTCCAAGGCTGGTTTAGTGGCTCAGCAGTGTCACTGAGGTCACACAGTTTGTCTTCTGATACCCTGAGCCACCAGCTTTTCATCTACATGTATGTCACCTATGGTCACAAATGGCTGTCTGTTTTAAGCATATATGCTATGTTCAAGCTGGTAATATGGGGACAGAGAAAGTGCCAGCTCAGTCTCCTTTTATACTGCTATCAGGAGGCCACTGTCTTACCTAGAACATTCCAAGCAGATGTCATTTACGTTTTCCTTGTGTAGACCTGGGTTATGTGGCTACCCCTATTGCAAAGGAGGCCAGCCTTTACTGTGGGAAGCAAGGAGAGATGGAGTTGGGAGTGGCTTGGGGAGACCCTCAACAGAGTCCATTTCACAGACTGTTGCGAGGACAAGTGAAGTGATGTGTGAAAAGCATTGGCACATAAGTACTCAGTCAACTGCAGCTACTATTATCAGTAGGACTAACAACAGTTTCAAAGTCCTAAAATATAATCCCTACACTGTCAGTATGAAAACTGTAATTTCTCAGATGAAGTTAGAAAGCCTTATACCCTCATTTCACAATATCCATAATTACATACACTTAAAGCAAATGAATACTGAATTGGAATAGAATGTGTGTGTGTGTGTGTTCGTAACGGGCTATTGATTTATTTTATACTGTTCTATATATACATGGAGCTATATATACACATATATACGCATTAAGCATAAATGAAAAAAACCTGGTGATGCTAGGTATGCTCCACATCCTGCATGTTAAATTAGACAACTCAGTCACTTTCCCTGGGCTTAAAACCTGAGTCATCTTTCCCTCTCTCTGCCTTTCCTGGTCAGTCAATAAGCCCTGTAGATTTTTCACTGCAATATGTCTCATATTTGTTCTCTATTTTCCAGGACCCAAGCACAACTTTTATCACCTCTTGTCCAGTTGACTCTTGCAGTAGACTCCTAAATATTCTTCTGTCTCTAGTTTTACCACCCCCTACCAAATCAATCCATTCCCTCCTTCTTGCCAGAGTTATCTCCCTGAAGCAAAGCTCTGGCCATGTCATTTTCTTGCTCAAATACTTTCAATGGTTTCCTAATGCCTACAAAGGTCAAACTCCTTGTTATTCAAGGTGTTCCTGACCTGCCCCCAACCTCCTTTTCTGTCTTCTCTTCCCATTCAGATGCACAGTCCAGCTCATTTAGAACTTGCTCTCTGGTCTCTGAACCATCCCCTCCCCCATTTTCTACATGCATCGTAGCTCACACTGATCCATCTCTGCTTTTCTAGATCCCACCTTATAGGGATGATGGGTAATTTCCATTTTAAGTCACAATGAAACTCTGCTTATGGATGACTACAAGAAGCCCGGAATTTTATGGATTACAATTTGTGCAAAACTATCTGATTAAATCAATGAAACAGTCAATAATTGCCTCTGATGTTTTCCTACTCCCAGGACATTCAAATGTGCTGACAACTGACAATTTAAAATTGAAATGCCTCATCAAGTGAATTGGGAAGGAGACAAGTGATTCAGGCCAGCAGGCTCAGCATCTGGATTGGACCATGGTAGGGCCCAGTTGGAGCTCAGCTTGGTTCTTCCCCTCCCCCTCTTTATAGAGATGTCAGAAGGCTTTCGTATAGCAGAGGGTTGGTGTATTCTGTTCTGATCCAAATCAGGAAGGGAGCCATTGCATTTGATGCCAGGTGCTGTGATGAATGTGCCATTTTTTGTCTAGTTAACTCTCCCAATAGCTCTGTGAGGTAGGCCTTCTCATTATCTCTATTTTCAAGTGGAGATGAAAGATCCAAAAATGAGTAAATTCTTAAGGTCACAATGCTGGGATTTAAAACCAAGTCTGTCTGACTCCAACATTTTTTTGTAGTTATCTAAGATCACACAGCATGTAAGTGACTAAATTTGGATCAGCTTCCATCAGGATGCCACAGAATACATTTGTGCAGGGGACAAGAAGCTGGGCCAGATGAACTCTGGAAATCTCTCCCAGTGAGAGGATTCTAAGAGTCCATGCCCATGAAATGGGCAATCAGACGAGGGCCCCTCCTTACTCTGGCTGTTAGAGGACTTTTCTTCATTCAGGTCTGGATATAAAATTCAAGCAGAAGAGCTCAGCCATAACCCTTCATATGACTTGAGTTTCAATGTATTTTTTTCATGATCAACCTCACTCCCATATTTCAGCAATGCCGCTCCCTAAATTTTCCCCATGATGTATTGTTTCATGTTTGTATGACTAGTCCTTAAAACCAGACCACAAAAACTAGACGGTAGTAATCAGTTCTTTTCTTCTTTCTGAGCATGTGTTAACTCCAGCTTTTCCTATGTAAAAGACCACCATATAACTTAGTAGGTAAGAGAGTGGCTAGAGTTTGGCTGTTCTAGACTAGGTTCAACTAGGTTTGACTCCAGGCCATGAATTAGATTCAGGTCTGTTTCACATAGTTCTCACTCTTCTGGGACCAGCCTCTGGGGCATGTCTTCCTTATGGCAATGGAAGAAGCACAAAGGAGGGTAAACCCAGTCACCCAAGACATTTCAAGCCTCTTCTTGAATCACATCCTCTAAATTCCCAATGGCCAAAAAGTTAGGTGGACAATCCCAGAGTCAAGAAATGGAGAATTTCACTCTGTCCATCATGAAGCCATGGCAAAGGTATGGATGTCTGCTACAGGGGTGTAAAAATTTGGGACCAATAATTCAAACCACCACACCATTCAACCAAATAGGCACTGATCTCCTACTATCCAATGGGTTGTGTTTTCATCAACAACATAAAATATTGGAACCACACTATACACACAAGTTAGGCACTTGGGTTACCAAGATATTCAAGTCATGTTCCTGATCCCTGAGAGCTCAAGGTCAAGAGAAGAAGAAAGAAAAGAAAAGCTAAAATTTATTCAGTACTTACTGTGTCCTAGGCACTGTGCTAAGTAAGACCTTTGACACACTTAAATTACAGACCTCCCAACAATCCTGTGATAGGTCTTAATAGCCAAATTTTGCAGATCATAAGACTGAGGCCCAAAGAAGTTAATATAACTTGTTAAAAGCCACACAGTAGAAAGCCGAAGAGCTAGGATTCGAATATAGATATAACCCCCAAATCCATGCCCAGACAATTACAATGTCGCAATAAGTAGCATAATAAAGAAGCATCAGCAGAGGACTGTGGGAGCAAGGGGGAGGGGGCAGAGATCAGGTGAGCTTTCACACAGAAGGTAGCAAATGAGCTGGGTCTTGAAGCATAAGCAGAAATCCACCAGGAGTTTGGGTTGGTGGAAAGTATGTGCAATCGTCTGATGAGAGAGCAGGGCACTTTCTAGAAGAGTTGAGGGATGTGTGTTGTTGGAGTGTAGAGATGGTGGCAGGAAGTGTGAGAAATGAAAGGGAAGGAGGAGGCTGTGGTGTGGTGGGTGATGGAGAGGAGAGCTCTGTATACCAGGCAGGAGCTCTGGCTTTGCCTTAGGGACTGGGGAGCCTTGGGCAAGATGTGGTCTGATTGAGGGCTTCCCTGGTGGCGCAGTGGTTGAGAGTCCGCCTGCCGATGCAGGGGACACAGGTTCGTGTCCCGGTATGGGAAGATCCCACATGCCGCAGAGCGGCTGGGCCCGTGAGCCATGGCCGCTGAGCCTGCGTGTCCGGAGCCTGTGCTCCGCAACGGGAGAGGCCACAACAGTGAGAGGCCCGCATACCGCAAAAAAAAAAAAAAAAAAAAAAAAAAGATGTGGTCTGATTGAAATTGAGTTCCAGAAAGAACAGTTTGAAGGCAAAGTGGAGAAGATAGGCTTGAGCATGGAAGCCAAGGGACTAATCACAAAGCCTTCAGGGCAAGCAGATACCGCCACCCCGAGAAGCAGGCCAGACAGGCCCATGCAGACTGGAGAGTGCAGGCTGAGGCTGAAGCGGAGCTATCTACCCCTGCTCAGCTCCAACAAATGTTGCCATGTGGGAGAGCGGGTTCAGAAATACAGATGTTTTTAATCTCTAAAGTAAAAAAATATATATCTTGATTTTTAAAATCTGGTATTCCTTTCGACCCCTTGCTTATACAAGCACTAACTATTCACACTCAGGAACCAAATGCAGAATCTCTGACTCCCCTGCACTCACTGTACTTGAACTCTCATTGTCTGAAATCAGAGATGGACAGATTCAGGCAGTGCAGGACATTTGTGTTAGCAACCCATTTTCGCATTTAAAAAATACTTGTCCATGTATACACACACAACGCAATATACATATATACATGTGTATATACACACATACATGTACACATGTATGTGAATGTGTGTTTATAAATGCATGTGTGCATATATGCACATATGCATCAAAACTGGCACACAGCTGCTTCCATCACTGCAGCCACAGACCACACTCTAGCTCAGAGCCACACTGACTGCCCAGGAGCTGTGGGTTTCTTCACTCTCACACATTCTTTTTTGGAAACAGATAAAGGAGCCATTCACAACCTGTGGTCAAATACTAGCCTCTTCTCTAGGCTTTCTCCCTTTACTTGATATCCAAGACCCCAGAATCGTCCCCAGGAAGGTGGCCAGGGAATTGAGTTGCACAGCTTCAGTCTTCAAAAGCAAGAGATGGAATTTGGGGGTTTGATCCAACAGCCAAAAGTATAAGACACGAAGGAGGGGGAACATCTTCTGTATGCTTCAGTCATGGTTTAGTAGCTGAACTCCTCAGCCCTTGTGTTGTCTGTTTTGACTACTACTTATAATCTGCTACATCTCCCTATTGTTTGGAGGAAAGGGTTGGGGTCTCAGTCTCTCTCTCTCTCTCTCTCTCCTCTCTCTCTCTCTCTCTCTCTCTCTCTCCCCCGCCCACTCCGCAAGTTTTCTATGACTATTTCCCTGAGTGCAAAATGCCTACTCACTTACATGGCTTCAATTCTTCATCTTCTTTTTGATTTCCTCCCATTTCCTCCTACACCTGCTTCTTTGTAATTTAGCTACAAATACTTGTGGGCAGTTTCTTAATTATTTAACACATTTGGAATCAATTTCCCGGACCTGATGAGCGTGCCACCCAGGATACCTGAGAGCTCTCCAAGAAGTCAGGCCTCTCACCTTCCCCACCAGCCCTAGTCCTCAGGGGTTTAACATCCAATGGTTCGCTCATCACCTGGCCCTATAATTCACCAGTCTGATTTATCATACTTGGCTGAGGTCCTAGGACCTAGGTTCAGAGCAGGTTTCCAGCTGTATACTTTGAAATTCAATGGCACATCTCTGATTCAGGGCTTCTTATTTTATGGATGGCAGCAGAAATCCAAACATCCTCTCTTCTACTTGATTTTGTGAGTATCTTGATGTATTACTAACAAGAGTTTAAATTCTTAGAAATTTAATTATTTTTTAAAATCTTGACTTCAGACAATTTCTGGAGCAGGTAGATTAAGCCAACAAATATTTGTTGTATACTTACTATGTGTAAGATGATGGTCTGGAGCAGGTGGGGGGCAAATTATGGCCCATGGGTTTTTGTAAATAAAGTTGTGTTGGAACACAGCCACATCCATTCACTTATGTATAGTCCATGGTGGCTTTCAAGCCAAAATACTTACAATAAAGATCATATAGCCTGCAAAGCCTAAAATATTTATTATCCAGCCCTGGTCTAGACACTAGACAGTTGGCTGCAAGCTGTCTAAAGGATCTTACTGGTTCTCGTGGCATTCACTGCAAACACTGGTGACTCCTAAATCTATAGCTCTATTTGGACCTCTCTCCCAACTCCCAGAGTCACATTTGCAACACTTTTTAGACATCACCACCTGCTATCCCAATATTCTACTGGTTTCTCAAGCCCAGCCTCCCCATGTGAACCTCTCTTCCTATGGTGGCACCACCAACAGATCCTGTGTCTCAGTCACCTGGGAGCCACTCCTGGATCCTCCCTGTCCCTTAGCTTCACATGTAACCACCATGACTCCTCATATATATCTCCATGTCTATCCCCCTTATGTCATCCTTGCTGCCACAGCTCCCTTTGTCTCCTGCCTAGAGCAGAAGTTTCCCCTGCCCACCCCTGGGCTCACCTCACAACACAGGGATGAGGATCAGCCAAGCTGAGGTACAAAAGAAGCACATGATACACAGCTTTTCATATGATTTGGGAGAACAACCCATATGGCTCAAAAATAATAATAGCCAACACTTACAGAGTACTTACTACATTTTAGGTGCCGTTCTAGGTAATTTATGTACTCCAACACCTTTGATCCACATAACAACTCTATGAGGTAGACACTTTTACTATCACATACCCATTTGACAGATGGGGACACTGAGGCTTGATGAAATTGAATAACTTGTGTAAGGTCACAAGCAAGCAAGGGTAGGAGCAGGGATGTAAACCCAGAAAGTCTGGCTCCAGTGTCCATGCTCTTAACCACTGTGTTACACTGCCTCTGCTGAGTCCAAAGCTTTATTTATCTTGCCAGGGTCACCAACATGGAACCCAGAGTCAGTCTGGGTGACAGCTTCCTTACAGCCTGAATGATTCCTAAGAAAAACGTAGATAATTCTTGCCCAAAGGATCCTACACTGGTACTCCAGGAGAAGGGTTGCCCAAACACCAGGCCTCTCCCTCCACTGTCAGGAATGGTGGCCAGGGGTTCATAAAAAAAATTAAACCCAGAAACCCCAGAGCTTCATTTGTGAGAGAACAGGATTTCAGAATTGGCTAGAATTGTTAGGACAATTACAACCCTTAAGCAGACTTTCTCCTGCATTTATCTGAGATAAAATCCATTACCAAGTTGTCTTTCTGCTCCTCAATCTGTCACTCTTCAAGCTTTTATCATGAATAGCAACACTTAAATATTCAGCAAGTGCCCTGCAGAGCACTAAATACCAAAAGCACACATAAAAGGTCACGGTCTCGATCCCCTCCCCACTCCCAGGAATTTACAGTTTAAGAGGCAAGACCCCAAAGCTGAACCTCAGAGGATGTGGCCTAAAAATGTAGAAAGGAATTATTTCTTGCCCTGTTTTTTCAATTTTGACTTTCACCTGTCTTTGTTGGGTATTGCCAAGAGGAAAAGGCAGGTAAAGTGGCATATTTAATTCATCTGAACAAAACATATTAAGAACCTGCTCTGTCCAAAGCTTTGTGCTTGGCACAGAATGTGATAGACAGGAGTGCCAAATAATTCCTACCTTCAAGAAGTTTCTATCGAGCAGTGGGATGAGTTATATAGCTACATAAATATGGTACTACATTACTGCCCCCAAAAGGTATACATAAGGGAAATAATAGTTAATGCCACCCATTGGGACCCTGCTGTATGTCAGGAACTATGTTCAGTGTTGCAAGCCTTCTGACATCTCAAAAAATCTTCACAGGGCTTCCCTGGTGGCGCAGTGGTTGAGAGTCCGCCTGCCGATGCAGGGGATACGGGTTCGTGCCCCGGTCCAGGAGGATCCCTCATGCCACGGAGCAGCTGGGCCTGTGAGCCATGGCCGCTGAGCCTGCACGTCTGGAGCCTGTGCTCCGCAACGGGAGAGGCCACAGCGGTGAGAGGCCCGCGTACCGCAAAAAAAAAAAAAAATCTTCACAATAGCCCTGCAAGGCTGGTATATTTTTAGCCCCATTTTACAACTGAGAAAATTGAGGCTAAGAGAAGTAGCCTGCCCTAGAAGTAGAAGAGCTGGGATTTAATCCCATGTCATTCAGACTCCAAAGCCCATTGCAGAGGCACTGTTTAAGCGCCTTTTTGCCCCAAACAGTGAATAGAATGTTAATAAGGATGATATGGGCCAGTGCATCCCAAGCAGAGAGGAGAATATGAGGGAGAGCCCAGAGGCAGAGGACTGTAGGGTATGTGCCTCGGGTGGAAGGATGAGGGAATACAGCGGATGTAAATCATAAAGGCAGGTTGTGGTTTTGACCGGATATTATGAAGGTTCCATCACTTGGTGGCTTCTGGCTAACCACAATGGTGGCTTCTCCACAGGACATCATACTTTAGGACATAAAAACAGCCTCAGAAAGCTCTCTGACTTTTTCTGATTTTAAGCCAAATCATGTCCATCTCCTTCAGCATTGTTCCTATAGCTGTTTTTATCACAACTAAATCTTCAGCAATTTTGGGTGAAGCAAACATGGGCTTCCAGGATGGATCACTTGTCCTTGCAATGGGCCTTCATGCTCTGGTGACAGAGATAGCTGGGACTTGGCTGCCCTCCAGCTAATCACTTCTCCCTCTTAGAGAAGTAGTTCTTGCCTTGCATCTCTGCCTCATCAAAGGAGAATGGAATTGGTTTGTGGGCATTCTGTTGGGATTGGTCTGTGGCATGTTGCATTAGTGTTTCAAGTATGGCCTTCAAAAAGTATGTTTCCATTTGTTGTATTTTATCATAATCAGAGACTGATAGCTTCAAACGAAAGAAAGAACAGGGCCTGAATTCTACTTACTGGATGAAAAGGAGATAAGCAAGGGGAAGGGCAAGAGGCAAATTGTGGAAGAGACTCATATTTTCAATAACAATACCCATTTCAACACTGTTCAGATGATGTCTGATGATCAGGAAGACTCAGGGTCATTGGGAAGAATGAGCATGAATTGACCAAATTTCCACACAAGAGCGACCGCAAAGGTCAAAAGACTCAGATTAGAATCATAGCTGGAAGGAAGAATGAGGATCAGCCCCTCATTTTAAAATTGGAGCAGCTAAAGCCCGGGGCGGCGGGGGGGGCGGGGGTGGCGGTGCAAAGACTTAGCTGAGGCCACACAGATGGTTAGCAATGGGACAAGATTTGAAGTATCTTGCTTTCCAGCCCAGGGTCTGTTTATGACATCATGCTGCCCTCTAGGAGAATGTGACTATGAGCGAATCGTGAATGTTTTAAGATGTCAGAAACCTGGGTGTGGGTGTGAAAGGCCAAGGATGGCTTCAAGGAGGACATGAAATGATGTGAAATGGGATTTAAATGGGTGGAGAGCAGAGGGCATTGTAGTTGGAGGGGGATGCCCTCTACCTGCCCAGAATGTGCCAAGCCTGGCATCTCAGTATCAGGAAAAGAAGTAAGCAGATTCTTGTGGCGAAAAATTGCTACAGCAGTAAAATTAAATCCCCTTTCCGGAAGAAATGGAAACCTTTGTAAGAGATGAGAAATCTAAACCTTTGTGCTCCAGCTTAACTGATTTAAGAAAACAGCAGCTCTTTGCAAGGTTGAAGAGAGAAGGAGGAAAATACTTGGCTTTTGTCCCCACTTAAAGGAAGGGTATTTCCTGCTGGCAGCTACAAACATTTATGAAGCACCCCTAGGGCTTCATCCCAAGTAGGGCAGCCAGGTCACAGACAGCCCCCCAGAGCCTGGAGGGTCCAGGTTCAGCTTCCCTGGAGCCTTACCTATTCACCAATGGGTGACAGGACCACAAGAGACCTGAGTCACCCTTGCTAATCATGTTCAGTTCATTGGCCCATAACAAATCTCCCTCAGCTGGAATGGGATGCAGCCTCTAAAACAATAGCACAGGGAACTCTACTCAATACTCTTTAATAGCCTATATGGGAAAAGAATCTAAAAAAGAGTGGATATATGTATATGTATAACTGATTCACTTTGCTGTACACCTGAAACTAACACAACATTGTAAATCAACTATACTCCAATAAAACAAACAAACAAACAAAAAACAATGCAGGCAAAGACAGCAGCTAACATGGAGAAGCATTTATACAATGAGTCTGGATGAAAAGTATAGAACCCATTCCCAAAGCAGGATGACAACAGCAATGTAAAATATACATAAGGAGGAATTAAGACTGGAAAGAAAAACAAACACCATTGTGTCCAGTTGGTGGGATTATGGGTGCTTTTATAAATCTTTTAAAATAATCTTCATTATAATTACATGTGATTTAAATAATAAATAAATACATTTTGCAATACTTTTATCAACTGTGCTTGCATTTCTCTCCAACCCACCCCCAGAATACATGGAGCCAGTAAAGGAAATAGGCAACATTTTTCTTCAGCACTCACCCCCCCTCCCCCAATACCCTCTCCCTAATATCCTCATTTTATACCCTGTATTATCTCTCCCAGGCCTGATTCCTTAACCATTATCACAAATTCCTGACTTCTCCCTCTCATTCTTCCTGCCACCTACCTTTCCAAAATATTTCCTAGTATTGAAACTGTCCCCAGAGTTTAGCAGTGTGGTAGTTAACCTGATGAAGGAAGGTGCTCATAGAGGTAGGTTGCTCTCTGGGATAATATATTTGCTTAATAGCTGGATAGTCTCCAAAGACAGACACTGTCAGTGCTTTCCCTCTCTGCACACATACACTACTCCCGCCCCTTATAACTGGGCTGGCCTTACTGACTTGCTTGACCAATAAAATAAAGTGGAAATAACATTCTGGGTTTCTGAGACCAGGTCATAAGAAACCTTGCAGCTTCCTCCTGGCTCTCTTGGAATACTCAGTCTTAGGATGCTGTCTTCTGGCATTCAGCTGCCATGTTGTAAGAAGTCCAAGCCACATGGAGAGGCTAAGTGTAGATGGTCCAGTCTACTCAACAAGTATAGATGGTCTAGCACCTAGCATCAACTGCCAGCCATGATGAATGCACCATTTTGGACATACAGCCCAGTCAAGCCTTCAGATGACTGCAGATAACTGCAACCTCAGCCTGCATAGGACTAAAACTGTGTGAGACCTCAAGTAAAAAACACCCAGCTGATATCATTCAGTCCACATAACCAACAGAGATAATAACTTGATGCTTTAAGATACCAATTTTGACAGTGGTTTTTTAATGCAGCAATAGATAAGGAGCACATTTTTAAATAGTTTTTTTTTAGGTGGGATGACAAAACTTCAGTTTCTGTGGTCCTCGATTTGGTGCAGGAGTCTCAGAAGGATTGCTTTTCTGCTCAATCATTTCTTTAATCATTCATTCCTTCATCCACCCAACTTACACATAATGAACAACATGTCTGTATACAGCACTGTGCCAGGTGCCAAGGAGCACAGCAAAGGCATCAGAAACAGCCATGCAAAAACTGTATTTCATCAAAGGCATTGACATGTTATATAAAAGTGGTACAGTTACTTGAATTTAGATGGGCCAGGTGGATAAGATTTGAATATTTGCATATCTGGGTGCAAGGGCATTGAAGAAAATGAGAATAATATGATCAAGGCCACTGAATCAAGATAGCAGGGAGTAAGCAAGGGATGCAAAAGAAAGCCCTCCAGTTTGATTACAAGGTAAGGAGCCCTAATGAGGATCGTGGTCAGTAGGGCTGGTTGGGAAGTTGGGGACCTGGACCTTGAGCAGGTCTCCCAGGGTGGCTGCCCTCTGAGCCACACTATCAATATGTTCCTGAAGGCCAAGGTCAATGTGATCTATGTTCTCTGCCACAGATGAGTCACTGATTGCTTTGCTGAGAGACTAGAGCCTAAGAATGTAAGAATCAAGTCTAAACAAATCCCCAAAGAATTCAAACTGCCCATCTTTCTATGTATAAAGTGTGGCCCCCATTGCATTTATGAGCTGTAGCAAAGTCCACACATTCACCATCCATTAATATTGATGATGGGCCCATGAAGATGCTATTAGGTGGGAGAACATGATAATAGCTCAGAATTAATGACTGAAAGAATCAATCCCATTTCAGCCTCTAGGGAAGGGCTGAAGTTAGAGCTAGACAAGGATTACAGGCATTGCCCCCAAAGTATTAGCTGACCTGGATTCCTAACTCTGCTGGTAACTTGCAATGCGATCTCAAGTAAGTCATTATTTCTTACTGAACCTCAGTTTCTCCACCTGCACAATGCAGAGTATCTCTGAGGTTGCTTTAATCATGATATTTCATGATTCTAAGGGAGAGAGACATGTTACATGAAAGGGAGAAAAGGGGTGAAGTAGGATCTGACACTCACACTTCTGCCATCAACTCTAAACACATCCATGGAATTCTGACCAAATCCTAATGGCATCAGTGTTTGGCTGGTGCAGTGCATGACTTAGTGTTTGGCTGGTGCAGTGCATGACTTAGTGCTTGGCTGAGAGTAAGATTAAACCTCAGATTCCCAGACAGTTGACTTTTCCCCAGGGCATGTGGAGACCATGATCCCAAGTTTCTCCCTGTACATCTCATTCTGGAAGTCAAGCTCCATTATTGCATGCTTAAATGTAATGCATTTAGATTTAGCCTCATGAATAAAACACTGTCATAATTCACTAGTAGAGGGGACTTTCTCATCAGATTTTCTTCTCTGCCTTCTCAGGAATGTAATGTAACTTCTTTTCACTGCACCATAAATTTACTTCAGTGAGTTGAAAAAGCAGCTTCTTGTCAATATTTAAGTGGCTCACTAAGAGCTTATGTTTTACTACAGACAATTCCCAACTTATGATGGTCCAACCTGTGATTTTTTTGACTTTACTTTGGTTGCAAAAGCGATATACATTCAGTAGAAACCAGATGTCGAATTTTGAATTTTGATCTTTTCCCAGGCTAGTGGTATGCTGTAGGATGCTTTCTTGTAATGCTGGGCAGAGGCAGCAATCCACAGCTCCCAGTAAGTCATGCAATCATGAGGGTAAACGACCCACCTGCTTACAACCATTCTGCACCCAGACAACCATTCTGCTTTCCACTTTCAGTACATTGTTCAATAAACTACATGAGCTAGTCAACACTTTATTTTGAAATAGGCTTGTGTTAGATGATTTTGCCCAACTGTAGGCTAATGTAAGCATTCTGAACACGTTTAAGGTAGCTGAGGTGTATTAAATTCATTTTTGACTTAAGATATCTAACTTACAATGGATTTATCAGGATGTAACCCCATATTAAGTCCAGTAACATCTGTATAAGCAAGAAGTCATGAAATTCTTGATAAAATGAATTACTAGTTCACTGACTTACAAAATGAGCACTCTCAGTTCTTTACTTTGAGGAAACAGTAGCAGTTTTATTTAAGATCACATGAAACTTCATGACAACACAGGTCCCAATATCCCCAGGTTTCAAAACCGAGATGCACTTTCCTATACACCAACAAGGAATCCTCAGGGGCTGAGGTGAAGATAGAGGGGCACCATTTGTTAGCAGTAGGATATGGTTTCCCATGCTGCTTCAGAAGTGATGCTCCCTTCACCATCTTTGTGGGTTGCCATCCTCACCTGTGTCAGCCGAGTTAGCACCACGTACCACCTTCTTCTCTTTCCAAGTAACCGAGTAGGATTCAGAGGAAAAAATGAAGGGTGTAACTAGGACCCCCACTCCTCACCAATTCTGACATGCGGGAAATAGTGGTGAAATGGGTCATCCATACAAAGTTTACTTTGGATTCCTCACTTTGATGTATTCCCTGATGTATGGCCAAAAGCTGTCTCTTCCTTTCTCCTTTGAATGGGTGAGAGCTTGGGTAAGCAAGGGTAGGGCTTTGTTTGGAGGAAAGACAACTATGTAGAAGAAGGACAGCCTAATGCCTTGTCCCAAAAATCAAGAGAGAGTTCCAAGAATCAAGAAATAGTGGCTAAGGGAAACCTTCAACATGGCGGAAGATTAAGACATGGAGATCACCTTCCTCCCCACAAATACATCAGAAATACATCTACATGTGGAACAAGTCCTACAGACACCTACTGAATGCTGGCAGAAGACCTCAAACCTCCCAAAAGACAAGAAACTCCCCACATACCTGGCCATGTGGATGACAGGGTCTTGGTGCTCCGGCCAGGTGTCAGGCCTGTGCCTCTGAGGTGGGAGAGCTGAGTTCAGGACACTGGTCCACAAGAGACCTCCCAGCCCCACGTAATATCAAATGGCAAAACTCTCCCAGAGATCGCCATCACAATGCCAAGACCCAGCTCCACTCAACGACCAGCAAGCTACAGTGCTGGACACTCTAGGCCAAACAGCTAGCAAGACAGGAACACAACCCCACTTATTAGCAGAAAGGATGCCTAAAATCATAATAAGGTCACAGACACCCCAAAACACACCACCGGACGTAGACCTGCCCACCAGAAAGAAAAGATCCAGCCTCATCCACCAGAACACAGGCACTAGTGCCCTCCACCAGGAAGCCTACACAACCGACTGAACCAAGCTTAGCCACTGGAGGCAGACACCAGAAACAATGGGAACTATGAACCTGAAGCTTGTGGAAAGGAGACCCCAAACACAGTAAGTTAAGCAAAATGATAAGACAGGGAAACACACAGCAGATGAAGGAGCAAGGTAAAAACCCACCAGACCAAACAAATGAAGAGGAAATAGGCAGTCTACCCGAAAAAGAATTCAGAGTAATGACAGTAAAGATGATCCAAAATCTTGGAAATAGAATGGAGAAAATACAAGAAATGTTTAACAAGGACCTAGAAGAAATAAAGAGCAAATGAACAGTGATGAACAACACAATAAATGAAATTAAAAATTCTATAGAAGGGGCTTCCCTGGTGGCGCAGTGGTTGAGAGTCCGCCTGCTGATGCAGGGGACATGGGTTCGTGCCCTGGTCCGGGAAGATCCCACATGCTGCGGAGCGTCTGGGCCCGTGAGCCATGGCCGCTAAGCCTGCGCATCCAGAGCCTGTGTTCTGCAACGGGAGAGGCCACGACAGTGAGAGGCCTGTGTACCACACACACACACACAAAAATTCTCTAGAAGGAATCAATAGCAGAATAACTGAGGCAGAAGAATGGATAAGTGACCTGGAAGATAAAATAGTGGAAATAACTACTGTAGAGCAGAATAAAGAACAAAGAATGAAAAGAATTGAGGACACTCTCAGAGACCTCTGGGACAACATTAAATGTACCAACATTTGAATTATAGGGGTTCCAGAAGAAGAAGAGAAAAAGAAAGGGACTGAGAAAATATTTGTAGAGATTATAGTTGAAAACTTCCCTAATATGGGAAAGGAAATAGTTAATCAAGTCCACAAAGCAAAGAGAGTCCCATACAGGATGAATCCAAGGAAAAATAGGCCAAGACATATTAACCAAACTATCAAAAATTAAATACAAAGAAAAAATATTAAAAGCAGCAAGGGAAAAACAACAAATAACATACAAGGGAATCCCCATAAGGTTAACAGCTGATCTTTCAGCAGAAACTCTGCAAGCCAGAAGGGAGTGGCAGGACATATTTAAAGTGATGAAAGGGAAAAAGCTACAATCAAGATTACTCTACCCAGCAGGGATCTCATTCAGATTCGATGGAGAAATTAAAACCTTTACAGAAAAGCAAAAGCTAAGAGAATTCAGCACCACCAAACCAGCTTTACAACAAATGCTAAAGGCACTTCTCTAGGCAGGAGACACAAGAGAAGGAAAAGACCTACAATAACAAACCCAAAACAATTAAGAAAATGGTAATAGGAACATACATATCAATAATCACCTTAAATGTAAATGGATTAAATGCTCCAACCAAAAGACATAGACTGGCTGAATGGATACAAAAACAAGACCCATATATATGCTGTCTACAAGAGGCCCACTTCAGACCTAGGGACACATACAGACTGAAAGTGAGGGGATGGGAAAAGATATTCCATGCAAATGGAAATCAAAAGAAAGCTGGAGTAGCAATTCTCATATCAGACAAAATAGACTTTAAAACAAAGACTATTATAAGAGACAAAGAAGGACACTACATAATGATCAAGGGATCAATCCAAGAAGAAGATATAACAATTGTAAATATTTATGCACCCAACATAGGAACACCTCAATACATAAGGCAAATACTAACAGCCATAAAAGGGGAAATCGACAGTAACACAATCATAGTAGGGGACTTTAACACCCCACTTTCACCAATCGACAGATCATCCAAAAAGAAAATAAATAAGGAAACACAAGCTTTAAATGATACATTAAACAAGATGGACTTAATTGATATTTATAGAACATTCCACCCAAAAACAACAGAATACACTTTCTTCTCAAGTGCTCATGGAACATTCCCCAAGATAGATCATATCTTGGGTCACAAACCAAGCCTTGGTAAATTTAAGAAAATTGAAATGGTATCAAGTATCTTTTCCAATCACAATGCTATGAGACTAGATATAAATTACAGGAAAAAATCTGTAAAAAATACAAATACATGGAGGCTAAACAATACATTACTTAATAACTAAGAGATCACTGAGGAAATCAAAAAGTACCTAGAAACAGGGCTTCCCTGGTGGTGCAGTTGTTGAGCAACCCCCTGCCTATGCAGGGGACACGGGTTCGTGCCCCGGTCCGGGAAGATCCCACGTGCCGCAGAGCGGCTAGGCCCGTGAGCCATGGCCGCTGAGCCTGAGCGTCTGGAGCCTGTGCTCCGCAACAGGAGAGGCCACAACAGTGAGAGGCCCGCGTACCACAAAAAAAAAACCAAACCTAGAAACAAATGACAATGAAAACACGATGACCCAAAACCTATGGGATGCAACAAAAGCAGTTCTAAGAGGGAAGTTTACAGCAATACAATCCTACCTTAAGAAACAAGAAACATCTAAAATAGACAACCTAACCTTATACCTAAAGCAATTAGAGAAAGAACAACAACAACAAAAACAACCCAAGTTAGCAGAAGGAAAGAAATCATAAAGATCATATCAGAAATAAATGAAAAAGAAATGAAGGAAACAATAGCAAAGATCAATAAAACTAAAAGCTGGTTCTTTGAGAAGATAAACAAAATTGATAAACCATTAGCCAGACTCATCAAGAAAAAAAGGGAGAAGACTCAAATCAGTAGGATTAGAAATGAAAAAGGAGAAGTAACAACTGACACTGCAGAAATACAAAGGATCATGAGAGATCACTGCAAGCAACTCTATGCCAATAAAATGGACAACCTGGAAAAAATGGACAAATTCTTAGAAAAGCACAACCTTCCAAGACTGAACCAGGAAGAAACAGGAAATATAAACAGACCAATCACAAGTACTGAAATTGAAACTGTGATTAAAAATCTTCCAACAAAACAAAAGCCCAGGACTAGATGGCGTCACAGGCGAATTCTACCAAACATTTAGAGAAGAGCTAACAGCCATCCTTCTCAAACTCTTCCAAAATATAGCAGAGTGAGGAACACTCCCAAACTCATTCTACGAGGCCAGGATCACCCTGATACCAAAACCAGACAAAGACGTAACAAAGAAAGAAAACTACAGGCCAATATCACTGATGAACATAGATGCAAAAATCCTCAACAAAATACTAGCAAACAGAATCCAACAGCAAATTAAAAGGATCACACATCATGATAAAGTGGGGTTTATCCCAGGAATGCAAGGATTCTTCAATATATACAAATCAGTCAATGTGATACACCATATTAACAGATTGAAGAATAAAAACCATATGATCACCTCAATAGATGCAGAAAAAGCTTTTTACAAAATTCAACACCCATTTATGATAAAAACCCTCCAGAAAGTAGGCATAGAGGGAACTTACCTCAACATAATAAAGGCCATATATGACAAACCCACAGCCAACATCGTCCTCAATGTTGAAAAACTGAAAAAATTTCCACTAAGATCAGGAACAAGACAACGTTGCCCACTCTCACCACGATTATTCAACATAGCTTTGCAAGGTTTAGCCACAGCAATCAGAGAAGAAAAATAAATAAAAGGAATCCAAATCAAAAAGAAGAAGTAAAGCTGTCACTGTTTGCAGATGACATGATACTATACATAGAGAATCCTAAAGATGCTACCAGAAAACTACTAGAGCTAATCAATGAATTTGGTAAAGCAGCAGGATACAAAATTAATGCATAGAAATCTCTTGCATTCCTATACATTAATGATGAAAAATCTGAAAGAGAAATTAAGGAAACACTCCCATTTACAATTGCAACAAAAAGAATAAAATACCTAGGAATAAACCTACCTAAGGAGACAAAAGACCTGTATGCAGAAAACTATAAGACACTGATGAAAGAAATTAAAGATGATACAAACAGATGGAGAGATATACTATGTTCTTGGATTGGAAGAATCAACATTCTGCAAATGACTATACTACCCAAAGCACTCTAAAGATTCAATGCAATCCCTATCAAACTACCACTGGCATTTTTCACAGAACTAGAACAAAAAACTTCACAATTTGTATGGAAACACAAAAGACCCCGAATAGCCAAAGCAATCTTGAGAAAGAAAAACGGAGCTGAAGGAATCAGGCTCCTGGACTTCAGACTATACTACAAAGCTACAGTAATCAAGACAGTATGGTACAGGCACAAAAACAGAAATATAGATCAATGGAACAGGATAGAAAGCTCAGAGATAAACCCACACACATATGGTCACCTTATCTTTGATAAAGGAGGCAAGAATATACAATGGAGAAAAGACAGCCTCTTCAATAAGTGGTGCTGGGAAAACTGGACAGCTACATGTAAAAGAATGAAATTAGAACACTCCCTAACACCATACACAAAAATAAACTCAAAATGGATTAAAGACCTAAATGTAAGGCCAGACACTATAAAACTCTTAGAGGAAAACATAGGCAGAACACTCTATGACATAAATCACAGCAAGATCCTTTTTGACCCACCTGCTAGAGAAATGGAAATAAAAACAAAACAAAACAAAAACAAATGGGACCTTATGAAACTTAAAAGCTTCTGCACAGCAAAGGAAACCATAAAGAAGATGAAAAGACAACACTCAGAATAGGAGAAAACATTTGCAAATGAAGCAACTGACAAAGGATTAATCTCCAAAATTTATAAGCAGCTCATACAGCTCAATGTCAAAAAAACAGACAACCCAATCAAAAAATGGGCAGAACACCTAAATAGACATTTCTCCAAAGAAGATATACAGATTGCCAACAAACACATGAAAGAAGGCTCAACATCATTAATCATTAGAGAAATGCAAATCAAAACTACAGTGAGGTATCACCTCACACCAGTCAGAATGGCCATCATCAAAAAAATCTACAAACAATAAATGCTGGAGAGGGTGTGGAGAAAAGGGAACCCTCTTGCACTGTTGGTGGGAATGTAAATTGATACAGCCACTATGGAGAACAGTATAGAGGTTCCTTAAAAAACTACAAATAGAACTACCATATGACCCAGCAATCCCACTACTGGGCATATACCCTGAGAAAACCATAATTCAGAAAGAGTCATGTACCACAATGTTCATGCAGCTCTATGTACAAGAGCCAGGACATGGAAGCAACCTAAGTGTCCATCGACAGATGAATGGATAAAGAAGATGTGGCACATATATACAATGGAATATTACTCAGCCATAAAAAGAAACAAAATTGAGTTATTTGTAGTGAGGTGGATGGACCCAGAGTCTGTCATACAGAGTGAAGTAAGTCAGAAAGAGAAAAACAAATACCGTATGCTAACACATATATATGGAATCTAAAAAAGAAAAAAAAAGGTCATGAAGAACCTAGGGGCAGGATGAGAACAAAGACGCAGACCTACTAGAGAATGGACTTGAGGACACAGGGAGGGGGAAGGGTAAGCTGGGAAAGGGCGAGAGAGTGGCATAGACATATATACACTACCAAATGTAAAATCGATAGCTAGTGGGAAGCAGCTGCATAGCACAGGGAGATCAGCTCGGTGCTTTGTGACCACCTAGAGGGTTGGGATAGGGAGGGTGGGAGGGAGGGAGACACAAGAGGTAAGAGATATGGGGATATATGTATATGTATGGCTGATTCACTTTGTTGTAAAGCAGAAGTTAACACACCATTGTAAAGCAATTATACTCCAATAAAGATGTTAAAAAAAAAAAAAAAGAGAAAGAAGTAGTGGCTGAGACCCAAGAAATAATGGCCAAGACACTGAAGCCTGACTGTCTGGGTTCAAATCCCCCCTCTGCCTCTTGCTATTTCTTAACGAGAGGCACATTACTTAACCTCTCTGTTCACAGGTTTCCTCATCTGTAAAACAGGCAGAGTAACAGTTCTCACCACATGAGGATGTTGGGATGATTAAATGATATCACACATATGAAGCACTAGAGCAGTTCCTGGCATATGCTCCATGTTTGCTATTTTATTGCTGTTCGAGTTTCTGTGGGCACCAGGATAACCATAAAATTGAGCTGGTTTCATACCTGCTGGCCTCCTAGTAGCCTGTGGGCAGCCAAAAAGTGCTAAGACTCTGACACCCTGGGGCCCATTGAGACACTGGCCACCATGGCTCCCATGCCTTTTGAAAATCCTGATCTGCAGCCCTCAGGCCTGCTTCATTCCACAGTACTGGGCTAATTTCAGGTCCTAGCTGCCTCCAGTTCATACCTCCCTCTGTCCTAACATGAAATGATGCTGCTGGAGGGTTTGGGTCCTTTACACCTGCCACCTTTCTAGGCATCCAAATCTTCTGGGACCCCATGGACCACAGGACATTAATGACATCCTTTTCGCCTTCACTAAGGTTAGCTCTTTTCAGGAGAAACTCTGAGATAACTAAACTAGACTTGCTTTGCAGCCCTGACCAAAATAACTGCATATGTTTTCTGGGTTATGTCAGCTCATTGAGCTGTCAAAGACACTTGACAGAAATCAAATGTTCTTCGTGGACGGTGTTGCCACACGCTTCACACATAACACACACACACTGTGCTTTTTAAATCCCCATAGAGTAAGACTCAAGAAAAGATGGAGGACTGGAGTGCAGGAAGAGGAGAATTTTATATGCACTCAAGCATTCTTCCTCCAGGTTGAATCTGTGGGCTTTAAAAATCCAACTGAGTCGTGATTCTTACCTGACTCAAGCTAAGTAAAATATGTGGCAATCAGAGTTTAAGAAGCAACTTAGCTGAGTGGGCACAAAAGGAGAGCGAGCCACACTTGGTGCTTGCCCTGCTCTCGTCTTGGTAACGTTAATGGGCCACTTGGTGACAAATGGAGACATAGAGTGACCTCCAGCATTTGTACTAGAATGTGAATGTCTTGTGTAGGGAGCTTTATTGAATTTTAGGCAGGTGAGTGATAGCCTTCCCACATCATAAGCTCTCGTCAAATGTATCCTGACTGATTGATATTTTCTCTCACTTTATAGGCTCCCTTAAGGAATAAATCCAATTGAAAAGAACGACACACCATTTGTACTCAATTAGACATGTTTCCCAGAGAACTAAAAGTCTTTACTAAAATATACAAGCATAGGCATTAATTTGAATTAGCGTAAATGCCATACTTAAATGTGCTGCATATTTCAAACCCAGATACATAAATATGTAGGTATAATTAGATGCTTTGCTCACCGAGGCTTAACTTTCTGGAGTGACTAAACTGGTGGCTCTTTACCTTACGGATATTCCTGGACACTTTGAGAATCTCTTGGAAGTTATCAACCCCTCCCTGTAAAATGCATCCATTACAACATTTTGCCTACATTTTGAAGGTATGCATAGATTCCCTGGAGCCCATTTATAAACCTTCCTCTTTCCCCCCACCCCCAGGGTCTATGGACTCAGGTCAAGGACCTCTGACTTGGTTTTCAGTCCTAGTCCTAGCTCAAATGCTGTGCTTCTCTCTCCTTGAGTTTTTATGGCACTAAGAGTTTGAGCAAAACCCCTTCTCTAACCCAAATACTGTTTCAGGTCCTGAGATTTAGAGATGTTTGGCATAAAAAGGTCATGTGCATTTTCCTTATTATGGTTTCAATTGCCCTAGCAAAGATTTCTTTCAATAATAAAGGATGTGCCTTTATTATCCCTCTAACTTGTCTGTCTTGGAAACTATTTACTTTTTTTCACCTATAAGGTGAAAGAAAAGAGAAAAGAAAAGAGAAGATTGTTGAAGAGTAAAAAGGACTTGCTAATCTTCACAAAACCCATGTTTGGCTTTCCTCTGATTAGTAGGTTAGTTTCTCCTCTCTTTTGACAAACACGTTTCAAGCTCCTGTACTCTTTTCTAATCAACAGTCTAAAATATGGTTATGATTCTTAATCTTTCTCGTTAAAGAATCCCCTGTGACATAAACTCTGTTGCCTTTGTTGTAGAGCTCCTCCACCACCATCTTGACACAGACCAGAGACAGGGTGTTAAACAGATATGCTCTCTTTGTTAGGCTAGAAGTCCTCAAATCTGATGTCTGAAATGGTTATTCAGGCCATTCAAATTAGACAAGGCAGAAAGTGAAGCTCAGAGCATTAGTTTCCTCGTCTGTAGAAACAAGCCTGCTGATTACAATACAAACTCTGTAGGGTTGCCAGGAGCATTAAAGGACACAATGTTTGTAAAGTACCTGGCACAACCCCTATTATACAGCAGCTAATAGAAACTGTCCAGTGGGCTCTAGCAAGGGAAACTACAGCACCATGGACAGCTCCTGTGGTTGGCCATTTTGGAGAAGGTCTTCCCAGACTAGCTGACAGCTGCCTCACCAGGTGGCCCTGCTCTATGGAGCAAGGCTCTACAGTTCTTAAAAGGACCTTGACCACTTAGACAACCTCTGGCTTTCTATGACAAGGAAATCATCCTCTTCTCCAACTCTACGTGAAAGTGCACCCCACCAGACGGGAGGCTCATCAAAGGAATCTAAGCATTCAGAGGTTTTGCTGGATTAGAGACTTGGGTTTCCTTTTGGTGTCACATGGTTAAGTCCCCAGCTGATTAGTCTTCATAGATCCTTCTTCCCTCCGTGAGTACAGGGGGCTTAGAGCTCTTTGTTCTGACTCCACCCTAAAGACTGTATTTCTTGACTAACCATCCATTTCTCAGGAAAAATAGTCTGGCCCTACCCTATACCTTCCTTGGCCTGGTGTGTGGGTTTCAAGGGCAATTTCCTACTACATTAGGACAGCCAACTCCTACAAGTGAAAATACCAGCCAAGGCACTATCTTTCTAAATAAAACGCTGACTAAATGTTAGCAGGCTTCTTCGTCAGAACAGGGCAGGAGCTGTGAGGGGGACTGAACAAACATGTGGATGTGCTCTTTGCTGACAGTCGTCAGCTGCCTGGGTTCCTGCCACATGCTGCTCCACATGGTTGCCCACGCAAGAGCATGTGCACCTACTCCCCCTCCCCCCACCCCATTCTCTAAGAGTTCTTGACTCCTCAGTGCCGGTGCTACTTGTCGGCAATACATGTGGGTTCTGTAGTTTCGCTCCTGAAAAAAATATGTGTTAAAATCAGAATTTTGTAAAGTGAGTGTCACTTTACCATTGATTGACATTAAGATTGTTCAGTGCCTCCTTTTAATTTCCAATTGTCCGCTGACTGTGAGTGTCCCTAGGCACTTCAGATTCCAGCCACTCTGTCTCCTGCAAAACTAGTTCTGTTAGTTGTTAGAAGTTTGACCATCATTTATCAACTTTCCCTAAGATGTGTGTTATTACTATTTCCCTGGACAATAGTAATAGCCTCATGCCTACTTTTCCACCTTTTTTCTCCACTTTCAACCCAGATTATACAAAGCTGCCAGATTAATTTTCTTAAAGTTTACCTAAGCATAACAGAGCCCTGCTTAAAATACTTGTTTTTAATGGCTCTTCACTGGCTACAAAGTTACCTACAAACTCCTCATCCTGTTATTCTTCTTGATATGGCTTCAGCAAGCTTTTCCTGCTCTTTTTTATAACAACTACCCCTGCCATATGCCATCTGGATTCATTAATAATTTCTAAACAAGGATATCCTTGTAACTTCATCCATGTTCCTCATCCTTCTGGAACGATCTCCCCCTTCTTATAAAATTCTCCCATTCTTCAAGGCCACCACATACCCCATTCCTTTGTACAATCTTTGCTAAGTAACAGTAAAAGCTAACTTTTAGCAAGCACTTAGGACATGCCAGGCACTGGGCTAAGCACATTATAGGCATTATACATCATTTATTCCCAGCAAAAATCAATCTTTTACAGCCCATATTTTGCATATTAGGAAACCAAAGTTTAAGAAGTTGGGCTTCTTGCTCAGTGTGTTAGAACTATTGAGTAGTGAAGCAGGCTTTGAACCCAGGTAGCCTGAGTCTGGGGCCCTCAGCTTTAAACAACTCTCCTGTCCTTGTACACCCAACCTCTAACACTTGACTAATTCTTTTTTTAAAAAATAAATTTATGTATTTCATTTATTTTTGGCTGTGTTGGGTCTTCATTGCTGCGCGCGGGCTTTCTCTAGTTGCCGTGAGAGGGAGCTACTCTTCGATGCGGTGCGCGGTCTTCTCATTGCAGTGGCTTCTCTTGATGCAGAGCACAGGCTCTAGGCTCACAGGCTCAGTAGCTGTGGCGCACAGGCTTAGTTGCTCCGTGGCATGTGGGATCTTCCTGGACCAGGGCGCGAACCTGTGTCCCCTGCTTTGGCAGGTAGGTTCTTAACCACTGCACCACCAGGGAAGTCCCTTGACTAATTCTTATACTGCTTACTTTACTCCACCTCTATCTTGTATTATAATTATCATCTGTGTATTTGTCTTCCTTTCCTTCACTTTGGATAGTGAACGTATTACCAACTTGGTCCTATTCATCTATATCTCTAACCAGCACAATGCCTGAAACTTTAGTGGAAAAGAACTTTGAAACCGGGGAGGAGGTTGTCAGTGTGGGTATTTTAGATGAAAGAGGGAACCTAATCTATTCCCAGAGGTCTGTGATCATGAGAGGAAACAGGGTAAATTTCATTCTAAACACATTCTACAACCCTTGAAGAAATGCCTACCTGCTTGGGGCAAGTGGTCAAGGAGCTAATGTCACTTCAGCCAGGCAGAGCCCAGAGCCCAGAACCCAGCTGCAGGGGGCTGCATTTCCCATCCCTCCTTTCTTTCCTTGTCCAAAGGGACTGTGATGGGATAATAGCAAACCCACTCAGAGAGCAAGAGTCATGATGTGGTTCACCTTAGAGAATAAATGTGTGGCCTGGGAAGCCAGCCAAGCCTCTGGCTGAGGCTGAGCTGTCTAGAAACTGAAGCAAGGAGAGTAAGGATGCCAAAGGAGGGGGTGGACAGATGATCCACTGATGAACTTCTTTCATACTCTGGTTGTATCAGAGTCCCAGCACCCACAAATTGGGTGATTTGAGAAAAGTGTGAAGAAGGGACTATTCTCAAGAGTATGGTAAGCTGTAGGGAAGCCATAGGGGTGGTGCTATGTCCTGGAGTGTGTAACAGTAGGGGTATTACCACCCTTAGGTCTAAGGGCCAGGGAAGGAGTGGGGAACCTGGAGACAGAGAAGCTGGCTGATAAGAGCAGTGACCTTCAGTCAAGGGACACAGCCAGCCAATGGCAACTTCATTGTAAGGTTGCTGGTGGGGGGAATACCTCAACTTCATTCTTCTCTCTCCCTCTAATCTACTTCTTAACCTCCCCATCGGTTGAGCCTAACCCTACTCAGAGAGCAAGGAAGCCCACTGATGTCATCCACAGAGGTCAGCCTCCCCAGGTACAGGGCTGGAGGGTGGATCTGGAGGGCCAAAAGAAAGACAGGTGAATCAGAGTCATGGCCTAGCCTCAGTGACCTTGTCAACAAAGTACAGACTCTCAGAGCATGTTATGGATTGAATTGTGCCTCCCCACTGCTAAATTCATATGATGAAGCCTCAACCCTCAGGGTGACTGTATTTGGAAAGAGAGCCTGTAGAGAGGTAATTAAGGCTAAATGAGGTCATAAGGATGGGGCCTTAAACCAATAGGACTGGTGACCTCATAAGAAGAAGAAGAGACACCAGTGATGAACACGCACAGAGGAAAGGCCATGTGAGAACAGAATACAATGTAAAGGCTGCCATATGCAAGCCAAGAAGAAAGGCCTCAGGAGAAACCAACCTTCCAACACCTTGATCTTGGACTTGTAGCCTCCAGAACTGCAAGAAAATTAATTTCTGCTGTTTAAGCCACCTAGCCTGTCGTATTTTGTTATGGCAGCTCTAGCCGATTAAGACAAAGCAAGAGGGAACCTTAAATATCGTCCCACCTGACACTCTTACATCACAGAGGAGGAGTCTGAGCAACAAGGAGATGTGCCTTCCCTAAAACCTCATGGTCACTTAGAGGCAGGGTTTAGACTAGAACCCAACTGGGGGGACTCCTAGGCCAGAACCTCCCACAACACCCAGAAACTCCAAGATAGGGATCATGAGTGAAATCCAATTTGGTTATGTATTTTGTTAGGCTTATATCCCGTGTTGGGTTTTAACTGAATTAGTTTCCAACTTTGAAAAATCAGGAGATTTCACATTATTATCCAGATATTCAACTTCTCTTTAAACATCAGAAGATCCAGCAACTCTGGGCCCACATTCTAGCATGGATATAAAGAGCCTGAACTAAGCTACATCACTCTACTTCTAAGGCATCCAGACCAACCAGCCCACCATCACGCCTGCTTCACTCATTTAGTTTCTGTCTGGTCCCAATAAGCAAATTCTGTTATCAGCCTCTGACCACATCAAGCTATTTTTCAAAAGGAACACACATGGATATCAATAACTAATCAGTATGCTGCACCTCACAGGAAATACATACAGTCAGTTGAGAATTTGGAAATAAGGGAAATAAGACTGTCCTCTAAGAGTTAAACTCGGAAGTCAGCCCACAGTTGTGCAGAGCAGAGCTAGGCTAAGTTGTCTGAAAGAGATAAATGTCCCTCAGGTGTGCCATACAGGACAGGAACCTGACTGTATGTGTGACACAACTGAAGAAAGAAGGTGTGAATAGGTGTGGGGCTGGTCAATCATAAAAGCTTAGAAAATAGAGTCAGAAGCAAAAACTGCCAATAATCACCAAGCACCATGCAGGAAGTGAGAACTATAGTCAGAAACATTTCCAAGACAGATAAGATCCACCATGCAATGAGGAAATAGCCCATCAACCATTTGAATCATCTTATGCCACCTGCTCTGGGTTCATGTTCACCAAACCACCTCCTCTTTAGACTCCTGTTTCCACGTAGAAAATTACTAGTCCCTTTTAATGCCCCCAGGGATGGGTGGGTACTGGTTTCCTTGCACTTCCACATGCTTGTTTTCTGATTGATTATATCAGTTTTGGGAGATTGATTAAAGGGCTCACACCTCTGAAGATCAGTCTGATTCTCCGTGCCCTGAAAAATCTAGTTTCTGAGCCTGTAAGACTGAGAGCCAGATGTTCCTCTGGAGGCCTTTTGGGAGCCCAGCAAGCTGGCCTTCCTGGCAAGTTTCCTCTCCTCTCCCTCCTCTGTCCCCATACTCATGCCAGAACCTCATCTTTGGCCATATGGCCTCACTTAAAAATAATAATAATACATAAGCAATTTAACAGGGGTCTTCTGGACACAGTGCCTTAGTGAAAAGTAGAAACACTTTAATCTGCATGTCCACGTGTGGCTATTTAAATTAATTAAAATTAAATAAAGTTAAAAACTCAGTTCTTTAGTCATACTAGCCACATTTCAAGTATTCGGTAGCTACATGCAGCTAGTGATTGCTGTATTGGACAGCTCAATTGGAGAACATTTCCACCATCTCAGAAAGTTCTTTAGGACAGTGGTGAGGTTGATGATAGAATTCAGATAAGACAGAGAGATAAACATAAACAGAAGCACTCTTTGAAGGCTCTGAAATCACACCTCTTGTGTTTCCAGATGCTGCATCTATAAGCGAGGCCTGGACACTTGCAGAGTCAGAGTGAGTGACGGGAGTGAGTAGCAAGAGGTTCAGGTCAGTTTCTCAGGGATACTGACTGACCTCCATGCCTCACCAGCCCCCCATCTAGAGATGAACTTGAACCTCAACTGAGAGGGAGTTCTTCACAAACCCTTCATTACTCAGGCAGCTGAGTGCCTGCAAAATGCCAAACTTTAGACTAAGCTCTCATCACCTCTTCACCAGGGCCTGACACTCACTGGAACTCCATAAAGGGGGTCCCAGGGACAGATGAAGACTAAGGTCTCTCATCCAGATGGCCCTGCACAGGCTTCCCTGCCAAATAGCTCATTCATTCTGCATCAGAACTTGGTGAGAATGGTGGGCAGGATTACTAAACCCATTTTACAGATGAGGAAACTAAAGCTCAGGGGATTTAGATAAATTGTCCTTGGTAAAGGCTGAGAAGTTCCAGGTGAAGCCAGGATTTGAGTCTTGATCTCCCAACTCCTGGCTTAGTGCTTCTTCCGTTTACACTGTGTTGCCTCTTTAGAAAGAGCTCCCAAGGTTGCAAACCATTTGCCCAAGTGGCAGAGGGTTGGGACACATGATACAGAACCTGGAAGAAGGAAGGATGTCTCTGTACCACTGTGCTCTTGATGGCAAAGCAATGGGTGAGGATACAGAGGAGTCCCAGCTTAGAGGACCAAGGGGAGCATGGAGGGAGGGGGAGGGGGAAGTGGGGAGGGGGGACCTGGGAAACACTTTTCCCTTATGACAGGAGCTCTGCTTTCCAGTTCGTAGTGTAGGGATGATGCTAATTGTCTCTTTCCAGGCACACAGACAGACTAGAACAATAGAGTGAAATCATGGATGAGAAAATCATTGGGAAGATGGTAGGAAGCTCAAAGGATTATAAGTCTCCTGCTTCTCAGAACCCAAACAAAAATAAAGCTAAAATAAAGACATTTTTTCTCAGCCTTTTACTTTCATGAAACAGATAAATGTCAAAGAAATCAAGCTTACATCAGACAGATTATACATAAATTTTCCCCGGGAGCCCAGTGTCAGCAAAGGTTCAGCTCAGCCCCCTATATTTGCCCAGTTGGAGTCCTAAATAATGAGAATTACTCATAATAATGTAACAGGGTCCTATGTGACGGGCCTTCTGAATCATGAGAAGCAGTCCTAGGATTTTTATACAGCAGATTTCACTGTAGTATAATTATCTGGACATTGGCAATCTGTGTGCAGTATATATGACAGTCCTCTTTTAACAGAACATTATATTTTTTCTAATTATTATGGATGATGGGGATGTTATTCTATTACTGAAAAGTTATTTGGATTTGTTGTTGAGTTTTTTGAGCGGGGTAGTGTAGTGGGGAGAAAAATTCAATTTTCCCTGAGTTTTAACTTTTGGTCTAGTTTTGTGTTTCATATTACATAGGTTGTCATGGACAATGCTTTAACAAGACTGGGTGTGGCAAGTCTCACCTAATGATAGGGTTCCAGGGATAAAAGAGAAAAACAGGAAAAAGGAAAAAAAAATTGTGTCTGTGTGTGTGCATGCACATGTGCACACGTGTGTGGCAGACAGATACAGGGACAGAGAGAATGGAGAGAGAGAGGAAGGGAAAGAGAGAGGGAAACTGAGCCAACAGTAATACCTCTTCCAGTAAGTCCTGGACCATCAAGCTCCCACCTGTGAGTGAAGGGGTTTCTAAGATCCCCCCGGGACTTTACAGGGTTCCATCCAATGCTCACAAAGCAAAAGTCTACATACAGCTAATAGCCTTCCCCAGCCACACCAATTCCAATCTAAGAAAGGATCTTCCTGAAGCAAAGGCAGGGCAAGTAGCTGACAAGACTAAACTTTATTGAGTGTAATGCTGTCTAATACAATTCTCCAGGCAATATTTCTTGGCTTTTCACATGGTTCTCATTTCAGCTCAAGCCTATTGATCTCCTGCCAAATGATCCAGGGAGCTATGTGTGCTGTTTACTGAGGTGTTTCGATCGGTGCCCTGTATTAACCACCCTTCAGCCAAATGGGGGTCCTGTTCCTTCTCCCCTCTCTGGTTCCCCCCTACCTTGTCATTAGAACAGGATGTACACCTGAAGGCTTGTATTACACTTCCAGGGAAGTGACTCTTGTCCTAAATTACGTTGCAATGGTCTGAATGTTTGTGTCCCCCCAAAACTGATATGTTGAAACCCAATTCCCAAGGTCATGGTATTATGAGACAAGGCCTTTGGGAGATGATTAGGTCATGAGGGGAGAGGCCATGAATGGGATTAGTGCCCTTATGAAAGCTGCCCAAGAAGGCTCCCTTGTCCCTTCCACCATGTGAGGACACAGCCAGAAGCAGGCAATCTGCAACCTGGGAAAGGGACTTCACTAGAACACAACCATGCTGGTACCCTGATCTTGGACATCCAGCCTCTAAAACTGTGATAAATAATTTTCTGTTGTTTATAACCCTCCCAGTCTGTGGTATCTTGTTATAGCAGCCTGAATGGACTAAGACACCTCTTCTCCCAAGTCAAAACGATCCCATTCACTCACTTAACAGATGTTTTAGTGACCACTAAGAGTTCAAACCAAGGCCTGTTCCCTTAAACCTAGTTAAATTATTACACTTTACCTAAATCCAATTTCCCATGTAACTGTGTGTGTGCATGCATGCGTGTGTGCATGTGTGTGTGTGTGTGGTGTGTGTGTGTGTGTGTTTTAGAAAAGGGTTGATATGGTACTATAGGCAAGTATAAGTTACACTCTGTAAATAGATAAGAGAAATGTCTTTGTGACTATCAAGATTTTTCTATATTCAAAATGCACACATTTCTAATCTATCTGCACTCTAGAAAGGGTTCTCTTCTCTTGTGACCCTTCTCTAGGAGTTTTCATCTGACTTTGATAAGAATGGAGCCCTATAGAGACCAGGACAAGAAGGATCTGAGGCATTTGCCTCCAGTGGAAGCCTTGGCTTCTGCAGGGTTCACAGGAGGAGGAATGGAGAAAATGAAGAATGCAGATGCCACAGAAATGAACTGCATCAACCACTGCGGAGACAGTGTCCCATCGTGGACAGAATAAAGCCTGAGAGTCAAAATGTCTGGGTTCTATACTCCAATAAAGATGTTAAAAAAATAAACGTCTGGGCTCCAGTTCAGGTCTGCCACCTACTTACTTACTGACCTTGCTTGAAGGTACCTAACCCTTCTGAGCCTCAGACTTTCACCTGAAAAATGGGGATGAGAAGTGTCCATGTTCCTCCCAGAAAGAATTGAGGCTTTGCCTGTGAAAGCACTTCATAAAGCATGGTTTGTGTCAAGCTTCACTAGGGTATGCTGTAGTAACACACAATCCCCCAAAATCTCAGTTTAATGCCAAAAAGTCTATTTAATTTATAGGGCATTCTCCACGGCAGTCATAGGAGTGGAGCCCCAGGTGACGGGGCTCTGTGCTGACAGCTGCTTCCATAGTCCCAGGGCCAGTGGGAAAGGGATGTGGTGAAGCGTGCACAGGCTCTTAAATCTTCCACTTGGAAGTGACACACTTCACTTCTGCTCACATTTCATTCTCTAATCAAGTCATATGCCACACCTAACTTCAAAAGATAGAAGAAGTACAGTTCTTCCATGAGCCTGGATCAAAGATGGATGTGCCTTTGTTCATGAAACTAGTGAAGCTTAGTTTCAGTCCCCTCATTTGCACAGGCCCCTCTCAAGTCCCCAGGGGAGGCCAACTGTTCTCCCAAAGTGATGGAGAACTGGAGGAGGATAGCATCTGACCCTAAAAATAAGGCTGAGGCATAGAATGATGGAGACTATTGTACCACTACCCATATTCTTCCCTTGGTCACAATCCCTCTTGCCACCTCTTGCATTATATGAATCTGAGTCTTACCACTCTGTTAGGTCACAAACTACTTGGGAACATACACTTTGTATTATGGGCTTTTAGGATTTTAGATCTGAAAGTGGCCTTACAGGTTATTTAGTATTATTTAGTCCAACCCAAGAACTTAAAGAGGAAAAAGACTTGCCAAGTTTAAATAACTATACTGGCAGGAGCCAGGTCCCCAATCCTTGAGTCACTAAACTCTTCCTTATATCTCCCACATGGATTAGTAAATAATTATGACTTAGTTCTGGTCCCAGTATTAGTTGAAATGAAAGTGCCACCATTTTCCCCTTTGAGACGTCATCAGTTCTTAGCTCTGCCTCATCAAGGACTATCCCGAGTTGCATCCCAAATGTATCCTTTTTAACACTGAGTTTTCACACCATTCTTTACCTCAATGTCTAGACCTAAAGACAAAGTCCTTATCCACCACACTCTTCAGTCCTCCCTGTCCACACACTATACTCCTCCTTCCTCCCCATCCACACACCACACTCTATCCTACCTTCCATAATCACACAGACCGTAAGAGCTAAAAGAGAGTTTAAGAATCATTTGCCCAATCCCCATATTTCACAAATGCATGAATGAAGGTTCAGAGAAATTAAGAAGCTTATTTGCTGGGACCACATATGTCTAGGCAGAGCTCAGGATCCCGATTCTAGAGTAGTTCTAGTCTTCCATATTCCCCCCAAATATGGAGGAGGTTCTTATCATTCTCCTTACTGATGACTATTGCTAAGTGTTTAGGAGTGATAAGGACAGTTATTGGTTGTTGATTTATAGTCTGATTGGTAAACCTTGACAATGGAGTTCAGATGACTGAGATTTTTTTTTTAATAAATTTATTTATTTTTGGCTGTGTTGGGTCTTCGTTTCTGTGTGAGGGCTTTCTGTAGTTGTGGCGAGCCGGGGCCACTCTTCATTGCGGTGCACGGGCCTCTCACTATCGTGGCCTCTCTTGTTGAGGAGCACAGGCTCCAGACGCGCAGGCTCAGTAGTTGTGGTTCACAGGCCCAGTTGCTCCACGGCATGCAGGATCTTCCCAGACCAGAGCTCAAACCCGTGTCCCCTGCATTGGCAGGCGGATTCTCAATCACTGCGCCACCAGGGAAGCCCTGAGATTTGTTTTGAGAGTTTTTTTAATGGAGAAATTTTCTGCCCAAAAGTTGGCCAATTTTTGTTTTAGAACATTACACTCTGTCGTCTTGAAAGGTGTCTTCTCCAGAAGTTCTCAGCTTCACAAAGGGAAGAGCATTAAACTTACTTTGCAGTTGGTGATACCCTCGCTAAAATTTCTAGCCTTTCCAGTACGGTCATTGGGCACTTTCACCTATTTGGACAAGTGTATCAGTCGGAGTACTGAAGGGAAATAGATGGCATACCCACACATGTCATGATAAGTTGGAGATAGTTTCATAAAGGAACTATTTACACAGTTGCAACCAAGGTGTAGAGAAACCATAAGAAATAGTGCAGTACCCCAGAGCCAGTAGTAGCAGGGCAATTGCCACCCCCAGGCCTTCAGGTGTGGGAAGGGGGTCCAGTCATGGGTCACAGAAGCAGAGAATCACTATGCAGAAACGACCACATGAAAGGAGCTGTGGTTTTCAGTGGAAGGTAGCAGCCAATCTATGGTGAAACCAGAGAGAGAGAAATACAGGAATAGATACCCTGACTTTGCTTTTCTCCCTCCTTCAACATTTCCCACCAAGGTTCCCCACTGGCCAGAGGACAAGGAAGCTCTGAGAGTTAGTCCAAGCAGATCACTCTCCTGAGTCAGAGAATGATGGGTAATGCACCTGGAGAGGTAAAGGGAAGATTTTCAGTACAATTTACTCCTACATTCTATCTCTAAAACTGTCTTGCAATCATATCCAAAGTTAAAGATTCTTCTAAAGACAGCTCCTCTTCCTGCCTCCAAGTAAAATATTACATAAAATCCTGAAAGCCCAGAACCCCAATCTTAAATATTTAGAGAAGTTGTCCAGCTAGATTCATTCTCTCACAACTGTCACTTATAGGAAAAAATCTTCTCATCTAATTTAAGCCCATCTTGCTGCATGTTAAGCTTGTCCAAGGAGCTTAAACATGGTGACTCCACTGCTAATGAAAAGCACAGTGGATTAAGGATGAAAAGATGTATTCTAGTCTTCACTCTTCTGCTGTCAGTTGTACCTGAGCCAAATCATTTAATCATTCTATGCTTCTCTTAGACTTTGGGTATTTCACCAGAAGAAAATTACTGCTTTTTAAGTGGACTAGAAAAAAAATCCCACTTATACCACAGAAATTTTTTTCATTACATCATATATCGTAAAATAATATAAAATTTCTCAGATATCCTTGAAGATGACCATTAAATACTTCTCACCACCCAGCCATTTATTTAACATGTCTAACCTTTCTTTATAGTTTTTCCTCATAAGCTGTGTTTTCAGCTTTCTAGAATTTTCCTTGCTCCTCACCAAGATGAAATTATTTCTCAACTTCTTTTTAAGTATCGTTTCTAAGGGAAGCAGTCTTGGCTGCTTAAAGTATTCCTGGGTATTTTTGCTCTGAACACCCTCCCAGAGCACTTATGCCACTTGTGATTTCCTCCTCAATTCACTGGCAACAGATTCTCTTAAATTTCCTTCATTTGAGAATGTCTTGATTTTCCCCTTCAGTCCTGAAGGATATTTTCACTGGGTATCAGATTCTAGGTTGACAGTGCTTTTCTTTCGGTATTTGGGGAAAAAAAATACTGTGCCACTTTCTTCTGGAATCCATGGTTTAAAATGAGAAATCTGCCATAATTTCATTTGTTTTCCCCTAAGTAAGGTAACATTCTCTAGCTCCTTTCAAGATTTTTGCTCAGTTTGAGATCTTCCTGGCTCTTGGTGTGACAAGTGATTTTGTATTGAAACCTGGACAATTTTGTAGTAAGTTATGAGAGTCTGGATCTTATTAAAACCTTATGTTTTATCTGGCTTTCTCTGACACCACCCCAGCAGGAAAAGGGATGGTGCCTGTTTGTTACTGCCAGACAGAGGTGAAAAGCCAGGTTTCCCACTCAGCCCTTGTTGACAGCCAAAGTGATGTTGGTGATGAGGGAGCTATGGTGACAACTGGGCAGTGGCAGGAGCTCTGGCTCCCCAGATGGTCCCCAATAACACCATGGTGGCATGGCCTCATTACTGCTGGGTGATAGTGGAAGTCCTGAATCTCCACTAAAACTCCTCTGGTACCACTCCAGCGGGGAGGGAAGGGAAGCCTCATTACTGCCAGGTATAACTGGAAGTCCAAGATCCCACACTTCCTAAGTGCTCTCCACTGACACCATGGTTGCAGAAGGGAAGAGGGGTAACAGCTGGTTACCAGATCACAGCGATGAACATTTCAGTCCTCTACTCTGACGCCATTTCAGCTCTCTCTGACACCACTCCAGCAGGGACGTTGGGTGTCTCATTACCACCTGACGAGGGTGATAGTCAAGCTCCTCACTTGGCCTGTGTTGGCATGTGTTGGGGTTGGGCCATAGTTTTTTCCATGGTGTTGGCTAAAGTGTAGGTTGGTTATTGTCTAAAAATATTTCTTTTTGTTAGGCTGTCTTTTTCCCTGTATGTTAGCCAGAGAAAGCAAGCTTTTGTTGGGGCTTTGTTTGTGCTCACTGGTGTTTCTGGGTTGCTGAATTCTTCAGTTTCAAACCTGGGACATATGACATATAAAGAAAACCAAAAACCTCACCACTGTGTCTCTCCTTGGGTCCCAAAATCCCTAGCCAATCTGTCTTCTTCCACTGTTCAGAACCTTCTTATGCTTGTGTTATATATAGTGTCCAGGTTTTTAGCTGTACTTTGCAGGAGCAATAGTGAAGAGTCTATCTATTCCATCTTCCCCACAGAGTATCTTTAATATTTAAATTTATTGCCAACATTTAAAAACCAGAAATTTCAAATAACAATCCAGAGATCTGGCTTCTCTTAAAAAATTGGAATAATTGGAATAATCTGGCAATATTGGGCCCTCACTCCAGAATGGAAACAAGTGGCTAGAGGTGCATTGTCCAATATGATAGCCCACTAGGCACATGTGGATATTATTTAAGTTTAAATTTAAATTAACTAAAATTTAATAAATTAAAAATTGCTCAGTCACACTATCCACATATGACTAGTGGCTACCATATTGGACAGTGCAGATATAGAACATTTCCATCATTATAAAAAGTTCTACTGTATAGCACTGGGCTCACACATGATGGAGGCATGCCTGCTCTGGTTTGCCGACTCCCCACCACTTGATAATATATTAGGCCATTAGAGCTCACCTGCTGACAAATTTGTGTTTATAATCCTTGGCTTAAAGAATCAGTAGAATTTTTGACTTGTGGAGATACAGATACAGGCAAACCAGATGGAGAGCACAGCAGGAGCAATGACACTGAGGAGGAGGAGCTGGGGTCCTGGAAAATCAAGGTAATTAGGTTTGCATAGACAGTGGGAGAAGAATCGGGGAAGAAAAGCAAGGTAGAGATTAAAGCCTTGGCAGAAAGGACACACAATTCTAGTCCTCACTTTGCCTCTAACTAGCTGTGGGACTAGGCTCCGAGATTAACCTCTGCTCTACAGGCCTCACCAAACCTCACCTTGGACCATTCTACCCTTTGCTCTCTGAGGTCTAGCTAGGTTGGCTTTCTCTCAGGTCCATGGATGTCCCAAGCAACTTCCTTCTTCACACTGCCTGGACCACTCTGCACCCCAGGTTTCACTCCCACATGCTGGGCCAACTCCACTTAACCAGCCGACCTCAGGAAAGCTTCCCCTAAACCTCAGCTAGGTGAGGTTCCCAGCCATTTGTGCTCATACTGTCGGGTTCAATTTCATGGCACTCATCCCATGTACAGCATCATCTACTACAGGAGATATTTATCTATTTGTCTCCCCCTCAACTTGGCTATGAGTTTCATGAAACCCAGGGCCATAGCCATTTTGTTTACTGTAATCGCTGAACTAACAGAGTGACTGATGCAGAGTGACTGGCACAGAGTAAACACCTGAGCAAACATTGATTGCATAAAGGTATGAAAGTTCTTCAGACCTTAGTTTCTGCATCAGCAAAATGCAAGCAATAGCAACTACTGCCCCTGCATTACAAACATATTAGGAGGAAAAAACAAGGTAGAGAAGTTATTTTTAAAACTTAAGACTGAAAAGCTATAATCAATTTAATTATTGAAAGGAAAGCTGTTAGCTGTTAGTTACCAACCATGAGACTGTGGTGAACCTATTAAAAATGGATATGCTCCAGAACTCAGGGCCTAAGCTGTAAACTGAGGTTCCAGAGCTGTTAGAAAGTGGCTAGACAGCACTGCTATGAATTTTCCCCTTGTAATAGCTAATTGATTACTGCATGTTTTACTTGGCATTAACTACCTCGTAGCTCAATTTGTTTTAATCTAAAGGCTGATAGGTTTCATTCCATCTGGAGATACATCTTATGTCTTAGCTAATCACCTCCAAGTCAGTCAAAGAGTGACAAACCTTCTGTACCTCAGTTTCCCCATCTGTTAAATAAGAATAATAATTGCTGCTCTATTTAACTCTCAGGTTTGTGGAGATCAACTGAGACAGCTAATGGGAACAGTTGACAAACTATAATGCGCTATGCAACTGTGGGGTATTCTTATCTGGAAGCAGTACTTGAGCTTCTTCCCCAGGGCACTGTGTTTGCAGAGGTGAAAGGATTGACCCAAGAGTATCCAACCTGAGTAGCACTGGAAGAATTCTGAATGTTGACCTCAGTGGAGCCAGGATGATAACAAATGCAATGCAAGCTTTGCTAGAACAATCCCCACATCTGCAGACCCTGCCTGGGAAAGCCTTGGGACAATGACTACCTCTGACTCACAATCAGGCACCTACATCCAAGCACCAGGTACTTTTGCTTCACCTCCTGCAGCTAAGAACTGCAAAGGTGGAATGACCCCAAGATGGATGGATCAGCTGAGCCTCACAACGAGTGGTGGGGCCTTTTATTTTATCTCCACGTCCCTATCCCCCTCGGGGACAAGGTGAAGCGGGCAGGTCAGCAGCATTCACCTCTCAGTACAGCAGAGGGCAGTGGTGATCTCACTGCAGTCCACACCCCAGCCAGTCTGGAGGGGCTGGGCGGGTCCTCCTGGGTGTGTGCGCAGGGCAGCTGCTCAGGAGGATGGGCCTGGCCCTCTGATACTAGAGATTAGCCCTGCTGAACCTCCTTCCTCCCCAACCCCAGTGACCTCCCAACCCTGGCCAAAATACACACACACACACACACACACACACACGTATGCACGTGCATGCGCGCACACACAGGCACACACGCACGCAGGCATAGAGGCAGACAGACATGCAAACACACACATATACACACAAACACACACACAGAGGGGATCTTCCAAATTAATCCCTACAAACTACTGTAACTTAAACCATTTAACATCTATATTGAACCCCTCCCCCCCAAAAAAAAAAATACGATTACTGCTTAAGGTTGGGAAGCCTGGAGTTTTTCTTTAACCAAGGAAAGACATAAGCCCATTCCACCAGGCAGCCAGGAGTTGATGCAACCAGTGTGCTGCTGTCCAGGGGTCAAAGAACCCTGTCTAACCCCAACATCGCCACTGTTTGATGTGATCTGAGGCCCTTCTCTCCCTGTGCTACAGGTGCCTCTACCGGAAATGAGGCTGTCGGTCAAACTTCCTTGGCTTTATGTTCCTCCTGCTTCCTTCATCTTCCTAATGGCAGACAGGGGAGATGCCCCCTCTCCAGTCCCGAAGGAAAAAAGGTGCTCATGTGCAGGAAGCCAGCCAGGCTGGGGGAGCTCCTTCCCCGACTTCCAAAGGTACTTAAAATGAGTTTAGGCACCTGTGGGATGCAGGGCATGGTTTTAAGGTATGTGGGTTTATTTGACTAAATTAGAAATCAGGAAACAGGTCAAAAGGAAGTCAGATGATGCTTTTAAAGAAAACTGAATTCATTCTGTCTTTTACCTCTGATAGGTGGGATCCCATAGGAGCTGAGTTAATAGAGGGATTTGGAGTTGGGGTATTAAACCTGCAGTTTTTGCTCTAGGAAATAGGCTTTAGAAGGATGGGCTGAGGAAAGCAGGGCCAGATTTCAACAAAATTATGAGGTCGGTGACATTTCTGTTCCATGTTCCTCCCTCCCATTGAGGGCACCTTCATGACCCATTTTCAGGACAGCCATCCAATGGCTTTGTGACAGACACAACTCCCTCCTGACTGCTCCCAGGCACTCTCTTCCCATCCCCGCAAAACTGCCCTGGTTAAGTCTAGTTCTCTAGAAGTCACCTGATTTCAATGTAGGGAAATGCCTTTGGGTCCCTAAAAGCCACTTCATTTCAACAAATAGGTGTTCCTATCTTCGAGGGGCCAGACCTGTGCTAGGAGACAAAAATAGGACATGGCCCTTTCCACAAGGGGCAGGTCCAAGGGTGACACTTAAGAATGCTCCTTTCTACCTCTGTTCCCGGACAATCAAAGGCAGTGAACTTGACCACTTCAGGTGGACCTGAGATCCAACTTGGCTCTAAGCCTGCCCTTCTACAGTCCTACAGTCATCTAGAAGGAGCGAGCGTTCTGCCAGGGCCCGTTCATCATCTCCTTCACATATTGAATTGAACATCTGAACCCAAGAGCTCACTGTGTCTTCTCCATTTCTGATCATAGGGTCCAAATGTCCTGCTTATTGATAACGCATTTGGACCTGTTTCCTTCCTTCTCCATGGGAATTGTGAAAAATGTCCTTTTCTTCAGATCAAAGCATTTCCAAGAGAATTAGCCAATTTGTTGAGTTAGTAGTAGTGTCAAGGACTTAGTTAGGGTCTGTGTCAAGGCCTGAGTTAGGAGTAGTGTCAAGGCCTTACTTAGTGCCAGTGTCAGGGCCTTAGTTAGGACTAGCATCAGAGCCTTTGTTAGGAATTGTATGAGGGCCTGAGTTAGGAGTAGTGTCAGGGCCTTAGTTGGGGACAGTGTCAGCAAAATAACAGCATAATAGAGGAAGAGATGGCTTGGGTTCTGCAGGAGACCATTAGAAAATTAATTCACAGATTTTTAACTTTCAAAGCACAGTATCAGTGTAATAGAGCAATAATATGCTCCCCCATTTTTGCAACTTAGGCAACTGAAGCTTCCCTTCTGTCATTTGGAAGACCTGGATCATCATTCTCCATCATTCCTGGAGGTTTGAGGATGGAGCCCTCCTAACAGAGCTCATGTCTTTGAGCATTAGCATGGTATTGCTCTTAGTATGCTGGGTACGGCTGGGAGGACTAGGCAGTCATGCCCAGCGGCTCTGCTCCATGGATGGCAAGTGGGAAGTGCTTGGAATGCCAGGCTTTTCATCAGAAACCCATAGAAGGGATGCAATGAGGAACGAGGAGAGTGGGTTCTGGCCCCAGTCCTGCTGCTACCTTGGCAAAGACCTGAGCCAGGTACCTTCCCTTCTCCAGGTCTCAATTTCCTCATCTGTAAAATTATGGCTTTAGCTTGGAAACGGGTTTCTCTTGAACCAGTCCTGGTTCATAACAAAGTTTTTGCTGAAGTGAGGCAAGATGAGGACTATGCAGTGAGTTCCTATTAAAGCCAGATGTATTTAGTCTAAAAGACAGTCCTCGGGATTCCCTGGTGGCACAGTGGTTGAGAGTCCGCCTGCCGATGCAGGGGACACAGGTTCGTGCCCTGGTCCGGGAAGATCCCACATGCCGCGGAGCGGCTGGGCCCGTGAGCCATGGCCGCTGAGCCTGTGTGTCTGGAGCCTGTGCTCCGCAACGGGAGAGACCACAACGGTGAGAGGCCCGTGTACGGCAAAAACAAACAAACAAACAAACAAAAAAATAGTCCTCAATCTTGACCCTGGGTCTTTCCTACATATAATGTTAAAACTTCATTTAAAAAATTAGATTATGGTACAAATGAACAACAGTTGAGTTTTGTTTTGTTTTTACTGTCTTAAGTCAGTAAAATGAAAAAAAAAACTGCAACTTTTTGTCAGTCCTCAAAATACCTTCTGAGTTGTACTGGACCACCAAATTGAGAGGACAGAGACCACTAGATTGAATGGTCTCTAAGCTCACTTGTGGCTGATTGCCAGACCAGCTGGTGGTAAACTCAGCACTGCCCTTACTAAGAAAAGGAGTAGCTGTTTGTCTATTTTTTTATGGTCCTCAACTGTGGCTGCACTTAGATTCACAAGGCAGCCTTTAAAAAATATTGAATCCCCAGGGCTCCCTCTCCCCCAAATCAATTAAATCAGAGTCCCTGGGAGTGAGGCCAAGGCAAGGGGACTTTGTTTAAAGCTCCCCAGGCAGTACCGCTGATGTGAAGCCAGGAATGAGAACCACGGACAGAGGCATTCGCAGACCTGACTGTATAATAGAATTACTTGGGAGCACGTTCGTAAAAATTCACATTCCTAGCCTCCACTCCAGATTTACTAAATCAGAAGAAACTCTGGAGCTCAAGGAATCTTTGTTTTCAAAAGCTTTCCAAGTAAGACCATTGTAGCAAGACCCCAGACTGATTTTTTTTTTTTTTTTTTTTTGCGGTACGCGGGCCTCTCACTGTTGTGGCCTCTCCCGTTGTGGAGCACAGGCTCCGGACGCGCAGGCTCAGCGGCCATGGCTCACGGGCCCAGCCGCTCCGTGGCATGTGGGATCTTCCCGGACCAGGTCACGAACCCGTGTCCCCTGCGTCGGCAGGCGGACTCTCAACCACTGCGCCACCAGGGAAGCCCCCCAGACTGATATTAATTACAGGTACTTGTTACATGTTAAAAGCTGAGGAGTCTCTGGAAGGCTCGCTGCTCCTCTATGCATATTTCTGACATAAAGTTAACATTTGAAATGTCAACATTTAGGATCCATTCATTGCCCATAGCACCTGCCTTAGGAATGCCTCTGTCCAGGAGGTCAATGACTTCATCCAATCCCTTTCATTCCAGACATCTCTGAATTCGTGGAATTGGAGGAGGAATGGGCAGGTGATGCAGAAAGAGATGAGAAAGTGCCAGAAAAGACTTCTCTGCCCACTCCTTTGCCCTGCCTGGCCCTGGGTGTGTCATATATTCAAACTGCTTTTCAGGAGTTGTGGCTATGATGCAGACCATCCACATACTCTACTACACAGACTCCCTAACCCCCATGTACGATGCAACCAGGCCACTGGCCATGATGGGTCAAGATAACTTCCCAATGACAGCATGTTAGACTACTTGTTCTGCATACCCAGAAGTGAAAGGTTCAGCAAAGCTCTGGTTGTCTACAATTCATATTTTTGTCAGCTTAAGCCTCCCTTTGAGATGCTGAGAACTTTGTTTGCTATGTTCCTAAGCAAAGCCCAAAGGAGTTGGAAACCTTCACAAAATTATATTAAGGGTCCAAAAGGCTTTTGCATGAATGAAGTGGTTGAGACAAGATTTACTATAAAACAGATCAGTGATAAATGAAAGCAAGGAATTGTATCCAGAGCTCAAAGACTGTGCCTTTGCCTCCAAATCCCCGTGAAATTCTCATGAGAGTACCCAGGGTTGAACCAACATCCAAGAGAGAGTTGCTACACTCAAAAGGCCTCCAACCAAAAACATCAGTCCCACAAATCTGTCCTTCTTAGCCCAGCCTCCCAGCCCAGGGGTAGGAAACGGCTGTTTAGGAAAAGGAATGACATAATGGAGGATATTGAACTGACCCTTGAGGGGATGAGCATAGAATCATTCATTCATTCATTCAACAATAATGGTAAGAGGCAACATTTATTGAGCCCCTACTCTGTAAAAGGCACTGTTCTAATCACTTTAAATGTACTAATTAATTTACCTTTCACGAGTATTCTTTAAGATAAGTATCATCATTAGCTACATTTCACAGAGAAGAAAACTGGAAACACAGACGGCTAAATCAGTTCCATAAGAACGCACATGGTGGAGCCAGGATTCAAACCCAGGAAGCCTGGCTCCTGAAACACGTGCCAGACACTGAGCCAGACAGTTGGGAATATAATGGTGGACAACACTACAGAGTCCCAGGATGGTGAAGGGTTAAGTTTGAGGCCAGAGAGGCAGTGGGAAGGCTTATGGGAGGTAGAACCCTCCTTGATACACTGTTGGCCTTGAGAAAGTTTCTTCCTCTCTCTAGCCTCAGTTTATCTACCTGTAAAATGTGAGCTGGTCTAAATATTCTCTAAGACCTTCTTAGCTCAATAAAGATAAAAAAAAACATAAAGTAGTGGGCTAGGCAGTAGGACACAGTGGGTAGGACTTTTTATATGTATGGGGAAGGAGTGGTATAAAGTGGGGATGTAACCCAAAAAAAAGATGTAAATAGGCACTCTGTCCTTCTTTATAATCTGAGGGAACGCACATCTAATACCCTTCTTTAAAATCTGGGAGGTTCGGGGCTTCCCTGGGGGCGCAGTGGTTGAGAGTCCGCCTGCCAGTGCAGGGGACACGGGTTCGTGCCCTGGTCTGGGAAGATCCCACATGCCGCGGAGCGGCTGGGCCCGTGAGCCATGGCCACCGAGCCTGCGCGTCCGGAGCCTGTGCTCCACAACGGGAGAGGCCACAACAGTGAGAGGCCCGTGTACCGCAAAAAAAAAAAAAAAAAAAAAAATCTGGGAGGTTCATGAAGCACCCATGAGAGAGGGCAAAGAGAAAAAAACAGGAACAGCTTTCCCTCCACTCTCTGGTGAGTTTCCTTTAAATGATGTATCAACTGTCACTATAAAAGGAATTAGAGATGCAGGGAGTTTAAGGCAAGGACTTTGCTGGTCATTTTAGTGTACATGTTCCCAACAGCCAACAGCATCAAATATTCATCCCCATCTGAAAGTAACCCTGCCAAGGCATCAGAAAAGTGCATTTGCTAAATACCTAAACATCTGGACAGCAGCCTTTCCAGAGGAATCAGAGCCAGAGAAAGCAGAGCCAGAGCTCAAAGTGACAGTGTAACTAGCTTAAGCAGATGAAAGGACAAAGATGGCCAGAAAACATCACCCCAGCCAGTCCTGCCATCGAGTGGGGCGGGCTAGTATGAGAAGAGCCTTGGCAATGAGTCCCTTGTTTACAGCAGTCTCCTCAGCTAACAAACAAAATGTGTTGGTCTCTCTATACTGCTCCAAGGTCAAAAATGAACCTTCTGTTCCATCTTTATTCCAGTCGAAAGATCTAATTCTAGGCCACTATTTTGGCTTGGCAAAGCACAACCAACACCCTTCGAGATGTGCTGCACTTCTGTAGATTAACTTGGGTCAGTTCCCATGATGGCAATCGGCCTGGGACCTGATGCTCTTGGCTGAGCATAATCCTCAGGTCCCAGAGGCACCACCACCATGAATATCCAATATCCCCCTCTTCCTCGCCTCCTGCTTCTCCTTTCCTCTTCTCTTCTCTCTCTCTATCTCCCTGTCTGTCTTTCTCTCATAAAGCGATCATGAACTCCTTCAAAATGAATATAGTGAAAACGTTTTGGAAGTTCCTCAAAAAGGTAAATATAGTGTTACCCTATGACCCAGCAGCAATTCTTCTCCTAGGTGTCTACCCAAGAGAACTGAAAACACATGGCCACACAAATACCTGTACATGAATGTCCATAACAGTATTATTCACAAAAGCCAAAAAGTGGAAACAACCCAAATGTTCCATGGATGAATTAATAAACAAAATGTGGTAAATCCATACAGTGGTGTATTATTTGGCCATAAAAAGGAATGGTACTTACATGCTACAATGTGGATAAACCTCAAAAACATTATGCTAAATGAAAGAAGCCAGTACAAAAGACCACAAATTGTACAATTCCATTTGTATGAAATGTCCAGAAGAGGGAAATCTATAGAGGCAGAAGTAGATTAGTGGTTGCTTAGGGGTGGGGCGACTGCTAATGAGTACGGGGTTTCTTTTAAAGGAGACAAAACTGTGCTAAAGTTAGATTGTGGTGATTGTTGCACAACCCTGTGAAACACTGAAAAAAGGAGCCCTACACTTTAAACGGGTGAATTATACGGTATATGAATCATAGCTCAATAAATCTGTCTTAAAATGAATACACTACTTAATACACTACTACCTTGTAATGCAATATAATAAAGCTTACAGGATATATGAGTGGATTACATTTTTGCACAGCCTTAGAGAAAATGGAAGCGAAATTTTCTATTACCTCTTTCTTCCTTTTATCACTGCAGAGAGATGTTCTCACAAAGTGGGAAATAATTGCCTAACGCCTTTCACCTCAAATTTCAATCTCAAACAGATGTAAATCAGATACTTTTATGATAGAGGCCCCAAGAAAAGGATATTGCTCTAGCCAAAACCAAGAATGATGGAAATTGGATATACTGAAGGATTTCTTTATTTTTAATGTGATATGAGAAAACAGAAATTTAAATCGGCTATAGAAGTTTCACCCCAAAGAACAGCAGAAGACAGGAGACAATATTCTATCCTGGATTGTTAGATACTTGTCTGCCAGGAGGCAAAGTGAGTGTCCTAGAACTTCAAGATTTTTCTCTTCGCACTTCCCTGAGTCAGGGACAAAGTGTTCAATTTGCCTCTCAGAGCAAAGGTTCTGTCTTCACTGTGGCTCCCTGATTCCTTGGCAGGATTGCTTTCAGACTGCCATTGCTATTTGGTGCCATTGGTGCTACAGAACTGTGCCTGCAAGCCCTTGGGCAGCTGGCTTGACTTTGGTTGAGCTCAACTGCTCAGCAGGAAAATAGTTCCCACCATGCTTCCTCGGAGGCTTGTTCTGCGAATCAAGTGAGATGGTGGATGGGAAATACTTACTTTGAAAGCTATAAAATACCTTTCACATGAGAAGGTCTGTTGCAACTAATCTCCATCTTGAAACAATGGTAGCACTGGCTGGAGGGCATTAACTTTCAGGCCTAAGAATATCTGTGATATTATGGAGGCCACATCACTGCAACATGGGGAAGACCCATTGGTGTTCAGAAAAACCATAGCCTCTTGGAATCAAAGGATTTTGAAATCAACAGGAACTTAGAAAGTATCTAGTTAGTAGAAGACCTTACTGATATCTGAATCTTTTCCACAACTCCTGACAAATAACTGAGTCAGATCCATCGGTTTTGTGTTCTGATCAACTGAAGCACCATTTTTCAACTTGATTTACCCATCAAAGAGATTCAACTAAATTCAATCCAAATTCAATCCAACAAGTCTTTTGTGCCCAGATTTGGGCTAGAAATTATGAGAGAAAGCCCTGTTCTCTTGGAGTTTTCAGTATGGTTGGAGAAGTAAAATTCTCATATTTGAGTCAATCAAAAAATAAATAAATAAGGCAGTATTTAAGCCAAACACCAGAAGGTATGTAAGAGTCCTTATATTCATTTTCTAGGGCTGTTGTAACAAATTGCCACAAGCTTGGTGGCTTAAAACACAAACTTATTCTCTTACAGTTTTAGATGCCAGAAATCTAAAATATGTTTCACTAGATTAAAGTCAAGTTGCTGGCAGGGCTGGTTTCTTCTGTAGGCTTCATAAGAGAATCTATTCCTTGCCTCTTTCAGCTTCTAGTGTCTGCCGGCATTCCTCGGCTTGTGGCCACATGACTCCAATTTCTGCTTCCCTGGTCACATTGTCTTTCTCCTCTTTTATAGTCAAATCTCCCTCTACCTCCCTCTTATAAGGACATTTGTGATAACATTTACAGCCCACCCAAATTATCCAGAATAATCTCACCATCTCAAGATCCTTAACTTAATCACATTTGCAATCTCTTATGCCATATAAGGTAACACTCACAGGTTTGAGGGATTAGGCCATAGATATTTAGAGGGACCATTATTTACGTTACCACAGTCCTCAATAGCATCAGTGGTCTGGAGGTGGATAAATTAACTTTGGCCAGGAGAAATGACTTGACAAAAACAGACTTAAGATAAATTTAAACTTGGATGGAATTTGATAAAGAAAGAAGGAAGAGCAATAAATTGATTAATAATAAGAGTGAAAATAATCAAGTAGTCTTGTATTAAGCATCACTTATGAGCTCATATTTGTGTTAGGTTCTTCCATCTGTAGGGAGACCTCAACACTTGGTCTCTATCTGAAGAAGCTTATGATGAATTAGAAGAAGAAACATAAGTCCATTAGATGGTGAATACTGCCCAATACTTTCCACAGGGAAAGGAGAGCTCAGCAAGAGCTATAGTCAGGGCAGTCATACTAGAAGAGGTGGGCTATGAGTGGGTCATCATCCACTATTTCAAACAGCCAGGTGTGGGTGGGGCTGAGGATGAAGAGTAAGAAAGGGCCAACAGGCTTGATAAGATGGAGCTCACTGGAAACCTTACCCAGAACAGTTACAACAGAGCAATGAGACAGAAGCCAGGCTTTAGCAAGTTGAGAAGGTAATGGATGGGTCAGAATTGGAGGCATAGAAAAAGAGAAGGGAAGAAAAATAAAAAGGGATCACCATCAGGAAGAGTGACAGGTCAGAAAAAGAAGTAGGGGGTTGTTTTGTTTTAAGAGAAGAGAAACCTGATCATAAATGAAAGAGGGAAAAAAAGTCAGAGGAAAGGGCAACATTAGAAAAGCTGGAGAACAGATGATGCTCATGAACTGCAACTTGTAAAAACATCTTTGGTTTGGAACCCTGTCCTCCAGACTAGGAAGGTGGCTGAGAACACAACTCTAGTATTTATAGATAGTAAAATACTGTTCTTAATGGTTCTTGCTCATTTGTTAGCAATGTTCAGTGTTTTCAGTTCTTTCTAGGGTGCGATGAGGGTCTGGTCTCAGAGGCAGAGAAAGGGAAGAAGAAAGGAAATCAGGTTGGGGGCAGTCAGGTGGGTAGGTGTTGCTACCATCCATTAACATGATGAAACTCAGACCAAGAACCCTCAAAGTTTTAGCCCTCAGGTCGTGAATATTTCAACTCGATTCAACAAGCATTTATCAGGATCTACTGTGCCCACCACTCTGCTCAGTGTTCAAGAAACAGAAATGGTTATGATTTAGTTCCTGCCCTTTATGGAGGCCATGCTTTTTGGATGAGGCAGAAATAAAAATAACTGCATCTATTACAACTGCATTCATCTTCATGCAACAGAGCCCTGAAAAATAGGGAGAGACATTCAGGGCTAGTTGGAAACATGGCCATCCTGAACAAAATCAGGATTTGTAGCATTAAAGAAGATTGGGGGTATACAGATTTAGATGGGCAACTAGCTAGTCTGACACAACAACCAACTCTAATACAGTATTTGGGGGCTATACCAAGAATAGAAATCAAGTGATGTAGAAGCATAAAGAAATGAAGGATTAATTATGATATGGAATAATATAATTTTTTTTACAGCAGAAATGACAATAGAGTTGGGCTTTAAAAATGACCAGGCTTTTATCAGGTAGAGAAGAGGATGATCCAGGGATTTGGAACCAGGATGAGCACTGAAGGTGGGGAAATGCTTGGCAGATTTGGTGAATGGCAAATATAGGATGATAAGAGGGGATAGAGGCTGTGGCAGATAAGGATGGAGAGGAATTTGCCATGCTGAGGGTTTTTTACCTTTATCCTGCATACAATAAGGAGGCCTAGAATGTTTTTTAAGGAAGGTGATAAGACGATAAACGTATCAGTTAGCTACTGCTGAATAACAAACCATCCCCAAATCTCAGTAGCTTAAAGCAAAAATGTAATATACTTGAGTCTGAAAATCAGCTAGGGCTCTGCCCTAGGCTACACTGGCCGATCTGATCTTGGCTGGGTTCATTCACATGTCTGCAGTTTGGCTGGAAATCTGTTCTAGGCCAGGCTTAGTTAAGGTAACTTAGGGAAGTTCTGTTCCATGTGTCTCTCATCTTTTTCCTGGACCCAGTGGGAATGTCCCTCTCATAGTAATGGCATAAGCACAAATAAGTAAGAGGAAATGCCCCAGTCTTCTTAAAGCCTGGGCTGGGAACTAGCACATCGTCCCTTTCACCTCATTCCATTGGCTGAAAAAAGCCGCATGGTCAAACCCCAAATCAAGGTGGGGGGGAAATATTCTCCTCACACTTTGTGGGAGGAAATACAAAGTCTGAGGTAAAGGGTGCAGGTGCAGGGAGGAGTGAGAAGTTGAGGAAATGAATGCAATCTTCCACACTAAGATGGGTCTTAAAAAGACAACTCTAGGGCTTCCCTGGTGGCTCAGTGGTTGAGAGTCCGCCTGGGGACACGGGTTCGTGCCCTGGTCCGGGAAGATCCCACATGCCGTAGAGTGGCTAGGCCCGTGAGCCATGGCCACTGAGCCTGCTCGTCCAGAGCCTGTGCTCTGTAACGGGAGAGGCCACAACAGTGAGAGGCCCACGTACCGCAAAAAAAAAAAAAAAAAAAAAAAAAAAAAAGACAACTCTGTCAACAATATAAAGAGTGGATGGAAGGAAGAAAGAGAAGTTACGAAACTAGTTTTAGACTACGGTTATAATTCATTCACGAAATGACAAGAGCATGAACTAAAGCAGCAGAAGTTGCAATGGAGGAGAGAACAGACTGAGGATATATTAACTGCTTCTCTACTGGGAGAGCTTTGACTCTGAGAAATAAGTAGATGAAAATCCATCAATGGACATTGCTTGGTGGTATTGATTGAGCCATGTTGGGCTATCAATTCCTAACATTTCTTTCTTGGATCACAAGACATGGCTATTTATCTTCAGTCTTTGACCCAGGTAGGATGATTCTTTGCTAGAAAACAAAAGTCTAAAGATAAATGAGGGCCTGCAGGTTGCCACACAGCAAGAATCACCATAGTATTACTACTGAGGTCAAAAGACCTAAATCAATTCTTTTATTCCTTCCTTGATAGCTAGGGCATACAGGTATCACAGCCCCTAGAGCAACTACAGTCTCAGCCACACTTTATGACACATTATATTCTGCTGTATTGTTTCTTCACCATTCACTGTGGATGAACCTGAGTCTCTATGTTGGATATATATTATAAGTACAATGAAGATATTTTGCCTTGATAGTCTTTTGTTTCAGCTACCCTGCCTCTATCATGAGGTCAAATGTTATTTACTAATCTCTCCTGCCTCTGGGGCACCTGTTAGGAATTAGAGTCAATAGCCAGAGTGCAGTATCTTGGGGAAACAACAATAGGATGATGTCATTCTCTCGGGAACACCATGTCAGGCTGCCTTGGTGTTTCTGAGCCCAGGTGTTTAGTTCATTAACTACTCTTCAGTTGGGTGACTGGGGAGAGACCTGAAATTAATAGATACACTCCCTGTAACTGTTGTTATACTTTTCTAAGTGTATTGAGATAAATTTGGCATCACAGAAAGAGCAGAACTTTTGGAGATAGGTTCAAATCCTTGCCACGTCACTTACTAGCAATGAGATATTGAAGTCACTTAATATCGTTGAGCCAAATTGTCTTGGATGTAAAATGGAGATACTGGTAACCTTTGCATTACACAGTTGTTGTTAGGGTCAAATAAGATCAAGGAGATGAAAATGTTGTATAAATAAGAATGTATCATGCACAAGCACATTAAAAAAAGGTTTTCCAGTAAACCTTAGTCTTTTCCCATATCTCAGTTCTTTGCCTCTTAAATCCCAATCATAATAATTCTTATCAAAGAGGTCTTCTCAATATATCTAATCCAATCTAGTCTCCCTTCAGCTTACTTGTATTTCTTTTTCTTTTTACAACAAGGAAAAAATGATTTCAGGTTATGCTTCTTTTAAGAGAAAAACTTTATATTGTATATGTCATTCATTCTCAGTACCAGCTGTTTTTGTCATGCCTTTAGGACCCTACATCTTGAACTTCCCAGCTGGCTTCCAGTGGGCTTTAACATTGAGGCCCAAGGACTTTGTACTAGGAACCCTACAAGCCCAGGATGGAGGTCAGGGATGGATGACAATGCCAAGGCCCAGGGACTGATAAAGCAACAGGACCTCTTGGCTCTTTCTCAAAGCTGTTTCCCATAAAAGGAAATTCATTTTCCCTGCACACCTGAGAAAGATGGGGAGCTTGTTTTACTTTACATAGGAAGTGCCACAGAGACTTCATATGAGGGCTACTTTTACTGCCCCTAAAGTCCCTCCATCTATGATGCAGGTATTGGACTTCAAATTCCCACTTCAAATTCTTGGTGACCACCAGGGACTCTGATGTTCAGGCATCATCCACCAGACATTGACCAAAAGTCTCTGCCCCACTTTTGGGTGAACCCAACTGGGACAAGTTGGTTACCTTATGAGATTCTGCCTTCTAGACCTTGTCATTTGCCCTACTGGGTGACTTCAAGCAAGTCCTAATTTCATCATGTACCACATGGGCAGACTTTCTCATCCTGTTGAAACCACCCAGCTAGACATGCTATTGGGCCCATTTCTTTGTACTCTGGAGCCCAAATATTTAAAAGAAACAAAGTTGATTATATCATTGCTTTGATATGTGCCATCATTATTACTTCTTGTATTTCTATACAGCATTTCCTTCCAAAGGATATTCACAGCTATGGTCTCATTTTATCTTAACAACTCTGTGAAAGAGAAAAGGTAGGTCAAAGAGAGATGGGAATTTTCCTGATCCCCATTCAAGAGATGCACAAACAGAATCCCAGAAAGAAGTGACTTCCTTGAGGGCACCAAGTGAGTGGGCAGGTGGTCCTGGCCTCTGAGTTGTTGCCCAGCAACTTAGAGTCCTCGCATTTGAGTAACGCTAAATGCTGATGCTATGCAGCCCCATGGCGTCTTTTGTACCAACTACCCTGGCTCTGGCCTCTCTTGGAGGAGCAGATCCAGTGTTTCACAGGTAACACAGACTCACAATCACAAAATGGTGTATTGCTTTAAGAGGACACTGATGAGACTTTAAAGAGAGTAATTGGGCTGATAAGATAATGAGCCCTAAAGTGGATAATAATATTGAGCTTTACAAGGGATAATAATATTGATCTGCCTCATCAGGCCTGTTGGGAGGATTAGCTCACTGGCAATTGGGAAGAACTTTGCAATGAAGGAACATAAATGATAGCACGTTTGAGAGTCTCCTTGTCCCTTTTGGGATGACTCCTCCTTAGTGATTTAAGTGGTCGTGGGATGCCATGGCAACCAAGGCCTGCCTGATGGAAACTTTCATTCCTATATTCCCTCTGCAATTCCATATTCCTTACCTCAACCATAAGGAGAGGACTTGCCCTTCTTTAAAAACGAAGTGCAGCAAGAAAGCATTTGACTTTTAGGCTCCTGGTGAGAAGCAGAGGCATAGGGGAAATGCTGGATGCTTTTAAGAACTCTAACTACAGACAACACTCTTGTCTGTGGCCACAAAAGCCATGAGTGGAGGAGTGACCCTTAGAAGAGCAATCAGAGATGGCTGGGAGGGGCTCTGCCAAGTGGGGGCTCGAGAAAGGTTGATAGGTTGAGTTTGTGGTTCTGATGTGGAGTTCCTCTTTTCTGCCATCAGGGAAACATTAGCTCTCTCTCACCCACTTCCATAGCTAGCCCATGTGGGAAAGCTACCCTGGGTTGTTTTTACAATGTCATTATTATAGTACTACTGGTTTCAGAGTAGGTGTTCAATAAATGCTGATTGATGGATGTTCTGGTGTTTTTACATATATCATGTGCTTCCTCACAAGCAAGCTCTTCCTATTATGGCAAATGCTTTGCACTGAGCCATATACTCTCTGTCCCAAGCCCCTTGTGAAAAATACATGAATGAATGAGGTGATTAGCTCAGGGTCACATGGCTCAAAAATGGCTGAACCAAGATGGCCCCAGAGTTTCCAACACCAAGCCTAGAGCTCCTTCCACTCTGCCGCCCAGTCATCCATAGCCAGGCTGCAATCCATTCACATGCCTTCCAGAGGGCTGTAATGGAGAAACCACACTCCTGGGTTTCTTCTTCACTCTCACACTACTACCACGGTCACAACACTCCTGAAACCAGATGTGTGGGGTTTTTTTCCCCACACCAAGCAATTCTCTGTGACACTAAATGGGGTAGCCTACAATTCAGTTCAGTTCTGATACTAACTGCAGTTAGTGCAGACCCACAAGACTGCCCCTACTTCAGACACCAATTACAATTACAAGAGTTAGGTCCCCAGGTTACCCACAACTTCTGTCTGACTTGGCTACAAATCAGAGGTTCCCATGACCCCCCTCCTAGGATTCAATTATTTACTAGAACAGCTCACAGAACTCAGGGAACTAGCTACTTATGTGTACCAGTTTATTATATAATAAAGGATGCGACAAAGGATACGGGTGAATAACTAGATGAAGAGATACATAGGGCATGGTCTGGGAGGGTCCTGAGTGCAAGAGCTTCTGTCCCTCTGGAGTTGGGATGCATCACCCTCCCAGAACATGGATGTGTACCAATTCGGAAGCTCTCTAAACCCATACTGTTGCAATTTTTCTATAGGCTTCATCACATAAGCACTGTCAATTATTAACTCCATTTCTAACCCTTCTCCTTTTCCCTTCTCAAGAGAACGGGGAGGTGGGAGGAGTGGAGCTAAAAGTTCCAAGCTTCTAATCATAGCTTGGTCTTTCTGGTGACCAGCCCCCTGCAGGAGCCCACCAGGAGTCACTACTTTAAAACAAAAGACATTCTTGGGACTTCCCTGGTGGCACAGTGGTTAAGAAATTCGCCTGCCAATATAGGGGACACTGGTTCGATCCCTGGTCTGGTCTGAGAAGATCCCACATGCCACGGAGCAACTAAGCCCATGTGCCACAACTACTGAACCCACGTGCCTGAAGGCTGTGCTCCGCAACAAGAGAAGCCACCGCAATGAGAAGCCCATGCACCACAACCAAGAGTAGACCGCGCTCGCCGCAACTAGAGAAAGCCCACACGCAGCCAAAAAAAAAAAAAAAAAAGAAAGACATTCACCCAGGAAATTCCAAGGGATTTAGGAGCTCAGTTTTAGACACTCCTATCGCTCAGGAAATTACAAGGGTTTTAGGAGCTCTATGTCAGGAACTGGGGTCAGAGACTAAATGTCAGAACAAAAGATTCTCCTAGCACCTCTTTAGAAGGGTTTTAGGGGCTCTGTGTCAAGAACTGGGGACAAAGACCAATATATATATTTCTTATTATTTCACAGGGACTTGTTCCCTGTGCTTGTTTTTATTTTCTCTGTGTACTAACCAGCTGAGCTAAGTATGCACTTACCAGTGGTGAACCACTCCAGGGAGGCCAGCATGCTAGGAGCAGCCATAACTGAGCCCAGTCTCCCCAGCATGCCAAAGAGTCCTCTGGTGGACAACTGCGAGCCTGCTTTTGCACAGAAAAGTGGTGAAGTCCACTTTGGTATTCTAGTTGCTTGCGTCTCCCTCCCAACACTTCAAGCCCTCTCTCCTCAAAGGCATTTTAAAGAAAAGATTTAAAATTGCTTAGAAATTGAAGCAAGATTGCCTGGTTATTGATTCAAATTCTGGTAGGTCTGACTCAGAGCTGTCTCTCTCATTCCTGCCACCAATTCTGATGGCTAAAGAGGGATTCCAAGGATTTGGGCTGCAATCAAATGACCCAAGAATCCCCATCTCCTCTCTGTGTAGGGGAATTTAATATTTCCATTCTACCTGAGGTCTCATTGCCAGGATGTTAACTGGAATTTCAGTTTGTCTCTCTCCATTCTGGGATTTTGCTTAAACTAGTATTTTTGGTTCTTTTCTCCTGTATCTTGACAGCAGACAACAAACAGCCTCTAAATATTCACAGAATGGCAAGAGCTGGGTTTAGGTGGAAATTTGGCAGATAAACACAATAATAGTGGCCTCGGAAGCACTACTATTGGGGATGTGATAGAGACTGTGCTGTGGCAAAGAAATCCTATACTTTGTGCCATCCTCTACATAGAGAAAGAATCTGTGCCTATTGCATCTTATAAGAAAAAGAAGCTATCAAGAGACAATAAGATAATAGTAATAAGAGTCAGTTTGTGTGTTAAAGGGTTTGAGACATAATCATACAGACCTGAATGTACTTATTTTCTAGGCTTCCTTTAGCAAATCTTCTTTGCTTGGTTTCTATGGAAACTGGAAACTGCACATGAGCCAGAGACACTCAATAGTCTTCCCTGGCAGGCATGCCCATTTCAGATTTCTCTGCTTTAATTGATATCCTGTTGTAACTACTAAGAGTAAAATAATAATAATCCATACACTGTACTCTCAGAATCACTGCTGAGAAGGTCAATGTTGATAGCTACCACTATTGAGCACTTGCTATGTTCCAGGGCATACACTAAATAGTTATAGACCTTAACTCACTTAATTCTCCCAATAGCCTTGTGGGTTTGGTATCTGTAACTGTTCGTCCATCCAGGAAAATGCAAACCACTCTAAGTATCTCAAATGGAAGGAACTGAATACAAGGAGTTGGTTACACATGTGACAGAATTGCTGAGAGGCCAAACCGGGGGCTCTGAGGCAGCTCAGAGAGCAGCAAAAATAGGAAGGAGCACCAATTCTGGTGCTAAAGAGACAATAGGAGAACACAGTGTTTCCAGTGCCTGAAAGTTGGGACCAACTGTCAGGAATAAGATATATCATGATGGGCTTCCCTGGTGGCGCAGTGGTTGAGAGTCTGCCTGCCGATGCAGGGGACATGGGTTCGTGCCCCAGTTCGGGAAGATCCCACAAGCCGCGGAGTGGCTGGGCCCGTGAGCCATGGCCGCTGGGCCTGCGCATCCGGAACCTGTGCTCTGCAACGGGAGAGGCCACAACAGTGAGAGGCCTGCGTACCGCAAAAAGAAAAGAAAAAAAAAGAAATATCATGATGACTGCATGTAAGAGTTGAGACCATGGAGGGAGGGGCTGACTGGTGGGCACTGGAACCACAGAGGAGACACAACTACTTACTACCAGCACTCCACAAGAAGCAGAGATGGAAAGAGGGAGAACACCCTGGCTTCTCTCTTCTTCCTGCCCTCATTTCAAGCAATCTTCTTTCAAGGCCTCCTATTGACTGAACCTTCACAGAAGCCAGAGGGCAAAAGATCTGGGAAGCAAGTTCTCCTATGATACAGAAGAGAACAGAGGAAGTGCAGGGATGCATCTGAGAACAAACTAGCAGTTTTACTATACCGATTACAGGGATAAGAAACCTAAGTCACAGAAAGGCAATTTTCTTAAGACAAACACTAATCAGTTAAATGACTGATTATCTGGTTAGGAGTACCTGCTCTCAACCACTTTATGATACCTCTTTATGAGTTCCTCTCTGTAGAGAGAAAAAGGGCTTCTTCATGCACATGGCATTCCTGTTTCACATGCCCTTCACCTCAGTAGACCCAGTCAATTAAGAAAACTTTAAGTTGTGGTGGTCTGTCCATCTGAAATTTGCCCATTCAGGGTGTTCTGGATATTTATTTGATGTGTGCTTATTCTAGATGTTTCAGCCTGACCACATACAGTCAGTCATTCATACCTTTAGTCATTAAAATATGAAAAGGGTCATTTATTCACTGGTGACACAGACCTAGGAGTTAGGGGAAGATGGGACTGGGGAGAAATCTCACCTTTCTCATATTTTCTAGAGAACTGGACTGTGATTCCAATTGAGTAGACAGGCACAATGAGGCAATGGGGAAAAACAGGTAGAAATTCCCAGTTCCTATTTTCTCCCTTAATGTTTGAGCATTTGCCACTGCTAAACTTGTAAGAAAAATTTATCAGGGAAAAGCTAAAATTTCTGTCAACTTCATCTTGTCTCTGAACTAGGGGAAGAAGACCATTTAGTTGAAAGATATCTTGGAAAATCTTGGAGAAAACTATTTCATTTAATAACAAAGATAGACCCCTCTCAAAGGCATTCATGTTTTAAGAGAGTTTCCTCTGAAAACCAAGAAACCTTCTAATATAAGAATTTTCAGTGATTGGTAATGGAAGAGAAGATTTTTTGATAAATCATTCTACTGTTTTCCTTCAAATTTATGCTCTGTGTGCAGGAACCTCTGTATTTGGAAAGCATCATGGGGCCTTTGTGGGGATTTCAATGAGATAATACACACAGAGCTCCTGGACAATAACAGGTTGTCAAATGATTGTATTTGTTATAGTCATTGTCATCATCATAATCATCACCACTGTACTTGATTTTCAAGAAGGTCTGAAGAAGACTGGCATGGTCAGGAAGCTTTCTGGAGGAGAAGGGCCTTCTGCTGGGTCTTAAAGGCACTCCTTTTACTTTTAACACCTACAAATGTTTAGTCTTTTCAGGCAAAGAAATATAATAACCAATTTCCAGGACCTGAAAATCCAGATGGGGGCAGAGGATATTTGACAGGTTCATATTTGCTACAGTTTCAGTCTGGACCGAAGGAAGAGGGTTTGATTATTCAAGTTATTTTAAAACTGCTTTAATTATGTTGTTGAAACCCTAAGAGTAACAGAGGTTTAAAAAAAAGAGTAACAACAACAACATAGAACCTCAGTACTCTGTTTTTCCAGGATGATTTAGTTTCAAGAGAAGCTGGAAACGTGATCTGATCTACTTGCATCAAGTTATCCTAGAGAGAAAAGCTTTCTGGGGAGATATATACACAGAGAAATAGGTTGAATCTTTCCTCTCCAGAACCATATAAAAACAAAGTTATCTTCCTTATCTCATGGGAAGCCAACCCAACTTAGCCCATTTTATTGGTGCCAAGAAGTGGTATCAAAGAGGGGAAAGCCATGCTTCCACCTTCCCGTGGAAAATTCCAGTTGGAGGAAGGGGAGGGGCAAGAGGCAGGGTTTTGCCCAGGAAGGCAGGCACGCTGCCAACCACCTCCTTCAGCAGCCTCTCTGCCCTCACCCAGACCTGGCCAAGCACCACTGCAGAGGTGATGCCAGCCCTGTGTGGAAGGAGCACTGTGCAGGGTGGCGACAAAGCTCCCAGGTTCCCAGAGCAATAAGCTCCCCCATCTTCCCAGGCCTGAAACTACTCCCTTAGCCAATCCCCAGGGTAGAGGGTTGAAGACTCCTCATACTGTTAAGATACTGATATGTAAAGCTCTCCTCCAGGCATTAACATTCAGGCTGAAAGTAGACTATCTGATGACCTAACTGGAGAGGATGGGCATCTTCAGCACCTTGTTTGAGCCTCTCCACAGCTCTGTGCAGGTCCGGCTTCCACTGTGATTGCTTGGGCCTCTTCCTCCCGGAGCTTCACGCTCTCCACTGAGCTCACACATTTTCCTTCAATTCCATTGTCCCAATCCCACCTCTCAGCCCATCCACAACACCCACAGAGCCTTTCCAATGGTCACTCCTTCCTCTGACCTCTCATAGCTTTTAATTTATTTTAAGAAATGAATTACTTTTTACATTGATTCTTAGATATGTCTTATTTCCACTCTACTGGTTGCTGTGTTTCCACCAATGTTTATGCTCAATAAACACTTGCTAAATAAAGGAACAAATGACAATTTGGAATCGGAGTAGATGGTTGAGGCATAGCTCTGTGGAGAGTGTGCCTGAGGAGGGCCCCAGGAAGGATGCTGGGAAGCTTGGAGGGTGCCTGAGGAGGGTGCTGTGTGCTCTAGGGCAGCAGAGGCCTCAACAGGGAGAAAGAGGGGTTCTGAAAGCAAATCCTGACACCTGAGAATGCGTGCAGACACCTGATGTGTAGTCAGGACGCTTTGGTTTGCAAGTCACAGAAAGTCAGCTCAAATTGACTTAAGCAAGAAGGGAATTATTGGCTATCATGGATGAGAAGGATACTGGAGTGACTCACAGAATGGAAAGAAGAGTTCCAGGAACCAAAGCTCTAGGACAGAAAGTGCAAACCCACTAAAGACCTAGAAAATGCCTTTCTCTTTTCCTCTCCTCTCTCTTCCCTCTCCTCCCTATATCTGAATCTCAGATGTGTTCATCTCACTTGACACCTCTTTCTTTTTACTCTCTCTCTTCCTTCTCTTTCTCTCTCTCCATCTCAGTCTCATTGTGCCTCTATTATAATCCCTTTCTCTTTTATATCAGAGAATTTCTCTCCACATATCAGAGAAAATTGTTCTTAGCAACACTAGACATAAACCCTTAATGAATTAAAATTAAGGAAAACTAGGCTTCCACCTCCAATCAGAAGATTCCATGGGAGATCCCCAATAAGCCTGGATTCTATGTGTCCACCCTTTGGATGAGTCTCTGTGTCCAGGGATGTGACACCATTCTTGGCTCAGTGGTGTGATGAGAGAGTCCAGGCAGCACGACTGACGGCTGCACCAGGACCACATAGAGGGGAAATAAGAACATCAGCAGCTCGCTTTGCTATAGCAAAAGCAAGGGACTGGTAAAGAGCTCTTGGAAGGGATGAAGGAGAGGACTTGTAAACAACTTCAGGCAGGGGTGATATCAAGACTAGGGATAACCAGGAAGCAAAACAGAGGCCCACCAAAACTTTCTGGACACTTGTCTCCTAGGGATGCCCTGTCTAAAATGATCTCAGCCCAGTAACTCACATCATGTCAACACAGGTATTGTGAAGTATCTTTTATGCTCATCACTAACTCAAAATTACAATACATCCACCTCTAGGTCTTGTTTTTACTGTGTTCATAAAAATCATATATTACTATATCACTATGTCACTTTCTAACAATTTAACAACTGTATTTCAATGTAATTGGCTTCCTTTCTACTTCTATGTATTCTATGCACTTCAAAACATTATTCTGAGAAGGGGTCTGTAAGCTTCACCAGATTGCCAGAGGGGTCTGTGGGAAAAAAAGGCTATGAACCCCTGTTTTAGTTGACTGTCTGATGCTGGACTGCTTGGTTTAATCCACTAATTTCTGCAGCATTTTCTCTATTTTCTGGATTTTTGTCTTTTTGTTCTATTTTCTGCAAAATTTCCCCAATTTTATCTTCTGATCCCATTCTCTGACTATTTTATTTCTGCTGTGTTCCCCTTGATAACATCCTGGTCTTATTCCATAGCTGTTCTATCTTCTCATCTCTTAGGCTATCAATTCTAGGGTGTAATTTATTCCTGCTGATCTTTAGCTGTCCGTTCACATATGGAAAATGCACTACAAAGTGATTGGGATTTCCGAACCCAAGTGAAGGGCCTATTGGATGGTGGCTTCACTGTGAGGTTTGTAAGCAGGAACCAACCATTTCATCATGGGATTCCCCACATGTCAGAATCTGTGACTTTCCTCTTGGGGAAGTCTGTATATCTAGAGTAATGCTCTAATCCCATGCTTGGAGGGAGTGGGCATTTATGGGTCAATATCCTAGGAGCCACCCAGTAAGGACACTTAGACCTTATCCCCCATTTTCCATCCAGCTCAGGGCTGTTCTCTGCTGTTTCCTGCTATTCCCTCAATCTGAATTCTCTCTGGTTGAATTACCCGGGTACTAAGTCTCCTGTTTCCTGCTGGAGCAGAAGAGGAACAGCTGTCTGGATGTTTGGACTGGGAAAAGAGACCTCCTGAGATAAATCTTCAGCCTTTCCTCCTATGTTCCTTCCCACCCGCTCCCAGCTTTGAGAGTTGATTGGTGCCTCCAATTCCTGAGCCGTCCAGCTATTTTTGGATGCAAGCTGGCCTGCTTCTTCTTAGCTTTCCCCTCTGTGGCCATTATCCACTCTGCCAAGACAGCACCCAATCCCCCCACTCTTCATGTATTGTTGATATTTCTTGTCTGGTGTCACTTTCTCCCCATTTTTTCTTTGTCTTTGTAGGTTTATACCTTTTCTTTGCCTTCATTTTAGTGGGGCTTGGGGAGGGAGCAGAGATTATAGGGCATAATCTGCCATGTTTATCCACAAGTCTTCGGCCTGCCCATTTCTCACTTTAGCCCAAAGGAAAAAAAAAAATACACCATCCGCCTTATATTGATACTTGTTGGGACTCTGATATCCAACTCGGTGTGGGTGCAACAGGACCTGACAGTGAAGAAACAGCTGTCTTGAGCTTTGGCTGGCACCCAGTAACCAGAATGTCAGCTCCCAGCTCAACAATGATTAACCTGAAACTATAAGAACTGAACTACAAAATTATAAAGGAAGGAGAGAAACCCAACGTCCAAAATGGCAATCTTCAGATCAAGTGGGGAATGTCCGCCTCTTCCAGGCAGACTGCCCAAGCTGAGGAAACAGAGGTAGAAATTCCCCTCTCTGCCCCAAACACTATACACACCTGACAGCCCACCTAATATCCACCTCATGATTGCTTCCCAAAAGTACTGCCCTGTACTTCAATATGACAACAAGGTTTTCACTTTTCTGTTTATATATTGGTTCTATGGTTGCTATTCTGTTGACAATGTATCCTCCTGGGGCCGTTTGTGTGTTTACTGAATGGCTACCCAAGTTGTCTCAATTCAAGCACAAACTCCCATAGCACCAGATTTAAAGTAATATTTTTTTTTAGTTAAAGTGTTTTCTTTACTATGTAGTCTGTACACATGTGAGTGATTGTGACTGCTTCCACTTTTATTAATTTTTTATTTCTAGTTGCGTGAAGGACGTCTTCACAGAGAGCAACTCAAGCTGAAGTCCTCATCTCTCCTGGTGGCCCTGGCTCATCAGCACTCTTGGTAGTACCACCATCAGCACCCCATGTCCTTCATCTATTCTCTTTCCCCAGCACCTTCTCAGCTGCCCAAAACTTCTCTCCTGTTTGCCCTGTTCACTCCCCTCATCTGTAGCTATTATGCTTTTTTTCCTAGAGAGATCCCGATCTGTGCCCTTGCTCAAAGACCTTTGCTGGCTCCCCACCACATAAGGATGTAAGTACAAACTCAGCCTTGCCCATTAGGCTCCCAAGTGATCTTGCCCTCAACGCCTTTTTTTTTTTTTTAATTTTTAAAATAAAAATTTTTTGATGAGGAGAGCAAATTAGGTTGAGAAGGACAGGAAAGATATCTGACAGCTGTCCTTGTTTATAAAAAAAGAAGGAAGAAGAAGAAGAAGGAGGAGGAGTGGGGGAGGAGGGGGAGGAGGAGGAGGAGAAGAAGAAGAAGAAGAAGAAGAAGAAGAAGAACAAGAACAAGAAGAAGAATGCAAGCATCTGAAATATTGTGTCTAGAATCTTGTACATATTTCCTGAAAGTAAGAGGAAAGACTTGGATTTCTATAGCACTTTTCTTCAGAGGGCATCAAAGCTCTTTAAAATTATACAAAAGAAAGCAAAGGCACCAGATATGAATGTTTCAGTGTCTGTGCAGCAAGCCCATGTTATTATTTAAAGACATGAAAATGCAGATCCCTGGACAGACTGGAGCTGAGTTCACTTCAAAAGCTGGGGCTAGGAGGGGACTGATGATTCCTTCCAAAGCCCTGTGGCCCCGCCATGAACTGCTGAGAAGCTTGGAAACACTGGCCCCACAGGTGCTGCCACAAGCCTCCTCAGCCTCCACCTGATGCTGGGGTTTAAGAGGTGACAGATGGACCAAGAAAAACAAGGTGAGAGGGACTGAGCCCAGCTGTGGTTCCCATTATGACAGAAAAAAAAACAGAGTATTTTGAATTTTCCAGAACTCTAATTGGATGGATTTTCTATAATAGTTATCATAGGAATGGGGGCTACTTTCTGGGATCTGATGAAAAATCAGAGGTGAGTTTTTGGTTTGAGGACATTTTTATAAATAATAGCCTAATAGCTTAAAGTCTAAGATTAAAAAAAAGAAAATGTCCCGGCCACAGCCTCCTACTGTACTGGTGAGAAAGTCCAGTGCTGGCCAAATTTCATCTGAGCCATAGGCTTACTGCACATTTTAGTGGAGTAAAAATAAGTAGAACTGGCAACACTGCCATAGAGAAAGGCCACAGTGAACTACCCGACCACAGGCCGCCGCATCAGGGCCATTCTGAGGCTGCTGTGCCCCCACAGTAGACAGGTCCAAATGGAGAGGCCCCCAGAACCTTGCCAATCTGTGGGAAGAGTCAGTGAGCACTGTGGACAGAGCAGCAGTCAGAGGTGGAAATTTCCACAGGGGTTAAGTATCTCCCTTGAGATATCGATTACAGGCTAGATGATTATAAAATTCCCCCACCCAAAAAATTTACTCTAAACGTAGACTGTACAAATAGTGTGTTTTCACTCACTGATGTGAGTAGAAAGCAGAACTGGTTGCTTTTGGTAAGTTTCAGAATCTTTCTGAAGAAGGAGAGAAAATAATGGGCATTATATTTCTCTTTTCTATATTTAGGTTTAATTTATTAAACTTCCACCCAAAATATAGGACCTGGGCCACCACCATGGAAGGATGTGCAGGTTGTGCACTGAACAACTCCAGGGCAACCTCACATCATAGGTAGTGGCTAGAAATGAAGCATGATCAAAGATGTTTCCCATTTCCAGATGCCGTGGTCACAAAGCACCATATAAAAGTTACACAATGAACAAACAGATTGCACCAATGACTGTCAGGACTAACTACGATCTGAGGCTCCACTCTCAGGGTCTCCGAATAACCATCATTCTAGACCAGGTTCTGTTGCCATAAGTAGGGATATGGGTGCTGTGGATGTTGCAGGGTCATCTCCTGGCAGGCCTGTTTCCATATTAGCCTCCACTTCTTCCTGAGGCTGCAGCTCCCCCTAGCCTCTATGGGGACAGCCTGGTCAGAATCTGGATGCTTCCTTTCTGATCTGGCTAGCATATGTTCTAAGCCCCCAAGGAGACTACAGATTTCTCTTCCGAGTGCAACACAGCTCTCTGGCTTCTCAGAGCTCTCTGCCTCTGCAAGGGTATAGTCAACCACACCTGGGCTCTAAGGACCCTGGAAGAAGAGCCTGTAGTCTCCCTGTAGCTTTTCTCTACCCCTCAGCTGAAGTCAGCCAGTACTTCTGGCTCCAAGAATTAAATACATGGACTAACCTTGTCCTGCCTGGTATTCATCCTGACCTGTCAGCCAAGTCATAGGAAATTTGTCCTCAGAGAAGTACACCCCATTCTCCATGCAATAACAGACCAATGTAGCTGCTCCTCAAACCTCTCCCTTAAGCACTGAGGGCCTTTATGGACACTGAGCACTCATAAACCCAGCATACTTCATGTAGATGTGAAGGATGACCATTAAAATATATATTTACATTGACAGCACATCACTTTATTTATCCAAGCCTTGGGCACCAAGACATGTGAGTTTGAAGTATTCGAATAAAAGTCTTTCAGATTCCAACCTCTATTCTTCTTGCTCATAATCACTCTCCAGCAATGTTACCTGTGGTATTCCATTTTCCATCCCCCATCTTTGTTTTTATGAAGATAAAAGCAGTTTGAAATGAGTAGTTGAAATTACCTACATTTAGACCACTCTGTTGGAAGTTGAAATCTCTTTGTTTTTCTTCTTGATTTCTCTGTGTATAAATACAGTGTTAGATATAGTTGTCTTTCATGATCAAAGATCATGGTGATACTTCCCCCAAAGACAAGTGAAAATGAAAGTCGTCATCATCATCATCATCATCATCATCTACCATGATCCCTTTGCAGTGAGCCTTTTTTTTTTTTTTTGCGTTATGCAGGCCTCTCACTGCTGTGGCCTCTCCCGTTGCGGAGCACAGGCTCCGGACGCGTAGGCTCAGCGGCCATGGCTCAGGGGCCCAGCCGCTCTGTGGCATGTGGGATCTTCCCGGACCGGGGCACGAACCCGTGTCCCCTGCATTGGCAGGCAGACTCTCAACCACTGCACCACCAGGGAAACCCTGCAGTGAGCCTTTGCATCATTTTCGGCCAGTCCTCTCCAGCGTCTGATAACTTCTCTCAGATAAGTAAAAGTCCTGAAACCTGCCTAGCTCTCGTCACCTAAATCTGTCCCTCACAGCCACACTGTGGAGTACTTTGTAACAGTAATAATAATAACAACAACAACAGCTCACTTGTTTAAGCTCTTGATATGTGCCAAGCACTGTTCTAAACAGACTGCACCTCCTTTCTCATTTAATCCTTCTGAAATCCCTCTGCAGTAGATATCATAAATATCCCCATTTTACAGATGGAGAAACTGAAGCACAAGAGACTGAGTCATTTCGCCCAGGTCACACGGCTGGTAAGGATTCGGACCTGAGCAGTCTAGCTCCAGAGCACACAGGCTAAGCTCCAACAACACCAGGAACCTGTATGAACAGCCATTGCTCAGCTAAGCAGGAGGCAAAACAATGCACACAGCTCCTCATGTTTATCTACAGATCCCTCTTTAGAGATGTGGTGTCTCAAAGAAAAAGAAGTCCTGCATCTCACTGGGTCCTTCCCCCGTGGTGCCACTCTGCTGCTAGCCAGGCCAGCAGCTCTGCAAACCTTCAAGTGGCTCTCTAGTGAAATGTCCCTCTGGCCTGCCCCAGCTCCCCCTGCGGGTACAATGCCCCCCAGACCTTCATTCTCACCTATTCATCTTTGAAACGTGGTCTGTACATCCAACACCGTGTTTCCAGGCAGCCCTGTGAGTTTTGATAATCCATTACCTCCTTCTCCTCCCCACCCCATGATCCTCACATGCCTGATCAGTCCACATGTCCCTATGCTAATTGCCCTTTCCAAAGTTAACATTTCCAAATGGCAAGATAAGTTCAGAGTCATTTAAAGGAAAAATAGGCGTACCATGAAAATGTTGGGCTTAAAAAAAAAAATCTTGTCCCTACTCTCCCTGAAGAAACAGTGAGCTCAGGTGGCCTCCTGTTTATTGGTTTTTCCAGGGAAGCCAATGTCAGTTCAGTTCCCACTGTTTCATAACACGAGAGCTCAACTTACATACTTCCAAACAGAGGGATGGGTCCTTGGTTTTGTTTTCGTCTTTCCTCAAGAAAAAGCCTCAATCTCAGTTGCAGGCTTAAACAGACTTAACAGCCATAAGCCCCATAAGCTCTGGCATGCCATAAATAGTTCTTTTCATCAGAAGCTGCAAATCACAATTCTACTGTAAAAACCAGAGCTGCTCGGATAGCTGCCCACAGCACTGAGCATGGGGCCTGGCATTTAATAAAGATTTGTTGATGGACTGATTGATCTGGGTCTCCCATATCAGGTGTAGTCTGAGTTTCTTAGATTTTTTTTTTTTTTGCGGTATGCGGGCCTCTCACTGTTGTGGCCTCCCCCGTTGCGGAGCACAGGCTCCGGACGCGCAGGCTCCGGACGCGCAGGCTCAGCGGCCATGGCTCACGGGCCCAGCCGCTCCGCGGCATATGGGATCCTCCCAGACCGGGGCACGAACCCGTATCCCCTGCATCGGCAGGCGGACTCTCAACCACTTGCGCCACCAGGGAGGCCCTCTTAGATTTTTTAAAAGGGATTTGAACTAAGATTTAAAACCAAGTCTTAATGCACCAACCTCTCCATTCCCACAGTCCTTTGGGCCCAGGATCTTAGAACCTATTTATGATGCATGAGTTTCAAAGCCCCTGTGGGGACCAGAGGGCAAGAAGGAACACAGGACAATCTAGTAAAAGCCCCTACACCATCTGGGCCACGGCACAGTGATAAGTGGTGTCCCCGTGACAGCCTGGAGAACCTCAGAGAGGCGCCCTCTGGATCATCAGAGAAAAGTAAACCAAGAACTCCATCATAATAGCTGAGAGCTTTAGAGTCAGGAATCCCGATTCTATCGCTCCTAGCCTTGTGGACTTAGGCAGGTTACTCAGCATCTCTGTGCAGTGGTTTCCTCATCCAAATCAGTTCAGAGGATTAAATGAGGAAACAAGTGTTACGTCCTTGAGACAGTATCTGGCATGTAGAAAGCATCACTTGTGTTTTAAATAATTACCCCAGCAATACAGTGAAGGAAATTTTACCATGCTTTTAATTTTATAAAAATTGGGGGTCCATACATACCAATTATGGTAGCTCAACTCACCAGAATATTCAACTGAACAGAACAACCTACTCTCCCAATATGCCAGACAGATTGGAGCTCATGGTATATATGAAAGTGCTGAAGGGAACAGAAACCAAGTAGGGATAGGTAATAAGTGAATTTAATTGGGATCACAAAATACCAAAGGTGCTAAATATCATGTTTTAAATTTTTTAAATGAAGTTATAACTTCAGGGACAGGTATACCATATGAGCTATTCCAACTTTTAAAAACCCTTTTCATCACAATAGGGAAGAAAGGAAGCTGAGTTACTGTCTTTCTATTTTAGTCATCAGAGTTTAGCAAGAAAAATTAAGGGAGAGAGATGGATATATACAGTTAGGAAGTAGTTAAGACCTTGTAAGCACAGCTGTTGATAAAAAACACAGGTAAGGGAATTCTTAGAAAAATTAAATGTAATAAATCAGCAGGCAGAATAAAATGGATCCCTAGACAGTGAAGAAACTTGTTAATAAACTTGCTGAACCACTAACAACTCACAAAAGTAATAGTGAGCAAGGACAGAAATTTTGCATTAAGTCTTGAAGTGAGCTTGGGAAAGAGAAGCCTTTTGGGTGGCTACTAACTTCCAGGGAAAGAGGAGCTGTGAAATGACAAGGGTGGAAGTGGCAGGGAGTTTCCCTTGCTCGGCCTCCCTCTGTGGTTACATCATGTTTCAAGGATGGATCACTGTCAGAGTTAGAATAACCTGGACTGTATAAAGAAATCAATTCCCTGAGTATTTACTGAGTGCCTCTCATGTCCAAGGCACCATGCCAAGTGAGAGATGCAAAGATGAACAAGCCTGGTCCTGGATCTCCGGAAACACCCAGACCACAGGGACAATAGCTGTGAACACAGGAACACAAGGTAAAAGGCAATCAATACTGTAGCAGAGTTAACACACAGCACATACATATAAACAGGAGGGAGGTGAATTTCCACCAAGAATATCAGGGAAGACTTCCTGCAGGAGGTGGCATTTGACCTGACCTTGAAGGGTGGATAGGAAAAATGCTTCAGGCAGCGTAATAGCATTCATTCAACCATCCGTCCACCTGTCCATCCATCCACCCATCCAACTATACATCCAATTAACGAATAATTACTGGACAATTACTTTCTGTCAGGCACCATGCTAGTTGTTGACAACAGAATTTTGAGTAAAAAGAGACAGAATCCCTACCCTTGGGAGCTCCTGGAGAGGCAAATATTAATGAAAGTAGTAAACCTTCAGATGTAAATTGCAGTGTGACAATGAGGGGTGGTCCAAGGTTCTGTCTGAGGCTCTAACAGGAACATTTGACCAAGGCAGAGAAATTAGGGAAGGCTTTGCTGTGCAGCGATTAGTGGAATTGAGATCTGAAGGGAGCAGGGGGTCAGAGACACCCAGGCAGAGAGAGGGGATAGCAGCATTCCCAACTGAGGGAGTGCATTTCAAGGTGGGAAAGAAGCATGATGACAACAAGGGGCTGAAACAGTTCAGGGAGGCTGGAGTGTGGCGTGGAATGAATTGTGTGTGGAGACGAGGCCAGAGGGGTGAGAGGGGGCATGTGGGGTCTTGGTGAGCAGCTCTCAACCTTTACTCTAAGAAATATTCTTAGAATACTTTAACTAGACAGGCTTAGAAATATTTTAATTGGTGCCATTACAAGAAGGGGAGGTAAGAGGTGGCATGGTTGAGTTTTACTTTGGACAGATCATTTGGCTGAAATGTGGAGACTGGATTAGGGCCACAGTGGATGAACCAGTGGTTCAGCAAGAGGTATGGTGGTGGCCAGGACTAGGAGAGCAGCAGTGGGGATGGGGAGAAATGATGTCAGGAGATATGTAGGGGTAAGTCAAGACTGGAAGGTAGACTGTGGGGCTTTGGCAAGGGAGAGGGAGGTGTCAAGGTTACCTCTGGCTTTCAAAACTAGACAGATGGAAGCACTGATCCTAGGAAAGGGCAATGGGAAAGGGCCAGTGTGGTAGACAGACTAGCTGTGGGGAACCTGAGGTGTGAAGGCGTGGTCAATATGTATCTCCCCCAGTATACTGTAAGCCCCCCAAGGGCAGGACTCTGTCTCTTTTTATTCAACATTGTGTCTTTGGCAACCAGTATGGTGTCTGACAGACATCAAGTGCTCAGTAGTCTCTTATTAATTGAGTGGGGGTAGTTGGATGAGTGGATGATTTTTTGAAGTGCTTTAAGACATCTGAGAGGGGATGTTGGGTAGAAAGCTAGATGGTTGGTCTGCAGCTCAGGAGAGAGGTGGGGATGGAAGCTATAGATTCATGATCGTCCAAGGAGGGTAGCTCAAGGGAGAAGATGAACAGGCCCTGGATTCAGCCTTCAGAAATTCCAACAGGTCAGGGCTAGGTAGCAGAGGGAAGGTGTACAAAGGAGAAAGAGAATGGGCAGTCAGACTCGGAAGGAGTATTTCCAGAAGGAGAGAGTGGTCCACGGTGTCAGTTGCAAGTAAGATGAGAACTGAAGAATGTCCTTTGGATTTAGCAGCACTGAGGTCATCGGTGACCTTTGTGGGAGCTGTTTTTTTGTGGAGCGATGAGGTGGAAGCCAGATTGGAGGGGGTGAGGAGTGGGAGGTGATGAAACAGCGACAGGGAGTAGACACAAGTCTTAGGAGAAGTTTGGCGGTGAAGAGGAGGAAAAAGGCGGGGTGGAAGCTTAGCAAACGCAGGAATGTGCCCAGTGGGTTTGAGAAGTTACAAGACCGTAGCGTGGCTCTGAAACAGTAGTCCCCGTACCTTTTTTTCTGTCCTAACATCCCTGGAGGAACAGACACTCCGGGTTATTAACAGAAAAATCAGAATATCAGGAGAAGGAGTTGATTTCATTGGGGTGATAAGCTTGAGTTTTGGAGATGTTAATTTTGGGGGGCTTATGGAGCAGGCAGGGGAGAGCAATGTCTGTAAGGTAGCTGGAAATACAGTTTGGGTCAGTGCTGGCAAACTGCAGCCGCCAAATCTAGTGCCTCACTTGTTTTTAATATGGCCAGCCCATGAGCCAAGAATGGTTTTTACATTTTTAAGCAGTTGAAAAATCAAAAGGAGAATAATATTTCTTTCTCTATTTTTTGGCCATGCCATGCGGCATGCAGGACTTAGTTCCCCAACCAGGGATCGAACCTGTGCCCCCTGCACTGGGAGCGCAGAGTCTTAACCACTGGACTGCCAGGGAAGTCCCGAGAATAATATTTCATGACATGTAAAACATACATGAAGTTCAAATTTCAGTGTCTGTAAAAGAAGTTTTACTGGAATTAGCTTATAGCCACACTCATTCATATACATATCATCGAAGGCTGCTTTTGTGCCACTGCCATAGAGTTAAATAGTTGCAAGAGGCTGATTGGCCCTCACAGCCTAAAACATTGACTATCTGGCCAATCCTTAGCCAAAGCCATAGGAGAGCAATCAAAGCAATTTCTTGACAGCCAACCTTATGGAAAAATATCAAGCTAAAGGGGACCAGATCACACGGTGCATTAAGGGAAACAGGTGGCTGGCCATTTGTGGGGTGTGGAGGGGATGGCAGCAGTCTGATATCTCTGGGTCTATGAAGGACATTTGTCCCCCCCCAACAGCGCCCCCCCCAACTTGCTGATGTCATGAACAGGCCCCCACAGAGCTCAGCATAAAGGACACTTCTTCAGGGAAACATAAGAATATATATATTCTTATATATAAGAATATATAATTTTTCTCCACCAGTTAAAAAGAAATAATTTAACCTAGCTCCTGTAATTCCTTCCTTGATTCAACCCAACTTCTCCCCACCCTAATCCTAAACACACTTTTACTGTTTCTCAAGAGGCAACTGGGAATCCCAGATGTTCACATCAATCAGACCACAGGAAGGTGAAAGCAGGGTGGGGATAGGAAAATGAAACTCATCAAGATGCAGAGAGAGAATAGGATGATGCAACCATGGAAACTACAAAGGGAGGTATGGATTGTTTCCTTCCTTGCTAATTGCAATGTATGTGTCTCAACAGATAGTTCAGTGAAGACACTAAATTTTCAATGTCTGATACACTATAGGCACTTATAGTATTTAATTAATGGATCAATATGCTCATCCTCCCTTTCTTTCTCCCTCTTATGTTGTCTAAACCTGAGAGATTTCCCCATTTTCCTGCACATGAGGGAAATCATGATGGTACTGCCTTGTCCCCTTTTCTTATTTTTGACTCTTCAGCTGTGAAGTCTTCCTGGGTTTGGCAGTCACCTCCCACCTCTTGGGCCTCCTTTTCCCTTATCTTTCCAAGTCCAAAATATTTTATTTATTCCTGTGAATATAATGGCTCAGCTATGAAGCTCCCTTGGCCAACCTTTCTGCTGGACTGCTGAGTCATTTGTGACCTGTAGATAGAATAAATTCAGAGGCTGCACAATCACTGCTTACTCCTGGAGAGTCAGCCACATGACAGTGACTGGGTTCCTCATTAACTTGACGTTGTGTGAATCTTTATGATGGTTCCTAGACATGACAATTGAGTCTGTGTGGCCATGGAGCTCACAGAGGAAAGGAAGAATGATCTCCAACACCTTATAGTTATGACATCTTATTCCCAAAGAAGGAAGTCCAAGGCTTTGGACATCACTAGGGGCTTTGATCCTTCAAAGAACCCCTGTCCCAATGTCATTTTCTATCCCAGAAAACCAACAAAACATCCCAGGTGGGCAGACCCATGGGATTTCTCTAATCCTGTTTTGTGCTCAGCACTTAGGTCACTCTGTGATAACAAAAGAAGTTGATAAAGTGGCTCCTGGAACTCTGCTTTTGGCCATGACTGAATAACTGTTGCTAGCTAGCCCTGCCCCTATACACCTTTATAATACTGAACAAAATGTATGAAACAACTCCTCAGATATTGAATAACAAGTGCATAGGACTGTGATGCCTGAGAAAAAGGAAATAATTAAGATGAGTCCTAGATCATCCTGGCTTTCTGCCTAAACGCATTTACCAAACTCTTGGACAGGGAGGAGGAAGCCAGTCAGAGGATAGGAGGCTTCCTGAGCCTAAGGGACTGGGGTTAAAGTTAAGGGAGGTTGAGGTGGTTGGAATTTGAGGGGCAGGGTGCCAGAGAAGGAGTTACAAGAAGAAAGAGCTCCAGACATTTTCATTGAGTGCCCTTGTTTGTGTAAATAATAACTTGCTTATGTAGGGTATGATTCTAAGGCCACACAGAGAACAACTACCAGAGAAAGAACAACTACTGGAGAGCTTTAAGCTGAACAACTACCAGAACTTACATGTGATTGGGAAGCATTCAAGTTCCAACCAAGCAGAATGAAGGAAACTTGTTGAACACCCAGGGAATTCAGCAGATACCTAAAAAAGCCAAGTTTTAGAAGTAGTGCTAAATTAGCACTATTAACAAACTAAATGGGTATTCAACTAGTGATAGTAAATCAACTGCCTGCCAGAGCAAAACTCAACACTCTTTAGAAGACCACAACAAAACTCAATCAACAATTTAAAATTCACCATGTTGCTGTACATCTGACACTAACACAATATTGTAAATCAACTATACTTCAATAAAAAATAAAAATAATAAAAATAAATAAAATTCACAATGTTCTGCAGTCCACTAAAAATTATTAGACATGAAAAGAACCAGGAAAATGTGAATCATAACTGAGAAAAACCAGACTATGGAAACAGACCAGAAATGGACTCAGCAGACAAGCAATTTAAGACAGCTATATTTTCAAGGAGTTAGATGAAAACATGTACCAAATGAGAAGAGAAATGGAAACTATTTTTTAAAATCCAAATAGAATTTCTAGAGCTCAAAATACAGTATCTGCAAAAAAAAAAAAAAAAAGGATGGGATTAAGATCGGATTAGACATACAGAAGAAATGATCAGTGAACTTGAAGACAGGACAATGGAAACTATTGATATTTAAGCTGACACCTGGGGGTGGAGTGGAGGAGGGAAGACTGAAAAAATGAAGAGAGCCCAAGTAATTTGTGAGAGAATACCAGTCTAACATATGTATAATTGGCATCTTAGAAGTAGATAAGGGGAAGGCAGACAAATATTTGAAGAAAAAAAATGGATACAAATTTTACAAATTTGATGAAAACTATATACCCACAGGTGCTAGAAGCTCAATTAACATCAAGCAGGAAAAATATCAAGAAGACTACACTAATACACATCATAACTGTGTTGCTAAGAACTAATCATAAAGGGGGAATCTTCAAAGCAGCCAGAGAAAGAAGATATAGTACTTAGAGGGGGAAAGATGAGAAATATCTCTGACTTCTTATCATAGATAATGCAAGTAATAAGATAATGGAATGATATATTTTAAATGTTGGGGAAGGAGGTGACAACATAGGTTTCAATGGCCAATGAAAATATTCTTCAAAAATTAAGATCAAAATGCTGAGAAAATGCATTACCAGCAAACCAGCACTACATTTAACAAATGTTAAATGAATATTTTCTGGATGAAAGAAAATGATTCCAAACAAAAGCTCAGGTCTGTGCAGAACAATGAAGAACAGAGAAAATGACAAATATGTCAGCAAAAATAAATGTTTTTCTCATTTAAAAAATTCCTCTAAAAGATAATTATCCAAAGCAAAAATAATAACAATGTATTGTAGGTTCATAACATATGTAGAAATGAAATGTATGACAATCATGGCATAGAGCATTGGAAGAGCTGTTTTAAGGGTCCTACATTGTATGTGAAGCAGTATATTTTTTGAAGGTAGACTTTGGTAGTTAAAGACTCATATTGTAATTCTTGGAATATCCACACACATAGAAAAAGAAGAAATAAAATGGAATAATAACAAAATACAGCGGACAAAGTGAAGAAATAATAAAATAAAGTGGGATACAAAAATATTCAATTAATCCAAGAGAAGACAGGAAAAAAAGAACAAAAAACAAGACAAATAGCTAGATGGTAGACTTAAACCAGCCATTTGAATAGTTGCATTAAATGTAAATAGACTAAACATAGCAATTATAATGCAGAAATTGTCAGACTGGACAAAAAGTATGACTCAGATATATTCTTCAAGAAATTCACCCTATATATAAAAACACACACAATTTAAAAGTATGGGAAAATGATATACCATGCAAACACAATAGATGGAGAAGCTATATTCATATCAGACAAAGTAGACTTCAGGGCAAGGAATATTACCAGAGATAAGAAGAGATACTGTATAATGTTAAAGGGGTCAATTCAATAAGTCCAAAGATATAACCAAGCTGAATGGGCAGTCACCTAATAATAGAGCTTTAACATACATGAAACAAAAATTTGACAGAAATGAAGGGGGAAACAGACAAATTTAAATTTAAATTATAGTTTTCAACTATTCTTTCAATAATTCATAGGATAAGGAGACAGAAAAAATATAGATGACTTGAACATCACTATCAACCAACCTGACCTAAATGACATTCACTCACCAAGTACAAAAATACACATTCTTTTCAAATGCACCTGGAACATTCAACAAGATAGACCAGATGCTAGACTAAATGTAAAAAACAAAAGTATAAAACTTCTAAAGGAAAACGTAGGAGAAAATCTTCACAACCCTGTGGCAGATAAAGGTTTCATAGGATAGAAAACACATTAACCATATAAGAGGGAAATGATTTAAATTGATGAATTTTAATTTTATCAAAATTTAAAACTTCTGGTCTTTAAAAGACAACATTAAAAAAGTAGAAAGGCAGGCCACAGTCCGTGAGAAAATATTTACAATACATATACTGTATTGTACAAAATATTGTACAGTACAATACATATGATAGGACTTATATAAAAATATAGAATTAACTCATAACTTAACAATTAAAAAGTCAATCAAACAGTTTTTAAGGTAAAATTTTCAACAGACACTTCACAAAAGAAAATATATGAATGATCAATAAGCAGATTAAAATGTGTTCTAAATCATCAGGAAAATTCAAATTATAACTATAATGAGATGTGACTACATACTCACTAAAATTTAAAAGACTGACAATGCCAAGTATTAGTGAGGACATGGAGCAACTGGAACTTTCATACTACTGGTGGGGGTGTAAAATAGAGTAATCACTTTGGGAAACAATTTGTCAGTTTCAAAATAAAATTAAACATGCACTTACTATATGACCTAGAAATTTCACTTCCAGGTATACACCCAAGAGAATAAAAGCATGTCCACACAAAGACTTGTGCATGAACACTTATAGTTACTATATTCACAACAGCCAAACATTGGAAACAACCCTAATATCCATCAACAGGTGAAATTATAAAGAAGTTGTGGTACAGCTATACAATGGAATATTACTCAGCAACAAAAAATCATGAACTATTGATACATACAACATGGAAGAATCTCTAAAACATGTGCTGAGCAAAAAGAAGCCAGACACAAGAGTACACTCTTTGTGACTACGTTTATGCAGAGTTCAAAAACATGCAAAACCCATCTGTAATAATGAGTCGGGGGGTGGAGAGACTGACCGCATAGTGGCACAGAGGGACTTCTGGGGTGATGGAAATGTTCTATATCTTGGTTGTGGTGGTGGTTACATGGGTATGTACATTTGTCAAAACTTAATAAAGAGAAAATTTTAAGCAGGTGCATTTTATTATGTATGTATTACCCTTCAGTAAATTTTAATAAAGAGGTTTTTGTCCCTCAGGAGACTGCAATTCAGATGGGAGAACTGGATTAGAAATACAGAGAAACCTCTACAATCACTCACAAGCCAGAAGTGCATTCGGTACTAATTTATACCTTGCATACCCAGATGCTATGGAGATCTGAGGAGAGGTAGGTGGTGAGTCAGTATACCTTTCAGGGAGAACGTATCCCAGGATCTGAAAGGAAAGGGAGAATCTGAGGCATGGGGAGAAGGCTTGGGGTCTCCAAGAATAGATTCCGCACACTGAAGCGGAAATGTGGATGGCCTCCATTGTGGTCATGCAGAAGACTGTAGCTAATTCAGATGAAGTTAGATATGGGAAAGGAATAGCATACACAGTCTTGGAAGCAGGGCAAAAAATACATAAGGCTGAAAATGGGCCTTCTTGTGAGTTCTGAGCAGGACAATGGCAGATGGGAGTGATCTGGCTGTGGGTGGGATATCTGAGACTGGGAATCCATGAAGGAGGCTCTTGCAGGTATGTAGACATGGGTCGATGGGGGCATATGCTCTAGAGCGTGGACCTGGGGAAACAAAGGGAGGAGTAGACCCGAGAACCATTCTGATGAGCACAAGCCTTTGGGAGATGCTGACTCTGTCTTACAGAACTTTCTAAACCATGGAGGGGCAGCCAACCTCAGTGGACGGAGCTCAGACTCTGAAGTTCACACACTTAGCTACAAGCCTGGCTCTATTACAAACAAACTTGGGGAAATTTTTAAAGCACCCCAAACCCCAAAGTTCCCTTATGTGTAATATGGGAATAATAATTCTTAACTTGTGGGGTTATTGAGAGGATTAGAGGTAAGGTAGGTGGAGCACCTGGTGCAAAGGAGATAATAAATGATAGACATTATGATGAGCCCTCTGGTTGATCAGAGATTCCTGGGACCACCATACAAGGTGTCTCCTTCCTGCGGGTCTCAGGGGTGGGGCTGCAACTACACTGGATGAGTGAAAAGAAAAAAATTAACATACACAGAAACATACCAGTATACTAGTCACCAAGGACAAACAACCCTAGGTGTAAACATTATTCACATATGTGCTGTGCAGGGGCCACAAAAAGAGAGCAAGGTCCCTTTCACTAACAAAGGGCCGGGGGTCTGACTATGGAAATTTGGGCCAAGGGGTTCATAATTTGGAGTTTCTCTGTTGGGAGAAGAATGCCTTTTTAATTTGCAAATTGACCAAGAATAGTCTACTTAGCCCAACATCTCTGTCATTAAGTGGCCCCCTTGATGCTTTGACGCAGGCATGTGGCTCTCAGGGAATCCTAGGAGACCACTGCTCCAGAATCTCACCTCCAGGGAGGGGCATGTGTTGGGGATGTCAGGCAAGCACAAACTTAATGTAGTTGCTCTGTTCTAGGGAAGATTATTTTCTCTATGTTGAAAGAGACAGAGATAGGCATTTACTGATATCTAGTGTTTATAAGACAAGCACTGTGCTAAGAGGCTTTATCTGGATTGTCTAGAATAACCATTCACTTATTCAATAATTATTTATTAACTTCCAGCAGACACTGTGCGGGATGCTAGGGATGCTATGGGATCAGAGAGACAGATAAGTAAACAGATCATAAGCACTAAGGGACAAGAACCACCTGAGAGTGGGTCCAGAGCAGAGGGCCAGCACCTAACCTAGTCCTAGCTCGGAAGGGGGCTATGTGTGTGAGTAGGACACTCCGGGCAGAGGAAAGGGTAAGCTCTCAGGCCTGGCAGGGAGAGAGACGGAGAGAAGTCGTTCATTAGGGGAACTGTCAGCAGTTCCCAAGGTTGAAGCAGAAAAAGTCAGCAGCAGTAAGCCACCAGCCTAGTAATGAAGAACTCATATGCCTGGAATAGAGCTACTGGGTATAGCAAATAAAAACGCAGGATGCTAAACCTGATGAACATGACCTCAGCCAGGCGATCAAGGTCAACATCAACAGCGATAAGTCATGTGGATAGTATGTACCCTTAACATGATGGAACAAGAATGGCACTTGACCTCTGTGGTCCTCCTCCCAAAAACATATTAGCACAGTCTAATCATAAGAAAAACATCAGACACACCCAAATTGAGGGACATGCTATAAAACACCTGATCAGTACTCCTCAAAACTGTCAAGATCAAAGGAATCTTTGTCCTGTCAAAAACAAGGAATGTCTGACAAACTGTCACAGCCAGGAGGAGCCTAAGGAAGCATGACAACTAAATGGGATGTGCTATCCTGGATGGGATCCTGGAACAGAAAAGGACATTAGGTGGTAACTGAGGAAATCTAATAAAGTACGGACTTTAGTTATTATAATATATTAACATTATTTGTGATATTGTGTTCATTAATTGTGACAAATGTATCATACTGATGTAAGATGTTAATGTATACGGTAACTGTACTGCCTTTATAATTTTTCTATAAATCTAAAATGATTCTAAAATAAAAAGTTTATTTGAAAATACAGGATGCCCAGTTAAATCTGAATTTCAGATAAACAATCAGTTTTTGTTTTCAGTATTTGGAGCGTAATTAACACTAAACGATAATTTGTTGTTTGTCTGAAACTCAAATTGTACTGGGCTTCCTGGAGACTCTTGCCTGGAAAGCAGGGGCTAGTGCAAGACCACAGTCAAGAAGGCACATGATCCATACTTTATACAGTAGATATACAGGTGAGGCAACTGAGGCTGGACGATTTTAGCAGAATCGCCCAGCTAGCTTTGTACAGAGCAGGATCTTAACACAGGCCTGTTTTACCCCAAGCCCAAGTCTATCCATTACACTCTGACGCCCCACAGAACTCTATCTAGAAACAACCACAAGAATCCACTCTTGCTGGCAAAGAATAAAGGACAATCAAGAGCAGACATTGTGTCTGGAGGACTCTAGCAAAAACGGGTGACTAATTTCATGCACCAAAACTCAGGGCCTCCCCAAAACACAAGGCCACGTTTCCTGCTGGATACCAGCTCCCCACTGACATCCCCTTTCCCCTCCTCTCTGCCCTTCACTGTCATAGTCAAACCAGATACATTCAGAGCCATGAACCGAAAGTTGGAAGGGACCTTTGGAGGCATTTGCCCAGCATCCCCGTTTGAGCAGGAAACCCAGCCACAGTCGTCCACACAGACGCCACCTCCTCTGTCCAGCTCTTAACAGTTGGCTCCAGCCTGTTACTTTAACTTCCACTACAATTTGCTCAGGTGTCAGAAAGCACTTTACCAAGCTAATTAGAGCTATGTGTTAAGTAAGAGTCAATGGTCTCTGAGCAAGGGCCCAAAAGGCTCCTCTGTGGGGAAAGAGAAACTTTCTAACGTGTAATCCGGCTGCTCAGGGATCTTTCTATCTCATCTCCTCCCCTTCTTGTTCCAAATAGATGATCCTGCTTCATACCCGGGTTCCATAGGGATTAGGTTAAATAACTTCATTTGGATGAGCAAAGCCCAAGGGTTGCTTTAGTGTATTTTAGCAGCACGTGGGAGAAGACAAAGGGTGAAGAGAAAGGTGGCATGCACTCGGCTGGCAAAATCTCCTGCAGGAAATTACTGACGCCAGCCAGTGTCTCCAGGCCCCTGCTGGGCTGTTTCTCCTCCTCTCCTATCTCTCAGGGGATGGCCATCCCACTGTGGCTTGCCAGCTGGGAAAGACAAAGAGGACAAAGCTCTCAGCCTGCAGCGTGCCTGCCTCCAACACATCCCCCCATGAAACCACCCACAAACAGGGCCCTGCTAGGGGTGGGGGTGGGAGGAAGTGTCCAGCAATCCTCTTTTCTCTAGAAATGGGATTGGAAATGGGGTAATCGTCTAAATGGGCAGTCCTGATGAGTTGATAAACATAACTCCCATTTTTATTACAGTGATGAGGCTGCCTGAGCGAGGGTAATCCCTCTCCCGGGCTCCGGGGGAGATTGCCAGGCAGCCAGTCGCCACCCACCCTCCACCACAGCTGCATTAGTCTGATGGGAAGAAGCACTGAGCTCTAGACGGACTGCATTCCATAACGGCATTTAGAAGCACAGATCCTGGGGTCACACCAGGGTCCAGGACACCACTGACCAAGCTCCACATCCCCTTGGCTCTGCCCTCCTGCTCCCCCAACCACTGAAGGAGCAGAGATGGTCCGAAAGCGGGGCTGCCCTCAGTCACGTAAGGTGAAAAAGGTATCAGGAAAGACCCCAACTTAAAATGGCTCGAGGAAACATGGTATAATGGAAAAACCTCTGGGTTTTAGCCCCAGCCAATCCCCTAACTCTTGAGTCCTCGGTTTCCTCAACTGCATTATGTGATTTCTCAGTTTCATCATCGGCATTACTCGATTGTCCTTTCCTGCTTCTGCCACGTAAAAGACCCACAGATTCATGACTCTCCCAGCCAGCCAGGAATTCCACCCTTATAGAGTAATTCCTTTGTGTTTTAAAGGCTGTTTTATCTTTTACACCTCCCTTGAAATTATAATCTTCCATGTTATTAATGAATGCCTTACGGGAGAAGACAACCTAGTAGAAGCTGGAAGTGAGGCCCCGAGGAAATAGGACAGGCAGGGGAGGTGTGGCCTTGTGTTCCTGGAAGATGCAAGGGGTTCAGGAAAGGAGTCAGAAAAATACCCAAGGCCATGTCATCTGGGGCCCACTGTGTGGGCAAAGTCCACATGAGAATGGATGAGGTCCGGGCAGATGGACTGAGGTTAGGGCAGCTGGTTCCACTCATGGCAGGTCTCAGGAACCTTCAGAGCAAGTCATGGGCCTTGTGTGCCCATTTGGCTCCCGAGTGGAGTCTTTATCCTTCCCCATTCACTCAAGCAGTGCTCAGTCAGGAGGCCACAAGGTACAGCAAAATTAAGAGCGGACTTAGATTCAGAAGCTGGGCCCTAGCTGCAGTGCCAGCATTTACTTGTCACATGACACTGAACAAGGCATGTCACCATTCTGAGCCAGCAAAATAAGGCAAGTGCCTGCCTTGCATGCTTCATGGTCAGCGTTGCTACCGTGCACACCTCCAGGGCGTGCCGTCCCGTGGGAGTCTACATGAGTGGCACCAGCCAGAACTGGGCAATGCACAACTGGCACAACCAAATGTTGCAGCCCTGCTTGTAGTTAAAAAATATCAAATGACAAGTGATACATTAGCCATGAACACTATTAAGACAACAGTGTTATTATGTGGGTCACATTCTAGAAGGGGATGCTAGAGCCATAAAAGATTCACATAAAGTTAAAATTTAGTGGCATCAAGCTTTGCATTCTATCCAATTCAACAATGGTGGAGCAGTGGAGCAACCCATGATATGATACTAGTGCTGTCACTGTGATTCAGGCCCACAGGAACCATAGAAAAGAATAAGCAGGGAACTCCCTGGTGGTCCTGTGGTTAGGACCCCGCACTTCCAATGCTGGGGCCTGGGTTCAATTCCTGGTCAGGGAACTAAGATCCTGCAAGCTGCGTGGCATGGCCAAAAAAAAAGAAAAAAAAGAAAAGAATAAGCAAAATAAGAGGTGTGGCCCCAAGCCCAGGTCTGGGGGTCCCAAGACCACTCTGCTCTCCACACTATGCCTGTCTCAAAATACCCTTCATTATAAGACACTCGGGGTCTCAGTTAAGACAGGTCTCCATTGATAGACTTCTCAGATCAGGACAGGAAGGTGGGGATCAGATATATCTAGTCCAAAAGGAGGTTCCCTAGATTTTACTCCCCCTCACACACCAATTCACCATCAGCTCAGGGCAGCAGGTCTAAGAGGACCCACTCCTCTCAACCTTCCATGGGCCACAATTGCCTGGGAAAGGAGAAAGACAGATTTATGACTCCGCTACACTGCCCACTACCCCATCAATTCCAACCCCCCCACCCCACTCTTCCCCATACATTGGTGACCTTCGGGTCAGGCAGGTTAAAAATGTTAAACCATGTAAAGCCCCTTAATCCACTGCTTCCTTCCCTATGGGGGGAAAATGGAAATGGGAAATACTAAAAGCATTTGTTCCCACCTCTCCATTTCTCCTTTCATTTTTCCTGCGCTCCTTTCCAACACAGGTCATCTTAATCAGATACCTCCTAATATGTCACCCTGGTTCTAAGATGTTCTGCCCTCCATGCTACACCCCTCTCAGAGCTACTACTCTAAAACACAGCTCTTGGCTGGTCACATCCTTGTTTCCCAGGCTGCTCAGCACCCCTGTGCCTAGGGGACAAGATCCTGGCCCAACCTCACCTTTGGCTACTTCCTCCCACGTAGCCTACACTGCACTCCCAGGGGTGGCCCTCCATTCCTGAACAACCTTGGTGCGTTCATTCGTCCAATGCTCGATTAATGGAGACTGTAAGGTATATCGGGCAGTGTGCTGGGTACTAGCAATGTAGTAGAGGGCAAACCCAGCCAGGCATCCCAGAGCTTACAACCTTCCTGGGAAAACAGACATCAATCAAATAACCACAAAAATACATGTATGATTACAAACTGATATTTGATAAGGAGATGTGCTCAGAGATGTACAAGGTGGAAGGACTGAAGTAGTCTGGGGGATCAGAGAAGGTTTCCCTGAGGAAGTGATACTTGAGCAGATATCTGAAAAGTGAGAAGGGATGACTTAGGCTAACGGGGTGGGAGTGACAGCAGCAACAGAAGAGAGGACTCCAGGCAGAGAGAGCGGCCCAGGCCTGGGGTCTGTGAGGAACGGAAAGAAGGCTGGTGCCGCTGAGGACAGAGGCGGGGGTGCTGGTCCACGATGCGGCCGGGGAAGTCGCCAGGGGTCAGTTTATGACGTGTCTTAGAGGCTCTGCTGAGGATATGGGTCTTTGTCCTAAGGGAAATGAGAAGGCATTAAGAGGTTTTAAGTAGGGGAGGAGGGGAGGAGGGGAGTGAGGGGAGCATGGGGCATAATCAGATTTGCATTTTGAAATGCTCACTCCAGCTGCTGTAAGGAGGAGGGGATGGGGGCCCAGAGTGGATGCGGGGGCCCAGTGAGGAGGGAATTGCGTCCATCTCCAGCAAGAGATACAGATGTAAACTTGGACTGGGAGCTGGGAGTGACGAGTGAGCTGAGCAAATGAATTTACCAAACCCGAGTTTACCCAGCCAGATGGATGGGTGGTACTATCTGGAAAAACTCAACATCGGAAGGTGACCAGATTTGGGTAAAAGGATCCTGCGATCGGTATGGGACGTAATGGGTTTAGGGAGCCTTTGAGGCCTCCAAGTGGAAAGATGAGTGATAGATGGGTCTGGGACACAGATGTACATTTCCAGAGCCATCTGCACCCAGACTGTGATGGAAGATGTGGACATGAATGAGATTGCTTTGCGTCAACCACTCATGATCATCTTCTCCCTCTAGTCGCTCCAGCTGTGCCTGTCCCCACGCAAGGAGAGCAGGTCTCTGCTGGTTCATAGTGACCCCTCAGGCTTCTCTCTGTACCTGCTCCTGGCTGCTATAGGGTTCCTTGTATCACACTGTGGCCACTCCCTTACATGTCTTCGCCACTAATGGTCCAGCAACACCTTGGGAACAGAGACACATGGCTCTCTTCCTGCTGTCCTCAGTACAGGAGCAGATCCTGGCCCTTGAGTGAGCAGTAGGCCACAGGCCCGCTTTTCTTGCCCACCACAAAGCCCCAGTGCTGTGTCGCTCTGGAAGTGGAAGGGAACATAGGCCACAGCCAAGAGCCTCATCTAAAAACCAGTCTCAGAGTCCTCACAGTGGAAATGGTCCCACTCCTTACCTCTGCTTCTAAGAGACCAAGATAAGTACTGAAGAATTTTTAAAAGAGAACGGTATTGATGTTTTCCTACTGTTACTATAAATAAGCAAGCAATCAGATATTTATTGGGGATGTATTTTCTCTTCTTATATAGAAGACACTGACAAGTAAGGAAGTGAGTAAGCTCTGTATTCAAAGAGCATTTAGCACAATCCCTTACTCAGAACCTAGTACTCTGATTATAATTCAAAACAAAATTATTAAAGAGAGTAAATCCTAAGAGTTATCACAAAAATTTTTTCCATTTATTTAATTTTGTATCTGTATGAGATGATGGATATTCACTAAACTTATTGTGATAATCATTTCATGATGTATGTAAGTCTAATCATTATGCTGTACACCTTAAACTTATACAATGCTATATGTCAATTATATCTCAATAAAACTGGAAGAAAAAAATAAAATTTAGGGGCCTCCCTGGTGGCGCAAGTGGTTGAGAGTCCGCCTGCCGATGCAGGGGATACGGGTTCGTGCCCCGGTCTGGGAGGATCCCATATGCCGCGGAGCGGCTGGGCCCGTGAGCCATGGCCGCTGAGCCTGCGCGTCCGGAGCCTGTGCTCCGCAGCGGGAGAGGCCACAGCAGTGAGAGGCCCGCATACCGCAAAAAAAAAAATAAATAAAATAAAATAAAATAAAATAAAATAAAATAAAATTTAGGATGGCAACAAAAAAAAAGAAAAAAGAAAAAACTTTTGCATTATTTCATGTGAGTACCTATAAGAAAATCAAAGCCTGAGTCCTCAAGGTGCTTATAATCTCAAGTAGATATGACTAACACAGATGAAATGTCAACTTCATCAATACACACAGAGCCACCCTGCAGTGGCTCTCCAGTGCCTTTTTTCAAATTAGGAAAATGTACCCTTCGTCCAAGTAGACACAGCCCCTTAGTGGGTTGTATGACTTGGCTGGGTTTAAGCCCATGCCCCCCTGCCCTGGCCAGATGTCCTTGTGCAGTGCCCACCCTGCACAATGTATGTGTGACACCTGTTAACAGGTGCTGTTCACAGGGAGGGATCAATATAGGATGGGCAAGCCAGGGAATAGGTAGAATTGGCTGGGTAAGGAAAGAAGAAGTACCTGCAAAGAAGGCCAGAGGCATTTACAGTGACAAATCAGGCTTGACCAAAGCAAAGGGTGCACCCGAGGAGTAAGGAAATGAAATTGGGAGGTTTGGTTGGGGAATGATTATGAAAGGACCCAAACACCAGGCTAAAGGGTTTATACTTGACCCTGTGGTAGCTGAGCACTGCCTAGGGACATCACCTTCTCTGATGGTTAAGTTTATGTGTCAACTTGAGTGGTCCTCAGGGCACCCAGATTAAACATTAGTTATGGGTGTCTGTGAGGGTGTCTCCAGATGAGATTAGCACTAGAATCAGTGAACTCAGTAAAGCAGGTTGCCCACCTCAATGCAGGTATGTGTCATCCAATCCATTGAGCACATGAATAGAACAAAAGGTGGAGGAAGGAGGAATTTGCCTCTTTTTTCTTGCTTCACTACTTAAACTAGTACATCTCATCTCATCTTCTCCTGCTTTCAGACTGAGACTTATATCATCAGCTTCCCTGGTTCTCAGGCCTTCAGAATCAGACTGAATTATACCATTGGCTTTTCTGGGTCTCTAGCTTGCAGACAGCAGATCAGGAGACGTCTCAGACTCCATAACCACATGAGCCAATTCCTCATAATAAATCTCATTTTAGACAGATTATAGACAGAAAGATTAAAGATTAAAGAGAGAAAGAGAGAAAGAGAGAGAGAGAGAGAGAGAGAGATCCTATTGGTTCTATTTCTGTGGAGAATCCTAATACACCCTCTTTTCCCCAAAGGAACTCAATGGAGAGTAGGGTTCCAGCATTAGTACTCACCAAAGTACCCACTTGCATCTGTAGGTCTATGAAAGATGCCACTGGACAAGAAAACAGCTAAATATCTTTGTGCTGACATGGAACCCCAAATAATAAGGTCTCATCCCTTGCATTTGTAGAATGTCTGAAAATATATATTTTATACCAATATATATATTTTATACCAATATATTTATTTTCACAACAGCCTCATGTAATTAATAGAATGAGAAAACAGAGCAGTTAAGGGCTTTGGCGAAGGTCAGAGAAAATCCACAGAGTCAAAGCTGGGACTGGAGCTCAAGTCTCTTACTCAGAATCCAAAGCTCAAGGGCGCTCAGCCTTCCTGCACTTGCCTCAGCAGGGTCCCTCTTCACCAGCCACCATACTGACTACTTGAGTCTGCCAGACCTGGGTCCTTTCCAAGAAAAGACAAAGCCTCCAAACAAGCAGTAATGACACTGATTATGCCAAGCCAGAGGCAGGGATTCTGGATCATTTCCTTAAAATACCTGCTCAGTAGCACCCCTGCCCTCACCCTCACAAACCCTCATCCCAAGAAAGAAATGTATGGTACTTCATTAACATGAAGGGAAAATAATTCCCTGTGGATTTTTGCAGTCTCATTTTCCTAGCTTGTCAAATGCCAGCAGCAAGCCAGTCTGGCTGCATTGTTAACTTGGCTCTCTCATATTCTATAATGTTTTGCAGATTGCAGCAGTCTTTTTTTTTTCCCCAACTGGGCAAAAACATATCACCTTTGAGCTTCCTGGTGTATCTTTCAAAAGATTTCTCTGTTGAACTTGGACTTCATAGTGTTATTCTCTTAGGCATCACAAGCCCTATTTGTTTTTTCTCCAAGAAAGAACATGAAAGTTGTTTTTAACGCCATACTCTATGTGAGCAAAATATAAATAAATAAATAAATGGAAGATTTTTCAGTACGCCATGCAAAGCATAAAAAGTACCCTGTTCAAAATATGATAATTTTCAGTTATTATATTTACATCTCCCCCTTTTCTTCCTGCTTCATCCTTTTGTTACCAAGGAAGTTGGAATGAAAGGGGATTTGTCTCTTTTTCTCAAAGACCCATCTCTCACTGCTGAGTTTCTCCACACCTGAATTCACACATCTCCCACACCATGACAATTACCTCCATGGTAACCACTCATGACATCACAGACACAATGTGACCGCAGGAGAGACAAGAACTACTGAGACCCTGCTGGAGGTATATGGCCTGTATGATCTAAGGGACTCCAAGGCAAGAGCAAAGGGAATTTTGTCTTGAGATTTTAGCAGAAAAGACATTCTTGAAATCTATTCTTGTATTTTGGTATCTATTGGACTTCAAAGCTTCTTGCTGCCCAGGAGCCTGTGAACGTGGTCAAAGGGCCATGACATTTTTTTTTTTTTTTTGCGGTACGCGGGCCTCTCACCGCTGTGGCCTCTCCCGCTGTGGAGCACAGGCTCCGGACGTGCAGGCTCAGCGGCCATGGCTCACGGGCCCAGCCGCTCCGCGGCATATGGAATCCTCCCGGACCGGGGAACGAACCCGTGTCCCCTGCATCGGCAGGCGGACTCCCAACCACTGCGCCACCAGGGAAGCCCGGGCCATGACATTTTTAAAATGGCACCACAGTACCTGCACCCAAAAACAAACTAATGGGACCAACAGATTTTAGCCTAAAGACATAAATCCCTAACAATGGTTAGATCTCACAGGTATTTCTCACGGTCAAAGAGGGGCTCTTGGAATGACCCTACGGTTTTAGAGAAAACGATGTATTCCTGGAAAGCGTTTTTTGCCTTCTACTTTTTCTTAACTACCTCCCCCACCCCCCACCCCCCAATGAATTGCCCAAAGCCTCAAGCCAAGGTTAACAGCTCTTAATTTTGTGAACAGCAGCCAAAAAGAAGGGGACAAACTACTCGCATGTGACATGGACACCACGCAAACTTCATAAAGAATGGAAGCATTTTGTTGTAAGGCAGGGGTAAGATGTGAGATGAATGTTAACATCCACTTTTCACACGCATGTTTCTCTGCAAAAGGCCCCAGCGTTGGGTTGGGACTTAAAATTTTATTCCAAATACTATTGGATACAACAGGCCTCTCAAAATATGGATTTCAAGTCGGAGACATCGAAGCCCATTATTTACTGAAACTACTGTGGCTTTCCCTCTGCCTCTTCTTTCACAAGATGCTTTTGTAAAATTCAGGTTGCTTTGATCTCCGTGACTGAAGAAAAAAACAAAAAAAGAAAGAAAAAGTACAGCTTAAAGAGGAACTGAACACACAATCTGGGAGCTAAAAAGTAAACATTACCCAGTGAACTCCTCAATTTAATTACTGGCCTGAGAATTTCAATTTACATGTGTTTTAATTATCCACAGAAGGACTCACCTATTATTCTCTGAATACAATATTTAAAAAGCAAACAAAATGGAGGAGGAAAGGCTTATTCAAGGGCTTTCAAGGATTAATCTTTGCATTCTTCTCAGTTTTTTCCCGAATTTGGGGAAAAAGTTTGTCGTGGAGTATTTGATCTTAGGGAAACACTGAGTTCGACTTTGTGAACACAAACTACTTCTGACCATTATTTTAGCAAACAATTTCAGAAGCACAGGGCTCTAGCAGAGGGCTATATAGAACTCTGCGTAGAACTCTGCATAAATAGAATAACACAACTGTCTCCTTCTGAAATGCAGGAAATCAAACTGCATGAATCTGTTTGCTGATTGAGTGAATGAGTGGGTGAGTAAATGAAAGCTTCAGAACTCCATCACTCATCACGCCTTTGATGTCCTTAAACTTCTATTTGCATTTTAAAAGTACATTAGTTTGTTTTGCTTGTCCACCTTGGGTGGTCAGTTTCTGCCAATAGAAAAAGAAGAGCAAAATTTATTTTAATTGACAGTAATTTCAAAAATGTGTCACTCCGGATTTCTAAAAAGTAGAATTCTCAACACGACTGGGCATTGCCAAAGCTTCAAGGAAACTTTAAATGGCTATGACTGACTTATCACAGACTCACAATGGCACCCAAGGAGAAAGCACTTTTCATTGTGAAGGAATAATCTTTTTATTAAGGCTGGAGCCCGTGGTTAGCAACCCTGCTAACCAGTCAACACTTGTTCAAGCAGGTCTAACTGAGCTCCTACAATGGGCAAGGAACTCTGCTAAATGCTTTGGAGGATAAAAAGATGTCAGTACATGGTTCTTAAGGAGCTTCTTAAGAGAGATAGGACCTCTATTGACATGTGTAAACCATCAGTTACAGTCAATATGTCCTTTGAAAGTTCTAAGGAACAGGAGACCACTTCTGAGTGGGGGGACCATTGTGGGCTTCATAGAAATGTAATAGTTAATCTGAGAGGACTCAGCAAGAATCAATGGAAAGACATAATATATGCAATGAACCAGAGCCAGAAGCCTGGGATGTATTTAGAACAATGAGCAGAGGACTGGCTTTGCTGAGTGTCCATTGTGGGCAGGGTGCAGAACAGAAAGAGGACCTTGCAGATCAAGCCATATATGCAAGAGTGGATAATATGGTCAACCTATACTCCTAGGATCTAAGTGAGAGAGGAGAGAAGGAAATGGGTGGCAAGAGCCTCTAGTAAGAGCTCTAAAGGAGACATCCACAGCTGAAGATAGAGACACAGTCACTGTGAGCTTCTCAGGCAGGAGCCAAGAAAGGGAAAGAAGAAATGTGGTTGATCACTAAGCCACTGGGCCATAAGAACCTGCCCAAGTTTGTCCTGTTGGTCTGGAACGAGTTTTTCTGGGTCCCCCAAAAGTGCAGCGGCATTCACCCAGTAGCTTCTTAAAGGCATCACTATGCTTCCAACACTTATACCAACCATGACATATTAGAATGCATTGGCTGCTGCTTCTGGGATGGCCACAACCCCAAGACAGCTTGTTAGGAACCATTTGCCTGCCAACCCCAAAGTCCTCAGGTCTTCAGCAAAGTTGGGAACATTTGGCAGGGTTTTGGTCCCCAAAGTAATGATAGAAAGAGCTCTGGGCTAGAAGTCAAGAGAGCAGGTACTGGCTGATCCTTGCCTGGGCATTAAACTCCCTGTGGACTCTGGGTGAGCCTCTTCCTCTCGCGAGGCCCAGTTTCATTCATTAGATGAGGAGGTTGGACCAAATGCTTGCTTCCATGTCTTGCATTCTGTGACCTGGGATCAAGTGACTGTCCCAAGTTCATACAGCTAAGTAAAAGTGAGAGCCTGGACCAAATCCGGTGTCTACTGTCCCACTGATCCAGTGTTCCTTCCACAATGCTGGGCTGCACAAGCGGGAGATGTTAATGGTAACAGCTAGCATTCACTAAGTGGCCACTGCAGGCCAGTGTGTCAATACTCTATCTAGTTAGTCCTCACATCAATCATCTGAGTTAGATAAAGTTGTCAAATCACTTTACAGATAGGAAACAAACCCAGAAAGATTAAGATATTTGCCTATAATCACAAAATTAGTCAGTGCAAAGCCAAGATTTGAAGTCAGGCAGTCCAGTTCCAGGACCCATTATCTTCATCTCTACTCTCCACACTACAGGGTAGAAAGAACTAGAAGGAGCAGCAGAGTGACATAAAGGACATGGGACCTTAAAATAGAAAACATGGCAGTCTTCTAGTGGTGAACTCATACTGCAAGTATGAGAGCTTTCAGGAGAAATATTTTGGTCAGCATTGCTTGCCTACATACCTCCCCTTTTCCTCCCCACAGATGACCACATGAACAGTCCCTGGGGTATCATTTACGATCCAGTGGTCTTCACTGTGGTCTGAATGGAGTACGGATAATGACCACATAGAAAATTAGGAGACAGTGGCCTTCTGGCTGTCACCCCCAGCTCATAAGACAAGGAAAACCAAAACCACCACAAATTATTTTTACTACAAAATAAAACCTGAGAGGAGGCTTTGTCTTGAAATCTTCAGGGAGCCACACTGATATCACCCCTAGGTGCACAGGTGCACACGCAATAGAACACATCTCAAACTCCTGGCTGTGGCAAGCCAGACATTGCTTTAAATAAAATAAAGGGAGAGGTACTTAAAAACTCTAAAATTTCTTTCAGAGGACTATGCTACACGATCTCTATACTCTCTTTTACCTATGACATCTAAGATCTCTATTCTAGGAGGTTTATGAGTTGTTTTTGAGCAGATTTTCCTATTGCTAATAAAAATTACAAGAACCCTGGATGAAGACTTGTAACCTTACTTGTAGCCCAGTGCTTCTACCAACTTGTTGGAGGCGGTCTGGCGTGACTGTCCCGGCATGTCCCTGCCTGAAGGAGGAATGCTATGAATCAGAGATCAAAGGGTGACGTAAAAGAGGCTGGCAAGGCCACTTCATCCAGGGCATAGAGATCAAAGAGGTCGAAAAGCCCTGGTTGTTCCATGTGGTCTCGGTTCAACAGGTTCTTCCCGAGGGACTGTACCTTTGATATGAGAACTGACGAAAGTTCAGAGATTTCCAAGAATGATATGTCTGGGTACTTTCCTTTTGCACATGTATATAACCCTTGCTATGTTTCAATAAACCAGCCTTGCAGCCATTAGCTGTCTTGGTCCTCCTGATCCCATGTCGCAGTTCATTCTCTTATCCATCGTCCTTCTCAACACCCTGGTCGGTTGGAGCTTGGCACACGGCTGGTCCACGGCACCAACTTGCCACTTGACCGTGGTTGCTCACTTGACTTTCTCGAGCCCTGGTTCCTCACCTGTAAGTAAGAGGGCTGATCTCTTCAGAGTTCTGTAGTTCTGTGAGCCAGCCAAGGACCAAGAACCCTTGAATCATGTTTTGCTAGATGGATCCACAGAACAAAACTGTGATCCATGGGGATTAAATTCAAATAAGAGATGAAAGGCCATGAATGCTCTTCTGAAAAAGGAATTAAGTTCAGATAAAAATCTGTGCCGCTCTCTGGGTCTAGAAGCTTGGCATGCCACTGACCTGTTGTCAAGCCTTGGGGGCTCCTCAATCTATGCACACAGCAGGGAGAGTGAAGGCTCCTTCCCTGAAGGGATGTTTGCCTGAAGCAAAGCACTGCAATCCTAGGTGATCTCCCTGGAGGGAAGGTTTTGCCTCCTTCTCAGGGAGACTTCAGCAGTACATATAGAGTACCTGAGGTAATGAGCTGGGTAGAACACGGCTGAGAAGGAAGCCAGATATGAGACCAGTGAACCTTTCTTGGGTGGGAACAGGAGCCCCTGTTCAGCACTATTTTCAATACAATACAATAAGCATAGAGTTATACTTAGGCACTTTATTTTATTTTATTTATTTATTTATTTATTTATTTATTTATTTATTTTTGCGGTATGCGGGCCTCTCACTGTTGTGGCCTCTCCCGTTGCGAAGCACAGGCTCCGGACACGCAGGCTCAGCGGCCATGGCTCATGGGCCCAGCCCCTCCACGGCATGTGGGATCCTCCCGGACTGGGGCACAAACCCGTGTCCCCTGCATCGGCAGGCAGACTCTCAACCACTGCGCCACCAGGGAAGCCTGGCACTTTAAAAAGAACCTCACACTTCCAGCTGGCCAAGAGTGGAAGGTGCTGTTCCTGTTCATTAATGTACTTTCCTAGACATATAAAAACAGAGGATAGGGACTTCCCTGGTGGTTTAAGAATCTGACTTGCAATGCAGGGGATGTAGGTTCAAGCCCTGGTCGGGGAACTAAGATCTCACATGCAATGGGGCAACTAAGCCTGTGTGCTCTGGAGCCCACATGCCATAACTAGAGAGAAGCCCACACACCGCAATGAAGAGCCTTAGAGCCGCAGTGAAAAGATCTCACGTGCCGCAACTAAAGATCCCATGCAGTGAAATAAATATTTTAAAATACATATATTATTTTTAAAAAACCAAGAGGACAGAGGATCAGCATTCGGTGCACTGTAGCAGGGTTTTTGCATGTGATAAGAAGGGGACCAAATGGTCCAGTTTCTGTCACTAAAATATAAAGCCCACAAGGGCAGCAATATTTTAGTCAATGCATAGACCCAGCAACTAGAACAGCTTCTGGCACATAGTAGGTGCTCAGTAAATATTTATGGAATGGATGAGTGGATGAATGAATGAATGAATAAATGAATTCTGACTCTAAAATCCTAGGATTCTCTGATTCTTTGGCCTCTATCAATTGTACTCTCACCCTGTCGCTGATTCTCATTATTTATTTACCATCTCCTAATCTCTTGTGCTCATCTCATCTCCACATTCGTCTGGTCCCAGGGCACACCCCCATACCGATGGACTGGCTGCTTTCTTTCTTTCTTTTTTTTTTTTTGGCTGCGTTGGGTCTTCGTTGCTGCGCACGGTTTTTCTGTAGTTGTGGTGAGCAGGGGCTACTCTTCGTCACAGTGCGCAGGCTTCTCATTGCAGTGGCTTGTCTTGTTTGTGGAGCACAGGCTCTAGGTGCACGGGCTTCGGGAGTTGCAGCACGCAGGCTCAGTAGTTGCGGCACGCAGGCCCTAGAGTGTACGGGCTTCAGTGGTTGTGGCGCATGGGCTCAGTAGTTGTGGCATGTGGGCTCTAGGGCATGAGGGCTTCACCAGTTGTGGCGCATGGGCTCAGTAGTTGTGGCTCATGGGCTCTAGAGCGCAGGCTCAGTAGTTGTGGCACATGGGCTTAGCTGTTCCGGGGCATGTGGGATCTTCCCAGACCAGGGCTCAAACCCGTGTCCCTGCATTGGCAGGCGGACTCTTAACCACTGTGCCACCAGGGAAGTCCCTGCTTTATTTCTTGATAAGATTAATTTTAAAATAATAACAATAGCTATCATTTTTTGGATCCTTAAATATATTAATCACTATGCTAGGTACTTTAAGTGTATCATCTCTTTTCGTCTACAAAACAACCCAAGGAGGTCATATTATTACTTCCGTTCAACAGATGAGGAAACTGAGGCAGAGAGGGTATATGGTTTGCCCAAGACTACCCACTTGGTAAGTGGTAGGGCTTAGCTTCAAACTCAGGCAGTGGCTCCATGCCCTCAACCCCCAGGCTTGTTGTGTCAGCTTCAGCCCTGCTCATAACTGGAGAATTCATTACAGATCTCTCAACCAAAGGAGAGGATGCTCAAGGTCTGTAGGCCTTCAGAATCCTCTAGAGCACTTCACGCTCCATCAGGCCCTCCAAGGCTCTACTAGCTTCCTCTGAGTTTTCATCTGAGTCACTGAAGAGTATTCCTTCAAGTAGAAGGATTGCAAGCAAGAGCATAAGATTTATTCAAGACCAGGTACCAACCTTGTACAGTTCAGACTTACTGGTAGAGAGAACTCAGTCTAATTAGATATTTACATAAGCCTTTCATCATCACTGTATACCAACACCTATTATGCTTGGCCTCTAATGGATGTTCAACAACTGCTTGTTGAATTAATGAATAATTTATTAATAAACTAATGAATGAATAACTTAATAGAAAATTTCAAGTTAAAACCCTGTTTTTTAATATACACAAGATGTCATTATTCTTTGAAAACACATATCTTCAGTGTCTGCCATGTTCCTAGCTCTATGCTGGCCATTGTAGGGCCTAAAGGGAAACTATTAATAGAGACCCCACAGTTGGCAGTTACAGTTGAAGTGGGAAAACAACTAGACTGCAATATATTCCAACTTCACAAAAGCATTTGACACTATCCTGTGTCTCAGGGTAATCAAATGTGTTCTTCTAGATTTATTCTATACATTTAAAATTATTTGTGTTTGGTAAATTGTCAAATCCATTTTAGAGGTGAGAAAATGAAGTACAGAAAAGTTGTCATTTGCCAATAATCACACATGAATGAAAATTTCTGCAATATAGATTGCTATTGGTGAAATTGTTTGGTCAAGGTAAACCACATTTTTGTAAGTGGATTTATAATCGGGTTTTGTGACCTTGGCTAAGGGCACAGTTAAAGTCACTAGGCTGATGTGGACTCCAGAGACAGGCATTATGGACGGGTATCCACATACCTGATACATATATAGTATCTCACACTTTCCAAGGAGTCTTTAAATATATTATCTCATTTATCTTTATAATAAGTTATGATAGAGTGCTATTCTCATTTTACAGATAAAGAAACTGACACCTAGCAAAATTGTGAGACTTGTCCAGGGTCATTCCATGAATAAAATCAGAGCTGGAACTAGAAAAAAAATCTCATTTGTAATTTAGGGCTATTTCCCTTAAACCCACACTTGTATAATAAATTGTATATAACAAAATGTTTGGTTTGTGCTAAGCTGCCAGTGAATCCATATATATAAGGTTTTTTTTGTTTGTTCTGTTTTTTGCGGTACGCAGGCCTCTCACTGCTGTGGCCTCTCCCGTTGCGAAGCACAGGCTCCGGACTCGCAGGCTCAGCGGCCATGGCTCACAGGCCCAGCTGCTCCGCGGCATGTGGGATCTTCCCGGACCGGGGCACGAACCCGTGTCCCCTGCATCGGCAGGCGGACCCTCAACCACTGCACCACCAGGAAAGCCCCATGTATATAAGTTTCTAAAAGTGATCAACATGAGCATAGTTAGGTCTTGCAAGTTTTGAGGACAGAAATGCATAAGAGAGGATCAGTGGAGGCGGCGCGGGGGTTGTTTTCCAGCTCAAAAATACTACGATCTTATGATCCTGTAGAAGTAAAATATAAAATGAAGAGAAGACTTCTCTGCTGATAAAATGGGAATAAAAAGTAAAAATGGTCCAGAAAGTGTGCTTAGAATGGGAGAGTCCTACAAAAATTGGTCCCAGGGGTCCCCACAAAGATCTGCAAAAAAGAAGTCCTCAGAACATGCTCACTGTCTTGTGGAAGCCAGAGTAACCCAGACCCAACCTTCTTACCTAAGAATCGTATTCAGCTTAGAAGTTTCTTCTCTAAACTGAAAGGTGGAAATGACAATTACTTAATCAGAAGAGAATTCCAAGTTGAATTCTTCTCAAAGATCATTTCCTCCAAGTAAAAGATTTTATTGCTAAATATTACTTATGATTGAACAATAGGTATCATTAGGTAAGAGAATTTTGAAGAGGGATGAGTAAGCTTCTCTGCAGAAATGAATACAGAAATCTGTTCTTGATCATCTTGATCAGAGTAATGACAGAAGGAGTAGGAAACCTATAAAGATGTTTTGATAAACTTACTCAGTCAGGTGCCCTAATATTTACATGGAAGTTTCAACTAAGGATTCTGCAAGGACTTAAGAGCTGTAAAAAGAGATTGCCCCTGTCTCAGCTCCTTTCACTTGGTAGCAAGTAATTTATCTGTAAATTGTTACTCTCCTCCAGTTCTGACTGTATAAATTGCAGATGAGATGAATTAGGACAGCATCAAAGATAAGGACTCATGTTAAATAGTGTCTTAGAAGATGGCTTTTGAAAACATGTAAGCTACCAGCCCGTGGTTAGGAGGATATTAAAAGAGGAAATGCGTCCTTTCAAGACACTATTTTCTGAAAACAATATAGTTCTTTAGGAGAATGTCTTGGATTATGAAAAATAGTTGGCAAGAGATTGCACTCTATTACTGTATACCACTGGGAGTTTAGGCTAGAATTTACAATTTTGGCTTTAAGCAGGACACTAAGTGTCCTGGCCACCCTCTATAAAAGATTGGCTGTGTATTTTGCCAAGGACTTATTCACATTTCAGCTGACCAAGATTTTTAATAATTGTCTGACTTCCAAACCACCTATTCTGAGGTCTTCTGCAACAGCCCATGGGAAACAAAAGCCTTCGTTTTCATTTCGATTTCTCCTTTGACTGGCTCCAGCAAAGAGACTCTTCTCTCTCTAGGGATTCTTGATAAATATGTAGCTCATAAGGAGAGCAAGCAAGGGGTTCAATCTGTGACAGGAAGGACAGAAACTATGGAACCTTCATAGGACTCTCAACAGATGCTCACTGCACAGAGGGCTTGAAGGAACGATGAGATTGTTGTTGCTGTGGCAACCATGCATGCCTAAATGAACAACAAAATTAATAGTCCTAACAGGCTTTGGTGGCGTCAACAGGATGACAACACTTGCCTTTACTAGGGGATGTGTACTCTCAATAGCAATTCCGCTGACATATTTTCCTCACGTAAAGAAAAACAGTGTCCAAAAAGGGCAAATAAACAGAATAACCATCATGTAATTGCCACATAAACTTCTCCAAGCCAAGGACAAGGGCTATGTTATCCTGCCTCCCTGCTAAAGTTAAAAGGCATCTTTCAACCTCCCAGGCCTTTTTGTGACATTCCATTTAATTTTACCATGCTACTGCTAGCTCCTGTTGAGCTTTTGTTGTAAGCCTAGAAGGCTAAGGGGGGAGCTGAGGGGAAGCAGAATGAGATACAAAAGGAAGAAGGTAAAATTAGCTATAGCACATAATTGGACCCTGCTTGGCCTTGAAAAAGGCACAATACATGTTAATTAAGTAGATTAATACATTGCTTGCTGAAGGGGCTATTCTAGACAGCAGGAAGTAAGTTTAAAACAGGTAAGACCTTTTTTTTTCTGGACTAAGGTTAGTTGAGCCATTGCTCTGAATAACTGGATGAATTTTATCCTTGGATGGAGATAGGGAATGGGGAAAAGAAAAACAAAAACCTTTCTTAGGATGTTAGATGTTATTAAAAATCCACTGGGCTAAGCAACTTTTAGATCATGAAAGATTTTCCAGAAATTGCCCAGTCACTGTTCTATTAAGTGAACTGTACAATGATAATGTTCATGTAATATACTGGCCTTGTAGATAAGTGTAACATTCTGATCCAATATTAGGCAGAAGTTTTATTCCCCAAAATGTTTATTATAATTATGTGACAGAATTGGTTACTCCAAAAGTTGGAGTGACGAGACTATTTCAGGTTAAATAATTTGTCTAAAGTTCTGGGCAATGCCTACGTGAGGAATAAAGTTCTTTGTCAGGTAGTACTGAATTGGACGTTTAAAGCCTGGTACTAATGAACTGGGCCACAGGTCAGCTCTTCAATCCGACACCCTAATGCCAGTCAGACCACTTAGAAATACATCCAAGTTTGCCAAAAAGCATAAGTAAAAACATGTAATGAGCTCCATGCAAACCCATCAGGGCTCGAAGTACGTGTGTTTACTGCTAATGATAGATTCAAGATTTCACCTTCTTTTAAAAAGAATGAAGCACACACACACCAATGCTTACAAATCCCATGTAACAAATGATCCCCCAAAGTGGTCTAAGTAGATATTTAAGCACTATAGAATATGAGTCGGATTCACACAGATTGGTCTTCATGACATTACAATCAGCCAGGACGTACGTTAATTCTGCAAACAAATAGGCAAATAAGTAAATGCATTTTCATTACAAAAGCAAAGGGATATATTTTTTAAATACTGCATTATGGAATTGTGAGAGTTGCACATGAGGATAAGTTCTCTTAAAGTCCCTTCCCCTCTCTACCCACCTCCCATAAAAACCTCCTGTTATGATTAAGCCTGTAATATATTTTATAGAACATATGTAGGTGATAATATTAAAGTAATCATATATTATTTATAGTAAAAAATCTTCCATTGTTAATGTCCTATTTTTTGATCTGGGTGCTGGTTACATCGATGCATTAACTTTATGAAAATTCTTCAAGCTCTACACAATTTTCTGAATATATGTTAGAGTTCAGCAAAGTTTTCTGAAAATCTTTTCTCGTGTCTGCACTGCTGAAGTATACAAATAGTTATATGTTGCTTTAGAGCTAACACATTTATTGCTATAAATGTGAATGTGAAAAAAATTTTGTAAAGTAATCACATTTTAAATGCACCACATAAATTCATTATTTAAATAAAAGGTGTAGATTATAGCTCTGGCTTGGCCACTAACTAGTGGTTGAATTTGAGCTTCTCTGTGCCTTATTTTTCTCTCTCATTTAAAAAGGGTTGGATGAGCAACGGTCCAGTGTTACTTCCAGCTAAGTGTTACATGATACACAGTAACGGGCCAAATGAGAAGTAACAATCCTTTGGTGAATCTTTCTGTAAAGCAACAAGCCACTTCCTGGTTTACCTCTTTTGTAAACAAGCATTTAACAGGGCAGAGACAGCTGGAGTGAGCAAAAACCTGATTGAAGTGATAGTCTTGACACATATGACTAGGCTCTGTTAACCACCAGAAAGCTTCTGTCTAGTCACATAATTCTGGAATCCCAATGAAAGGAGAAGCTGCTGAATATTTCCTCCATTAAAGTCTGAAAATTCAGTTAAGATGAGGATTAACCTTTTCTTGCCAAAAGAATTGTGCACAGTTTTCAGTGGAGCTAAGTTTAGTCAAAGGACCACTCATTTCATAAACATTTATTGAGCTCCTGCTGAATGCCAAGCTTCCTGGTAGCTGCTGGGGATAAAATAGCAAGAGAAGCCAATGGGATACTGCCCCATGGGTCTCAGGAGCTTGTGGGGGACACAGACAAGTAAACAAGTACTTGCAGGGGTATCTGTAAGGTAAGTGCTGTAAAGGGAGAAACGGAAGATGCAATGTGAGCAAGCACAGGAAGGGCACATAACCCACTGGGGGCTGAGGTAGGGGGATATCAGGGAGGTTTTCTGGAGCAAGTGATGTCTAAGTAATGAGTAGGAGTTAGCCACATAACTATGTTTAAATCACATGCTGAGAGGCAGTACAGCCGAGAGTGGGCTCAGGAGTCAAACTACTTAGTTTCAACTGCCTGTGCTACCACTTAATAGCTGTGTGAGCCTGGGTAGGTCTCTGACATGCACACTAAGCCTCATTTTCCTTATCTGCAAAATGAGAATAATAATAGCACTCATGGGTTGTTGTAAGGATTAAGTGAGAGAATCCATGTAAGCCCGACTAAGACAGAGCCTAACTACTACTACCGTCATAATTAATAGTGAGACATATGTGGGGAAGGGACAGCAGAATGCCTGTGCATAGATTGGCCCAGAGGGGACAAAGAATTTGGCCACGTGGTGTCCCGAGATTAGTCCAGTCCAGCTGGAAAGAAGAGAGGGAGGAGGCAATGAGATGAGGAATGCAGGTACCAGCAGGCAAAAGGCCCTGTGGGTTGTGTTAAGGAGTCTGGAGTTCATCCTGGAGGAATGAGGAGCACTGAAGTGTTCTAAAAAGAGAGGCTCATGATATTCACTATCCACATTTATCAGTAGAGGAGAAGTGTGCTGCCCACATAAAAAATATTTATTTTACCCCAAAGCATTGAAAAGTCTGCATCCACTAGCCATTTTCCTCTACAGAGGATGAGGTCCAGTTGGAATTCAAGAGCTCACTAACATCCAAGGATTCCCTTCCCTTGGTAAGTCGGAGATACTGGATTCTCAAATAACTGCGGTTAATTCAGGAGAGGCATTACCAAAATAATGTAATTCAGCCTAAGAGACCGAGTTCAGAAAATTACCATAGTATATCTTTTCATGAGCCATGAGCTGCAAATACAGCAGGCTTCTCTTAGTTATTAAACTTGCTCTATTAGATTACAGAAAATCCCAGACAACTAGCCCTGCTCTGGCTGGAGTTTTTGTAGAATGTAGATCTCTTTTTTCCTAGCAGAGGAAAAGCAAGCATAGACCACAGCTGCAAAACCTTGTGTAACATGGGATGCAAGATACACACTTCTCCTGCACTCCCCATCGCTTTAAACCTGACCTCTAAGGAAAACTAATAAGAACAAACCACAGCTTCTGGGGATGAATAAGCATTAGACTGAAGTCCAAAAGGGATGGATGTAAGGACTGACATCACTCAATACTCATAAATGATCTGGAAGAAGAAGTAAGCAATAAATCTCTAATTCAGACAACCTTAAGTGCTTCTGGGTAGTTTAATGCCAAGGTGCAATGGACCATTTGTAGGGGGAGCAGGCAAGAGAGTGGCAGATGTGATGCAAGCGTATATCTAAATCCTCCTTGTAAAAGGATGAACTACCAGTTAGAACCCAAAAATACACTTGGAATTACAGTGTGGCCCCTGTTAGACTACTGAAGCCAGAAAATTTGAGGTATCGTCAAGGAGAGGACTGAAAGCAGAAGAGAAAGAAAACCACCATTCTTCAGCCCTCTCAACCAAAATGGAGGCACATCTGCTCCGGAAATGCTGTGTGGCTTTATGGCTATGCACCAAGAAATAGAAAACAGAACCTGCTGGCATATTTTCACATCTCCTGTTTGTCCACCAGACTCAGCGAAATCACACATAGTATTTTGCACACAGCAATGAGACTTAAATACTAGTAACAAATACCATTTCGTTCACGCATTTAGTGAGTATTTGCTGCAAACAAGCTAAATGCAAGGCACCATGCTAGCAACTGGGAGCAATATCAAAGGTGAGATATGTACACTGACCTCAAGTGACTTACTGCCTGGTAGATGAAATGAGATATGGACATTATCTATAGCACAGGACACAAAGTAATAAAAACCACAATAAAGGAGCAGATAAAGTGTTATAGAAATATCCTACACGTATTTAGAGGATATTATGTCAAAAAATCATATATATAAGATCTATTTTTATTAACCTCATTCATTTTAAGGCTTAACCTGGACAGTGATGGTCATTGTGATTTTACTAACCAACAATTCCACTCATGCCCAGAGCCAGTGGTTGATATTGATCAGCAGTTTGTAGTGGCAACAGGAAGCTGGGAAGTTTCTGCATGGGGCTGAACTCTGGACCTATTACCAATAGCGAATATTAAGAAGATGGAATTTTTTTTTTATGATGGCACAAAGTAGAAGGGAGAGTGAGCTTTTGATTGAGAGCAGCCAGTGTTTCTGCTGTCTTTGCCTTCAAGGCACTTGGTTTCTCTTACAACTGCTACAAAGTAAAAGAGCCATGCTCTAAAATACTCTTTAATGGAGGGGAATAAAAATCAGGCTCATTGTCAGGATGAAGTAGCTAACATCCTGTTTCAAACTAAGTCAGCTTAGAGAAGCCATTTACTATATTAATACCAAAAACTCTGTCCTCCCTTGCCCTATCCCACACCAAAGGTACACACTGGATTTAGCAGATTAATTCTGCTTGCAGAGTTGCCAGCTCTCTCCAACCCTCATAACCAGAGTTCAAGGGGGAAAGCACTGATACTGTAATAGGGCTTGAGAGATCAATGTCCTTGGGAATATGAAATTTCCATATCCTCAAAGTAAGATACTCCAAGGAAACCAGGTATAGGAAAAGGATTTTTCGTTTGCTACTTAGATACAAAGGCTTCTTCTCTCTCTGTGTGTGCTCTGACATAGGAAACAGGCTACCTTTGCAGTTATCAATGTCTTTAATTAATTAACCTCTTTAATTAATGTAAATAGATAGACTTACTCTGTTCTCCATCATTTCCACCATACATTTACTTTTTCTCTGGGTGTTTAGTGAAGGGAGGGGCATATTTATACATGTCTCTCAATTAATAGAATGCATTTAACTGGGAATTGAGTTGCTATGTGTAATAAAATCACATTCAGAATGGAGCAAACCTCTTAAGTTCACATATTTTAAAAAATGAAGATTTTCAAGCATATGACAGTATTAAAAATATCAGCAATGAAATCAATGAAGAAGTATCTATCTCTTGGGTTTCTAATCTGTCAAGGTATGTTACTAGATGACATGTAAGATTTTTTTTAAAGTTGAATATATGACCTCTTTTTCAAGAAACATAATCTAGTTAGGAAGACAAGTTTAAAAATATATACAAATTAAATATAAGAATTAAATATTTAAAAAGTACCAAGACATCTAAGTCCTGAAAGTTTAAGGGATGGAAAAAAATGAGTGTAAATGTTAAACTTCATTTCAAAAGAGCTTGCAGTTGGTGGAAAATCACCAAGGCTTTAGGAATTTCTACTTTTCAATTAGACTCACTTTGTGAGACAGGGTAAAGCATTTGCCAAGAGTTTCAGTTTTTGGTATTCAGCTCTGTTTTTGGTATTTTTAATTTTATGGTTTACGCTAAATACAGCATGACATTTTTTAATATTGTAAATATTCTTTGCCATCCCATCCCTAAAGATGATTATTTTTAAACAGAGTGTCAATTAATTAGAAAATACTCATATTGTTCAAATGATATTTCATCTGGTTTCTTTTATTTTAAGAATTCTTGAAGGGAGTATTACCTTCTCTGGGTTCTCTAAAGTAGTAGGAGCTACACAATCACAAACCCATTCAGTGCTTAATAGGATAAGGATGCTGTTTTGGAAAAGTAGCAATTCCATTTTGTGGGTGATTTAATTAACAACTGAGCTTGTAACTTCAGTTCAAACAAAACAGAAATCTTAATTGTTAACCAAAATAACTCTTAAACTTGAGTTTTAAAATGTCATAGTTTGGGATTCTTAGTTCTCTCTCTCTCTCTCCCTTCATCTCTAACATGCAAAGAGCCCAGAAAGGTGCAAAACTTAGATGAGACCTCAAAAATCAAAGCTGAACATTTGCATTCAAATTGCAGAGGAAAAGGAACATTTTAGAGAATTGTGAGGGATATGACTGTTGTTTTTGCTCTAAATCAGTTCTAGCACATGCTGCATTTTAATTAAGTCATTTGCCTGGTTTGTGTTATTTTTTATAAATAAACATAAAACTATAATCTTAAATGCATGGTGAGAATACAGATAATTGCTTTTACTTTTATAATTGGGAGTCAGCTGTGTCTCAAAACACAGTGAGTCTGAAAGCTGCTCTGGGAATGACACACTGTATGCATTTAAAATAATATGGGAGAAGGACCTCCTTAGTAAAACAACAGAGCACCTGTGGTCACTGGATCGGTGTTTGTAAGTTTTTGTTTTATCTTTCTAGAGTTCCCAGAAATATGAACCAAGATGTTCATGTGTTTAGAAAATGCAGGATCAATTATTTTGTTGCTAAATTAAAAACTAAAGTGTCCCCAAACTATCCAACTCCACATTCACACACACAAATTATAACATCATAGTTCAAAGCTTCTAAGTCTAATTACCGTGCCAGTATTAAGATTATAATGCACCCCATTCTTGATTATTCAAAGACTAATTATCTAGGTCAGGCGCTTAAGCTTGTCCCTATTCCCTTGGTTTTCTGCCATTTGGTTATTTTAAGGTTCACTGGCCTCTTCACATGGGCAGAGGAAATAAAAGAAAGTGAAACTCAAATCAGCAAATTTTAACTTTTCACATGATCTACTAAAAATGATGGGATAGAGGAGGGACAGTTAACATGACAATTAAAGTTCTCCATGTATTTGATTTATTCATAGTGTTCTCTTTCTCCAATGATAAACTGACCAGATATCTTTTTTTTTTTTTTTTTTTTTTTCTTTTTGCGGTATGTGGGCCTCTCACTGTTGTGGCCTCTCCCGTTGCGGAGCACAGGCTCCGGATGCGCAGGCCCAGCGGCCATGGCTCACGGGCCCAGCCGCTCCGCGGCATATGGGATCCTCCCAGACCGGGGCACGAACCCGTATCCCCTGCATCGGCAGGCGGACTCTTAACCACTTGCGCCACCAGGGAGGCCCTGACCAAATATCTTGAATTAAGCAAAATGACACTTGATTTTGACACTTTGACCTTCCTATTGTTTCACTTTATTGATTAATTTTGTCCCTCAGATGCCAGTTCTTCCCTTTGTCCTTCCTTCTCCCTTTCCTTTCTCACTGTCAGCAGGAGTTACATTCATTTACTAAATGACAGTCCTTTTACTTCTGACTTTGAAGGGGAATCCCTAGGATTTACAGGCCTTTCCCAATGCACTTTTTTTTTTTTTTTTTTTTTTTTTTTTTCCCGGTATGTGGGCCTCTCACTGTTGTGGCCTCTCCCGTTGTGGAGCACAGGCTCCAGACGCACAGGCCCAGCGGCCACGGCTCGTGGGCCCAGCCACTCCACGGCACGTGGGATCCTCCCAGACCGGGGCACAAACCCGTCTCCCCTGCATCGGCAGGCGGACTCTCAACCACTGCGCCACCAGGGAAGCCCTCCCAATGCACTTTTAACTCTACTAGCTTTGCTAAGCTAGACCCTCAACTCTTTATGCTTATATGCTACCCCTAGCAGAGAATGGTGTGCAGTCCTTTAACCCCTCCCTCAGCTGCAAGTTTTATCATGTCTTCAATCCCCTATCTGAAGTCTTGCCACTTTAGCTATTCATATAGATATTTAAGATGATCCACTATCCAACTCTCCTCTAACCCCCATTCCCACTTATGTACCTCTGCAAATGGCAAAATCCTTAGTCAACTGAACATAAAACAAAGCATTAATTCTTCCATTCCTGCCTCCCCACCATTGATTGTTCACCAGCCAAAGCCACAACAGTAGTTTCGTGAGGCTCAAATTGTCAAGGATTCATCAAAAGCTCAGACCACAGGGAGGATGGATCCCCAGAGAAGAATATGCCTATGAATTAGATCCCCCAAACTCATTGGATTCATCTTCAATTAGCTCTATATGGGCACCAAAACTCTTATTAAGCCTGTAATTTTATGTCCAACATTAGAAACCACAGTCTACTAAACACAGCCCAAAACCTGAAGGGTAATGACCTACCGTTCTCCACACCTCCAAATCCTAAAAGGTATATCATAGTTCCAGGATAATGAGGGAAGAGTAGAAGAATTCAGGTTGCAGGTAACAGGTTCATATTCTTATCATAGTTTACTCTAGTCTGGTCTATGTGATGTGATGTGATGACTCACATAGCTATGTATCTATATCTATATCTAACAGATACTAAATGGTTTATGTGCATCATCTCTAATCCTCACAGCAACTCTGAGATAGATACTATTAATATCTATCACAGGGACTTCCCTGTTGGCGCAGTGGTTAAGAATCTGCCTGCCAATGCAGGGGACACAGGTTTGATCCCTGGTTCGATCCCTGGTCCGGGAAGATCCCACATGCTGCGGAGCAGCTAAGCCCGTGTGCCACAACTACTGAAGCCTGCGCGCCTAGAGCCCATGCTCCACAACAAAGAGAAGCCACCGCAATGAGAAGTCCGCGCACCGCAGCGAAAAGTAGCCCCTGCTCGCCCCAACTAGAGAAAGCCCACACGCAGCAACAAAGACCCAATGCAGCCAAAAATAAATAAATAATATTTTAAAAAATTATATCTATCACGCATGAGAAACTGAAGCTCAGCTTAACCAAGAAATAAAACTGGCTTCAAACCCAGATCATCTGACTCCAAAGCCCATGCTTATTCTGTTACATTATTATTCCATAGCCCAACCCTGGGCTTTTTGCCCACTTATCTAGTCTTACTCTCCCATTTTTCCCATAGCTCAAGCTGCCACCAGCCAAATCTTATTGGAGTCAGTCTATAAATAAGCCCTCATTTCTGTGTAACTGATCACTTAAGACCACTCTAACTCCACCCAGGCTCCGCCACATAAGTTATAGCTCTTCCCAGGATTCTCCAACCCAGGCCTGGGTTCCCGTTAATAAGACTCTTTTCCAGGTGGTCTTTTTCCAAAGTCTACCGTGAAGAGCAAGGGGCAAGAATATAAAATGGTATTAACTACAGAAATGTAAATGGTATATGGAAGCATAGATGGCAAAGAAATAGAAATAAGGTTTAAAACATCCAGAAAGGTGACACCAACAGCAAGATGCCAGTGAGTAATAAAATATAGCAGCAATTGATACAGTAATCAAAATAAGTAAAATAAAATATTATATACATTTCTGAAAGACATCAGGTAGACTTGAACACATGGAAAGATTTTTTCTATTCTTGGATAGGATGATGCAACATCATAAATATGTTGGCTCTTCCTAAGTTTATTTATAAATGTAACTCAATCCCAATAAAAATACCAAGATTTTCTATGGAGTTTGACAACCTGAATCCGCCTTCCAATGCAGGGGACACGGGCTCTATTCCTGGTCGGGCAGCTAAGCCTGCGTGCCACAACTACTGAGCTCACGTGCCTCAACTAGAGAGCCCGTGCACCACAACTACAGAGCCCACGCGCCCTGGAGCCTGTGCACCACAACCAGAGAAGAGAAAACCCACACACCACAACTAGAGAGAAGCCTGCGCACCACAACTAAAGAGAATCCCATGTGCCACAACTAGAGAGAAACCTGTGTGCCACAACAAAGAGCCTGTGTGCCCCAATGAAAGACCCTGCGTGCCTCAACGAAGATCCCACGTGCTTCAACTAAGACCCGACGCAGCCAAAAAAATAAAAATAAGTAAAATAAAATAGAGACACGGATGTAGAGAACAAACGTATGGACACAAAAGGGGGAAAGCGGGGCAGTGGTGGTGGTGGTGGATGAATTGGGAGATTGGGATTGACATATATACACTAATATGTATAAAATAGATAACTAATAAGAACCTGCTGTATAAAAAATAAATAAATAAAGTAAAATTTTTTAAAAAATAAATAAATAGAGAATGTCTTAAAAATAAAACCCCATGAGGCCATGGTGGCAGGGGGAAATAACCTTACCAGACATTAACACATACTAGAAAGACTGCAAGTTCCTATTTAGTCTATTTAGGTTAGCTAAAGGCTTTTAACCATGGTCCAAGACCCAGAGGTGATAAGAGAAAAGATTAATAAAACTGACTACATAAAAAATTTTTATATGGCAAAAGAAAAACACCATAAACAAAGTCAAAAGACTTTGACAAACTAGGAGAAAATATTTGCAACATATGCCACATACAATGGGCTAATATTTTTAATATATAAAGAATTCTTAAAAATTGAGACATAATGTTCTAAAAATGAACACATACACACACATGATCTAATGTGACCCTTAAACATATAAAAAATGATCAAACTCACTCATAATTACAGAAATGCAGATTAAAACACTCAGATACTGTTTCTCATTTATTAGACTGGTGAAAGTTTTAAAGTATGACAACATATTCTCTTGGCAAGGCTGTGGGGAAACAAGCACTCTCATATATTGCTGATGGGAAGGCAAACTGATATAACCTTTCTTGAGAAGAATTTGGCCATATCTAACAAAACCACATATGCACGTACCTTTTGACCCAGCAATTCCATTTCTGAGAATCTAGCCTGATGATATATCTCCAACAATATGAAAATACAGATTCACAAGATTATGCATTGCAACATTGTAATTGCAGAATATTGGAGACAATCTAAATGCCCATACATAGGACAGTAGTTGAAAAAACTACAGTACATCCACACAGTGGAGTACTGCATTATGTGTAGCCGCAAACAAGAATAAGGGAAATCTCTACAAACTGATATGGAGGAATTTCCAGGATATATCGTTAAGCAAAAAAAAAAAAAGCAAAGTACAAAAAGAGTATCTATAACATGCTACACTTCAAGTAAGAAAAAAGGGAACGAAAGAAAACATATCTGCTCATTTGTGCAAAAGGAATAATACAGGAAAGATTAACCAGTAACTAATGAGTGTGGTTACATTCTGGTTGTTGGTGGGAATACGGAAGAAAAAAGAGGGCAGGGAAAGGGTAGTAAGGATGGAAGGAGCAACATTTCTCTGAATACACCTTTTTGTATAACTGACTCTTAAAACCATGGTACAGTTTCACAGTACTATATATTGTGTGGATAATGAGAGCCAGCTTTCCTACTGTCAGAGAAAGAAGTTACAACTCAGGAAAAGAAAAAGGCTAAAACAAACCCTGTGGTGTTAAATTGGAATTGGAGGTATAAATTTGTGTATTATAATACATATACAGATGGGTACATATAGAAATAAATAAATATATGTGTATAAGTGTGTTTGTCTACATACATACATTTCCTAGTTCTGTCCACTTGAGAGAGCCTGGAAAAAAAATTATACCCAGTAGCAATAAGAACACCTAGCGCCCAGATCCAGGTTTCTAAATAATACTTTGAAAGGGACCAGGGCTCCCTGGAGAAGTGGCTGGTTCCAGAGCTGGGACGGGAAAAATACAGTACAAGCCTGGAACACTTTGTGGTGAGAAGGAGTAGAGAAGTACTCAAAAAAGTGACACAGAAGCCAGCTTGAAGGAGCCCCCAATGGCCAAAGCTGGGACGACGGGAGCAACAAAAAGATAATAATAATAATAATATTAGATTATAATCCATAGAATATACAATAAATATCCATGATTCAATATTAATCTAAATAAATAATTGAGCAAAACTAAACAGGGGATAAGCCAGTCACAGAAAGACAAACATTGTAATATTCCTTTTATGACATTTTTGGAGTAATCAAATTGATAGGGACAGAAAGTAGAATGGTGGAGGCAGGAGTGGGGAATTAGTGTTTAATGGGTACAGAGTTTCAATTGGGGAAGATAAAAAAATTTCTGAAGATGGATGGTGGTGATGCTTGCACAACAATGCAAGTGTACTTTATGCCACAGAATTGTACACCTAAATATGGTTAAAATGGTAAATTTTGTGTAATATATATTTTACCACAATAAAAATTGTAAATGCATTTAAAAAGCAAAAATAAAAATAAATAATAAACAGGGGGAAAGGTCCAGCTCTTTATTTATTTTTAGGCCATGCTGTGCGGCACGTGGGATTCTTAGTTCCCCAACCAGCGATCGAACCAGTGCCCCCTGCATTGGGAGTGTGGAGTCTTAACCACTGGACTTCCAGGGAAGTCCTAGTCCAGCTCTTTCTTACAGTAGAAATCTAATTAATAAATGCAGAAGAAATAAGGGAAAATACGAATATCTCCAGCAGACAAACATTAGCATACTAATTGCTGCAGCAAGAATTATGGATAAATGTTAAAATTATTGGGCAAACGCATGATGAGAAACAGAATATCTGCATAGTCAGAGTATCTTCCCCAAAGATACTTATTAATTACAAAGGGAAAAACAGTAACTTTAAAGTGTAGAAACTTGGCAGACACCATCTTGGCTATGTGATCAAAGTTAACACCATCACTAATAAGACATATTGATATGAGGAACATAGCATCGATTCTGTGATATTCCTGCCAAAATGCATACCCTAAACCCAATCATGAGGAAACATCAGACAAACCCAAATGAGGGACATTCTACAAAATACCTGGTCTCTAAATATTCAAACAATCAAGTTCATTAAAGTCAAGGAAAGACTGAGGAACAGTCTGAGAATGATGGAGACCTAAAGAGACACGACAACTAAACGCAACACATTTCTGAACTGGAATCATTTCCTATAAAGGATATTATTGGGACATTCAAAGAAAATGGAATGAGGTCTAACGATTAGATAGTGGTTAATATGTCAGTGTTAATTTCTTGATTTTGATGGTTGCATTACACTCATACAGGAAAAAGTCCTTATGGGTAGGAAATATACACAAAATAAAGTATGCAGGAGTAACAGGACATCAGGTCAGCAACACATTTTCAACTTGTTTGGTGAAAAGGAAGTTACTTGTACTTAATTTGCACATATAAATTTGTGATCTTCTCAAAATAAAAAGATAATAACTATTATAAAGAGATAAAGGGCTGGAAAACATGAAAGAGTGGGAGAAATTCCAATGTATATCTCATGTAATTCCACAAGCAGAGAATAAAGGAAGTGGCAGACAGGCATGATTGGAAGAAACTATGAGCTGAGAATGGCTCGGAATTTTTCAGGCTGAAGAGTAAAGAAAGACGTGAATCCCTAGAGTGAATGTTTACATCAACTGCTGAGCCAGAAAAACAAAAATAAATCCACATCTAAGCATACCATAGTGAAAATTCAGAACAGCAGGGATAGAGAAAATCCTAAATGCTACCAGGAGAGAAGACAGATTACCTACAAAGAAGCAGTCATTAAACTGAAAGCAGGCTTCTCATCGGTGAATTGACGCCAGCAGACAGTGGGGAAATAGCTTCCAAACAATGAGGGAAAATAATGATAACTGTATATGGAGCAAAACCAGTGCTGCTACAACTGAAGTAGGTCATGAAAGGATATACTTCAGCAAAAAGAAAAATGAACCCAGAAGAGAGAAGTGAGATATAAGGAGCATAATTAGCAAAGAAAGTAACAAAACGAATTGTTAAATCTATTTAGGTATTGGTTGCTAATGATAATAATCATAATGACAACAACTAATTTTTTACCTTTAAATACTGGTAAAACTAAAATTCTATGTGACAATAAAATGGCAGATTGAAGGAAGGATTCTGTGGGTAATTAAAGTCTGCTAGGGCCTCCCTGGTGGCGCAGTGGTTGGGAGTCCGCCTGCCGATGCAGGGGATGCGGGTTCGTGCCCCGGTCTGGGAGGATCCCATATGCCGCGGAGCGGCTGGGCCCGTGAGCCATGGCCGCTGGGCCTGCGCGTCCGGAGCCTGTGCTCCGCAACAGGAGAGGCCGCAGCAGTGAGAGGCCCGCATACAGCAAAAAGAAGAAAAAAAAAAAAAAAAGTCTGCTAAATTCCTTGTCTTGCTCAGAAGGAGAACAGAGAAACTAAAGAGTGATAGAAAGCTTAATGTGTATGTTAAAAATGTGAAGAAATTATTTTTAAGAACCCAGAATCTAAAATTTTCCAACCGCTGGGGATGAGGTGGAGGAACAAATAATAAAAATGTATAAATCTTAAATAAAACAAGAAAGGATAAAAAAAGAAGTAGGTAAAAAGCTTATTAAATAGAAAATAACATAAGATGGTAGAAATAGGTCCAACTGTGCCATAATCACAATCAATGGAAACAGATTAAACTCAGCTAATCAAGAAAGTTGCCATAGCTGGGGATAAAGAAGCAAAATTAGCAATTGGCTACTTCCAAGAGACAGACCTAAAGCAAATACAGAAAGGTTAAAAAAAAAAGAGATGAGAAAAGGCAAATACTTACCAAAAGAATTCTAGTGAGCAATACTGATAGCAGATAAAATGGAAATTAAGGCTAAAAGCATTAACAGAAATAAAGATCTTCACTTTAAAATGAGTTTTTTAAAGTCTACAAGAAAATATAACTATCATGAACTTCTATGCATCAACTAATACAGTTCAGGCATACATAAATGAAAAACTGACAGAATTACAAAGTAAATTGGATAAATCCACATTTATAGTGGGACAGATTTTAACACAACTCTCTCAGACACTGATAAATCAGACAAAGAATCAGAAAATACCATTAACAAACATGATATGTTTGACAGCTACATTAAAAGAAAACTAAACCCCCCAAAATGGAGATTATACATTTTTTGATGTATATGTGGCATATTTACCAAAAAAATAACTGTTAAATCACAAAGAAAGTTTCAACAAAATTCAAAAAATCAATAGCACATTTTTGCATACTCTGACCACAATGCAATTAAATTAGGATCAAGCAGAAAAGAAAGGAAAAATAAAACACCCTATATTTAGAAATGAAATTGCACTTTTAAATAATCAAAGGTTAAGGAGGAAATTACAATGGGAATTATAAAAGACTTACACTGAATGACAGTGAAAATACTTGCTCTCTGAAAGTGTTCTTTCAAAACTCATAGGATGGGTGAGCAACACCACCCCTGAACCTTCTCACCTCTACCCCCCGCAGCCCATTCACCTAGAGCCAAGGCTGAAACAGGCAAATTTCCTTTCTGACTACCTTGAGAATGTGAGAGGAGTGCATTTTTTTTACAATTTAATCACTGAATGGGTCACTTTTCAGGTCCTGGACTCATTCTGGAGGTCTTTAATCCAACTCCTCATCTTGCTTGAAACCTTAGCTTTCTCTCCTGCTCCCCATTAAGGGTCTATTAAAATGGAAACACAAAGGATAAAAACAGAAGGGAATCTAAGGTTTTTCTCACTTTCTTTCCACAATTCATCTTAAGATTTTCAAAAATGTTTTATTCAGCATTTTAGATGTTTGTATTAGAAGGGCTTCTTGGGATATCCAGTCTACCATTTTGCCCCAAATGGAGTGCCACCATTAGTAAGGTTACCAACCCCCTCTGCATCTTAGCTTTCTCTTCTATTAAATGGGGCTAATAATATAATATATTTTATAAATTTGTTGTGGAGAGTCAATAAGGAATGCATGGAAAGCCTCTGGCACTAGTAAGTGCTCAAAAATTGCTGACTATTACCAGCAGCAATTGTAGTGTGAACTTGGTACCAATAAGGAGAGTATCAAAAAAAAAAAAAAAAAAAAGAATATCATAGAGCAATCTCACCTACGAAAAAAATTTTTTACATGGAAAATTCCCAAGTAAAAACAAAAGTTAAGCAAATTAAATCCAACAGGGTATAAAAGAGTACAAAATAGCCAGGTAGGTTTATCTCTGGTGGCTTTACACTAAAAAAAAAGAGATTAACCAATATAGTTGACCACACTAAAAGATTAAAGGAAGAATCTACATGCCTATCCTAACAGATGCAGTCAAAACAATAGAACTTAATCTTCATTCATTATAATTACTCTCAACAAAGTAGGAATAGAAGAGAATTTCCTTAATTCAATAGACAGCTACGGGCTTCCCTGGTGGCGCAGTGGTTGAGAGTCTGCCTGCCGATGCAGGGGACACGGGTTCATGCCCCGGTCCGGGAAGATCCCACATGCCGCGGAGCGGCTGGGCCTGTGAGCCATGGCCGCTGAGCCTGCGCGTCCGGAGCCTGTGCTCCACAACGGGAGAGGCCACAACAGTGAGAGGCCCACGTACCGCAAAAAAAAAAAAAAAAAAAAGCTACAAAATACCAAAAGCAAACATCAGAGAGAAGGGTTTCCACTGAAGTTACAAATAAAACAAAGAAGTCTACTTTCACCATGATTATTTAATATTATACCAGAGTTTCTAGACCTCTGCTGTCCAATAGAAATGTACTGAAATCTACATATGCATTTTTAAATTTTCTAGTAGGCACATTTCAAAAAGTAAAAAGAAACAGGAGAAATTAACTTTAATAATATATTTTATTTAACCTAGTATATCCAAATTATTATCATTTCAACATGTAATCAATATAATTATTTTATTATTTTTTTAATTTATTTATTTATTTTTGGTTAGGTTGGGTTTTTGTTGCTGTGCGCGGGCTTTCTCTAGTTGCAGTACACGGGCTTCTCATTGCGGTGGCTTCTCTTGCTGCAGAGCACGGCCTCTAGGAGCATGGGCTTCAGTGGTTGTGGCACACGGGCTCAGTAGTTGTGGCTCGCGGGCTCTAGAGCGCAGGCTCAGTAGCTGTGGCGAATGGGCTTAGTTGCTCCGCAGCATGTGGGATCTTCCCAGACCAGGGCTCAAACCCGTGTCCCCTGCATTGGCAGGCGGATTCTTAACCACTGCACCACCAGGGAAGTCCAATATAATAATTAATGAGACATTTTACATTCTCTTCTCATATTAAATCTTCAAAATCTGGTGTGTATTTTACTCTTTCAGTGCAATGCAGACTAGTCATGTTTCAAATGCTCAATAGGCACAAGGGAAAAGGTGTTAAATGACACATGTAATCAGGGAAACTCACCAGACTGACAAAATTTAAAGGTCTGACAATGATAAGTATTGGCAAGGATATGGAGGACTCATACATTGCTGGTAAAATGTTCTACTATTTGGAGAACAATATCTAATATTTGAAAATGTGAATAATATTCATCCCAATGAGTCCACTTCTAGATATATACTTTAGGAAAATTCTCCCCTAAGTGTGTAAATGAATATTTTTCAAGGATGTTCTCTTCAGTATTATTTGTAATAGGAAAAAAAAATGGAAATGCTCTAAATAATCATAGGTAGAAAAAGAGACAAATTGAGGTATGCTCACACAATAGAATAATATATAGCAGTTAAAACAAACTAGATGTATATGCACTAAAATGGGTCAAGCTCTAAAACAATAATAGAACAATGTATACAGCATGATAGTATTTATGTAGAATTTACCAAATGTATAAAAATAATACTACGTGTATTTTAGGCAGATTCTATACCTAGTAAAAATATAAACAATATAGGGATGGTTACCCAGCAGAATCATAATAGTGGTGCCTCTAGGAAGAAACAGAGAGAGAGAAATGAGAATGAGAAATGAAGATATCAAAGATTTATCAGTAAAGCATTACTTCTTTGATTAAAATTGAAGCAAACATAACAAATGTCCCTTGGAAATTCTGCTTGATGGCTACACTGGTATTTCACAGTACTGTCCTCAGCACTTTTCTGTATTTTTGAAAGTTTTCATAATAGTAATCATACAGTCCTTGCCATGTGTATTAGGGATGAATATTTCATACTAACTACATAGAATCAGGCCATCTGCTATTAAAAGGAAACTTAAAGGAAATGAAATTCTACACATGAAGATCTGCATGTACACCTGCATATGGATGCACACATGTAAGTGGCAGAAGTCCAGTCTGGTATCAGACATGCCATGGCCTGTGTCCAGAATTGTGCCTGGCACATAACAGACACTCCATTAGCACAGGTTCAGTGAATGCACGAAGTGTGTTGTGCTGGTGGGTGGGACCTTCAAGAGTCGACTTGCATGAAGAGAGGTTTGCCACTGTTGTGCTGTGATTGCTTAAGAATGAGAATTTGCTTTTGCAGGGACATTTGAGGGTTCACCATAGGGAACAGAATATGGTGCCTGACCCAGATATTGGTCTCTAGTCCAATTGAGGTCATTGCTTTTTGGAAAGAGGAAGTGACTATAGGGGAAGTGACTTTTCCCTGTGTTACTCTGAACACAGCAATTCTCCTTTGGTAGCCAAGTGACAAAGTGTGTCACCCACTGGATGAGCATGAGTGAGTTGCAGAAAGGATATTTTCCCTACTTTCTCAGACCCAGCATGGTATTGACTCAGAAAGGACTCCAGGAGGCTCTTAACTACTATGGTCCTTAAAGAATTTGCCGCAGAAAGCTGCATGTATCTCTACTGATAGAGCTTCATGGTAACTTGACCTGACATTACATAGTTTTCAGTGTCTCTTCCCCATATAAAATATTTATGTAGCATAAAAGCTGATCAAACAACAATTTATAGAAAGACAAATAAACAGACGAAAGATAGTGATAGACAGATTGAGATAATAGATATAGAGATATCTTTCCCTCTTTTTTTTTTTTTTTGCGGTATGTGGGCCTCTCACTGTTGTGGCCTCTCCCATTGAGATAATAGATTGAGATAATAGATATAGAGATATCTTTCCCTCTATTTTTTTTTTTTTTTTGCGGTATGTGGGCCTCTCACTGTTGTGGCCTCTCCCATTGCGGAGCACAGGCTCCGGACGCGCAGGCTCAGCGGCCATGGCTCACGGGCCCAGCTGCTCCGCGGCATGTGGGATCCTCCCGGACCGGGGCACGAACCCGTGTCCCCTGCATCAGCAGGCGGACTCCAAACCACTGCACCACCAGGGAAGCCCTTTCCCTCTATTTGAGAAGATTTCCACTCTTAGATAAAATGTAGCTGCCAAAAGATTGAGCAAATATACCAAAACTCATGAGACTTCTTTGTTAAAAAAAAAAAAAGTAAGATCCTCAGGAATGTTTCACAATTAACTATGCTCCATGCATAACAAACCTAAATATGCGAATTGGCAACCAGACCAGCAGATAGTGTAAAGAAGGGGATTTGGAGTGCCTCACGTTGTCTTTTTTGGCTCCAAGTTAAGAGGACCAGGATGTGGTTTCAATTTTGGATGTGCCAATTATGTCTGTCAACTGTGAGCTTTGCTTAATTAATTACTCATGCAAATTTAAATTTAGTATATTTTGCACATCTAAATCATTACTATAGCAATTAAAAAGCTGCTTTGATTAGCTCCTTTCACAGTGTGTAGCACAGCATACTTTTGTCAACTTCCTTTTGACAACCTAGCATTTGGGTACTGTTTAGAGAAAATATATTCTATATGTTTGGGGGAAAATAAAAATCAAGACAGGTGACAATAAAGGTGGCCTAGCAGTGGAAGATAAATCAGCAATTGTTGGCACCATAAAATCAGTGAATACAGACTAGAAATTGTAATAGCACATGTTCAGGAGTTGTTCCCAGGGGTGGAGAGAGTTGGTGTGCTGAATAAACCAGGAACATGTATCTCTTGGTAAATTAAGCTGAAAAGACGATGACAGTCAGATATTTATATGTCTTTGCCCCAAAGTCAATGTCAAAACCTATACAACACCACAGGAACCAGGCTTGTCCCTGACTGGGAGACCCAGCCTGACTCTCATACTCACTAGTAAATACCATGGCCTGGTGAAGCCTGTGCCAAGTGCAGCTCTCCCTGAGGGTCACTGCACATTTTTAACAAGCCCAACTGTCAGGAACATTTTATGATATTAGGTTGAACTTCCTCTTAATAGCTAAACAGGTGTTGTGTTCCCCTATGAACCGCCTTGTGGATGCTGTAATACTCTCCTTTCTCTAGAGTGAGAACCTGACACATAGTGGGATTTAACATACTTCTCCCATGCCACACTGGACATTAGTAGCAAATTCAAGAACAAATATAGGCTTTTAGCCCCATGAAGAGATAGGTGTCAACCAGATCTTCCCATCCATTCCTCTCGCCATCAGCCCTACAGGCAAGAGGATAGCAAGTGACATCTACGATTTTTAAAAGCACAAAACAGTGACTGTTTACAGAATATGATGCCATTTCTCATTTTAAAGTCATCCCCAAAGGCTAATAACTTCACACATCTGGTTTGTCTCAGAGGATCACCAGCATCTCTGAAAGAATCCAGCTGTGGAATAGAAAATAATATTTCATCTAAGAAGTGTATGATCCATAGGTGGCAAATGAAAAACCACTGTTGAATGCTGTAAGGTACATTTAAAGGTGGGGGGGGGAACAGCTTTGAGTGACTCATGGAAAACTCAGAGCCAACAAGAATAAAGGAATGGAAAAAGGTAAAAAAAGGAAGAGTTTCTTAAGGAATCTCCAATGATTAAAAAAAAACCTATGCAGTTCCTGAGCACTCCAGAACAGATTATTATCAGTCACGCTTAAACAAAGGTGGCTCTGTCATTCAGAAATGTGAATGTCCTAAATAGAGAAATTTAATAACTAAAAAGGCATAATTTGAATTCCACAATTCCTTGATACCCCAAATCCTCCAGTACCCTGAAAAAACAAATTTATTTTCAAACATTCCTCAATAAATTTGCCTCCTAAAATATCCTAAATATGTGGATATGCAGATACATGTACACATATGTGCTGAATACATTCCAATTAAATTCTCGTATATTTAGGGCTTCTCAATAAAGACCCGTGCTGGAGACTAGTTTCCTCCCACCTGCCCACCTGTTCAGGGACCTCCCTCAGCAGTTACACACACACACAGAGCATTATCTCCAATTTTCCATCCTTCTGGATTTCTCTACTGTGCATATTGATAAACTCATGCCTCCCACTCCAGCATTTTCTCTAGCAATCATGCTCTCTCCCCTTCTGCCTTCACAGCCATTCTCATGAAGATATCTAGTCTTACTGTCTCCACTTCCTCACCACTTCCTCACTTCTCAGCCCACTGCAATCTGGCTTCCACTGAAAATGATTCTGCGAAAGTCACCCAAGCCTCTGTATTTGCCAAATCAAGAGAAGACTTCTCGGTCTATCTTACTACGTTTTCCTGACAGCGCTGGACAATACTGATCTCTCCCTTCTTGAAATTCTGTAACCAAGCCTTCCCTGGTAACACTTTTTTCTGTTTTCTCTCTCATTCTCTCTCTCTCTCTCACTCCCTTAGTCTCTTTCACTGGCTCTTCCTCTTCCAACATCTCCCTAAAAGTTGAGAGCCCCAGGGTTCTACTTCGGTCCCCTTCTCTTTCTCCTAGATTCCTTATGGTACCTACATCCATCTAAGCCAGAAGCCTGGGACTTACACTACTATGCCATCGTCCTCTCCCCCACATTCAACGTACCTCAAGTCCTACTGATTTCATCCCTTCATTTTCTGCCCAGACTCTCTGCTCTCTCACCTTCTGTCCAAACTGCAACCAGAGTGAGATTTCCAAGAAGCAAATCTGATCACATCACTCTCTTGCCTGACACTCTACAGTGTCAGGTTCCCCATCAATTATAGCTGTGGATTTCTAACTTTTTTCTTTCTTTTTTTTTTTTTTTTTTTTTTTTTTTTTTTTTTTTTTTTTTGCGGTATGCGGGCCTCTCACTGTTGTGGCCTGTCCCGTTGCGGAGCACAGGCTCTGGACACGCAGGCTCAGCAGCCATGGCTCACGGGCCCAGCCGCTCCGCGGCGTGTGGGATCTTCCCAGACCGGGGCACGAACCCGTGTCCCCTGCATCGGCAGGCGGACTCTCAACCACTGCGCCACTGGGGAAGCCCATTTCTAACTTTTTAAAAGGAATATTTTATGGACTGGGTGACTAGGAATTGTGTATGTCAGCCAAATGCCTTGCACCTAGTATGTGCTCAATAAACATTGGTTGAGTAAAATAAAGTCCAACTTAAAACATGCACACATGTGAAATCTGAGTGGTTCCTGCTGAAGCAGGAGTAGGAGCAACTCCCTACCTGTTAGGCCAGATCACATTCCCACCAACACCTCTGGGTGCCTCTGTGAATCCTCTGGCATGCTAGGGCATACCTGGAAAACCAGAGACCCAAGCTTCCTAGCTTGGTTACAGACCCTGGACAAACTGATTTCTACCCGCTCTCCAACATCATTTCCAACTGCTCTCCATCTTCACCCTTTACTCCAGCAGTGCCTAGACGTGCAAGGGCTTTGCACGTATAGTTCTTTCTGCCTAGCATACTCTTACCCTTCTTGACGTCCTTGAAAACTCCAACTTATTCCTCAAGACCAGCTCAAAGATAAAGCTTTTTCTGATTCCATAAGCAGAATGTATCACTCCTTTTGTGCCATAAATACATCTCATACCTACCTATCTTTATTATAAAACTATCACACTCTAAATAAATCAATTTTTATTTATAGACATATCTCCTCTACTTAGCTATGAAGGCAAGAATTGTTTCTGATTTATCTTTATAACCCAGGGCCGAGCAAGGTGCCCAGTACCCAGGAGTTACTCAATACATGTTTGCATTAATAAACAAAATTCTACCGGAACAAATCATTCTTTTAGTTCATATCCTTTTTTGTAATGAGGTGGAGAATAAACAGTTTTTAATCCTTTCTATCATTTTGCAAGTCACATCACTTTTTACCATGTTAAAAACTGGGCAGCTAATCTTCTTCTATCTATGTTTCAACAGAAATGAGTTGTGATTAAGTCTTATGGACTCACGTAAATGTTTAGAGAGAATATTAGTCTTTTTAATTGAAAATGAGATGTCTGAGATCTAATGGGTTACTATAACTGTCCTTCGCTTGGGCACTATTGAAATAATGTCTCGCATCTTAGATTTTAGACAATGAAATAAACAAGACAGGAAAAACATGTGGATCATATTTGTTCAATGTGGATGAGATCAACAGAGCAAAAGAATCTGATCCCTTAACAGATTCAGATGAGGACTATCTCTTTAATGATATAAAATAGGAAATGAGAAGTATCAGATGCAAATTAAGAAAATTTGATAGCAAAATTTAACTCAAGCTATGTAAATGAGTCTTTTCCCAAGTAATTAAAAAATATCTAATTCTCCTCCATTGGTCTCCAGAGTCAGTGTTTCTGCATCAATTCTTGTATTAGTTTCCTCATGATTCTGAAATATCAATGTGTTGGTCTCCCAGTAGATGATTTTTTTGACATTTAGGTTGTTTCCTTAAATTGGATTCTTTTTTTTTTTTTAACATCTTTATTGGAGTATAATTGCTCCACAATGGCATGTTAGTCTCTGCTCTACAACAAAGTGAATCAGCCATACATACACATACATCCCCACATCTCCTCCCTCTTGCATCTCCTTCCCTCCCACCCTCCATATCCCACCCCTCTAGGTGGTCACAAAACACCGAGGTGATCTCCCTGCACCATGCTGCCACCTCCTACCAGCTATCCATTTTACATTTGGTAGTGTACATATGTCCACGCCACTCTCTTTGTCCCAGCTTACCCTTCCCCCTCCCCGTATCCTCAAGTCCATCTCTAGTAGGTCTGCGTCTTTATTCCCGTCTTGCCCCAGGTTCTTCATGACCATTTTTTGTTGTTGTTTTTTAGATTCCATATATATGTGTTAGCATACGGTATTTGTTTTTCTCTTTCTGACTTACTTCACTCTGTACGACAAACTCTAGGTCCATCCACCTCACTACAAGTAACTCAATTTTGTTTCTTTTTATGGTTGAGTAATATTCCATTGTATATATGTGCCACATCTTTATCCATTCACCTGTCGATGGACACTTAAGTTGCTTCCATGTCCTGGCTATTGTAAATAGAGCTGCAATGAGCATTGTGGTACATGACTCTTTTTGAATTATGGTTTTCTCAGGGTATATGCCCAGTAGTGGGATTGCTAGGTTGTATGGTAGTTCTATTTTTAGTTTTTTAAGGAACCTCCATACTGTTCTCCATAGTGGCTGTATCAGTTTCCATTCCCACCAACAGTGCAAGAGGGTTCCCTTTTCTCCACACCCTCTCCAGCATTTATTCTTCGTAGATTTTTTGATGATGGCCATTCTGACTGGTGTGAGATATCTCATTGTAGTTTTGATTTGCATTTCTCTAATGATTAATGATGTTGAGCTTTCTTTCATGTGTTTGTTGGCAATCTGTATATCTTCTTTGGAGAAATGTCTGTTTAGGTCTTCTGCCCATTTTTGGATTGGGTTGTTTGTTTGTTTTTTTGATATTGAACTGCACGAGCTGCTTATAAATTTTGGAGATTAATCCTTTGTCAGTTGCTTCATTTGCAAATACTTTCTCCCATTCTGAGGGTTGTCTTTTCGTCTTGCTTATGGTTTCCTTTGCTGTGCAAAAGCTTTTAAGTTTCATTAGGGCCCACTGGTTTATTTTTGTTTTTATTTCCATTTTTCTAGGAGGTGGGTCAAAAAGGATCTTGCTGTGATTTATGTCATAGAGTGTTCTGCCTATGTTTTCCTCTAAGAGTTTGATGGTGTCTGGCCTTACATTTAGGTCTTTAATCCATTTTGAGTTTATTTTTGTGTATAGTGTTACAGAGTGTTCTAATTTCATTCTTTTACATGTAGCTTTCCAGTTTTCCCAGCACCACTTATTGAAGAGGCTGTCTTTTCTCCACTGTATTGGTAGATGATTTTTGTCTCTCACTTCTGGGGTAGTTTTTAAATTGTGTAGTAGAGAATCATATTTATCTTTGACATATATCACTCAATCGTACTACAGTGACAAGTAGTTCACCTACCATCTTATTAACCAAAAACTATCTGGTATAATCCAAGACTCCTGTACATACGAACATAACGTACTCGATGTTCACAAAAATGGCACTGCAGAACCCAGAAGTACCCTTTGAATCAAGGAAGAGAAATGAAATTAATCCCTTAAGTTTTCTTTCAAATCCAAGTGTACATTACTGTATTCTAATTTCCTGAAAAATCACAGTTCTCATAAAGTGTACATGAAGTGTGTATGTATGTGTAGAATATTTGTTTGTAACACCCAGTCCACCAACCATGACCCATATAGGAAACTTACTATAAATTAGGGGTTCTCAAAGTGTGCTCTAGAGACCTTTGAGGAAACTGGAGAAACTTTCGAAAGCTCCACAAGGTCAAAACTACATTTGTAATAATAATAAGACATGATTTGTCTTTCTCCTTTTCATACACTCAAAACTTGGAGTTTTCCAGAGGCTACATGATATGTGACATGGGAACAAATTGAATGTGGAAGCAGATATGAGAATCCAGTTGTGCTCTTGAGCCAAACATTAAAGATATTTGCAAAATGTAAAACAATCTAATTTTGGGAAAATATAGTTACATTTCATAAAAACATGTTATTTATGTCAAAATGCAATGGGAGAATTTAGAAGTTATTGTGCTTCCTGAATCTGATGAATCATGTCTTTTATCTATTCCATAAAATTCTCACCTCATCAAACATTTCCTATTTCCCTCCATTCTCTTCTCCATCTAGAATACCAATACAATGTATGTTTGTCCTTTTCTTGCTCACATGTTCAACATCTTTCATATTTTCCATCCTTGTAACTTTGTTCTGCACTTTGGAAACTTCCCTCAGATCTTCCCAGTTTGCTAATTCTTTTCACAACTGAGCCTAATCTTCTTAATTAGCCCTTCTATTGCATTCCAAAATTTAATTGTCTTTTTTTTTTTAGAAGTCCTACTTTGTTTCTTTTTAAAATCTGTCAGGTCTTGTGTGTATTCTGAGTTGTATCTTACTTCTGATATTATTTCCGTAAACCTTTTAAAAATATAAAACTCATTTAATATTCACTATCTCATTACTCAGTTATCTGAAAATCCTGCTAATACTGCTGTTTTCTCTGCTTACATTCATGCATAAAAATTTTTTTCCTATACGATGCTACTTTGGATTGTGAGTTTATATTCAATCAAACCTTTTATCTACAGGAATCTTATGAAGCCTGGGTTGAAGACACAAATCTTTGGAGAGGACTTACATTTGCTTCTGTTAGGCACCCAAGGTGCCCAAAGTAGTATATATTAGAACCCCTAATCCACTTGAGGGCAGGCCTGTGGTTATAAATCCTCAGCAAAAACTTTTTTTCCAACTGTATCACCAGGCCAAGCCAGAGATTTGCTTTATTATTTCTTTTTGCAGGTTATTTTTTTCTAGTCCATCTTTTCATGGTAGATGTAGTGCTTGAGGATTCCAGTTTCATGTGAGGGTCTTGGTTTCACCTTGGTTCTTCACTTTGCTATGACCAAGGTTTTATCTTCATGTGGCTGTTAAACACTCAGCATCCTGGTTACCTGGAACACCAAATGCCCCTGGACATCTGTGACTTCAATGACTGCTTTCTCCCTTGGTTTTCAGCGTCTTCATTTTTGGTCCCTGGGGATTTGCCTTACTTTTTTGCAAGCCTAGCTCTACAGATGAGATATTTGTTATATATCAATATCCCAGGTGTCTTTTTGAGAAGGTTTTCAGATTATCTAGTTTGCCATATTGTCCAGGAATATAAATTGGTATAACATTTCTGAAAGGTGAGAGGTATATACAACTTGACCCAGTAATTCTACTTCAAGGAATTTATTCTTTGGATAGAAATTTGGCAATATCTATCAAAGTTTAAAATATACATAACTTTTAATCCAGCTATTCTACTTATTAGGAATTTATCCTAGAAAAAATATATATATACTCATACTTGAATAAAATGCTACATGAATAATATTATTTGTTTCAGCAGGTTTAGTGAAAGATTGAAGATGGTAAACACCCTAAATGTCCATCAATAGGAGACTGGTTGAATAAAGTATTTCCCACAATATTCTGCAATAGTTAAAAAGAATTTAAAATATCCATATAACCTGATATGGAAAGATGTTTATGATGCAAGTTGCATGACTTCTTTGTGTAAAAAATACAAGGTATATATGTGTTTACATAGTCATTAAAAGTTTCTGAAAAGATTCATAATTAACTGTTAACAGTAGTTTCTTCTCTAGGGAATGGAATTGAACCACTGTTATACAAACATTGCTTCTAAATGACAAATGTGCTAATTTAAAATGATTTTTTAGCCATTTATTAATATGAACTCCTTACTGCTTTACTATCATCAGCAGTGTTACTAGAGGCATCTGAAAATAAAGTCCTTCTCTCCAAAATGTTGTGCAGCTTATCAGTGCACAACATCCACTACCTGTCTGTCAGTCCTTACCTGTCGCTTAGCTGTCAATTATTATTCCAAGTAATCTGGTTGTCCTCTGCTGACTTTACAAGGCCACTCATTACCTAATGCTCTAAATATAATGGTATAGACTGAAATAGATAGACTTCTTACTCCCATCTGCCCTGAGAAGGAATGGTTTGCAGTGTACATGAAGGACTTAGATTTTAAATGCCACACCACTGCAGAGGGAAAGGAAGGGCTCATTGAGGGTTAAGTGAGAAGCCAGGCCTATTACTTTGACTGTGTCACAGTTTGATCAGCAGGAGATACTGATTTCAACATCTGAGCCCAGATGTAGTTTCTGGCTAGAGCTTGAATTTTTAATGAGCTCCTTAATTTTGTAAGGACTAGTAGCTGAGTTAGGCATTTATGCAGCTGGAAACATCTTCTGGCATGGGCCTGAAGGTTTTCCTTTGAACGGCTTCATTCTTTCACGTGATGAACTCCTGGAGATGACAGTGCACAGCTTCAGAGTTACTTAATTTCTCTTAAATTTAGACGCACAAATACTATGACACAGCCCATGTAATTTTACCTAGACTTTCATATACTAAAATGCTACTTTCAGGCTTCCCTGCTGGTGCAATGGTTAGGAATCCACCTGCCAATGCAGGTGACACGGGTTCAAGCCCTGGTCCAGGAAGATCCCACATGCCACAGAGCAACTAAGCCTGTGCACCACAGCTACTGAGCCTGCGCTCTAGAGCCCGCAAGCCACAACTATTGAAGCCTGTGCGCCTAGAGCCCGTGCCCCGCAAAAAGAGAAGCCACCATGGTGAAAGCCCACACGCAGCAACGAACACCCAACACAGCCATAAATTAATTAATTAATTAATTAAAATTTTTAAATGCTACTTTCCTTTTTCATCATCCTTGAACTAGGCTTCATATTAGTGCTATGATGAAAGCTGGCCCAGGTATTATTCTACATCTGGACTACAATTTTCACCATTTTGTGATGCTATGTCATGAATTATATGTTTAAAACACTTTTGTGGAAATAGGTTATTTTGATTATGGGAGGATCGTTTTATTGTTTTGGTTTTTTAAAGTTTATTTTGTTTTGAGAAATAATGGAGAAAAAGATTAGAAGAAGAGAGAAATTTTCCTTTTAGGAGGATGATTATTTCCCTTTTGAGTTTTTCTTAATAGATACTGGTTAAATAGAGTTTAAAAACATGCAAAAGAGCACTATACATTGTCTCTGGGTGCAAGCATACAAATCAGTGATAAAACCATACCTGCCTATAAACAGTATAAAATTGCAGGAGATCTGTGCCTTCGATTCGGTTCCCCTCAGCAAAGCCTTAGACCAGGATTGGGTGCAGGTTGTTTACTGAGGGGTGATCCCAGGGAGTAGGAGTGAAGGAGGAGGGAGAGTGAGATAGAGGAGGAGAAAGCCAGGAGAGGAAGTGTTACTGAAGTCATTGTTTTAGGCAAAAGGGCTCGACTCCACTAGGTCCTCTGAGAATTGTCTCTCCTAAGGGCATTAATACAGGGCTTGGTCCCCATTGGTTCATATTTTTCCTGAGGGTGTTATTTCTCCCACACCTTCTTTTTTTTCCAGGTAATAGTTCCTGATGTGATTTGATTTCAGCTTTACTGAAGTATAACTGACAAGTAAAACTGTAATATATTTAAAGTGTACAATGTGATTATTTGATATATGTATACATTGTGAAAGGTTTCCACCATTGAGTTAACACATCCATCACCTTACGTATTTACCTCTTTCTTTTTTGATGATAACACAAGTTCTACTGTTAGTAAATTTCATTTATACACTAACAGTGTTATCAGATATAGTCAGCATGCTATACATTAGATCCTAAGACCCTATTCATCTTTTCTTTTTTAATATTTATTTATTTATTTGATTGCACTGGGTCTTAGTGTGGCAGGTGGGCTCCTTAGTTGCAGCTCGCCTGCTCCTTAGTTGTAGCACGTGGGCTCCTTAGTTGTGGCATGTGAACTCTTAGTTGTGGCATGCATGTGGGATCTAGTTCCCTGACCAGGGATCAAACCCAGGCCCCCTGCATTGGGAGTGTGGAGTCTTAACCACTGCACCACCAGGGAAGTCCCCCTATTCATATTATAACTGAAAGATTGTACCCTTTTACGAGTCTCCCCCAATTACCCCAACTCCCAGCCCTGGCAACCACCATTCTATCCTCTGTTCCTATGACTTTGACTTTTTTTAATATTCCACATATAAGTGATACCATGCAATATTTGTCATTGTCCAACTCATTTTTCTTTCCAGTAATCCATTGTTAAGTATTTAGAAACACAACTGATCTTCGTATATTGATTTTATACCCTATAGCTTTACTGAATTCGTTTGTTAGTTCTAATAGTTTTTTGGTGGAGTCTTTAGGATTTTCTAATGTATTATCACGTCATCAGCAAACAGAGACAATTTTACTTCTTCCTTTCCAGTTTGGATGGCTTTTATTTCTTTTTCTTGCCTAATTGGTCTGGTTAGGATTTCCAGTACTATATTGAATAAAAGTGGTGAGAGTGGGCATGCTTAGTCTTGTTCCTGATCTTATAGGAAAAGATTTCAGTTTTTCACCATTGCGTAGGATGTTAGCTGTGAGCATGTAATATACCTCCTTGATTATGTTAAAGTGTGTTCCTTCTATACTAAATTTATTAAGAGTGAGTTTTTATTATAAAAAAGATGTTCAATTTTGTCAAATGTTTTTTCTGCATCTATTGAAATAATCATGTGATTTTTATCCTTCATTTTTTTAATGTGATGTATCTAATCTATTGAGTTACAAATGTTCAACCATCCTTGCATTCCTGGGATAAATACCATTTGATCTTGGTGTATGACCTTTCTAATGTACTGTTGAACTTGGTTGGCTAATATTTTGTTGAGGATTTTTGCATTTATGTTCATCAGATATATTAGTCAGTGGTTTTCTTTTCTTACACTGTCCTTATCCAACTTTGGTACAAGGGTAATACTGGCCTCATGAAATGAGTTTGAAAGTGTTCCCTTCCCATCTATTTTTTGGAAGGGTTTGAGAAATATTGAAAAGGATTGGTATTAATCCTTTGGTAGAATTCACCAGTGAAGCCATTTTGTCCTGGACTTTTATTTGTTGGGAAGTTTTGATTACTGATTAAGTCTCCTTACTAATAATTGGTCTGTTCAGATTTTCTGTTTCATCATGATTCAGTCTTTGTAAATTGTATGTTTCCAGAAAGTTATCATTTTCTTCTAGGTTATCTAATTTGTTGGCATATAATTGTTCAAAGTGGTTTCTTATGATCTTCAATATTTCTGTGCTATAAGTTGTAATGTCTCTCCCATGCACCTATGGTCAATAAACCGATGACAAAGGAGGCAAGAATATACAATGGAGGAAAGACAGTCTCTTCAATAAGTGGTGCTGGGAAAACTGGACAGCTACATATAAAAGAATGAAATTAGAACATTCTCTAACACCATGCACAAAAACATACTCAAAATTGATTAAAGACCTAAATATAAGACCAGATACTATAAAACTAGAGGGAAACATAGGCAGGACACTCTTTGACATAAATTGCCACAATATCTTTTTGGATCTGTCTCCTAGAGTAATGGAAATAAGAACAAAAATAAACAAATAGGACCTAATTAAACTTAAAAGCTTTTGCAGAGCAAAAGAAACCATAAACAAAACCAAAAGACAACCTACAGAATGGGAGAAAATATTTGGAAATGATGCAACCAACAAGAGATTAATCTCCAAAATATACAAATAGCTCTTACAGCTCAATATCAAAAAACCAAACAACCCAATTAAGAAATGGGCAGAAGATCTAAATATACTCTTCTCCAAAGAAGACATAGAGATGGTCAAAGGGCCCATGAAAAGATGTTCAACATCGCTAATTATCAGAGAAATGCAAATCAAAACTACAATGAGGTATCACCTCACACCAATCAGAATGGCCATCATCAAAAAGTCTATAAATAATAAATTCTGGAGAGGGTGTGGAGAAAAAGGAACCCTCCTACACTTTTGGTGGGAATGTTAATTGGTACAGCCACTACAGAGAACATTATGGAAATTCCTTAAAAAACTAAAAATAGAGCTACCATATAATTCTGCAATCCCTCTGCTTGGCATATATCCAGAGAAAACCATAATTCAAAAAGAAACATGCACTTCAGTGTTCATTGCAGCTCTATTTACAATAGCCAAGACATGGAAGCAACCTACATGTCTATCTAGAGGTGAATGGATTAAAAAGATGTGGTATATATATGCAATGGAATATTACTCAGCCATAAAAAAGAATGAAATAATGCCATTTGCAGCAACACGGATGGACCTAGAGATTATCATACTAACTGAAGTAAGCCAGACAAAGACAAATATCATATGATATAGCTTATATGTGCAGTCTTAAAAAAAAATGATACAAATGAACTTATTGACCAAACAGAAAGAGACTCACAGACATAGAAAACAAAGTTATTGTTAGCAAAGGGGAAAGGGGGGTGGGGGGAAGGATAAATTAGGAGGTTGGGATTAACATATACACACTACTATACATAAAATAGATAATCAACAAGGACCTACTGTATAGCACAGGGAATTCTACTCAATATTTTCTAATAACCAGTATTTTTTATATATACAGTTATATATATAACTGAATCACTATATAACTTATAGTGACTTATAAGTAGTTTATTAAGGTGTAAAGTTAGGTTGTGTATTGGAAATCCTTCTTGTTTATTAATGTAGGCATTTATTGCTATAAACGTCCCTCTTAGAATTGCTTTTACTGCATCCCATAAGCTTTGGTATATTGTGTTTCCATTTTAATTTGTCTCAGATTTTTAGAATTTCTGCTTTGATTTCTTCTTTGGTCCACTGATTGTCTAGGAGCATGTTGTTTAATCTTCAGGTATCTGTATATTTTCCAATTTTCTTCTTGCAATTGATTTCTAGTTCCATACCATTATGGTCAGAAAAGACGCTTGATACGATTTCAATCTTCTTAAATTCATTAAGACTTGTTTTGTGGCCTCATATATAATCTCTCCTGGAGAATGTTCCATGTATGCTTGAAAAGAATGCTTCTGTTGGATGAAATGTTCTATATTTTTCTGTTACATCCATCTGGTTTAATTTATAGTTTAAGTCCAATGTTCCCTTACTGTTTTTCTGTCTGGATGATCTATTCATGGTTGAAAGGAGTACTGAAGTCCTCTACTATTATGGTATTGCTGTCTATTTCTCCCTCCAGATCTATTAATATTTACTTTATATATTTAGGTGTTTTGATGTTGGATGCATAAGTATTTACAACTGTTACATCTTGTTACTGTTATAACTGTTACTGTTGTTGAAATGATTCCTTTACCATCATATAATGACCATTTTTGTCTTTTGCTATAGTTTTTGGCTTAAAGTCTATCTTCTCTGATATATGTATCGCTACCCCTGATTTTTTGGTTTCCATTTGCATGGAATATTTTTTCATCCCTTCAATTTCAGTCTATGTGTTTCTTTAAAGCTGAAGTGAGTATCTTGTAGGTGGCATATAGTTGGGTTTTCTTTTTTATCCATTCAATGACTCTATGTTTTTTGACTGGAGAATTTAGTCTACTTCCATTTTTTTTTTTTTTTTTTTTTTTGCAGTACGCCGGCCTCTCACTGTTGTGGCCTCTCTTGTTGTGGAGCGCAGGCTTCAGAAGCGCAGGCTCAGCGGCCATGGCTCACGGGCCCAGCCACTCTACGGCATGTGGGATCTTCCTGGCCTGGGGCACGAACCTGCGTCCCCTGCATCGGCAGGCAGACTCTCAACCACTGCACCACCAGGGAAGCCCAAAGTCTACTTATATTTAAAGTGATTATTGATAGGTTTGGCCATTTAGTTAATTATGTTCTGGCTGTTTTGTAGTTCCTTTCTTCCTCTCTTGCTCTCTTGCATTGTTATTTAACGACTTTCTGTACTTGTATGTTTTGAGTCTTTTCTCTTTATATTTTGTATTTACTATAGGCTTTTGCTTTGTGGTTACCATGAGGTTATATAAAATATCTTATAGTTGTAACAGTCTATTTTAAGCTGATAAAAACTTCACTTCAAATGCATACAAAAGCTCTACCTTTTTATACTCCCCCTACATTTTGTTTTTGATATCACAATTTACATATTTTTATATTGTCTCTCCATTATCAAATGAATGTAGTTACAATTTTTTAATACTTTCATCTTTTAACCTTTATACTAGAGTTATAAGTAATTTACCCATCACCATTACAACATTAAAGTATATTGAATTTAACTGCATATTTACCATTACCAGTGAGTTTTATACTTTCTATGCTTTTGTGTTACTAATTAGCATCCTTTCATTTCAGCTTGAAGAACTCCCTTTAACATTTCTTGTAAGGCTGGCCTAGTGGTAATGAACTCTTTCAGGTTTTCTTTGTCTGGAAAATTCTTTATCTCTCCTTCAATTCTGAAGGACAGTTTTGCTGAATAGGGTATTCTTGTTTGACAGTTTCTTTTCTTTCAGTACTTTGGATATATCATCCCACTCCATTCTGGCCTGCAAAGTCTCTGCTGAAAAATCCGCTGATAAGGCTTCTCTGGTGGCGCAGTGGTTAAGAATCTGCCTGCCAATGCAGGGGACACAGGTTCGAGCCCTAGTCTGAAAAGATCCCACATACCATGGAGCAACTAAGCCTGTGCGTCACAACTACTGAGCCTGCGCTCTAGAGCCCACGAGCCACAACTACTGAGCCCATGCAGCAAAACTACTGAAGCCCATGCGCCTAGAGCCCATGCTCCACAACAAGAGAAGCCACTGCAATCAGAAGCCCGCGCACTGCAACAGAGTAGCCCCATGCTCACCACAACTAGAGAAAGCCTGCGGGCAGCAACAAAGACCCAACACAGCAAAACATAAACAAATTAAAATAAATAAATTTTTTAAAAAAAGAAAAATCTCCTGATAGTTTTACCGGGTTCCCTTGTACATAACAAGTTGCTTTTCTCTTGCTCCTTTGAAAATTCTTTGTATTTAGCTTTTGACAATTTAATTATAATATGTCTTGATGTGGATCTCTTTACCTTCATCTTATTTGGAATTCATTGGGCTTCCTGGATCTGGATGCCTGTTTCCTTCCCCAGGTTAGGGAAGTTTTCATCCATTATTTCTTTGAATAAGCTTTCTGCTCCTTTCTCTCTCTTCTCCTTCTCAGACCGTTATAGTGAGTATATTGGTCCATTTATTGGTGTTCCATAAGTCCCTTAAGCTGTCTTCACTCTTTTTCATTCTTTTTTCTTTTTGCTCCTCTTAAGGGATGAATTTGACTGCACTGCCTTTGAGTACATTGATCCTTCCTTCCAGTTGGTTTGTCTGCTATTGAACTCCTCTATTGAATTTTTCAGTTTAGTCATTGTACTCTTCAGCAATATGATTTCTGTTTGGCAGTTTTTAATATCTTCTCTTTGTTGACATTCTCACTTTTTAAATGCATTGCCCTCCTGACCTTGGTGAGCATCTTTATGATTGTTATTTTAACTTCCTATCAGGTAAATCATTCATCTCCATTTCATTAAGATTGGTTTCTGGAGATTTATCTTGGGTTTTTTTTGTTTGTTTGTTTAACATATTCCCCTGTTTCTTCATTGTCCTTGACTCTCTGTGTTGTCTTCTGCAGATTAGATAAAACAGCCATCTCTCTGAGTCAGAACAGATTGGTTGTATGTATAAGATGAACATCACCAATCAGCCTGGCCCGACCTTCTGACTGTCTCTCAAATTTTTGTCATTGTCCAAACCACTGTCTTTGTTCTTATGTGGCTCCATTAGAGGATATGCCAAGACTCATCAGTGTCCCAAAAGGGAGGATTGTGGTCATCACAATGATGCCAGCTGATTAGCAGCTAGACCCTCAGATAGCAGCTGGGAAAATACGTAGTTAGGCCCCTCCAGGGAGAATATGGGAGATGAGCATTTTTGCCTGCTCCCTCTGGACTGAACCTGACTGTACAATCATAGAGGAGTGTTCCCACACCTGTTTAAAAACCGTTTGCTTGCTACAGTCCTATGGGACCCACTGGCTATCAGAGCCAGGTGATCCAGAGCCCCATCCCTCAGTTTACAGCTACAAAAGCTGAGGTGCCAGGCATGGCACAAGCTCCTTCCAGAAAGATGTTGGCAACCTGGTTTTATCATTGGACTGAGCCAGAAGAAGGTGATAGAAATACCCACCAGCTCTCCCAGGCTTTGTGGAGGATTTCAGCTAGCCCCTGGATGTATGCAAATTAGAAGCCAGACCCTCAGGCAGCAGGTTGTAAAGTATGCAGTCCATGCACTTCCAAAGAAAGACTGGAAGATGGGCATCTTTGCCTGCTCCATATGCACTGAGCCCTGGAAGGATAGCCACAGTGAGTGCTCAGTCACCCATTAAAAACTACTTCTTTGTTTCCCATAGTCCTGTGGGTCCTGTGGATAAAAGCCCTATTGGCTTTCAGAGATAGATGTTTTAGGGGCCCATCTCTTAGTGGGAATGTTAGAAAGTTGGGGCCCTATATGTGCAGTCCAAATCCTTTGCACCTCATGGAGAAGTTGGAAGTTTCAGGTTCTCTCCCAATTGTATGGTGCTGTGCTGGGGTGGGGCCTGGCCATAAAGTGAGAGTGTGTTTTAGCCTTTCCTACACATTTCTATGTGGGTATTTTCTCAGTTGCCTGATGTGTAAAAGTTACTCAGCTAGTTTCTAGGTTTCTTTCAGAGGGAATTGCTCCATGTGTAGCTATTCATTAGGTGTATCCATGGGAGGAGAGAAGTCCTATGTTGCTATCTTGATCCTTCCCCAATTTTTAGTTTTTATTCACATCAAAGTCCATGAGATTTGACACTGAGTTCTTAGAGGATGCAGATATGTTTAAATAGAAATAGCAAAGATAGCAGTTTGTGAAATAATGTAGTCTATGGGTACAAAATAAAAATCACACCAAGCCAGATGGTTTTTTAGGAAAACACAGACAAACCTACAATGATCATTATCTTAATGTTTTTCAAGAGAATACAAAAACATGGAAAACTTCCTATCCCATTTTAATGAAGATGACATAACTTGACACCAAGACTGAAAAAGTACGATATTAGAAAGAAAATTTGTAACTCAGCTCATTTCTGAACATATTTGCAAAAATCTAAATAAGATATTAACATACAAAAGCCAATAATTTATACCATAAACACATATATATGTAATATTACCAAGTAAAATTTATCCTAAGAATTCAAGGATGGTTTAACACTAGAAAATCTTTTAATGTATTTTAACACATTTATAGACTAAAGGAGAAAAACCATTAATTATCTTACTATATGTAGAAAAAAGCATTATTAAGTTTAGCATATCATCATAATAAAAAGAAAAATCCTCAGAAAATCAGGAATACAAGCAAATTTCCTAAACCTGACAAAAGCATATTTTAAAACTCTACAGAAAACATCACAATGAATAATGAAACTTTAGGGACTTCCCTGGTGGCACAGTGGTTAAGAATCACCTGCCAACGCAGGGGACAGGGGTTTGAGCCCTTTTCTGGGAAGATCCCACATGCGGGGAAGCAACTAAGCCCGTGCGCCACAACTACTGAGCCTGTGTGCCACAATTACTGAAGCCTGCGCACCTAGAGCCCGTGCCCCACAACAAGAGAAGCCACTGCAATGAGAAGCCCGCGCACCGCAACGAAGAGTCGTCCCCACTCACTGCAACTAGAGAAAGCCCATGCACAGCAATGAAGACCCAACGCAGCCAAAAATAAATAAATAAATAAAATTTAAAAAAAATAAATAAAAATAATGAAACTTTAGAAGCATTTCCTTTGAGACAAGGAGGAAGAGAAAAATGATTGTTGTCACCATAATTATTCAACACTGTTCTGGTAGTCCTAGTCAGTGGTATAAGATGGGAAAATAAGTAAATACAACTTCAAATAATTACAAAGTAATCATTGTTATGTAGGCCTGTCCAAAAGTTTTTGAAAGCCTTGGGCTGATTTTGCTATTTCTCTACAGAGTAAATCTTCCTAAACTAGAATCCCCAACTACATTTCCCAGACTCTTTTGCTGTTAGGTATAGAACTGGGTGATGAGTAGGGTGTCATGTTATAATTATTAATAATGCTTCCTTTCACACTCAAAAGAGTTCTGATTTGGGGGCTTCCCTGGTGGCACAGTGGTTGGGAGTCTGCCTGCCGATGCAGGAGACACGGGTTCGTGCCCCGGTCCGGGAAGATCCCACGTGCCATGGAGCGGCTGGGCCCATGAGCCATGGCCGCTGAGCCTGCGCGTCCGGAGCCTGTGCTCCGCAACGGGAGGGGCCACAACAGTGAGAGGCCCGTGTATCGCAAAAAAAAAAAAAAAAAAAGAGTTCTGATTTGGATGATAAATTGTATTTATCTCAATCACATGGGCAAAAAAGCAACATGTAGAGATCTGTTTGGCTAGTACAAATCATGACATGGATCTAGAGCCCTTAGCTATGGAAGCCTGGATTTAGCAGCTTTTGTATTATGGTGGAGAGTATACAGTTCCAGAGCCAAGCAATTGGTGTTTTAATATGCATTCGAGGTGATTCTGATACATGCCCAAGTTTGAGAGCCACTGCTCTCAATGAACTCTTGTCCATTTGCACAAGGAGAAACACATAGGATGTTTACTATAGCATTATTTGTAATATTAAAAGAAGTGGAAACAACCTTAGCATCTTCAGTAAGAGGAGGGGTAAATAACTGGCTTTATTTATGAATGAACTATGGATAAATCTCAAAAATCTAATTCTGAATGGAAAAACCAAGTTGCAAAAGGATTTATATGGAATGATGCTGTTTGTTTAAAATTTTGAAACACACAAAACCATGGAATATTTTATGATATTTACACAAGTTTTTAAAAACAGAAAATCATTAAGTGAATCTCACACACCAATTTCAGGACAGTGGTTACTTCTAAGGAGGAAAGGAAGAATATGGATTAAGGGCATCCTTTAATTTTTTTTTTTTTTTTTGCGGTACTCAGGCCTCTCACTGTTGTGGTCTCTCCCGTTGTGGAGTGCAGGCTCCGGATGCGCAGGCTCAGCGGCCATGGCTCACGGGCCCAGCCGCTCCACGGCATGTGGGATCTTCCTGGACCGGGGCACGAACCAGCATCCCCTGCATCGGCAGGCAGACTCTCAACCACTGCGCCACCAGGGAAGCCCTGCTTTAATGTTTTATAGGAAAATATGACAGCATTTTAGTATTTATTAAAACTGGGTGATGGATTCATTGATCTTTGTTATGCTTCCTATACTTTTCTTCATATTTAGAAAAATCATAGTTAAAAAACATGTTTGTTTATTTTTTAAGTTAACTTTCACTTGATAAAATGGTTTTATAAAACATCCAGTAATGCTGCTGTGTTTCATTTCCAGGGACCTATTGTCAGACAGAAGCTCAGTCCACATTCAAAAGTAAAATGGTATACCAAGCACCTCAGTAAACATGTATTTTAAGTTCAGTTTGTATTCAACTTGATTGCTGGAATTGCTGGCAGCCAACAATTTAGGGAGGACAAATATACCAATCCCAAATGAAAACTGTAGGAGTAACACATATATGGGACTGGCTTGCCTTACATATTACATGAGATCTAATGTTTCTTAAATAAGGAGTCTGGGTAAATCATTTTGTAAAATAAATAATTATTCTTGAATCCATTTGTAAGTTCCCATTTTCAAATGTTTTATTTTCCTGAAATATTACACACCTATAAAAACGTATAAACTAGAAAACTCAGCATTCTAGCATTGTTAAACTCCTATATCACTGAAAGGGTAATTCAAGAACACCTTGGGGGAAGAAAGTCAAAGCATGAGACTAATCTATCTATCTATCTATCTATCTATTATCTATCTATCTACTTATCCATCTATGTTTTTTCCCCCATCCATCCATCCATCCATCATATGCTCCGGTACTCATCTGACATGGCTATCACACACTCATTCCAGACTGTGCCAGCATTTAGTATTCATGAAAAATCCATGACTGTTAGTTTTTAAATACTACATTGATGGGTAATGAGTAACTATTTATAAGAATTGTATATGTTTCTAGGATTTTATTTACTTAATCTTACAAAATCAGCTTAGAATTTCTACTAGGTAACATTAAAATGTATCACCCATGTGAACTTAACAGAATGCATAAAATTGTTTTTACTAATCTTATAGTATGAAATATTTATGTATTGTTAACATTTAGCTACCTAATCAAACATTTATAGTCTTTGAAGAAAATTGCTAAAGTGTGAAGAACTCTGAAAAATGGTAGGAAAAATGCTCATGAGACATGAGAGAAGAACTCACAAAGACTAGGAGATTGAAACAAAACGCTAGGAAAAAAAGAAGGCACAGAAAGTTGAAGAAAGGCAACTTCTGAAAATGACAAGAGTGAAGTGCTGTAGTAGGAATCATTAAAGAGAAGTTCCAGATTCAAATCTTTAGCTGTAAACAAGTACAAGGGTAATATAAAAAATGAGAAGTACTACTCGGCAGACTGCATTTCATGATACTGGGATGAAAGTTAAGTGCATCAAATAAATTCATTAAATGTGGTCATTGTGGAATATTTCACTGCAATATGTACTCGGCCATGAGAGCTGTTTTCGTTGCACACATGAAAAGCAAAAAAAATGTGGACAACGTATATACAAGAGGGCATTGAGATGGAATCACTGTATTTAGTCACAAACTGTACAGCTTCCTCAGGTTTAACAATTATACCAATCAAGTATTGTATTTAAGATAGTTAATTGTGTTTATCAGACAATATAAGTAAAGAAGAATAAATAAAATGTGTTGCTCTTTTATCAATTATAAGAGCTTCCAGAACTACATATGTTCAGTAGTTTATGTCATGAATCTTTTGAAATAACAAGAATCATAATGTAAACTTCCATAAAGAATCACAGGTTTGAAACAGGAAAACTTGAGATCAAAACAGAAAAACTTCCCCAAATTTTAAAGTACAAAGAAGATGGTATCATCACAAGCTTACAATCAATGTCTATCAGTAGTTGATTTTCGGCCCTAAAAAGGGTGTTGAGGGTGTTGCCTGTGGCACATTAAAAAAAAAACACTCTGAGGGTGTTGCCTGTGGCACATTAAAAAAAAAAAACAAAAACAAAAAAACAAAACCTCCTTGAGGTTCTTCCAAGATTAGATGGGAAGCAAATGTGAGGGGCCTTAAACCAAGGAGAATATTGGTTGGTGCAGGTACAGTTTGAAGTGTCTTAGTTTGTTTGTTTTTGTTTTTTCTGGTTTAAGCCTTTAAATATACAATTTGTTTCTAAACAAATTGATTTGTTAGGTGGAGTTTAGTTTTTGTTTCTGTTGGAGAGAGTGTTATTCAAAAGAACCACCAAAAAATTGGGGGTTATATTCCACTCCCCAGGAGCAAATATTTTAAAATATTTTAGCTGTTTCTCTCTGTGGTTATCTTCATATTTCTAAATAATGTGCTTAAACAGCTACATCTTAATTCATCAGTTTTGGACACTGACTTACCATACTATTTTGGTGAGAACGTAGCTTACTTCCACCCATATTCTTCTCCCTGTTTTCCCATCATAAATATTGATATATCCCACATTTTCTTTTTAAATCAAAGCAATAGAGTTTACATTAATTGGACATTTAAATACTGTTCACTGCTGAGTTAAGCAGTTGACTATGATTACCTCTCCTTTTTCTGGCAATTTTTTTTTTCTGGAGTCAGGAATTGTTGCTCCTTAGAATTTGTTGAGCTTTGTTGCTGTTGTTGCGTTTTTCTAGTGGCTAGATCTTCCCATGCCCTTTAACAGCAATAATTCAACTTTCCATATGGTGAAAGCAAGCAGATGATCATTTTCTCCTGGAGCCCTCCACACTCCCTGCCAGTCTGGACTGGTTGCTCTCTAGGATTAATGCACAGCTGTCATCTTGGGATTTTCCTTCAGGACCATCCTGAGAATTCCCTACACATTCCTTCTGCTTCCTGAAACCCATACCTTCTCTTTCTTGGTTTAATCCCTCATTGTGATGGAGTACATCTTCCTGAGAAAAGATAAACTGATAAGGAAGGAAGCTGAGGGATCTCACTATTCTTGTGTACATTTTAACCTAATCTCCCTGTTTTCAGTCTAGGACCTCATTCCCTGCCCCTTTTCCTCAGTTTTTAACTTCTGACTTTCATAATAGGTTCTTAAATAAAAAGTATTTCAGAGAAAGCAACTGTTAAAGCTAAAGTTTTATTTCATTTGTAAGAGCCAGGGTTTGTGGCAGGGAAAAAAAAAAGGATTTATAGGTCAAAAGCTTGGAGTATGTGGAATAAAGCATCTTTACTCTGAGTCACAGAGCAGGAAGGATATAATTTATGACGTAAGGGCATTTCCCAGTACATGGGGTACATGGGGTAGAAGGAAAAGGCCTTCCTGGGCTGGGGGTGGGGGTGGGATGGGGTAGGTATCTAGGGGGAAAAAAGCAAGAAAGTGGAGATTCAGAAAAATCCTACTTTGTGCCTTGTCAGCTTAGAATCAAAACCCCAAGGGATGATGGAGACTCTCAGGCCTTATTAAACGTGGTTGGTCAGAGCATAGCCCAGGAAGCTGCAATATGAGCAGAGGGGCAAGGCGAAATGTACTGAGAAGATACACTTAATTTAAATCTGATTTCACTTATACCAAGCTAGAGTGATGGGGGAAACAGAGAGTGATATGCCTTAGCTTCTATTCCTCCTAGAAGTAGCCTTGGGTTCCATACCACCTTGGAATAGTATAGTTATAATCAGTGTATCTTATGGTAGCGTGGTTAGGCTTGAGCCAGGGCAGGGGTGCCTGCTTTGTCAGTCAACGATCTGAAACTCTGGTGAGCTTTTTCAGGTTGATGACACATTGCTGACATGGCTGAGGATGTGGAAGCTGAGCATGACTGAAGACTTTACAAAGGGCCATTTTCCTGTTCAGATGATCCCTTTTTACTCTATCTAGCTGAAGGGAAAACTGAGTTATTCAAGAATACAGTAGGCCAAGAACAAACTTGTCAGTGAGACTTAAGGAAACAAACTTTTGGCATTCCCCTCAATAAGTCAGACACCCTATCTCTTTTTTCCAGAGCCCATATGAAAGCCCATGTGAGATTCTGAGTGAGGCATGCAATGATTGGCTGGTAGCTGAAAGAACACCTAGACTGGAGCTTGCAAGAGTGGCTTCTACCCTTATGTACTGTATTGGTGGGAATGTAAACTGGTATTGCCATGATGGAAAACAATATGGAAGTTTTGCAAAAAAAACTAAAAATAATACTATCATCTGATCCAGCAATCCCATTTCTGGGTATATATTCAAAGGAAAAGAAATCACTATCTCAAAGAGATATCTGAATTCCCATGTTCATTGCAGCATTATTCACAATAGCCAAGACGTGAAAACAACCTAAGTATTCATCAACTGATGAATGAATAAAGAAAATGTGAAAGCTATATATAATAATAATAGAATATTATTCAGCCTTTTTTTGAAAAAGAAGGAAATCCTGCCATTTGTGACAACACGGATGAAGCTAGAGGGCATTATGCTAAGTGAAATAAGCAAGACACAGAAAGACAAATACCACATGATCTCACTTATATGTGGAACCTAAAATAGTCGTACTCATAGAAGCAGAGAATAGAATGGGGGTTGCCAAGGGCTGAGGAGAGGGAGAAATGGGGAGATACTGGGCAAAGGGTACTAAGTTTCAATTATGCAATATAATAAGTTCTGGAGATCTAATGTACAGCATGGTGACTACAGTTAACAGTACTGTATTGTATACTTGAAATTTACTAAAAGAGTAAATCTTAAGTGTTCTCATACACAAAAAAGATGGTAACTATGTAGGGTGATGGATATGTTAATTAGCTTGATTGTAGTGATCATTTCATAATGTATTTGTATATCAAGACATCATGTTCTCCACCTGATACATTTCTATTTGTCAATTATATCCCAATAAAGCTGAAAAAAGAGTGGGTTCTAATCTATTTCCTCAGCAACTAGCTCTGTGACCTTAAACCGTCACATCTCTTCTCTCAGCTTCAGTTAGCTCCTTTGTAATTGAAGGGGTTGAACTGTGCCTTTGTCCTATGGGTCATCTGTGTGCTTCAGCAGAAAAAACAGCTAAACATTTTTAGGTGGCTCAAATGAATAAAAATTAGATTTCAACCACACTGCTGTTATTATTAAATGGCTACCTAATCAGACCTCTCTTTCATCCCAAATTAATCTGTAATGATATAAATGGTAACTTACAGGTTTTGAAGTGTTTGCTTCTACATTTCCCCCTTTCTCTCCCTTCAACCCATTTGTGGTAAGTAGGGCATACATTCTATCTCCATAGTCGCCATAGTCTATAGCAGCAATTCTCCAGAGGGTATCTATCACAAATTCTTATTCCTGGGCCCTACTCATTTAGAGCTACTAAATGAGAATCTCTGAGATTGAGGCCCTGGGATTTATTCACTTTTCTGACATAATACCTCTAGGTGATTTTTATACACCCTGAATTTAAGAATCACTAGTTTACAGAAAAACATTTGAGGCCCTATTACATGTCAGGCACTATACTACCTGCTTTGCATATATTCTTTTTTTTTTTTTTTTGCTGTACACGGGCCTCTCACTGTTGTGGCCTCTCCCATTGCAGAGCACAGGCTTCGGACGCGCAGGCTCAGCGGCCATGGCTCACGGGCCCAGTCGCTCCGCGGCATGTGGGATCCTCCCAGACCGGGGCATGAACCCATGTCCCCTGCATCGGCAGGCGACTCTCAACCACTGTGCCACCAGGGAAACCCTGCATATATTCTTTCATTCAGTCCTCATAACAACTCAGTGAAGGATATATTGTTTTTAAATAAACTTTTTATTTTGGAATAATTTTATATTTATGGAAAAGTTGCAAAGATAACGGTGATAGTATTCACCTCCCCCAGTTTCAGTGGCTCCTATTGTTATTATTTATATTACTGTGGTTAGTTTGTCAAAATTAAGAAACCAACACTGGTAAATTAGTGTCAACTAAACTCTAAATTTTATTCAGATTTCACCAGTTCTTTCATTAATGTCTTTTTCTTTTCTAGGATCTAGTCTAGGATACTACATTGCATTCAGTTGTTGTGTCTCCTCTGGTCTGTGACAGTTTGTCTTTGTTTTTCATGACCTTGATAGTTTTAAGAAGTACTGGTCGGGTATTTTGTAGAGTGTTCCTCAGACTGGGTGTGTCTGATGTTTCTCTCACGATGAGACTAGGGTTATGGGTTTTTTGAAAGAATACCACAAAGGGGAAGTGTCTTTCTCATCATGTAACATGGGGTATATGATATCCATGTGACATCACTTGGTAATGTTAATAAAGTATATGTTTGTAACCCCAACTCAACCTATTAGGAAACAAAATTTTATCAAGCTCAGTGTTCCACAACTGCTAAGTGATGGAATTAGGGTTAAGTTTCATTTCTTTTCTCTGCCATTTTGGTTACAAGTGACCATTCCAGCTTTATCGTCCCCAAATAAAACTCTCCATTTCAGCTTGACTTGTCTTACCCTTATGTTATTTTATACTCCACTCAACTCCCAAGTTTTCCAAGTCCTTCAGTGTTCAGCTCATATCCAATCTGCTCTTTGAAACTCTCCATGACCCCCAACATATTCTTCTTCGATAAAATCTTGAAGTGCTTACTGTCTGCCCCTCTAATCTTCCACTTTGCATATACTTTCTTAACCTCTGTCTTTCCAAGCTAAAATGGAATGTTAATGGAGAGAGACCAACCTACATGTGACTCTATGTGCTCCTGAGCTGAATGACCTTGGTATCTCACCAACTGCTATCTTACCCTCTTCAATCTTCCACACTGTAGTCAGAGGGATGCTTCTAAACTGCAAATCTAATTATACCATTACCTTGCTTAAAACTCTTCAACGCCTCCCCACTATTTACAAAATAAAGTCCAAATATCTCATTCTAACATATGAGGCCCTTCATGATCTGACCGTTGGCTACTATTTCACCTTGTCTCTAGCCATCACCCCACTCTCAACTCTATGGTATCCTACACTTCAGTCATGAAGAACTACTGGCAATTTCTAGGTGGCCTGTGGCCTTTCTGAGCCTTATGCCTTTGCATCTGCTCTGTTATCAGTGAGGATGCCACTACAGAAGACTTTTCAAACTGGTTGATAGAACAAAAACAATTATAACATCATGTAACAGGAAGTTGAAAAGGAGGAATGGTTGTTCAGAACTAAACAATGTCATTAAAGATGCTGGTTCCTTTTATTATCTCTTTGCTTTGCCATCCTCAGAAATTTTGATTTGCCCTCAGACTGGCTCCCTTCACAGTCACAAGATGGTTGTGGTAGTTTTAAGCATCCCTTCCAAGCACAGCAATATCTAGAGAAAAAAATGGAGGCGTATCTCTTCCAGTGTTTCCCTCTTTAAGGGAAAGAAGTGTTTCCTAAAGCCCTCCTAGCAGATTTCCTTTTATATCTCATTGGCCAGAACTGGTTCATATGCCCAGACCTAGGATAATCAAGCAAGAGTGGACTTACCATAATTGGTTTAAAACAATCAGCACTTCCTCCTGAAGGTAGCAGTAAGGTCACTCTCCCTTGGGTCAAGTAGGGGAGGGGACACCTGAGCAAAATCTCGGCACTTCCAGAAAGAAAGAAGGTAATGAGTGCTAAGTGGGCAGGCAGTAGTGGCCGCCACACTGTTATTGTTTTCTTATCTTTCTTGTCTACTAGATGGACTCCTTCTCATTTTTTAAGATTCACCTCAAATAATAGCTCTTCCAGGAAGCCTTCTCTGATATCACCAAGCAAAATGGACTGCTTCATCCTCTGAGCTCCCATATTACTGGGTTCATACCTCTACTATAGCAGTTAATACATAAGTATAATTCTGCTACTCTCAGAAAAAGTGAAACCTTGGAAAAAGGCACCATGTTCTATAAGGCTTTTGAGTTCAAGCTTGTTGAAAGTAAGAGAGAAGGAAAGAGGAAGGAAGAGCGAGAGGGAGGGAGGAAACAACTTAAATTCTCTGAGTTCCAGGCTGTTCATCTGTAAAATAGGGATAATTTTCATTCCTAATAGTTGTTTTAAAGATTAAATGGGATAATATACAGAAAGCACCCAACACAGTTCTTAACACATAGCCTCCCATATATTTTTGGAGAACATGTACTCATCTTGTATTTTTTAAATACCATCCTCCCACCCTTCACACACATTTCCTAACAGAATGCTTTGTATACGTATAGTTGCTCAATAAATGTGTTAATAATTTGCATCAATCTAAAAAAATACAGATTACTGAATAAATTAAACAACCAGCCTAGTTTGCTATGTCCTGATTTCCTTTATTAGATTGGCTTAGAGAACTTTTTAATAACATTTCCTAATTTCTCTATTAACAGAACTCTTAATTGAGGCTTTCCTACAACCATCCAGAACATTAGCTCTGCACTCACTGCTTCAGTGACCTTTCACTAGGCACTCTTTTGCTTTTCCACTCCACTCTCTTCAGTATTCTGGACTTCATTTCAGATCTGTCCTTCTGAGGTTATGTCTTCCTCCCCTTCCTAACACTTCTTTGTTGCCCAAAATAGGTGATGTCCCTTCGGAGCAAAAACACTTGGCAAATCAGCTAGCTTTAATAGGTACAGCTGTATACTGGTGTCTGAGAGATCGGGGCATGGATGGATTAAATAAAGGAAGAAGCTCACCACCATCTCTTTCTCTCCATGTACCCCTGCATTCCTCAAAGGAGTTTACAAAACATATAAAAATAGCAATACCATACTCATCAAAAATGCACAGGCTAAAGGATGCTAAGTGAGACTTTGCAGAATGCTAAAGAGTAACTAAAACAGCCAGCTCAGAAGATCATCAGAAAGCATGATGAGGAAACATTTGATTAAAGGGCCCTACACCCAATCCAGCAAACTGGGACTGGAGCTGTTTATGATCACAATTTAACAAACACACTTCTCCAAAGAAAACTGGAGCATGTAATGTGGCCTGTTTCCTGTAGACTATAATGGATATCTTTAGGACTTCTCTCACCTAGACTAGCTCCTGGTATGATACTGTCAGCTTGGGTTCTGCCTGTACTCAGTTCCTTAGACACCCTGTGAAGTTTTGTGACATTAACCCTGAAAGAAGCATCAGTATATTACCTAAAATATTCTTCTCATCCATTGGATATTTGCTTTGAAATACTTTATTTCCCTGCATGTGAAAATTTTCTATTAGATACCATATTTAATCCTCCTTATATCTGGCATATGTGTGAATGAATATATTCGTGTGGATCGATTCTTATCTCCATGGGTATCAAGGCATGAACATGTTGTTTTATACATGCATATATTCATGCACAAATTTATATATGTATGTACTTGAAAATGAATGTGTTTTTACCACTTTGCATTTCTGAAACTCATCTTGAGTTGCATCGTCCTAATTTCTTTGAACGAAAGTAGCAAAATTGCAGCCCAAACTAAAATTGCTCAGAGGCCTCAATTTACAGGTAACTAGCCCAATTTAGTACTCAATTAAATCCTATTCTGTTTAATCTATTAGCAACTGTGTCGACCTGCTTGTCAACTACTATCTTCTTATCTTCTATCCTTAACTCAAAAATCATTCTACCTTCTCTTCATTTTCTAGAGTTCATGCCAAGTACCCTACCTGTTATTTGGTATTTCACACACATTCTTAGGGTCATAGTTCTCAAAGCTTGATTTGTATGCCTCTGGTTATCTGTCAAAAAGATTCTTTAGGTGTATAAATAGTCCAAAGAGTGAATCACACAAAAATGGTATGGGTGTCAGGGGAAGGTGTGAAGAATGAGAAGTATTCTTTAGTGAAGACTGATATTATCATAGAACCATAAGGCAGAAAGATCCCAACGACATTATCACTGTTGGGTCATCCAGCTATTAACATCTCCAGTGTTGGGGAACTGAGAGCCATCCCCAAACATGCTTTCTGATCATGACAACACTCTCTTGTACATCAAGGTCACATCTGTCTTCCTGTTGTTTCTCCCATTCAAGTATTCATCAAAAGCCCATTAGAGGGGGCCTCCCTGGTGGCGCAAGTGGTTGAGAGTCCGCCTGCCGATGCAGGGGATACGGGTTCATGCCCCGGTCTGGGAGGATCCCATATGCCGCGGAGCGGCTGGGCCCGTGAGCCATGGCCGCTGAGCCTGCGCGTCCGGAGCCTGTGCTCCGCAACGGGGGAAGGCCACAACAGTGAGAGGCCCGCATACCGCAAAAAAAAAAAAAAAAAAAAAAAAAAAAAATAGCCCATTAGAGGGCTTCCCTGCTGGTGCAGTGGTTGAGAGTCCGCCTGCCGATGCAGGGGACACGGGTTCGTGCCCCGGTCCGGGAAGATCCCACATGCCGCGGAGCGGCTGGGCCCGTGAGCCATGGCCGCTGAGCCTGCGCATCTGGAGCCTGTGCTCCGCAACGGGAGAGGCCACAACAGTGAGAGGTGTACAAAAAAAAAGAAAGCCCATTAGAGTGGCTAACCTATAGTGGTTAGCCATTGAGCCACTGACCCCCTTGAGAATCTAATGAAAATGTTGGACCCGCTTCAAAAATTGCACATGCAAAAATAATTTTTCTTACAATTTCAGGGAGCTCACAAGTTCTGTGAAGCCCATCCATCCACGGACTCCCTGGCAAAGAATTCCTCACTACTGTTTTGTCCTGAGTAGAGACATAGAGGAGAAATAAGCCATGGTTTCCTCCTTCAAGGAGCTTACTTTTTAATAGCAAATGCTTGTGAAACATTTCATAGCAATGAGGCAATATATGGTAAAGTACTCATCATACATAGAAGGACAGAAAATTCCACTCTTGCTTATATAGCAGGCTGGAAGGCCTTGCAAGTGGCCACCATGCACTCACATTTTATAAGGGAAATAAAAGCCTTCTGCTGTGTTCTCAGAAGCATCACCTGATGGCACAATAACAGGAGAAAAGAGGAGAGCGCTGGTCATAGTCTGGTACATGGCACTCAATAAATGTTTGGTGAATAAGTAAATGATCCAAGAATAAAATGCTCCTTGATCTTCCAAGGAGCAAGTTGAACAGAACAATAAAAATATTTTATTCGCCTCTAAGCTTTTTTAGGAATAGCATTTCCATCCACTTCACCACTTAATCCAAAAATGTTAAAGCATTTCTAAACCCAAAACAAACCTCTATGAGACATGTTTTAGATGAGTTAATAAAGGTTAAAAAGATGTACCCAAGGTCACAAAAGCCAAACTACAGATTAGAACCCAATCAAATCTTAGGAAGGGGGCACTGGTACCTCCATTTTTATTTCTTAATAATGATACCTTTTAACAAAGTATTTGGACAGCTTTAAGAAGAAGTGATTAATTTTCTTTGAAATCCAGATGTTAGTCTGCATTCTTTATGTGAGGGTGACCTTGGAGTTTCAGTAAAGAAACTTCATCAAATAAGGTAACAGGAAAAACCTTTTAGCCGGTTCATAATCACTTCTATTTGTGCTGTTAACACTGCTCTGTAATGAAACACAAAATGTTTTCTTTCAGCTGGGATTGTTGCTCTTTAGTTCTTTATATTTATGTTATATATTGTAAGGATTGTTTTGTTTGGTGTAGTCTTTGTTTAAGTAAAAAGATATTACAGAAAGACAAATAAAATCTTGCAAGGGGTCAAAGCAGTTAACACTCTACCAACTATAAATGGAATATTCCCCCTTACAATGTCTTTCCCCAGAAAAATCAAAGATTTTGCATAATGTACAGAGAGATTTGAAAGTATGAATTCAAGTCCTGGCTCTACCATCCAATAATTGTGTGCCTTTGATCAAATCACCTAGCCAATCTGAACCTCTATTTGTCACCAGTAAAATCGGGGTAATAAAACCTGCCCTATTACCCTCCATGGTTGAAATGAGGTTTACATGAGATTATGCACATGAAAAGAGCCTTTTAAAAGTCTCTATCAGTGTTAAGACAATATAGTTTCATCCAGAAGAGATGCTACCCGGTGATGGTTGGGTCACTTGCGCAATATCAGAGTTTTAGGGGTCAGACTGTAGTAGTGGGTGTGAGAATTAAGATCACTGCCACGGATACTTCCCTTTTACCTTCTCCTGCACCTCGGCTCGGCTCTACCAGAGTGCTAATCAGCTAAAAAGCATCTGAGTTGCCCCTAATTTCATGAACATTCAAAGCTATTTATTTGGGGGAAAGATAAGACGTACATAATGACTTGTTCCAAAGTCTGATAGCAGAGTAAAAACAGTCAGCAGCTGAATTCAGAGACTCCAGGATTCCCAATTTAATTTGTTATTCAGTAGTCAATTGACAGTTACTAATGCACACTAGAATATAAGTACATCTTTATGATAGTGTTGATAAACAAACTTGATAAAGGGGGAAAACGGTCCTTATTTTTAAAATTAATATATACAGAGTCCAGTGAGTTCAGAGAAACAGCAATTCAGAAGCATAATCCTGAACAGATGGCTGCTCTCCACATGCTATCTCTGAAGGGGAGTTTTTTTTCAAGGTAAATAGAAACAAATGTTTTGGTGCATTGTGTACCAAAATACAGATTTCACAAAAAGCATTTTCCAGCATGAAACAATTTTCTTATTAGTCATATCTTTATGACAAAGACAAAAACTGGTGTGAGCTACTTTAAGGCATTCACTGTCATTTCATCATTAAATTATTCTTATTAATAGACAATATGTTCAGTTACTTTTAAGATATTCACGTTATTTTAAATCTGCCCATTCTATCCCCTCATTCCTACCCCACCCTCCCTTGGTTCCTAACAACACTAAGCCACAAAAGTAGTTTGTCTCTCTTTAAAATGTTCCTTTTATAACCAATAAAGTATGAATATACTTTAAGAAATATGTTAAGAATATGTTTTAAGAAAACAACACATATTATTGTTTCATTAACTTATTTATTCAACAAACGTAGTTCAGGGATCTACACAAAGGGTAAAAGATACAAATCCCAATTCTGTCACTGATTATATGACATTAAAAACCCCTCATAGCTTCTCCTAGCCTCAGTTCCACCATCAATAATAATAATACCGGACTTGCTCACTTGACAAGCCCGTGTATGAAAATGCTCATCTGTTCATTCATTCATTCTTTCATTCAACAGATATTCATTGAGCCCCTACTCTTTGCTGAGCACTGGCATGGTGCTACAGATATGGTAGTAAACCAAACAGACATGGCCCAGCCTCACGAGCTCAATCTATAACTATTCACAGAAGGAAAGTAAAGTGAAAGGTCTTATTTGAACAGGAAAGTGAGAGAAAGATATCCTAACTTTGGAGCCATTAGACTCTAGCCTCTTTTTGCCCAGAGCTACAGGTGAGGCTCCAGAGAATTGGCGTGGATTACAAGAGAAAAACTTTATCAAATGTGCAAAAAGGGACCATCTCATAACTGCTTCATTTCTATATTGGCACAAAATATGAGTTAAAATACAATCCAAAATGTTTCATCCTTTAGGTGTGTTTTTTCCCCCATAATTGCTCATAGTGGCTTTTTTTTTTTGGAAGGTAGGTGTTATAACTTTAAATACAAATGCATAAACAAAAATAGCATTCTAAAAAACACAGGACAGTGTGACTTCTTTTCTAGTCCAGAATTTCCCAAAATGTGGTATGTAGACCACTGCAAGACATGAAATCATTTTAGGTAGTACACAGATAAAATTTTCTTAATGGTTATGTGTCTACTTTAATTTATATCAGAAAAGACATAGCACATCAAAACCATAATTTCACTGATATTTGGGCTTAATATGAGGTTAAGAGCCCCCATGAATTATAGGAGCAGGGCTCAGGTGGGCCCATGAATGTTTCCAATCTTCCATCCTAACTTTAGAGACACAGGAGGAAGTACAAGTGAATTGAATTTCGCATCCTGAATGTCCACATGTATTGCAGCAATCTTATCTGAGATAGACCATACTATTACTGAAAACAGTAGCTCCAGAAATGGTCTTGGGGAAGTCTTCACTGACTCAGCTTGCATCACTTCCCTCTTTAAAGCGAACATTGTGGCCACTGGGATGAGAATCTCAAATTGGCCAGGCCTAAGCTTTGTTGCCCCCTCTGGAACCTGGGACTGGAGCAAATCTACCTAAACTGTATGAATTAACGATGGAAGAGATGTGGTTCAACAAAAGAAAACTGAGGGAGTGTTCCTTGTATGTATAATGAGGATAGTAAGTCTTACATTAGAGGACTGTGGTGAGGATTAAATGAAATAATATATTTTGCCTGACTGACCCAGTGAATGGCTCAAAGCAAGTGCTCACCAAATGGTGGTACTCTACTAGTGGTAGTAATAATTGCTATTATTATTTGTTAACATGATGGTTGTTGTTGTTGTTATAGCAGTGGTTTTCTAAAACAGTTTTAGGGTCACATTTTTAACTTAATTATTTTATCAACCTAGAAATGAAGAATAATTATTTGAATATAACCTTTGGAGAGTCATTAAGCCAAGGTAGCAATTCCTTCGATTATATCCTTAATTTGTTTATCATCCATGCATAATCCAGGCACTCAATTTCCACAATAAAATTTTCAGTGTCTCACCAAATAGGTTTTTGATTCATTCTTAAGTGACACAGTTTTATCGTAACATAATTTAATCTAAATAATTATGCAACAATAGTGTTAGTATTTCTGGTAATGCTATATTTACAATAAATTGCAATGTATTTTTCATAGAACCCATATGATCTTGTGCGTTAATTTACTGTTTAGAGTTTCAAAATTAAAAGTAGTGATTATAGTAATAAACGTATCAGCATGAACTTACTAATGTTGCTAGAATCTTTGTTAAAAAGCACATTATGTGGTTAGGAACAAGAGTTAAAACAAACGTAAAGACTAAAAAAATAACAAAGCTGGTTAGCCCTCTGTGGACCAAGGATAGCACTGTATACACCCTTTAAGTAACCCAATTAATTGAGGATTTATGAGAGACAGACATGAATGCAAAAGTTAACCAAAATATTTCTAGTAAAACAATATATGAGTAAAACATATTTGGTTCATAATTTTATGAGTAAAGATTATTATCTGTTAAGATTTTCATGAAAAAATACACATAACAAATATAAAGCACTGAAGGAAATGAAGCATTGAAAAATTGAACTTTTAAAAGACACATACAGTATATTTCTTTTACATTCATTACGTCAATCCTTGACAAATTTCAGGAGAAATGAGACAACGGTGGGTGAAATATTATCTAAATACTATAAATTTTAAATATTCTAGAAGTCATAGAAGGAGTTTTAAAACCCTGAAATTACAAGTGGTAATTACTGCTGAATTTTTAAAATGTTAAAGTGATTGCCAAAGGAAACAAAGAATAAGCTTACCTAAAAGTTAAATCCTATCCAGAGTGTCAAAAAAATTAAATGATATATAACCAGAGGTTGCCAGTCTACTACCTTTATATAGTGAAGGCAGCTATAAAGTCCCCCAGAGGGCAAAGCCATTTCTGTTTGTGGCTTTTTTATGTTCTAGTGCTTCCTCACTAGAATCAGTTTTTTAGGAACACCAAATACCAAAGTGTACATCTATAGTACATACTTATTAGAAATATAAATGCATGTGGCTTTCTACCAAAAACCTCAACTGAATTAAGAGAAGCACTGGGGTTTTGCTTTTAGTAAAGAATTATGAGTTCTTTTTTCTTTAGAATGTTTGCATCTATATTCATGAGGAATATTGGTCTGTAATTTTCTTTTACTGTAATGTCTGTCTGGTTCTGGTATCAGGGTGATGCTGGCCTTATAGAATGAGTTGGGAAGTGTTCCCTTCTCTTCAATTTTCTAGAAGTGTTTGTGAGAATTGGTGTTTTTTTCTTCTTAAAAGTTTAGCAGAATTCCCAAGTGAAGCTATTTGGGCCTGTCATTTTTTCATGGGACTATTTTTAAATACAAATTTAATTTCTTTAACAGATAGGATTATTCAGGTTATCTATTTCTTCTTGAGTAAGCATTGATAGTTTGTGTCTTTCAAAATGAATTTGCTTATTTCATCTAAGTTGTTGAATTTATTAGTATCTAAGTTGTTCATAATAGTCCCTTATTATCCTTACTAATACCAGCATAATCTGTAGTGATGCCACTTCTTTCATTCTTGGTATTAGTAATTTGTGTCCTAAATCTCTTTTTCCTTATCAGTCTGCCTAGAGGTTTATCAATTATATTGATCTTCTCAAATAACCAACTTTTGATTTCATTTATTTTTCTCTATTTTTCTGTTCTATATTTCATTGATCTTTGTTCTAATCTTTACTATTTCCTTTCTTCTGTATACTTTGGGTTTAATTTGCTCTTCTCGTTTCTTAAGGTGGAAGGTTAGGTTACTGATTTGAAACTTTTCTTCTTTTCTCACTTAGGTATTTAGCACTATAAATTTCCCTGTAAGTACTGCCCTAGCAGCATTCTATGTGTTACATTTTCATTTTAATTCAGTTCAAAATATTTCCTAAATTCCCTTCTGATTTCTTCTGACCCATAGTGAGTTAGAAGTGTGTTATTTAGCTTCCATATATTTGAGGATTTTTCTAGACATCTTTCTATTACTGATTTCTAATTTGATATCACTGTGGATAAAGAACATACTTTACATGGTCTGAATCTTTTTAAATGAATGAAAAAATGTTTTTTGGCCTAGAATATGTGCTTGAAAAGAATTTGCATTCTGCACTTGGGGCGTAAAGTGTTCTATAAATGTCATTTAGGTCAGGCTGGTTGACAGTGGTTTTCAAGTCATTTATACTTCTATTGATTTTCTACCTACTTATGAGTCACTGAGAAAGGAGTGTTGAAAATTCCAACTATAGTTCTGGATTTCTCCTTTAATTTATATCAGTTTTTTTCATATATTTTTAAGGTTGTATTATGATGTGCATAACATTTTTTTTTTTTTGCGGTACACGGGCCTCTCACTGTGGTGGCCTCTCCCGTTGTGGAGCACAGGCTCCGGACGTGCAGGCTCAGCGGCCATGGCTCACGGGCCCAGCCGCTCCGCGGCATGTGGGACCCTCCCGGACCGGGGCATGAACCCACATCCCCTGCATCAGCAGGTGGACTCTCAACCACCGTGCCACCAGGGAAGCCCTTGAATTTTTTTCTTGATGAATTATCCCTTCATCACTATGAAATGATATTTTTTTTCTCCCTGGTAATATTCTTTGCTCTGAAATCTACTTTGATATTAGTTAGTCCTTCTAGTTTACTTTTGATTATTGTTAGCACAGTATATCTTTTTCCATCCTTTTACTCTTCTTTTGTCTATAAATTTATTAGGCATAATTTATTACAGTAGAAGATCTGGACAAAGTAAAAATAGTTAAATTTTTTATTTGCCCTGACCTAGCAGCTTTTATTTCTCTTAAAATTCCCAAAATGTTCTTTCTCAAATCCCGTATCTTGATTGGTCACTTTAAAAATAGAGAGCCAAGGACGTGAGTCTACTTTTGAAGAATCTCAATCACATTTATGGGAAATTTACTTAGTGCACATTTCTTTTCTCATTTCCATTTGGATAAATGTGATGGCTTTACTGGCAGGACTGACACTGACCTCTTACCTGATGGTATCTTATTTCTCTACCTCACTTGCCTCAAATTAAGAGGATACAAATAGTACAAATACAAATTTGTAGTCACAAATAAGAACCCAACATCCAAGATGAGAAGTAGAAACACGAGTAAGTGGCATTGACTCATTGTTCTACTGTCCTCTTCACTAGCCCCTTACTGCTCTTCTCCACCTCCCCCAATCACCCTACAAATATGAACTCTGATTTATCGTAGAATATAGTAGAATTTCATCATATTTGTGAAATTTCTCAACTGCACAAATTTTGATGAAAATTAATGCGTAAGTGCCCAAACTGTTATATGGTTTTAAATAAACAATCCTACTGGTGGATCTAGATATAGCTTTAATTTTTGTAGAACAGAATATAAACCACTGACCAAGAAAGGTTCTAAAAAAGGATTTTTGCAGAGGATTCTGGAGAGTCTTGCACTTCCACTCAATCAGGAAGGCAGTGAAATACGGAAAGAGCATTGGATTGGGAGTCAGTTCTGTCCTCAGTTTTAACCTCAGTCTCCTCATCTGTCACAGGGAAACCCACAGGCACCAATTGTGACTTACCACATTATTTTTACCTCAAGTCCTTTCTATCTGCTTCGGATTTTTTGTTTCCTCACTGCGTTACCTAAAGACACAATTTATATTATGAAGGTGCCTGATGCACTTCTGATTTTACTACTGGACAGAGGAAGGACAGGAGCACAGTGATGTAAAAGTCAAGTTAAGAGGCTATAAGCCCAGCTCTCCTCTATCCTGGCACTGGCAGCTATGGAGGAAGTGGGGTAACTGATCAGAGAATAAGGGGCCTCTACTAGATCTGAGAGAGGGTGTGTATCAGTCCTACTGTAGTTGGGCGAAAGTAGTGAGGCACATGGCCCAAAAGTCGCTTACATTAGTGTCCACTTGTTAGTTTGGATCTTTCTCAATTTTTCTCTTTCAATTTTTATCCGTTCAGCAACCAGTAAGTTCCTAATATGCACATAAGAGATGTTCAATAAATGTTAGATGAAGGAAAAATACTCAGAAATTCAGAAGTCACTCCAGCACTCTAGAAGACACATAAACCTTCACATTCTCCCCTCCACCATTCTTGGCCCCACCTCTGTTCACATCGCAGGTCACTCAGTACTCATGTGAATGAGTCCGTAAGCACAGCATGACATGGCTGTGCCTAATGCAATTGTCCATTTCACTAACAGGTTGTCTTGAAAGCAGGTACTAGTCTTCAGCCCGAAACCACCTCAGTGGGTCTTCAGTTTCATCTGAGGATACAACACAGTGATGATGCCTGCTATAGAGGACACGAGACCTCCAAGGCCTATGATGCCAGGATTGGACTTATAGATCCCCAGCTGGTCCAAAGGGTTCAGGATATCACAGAAATTCTTCACTGTGTACAGGAGCAAGGGAAGATGTTTCTTCAGAGATCGGAATAAGAGAAGAAGAAAGAACTGTAGCCATTCTGTTTCCTCACTAGCCACGCTATACCCAAGAGGATCCTGGGATGGTGATTTCTCCCTCTTTGCCCTGTCATGTGCAACCTGTTCCATCTGCAGGGAGATTTCATACAGATCCATGACCAGGCTCAGCAGAAGAGAATAGTAGTAATGGCGTCCAGCCCACATTCGCCATTTCTCTTTGTTAATGCCAGAGGCGAGCCCTGCACTCCTCACGAAGATGATGGGGTCACAACTGAAATAAATCACAAGGTTCAGGCTGGCTAATGTTAGGCATACGCGGGGCACCAGGTCAGTGGCATGAATGCTCTGCTGAGTCGCCTGTACAGCATGTACCACATTGCCTAGTCTGAACCATTTATGGCCAGTGCTCACACTGGACTCCAGTTTCTTGAGCTTCATAACAACCTCCTCTTTGTCAGCTTTAGGCTCTAACAAATATCTAAGCAACATGCATGTGTACTTAGTGGCTCTGAAGAGTTGGTCCTGGCCCTGGGTCTGGTTGGTGAAGCTGATAAAGGCGTCCATGGCACCCAGCCCAAGGACAAGAGTTGCACTGGGCTCTGTTGCGAGTCCTCAGGGGTGGCCAACAGGTCCCTACGGGAGGGTTGGTCTCTGCCCATCTGAGGGGCTGAGTCTCCCCGCCCCTGTGGGGGTGGGTGCCCATCCTTTTACTTTTAAACCTATTTGTGGCTTTATATTTCATTTGTATTTCTTGTAAACAGCACATATACTTTGGTCATGGTTTTTTAATCTGATCTGACCATCACTGCCTTTTAATTAGGGTGTTTAGACTATTTACATTTTATATAATGACTGATATGGTTAAGTTTAAGTCTATCATCTTGCTATTTCTTTTTTTTTTTTTAAGTTAAACAACAGGCTTTATTTGGGTTTCACCAGTTTTTCCACGAATGTCCTTTTTTCTAAGATCTAGTCCACTATCACCTTGCTTTTAGTTGTCATGACCCCTTAGTCTCCTCCAATCTGTCTTTCTGTGTTTCACAGTCTTTCCTTATTTCCCATGGCTTTGACACTTTTGAAGGTCACTGATCAGGTGTTTTGTAGAATGCCCCTCAGTTTGGGTTTGGTTGATGTTTTTCATGATTAGATTGGGATTATGGATCTTGAGGAAGTCTACCACAAAACTGAAGTACTCTTCCCATCACACCATGTTAGGGATGCATTGTGTCATCATGATTTAGTGCTGATGTAAACCTTGATCATTTGGTTGAGGTGGTGTCTGCCATGTTTCTCCACTGCAAAGTTACTATTTTTTTTTCCCTTTTCATACCCTCTTGGGTAGAAGTGAGTCACAAAGTCTAGCTCACACTTAAGGGGAGGGGAACTGAGCTCCACTTTCTGGAGAAAGGAATACTGAAAAATTTTTGGACATACATTAAAACCACCACAGTAATTAATGAATGCTATTTATTTTCTATTTGTCCCAATTATTCTTTTTTCCCTTTTCCTATTTTTCAGCCTATTTTTGTACTGAATACTTTTTATTACTCCATTTTATCTCCTTTGTTGGCTTACTAGCTATAACTCTTGTTTTACTAGTAGTTGCTTTAGGGTTTATAGTATACATCTTTAATTACAGTATACTTTCCAGTGATATTATATCAGTTTACATAAAAGAGCCTTAAATTGTACACTTCCATTTTTTTGCTCCTACCCTTTTTTGTCCAGTGATATTATATCAGTTTACATAAAAGAGCCTTAAATTGTACACTTCCATTTCTTTGCTCCTATCTTTTTGACAAAAAAAGGTAGGAGCAAAGAAATGGAAGTGTACAATTTCTGAAAAGCTTTTGTATTTCTGAAAAAGTTATTATTTTGCCTCTGTTTTTTAAAGAGATTTTTTTCTGGGTAGCAAATTCTATGTTGGCAGTATTTTTATTTTAGTACTTTAAGGATATTGCTCCACTATCTTATCACTCTCATCCTTACTTTTTTAGGCCGCACCACACGGCTTGTGGGATTTTAGTTCCCCGACGAGGGACTGAACCCAGGCTCTCGGCAGTGAAAGCATGGAGTCCTAACCACTGGACAGCCAGATAATTCTGTCTTGCACTTCCTTGATGGTGTCCTTTGAAGCATGAAAGATTCAACTTACCTAGTTTCCTTTTGTTGCTTGTACTTCTGGTGTTGTATTTAAGAAACCATTGCCTCAGAATCACAAAGATTTGTTCCTATGGTTTCTTTTAAGAGTTTTATCATTTTAGCTCTGACATTTAGGTCTATGACCAATTTTGAGATAATTTCTGTGTGGGTGTGGGGTAGAGATCCAATTTTATTCCTTCAAGTGTGAGTATCTAGAGTGTTCTTTCTCTATTAGATTATCTTGGCATCCTTGTCAAAAATCAGTTGACCAAAAATGTAAGGGTTTACTTCTAGACTCTTAATCCTATTCCATTAATCTATATGTCTGTCCTTGTACCAATATTACACTGTCTTCACTACCATAGCTTTCTAGTAAGTTTTAAAGTCAAGATGTGTAGTCCTCCAACTTTCTTCTTCTTGTTCAGAATTATTTTAGCTATTCTGGGTCCCTTGCATTTCCATATGAATTTTAGGATCAGCTTGACAATTTCTTCAAAAGAAGCCAACTGAGACTTTGATAGGCATTATATTGAACTTGTAGATCAATATGGGGAGTATTTCCATCTTAATAATATTGTATTCCAACCCAGGAACATGGGATGTGTTCTCAGTTATTTGGATCTTCAATTTTTTTCAACAAAACTTTGTAGTTTTCAATGAAAAAGTCTTGCATTTCTTTTTAAAAAATTCATTCTTAACTATTTTATTGTTTTTGATGTTATTGTAAATTTGTTTTCTTAATTTCATTTTCAGATTGTTTATTGCTTGTACATTGAAGTAAAACTGACTTACATATTGTCACTTGCAGTGGTTAGGAATCTGCCTGCCAATGCAGGGGACATGGGTTTGAGCCCTGGCCCAGAAAGATCCCACATGCCGCGGAGAAACTAAGCCCGTGTGCCACAACTACTGAGCCTGAGCTCTAGAGCCCACAAGCCACAACTACTGAGCCAGTGTGCCACAGCTACTGAAGCCTGTGCGCCTAGAGCCCGTGTGCCGCAAGAGAAGCCACGACAATGAGAAGCCTGTGCACCACAATGAAGAGTAGCCCCTACGCACCACAACTAGAGAAAGCCTGCGCACAGCAACGAAGACCGAACACAGCCAAAAAAAAAAAAAAAAAAATTGTAGGATTTCATTTATATCCTGCAACCTTTCTAGGTCTTGTCAACTACAAATAGAAATAATTTTACTTCTTTCTTTCTTTCCAATCTGGATGCCTTTTATTTCTTTTTCTTGCCTAATTTCCCTGGCCAGTATCTCCAGTAAAATGATAAATAGCAGTAGTGACAGCTGACATCCTTACCACATTTTTGATCTTAGGAAGAAAGCATTCAGTCTTTCACCATTAAATATGGTGCTATTTATCTGTGAGATTTTCATAGATGCCCTTTATTTATCAGACTGAGGAAGTTCTCTTCTATTCCTACTTTTTTCACTGCTTTTATCATGAAAGACTGCTGGATTTTGTCAAATGCCTTTTCCGCATCAACTGAGATGATCATGTGTTTTTGTGCTTCATTCTATTAAGATGGTGTATTACATTGATTTTCAGATATTAAACCAAAACCAAATTTGGATATATTCCTGGGATAAACACCGCTTTCTCATGGTGTACCCCTTTATTCCACGACTGGATTCAGTTTGCTAGTATTTTTAAAGGATTTTTATGTCCATATTCACAGGGGATATGATTTGAAAATTTACTTTCTTACGATATCTTTGGTTTTGGTATCAGAATAATACTAGTGTTACAGATTAAGTTCTTCTATTTTTTGAAATTGTTTGTAAAAGATTGGAATTGATTCCTTAAATGTTAGGTAGAATTCACCAGTGAAGCTGTTTGGGCCTGGGATTTGTGGGAAATTTTAAATTACTAATCCAATCTCTTTACTTGTTATAGGTCTATTCAGATTTTTTACTTCTTCCTGAATCACTTTCAGTTTGTCCATTTCATTTAAGTTATCTAATTAGTTGACATACAATTATTCATAGTACTCCTTTGTAATCTTTTTTTTTCTCTAAGGTTAATGGTAATATTCCCTCTTTAACTTCTGATTTTAGTAATTTGAGGCTTCTCTCTACTTTTCTTTATCAGTCTACTAAAGGTTTGTATTTTATTGATCTTTTCAAAGAACAAAATCTTGGTTTCATTGATTTTCTCTATCGTTTTTCTATTCTCTATTTCATTTATTTCCACTTTTATCTTATTATTTGTTCCTCTGCTAGCTTTGAGTTTAGTTTGCTCTTCTCTTATGATGGAAAATTAGAATATTGATTTTAGATTTTCTACTTTTATAATATAGGCACTTACAGCCATAACTTTCCCTCTAAGCATGACTTTAGCTGACCCTTAAGTGTTGACATGTTGTGCTTTCACATTCATTTATTTCATAATATGTTCTAATTTCCCTTGTCATTTCTTCTTTGGCCCATTCATTATTTAGGAATGTGTTATTTATTTTCCACACATTTGTGAATTTCCCAAATTTCCTCCTGGCATTGATTTCTAATTTAATTCCATTGTGGTTGGAAATGCTCTTTGTTGATTTCAACCCTTTTAAGTTTATTGAGGCTTGTTTTGTGGCCTATCATTGGTCTAGCCTGGAGAATATTCAATGTCAGCTTGAGAAGAACGTGTATTCTGCTGTTTTGGGGGTGGAGTATTCTATAGATGCCTGTTAGGCCTGATTGATTTATATGTTGTTCAAGTCTTCTATTTCCTTGTTGATCTTCTGCCTAGTTATTCATTCATTATTTTATTATTATTATTATTTTGTGGTATGCGGGCCTCTCACTGTTGTGGCCTCTCCCATTGCAGAGCACAGGCTCCGGACGCGCAGGCTCAGTGGCCATGGCGCACGGGCCCAGCTGCTCCGCGGCATGTGGGATCTTCCCGAACCCGTGCCCCCTGCATTGGCAGGCGGACTCTCAACCACTGCACCACCAGGGAAGCCCTATTCATTCATTATTGAGAACAGGATATTGAAGTCTCCAGTAATTACTGCTGAATCATCTATTTCTCCATTCAATTCTGTTTTGTCTGTCTGTTTTGTTTCATGTATTTTCAGGCTCTGTTGTTAGGTGCATATATGTTTATAATTGTTATATATCTAAATGTTATAAATTATTATATCTTCCTGATATCTTCCTTTTATCATCATAAAATATCCCTCTTTGTCTCTAGTAATACTTTTGTCTTAAAGTCTATTTTGTCTGATATTCGTATAACCACTACAGCTCTTTTTTGGTTACTATTTTCATGGTGTATCTTTTATCCATCCTCTTACTTTCAACGTATTTGTGTCTTTGAATCTAAAGTGTGTCTCTTGTAAACAGCATATAATTGAATCATACCTCTGCCTTTCACTTGGAGCATTTAATCCATTTACATTTAATGTAATTGCTGTAAGGTATGATTTATGTCTGCCTCATTTTTATAAATTCTTTTTTCTCTGTGTTTCATTTTTGATAGTTTGTATTTTGTGCAGTCAAGTTCATGAATCTTTTCTTCTTTAACATTTAATATGCTGTTAGTGTATTTTTTATTTAAGACATAATTTTCACCTCTAGACATTTAATTTGTGCCTTTTAAAAAGACATATTCTGGGCTTCCCTGGTGGCGCAGTGGTTGAGAGTCCGCCTGCCGATGCAGGGGACACGGGTTCGTGCCCCAGTCCGGGAAGATCCCACATGCCGGGGAGCAGCTAGGCCCGTGAGCCATGGCTGCTGAGCCTGCGCGTCTGGAGTCTGCTCATCCAGAGCCTGTGCTCTGCAACGGGAGAGGCCACAACAGTGAGAGGCCTGCGTACCGCAAAAAAAAAAACCCAAAAACCATATTCTAAGTATCTACCTACAGATAGGATGCAATTATAATAATTTTTTTTTTCTTGCAGTACGCGGGCCTCTCATTGTTGTGGCCTCTCCCGTTGCGGAGCACAGGCTCTGGATGTGCAGGCTCAGCAGCCATGGCTCACGGGCCCAGCTGCTCCGAGGCATGTGGGATCTTCCCCGACCGGGGCACGAACCCGTGTCCCCCGCATCAACAGGCGGACCCTCAACCACTGCGGCACCAGGGAAGCCCTAATAATTTTTAATGTCCTTCTTTACTAATTCTAATATCTGTGTCAGTTCTAACCTGGTTTTTATTGATGGACTGCTTTCCACATTATAGGTAAGATTTTCTAGCTTATTTGAATGCATAGGAATATTCACTTGCATGTTAGACATTGCGACTGTTCCCTTGCTGGGAGATGAGTATTTTTGTATTTCTTTAAATATTCTTGAGTTTTATTCCATGACATAGTTAAGTTCCTCAGAAACCATTTGATCATCTTAGATCTTGCTTGTTAGGCAGGATCAACGATTAGTCCCTGACTACTGATTACTCCCCACTACTGAACAAGATCTTAAGTACTCTCTCCAATACTCTATGAATTATAGATGTTCTGGTCTGGCTAACAAGAACAGGCACTACTACTGGACCTCTGTGAGTGCTGCCACTGCTCCCTCTAATCCTCTCTGATGGCTTTTTCCCCAGTCTTGGGCAGTTTCCTCACATGCATGTACCAATCAGTAATCTGAATACTCAAGAGGACCCCTGGAAATATCCAGAGTTCTCCCTCTGTGCAGCTCTCTCCTCTTCAATACTCTGTCATGAGAGCTCCAGCTTCCTTGGGTCCCCTCGATTCTCAGCTCCATCTCCTCAACCCAGGGATTCTGCTGAGCTCCACCTAGATTTCCCCTTCCTGCTCCACAACCTGGAAACTCCCTCAAAGCAGTAAGCTTTGGCAATAATAGGGTTACCTCATTTGTTTCTTGTCTCTCAAGAATCAATGTCCTTTACTGCCTGATGTCCAAGGTCTAAAAAACCATTATCGTGTGTATTTTGCTTTGTTTTATTTTCCAGTTGTTTCAGGTGAGAGGGTAAACAGGCAGTACCTGTTACTCCATCTTGGCCAGAAACATAAATCTTTTCCTGAGTTTCTTGATGACACCCAGTGGTTAAAAAATTGCTCAGAATTTTTTCAAATTTTGGGCACTGGGAATATACCTTATCACACACTTGATACAATGGAATAGGAGGTACACAACATGCCCTATGACGTATTCCTTCCAAAAGTGTTTAACCTGAATCTGAGGAATACTGCATCTGAGCCAGGGTGGGCCTCATATACGCCAATACCTTACAATAGAGAGCAGTTCTTCTGCACCTAGATTCCTCCTGTCTCCAGAATTCTTGTGTCCAGCTCCATTCTCTTTATGCCATCTATACATGAATTTATGTTACTCCTATAATGGCATACATAGGCACATTGATGAGGCAATATTTAAGCATGAATCCAAACCCAAGAGGCAGAAGACACTTTCCTCTATTGCCCTAAAATAAATGCAGGGTGCTGAAGGAGAAAATAATTCATGCATTTCTAAAACACCCTGTTATCTTTACCACAAGAAATCAGAGCCCAAAGCATGAGCAAAATCTGCACTCTTTAAATTGTGGTATGCTTGAATGACTTACTAGCTAGGTATTAGAATCTCTATAAAGTTTCTAATGAGCAGAAAAACAGAAACAAAAATAATATTCTAAAATGTAACAATGATTATGATATTCAGAAATTCCTTATGGAAAAGTCAAAATCTTTCTGACTGTCAAAATCAAGTTTGGTTAGTAATGAGATGAGCCTAAGGAAGGATCAAGTCCCAGAAACTAGAATAGGGGTCTTAAACTGTGGTTTTTGTACTATCTACCTCAAAATTATTTAGGGGTATACGTTTAAATGCAGATGTCTAAGCCCTGTTTCACAGAGTTACTGAATCACAATCTCTAAGGGTGGAACCCCAGAACCTGCACTTTTACTAAGCACTCTTGGTGATTTTCATGAACATTAAAGTTTGAGAATGACTATAAGTAATCTCATTGGAACAAGGCAGGACATCAGGTCCACTCAATAGGCACCAAAAAGAAAAAATCCAAAATGCAGGCAAGACATGCTATCCAGGGAATCTGACAGTAAGTAGAGGGTTCATGTAGACAATTACAGGAGTGGGAGGAAGGTTCTACAATGTCAACACATGGAAATCCAAAAGCGGAGTGATTTGTTAGGAGTCAGGCATTGGCAATAGGTAAAGTTTCAAACAAACTGATGATGGGCATCAGAGATGTAGCAGTTTGTAGTAAGGATCCAGTTGTATAGACTTGGGTTTAAGGATTGGGTTCTAATTTCTATGAAGTTGAGGAGATCAAAGTAGAACTGCAATCCCAAAGCAGGGTCAGAGTCAGATACAAGAACCTAAAAAATGCCTGTTACTGGAACCAGTCACAAGGACCAAGGTGAGAGCCTACTCCTTAGGGACAAGGTTAGCTCAAAGAAGGACCAGCACAGAGACTAATTTGATACGCATCCACCAAGCAGCACAACTAGGGGCTCTTGGATTTTTCTGCTCATGGCCTGTATCAAGGGTTAGCTTGCCCCAGGGAACTAAGTGGCCCTGCTGAAAGGACTGGAAAAGGCCTATCTGACCCAACTTCTCATCCCCTACTTGAATTCTCTTTCAGACATAGCCTCAGGATGTTGTCACAGAGGTAATAGTGGTTTTTCTCAGTAGTTATAATGATGGCAGCCAGCTGTGAAAGAGGCTGATTGCTAAATAGAATAGCTCCCTGAGGTGAGCAAGGGGCAACTGGATTCTGGAGCCAACAGCAGGTTGTCTGCACCCCCAAGAAATTCTGAAATGTCACAGCCTAGGGTTGAGAACCCAGGTGTCCCGTGTTCAACTCTATTTTTCTTTAAAATAACAGATCACATTTTCAGTGAAAGAACAACTAATTTTTTTTTTTTTTTTTTTTTTTTTTTGCAGTATGCGGGCCTCTCACTGTTGTGGCCTCTCCCGTTGCGGAGCACAGGCTCCAGACGCGCAGGCCCAGCAGCCATGGCTCACGGGCCCAGCCGCTCTGCGGCATGTGGGATCTTCCCGGACCGGGGCACGAACCCATGTCCCCTGCGTCGGCAGGCGGACTCTCAACCACTGCGCCACCAGGGAAGCCCCCTATTACAACTAATTTTTAGCTCACTATTGGATGAACCCATAAATCCTTTCTTTCATGCTTAAGTTCCTTCATGCTTAGAGACTGATATCTGTAAGGTGGTAGAAGCATATGCTGAATTCCTCCACTCCCTCGATGAAACCTTTTCAGCAAGTAGGCAGGGAGCAACTAGTAATCACTAACCAAGCGATTACTAATCTGGCAGATACACTCTAGGGGTGTGGGAAGTGAGTGAAGAATTGAGATAACTGTCAGAACAAATGCCAGAGAAAATCACAGGAAGGGCAGGACTGAATAGATCTAGTAGAGGCTGTTGAGAGAAGGCCAACCCCTTGTCAAGCTCATCTGTCCCTTTGGTTACTTACCACTGGCTGTCTCACTCCTGGATCTATGCGACTCCCTTGACACTCCTTCCCCAGCCCTGTGGGATGTTCCCCACTCATCCTATTCACCCACAAAGAAATACTCTCAAAATCAATTGGGTGGTGATAATGAGCCATCATGTGCCTGCTGTGCTAAAATGGATATAAGGCAATCTGGAGAAAACCTTTCAAGACAGGCTTTAAAAAAAAATCCCAGTATATCTAGGAGTGGTGTTACTTCTAAGTTGAAAAATCAAAGTCAAGCTACAGTCCTTTCATAATATTGGCTTGTTTTGTTTACAAAGGTGTTATATTTCTAAAGCAAATGCCATAAGAACTATGAAAGGTTTACTCGATCTGAAGGGAGGAAAAAAGAAACAGGAACCATTTCAATAGTGGAACAAATGGACCTGGATTCAAGAACTGAATGGACTTGTAACGTTTTCTTGCTTTGCCCTGTGGAGGGGTCTATTGCTCTGCCTTCAATAGTTTCCTAAATATCACTCTCCAAGGTCTCTGTTCACTTAACTCAGATTTAGAATTATGGATGTAGAATACAGAAGATGCCTAAAATTCCATTCCTTAATTGAGGAAATTGAGGTCTGGAAAGAGAACAGAATTTCCCAAACCAAGACTAAAAGTTTTGTCTCTTGATTCCTAGTCCAGTGCTCTTTTCACTCTGTTGCCCTTCTTGATGTTACTTTTTTTTTAGTTTTGAAAATTACTTTCCCAACCTACTGGGACTAAAGCTTTTCAATATCTTCCTTTAATAGTTGTATATCATCTACTCCCCATTTCTGGTTGTTACCTTTATGAGGGAGAGGGTGTAGCAAAACATGGAGAATATTCTGATAATTATACACTACAAAGATAATCTATTTTGTATTAAGAACTAGAAATAATTTATTGGAATAAATATCATTGGATCATGAATTGTTTAGATAAAGTTCATTTATGATGATCAATAATATCTGACAAAGGGGGGAAGGAGTATTGAGTAAAGTAATAACTCACTAAAATATAAATAATATAATTGGTCTAGGTACTGTTTAAAAGAGAAACTTAAAAAGAATCTGAAAAAGAATATATATATGCGTATATATGCATATATATGTGCATATATGTGTGTGTGTATATATATATATATATATATACCCACATATGTATAATTGAAACACTTTGCTGTACACCAGAACCTAACACAACATTGTAAATCAACTATACTTCAGTTTAAAAAACAGCAACTTAGATATAATCTTTGAACCTTGGATCTTAGGGAAGTGGCATAATGTGGCAGAAAGGACACTGTCTTTGAATTCAGAAAATTTGGGTGACCATCTGATTACACAATTTACCAGCTGCATGATCTTAGGTAAATCAGTTGAACTTCCCTAGGCTTAATTTTATTATGCATAAAATGTAAATAGAAATCTGGGCTATTTCAAAGGGTTCTTAAAAGGATCAAATTAAATAATGTATGAGAGAGTGCTATAATTCAAAGATCAGAGACTATATGCATCATGATGGCAGGGGACCTAGTGTGTTGTTTTCAACAGTGTATTCCCAGTGTGTTCCTAGAACAGAGTCTGGCATAGTAAACACAGTAAACACAATAAGTATGTATTAAATAAATGAAGGCAACGATAGGAAAAATTTCATTCTTATCACTATTTTCTTACTGTAGAAATGTTTATGGTAAGATAAAGCCAAGTATCGGAGTACAGCAGAAGTGGAAGAAGCAAAAAAGAAGGAAAAAAGGATTGGTGTCACATCTTTCCTAAAACAGAAGCAGAGGTGGTAGAATCAAAGAAAGGATGATCAAATTGAACAATCCCAAAATTTACCCTTTTGCTTTCCCTGCCCCATTCATCCCACCTCTCAATCCATGAAAATTAATCCCAGTATTAATTTTTTTAAGATTGCCTTTGGGCATCCACCTCTTTAATTTTGGTCATTTTAAGCCATTACATTCAATGTTTTTATTGAAATCTGTATACGTCCTCTCTCTTTGGTCATTAGGAACAGTGCTGTTTTTAATTTATATTGGATGTAACTAATTCAGAGTCCTCCCTCCTCCTTTTTCTTTCCTCTTCTCTTAGCCCTCCCCAAAGGCTACAGTGGCCAAGGGGAAAGACAGCCAACTGCAGGTGTTCCTTGAGAGGAAAATCAGTTCAGTTCTTTCCTTTCTACTTCAAGCTCTGAATGATCCTAGCTAAAAGTCCTACGGGATAGGTGTCTGGTTGAAAATACATCTCACTCTGAATTACCCTTCTTCAATTTTATAGATGTGCTCCATCACACACACACAGGAATTTTATAAAAATGTTTTTCTCTGCCACAGATGTCAGGGTTTTACAGGCCTTTGGGGAACAGGTAATACACCCAAATGTTAGCTCAACTGAAGAACCATGTTTCCCCACTGGAACACTATGTTCTTGGTACTTGGCAGACTTTGGGAACACCCCAAACCACATGTACTTTAGAGGATGCAGACAGGTCACAAAATTAAATCATTCTAGTCTGGCCAAACACCCTCAACCTACTTCTAATAAGTTTGAATTAATTGATAGCCTCCCCCTCCCCCAGTCACACTTGTTACAGACAATCCAAACTGGTTTTAACTGAATTCAGATAAATTCACCTACTTTTTGGCTTCACAAACACAACTGACAGGAGCAAACATTTCTATCTTTAAGGAGCAATGCGGTAATAAGACTTTGGACCTTGAAGCTTACAGAAGACTAATGAGATAATGTCTAAATGTGTTTGAGCTGCATGTGTGAAAGGCTCTATGGAGATAGAGAATATGATAAATAATGCAAGAAATCTTTGTGTCAGGAAATCTCTTGTCTTCTGGAGGACAAGAGTATTAAATAACACTTTACAAACATGTACCAGCTAATCACATCTGTCAACTCTAGCCCAGGTAGGTTAAAAATTCCCATTATTCCTATTATAACAAATAAGAATCTTGGTTTCCGATGAAAGATTTTCCAAGAAAATGCCAACAGGAATCACGGCTGCTAGGAAATGCTTTCATTTTAAGCCAAGCTTCCAACTTCAATTTCAGCTCTTGGTCAGTCTTATCAATGTGAAAGCACCAGTCCTAGCCCCCTCCAACTTTCCACTCAATTCAAGCCAAATGCATCCCTGTGGGATTCTCTTGCTATCCTAAATTGAGAAAAATCACAAAGCACACTCTCTTTGGGGTTCTTGAACCATCAAAATACACTCAGCAAATAATGTTCTCAACACTGACCACATAATGGACTTCAATAACCTAAGAGCTCAACTCAATTATCTACAAGCCTTCAAGCAAGTCCCTCTGTTTAAAAGTACACAAAACCTTTATTTCTTCCCATGTCATCTTTTATTCCTAACAATGATAAACTGATTTTTTTCATGAAGTCCGAAAATAACAAATGAGAGACGAAATTTAGCAAAGAATATTCTGATGGAAACTTCAAAAACATTTGGCATATGCTCTTCTCACAAGTTCCTAAATACCAACAAATCTCCCATTTTGTTTGTTTAAAATCAGTATCATTTCATTTTTCAGAATCTTACTTGAAAATAAGTCATTACCTCTTTGAACTCACCCAATCTTAAAAGTTTTCCAGAATCAAGTCACAAAATTTCTATTAGAATAATCAAAAAGTCTCAGAACTGCAAAGAACTTTGATATATGATCTGATTTAGCCCTTGTCTATAGACAGGTGAATTTAGTTAATAGCATTAAAATTGATGACCTGTGGACAATGGGCCATGCTTGACCTTTTGGGATATATACAAAGTGGTAACTCCCTCACCTCAAAGGAGTTTATAGTCCAGTGATATGTTTCCAGAGCACATCACTTGGGGGAGAACGTATGATTGTAAAAATGAACATCAGGCTCCACCTCAGACTCACTGATTCAGAAATTCTAGATATTCACCCAGTAATCTGCATTTTAAAAAGCATCCCATGTAATTCTTATGCACAATAACATTTCATAACCACTGTTCTGGTAGGTATGAGAGATGTGCACAAAATAATATTAATACCAGTCAGAGAAGCACTGAATAACAGCTAACAAGGACAATAGGATAAGGATAATAATATCTTCTAGGGACATAAAAAAAAATTGGATCAGCATCTTCCCTCATTAATGCCAGATATTTATCAGAAAACTCTAAGTCATTTCTTAACCTTACCTAGACATTCTTCAAAGTTATATTCACCACTAAGTTAGAGTGTGAGCTATCAATTTTATAATAAAAACCCTTAGTGCAGAAACTTAAAAATCTCTAGTGATCTACCATTCTCCCCAAAATGCCTAATACATTTGACATTTAGTTTGATTTCATTTAGCTCATGAACCACACATTTTAGCCTATTTTCTTCCCATGAGGAGAGTAACGTCTATAAGGAATAGTAATTCTCCTAAGTTCTTCCTTTGACAGAAATACAAAAACTACTAAACATAAAGAAAATTTGAATTCAGAAACAGGAGAGATATTTGGACTTTAAGAATGTAAGCTATTAGTAGAATTAATTGGCACAGATTCTCTACAAGACCTAGCACTTTGTTCAGAAAAATCACCTAGGGAGTGGATACCAATACAGATTTTAGAATAGTCTGACTTGGTAGAAGTAAGATGAGTAACTGAATTTTTAACAAGCACCCCAGCTGATTCTGATGTGAATTGTTTTGAAACATTCCAGGGATTTCAAGATTTCAGGAAGCCAAGCTCATGTCTAAACCTCCCTTTGAGTCTAAGTCAATACATTAAACACAGTAGATGGTCAATACATGCATATTTAATTAAAGTAACCTCAAAAGGGAACAAATACGGAAATTCAGTTCATCAAATCAGAGCCCACATTCTGTAAGTTAGACCTGGAGGATCTTGCTTATATCGTAAATTACTGTCCTCCAGAATAGGAGCCACCTGTGGTACAAAAGCAGCTCAATGTAGGCTTTTGTTGTTCCTTTTAGAAAGTATATGAAATATTCTGATCACCTACTTTTAAAATTAAAAGTATGCTGAACCATGTGTGGTAAGGGCTATAGTTGACCTAAGGTGGGGTAAAGGAGAATTATTCTTTTGGTCAACAGGAACAATCAGAGAAATATAATTCTGAGGATCATATAAAATAAAACCAAATTGAATCCGTCCCTGATTACTTCTGATGTTAGGACTATAATTTTCTCATTCCCACAGGAATTAACTATGGACAAATTAAACACTTGTGGTATTATCTAATTACTAATAACTCACAGAGAACTGAGATGTTATCCTTACTTCTTTTGGTGGGGGGAGCCCAGAATATGATTGGTTTCTGGAGTTGTAAGCTTTCTGTGAGTCTAGGAAGTATGATATATATATGCAGACATAAATATATATATATTTAAATATAAAATAAATACGTATAACATGTTCTCTCTCAAAGAGTCCACAAACCTGTAAAAGGAGCCCTGCATTAGTACTAAATGACTGCATCACCTTGAACAATTTATTCAGCCCCTCAGAGGCTCAGTTTTCTCAGCTGTAAAATGGGTACCCACATTGATATGGGCCCAGGCTCTTTCCACTCAGCCATGACACTGCTCACACCACAATCCCTAACTGAGGTTTATGTGGGAGGATCACTAGAGATAATTTTCAGAAAAGTGCTCTGTAAGCCATAAAGCACTCTACAGGTGAAGCAGATGATTATTAGTCTTTTATGAAGCCGAGCTATAAAGATGCAAAGTGACCCAGAAAAAGAAAACAGGGTAGACAAACCTGAAATACAACACCTATCTATAGTGCCTAGAACATTACCCTGTTCATGGCAGGTACGTGCTTAGTAAGTATTGAGTAAAGAAAAACACAAAACATAGGTTTGTGCCTCCACCATACTAGGTATGATACCAAGAAGGAATAAATATACCCAAAATCAAAGATAGTTTGATTCAACCATGTAAACCACAATGCCCCAAGAGTCTAAGATCTTCAATTAAAAATTACTTCATATGAAAGAACATTAAAATGTAAAATATGACCCACCATTTACAAAGAAATGGTTATGGTCTTACCTCTTCAGTATTTCAGATGCAGCCTCGTAGGGATTGCAGAATCTGGGTGAGGTGGCTGAATTTTTTCCCTATATCTGAGAGATCTGCATAACCATCCTAGCAACCTTTAAAAGAAATAACAAATTCTATAGAATATTGGTCACCTAAGCTCTGTTTTGGATCTGGGAGGCTGATTTTTAGTGACAGCCAGATTTTAAGCAAACCAGATTCATCCCCTAAGCTCCCCTCCTCAATACACACACAAAAGGAGACTGGGTAGGGGTGGAGGGGCAAGTGGGGAAGAAGTTATTTACTTTATAAAACAATTCTTTATAAGAGTCCTTTGTCAGTTTTCTACAATATTTAAATGTGATCTAAGTTTAAATATTCAAATTACATTACATACAACTTTTGACATAGACAGCTATTTGTGGAATGAGGCAAACCCAAACTGGGAAACAACAAATTAAAAAATTCAGGGGAAAAAATGTTTTCTTCTGTGTGGGCCTTAATTGCCCCCCCCCATTGCAAATGTATTTTTATGCTGGGTAACATTTCCAAAAACAGGGGTGTTTTTTCTATTGTTGAAATGAAACAAACAAGTTTGCCTTCAGAGCCACAAAAATGCCCAACAATTAGAAAAAACGTTTTCCACTGGCAGGTTGCCTCTCCTATCCCCATGCAATCTTTCCTATTGGCCCCTTTTTCTAGGAGGGCCCCTGAGGCTGTCTGATGGAACTGACTGTAAAACCATTTTGTGCAGTGAGAACTAATTTCTTCAAAATCTCAGAGACCACCTAGAACATGCCCGATCTTTGGCAGAAGTGTATGTGTTTCCTCAGTATTTGATGAGTTGTATGCTGAGTAACTGACCCAGGGTTGCTGGGTCTTTATTTTATTTTATTTTATTTTTTTATTATTATTATTTTTTTTCTGTACGCGGGCCTCTCACTGCTGTGGCCTCTCCCGTTGCGGAGCACAGGCTCCGGACACACAGGCTCCGCGGCCATGGCTCGCGGGCCCAGCCGCTCCGCGGCATGTGGGATCTTCCGGGATCGGGGCATGAACCCGTGTCCCCTGCATCGGCAGGCGGACTCTCAACCACTGCGCCACCAGGGAAGCCCGCTGGGTCTTTATTTTAAAAAGAGATGGGGCCGGGGAGTGTTTTCAAAGATTTAGAGGAAGAAGCTCTCTTCTCTCAAAATCTATTCATTTAATGTATTTGTGTTTCGGGAAGAGGCAGGACAAGAGGGCTCAGTGCAAAAATCTCAACCAAACTAAACCTTTCAAAATGAGCAAAAGCATTTAAGCTCTGTGTTGAGAAAGTAAGCACCACTGGCATGAAAACCTGTCCCTCCCATCCAAAAGCTGCCCAGTGTGGGAACTGTCTCCTGCGTTGCCCTTTTGGCCGGCAATCTTGGAGCAGGGTCTGCGATGGCAAAGGGAGGCAGAGGCTCCATGAGAACAGGCCCTGGCTTTGTCTCATCCTGCTGTGGTCCTCTCCTCACAGCATCCTCTCTCACATACTAGGTGCTCAATAAATGTTTGTGGGACGCAGGAAGCGAAAAATCCGAATCTGCCCCTACGCCCCAAGGGCGAATGATTGGGAACGCAGGTTCCCTCAGAACCACGGTCTCCTCAAGTTAACCGAGGCCACCTGACCTCGGCAGCTACGGCCCCAGCAGCCGGAGAGCAACCAAGAAGGCGCGCTGCTGGAGCCAAGATGGAGAGGAGGCAGGAGAGCGAGGGAGGGAGGCGGCGCCGGCCGCAACCTAGTGGACCCACCTGACGGTGGCGCGGGCGACCCAGCCCCGAGCTCGCGTTGACCAGGCCCGAGCCGCCAGAGCACTGAGCGAGGGCGGAGGCGGAGGCGGAGGCGGGGAGGGGCGCCCCGGCTCGAGCCCGGCCCCAGGCCCCGCCCCCGCTAGGCCTCGCACGAGCCCACCTCAGGGAGCCGCGGGCCCTGAGGGGAGTGGGGGGAGGGTGGGGGAGGGGAGGCCGCGCCGCGCGCGCGCCCCCGCTAGTTGCGCGGACCTCAGCGCGCGCGCCTCCCCCGACCCCCGCCCCTCCCCGTCTCGGGGGCCCGGCGCGCGGCCCTGTTGACGTCAGCAGGCGGCTGGCCGTGCGGGATGCGCAGAGCAGCTGGCGCACTCGCGCGCTGCGCTCGCCCCCTCCCCCGCCCGGTCTGTGGCGCGCGCGCGCTCGCTCGCTCGCTCTCCCTTCATTTTTTTTCTCCCCTCCCTCCCAGCGTCTCTCCTCTCTCGCTCCCCCTCGAGCTCCCGGCTGCCCGCGGCTCCGTCGCGCTCTTCCTTTCTCTTCGGTAGGCTCCACCGAGCGATGCGAGCTCTGGGAAACAGCGACGCCGTCTCCCGCTAGAGACTTGCCCCCCGGCCCGGCCCCTTGCCCAGCCCTGCCCAGCGCGCGGGGGTCGGCGAAGGCGCCGCGGACGCACCGACGGCTGAGGAACAGCGATGCAAATACACTAGCAGCACCCCCTAACTCACTCCCTCCACACCCCGCGCCGCCTCCTCCTCCGGCAGCAGCGGCAGAAGGACCCACCCTGCCCCCCACCCCACCCTCCGCCGGCTCCGGCTGCGATTCCTGCCTCGACTATTATTTTATTTATTTTGGGTCGTGCACAAGCTTCAGTGCCTGCAGCCCGCGCCTCCTCGGACCGCGGGCGCCTCCTCCCTCGGCTCCGGAACCCCAGGCCCCGGCCACCCTCGCCTCGACACCCCCAGAGCCCCGCCAGCTGCCGCGAGTCTCCGCGGCTGGAATCTTGTTAGAGGCTGTCTTTTTGGGGGGTTCTGTTTTCCCGACATTTTTGTTTTCAGCCAAGGGGAGGCTATCGTGATTTTTTCCCCTTTGAGCCCAGGCTCTGCTTTCTGGGGGGGTGGGGGGCGCGCCGAGCCGGGGAGCCGTGCCAGCCGAGTCGTGCGGGCTGTGGCAGGGAAGGGGCCACCATGGGATGTACTCTGAGCGCAGAGGAGCGAGCCGCCCTCGAGCGGAGCAAGGCGATTGAGAAAAACCTCAAAGAGGATGGCATCAGCGCCGCCAAAGACGTGAAATTACTCCTGCTGGGTAAGGACCGGGACTGCCACCCCCATCCCCCGACCCCGGCCACTCTGCACCCCCCCACCAGTCCCCCCCAACTCGCTCCTGGGGAGACCTGGTCCCCGAGTTGGCACCACCATGTGCCCAGGATCGCCCACTCCCTCGCATGCCTTACCCCCCAACCCCCCACCCCGGTCCCCTAAGCTGACACTCACCAAATTTTCCCCTGTCTGTCCCAACAGGGGCTGGAGAATCTGGAAAAAGCACCATTGTGAAGCAGATGAAGTAAGTCCCTGTGGCATTGGGATTTGTACTTTTATTAAGCATAATTTTTAAATAATTTTTATTACCTTGCTCACTTCACATTGCTCTCCAGGCCCGGTTTTTAATTCGTGCACACACACACAAACACGCACACGCATACACACACCTGAATTTGACTCCCCTCCCCCAGGCCCTACGTTGGTTCTGGGTCCTCCACCCCAACTCCCAGGGTGGGTGTTTTCTTCTCCGGGGGGGTGGTGGAGGGAAGGGGAGCGCCTGTAGTTGTATGAATGACAGCGTCCGCCATATTGATCAGAACATCACATTATTGGCATGATTATGATCATTACTCTTGATTGTGTGGTGTTTCCTGTGTGTCGCTGCCTCTATTTCTCTCTCTGTGTCTCTGTATCATTCTGTCTCTATTTCTCTCTCCTCCTTCCTCCACCCCCTACTCCACATCCATAATCCCACTTCCCCCTACTCTTCTCCTGGGGCAGTGATTTTTGAACTTGGCTAAAACATGGAGGGGACCCAGCCCTAGGCTGGGGTGGAGTATCAAGTGTCTGCTGTTCATGGATTTGGTGCTGAATTAGAGGCTGTGGTTTCTGCCCCTCCTCCCCACCCCCAAAGGACGGAGGTTGGGGGAAGGGGCGTGTGGTAGGGGAGGGGGTGGGTGTCCAAGCGAATGTGGCTGGCACAGGTGTATCCAAGGTAGAGGTGGAAGGAGGACGCTGGCTGTGAGGCTGAATACCCGCCCCTTGCTGCTCCCCCGCCTTTCTCCCCCACCCTCCCAGCCTTTGCTCTCCTGACACTGGCAGTTTTCGTTCACTCTATGGCCTTTATCAATGTATTTATTTACACTCTGCATAGGCTGTGTTCCGTGTAATCTACCCACAATGCGGATTTCAGGCCCCACTTGCTGCACCACCCCCTTCTGCCTTAGATATCAGTTTCCCCTCCTAATTAACTGGGGGTGGATTTGAGTGATGGTTGAAAATTAAAACAAAATGGGATATTCCTTCCCTTCCACACTTTCTCAGTAAGGAGCCTTGCCCCTCCTTCCTACTCCCAGGCTTGCTTCTTGCCCCATCCACTCCTGGTTAGCAGTTCCTGGTGAGCCCACAGGCAGCTTTGCTTGGGGAGGGGGTGACCTTAGGAAAGGGGTGCGCGCCCTTGGGCCTCCTAGCCCCGCTGCTTCCGTCGGCCTGTCGGTTCGGGACGGAGGAGTTCGTTAAGACCGTTTAGCGAGGATTCCACGTCGCTTTGCTGTGACACCTTCGTGCACACACAGCTCCTAATTAGGGGTTGCTGTGCAGTAAACAAAAATGATTATTTTTCAACTTGACAGAATAGCCGAAGTAATTGCATCCCGTAGGAAAACAATGGAAAGTAAAAACCCCTTTCGCAGAAAGGTGGGTGGGAGACGAAGCATGCTTGCGGTTTCAGAACCAAGATGCAAAAAATCTTGCATGTGTAACAGGCATGACAAGCGGGTTCTAGGCGGCGCCATGATGGTAGGGAGTAGCGACTCGGAGACAATTTCTCCCGTCTGCTTGACGTGTTCTTATTTTTGTTCGAGAGCTCCCTGGGGCTTTCTGTGCAGAGGCCCCTCGGCTTGCCGCACCCAAATTATCCACGGGTAATTTGGCCTGGGGCTTCTTTGAAGCTTGTGCAACCCAAATGGATGGGAAGGCGGGGCCTGGGGAATCGCTCGTTGCAACAAGGTGCATGTTGCATCTGCCTGGAGGAGGCCTTGCAGGTCGGTAAATGCAAGCAGCACCACCCCTTTCTCCCTAAAGGGGACGTTTCAAAACTTCAGAACTCTAATCTGCAGTGGCAGGCTTGCAGCCCAGTAGAAGCCCCAGCCACCGGAGCTGGGTGAGGTTTCAGGCGCTGCGAGTGGTGGACAGCGCCCAGCCGAGGCTGGAAAAGTCGAGGAGACTCAGCTTGGTGGCGCTCGGCTCGGCTCGGCGCAGGCTGGGCGCGAGGCTCGGAGGGACTCGGCAGTGTTCGGAGCCGAGCCGGGGCCTCGGCGGAGAGAGCCGAGCCTCTTCGAAGGAGGCCGAAGGCATTCGGAAACGCTCGGTTGAGGGAAGCGGGGTGTATGCTAGAGTCTGGAAATTAACTTTGAATCTGCCAAAGCAACTCCTTACCTGCTTTTCCTGAACAAGCCCCATAACTTAGGTTGATTTAATAAGAAGTTTAAAAATATATACTGAGTACCCTGAAGGATACCTCGCCTTTTTTATTCAAACAGAGGCACGCTCTCCAAGGAGATAGGCGTGCCATTTTAGAATGAAATTTCCTAATTATGTACTGGGGCAGAAAATCTTAAATGAAGGCTGTATTTAGACTTCTCCGGGAAAGTCTTCTGCGTCTCATATTTGGTTACACGGTGGGGGGGGGCGGAAATCAAGCGTTAGCTATTTCAGATGGTTAAGTCAGACGTCCTGGCACTTCCTCTCTTTTCCCTGCACTCCCCCCTTTATCACCCGACAGGACGCCTTTCTGGAGAAAAATAACAGGCAAAATTGAGATTTTGTAGGTAAAACTGTTAGCATATTTTTAAAAATACACCAGTTCTCTTTAGGAAATGAGTAAGTTTGCTCAAAAGGTGAGTCAGAAAGATTTCTGGCCCATGTAAATTTTGCCACAAGGGACCCTAGTGTCCTGTCCTCCTGAAGCATTCATGAATGGCAGCTTTTCCTGTAAGCCCTCCAGCTTGGCTTGAAATAAATCAGATCAGGGCCTTGTGCCAAACTGGATGCAGGACTTGTTTTATTAACCACAAAATGTGGGATTGGTGTCACTGTATCCTAGTGACGAATTCTTTTGAGCCTTCCCTTGCAGAGGTGATTTTCCAGATTGCCACTTGGGTGAGAGTCACTTGAATCAGGAGAACTGTACTTATGGGTGGGGCTGGCTCTGAAAATCTAGGTGGCATTTACAAAACGCAATTTTGGACTTGCCTGGCCAGTATGATTGGTTAACAACCTATCAGACCATACTTACGAGTTAATCAGGATGCTCTTTTATTTCACCTGGGCAGATGAAATTAGAGCGTTCTCTGTGAGTGATGCCCTGTGAGAACTCGATGACTTCCTAATGGGGACTGGGGTTTAATAGCTCAGCCTGTTGCATTGAGAGGAAGAATATTGATATTGAGACATCTCCAGATCCTTTTTAATCAGCATTTCCAGAGGAGCAAAGAGCCACTCCATTCGGCGTACATTCTTATCCACGTTATGGCGTGCTGATTAGAAGACGGACGGGGCCTCCATATATGCCTGTAGTAACTGAAATTATATTACAAAGGCCTTGGCTGGCAGATGCTGCTTAGAACAAAGTGTTAACACCCATACCAGCCTAGGAACATTGCAGGGAAACTGACCTTTGACATTCTTTTGCTTGATACATGTTGCAGTGGGAAACTCGCATCCATTAAGAGAGGCTACGTGTTAGACTGTCATTTGAAAAGCGTGATTCTTAATACTTCATTAAAATTTTCATTTGAAAATAGCTTGCTAGGTTTTTTTTCCTTTGTGTATGTGATTGTGAACTAGTGTTTGGGAGCTCTGTGTCAGACAATCCAGAACATTTCCGTACTGAGAAATAAACAATGATCATTGAGACGGCAAAATATAATTTTACACATATCATGAGTAATCAGTGACTTTTTATGTGTGACATTTTAAATAATTTTGCTTGTTAGGAGGTCCTGACCTCACCTGTAATACAGTCTCGTCATTTTTGCAGTCAATCAGGGGACTCTTTTATTCCAATTAATCAAAATTTTAACAGCAAGTGTTAATTTTATTTAATCACCAAAACCCTCTCAAAGAAATCTCTTAAGGCATTATATATGGAATCAACAGAATCACTTTAAGTGACTTCCCATTCTGAGCAAATAGTGACAACTACTTGGACCGTCTACCTGATGAAAATGTAAAATGAACTGTGGAATTGCTATGGACACCACAGTTTGTCCTCATTTGAGATGTTGAATTTTCTGTGATGTCATATTCAGGCTAGCTGTTGTCTCTGGAGCATTAAGTGAATTTTTAGGGAGCTAGAGAGTCCGAAGGTGGCAATTGAGGCCTGGCTTGCTAGCTGGTAGGCTTTATATAAGTGAACACAGTAAAGTGGAGCACTTTGGATGTGTGTTCCTTTCCAAGGTGCTTGCTCAGTGCCACTGGTAAGACAAAACTTAAGGATTTGCCTGGTGAAGACACCATTGCTCATACAAATATCCCAGCCCTTCCAGTAGGATTGGAGTCTGAGGACAGACCCTACCAGACAGGGAAGACAATCTTAAGATTGCCAAAAGCTGTTGGTTTCCTCCTACCAGCTGACCCTGACTTTGTAATTAGGGCGTTTAGTCTTTGGCTTAGGTTCAGGGCAAGCCTGTGTTCATTCAGCGCACCGCTGTTTGGCACCGGCTAAGTGGCAGGCATGAGAGGAGGTGAATAGCAGCTTGCAGCCATTACTCAATAAAAGTACAGTCGTCTGAAAGGGCGTTTCCTGCACATCCCCAAACGGTCCCATGTTGGGGCAGCGCTCCATTGAGAGCTCCTCGATCTGTGGACTTCTTGTTTCTGGAGTCATCTCTTTGGCTGCTTTGCTCCCTCTCCCCTTCCTCCTGTCTCCATGTTTATTCAAATGGAATGCACCTCTCTCTCTGGAGACAGTGTGAGCGCAAACAGAATGTCAGATCGAGTAGCAGATGAGTTCGCCTTTGCTGATGGATGGTGCTGTCTCCCTTCTTACTGTTCACTGAGCTGTAAATACCAGCAGACCTTCCTGCCAGAAGAGTAGCACACAGTCCACCTGATCTCCTCAGGAATCAGCTGTGGAATTCTTGAACCTCAGTCACCTGTTGGATTCTGAAATCGAACCCGTGTGCTTACTGAAAGGGTTGTTGCTGATGAGATTAAATGGATGAAGCTTCATGCAGGATTGACAAGACTCCAAAGGAATCCAGAATTTCTAGTCTCTGTGTGGGGCTAGATTAGATTTATAGTGCCCAGAGTCAGAGGACTGTCTTGTTTTTTTAGGACTTGGAACTCCCCAGATTATATCATGCATCTTAGCCACACCTGCTAAAGATAGGACAGGATCACTTATGTTTTTCAGCTTCTCACTGTTAACACTGGAGATTTAATATGAGTAGAATAAGGTCATATTTTTCTGACATGTGCTCAGTCAATCTGGATGCAGGGACTTGGTTCCCTCTCTCCCAGGGTGTTCTAAGTCTCTCATTTCTTACAAAGCTAGACGGACCATTATCACAAGAGCACATTTTGATCTGAAAGACAGTAGACAAGCTGGTGAGGAGGTGATTTCAAACTGAAAAAAAACATTTTGGAAAGAATTACCCCAAAACATGACACTAGCAAAGAACAACTTTTGATTTTGAAAATTTTTTTAAAATGTGCACGTATGTGTATGTTTACATACATACTACATGGATTTTAAAATGGTTAGCAGATGCTGTAAGAAGAGCACTTCACCCCACTTTATTGACTGCATCATAAAAAGCTTGAAGGTGCCCAAACTGCATTCTAAGAATTTGTTCAAGCCAGTATCACATTCTTATTTTATTCTGTGTCTCTTATTTATGCACAATACTGGTTAGGAAAGAAACCTCCTAAGAAATCGGTCATTAGCATAGCGGAGGAAGGAGAGAAAGGAGCAGTGACCTGTTAGTGGTTCAAAGCGATAGGTGGATTCCTATTGAGAGAAGCCGTTTAGCGTGCTTTTAAAACTGAGAGGCAGTTAGCAGCTTGGGCTCTGTAACCAGGCTGCTTGGCTTTAAATCTTGACTCTACCACTAACTAGAAGTGTGCCCTTAAACAAGTTACTTTTTTGTGCCTCAGTTTCCTTGCCTGTAAAATAGGGCTGATAATAAAAATGCCTAACAGGGTTGTGAGCATTAAGTGATGTAATACATGAAATGCCCTTTTAACAGTTTTCTAGAAATCATTTTACACATGTCAGCTACAGTTTTGATTCCTTTGATTGATTAGTGGGTGTTCCCTTCCCATATGGAGTTCTCAAGTATGTGGGCTTTAGCTTCCCTGAGAGCCAGAAGTGGGGCGCTGTGGTTCACGCTCAGGGCTTCTTCCCCTTGCCTGCTCTGCAGCATCAGTTATATAACTAACTGTGTTGTCATAAGTGATATGACATTTTTGATGGCGCAGCTGCTTCAGCCCAGGAGGCTGGAGTGATATTACAGAGAGTGGGAGAGGGCACTGGACCAGGAGTCTGCTCCTGCTCCTCTGGGGGCTCCGTTTCCTGGAGTAGTTGGCCCAGGGCTACCCCAAGCTCCTTTCCTGCTCTAAGTGAGCTATGAAATTGGGAATTACCTTCATGTTCAGATTCTTGAGGTCTTTGATGCGAGGTTCTAAACATAGAAGAATCAATTCTGGCTCCCTCCTGAGGGGGTGCGGGGTACCCATGAAAGCTCTTTTAAGGCCAAGATAATTGCAGAATAGCAACCTCAACCACAAAGCTTTCTCAGCCAGGAAAGTCATAGTCCTGAGAGGCATTTAGAGAAAACCACCTCTAACCAAACTTTTCATGCAGATGTGCTTCTCAAACCAAAGAGGAGGATCTGAAAGTATCCTGTGATTGAGAAACAGGATGTTTCTGGGAGGAGGGACCCAGTGACATGTTAAAGGAAGAAGTGGTTTGTCTGTGGCTTCCAGGATGCTTAGAAATGGAGACAGCCCTGACTTCCACCCTGGATGGGAGGGCTACATAGACAGGAAGGAACTTGCCGGGGTTCAGGTGCCTAAGATCCAGGGGGTTGGGAGATTTGCAGAATAGTTAAAGGGGAGGATCGGGAGAGCTGTGTTTTAATTTTGGCTCCTTCTCTAACTTGACTTTGGGCAAGTCGTTTAGCCCCTCTGAGCCTCAGTCTTTTCATCTCTTACTTAGGATATGAGCTAGAATTCCTCAGGCCTCTTTCAGGATTCTAGCTCAGTAAATGCAAAGAGAAACCTAGAAGCCTGAAATGCAGGGGGGAATAGTAGGAGTATTTACCGCCCACAGCTTTTATCTGCTGAGCCATCTTTAGTTCTAATTTTCTTTACAGAAAAGAGGAAAAAACATTGTGCTTTTCATAGCACCAAAAAATTAAAGTAAAATAAAATCCTGCAAGGCTAATAGTCGGTGCCTTGAATTTGTCCCCCTGCTCACTTGATTTCTCAACCAAGAATAGAGGAAAGGGAGATAATATATTTAAGGATAGGACTGTATCACCAAGAATTTACCCTGGATTCCCTGCTGATGACTTAGCCAACAGATAGGTTTTCTGTGGAAAATTGTTACTTCTGGGAACAACTTCCCCATGCTGTAAAATCTGGGCCACCTGCCTCCAGAGTGTTAGAGCACTAATATTTATTACACAGTGCAAATTAATTAGGTGTTTATGTATCTGTCTCCCTTGCTAGTCTGGGTGCCCCCTCCCTACCAGGGCTCCCTAAAGCAGGAATGGTGACTTATTTTTGCTCATCATACAGCACTGAGCCCAATGTCTGGCACAAAGGAGGTGTTTAATAAATGTTAGTTGGAGAAAAGAGAGAACTGAGGTGCACAAAGAATGCAAACTCATTTCTACAAAAGACGGAATAATAATATTGAAAGCCTTTGATGGTCATAGACTGTGTTCGTCATTTTCAATCCCATCTGTTATCCTCATTTGTTTCTTCTCATCAACCTATGAGGAAATACAGTCATCAATTCCATCTTACAGATGAGGAAGTGAGGGTCAGAGAAGTTAGGTTAACTGTGTAACTTAACGTCACACAGCTTAGTAAGTGACAGCAATGTATTGAGATCATGATTTGCCTAATTCCAAAACCTATGTCCTTTCCATTCTAATACCACACAGTTCTTACTAGACCACCACTAGTGTGGGCAATAGAGAGCTGGCAGGCCAGGACCCAGTACCCATCAGCAGACAGTATGGCACAAGCCTTGATTGAGGTCAGTGGCTGAGAGAATAGCAAGTGGTTGGTTGGGGCCAGGTTCCTTCTGGAGGTGGAGGTGGTGGTCACCATCGTGTATCACATTGATTCTGACACGAAAGTGGTTCCTAATCATCATCTGGACAGCTCCTGGAATCATTTTCCATTCCTGCCTCAGAAGTGTGGGCCATTAGTAGGTGGCAACAGAGAGGAGCTGCCACTGAAGGTTCAGGCTTTGGTGGAAGGAAGTGGTCGGAGAAGACTTGGGAAAGACAGGATAGTAGGATATCCATCCATTCAGCCAGCCAGCCAGCCAGCCACCCAGCCATTAATCCATCTGCTCACCCATAAGCACTTACTGAGCACCTAGTGTGAGCTAGACATATACATGATGCCATGGAAGTAGGGAGGAAGGTCTTAGTCCCTGCTCTTGAGGAACTCAGCCTAATGGGAGATATGTGTAAAAGACCCTTACACCTCAGAGCAGGAAGTGCCACGGGGCTGTGGGAGAACAGAGGGCACCTTCTCTAGGCAGGAACATTGGCCAAGAGAAATGACACATGGGCTGAGTCTTAAAAACGAGTGGTAGTTAGCAGGTGGAGAAAAGGAATGCCAGGCAGAGGGACCAACATGTAAGAAGGCACTGAGATATGTCACCACATGGAACATGCTGGGAATGTGAAATAATTTGGTTTGATTAGAACACAATATATAAAAGGAGTGTCAAGAGATGGAGGATAAAAGATGAGACAGAGATCCGGTCGTGAAGGGCCTTCTTATTGTGCCAAGGACTTTGGATTTTATTCTGAGTATAATGAGATGCCACCAAACAGTTTTTTTAAATTCAAGTATAACTGACATAACATTATATTAGTTTCAGGTGTACAGTGAGATGATTTGGTATTTGTATATATTGCAAAATGATCACCACAGTAAGTCTAGTTAACTTCCATCACCATACATAGTTAAAATTTTTTACCTTGTGATGAGAACTTTCAGGAACCAGAGAATTTTAAGGAAATGGGTTGGCAGGATCGCTTTGTGCGTTAGAAAGATCACCTACGTGGACTGGAGGAATCAGGTTCTGAGGTTAGGAGACCAGATGGAAAGTTATTTCTGTGATCCAGGTGGGAAAAGATTAAGAACTAAACTAAAGTGGTGGTAGTGGGAGGTGGGAAAAGGAGATAGATTTAAGAGCTATTTGGGCGGTGCAATAATAGCATTTTTTTCATGATCAACTGGAATGGCGTTGAGGAGGAACTACATTTTAAAGGATGTAGACAAAAATGAGTCCAGGATTCCTGGTTTGGGCCACTGGTGGGATGGTAGTGCCGTTCCCTGAGATGGAGAAATGCAGGAGGAAGAGGGAAGGCTTGAGGAGAAGAATGCTGACTTATTTTGGTCATGTTTGGTCATGATTCTTGTGGATCATCCAAGTGGAGATCCCTGGCAGGCAGTTGGATATGTGGATGAGGAGATAGGATGCACTTGGGGAGAAGGGTCAACTTGGAATTCTGTGGTGCTCATGGGCAGTGAGAGCCGTGAAAGTTGGGAATCTCACCAGGCTAAGTGAGAAGGGGAGAGAAGGCAGAGGATGCATCTCCCCCCACACACACAGCTCCAGGAGCTGAGAAATGTCTAGGGAGAGGAGCCTGTGATGGAAACCAAGAAGGAGTGAGCTAAGAGGCGGAAAAGAAAATCCAAGGCAGAGCAGCATCATGGGAGCCAAGGAAGGAAAGAATTTCAAGAAGGTGAGGAAGTAGTTAGTTGAGTCGGATACTGCAAGAGTCAAATAAGATGAAGATTGGCAGGTGACCACTGGGTCTGGAAACTTGTTGGCAACCTTGGCAAGAGCAGTTTCAATAGAGTGACAGGAGAAGAGACAAATTGCAGTGGGGTTAAGCATGTGGGATTGAGGAAGTTGTGGCCACAAATGGAGTCTCCTGGAAAAGAAACTGGAACTGTAGAAGGAAGGTGGGAGAAGGGGGGAGGGCTCAGGGAGGATTTATTTGACCTCATTTGGCTCCCATGTGGGGACTTGGATCCACTGAGAACCCGTAAAGAAAGAGTCCAGACCAAGGGAGATGCAGAAGGTATAGGAAAGAGGAAGTGGTAGAAAGAGCAGAGCCCCAAGAGGATGGGCAGGGAGGAGGGGGTGCAGAGTATGGATGGGCAGCTTAATCTGGACATGAATGTGCATCTCCTCCCCTGAGACTGACAGGAAGGCCATAAGCATGGGGTGTGTACAGAAATTTGGGGCTGGGATGGTGGGGACAAGAAGTTGGAGTTCTTGCCTTATCGTTTATTTTTCTCTGTGAAGTGGGAAGAATTAAAAAGCAGCTGTGCTCGTTTACCAAACACCAAAGGCTGGTAACCTTTGTTCTATCCAAACCACTCATTTATTCATTTACTCAATATTTATCAAGCACCTGTTATGTGTTAGGCACTGTTCTAGGTGCTTGGAGATTCGGTGGTGGGCAAGTTAGTCCCAGGGGAATCAGGCAATGACTTCACAAAGAAATAATTGGACATAGTAATTGCAGACTGTGAAAACTTTTCTGGAGACACCTTTGTGTGAAGCCTTATACTGATCACGTAGGAATCCAATTCCTGCCCTCAGAGAGTTGGATCAGTTGGGGGAGACAATCAGTGCACAGAAGAGGCAAAACTAGAATTTGATTTGGACAAGGGCTCAGGATTAAGTCTGGAGGCAGTAGGTGGAGAAATGAGAGTTCAGTGGAACTAGGTTGTTCTACTCTGCCCAGATTCCCTCATTCCAGGCTGTCCCCGTGGGGCTGCCATGACTACCCCTGCTGCTTGAAGATAGAAATGGGCATGTGACCCAGGCCTTGCCATTCACAATTTCCCATTCCCCTGGTCATCCCATTCCAGGGGATGTGGTGTGACTCAGTCCAGGTCGAGCAGAGTCCTTCTCTGGGATTTTGTAGTTACTATGAGAAAGGAGCTCTTCATCTGGGATCCCAGCAAGGTCCTCACTGGGTTGGATTGATGAAAGCCCAGAGCTGTCTGTGGCCATGTTTTCACATCTCCATTACTCTGTGCAGGAAGGAAGTTTACCTATTGTGGGAGAGACTTCGGGGGATGGGGGAATGGGGGAAAGAGAGAAGGAGAGAGAGGGGTTTCCAGAAAGACCTTTGATGATAATTATTGTATTCTCTGAAGCTGGCTCTATGCACTGGACAGTTATGTGAACCAATAAATCCCTTCTTTCACATAAACTAATTTGAGCTTGAATTCTCTCTCCTTTACAAGCAAAATCATCTTAAAAATGGGTAAGGCCTTCCAGGAAGATGAAACAGTATGAGCTGAAGCACAAAAGCAAGACAAACATGCAGGGCACCATTATGGGGTAGTGGACAGTCTTATGTAACTGAAGAGTTGGGGTTTGTGGGAATATGAGGAGAAGTGTGGAAAGGAAGAGTGCAGCTGGACTGTAGACTTCCCTGAGCATTTCGCTATGGGGTACACACTGTGAATACATGGTAGGGTGCACGAACCTCCTCCCTACATGGTAGGGTAGTAGAGCGCCAAGTTAGGAGAGCTTGAAGAGGGAAACCAAAGAGGCTCAAGAGCAGAGAGAGATTTTTGTAGTCTGCACTAGAGGATTGCTATGAAAGGCAATGAGGAATTGGACGGGGGAGAGATTTTAGAGGCAGAATAAGTGAGACCTGGTGTCTAGTTGAACATGGGGAGAAAAGAGTAGATCAGAAGAGTCCTCCCAGTTTTGAACCTGGGTTTTGGAGTTTAGTTATGTCAAGTTAGGAAGCATAAGAGTTTAGTTATGTCAAGTTAGGAAGCATAAGAGCAGGGAGGGAAGTAGCAGAGGGAAGATGGCAAGTCAGACCGCAAGCACGAATTTCTGGTCCTTGTAGGAAAACTTCCGTGTTCACAATGTTCAGTGGTTCTCTTGGAGAAGAGAGGTCGGGGCTGGAAGGAGAGTAGGGGACTCTTGGCTGCCCTGTGTGGTAAGACCATGAGAGTCAGTGGATGCAGTGCCCCTGGGGTGGGAATGCAGATGAAGAGGAGAAGGGGTCTCAAGGAAGGATTTCACCCCCCACATTGTGGAGGTGAGGCAGGGGAGCCTGCCTTCGATAGACCCAGAGGTAGCTCCAACTGGGAAAAGGGGCTGGAGGTCAGAGGCACAAGATCTTGGAGGCCCTGCCACGTGTGCTTCAGGAAGTTTTGTGTGGCGAGCAGGGTTCTGTTCCATGGCATTGTCCAGTTAGATGAGGACTAAGAAAAGGCTGTTGTATTTTGGTGATTGAGGCTATTAGTGGCCTTTAAAAGAGCAGTTTCAGTGGAGAGGAAGGGATAAAAGCCAAATTCAAGAACATTTTAAGGTGGAGATAAGGCTGAACTGGGATTAAGGAAACTTGAGTTCTACCCCAGCTCTGTCCCTATTTAGCTTGGTGGCCCCAGGCAAGTTCCTTAACTTCTCTCGGATTTAGTATCTTTACATATAAAATTAGGAGACTGGACCGAAAGAGCTATAAGCTTCTGCTCAAGTCTTGAGGTCATAATTTAAGTTTTGCTATCCAGCAAAACAGATGTTCTCGTGGCAAAGGAATTCCCCGCCTTCTCCCTTGGTCACCCCCACCTGAGATAATAAATTATAACAAAATTAAGCTTTCAGAACTCTAGTGCTAATTGAGAGAGAAAACTGGGACATCAGCTCAGGGAACTGTGGACACCAGTACATGTCGTGTCCACGTATACCCTTCGCTGAGCGCGTGGGGCCCTGCGAGGCAGGAATTTGTCTCATAATCTCTCAGGGTTTACAAGACCAGGGTCCTGTGTGGCTCTTCCCCGGGGAAGAGTGCAAGACAGAATAACCCCTGGGCTCTCCCTGCCTCTCTGAATTCACATGGATAGGAGAAAGAAGGCCTGTGAGCCTGAGCTGGCTGTGTGTGGGAGCTCCAGCCAGGTGGGCAAAGAAGAGTTGAAGGGACCCAGGCCTCAGGAGAGAAACAAGCCTGACGGCTCCAGAGGGCCAGGATGGGAGAGGCCCCAGCTCTGTGTCCCAGGCACTCTGTGGCCCCATCATTGGGGACTTTGGGGAAGGGATGGTAGAATGGCAGTAGGGAGACCCTGGTTCGGAGTTGTGGCCAGTCCTCCTACCCTTTTTTTTTCCCCCATGTGCATGCAATATAAGGCCTGTTTCTTCTTTGAATCTTCTTAGAGTTTCAGCCATGTGGACCTCACTAGTCCCTACTTCTTTGGCACAAGTGTGTTCATTCTGTGAATCCCAGTGGAAGCCCAACCATGGGTTGGCGTTATTCTAAGTTTCTAGGAACGGAGCTCTTAATAAGACCTACAAGCTCCCTGCCTTTAAGGACCTTACAGCTTTAGAGAAGGGGGATAGACAGTAAACAAGTAAATGAATGAGCAAGGTCATTTCATGTAGTGATGTGTTTGTTCTAAAGGAAGAAATAGGGCTCAAACAGTGAGGAGTGGTGAGAGGCGATGAGGGAAAGAAAGCTGGTCAGGAAAGAGCTGAGGAAGAGGGAAGAGCAGATGCAAAGCCCCTAAGGCAGAAATGAGCAAAAAGGCAGCCCGAGAGGCTGGACCACAGGGAAGGAAAAGTAACGCGGAACAGGATTAAAGAGGCAGAGAGCCACCGTGCAACCCACGGAGAGGCATTTGGGTTTCATTCTGAATGCCATGGGGGCTTAAAACACAGGACGACTGGACCTGACTTATGTATTAAAAAGATTCCTTTGCATTCTGGAAAAAGCAAAACGATAGGGACAGAAATCACATCACTGGTTTCTAGGGATGGTAGGAGAGAGAGATTGACTACAAGGGGGTAACACGGGAACTTTTGGAGGTGATAGAAAACATTCTGTCTGTTAATTGGTGGTTACACAACTATATATGTTTATCAAAACTCGTCAAGCTGTATACCCAAAAAGAGTGAATTTACTGTAAGTAAATTATACTTCAGTAAATCTGACTTGTAAAGTGTTTTAGGAGTTCCCTGGTGGTCCAGTGGTTAGGACTCTGCACTTCCACTGCAAGAGGCACGGGTTCGATCCGTGGTCAGTGAACTAAGATTCTGCATGCCACGCAGCTCGGCCAAAAAAAAAAAAATACATTTTTTGATTAAGAAAAAAAAATTGCAGTATGCCTTAACAAAATACCTCTGGCTGTGTTGCTGCGTGGCTGGTGGACGAGAGAGCCAGCCTTGCACAGCCCAAGCAGTACACCCACTGCTGGTCTGACAGTTGAGCCTGTGTTGTGCGCTCTTCCTAAAGGCTTCCTTAAATCAGTTTACTGATGTGTGTTCCTAGTTTTCCCGTTCACATAGCTTTCCTTTACAATTGGCTTGAAAGCTCAATGTGGGTAGAAACCATCTGCTTGTTTTGTGTGGGCCCATGGTAGATGCTTATTACATATTATTTTCCTTACCTTTGAATGGCACTCTAGAGTTTACAGGCTGCTTCTACATTCGTTAATTGCATTGGAGCTTTACTTACAACAGCCTTGTCAGGCCACACAGACATTCCTGTATCCCCATTTTATAGATGAAAAACTGAGGTGAAAATCAGTGTAGTACTATCAAGAAAGCATGAATTTTGGAGATCTTGGCTTTGCCATTTGTTGGCTGTCATGTGCTTTGGGGAAAATCATTTCATCGCTCTGAACCTCGGTTTCCTAATCATTAAAAAGAGATTGAAAAAAAATTAAACTCATTGCAGATACACTGTGAGGATTAAATGCGGTAACACAGCTAAAAGCACTTAGCATAATGTTGAAGTTCCCTAAATGGTAGCTATTTGTAGTATTTTTACTATCAGTGAAAAAAGTGATGTATTTAAGGCGATATGGCCAGTACATGATGGAACCAGAGCCTAGTTTTTCTGACTCCAGGTGGGTCTCCTTCCATAACATCACTCAGTATGTTCTGCTGGTTGTCAGTTGATTGGTCTGGAGCTAATTACTTTTTTACCAACTCAGATCCTTCAGTGCAGTCGTTGATTAATTTATATTTGTTGAGCACTCACCATGTGCTCAGCACTGTGTAGACACAGGATACAATGGTGAGCCAAGACAGGCTCCATGGCTGCCCTTGAGGGCAGAGACGCCCTTAAGTTAATAGGCATTACAGCCAGCTGAGAGGTGGAGGATGCCGAGGGAGCATCTACCTAGGTTTGGGGTATGGAAAGACTTCTGGAAGAGGTAACATTGAAACTTTTTTTTTTGTAGCAAAAAAGCATTTTTGTGACATAGATCAGTACATATGCAAAATGTGCATTAATCTTACACGTTTAGCACATGTTTAAAAAGCATGCACTCATGTAAAGAAGGTCCCTAAATATCCCTTCTTGATCGTAGCTCTTTCCCTCACTCCCCACTACCTTGATTTTCATGGTGTTTCCTTTTCTTTAGAGTTTGTCACCCATACATGCATCTTCTTCTCAAAGAAGATTTATTCTTACCTGGTTTTGACCTAATTGGAATCATACTGTTATGTATTAAGTTGCATCTTTCCTTCAACATTGTGTTTGTAATATTTATTCAAGTTGTTGTACATAGCTGTAGTTCATTCACTTTTATTGCTATATAGTATTTTATAGCATTCTCTTCTGAATATTTATAATTTTTCTATGGAGCATTCACAAATATTTGTGTATACTTATGAATTTGCCATACATTATTCAGTTCACTGCTATATAGCTATACAGCATTATATACCAGCTCTGACTACCCTGCAATTTATTTATCCATTCTACTGTTGATGTGCCTTTGGGTTATTTTGAGTTTGGGGCAATTATGAAGGATGCTGCTATGAATATCCATGTAGATTTATATCCTGAGGCACATACATTTGTAAATGGTTCTTTGGAGTAGAATTGCTGGGAATCTTCAATTATATTAGATAATGCCACATTGTTTTCCACAGTGGTTTTTCCATATTACACTCTCTGCACTAGCAGAGAGAATTCCTGGGTTGTTCTAAATCCTTGCCGATATTTGGTGTTGTGAAACTTTAAAATTTTTGCCGAATTGATAGTGTATCTCATTGTGGTTTTACTTTACATGCTCTGCTAATGAGGCTGAACAGCTTTTCATATATTGATTGGACATTTTGGATTTCCTTTTCTGTGAGGCACCTGTTCTTTTGTTACTTTTTTAAAATTAGGGGGTTTTTCCTCATTAATCTGTAGGAGTTCTTTATATGTTCTGGACAATAGTCCTTTTCCAGTTTTATTCATTATAAATATTACCACCCTTTGTCCTTTCACTTTGTTAATGATACACTGTGATTTTAAAAAGTTCTTATTTTTATGTTAGATTTTTCAATCTTCCCCTTCTTGGTTAGTGTTTTTTGTGTCCTGTTTAAGAGATCTGTGTTTTACTTTGAGATGGCAAAAGTTATCCTTTTTTTCCCTCTTCAAAAAGCTTTTCCCTTTCATATTTAGGTGCTTAATTCACCTGCAGTTGATTCTTGTATATGGTGTAAGATAGGATTCCGGTTTCATTTTTTTTCCTAGATGGATACCCATTTGTCCCAGCACCACTTGTTGAAAAAGAATTTTTTAGGTCACTGTTCTGTGGAACCACCTCTGTCATAAATCAAATGTTTATATACACAGGGACCTGTTTTTTGGCTCTGTGTTCCATTCCATCGGACTCTTGACTCCTAGCTCATTGCCACACACACTATCTTGATTACTGTAGCTTTATAACAGGTCTGGATATTTGGTTTAGTAAATCCCCCCCACCTTGGGCATCTTCATGAGTGTTTTGGCTGTTCTCAGTCCTTTGTGTTTGCATGTAAATGTAAAAATCAGTTTACGTTACATACACACACACACACACACACACACCCACCCCACTGCTATTGGGATTTTGAGTAGTATTTCTTTCTTTCTAATCTGTTTGGGTAGAATTGATATCTTTACATCTTGAGTCCTCCTGATCTATGAGCATATTACGTTTCACCACCTATTTAGGTTATCATACTTTCTCCTAAAAATATTTATAATGTTTCCCATAGAGGGCTTATATACTTTCTGTTAAATTTATAGCTGGATCCTTGATATTTACAATGGTCTTATAATTGCTCCTTTTTATTAGTTGCATTTTTAAAATTTTTATTTTTTGTTGACACTAATAGTTTATTTTTTTAATTGTGGGACAGTTGACTTATAACATTATATTAGTTTCAGGTGTACAACATAATAATTTGATCTTTGTATACATTGTGAAATGATCACAATAAGTCTAGTTAACATTCATCACCATACATAGTTGCAATAAATTTTTTTCTTGTGATGAGATCTTTTAAGATCTACTCTCAGTAACTTTCAAATATGCAATAATGAAGTATTACTAACTATAGCCACCATTCTGTACTATATGTCCCTATAAAATAAATAAGTCCCCTTGACTTATTTATTTTATGATTGGAAGTTTGTACCTTTTGACCCTCTTCACCCATTTTGCCCACCTGACACCCCCTGCCCCTGGCGGCCACCAGTCTGTTTTCTGTGTCTGTGAGCTAGGTTGGGGTTTTGTTTTTAGAGAGTCCATGTGTAAGTGAGATCGTATGGTATTTGTCACAACATTTTAGATACTAATTTAACTGTTCCAACGTTGTTGGTATTTCTTGGTCTTGGCATTAGATTACTCTTCTAATTTAGACAGATACTCAGTTTTAGGGTTATCATCTAGATTGACTTGTGCTAAAAACATAGAACGCTCTGAAGGGTGTTCTCATTCAATATTGCCAGCACCCAGAATCTGTACAGTGTACAGAAAATCTAGCTTGTTTGCCTCCTCCCTCCCTCCCTTCCTTTGACATAGAACTATTCTCTTTATCCTCTCCCCTTTCCTGAATCCCAAACTCCCCCTACTCTACCCGACTCCAGGAAGGAATACAGCTCAACTGACATGCTTTTAGCAGCAACAATAGCAATTCAGGTCTTTGGACTGGAAAGGCTTCCTAAGGTGATCGTATAAACATTTGAATTGCATTTTGTATCTGTTGCTGGTATATAGAAATACAGTTGATTTTGTGTATTGATTTTGTATTCATCAACCTTATTTAATTTTTATATAAATTCTAATGGTTAATTGTAGATTGTGAGGCCTAGAGAAGGGAGTGAACTGTCCAGGTTCCCATGGCTAGCTAGTACCAGAGCAAGAATGAATGTGCTCCTATTTCTCCTTTGACTTCTCAAGGGAGAATGTTCAGGAAGGGCTGGGGGAAGCCAGTTGGGGAGAAGGAAATAACATTTATTGAACACTTATTATTTAAAAATGTTTAATATACATGATCATCTTAACTCTTACTGGTGGCAGGTTACTGGTTATCCCCATTTTAGAGATGAAGAAAGTGAGACTCAGGTTATCTGAAAGACTTGCTCAGGGTCACATCTTGGTTCATCACTGAGTGGACATTCCGGAGTTGGAGGAGTCCTGTTGCTCTGTCATACATATACCAGTCAGCACACCTTCTGCATTCAGGTTTTGGACTCTCTGGGAACTCCTGTCCCCGCCATGCTGTCTCCCAGGGCCCCAGCCCTTGCAGATCTGGTCTGCCGCTAATAAAGCTAATAAAGCTGTCCTAGCATTTTGGACTCAGGAAGGCCTGCTTATTGTCAGCTCTTGGGTTACGTTCACCCAAAGTCCCAAGATCAGTTTCCACCCCTGCCCCCCTACATAGTTCCCTCTCAACCGAGAAAATGAGTTCACAATGTGTTGGGTTCTAGGAACCAAATTAGGTGTTGCCCTGGGCCTCTCGTTTCAGTCCTGACTTGAAAATACGGTTGCGGTTTTACCACCCTGCTTTGTTATACAGTGAATTAGAACGAATTTATGGTTGCAGTCCTTCCCGGCACCCCTTTCCCCCAATCTCACTGATTGTCAGGAGCTGCCTGCACTCCAGGAGGAGGTTTGCTGTTGCTGGCTGTGCAGAGGAACTGTGCAATGCTCTGTTTGTGAATGCAGCCCAGCAGTGCTCTATTCAGTGTGACAGCTTCCTACTCTGGAACACACAGCCCTTCGCAGGGTGACTGTAAATTATGCAACCCCAGAGCTAAACAATGAGGAGTAGGGGGGAAAAGGAAGGGACAAGCTGGATTTTAGCCTGGATCTGAAATGTGAGTGTGCGGACTTAGGCTGCTTGGCGATTGATGGGAGGAAGGTCTTTAGCAATTGAGAAAAGCCAGGAAGTCCTGTCACAGTGCTACTTGTGAAAGTGGGTTTTACTTTTTTAAAAATGTAAATGTTCTTTTCAAACTCTGTTTATCAATTCAAGGAGACTTTTAGAAACTAGGAGGGACGTTTACAAAAGAAAGTAGTCATATGTTGTTACCAAAAGTAACTGAGTGCTGAACACAGTATTTAACCTTTGTCCTGGTAGCCCCAAGTCATCATTTTTTGTTATTGTTTTGATGCTAAAAATCAGCAGTTCCCCAAAGGGTAATTGATGTGCAGACTGTTTCCGCCCTAGCCCCCCGCCCCCCAGTGGTCCTGGAATGCAATTCATTCTGCTTTGATATGCTTTATGTAACTTTCCGGTCTCTTCACTTGCTGTCATCTGTCACATCTTGCTCTTTCAGTGTTCCTACCTCATACGTTATTCCCCTTCTCTTCTTCTACTCTGAATCTGCAGTGGCCTGGAAAACAAAATGCCTGGCTTTGTCACAATAGTGTGTAGGGCAAGAATAAATAGGATATAAGCAAGGACCTGAGGAACTCTTGTAAAGTAGAGTGCTTGTGCTTTGGTGCCTGTACCTGGACTTTCTGCATTTCTGCTTACTTATGACATGGGATTAAGTATGTAAAAGTGAATTGGCAACCGTGAAATGCTCTATAAATGTAAGTGATGGTGACAGGGTTGCTCTTGTTGTGCAATCTGCGGCTCAGAGTTCTTCGTTGTCCTTCATGACTCCTGGCAAGGTTTCGATTCACAGAAATTGCTGGACAAGTGGCTTCCAGATAAGAGTGATGTACTGTCATTTGTTACAAATGTTGTTGGCCTGACTTTAGCAGCAAGGAGGCTGGTATGAAGAATCTCTGTAGCAGAAGGGCTCTGCTCGGCCCTTTCTGTAAAATGGCATGGGTGTACCACACATGGTCAGGCTGCATGAGAGGGTTCCTGGGGAGCCCTCCCCAATGGTGGGCACCAAGGATGTCTTCTCACCTGCATGAGAACTTAAGGTCACTCAGCTGAGCCAGGCTGGATGCACTTGCTACTTTTTGGTCAAGACCTGCACTAGCAGTTCTTCCAGGGAAGAGGGAATGTGAATTTGGCTATTTTCAGATGTTTATAGTCTTTGCACTGAAGTGTTTGAAACCCTTTGGTTAAAAAGCTTTCCACCAACATTATTGTTCATACATTTTTTTCACTCTTCAGGTATTTATTGAGGTCCTACCGTGTAGGAAAGGGGGATTAAAGAATGCAGAGGGGATGCTACAGTTTTTCAAAGTGGTCAGGGAAGGCCACAACAAGAAGATGAAATTGGAGCAAAGACTTGATGGAGGTGAAGGAGCCAGCTGTGTACAATGGGGAAAGAGTCTTGTAGGCAGAGGGAACAGAAAGCATGAAGGCGCTAAGTCCTGCTCCCGTGAGCCTAGCATAGTGTGCTGCGCGTGGGCTGTTCGCAGAGAAGCAACTTGGGCTGGAGGGTGCCACGCCCGCCTTGGTGTCAACCCTGCCTGGTTGGAATCCTGGCTGTGCCACCTTCCAGCGAGTAGGTTTGAGGAATGTATGAAGCAGAGTAGAAAATAGTTAGCCCAGCACTAGGCACATAATAATAATTATGGTTGTTATTCTTTACCAGTTGGCAAACATTTGATATGTGTAGGACTTGTTTCCTCATCTAGGCTGTAACCCTCCTGTGGAGGGAATCCCAATGCCTATTCTGTTCTACCCCACAAGCCAAATAGGTCCATGGTGCACAGTGATATGTGGGTCAAACTTACACCATAAGTAGAGCAAACCATTTACACTGTCGTGGGTTTTCTCATAAATTGACTGTTGGGTGGGGAAGAAGTTTTCACAGGGCTTATGTGAAACTCCACTATACGTATTTGATATGTATTATTTGTGTATGTGGGTCCCCAGTGGATTAAGAATGGCTGAGCGTATGAAACCACAGCTTTTTATTGAGCGCTATTGAGAGGGAAGGGCCTTGCTGCCCGTGCTCCGGTGCAGGAGACTTCCATCTCTGGTTGCCCCACCTCCTCTCTCCATAGCCTAGGCCTGTCCCTCTGCTCCTGTTTCCTACAGATCTTGGAATTTTCAATTCCTTCCCACAGGTGCTAGGGCCAGGTCCAAGCAGTAGAGGAGTTCGCGGCAGGGCTACAGTGCTAAGCCCCTCCTTCCTACACTAGGGGCAGAAAATCTAAGAGAAATAACATCTGGATCTAGGCAGCGGTTACACAGGTTATACATCTATAAAAATCTATTGAGCTGTACACCTAAGATTTATATGTCTTACTATATGTAAGTTATATCTCAGTTTCTTAAAAGGTAATAATAGTGTGTTTTGTTAAGCAAAGGAAGGTCCAGAAAATTAAGCAACGCTCCTCTGAGTCTGTGAGCCTCAGGAGAGTCTGATTCTGTGGGGAGCAGGGAACGGTGCTCCGTGGGGAGATGTTCGAGTCCTCAGAAGAGAAAGGCATGCCCCCCACAGCCTAGTTTTCCCTACTTAGCTGCTAGCATCAGCCATCTGTGAACCTCGCTCATCCCCCACATTTGCAGCTGGGGGTACAGGACTGGCAGGAGATGCTCCAGCACCCACTTTAGATGCCCTGAACTGCCAGCATGTGAGTTCACAGCCACAGTCCACTCGCCTGCACAAACCTGCCTGCCATTGTGAAGTGCAGGTGCTCAAGTCCTGTCTCTGCTGCTTGCCAGGTGAGGAATCAGCAAGTCCTAACCGTCTGTGAGACTCACGGGGGATGGCGGGTTATCCCCTGTAAAATGGTGATAAGACCTGTGTTATCAGTCTCATATGCTTGCCAGGAGTAGCAGATGAGATCATGGATGTGAAAGTCTCATATAAACTATCAACAAAGTGGACTCCCAAGCCCAGCTTCTTCCCCCGGGTTTTGAGGGCAGTAAAGCCCAGTGGTTCAGTGTGCAGGCGCTAGAGGCAGACTGGCCTGCCTGGCCCTGCCACTTACTAGCTGCGTGACCTTGGCAAGCTGTTTACCCTCCTGGTGCCTCAGTTGCGAAATGGGAATGATGACAGCACTTGCCCCACAGCTTTGAACTAGGGATTGGATGAGGAAGTCCAGGTAAAAGCACTTGGCTCATGGCTCAGTTATGCAGCTTGTGTTACCATGGGCAAGGCTCTCTGCTAAACCTTGAGAGGACATCTTTATTGCACAGAAACCAGAAAAAACAAAAACAGAACAGGTCTTATTTGAATATAACTGCTTCATGAACTAGCTATATTTTCCATGACTGGGGGCTTGAGATTGATTATTTGCTGTACTGGGGAAGTTTTCCATTCTGAAACCTTTAATCTTTCGAGTTTACCTAATACATAAAGGTCCCCTGTGACATGTCCTTGCCTTTAGGAGTTTTTCTGCAGCATCAATTGTGAGCTGTCTGATTTACGATTCAGTGAAAAAGTGACAGACTGGATATTCTTGTTCAATTCAAGGTGATTGCTGCATAGTCTTTTTTTTTTTTTTTTTTTTTTACGCGGGCCTCTCACTGCTGTGGCCTCTCCCATTGAGGAGCACAGGCTCCGGATGTGCAGGCCCAGCGGCCATGGCTCACGGGCCCAGCCGCTCCGCGGCATGTGGGATCTTCCCGGACCGGGGCACGAACCCGCATCCCCTGCATCAGCAGGCGGACTCTCAACCACTGCGCCACCAGGGAAGCCCCTGCATAGTCATTTTTAACAGGACACCAGATTTAGCTAAACACTTGCAGTAAGGTAGTATGAATATTCAGTTCAGGATGCTGCCTATACAGGCTTGAGCCGCTGTGGCTTTTTGTCGTGAGCCCGGATCCTAAAAACTCATACACAGCTGACATAATGGCTTCTGTGTTGCCTAAGGGGCAAGAGACCCCTGTCGTTAGAGTCAAGCATTGACTCCTCCTTCACCCAGTTTTGAAGTGAGTATTTGTAAAGCCCCGGGCTGGAAGCTGTTGGAAAATGCAGAGAAGGAGTAAGAAGGCCGATTCATTGAAGGTCTGCCAAGTGCCAGGTGTTTTATATGCATTAAGATTATTTAGTCATCAGACATTACACCGGGAGTTAGGTATTATGACTCCCTTTTTACAGACAAAAAAACTAAAGCAAGGTTAAGTCAGCTCTCCAGCTGTCCAGGGTCACTGTCTTGGGGTGTAGTCGGGAGGTGATCTCAAGAGCTTTCCTAGGACCCTTGGTTGCACTGTTCTAGGGGTGCCATTCCCATTGTGTTATGTATGAATGACACCCCAGGATCTTATTCCTGAGTAGCTTAAAAATCAAGTAGGAGAGATACAACATACAAGGAAGTTAACAACACATGATGAAGTTCGATAAGGAGCAGAGAACGAGCTCTGTATGTTCCGTGGAGGGAAGAGGCCCTTACTGAGGTGGAGGCAGGGTGGGTGCCAAACAACTCGTAATCTGAAATAAGTTCTGTTGTGCTTTGCATTTTGTTCAGGTGTGTATTTCTTATATTTTCGGAATTGCCAAAAACAATTATCAAGCTGTGCCTGGCCCCAGGTGGACTAGGAAGTCCTCTCAAATGTTCCGCCCCTTCATTTCCTCCCTGCCCTTTGCCGGAGATGGAAGATGCCCCTCGGTACTGAGTAGAGCCGCTCTCCCCTGAAACTGGATGCCTGACTGGCACGCACTTTCTTGAGCAAGGAGGTGACTTGTATGTGGGCCTCAAATGTCTTTCCTGGTTGGTGGGGATGGACCATCACCCACCCTTTGGGTTCTTCCAGGGGTGTGAGTGGTAGGGAAGGGTAGGAAATGAGGTACCAACGTCAGTGGAGAAATCAAAAGCAGAGCATTAATATTCTACGGCAGTTAAGTTGGGCAAGAAAGGTCCCAGCATAAAACTGCACAAAATGAGAGATGATGAGACCCGATGGTGAACTAGGGGCCCAGCCATGCTATCCACCGTGATAACTGGATCCACGAGCCAGCTTAAGAAGGGCATTTGCTTTGCTCCCAAGACAGCTCAGCAGCGACTTGCCGACTCCCTGTGGCCTGATTCCCTAGGACAGCCTCCAGGTTCTGCATGACCTGGCCCCTGCCTACCCCTCCAGCCTCTTCCCTTGCCAGTCGCCTTGCCTCCTTCTGTGCTTGAACCACACTGATCTTTCTTCAGTTTCTGAAACAGACTCTGTGTGCTCTCTCTTTTATCTCCAGGCCTTTGTCCATGCTGGGCCCTATTCATGGAGCCCTTTTTACCCCGCTCTTTGCTTGCCCAAATCCCACTCACCATCCAGGCCTCAGCAGAGATGTCACTTCACAGAAGCCTTCTCTGAACCCTAGGCCACTGGCATTTCCATTGCACATTGAACAGACCAACCCACTGCTCATTCTGTTATCTTTCCATGGTTGGTGTGCACCCACACCATTTTTAAAATGTGAGACACCACTCTGAGGGAATGTGCATAGTTGGAGTCATTCCTTGCCTCCACCCCCAGCCACACCTCTGAGTTGACCCACTCCAGAGAGCAGTCACTCGACCCTCGGGTCACTGTGGGCCATGACCACCTAATGTCAAGGCCTCAGTTACTGGTGGAGATGTGGTGGACTCGGGGAGGGTACTGGTGCCCGATCACCACAGCGTTCCCATCCCACGGGATCTTGAGTTGAAACCACCACATTGGGTTAAGATATGCTATGATTTACCCTTCCTATTCCCCTGCCTTCCTGGAGATCCAGAGACCTTCTGGCAGTGAGTTCTCACCTAACCTTCCCCTCTCTGGCAAGACCCCAACTTAGGGAGGAGGCTCTTGTGTGGTTCAGAAGCCAGCCAGTCTTGGAAAGCTGAGGGGCGCCATCGCATCTCTGTTCTTGCTTCCACTTTCTCACAGCAAAAGGCTTCCTGAGGGGCCCTTGAGTTGGTCAGAGTATCATGACTGCAGTTGCCTTCCAGAAAACCAGAGGTCTTTAAAGACTTTTTTTGTGTGTCAGATAATAAGAGATCTTTCCTTCTCCCACTCTATGCCCCATCCCCCAGATAAAGATACTAATACACAAAGAGGAAACTTAACTTTTCCTAGGTCAAGGCACATACCACAAGTTAAGACTTGAACCAACATCTCTTGACCATTGATGCAGGCCCTTGTCCATTGCCACGTTCTGCTTTTTGTGTGGCTCTGTCATGGCTCTGACTTCCTCTGTTCTCCGGAGGAATCCTGAAGCCCCCAACCTGTGAAATAGCCCCTGAGAGAGAAGCATCTGGAGGTGTGTACCAAAAGACCCAGAGCAGCAGGAAAACCTACCACATGGCTCCCGTCCGTAGGGTAGGCCTTGGTGCCTTGGGCCCTCCAAGGCCTGAGAATTTGAGTTTCTGGAACTAGAGGAGGCCCTGGTTAGTCCAAATATCCAATAGAACAGAAGAAACGTTTATGTCATCCTGATGCTGAGAAACAATAGGACTGGAATGGTAGCCCCAGAAACACAACAGGAAAGGCAGAAGATGACAAAGCTCCCCATAGCTCCTTGGACAGCCATGAAGGACAAATGGCTCTGGCCTCTTTTTGCCGGTAAACTGAAGTTGGAGGCAGACCTGGGACCAGAACTCTAGGCCTCCTAGCCTGGGGGTCTGCCATCATATCCACCTGCCTGCAAAAATTCACCCCCACCTCCTCCATGCACCCTTTCCTCCCCCCATGAAGAAATCACCTTGGAGGGTGCTTTCAAAATCATTCTTTTAAAAATCATTTAATGGGACTTCCCTGGTGGCGCAGTGGTTAAGAATCTGCCTGCCAATGCAGGGGACGCAGGTTCGGTCCCTGGTCCGGGAAGATCCCACGTGCCGCGGAGAAACTAAGCCCGTGCACCACGACTGCTGAGCCCTCGTGCCACAACTGCTGAAGCCTGCGCACCTAGAGCCTGTGCTCCGCAACAAGAGAAGCCACCGCAATGAGAAGCCTGTGCACCGCAACGAAGAGTAGCCCCCACTCGCTGCAACTAGAGAAAGCTCGCGTGCAGCAACAAAGACCCAACACAGCCAAAAATAAATAAATAAAATAAATAAACTTATTTAAAAAAATCATTTACTAAGAGCCTACCGTGGCCAGGTTCCATGACAGTTCCAGGCTACCAGAACAGAATGATACTTGAACTTTCTCCTGTAAGTGTTCATCAGAGCCTCCTGGAGGAGTTTAGTTCCTAAAACCAGCATTCTTAATGTCTTTTGGGTCACAGACTCCTTTGAGAAACTGATGGAAGCTATGAAGAGTCTCCTCAGAAAAATGCTCCTGCATTTTTTTGCATTTGTAAAAACAATATTTGTATATGGGGGTTAATAGTCTCCCAAAGGCAGTCCGTGGATCCGACACACCTGGCCTTGATGGCAGATTAAGAAGGTCCGGACCAGATAATGAGATTATATCCTTGTTCTTTGAGAACAGTTGTTAATTCTCCAAAGGCAGCTTGTCATAGTGAACAGAGGATGGAAGCAGGGGTGTGACTTTGTGGTCATCGTTATTATTTTGACAAAGTTGTACATGCGCCAGTGTCCTGTGGTCTTTAATTTTTCATCCTGCCCAGGGTGTGAGAGGAAACCAAGGCAGAGGGAAGGGTGACCAGCCCCAGAGCCAGCGATGGTGCTTAGAGAGAATGTAGCCATTGGACCCAAGCCTCTGCTTCTGGGGGTGGGGAGAAGGAAGCCAGGTGGGGTGTGGGAGAAACTTAGGAAAAAAGCCAGGAGCCAAGCACAGAAGTTTTGCAATGGGATTTAACAGGGTTTTAAAGAGAGCTCAACTTTGAGATGAACAGGAGGTTTAGAAAGCCTTTATAAGGTCTTCCTAAGTGAAGCTGACAGCTAAGAGTGGCATGCCCCTGAGAGTCTATGATTATCTCGAAGGAGAGATCTTTATGGGAGCCTTATTAAGAACAGAGCATGTCAGTGGGAGGGAGCAGCAACGTGTTCACAGCTCTGGAGGGCAAGTGAGGCAACCTCCTCTATTTGCAACAAGCTTTGCAGTCCTTTTCCATTATTTCTGCAACAGACCATGGGGTTGGTAGAGGACCCCCTTGCTCCCTAGAAATTGTAGAACACTAGGGTCGTTAGCGCAGGATGTAGTAGGCTGCCCGTCTAAAGGTATCCTTAAAATAAACCCTTAAAAAATAATAAAATAGGGCTTCCCTGGTGGCGCAGTGGTTGAGAGTCCGCCTGCCGATGCAGAGGACACAGGTTCGTGCCCCAGTCCGGGAGGATCCCACATGCCGCGGAGTGGCTGGGCCCGTGAGCCATGGCCGCTGAGCCTGTGCGTCCGGAGCCTGTGCTCTGCAACGGGAGAGGCCACAACAGTGAGAGGCCTGCGTACCGCAAAAAATAAAAATAAAAAAAAAATAATTAATTAAATAAAATAAAATAAGCCTTTAATTGGGCCTGGGGTTTGCCCCTCTACAGCCAGGGTGATGTGACAATCTAGATTAGAATGTGCCCTCCGCCCCCCGCCCCAAGCTCTGGAGCCCTGGAATTCCCTGGATTGGTGGCCTCCAAAAGAGCATGAAAGCCATTTCCCCTGTGAGATCTTATCCCCTTCATGTGTGCTCACCAGGTGCAGGGAAATCTGTCAGCCCCGCTGAAGGCTTGAGGCTCACCCTGGAGCCTGGCAGCCTGTGCTTCCATCTTAGGTGGAAATGCAGAAATGGAGTGAGCAGAGGATAAACCCAGAAGAGCCAGGTCCGGGGAGAGCAACAGAGCGTGTAGTCCAGTCCCTTCATTTGATACATGGGGAAACAGTGCAACATAGCTTTGCTGCTAGATTGTAACAGCTGATGAGGAGGGTGACAATAGTAGTACCATATTTTGAGCACTTGCTGTGCACCAGGCGTGGTGAGGGTTATCTCAGGCACTCTCCATGAGATGGGCATCACAGCATGGTTGAGTGTCCATGTTATGCACAAAGGTCCTACATAGAATGCGGGCCCTGGAGCCCCAGCACCCAGCTCCAACACCTGGGTGTGTAGCAACTATATTAGTTTTCTCTTGCTGCTGTTCCATATTACCACAAGTTTCATGGCTTAAAACAATCACATTTATTCTCTTATCATACTTTAGGTCAGAAGTCTGGTACAGGTCTCATCAGACTAAAATCAAGGTATTGGCAGTCTGTGTTCCTTTCTGGAGTCCGTAGGGAGAATTTGTTTCTTAATCTTTGGGATTGTTTGTGGAATTCAGTTTCTTGCAGTTGTAGGAGTCCCCCTCTTCTTCTTGGTTGTAAACCGAGGACTGTCCCCAATTTCTAGAGGCCACCACATTCCTTGGCTTGTGGCCCCTTTCCTCCATCTTCAGTGCCAGAAGTGGTGAGTCGAGTCCTGCTTCATCACGCCTCTCTGATCCCTCTTCTAGATTTGCATCTCTCTCTGACCCAATTGGGAGAGGTCCTCTGCTTTTAGGGACTCGTGTGATTAGATTGGGCCTATCTGGATAATCCAGGATAATCTCCTCTTCTCAGTGTCCATAACCTTGATGACATCTGCAAAGCCTCTTTTGCAAGGTTCCAGGGATTAAGGTGTGGCCATCTTTGGGAAGGTCATTATTCTGCTTATCACAGTGACCTAGGGAAAAGTGCTTGACTTCTTGGTTTTGTTAAGTGAGGAAGATGATGGTACCCGCCTTTGGATTATGAGGATCAGTCCTGGCACATTGGTAAATGCTTATTTGGTGTTAGCTGTGGGAATTGTTACCAAACCTGTTTTATTTTGAGGAATCTGAGACTTGGAGATGTTAAGTAACTTGACAAGGGATAAGATTCAAAACTCCTTGAGGGAAAGGACTGCGTTTTATGCATCTCTTTCATCCTCCGTAATACCTAACACAGTGCCTGGCCCAGAAAAGATGCTCAGGGAATGTATGTTGGATGAATGACTGAGGACCAGAAAGAATGAATGAATTGTATGAGCACCATTAGAGATGGAGGGACTCTGAGAGGTCAGCAGTCCCAGCCCCTCGTTTCACAGCTGAGAATCCGAGGCTCAGTGGGGAAGGACGCTGCCTCCCGTGATGCCTCAGGTAACGGTAGAGCCCAAAATGTAGCCTGTGACTCCCTGACTAGTACGTCTTCCTCTGCATCAAGCTGTATTCACTTCTGTCGGGCTTTCTAGACCCTGTGGTCTCAGCTAAGCTGGAGGCCAGTCCCATGGGATAGAGGTGTTGAACCTGACCCTGGCCCAGCCTTGGAGAGAGGAACTAACAGACAAGTGAGAGCTCCCGTTCTTTCTTCCTGGAGGTGGCCTTTGGCAAGGCCTTTCTGTAGTTTGTTCCTCCGCCTTCTGTAGATTTCCGGCGGCAGCGACCCGGTAGGACAGCAAGCAGATGCCTGACTCACTCTTGCCCACATCAGTGCCCCTCTGCTTTGACATAAGGCTGCATGGCATAGTCAGGGGACCTGGGGGTAGTCTGCTCACTTACACTTACAGTGTGATGGAACCAGGGACCATTTGGCTCCTTGGGACTCAGTTGCCCCATCTGTAACCCATCTGGACACCTCCAGGGTCCCAAGTGAACCCTGCATTTCAAGACCCTTTCAGAGAGATGGCTGGAAAACATTCACATCACACTCCGGGACAGAGATGCACTGTCGTCTCCAGGGCTCCCTGGCTCTGCTTAGGCTGAGTGCAGCTCGGCAGCCAATGAGATCTTTCTGGGCAGCTGGTAGTGTCCCCTCTCTTCACAAGAGCCAGCTAAAGTGGGATGGGGTGGTGCCCCATATCTCTGGGCCCTCAGCTGTGCCAGGCTGCCCCTGACACGAGGCAGCCACAGGGACAGCATTATATCACTGTAGAGCAGAAGGTGGCATTTATGCTGTCTCATTGGAATGAGGGCTTTGTCGTTGTATCTGGTTGTTGGAGGAGAGTTGAGCAAAGTCAGAACTGTTCTTTTCTGGGCAAGAAATGTCAAGTGTTACAATGTCAGGGGTACCAGGTAACTCATGGAAGAATGGAAGGTATGGTGGGTGGTACCATGAAAAGGACGCTGATGTGTTCCTCCTGTATGCCAGGCCTGGGCTCGGCACTTACTTTGATTTACAGTAATCCCTTGAGGCAGGTATGATTTTCCTAGCTTTACAGATGAGGAAATGAAGGTTTGGAAGTGCTGACTCCCTGATCACCCGGAGGGTACTAACAGGAATTATTTGGCCTGTAACTAGTTGAATCTGAGCTTTACTTGGTTGTCAGGTGAGGAGGTATGCGCTTTCTGATGGGGCCGGAGCATCTTCCCTGCCTTCTAATGGGAGGTTGGAGTCCACTCTAGCAGAGAGGGAATGGGTTAATCAGTGGCCTAATAATCATAGCCCCATTTATCAGTAATGACATGTCTGCTGTGTGTACTGTTCTAGCACTGGTAATATGGCTGTAAAAGGAAGAATCAGAGTCCTTGCCCTCAGGGAGCTGCCATTCTAGTTTCAGGAAGACCTACAAACACACAAATAATAAATTGCAGGTACTGAAGGCCATCCAGAGAGTAAAAGAGGGAAGTGTGATGGAGGCTAGCTGGGAGGCTGCTTTAGCTAAGGTGGTCAGGGGAGGTCTTCCTTAAGGAATGAAATCTGAGCTTAGACTCCAGTGGTGAGAAAGGGGCAGCCATGCAGAGACCTGGGGAAAGAACTTACCAAACAGAAGGAACAGGATAGTGGTGAGCATGTGATGACCCGGAGACGGGAAGGCTGCCAGGGTGGCTGAAGCCAGGGGAGTGAGGGAGAAGGGGGAGGGGAGGGAGCTCTGGGAGGGGCCGGCAGGGCCCTCAGGAAGTCTTTCTGAGCATGTTGAGGAGCCGTTGGAGGGAGTTAATTAGAAGACAGCTATGCTCTGATTTATACTTGGAAAGTTCACTCTGGCTGCTCTGGGGAGGATAGCAGTGGAGGGGCAAGAAGGGAAGCAGGGTGACAGGAAGAAGGCCATCGTGGTCTTCCAGGTGGGTGACAGGTAGTGGCAACTGGGACCCGGTAGTGGACTGTGAGAAATTACTGCAATCAGGCTATTTTGGAGGTAGAGTCAGTAGGGCTTACATATAATTAGGACAGTGGAATGCTGGTAAGCTAGCCAGGGTGTAGTGTGCCAGTTTCTGTGGTGTAATATCCCCACCGTGGCTGATTCCAGGCTACCACCCTCACAGTGGACGATGCAGTTAGCTCTTGTGAGCGTGACTGAGCCAGCTACAGTGCACTCCCCGGTTCGGCTGTGGGATCCCAGGGTCTTTGGTCTGCGCATCTCGGTGGTAGTGATGCTGTCCACTGAGGTGGGAAAGATCAGAGGTCGAGAGAAAGAGGCTGGGGCTGGGGAAAACAGTTCTGTTCTGGCCATGTTAAATTTTAGATGCATGTATTAAACAGCCTGTTCTGTAAGTTCTGGGCAATTGCATGCTTTACCTCATTTTAATGCTAGTCCCTCTGATACCTATCTGTGAGTTTGGTGGTTTCTCCATTTACGGAACAATAAAAGAGGCCAAGAGGGGCTTTCCTGGTGGCGCAGTGGTTGAGAGTCCGCCTGCCGATGCAGGGGACATGGGTTCGTGCCCCGGTCCGGGAAGATCCCACATGCCGCGGAGCGGCTGGGCCCGTGAGCCATGGCCGCTGAGCCTGTGCGTCCGGAGCCTGTGCTCCGCAACGGGAGAGACCACAACAGTGAGAGGCCCGCGTACCGCAAAAAAAAAAAAAAAAAAAAAAAAAAGAGGCCAAGAAATTGAACTGAAGTTGTACAGCCAGTGAATGGCAGAGCTGAGTTTGAACTTAGTTGGTTTGATGTCACCCCAAGAATCTAACCACTGCACACACTGCCCTCCAGAAACCACCCCATCCTCAGCGCCATGCTACTTTTCTTAGGATGTTAAAAGTGGGTCTTTAGAAAGTTTTGGAACAGTCTTCAGACCAGAGGTTACAGTATGGTTACCCACAGACCTCATCCACCCTCAGCTGTGTTGTATGGGGTGGGCTTTTTCGATGAGGGGGACCTTTTCTTGTTGGAATCATTTTGTTTTATTGGCCTGTACAGTGTTAAAAAAATAGAAGGAGAAGAAAGACAGCCATGTAATTCATCTCGCCTTAGACGAGAGTGTATTCTCCGGCTGCCACCCTCAGGGTCCTCCATTCCCTCCTGTCTCATCACCTTCCTGCTTTACACGCGTGTTACTTGCTCAGCCCAGGAAGCACTGAGGTGTCCCTTGCTCGGGAGGAACGCAGCTATGGTGGCCTCCACAGGCTAGCTCTTGGCTTGGTCCTCGCACATCAGGAAGTGAGCTCTGAGGCTCCTGTCCCGACTCCCAGGCCTGAGCCTGGCCTGGGGCTTGAGGAGTGTTTGATCTGCACCCTCAGCGGCTCCCTTCTTGACCAGCACCATCCACCCGAGGCACCACTGTACTTGAGCAGCGAGAACTGTGATTGTTCTGACTCAGTAAATACTGAACCTATCCCACCTCTTTCCCTGGCTGTATTACTATTAATTTGCTAACAAAATGAGACATGGGGGCATTGTTTGTCTCCACCAGCAGCCTTTTGACCTTTCTCACTGGTGATACAATCAATGAAATGGTACACTTCAGCATCGCCAGGCGTGGCTGGAGCTGAGTGAAATCTGTGGTCAGGGAGGCTGAGTGGAGTGCACAGCCCGCTGTGGTGGCTGCATCTGCCTGGCTCCCCTGGACCGAGAGGGCCGAGCTGGGCTGTGTTACCTGAAGCAGCATAACAGGATTGACTGGAAGGTGTCACCCAGAGTTGGCATGACCAGTCGGCCCTGAGCACTGCTCTGGAGCTGATGGCACTTTCCTGAGCCAGGGAGGGAGGCCAGCCTGCCTGCATCTGGGCAGGTTCTTGCATTCCAAGTGCAACTGGCAAGGAGAGTTCCCCCCGGGTTTGGTCAGGGCCCTGCCAGGCTGGAATAGGGTAGGTAGAGACTCACCTAGGGAGCATCAGGGCTTTGCAGGCATTTCGGACTTTGCACGTCTTTAGTAAAAGATGTTTAAGTCTGTATCCCCAGTACATGTATTTTTATATTATGTATATTAAAATGCATAAGGACAAAAAGAAAAATAGAAAAGTTAACTAAAAATTATAACTGGAAATAACACTTTCTCCCATGCGCCCATGGGTCACGGCGCTGTCCTCCCTCCCTTCTGCTGGCCTAGAGCTAGTGCAGTGGGAAGAGCACCAGGGGCTCAGAAACCTGCGTGCCGAGTCCCAGGTCTGCTTATTAATCTACTATCTACTGCACGCTGTCTCCTCGCCTCACCGCCTTGCTTCCTTCAGCTCTGTGTAAATGTCACTTTCTTAGGTCTTTTCAGACCACCCCACCCTATGTAAATCCCAGCCCACTCCTTACCCTGCTTTGTGTTTCCTGAAAGTACTTACTGCTACCTGGTGTGTTTATATATTTTTGTTTGTTTGTTGTCTGTCTTCCCCCATGTATGCTCCAGGGGAGCAGGGGTTTTCTGTTCTCCGTGGTATGCCCGGCACAGAGTAGGAACTCAATAAATATTTGTTGGTTGAACAAATTAACCTTCTCTGTATAAGGTAATGCTGCTCAGTGAACTTTTGTGTTGGAGGAGAAATGACAAATGACTTTAGTGGTTGAAAGGAGGATTTAGAGGGTAGAAGTGGAATTGTTTTAAGGGATGTCTGCTTTGTTGGAAGACATCACTGTTGCCTTTACCCATGGTTGGGGACAGGAGCTACAAGTAATTGGATCTCTGCTGACTACCAGGCACTGTTCTAGGAGATGATAGCTAGGTAGGTAGGTAGGTAGATAAAAGGAAATAATTTAATCTTCACAATAACCCAATGAGATAAATTCATTATCTCCATTTTACAGATTTAAACAAAACAAAACAAACAAACAAGCAAACAAAAAATAAACTTGAGGCCCAGAAACTCAAGTGCATCTAACTCCAAAGTGCCTAAAACCATGGCTGGCACAGGTCAGACACCCAGTGAGTATGTGTGGAATGAAAGAAAGCCCAAGTATGTATATCCCTAAAGCTTCTCAAGCTTTTATACTAAGTAGCCCTTGTGGAAGAGGCTGGTGAGTGTGTGCCCAGGAAGGTCAAAGGGTATCACCTGAAGCAGCCCATCTCAAGCTCAGAGATTCTTTGATATCTGGCTTTTTATTTTAAAAATTAATGTGAATTTTTGCATTTTCTTTATATTATAAAACAAACCCCTCTTTATACTATAAAAACGATGCTTTCGATTATTTAGCAACTTACATAATTTCTTCAAACACTCCAATTAAAACTGCTGCTCTGCGTTTAGCTCGTGGCTGATATGCTCCTGGTGTGAGTTTTATACACCCAGGAGTCGTTCAGCCCAGTGTGCAGGGGCCCCAGTGGAGCCTGGTGTGGGGCCTGGTCTCTTCCACGGCCCTCAGCAGGATCTCATGCCGCTTGTCCCTGTGTAAACATGGCTTGTCCAGAGGAAACGGGATGTTCGCTTCCAAGCCTGGGCCATCTGTTGTTTCAGACCTGGATGGTGGCTGCACCTGGGCAAACGGGGCCTTCAGCAAACAGTGCCTTGCCAGCCCCCTGATAAGGGGTTGCCTCCCAAGCAGATTTTATAGCTCTGCCCTTCATCCCCAGTCGGAGAGCGGGCGGGGAGTGTATAAAATATCCCTGAAACTGTCGGAATAATCTTTATGGTCTGTTTTATATAAACCAGAGGTCCAGTGTGGTGTGTGAAATGGACCACTGAGACTCGGCCCACAAGGCTTTGGTGTCAGAGAGCTAAGGGCCTCCCAGAAGGACCTCTTTTTGAGCTAATGCTTCAGCGATTGCGTTTCCAGTTATTCTCTCCAGTGTGGGAGTGAAGGTGTTCCACTTCACTCCCACAGAAACCACAAGGTTTCTTCACTCTCTGTGTCTTTGTTTGCCTCTTCCCGGAAACCCAGTTTGTGTCAGTCCAGAGTCATACAGTGGTTTAGAACTGGAAGGGCTCTTAGAGACCATCCAGCCCTCGCATTTCACAGATGGGAAACTGAGGCTCAGAGACAGAAAGGGAGGCCCAGCCCCACCATAATCTGCCAGTCTGCACCCTCACAGTCCAGGGCTGTGGAGTTGGGGCACTGGATGTCTGTCTCTGTAGGGAAACAGCTGATGCTTTGTTCACTTTCCTTGTCTTGTTAACCTCCACCCCACGGATACATCGCAAAGCCAGGTGCCAAAGACTGCAAGAGGTGAGAAGAATGAGGGTGTTCAGGTTCACAAAGAGGATGCTGCCGTGACCTGGGCAGTTTGGCTTACTCTCTCTCTGTGAAGGGCTTGGCTGGTTCCTGTTCAGACCCAGCTCCATGTTCAGGTCCTGAAACCCAGGGTGGCTGGCTTTGAGAGCCATTTGGAGGTGGGCTCAGAGCAGACTCACTCTTACCCAGGGAAGGGACTCCCTTTGTTCATGTCTCTGCCCAAGTGTCACCTCCTCCAAGAGGCCTTCCACGATTCCCTGCCTTTTAAAATAGCATTCCTCATCACTCGCTGTTCCCATACTCTGCTTTAATTCTTCACTTATGACCACCTCTTGTGTGCTTTTTTGTTCATTTTCTGTTTTCCCTTTCTAGAATATACGTCCCCTGAGAGCCCAGTCCAGGTCTGTTTTGTTCACTGCCATATCCCCAGAACATAGAAGAGCGCCTGACATGTTTTGTGTGCTTAATAAATACTTGTTGACTGAATAAAAGGAGGACTCGGGGATCATGGGGAATAGGAAGAACTGGGTACAATGTGAGGATACTGGGAAGATGTGGAACGGACAGGAAAGAAGTGTGTGGGCCTAGGGGCCTTGCAGGACATGGAGCACCTGGAGGTGCTTATGGACTAGGGAGCAGGGGGAGCTGGGAAGGAGAGGCAGTGACGGGAGTAGGGATTGGGGATGGATCAGGAAAGAGAGTGGACACAGCCTACCCTCTGAACCACCTAAACAAACCTGAACACAGACTGTGCACAGAGCTGCTTCAAGGGGCTCATCTGTGATTCTTTCCAAAGTCACCAGGCTTGATACTAGGTGCTGGCATCTGAGGTCATGTGTTTTTGATCCCTTGGTGGCCCAGCCTATATTTCCGCAGGGGCCTCTGCTCCTTTGAGGCTTGACACCCTTCCTGTTCTTGATACCCTGCAGGGCAGGGCCCCTGGCAAGGTGGCACCTGGTCTCAGGAGACAGATGTGCCTCAGTTACAGTGTCGTCCCCAGGGCTGCCCACCAGCACTTCCCCCATTTAGGTGGCAGGGCAGAGTGAGAAATACAATGTGGGAGCTGGAGGGGCCCCCAGACCATTTGGTCCATTCCCATCTATTGCAGAAGGGTGAGTGTGGACCAGATTGATGCCCAGAGAGGGTAAAGGACCTGTCTAAGGGCACACAGCAAGACAGTGGCAGAACCCAGTCTAGAACCTTCTTTTTTTTTTTTTTTTTTAGTTCTTACTTTACTATTGCTTATCTTTTGATGGTCCTCCTTCCTACAGCCTCCCCTACAAAAAAAAAAAAAAAAAAAGTCCATGAAGCCCTGACGCAAGGACCTCCTGATGCCTACTCTAACATGATTGATTGACCTTCTGAAGCCTCGTAACTCTGAGGTAGTTGCTGGAGAAATTCATGCATCTTCAAAGATGTGCCCAGTAAGAAAAACGGTGCTTCTGGCAGAGAAAGTGGTTCCAGTGAGTCGAGCGTTTCCCAGGTTCATATTCCTTAGATTTCTGGTTTCACGAGCTTTTAATATTTGTTCTGCACCTCCCCCTAAGATAGTTGTACGGTCAAGTAAGAAAATGCTACCTCCTGTATCCCCATCTTGGAGAGACACAATGGTCTTTAGCGTATTAAATGCTCTGAGAAGTTCTGTAGTTAAAAAAAACAACAACAAACCCAGCAGGACAAACAAATTCAGAGTTTCCCACACTTGTTTGACCTCAGAACTCATGAAAAACTGTTGGCCTCTCACAGAGCTGGTCTTCCCCCAGCTACAGACCAACTAGATCGCTCACACAAGGTAATACCCAACTTTTACTCTTTATTTGATATACTCCTGTTTTTTTTTAAACTTTAATCATAAAATATATTTTAAAAAATAGGTCATAAAGGACTTTACAAAAGGGGTGAAGGTGGATTGCCCTCCCACCAGCTTCTTCTAACTAGACGGACAGAAGAAAGACAGCTTCACAAAGATTATCTCCTCTTCTTTATATCCTCGTGATTCTGTTTTTATTGTCCTCAGAAAGCCTACCGGCACTTTCCATTTTGTGAGTAAAACACGTCCTCTACAGAAATGGCTTTCAAGACAGGCCAAAAAGAATTCCCCATCAGGAAATGGTATCAGTGACTGTCACATACCTCGGGAGGCAGAGTATCAGAGTGTTTAAGTGGGTTTGAATCCTGCCATCACCACAAAACGTTACTTCCTCTGTCTTTCTGATTCTTCCTCTCTTAAGTGGGGTGCTCATAGTAGGGCCTGTGAGCCTAAGGTTGTCTTGAGGATTACACAAGATCTATGTTGAGCATTTAGAATGGTGTCCGGTGCAAAGCCAGTGCTTACTGGGAGCTCACCTATTAATATCACTATCACCGCAGTGAGAGCTGTGTGTAGGCAGCAACTTTGTTTTGTTCGCTTCTGTACCCCAGGTGTCTAGAACAGGGGCTGGCGCATAGTTGATGCTTAGTAAAGACTGGTTGAATGACTGAGAAAATGAATGGATGGCCTTCCCTGTATGGAGAGGAAAGCACATTTCTGAGAGTCAGATTCCAGCAGAGTAGGTGCCAGGGTAAAAGTGAGCGGCTTTCCACAGGGCGAGGCTGTTGTTTCCTCTGCCTTGTCCTCCCTGCACATGAATGAGGAGCCAACACCCGAAAGGATGCAAGTCTCGGCGTGGAACTCAGAAGTAGAGCGTGAGGTGATTTCCTGGAAGGTGACAGTGTCATCTGAACATTTTGGGCCTTGAGGTTCCAAGCCTCGTGGATTTCTATTCCTGGTTACTACGCAAGGTCTGTGTTTGTCCCAGCCAGAGAGTTGCCAGCAGAACTGCTTACCTTGGGAGTGCCACAGGAAATTTGCTGCCTGGGGAGCTGCTTTGGAAGGGGAAGTGCCCACGGCTGTTCAAGGGGGACCGAGAGTCCCTTGGCCACCTTGACACCCTTGCCCCGCAAACGCTCCACATTCTCTCCTCTGCGAGTTGGCACCACAAAATGGCATGCGAACCCTTGGCCTGCTGATGTTGACTTTACCCTCTCTTGAGAAAACAAAACCAAGTCACTGGACCAAACTAAGCAGCCCAGACACTGTGCTAACCCGGCTCTGCTGGGAAGTCTGATATTGATTTGCCCCTGGCCTCTCTTTGCCTTCAGTAACCTAAGGTCTGCCTGTCACCTAAGCTGGGAGGTTGACTCCATTACATTCCCTCCAGACACCCACACCCGCATTGTTTTTATTCTTGAAGGAGTCCGGGTTTACCTAGAGTTAGGGACTTTTAAGGACTGTGAGTGGCCCAACCCACCTGGTCTGTGGCGGGAGGTGAGCGGTCGCACCCCTGTCCTACCCTCTCTGGCTGGAGGACTCAATAGCAACCAGTCTAGGGAGCAGCAAAGGCCTGAGCAAAACTTGTGTGACCAACCAGGTTCATGACCTTGGCGCCCTGGCCCAGAATGTCCTTAGGCTGGGGATACTTATGGCTGGGGAGGGGGGTAGATCTCTGGGGAGGGGGTGGCCTGCAGCTGAATGCTGTCTTTCGGGAAGTATAGCTGGAAAGAGAGGTTATTGTGATTTAGCCAGGCCTGAAGTTCCTCAGGCTCTCCCATGGGGTTCTGATAGCCAGTTTGGGGAGATCTCACCAAAGGCAAAAGCCTGGATGAGCCTGTGAGCTGTTTCAAAGCTGAAGTAGCTTCTCAGTTCTGCCGCTCCCATTTTCCCCACTCTCGGGCTTGTTTGCTCTACCCAGAGGGTGTTCCGTGAGGGGATAGGAGTTCTTGAGGTCCAAATAGGACCAGCACTCCCCTCTACCCTCCCCACAACGCGCCTGGTCTAATGACCACAGTGGGTGTGCAGGGGGCCCTTTCCAACTCAAAGATTCTCCAGGAGAGCACATTCTAGCCCTAGGAATTGAGGAGACCAGTCTGCCTCTCTCCCCATGGTCATCTGTCTATGTCAGAAACCTGTTTGCCTTGGAGTGGCGAGCACACGGCCATCTGCAGCTGCCCTGCACCTGGCTAGTTAATGTTCAGCCACCTGCTTGCCCGGAAAATGTTATCCATGTCTCTCTCCCCATTGACTCATCAGAGTTTAAATGTAGCTCCAGTGCTTGAGTTCTAGAAATGACACCTGTTCTCTCACCGGGCAGACATACTTAGCCACAGCTTACAGCTCTCAGGGTGCTGTTGGAGGTGGGGGAAAGAGTGTTAAGGTCATGCTCTCTTGAGGGCTGATGACTGAGGTGCAATATTTCTTCTAGCATTTGGCTCCCTCAAAGAAATTCAGTACTTCCCTCTGATTGCAGGGGGCTTTAGGATGTTAATAAAAGGCTCAGTCCATACAGATCATCTGGCAACTTGATAGAGATTTAGACTCTTAGAGAAGACGGGAGCTTAGAAGAGCATGCAGCCCGGCGCATTTACAGATGAGGAAGCTGGTGCCTGCAGAGACCACAAGGACGTAGAGAGTGCTAGTGCACCTGGAGGGCAGCCCAGGTGAGCATCCTCCACTCTCGTAGCCTCTGCCCATCCACCATTTCCCCTTGGCTCCTTTAGAGCACACACCAAACTTGTTTCCAAAGGTGGTGCTTATGGTGGAATGCTTGCTAAGAGAGAACCTTCCATTTTACATGGGATTTTGATGGATTTGTGGAGTATGCCCAGCCCTCCTCTGGCCTCCCTGGCTGTTCTGCTGTGTAGACTGCAGTCTCTGTGTCCTTCACCGTCTGCCCCCATCACCCAGCTCTCTGCTGGGGCTAAGAAAGAGTAACCCCACCTTGTAGCTAGCCACTTGCCTGTTGGAGTAAGATGAATGTGCATTGATTCTGGCGGGAGGTAAGATATTTATCTTCATCACTTGACCTGTGTGGATCTCATGGCCATATGTAAAATAGGAGGAGAAATGGAGTGGCACTTTACGTACATGACTTGGGTGAGTCTCTGTCATTGGAAATCATCACAAAGGGGGATTGAGCCTGCCCTGTTTTTACCTGAGATGGTGACTCTTTTGAGTCAGTGCATTTTGACACAGAGAAGCTAAGCATCAGTCTTTTTTTTTTTTTTTTTTTTAAATTAAAAAAAATTTACTTATTTTTGGCTGCGTTGGGTCTTTGTTGCTGTGCGCAGGCTTTCTCTAGTTGCGGTGAGGAAGGGCTACTCTTCGTTGCGGTGCGCTGGCTTCTCATTACAGTGGCTTCTCTTGTTGCGGAGCACGGGCTCTAGGCACGTGGGCTCCGGTAGTTGCAGCACGCGGGCTCAGTTGTTGCGGTGTGCGGGCTCTAGGGTATGAGGGCTTCAGTAGTTGTGGCACACGGGCTTAGTTGCTCCGGGGCATGTGGGATCTTCCTGGACCAGGGATCGAACCCATGTCCCCTGCATTGGCAGGCAGAGTCTTAACCAGTGCACCACCAGGGAAGTCTCAGCATCAGTCTTAAGACTTCGTCAGGCATGATTCTTGATTCTACTTCTTAGTTAAAGTGAAAACAGTGTTCTCCCATCATTGCTTCCTAGATCTTTCCTGAAGCTGCCGAACTGGTTGACCTTTGCTGGCAAATCAACATTGATCTACTTTAAGGAAAAGAAATTAATGGTATGGGCAATACTCACTGTAGTTTAATTCAAAGAATCTAACCTTAGGTAAAACTTGCAAAATAGATCATGTTGGAGAAAAGGGAGGCTTTGGTAAATTGTATCTTTTCTATTCCCCCCGCCCCCCCACATTCTGTCTCTGTCTGTCTGTCTCTCTCTCTCTCTCTCTCTGAATTTACTGTCTGAGGTAAATTGGAAGAAAGGAAGGGCAAGTAGAGGTGCCCTTCTTAGGGACTTTAGAGATTCCCAGTGATGACTTCCAAATAGGTGTGAACTGCATTGGTTCAGGCCAGCCCAGTCACTTTAATTGGCCAAGGTCAGAGAAATGAAGTAGCAGTCTTTGTTTATCCTGCAAACAAACCTCTTAACTTCCAGTCAAGAGCTGTGTTTCACTACAGTGTGCTACTTCTCTCCTGGAGTGACCTTTCCAAGCTGGTCCGTGATTCACCAGAGCAAACTGGTCTCATGGCGTTGTTGTCACACCAGCAGCTTTGTTCCCAAACTCAGTGATCCTCTGTAAGCATCACACATCTTATGGCTTTGAATGACTTTTATTTCACGAAGTCAGTGTCATCAATAGAGAATCAAGTTTTACCACCATTAAATATTTTCAGATTCTGAACACATTCTGGAAAAGGCAGTGAGAAGTGCTTTAGCCAGTGGCAGTGTTGGTGGAGTGTGTGGGTTTGTGCATTTGGGTGTCTGTGTCTAGTTCCACCACTTACTGCTGGGTGATCTTGGGTAAGTTTATGTAATTTATCTGGGCCTCACTTACATCATCTAAAATATGGGAGTGATAATAGGACCTAATTTATAAAGTTGTGAGGATTAAGTGGCATGCTGTACATAAAGTGCTGACTAGCTTGTTGCTGGTGCATAACAAGCACTCACAGAATATTTGCTATCATCATCATCATCATCATCATCATTTTATTCTTCTCTCTCTTTTGTGTTTAGATTGGTCTCTCGTATAGCTGTAGATGTTATCACCCAATGCAGATAAATATAAAGAGTCAAAGAACTAAAGAGTAGTGACATTAGGCTAGTGGGATTTGTGCAGCCTTTCAACAGACATTTATTAAGAACTTACTGTATGCAAGACATAGAGCTGTGCATTGGGGTGAATAAGACAGATGTGGTCCTACTTTCATGAATCCTATCCTCTTGGAGGGGAGACAGGCATTTAATGGTTACTTATCAGTGTGCAGAGTGTTACAACATGGATGCCCTCTGTCTGACAGAGGAGGGAGAGAGGAGAAATCATACATCTTGGTGGCCACCCCGCTCTTCCAACCAGAAGAATGCCAAGATCTCCCTGGAAATCCATCTGTGTAAATTTAACTCTAGGGGGAAAAACACAGCCGTTCCATTTCCAAACTGGAATTCTCCCCCATGTGTTTTTGGGAAGCACAGATGCCTTGGTGTTTCCCTCTAACAATAACAGAGATTGTTCACAATTATGAATGGTATTGGTTGACTTCAGCTCCAACAAAACCATGAATCATTTCATAACTTCTGAAATTGCAAAGAAATAACAAACACTCTGGCTCTAGAAAAAAAATGGTCAAGTTATGGAGCACAAATTCATCTAATTAAAACGTGAATTCTTTTTTGTTTGTTTATTTAACAGCTGCACATTGCAAGGCCAGCTGGCAATGGATAAAAAGGCCAGTTTAGTGTCTAGGTACCTGGGGTACCCCTTGAACAGTCTCATCTGTGTAATCTGTAACTGGCTATCCATAACTTCCTTTCTCCATCTCTCTCAAAGCTTTGAGCCAGAAGCATTATTTCATACAGTTTACTACGTTCTAAGGAAGTGAGGGTAAAAGGAGATACATGGGCTGGGGCTTATGTGACAGACAGTCTCCATCATGGATCCCCGTCACAGATACCCATAGGCACATACACCCTTAGGTGGGACCACTTTTTCCAGCACACTTGTTGGATCCTCCTGATACCTGGCCACAAGATGAAGTTTTCTAAAGGTGGGATTATGAGGGTCAGGCTTTCCCAATGTGTGATAGCCTATGAGGTGCCAACAGGGCCTGGTATTTGAGATACAGGCTGACAGCTCCTCCTCTTCCCTCTTAATAGAGAAAGGTGCATTCTTTCTTAAAAAAAAAAGATGCATTTTGGCCGTCGACACCCGGATGCCTTTGCCCATGCATACATTCAGAGGCACAGCTGGGTTCTAATATCTCAGAGCTGAGACCAGATGGAGAGTGGGGACAAAAACGTGATGTGTCACAGTATCTAAATCTTGCCTCCCATTGTATTGACATTCTTTTTTAAGTTAGTAATGTTATGTGCTATAAAAATTTGTTGAAAAGGTACTTCTTCTGGAAAACAGGCTCAGGGAAGCCAACTCTGCTTCCACTCCTGGTCTTTTTCCACCCTGGAGGGTACAAAACAGGTAGCAGGAGACTCAGACCCATTGGCATAGCATGCCCTAACACACACACATTTATTCTTAATAACATTTTTGTTACACAATTAATACTTGTTTCTCATAGATAAAGCATACAGACTTTATTTATTTATTTATTTGGCTGCATCGGGTCTTAGTTGCAGCATGTGGGATCTTTTACTGTGGCGCACGGGCTTCTCTAGTTGCAGCGTGCTGGCTTCTCTAGCTAGTTGTGGCGTGCAAGCTCTCTAGTTGTGGTTTGCGGGCTCTAGAGCACATGGGCTCAGTAGTTGCGGCACCCGGACTTAGTCGCCCTGCGCATGTGGGATCTTAGTTCCGCAACCAGGGATCAAACCCGTGTCCCCTGCATTGGAAGGGAGATTCTTAACCACTGGACCACCAGGGAAGTCCCAAGTATACAGACTTTAAAATGGAAGAAAATAAATATAACCTGTATTCTCACTACTCAAGGAAGCCACAGTTGGCATTTTGGTGTATGTATTTCCAGACTTCTTTCAATGTATGGGTACATGTTTTTAAACAAAAATTAGTGTCAGGGCTTCCCGGGTGGCGCAGTGGTTAAGAATCTGCCTGCCAATGCAGGGGACACGGGTTCGAGCCCTGGTCCGGGAAGATCCCACATGCCGCGGAGCAACTAAGCCCGTGTGCCACAACTACTGAACCTGCGCGCCTAGAGCCCGTGCACCGCAACAAGAGAAGCCACCGCAATGAGAAGCCCGTGCACTGCAACGAAGAGTAGCCCCTGCTCGCCGCAACTAGAGAAAGCCCATGTGCAGCAACGAAGACACAACGCAGCCAAAAATAAATAAGTAAATAAATTTATTTAAAAAAAATTAGTGTCAAACGGAACACCCGATTTTTTTACCCCTCCTCACACTCAATATACACTCTGAACATTTACCCATATCAACAAATATGATTGCATATCACTTTGTATGCTCTGCTTATCTCTTGGAAGATCTTTCCTTTCGTTTCTGTCTTCTTGCTCTCAGACAGAGAGACAGTAGAAAATACACTTTACCACTGTGTCACAGACTCACATCTTGGGCACCTCTGAAAGGTTTGCACTGGCCCATCACAAACACCCCACCTAAGACCCTTCCCACCCCAAGTTGTGATTATAAGTATGCCCACCATTGCCAGGGTGAAGGGCAGCTCTGTAAAATGCACCACCAGCTTTGGCACCATGGAGACTGTGGGAAGTTGCCTTGGGTACCACTTAGAAGCACTAAGTAGGTTTTCTTAGCAAAGAAAAAGGGACTAAATTTTATTTATTTATTTATTTATTTATTTTGGCTACGTTGGATCTTTGTTGCTGCGCGCGGGCTTTCTCTAGTCGCAGCAAGCAGGGGCTACTCTTGGTGGCGGTGCGCAGGCTTCTCATTGCAGTGGCTTCTCTTGTTGCAGAGCATGGGCTCTAGGCGTGCGGGCTTCAGTAGTTGCAGCACACAGGCTCAGTAGTTGTGGCTCGCGGGCCCTAGAGCGCAGGCTCAGTAGTTGTGGCGCACAGACTTAGTTGCTCCGCGGCATGTGGGATCTTCCTGGGCCAGGGATCGAACCCGTGTCCCCTGCATTGGCAGGTGGATTCTTCCCTGAGCCACCAGGGAAGTCTGGGACTAAATTTTAATAGAACTCTCTTTGGTGGTTAGACACTTATAAAAAGGAGCCAAGTCAGCATTCCCCTCCCCAGCCTAGGCTTCCTGCAGCTGAAAACACCTTCCATGGACAGAGTGGGTCCTAGGGACATGCTGGACAGGCCATCCTTAGCTGCTGAGCCCACAGGGACTGGTAAGGTGCCACCAGATAAGAATATCTGTCTCCTTTTGGAGCCTAAATCCAGAGGTGCTGAGGCATCACATCCTTCAGGTTTTTTGTTTGTTTGTTTGTTTTTGCGGTACGCGGGCTTCTCACTGTTGTGGCTTCTCCCGTTGTGGAGCACAGGCTCCGGACGTGCAGGCTCAGCGGCCATGGCTCACGGGCCCAGCCGCTCCGCGGCATGTGGGCTCTTCCCGGACCGGGGCACGAACCCGTGTCCCCTGCATCGGCAGGCGGACTCTCAACCACTGCGCCACCAGGGAAGCCCCATCCTTCAGGTTTTAATGAAGAATTGTTTCAGTGATGAGTTCTACAGATGATTGCTGAGGGTTTGTTACTCTGGGGGGAAAAAAGTTAAGAACTTCCGTATTTAGAGCAGATTGGCTAATGTGGGAACAACTACAAATAATCCAGGTGGGGGACCCTTGTAAATGTCATTGTTAATTATCACTGGAGCCTTCAGCTCTGGATCTCTCCCAAAGTGGATGAATAAGATTGCCATTTATTCACTGAAGGTTAGAAACAGCATACAGCATCTTAGTGTAGGCGACTCAGCAGAGGCTATGGTAGTACCGTTGAGGAGTGAGGGGGTCTCAGTAACTGTCCTTGAGCCATTCAAAAAAGGAGTCCTGTCTCCACAAAGGTGCTCACAGGTCAAGCTTTTAAATCAGAAGAACAACTTGTCATTGTCCCCTGGGACTGCAGAAGGTGAATAGGTGGGTGGTTCTAGAAAGCACAGCAGGAGGCTTCATATAACACAGCATGGATTCAAGGCAGGGGCTCGGCCAGCCCCTGGTGTCTGAGGAAGAGATGGGAACTCTTCTTCAAGTGCCTCTGAAAGCCACCTCAGTAGCCCCTGGGGAAGTGTCCTCTCATTGGTTTCAGCTCAGTCTCTGCAGGGCTCAAGAGTAGCAAGAGGCAAGGTTGGAGACGCTTCCTCTTGTGGGCACCATTCCCTGGATCCTGTTTGTCCGTCGAGTTATGGAAGGCGTTTTGCTGCCCCCCATATCCAAATTCGGTTTAGCAAATCGTCATTGGGTCCCCCCTCTGTGGCCTCGTCTCCAGGTTTCTACAGATGTGAACACCTGTAACTTCACTCCCCAGGGTAGTATCAGTTTTCAACCACTTCCTTAAAGTGTCCCATCAATCCATCATGGCTCTGTATAATGCTTTTATTGGGTGGTGGGTCCCATATGTGTATACATTTGAGCATGTCAGTTTGGTGGCCTTTTTTCTGCTGTCCTGAACTTTTATCTGAATCTCATATCAGAATCTAATTTTTCCCATTTCTGTAGACTTCCCATTTCCTCCATGGAATCCCTATGCAGGGTTGTAAATGGAGCTCCATGACTTGATCTTGGTTTAATTGGTTGGTCTTAGATTGTGATTTCCTCTCTCTCCAGGCTCAGGGCTACTCATGGCCAGGTGCTAAGGTTGACACAGTTGTGAGCTGTGAAGCAAGCCAGGGTGTTCTCCTGAAGTGGGGTCATCCTTCGCAACCCAGGTGTTAGAGAGGTATTTGGAAACTGTAATAGGACAAGTTCTCTGTGGTCTCTGGTTTGATTCATCTCAGCTCAGGAAGGCCACCCTTGTGCAGAGGAAGAAGGTAGGTGACAGCCAAGGCCATGGTGCCTCCAGGGCCTGAGTGCTCCTTCCAGGAGGTGGTATTGGTATCATCCAGCTCTCTCTAGGGTTCCATGCTCTTCGTGCTCTGTGTGCTTGGTGGCTTCGTGGAGCAGGGGCAGACCTTGAGAACCAAGCAGTCCCGTGGCTACATCCCGATGAGCCATGCAGGACTCTCCTCTGACCCTACAGTGCTCTGATGCTGCTCCTATGGAATTTTTCATGGTGAGTTCAAAGCACTTTGGGTGGGTGACATTGCCCAGAGCCTGTGATGTGATTCCCACCATCAGAGAATGCCAGTGTGGTTGAGCAGTAGAGCTGGGGGTTAAAGCATCATTTCTCAAGCCCCTTCCTCAGCCTAGTGTGCAGCATTGGGGTGCAAGGGTAACTATACATAGCACACCCCTCCATCACTAAGTGGGGGGGAGTGAGTCCCTTTTCTGTTCTCTTTCAGTCCTTCTGATCAAGTCAAGGAGAGAGTTTCACTTGGGCACTAGGATGTCTTTAAATCCCTCTAAGCCTTGCTAATCTTCCTTTTTTAACAAAGAGCATTTTATTATGTGGTCTTACTGTAAGGTTCTGTTTCTATTGTATTTGCTTTCATGGTTATCTCCTACTTAAAGCATGTGGTAAGGGTTTTTCATTTAAGGCAGTAATATAAAATTTCTTTTTTAAATAATAAGATATATTTGTTCCTAGCATGTGGAATTAAATTAAACTACTAAACTAATCAAGAAGCGTGGTACGTATTATGGCCAAAAATCATGAGGGTGGTCCTTGAGTGACTAAGGTTTGAGAAGTGCTAAATCAAACTTGCTCTTTTCCTTACCACGCCATCCAACATCCCTTCTTGCCAAGGCAGCTGAGAAGGTGTTTTGATTTGAGTGTGTGTGGTTTATGTCACTCACGGGAGCTCCTGATTACAGGCCTGTGGGACTGAACATGAGTAGAGGTTGTGCTGTCCGCTGGCAGAGACTTTGACCTTGACCCTCAGTAGGAAACCATGCTTGGGATAAAGAAAAGTCCTTGACTTGGGAGTTCCTGTAGCATACCTGACAACAGCCTGCATTCCAGTGTGGTCACCACCAGAGTTAGTGGGTACTGTGAACGTCACTCAGCCCACTCTCCTGCCAGTCTAGGACAGCCTCTGGAGCCCAGCCAAAAACACTAATAGCAAATGTGTATTGAACTCTTACTACATGCTGGCACTTCACATGGGTTATCTTACTTACTTATCATAATGCTTAAAAGGTAATAGTTATAGTGGTAGTAATAAGAAGAGAAGGAGGAAGAAAAAGATGGAAAAAAGGCTAATATTTATTGAGAACTCTTTCCAAAATGATCAACAGATTCAGTGCAGGCCTTTCAGAATCTCAGATGCCTTCTTTGTAGAAATGGACAAGCTGCTTCTAAAATTCATGTAGGATTTCAAGGGACCCAGGATAGCCAAAACAGAGTATGGCCTATACCTCCCAATTTCAAAACTTACTACAAAGCAACAGTAATCAAGACAGCATAGTACTGGCGCAGGACAGACATACAGATCAATGGAATAGAATCGAGAGTCCAGAAATAAACACATGCATATGTGGTCAGCTGATTTTTACAAGGGTGTCAAAACCATTCAGTGAGGAAAGAATAGTCTTTTCAGCAAATGGTGCTGGGACAACTGGATAGCCACATGAAAAAGAATGAAGTTGGACCCTTATCTCACACCATATATAAAAATTATCTCAAAATGAATCAAAGACCTAAATGTAAAAGCAAAAATTATAAAACATAGGGATAAATCTTCATGAGTTCGGTAAAGGGTTCTTAGATATGACACCAAAACATGAGCAATAAAAGAAAAAAATAGATTGGACTTCATAAAAATTTAAACTTCTGTGCTTCAAAGGGCATCAACAAGAAAGTGCAAAGACAACCCAAAGAGTGGGAGAGCATATTTGCAACTCATAAATCCAATAAGTGATTTGTATCCAGAATATATAAAGAACTCTTAAAACTCAGTCATGAAAAGACAGATACCCCAATTTTTAAAAATGGGCAAAGGATCTGAATAGACACTTCTCCAAAGATGATATACAAGTAGCCAATAAGCACATGAAAAGATGCTTAACATCATTAGCCATCAGGGAAATGCAAACCTTAACACGCAGTACGATGGCAAGAATCAAAAAGTCAGATAACAACTAGTTTTAGTCAAGGTTGTGGAGAAATCGGAACCCTCCTACACTACTGGTGGGAATGTAAAGTGATGCAGCTGCTTTGGAAAACAATCTGGCAGTTCCTGCAACGATTCAACATAGAGTTACCTCATGGCTCTGTGGTCTGACTTTATGATTTCATGGTTGGAAAACAACCCAAATAGACAACTGGATAAGCAAAATGTGGTATATCCATACAATGGACTATTATTCGACTATAAAAAGGAATGAGGGACTTACACATGGTATGATGTGGATGAACCTTGAAAGCATTATGCTAAGTGAAAAAGCCAGTCATAAAAGACCATGTACTCTATGATTCCATTCATATGAAAGTCCAGAATAGAGAAATTGATAGAGACAGAAGGTAGATTACTGGTTGCTTAGATGTGGGAAGGGGTGCGGGGGAGGGGAAGAGAGATGATAACTAAAGACTTCAGGGTTTCTCTTTTTTTTAAAAAATTTATTTTGGGGGCTGTGTTGGGTCTTCATTGCTGTGTGTGGGCTTTCTCTAGTTGTGGAGGGCAGGGGCTACTGTGTTGCAGTGCGTGGGCTTCTCATCGCGGTGGCTTCTCTTGTTGCGGAGCATGGGCTCTAGGTGCACAGGCTTCAGTAGTGGTGGCACGTGGGCTCAGTAGTTGTGGCTCACAGGCTCTAGAGCGCAGGCTCAGTAGTTGTGGCGCACGGGCTTAGTTGTTCTGCGGCGTGTGGGATATTCCCGGACCAGGGCTCGAACCTGTGTCCCCTGCATTGGCAGGCGGATTCTTAACCACTGTGCCACCAGGGGAGTCCCCAGGGTTTCTTTTTGAAGTAATAAAAATGTTCCAAAATTGACTGTGGTGATGGTTGCACATATCTGTGAACATACCAAGAATCCTTGAATTGTACTTTAAATAGGTGAATTGTATGGTATGTTAATTACATCTTAATACAGCTGTTAAAAATATTTATTAAGTACTTACTAAGTGCTAAGCAGAGTTCTGAGCATTTTTACCTATATTAACTCAGTTTATTTTCACACTTACCCAGTGAGATAGGCCCTATTATATGTATTTATCCCCCATTTTGCAGCTGAAGAAACGGAGGCAGAGTTGCCCAAGGTACTCTTCTCACCTTAGCACATGAGGAAGCCGGGGCACAGAGTTTAAGTGCTGCATCTCCGGTGATGCAGCAAGTACACAATGGAGGCAGAATTGCAGTCTGGTACCAGACCCCTGCTCTCGGCCACTTACCGTGCTGTACTAGAGGTAAAGGAGGGGTCCCTGTCCCGGTGGAGTTACCATCTACTTGAACACGTATTCATAAGGGAGAAAGAAGCCCCAGAAACACTGACTGAATGACCATCCACACTAATTCACTCTGGGACTTTAGTTAAGGACAGTATTACTGGGCCTCTGTTCCCTCATGCTTTCAACCATGTCTTAGGCTAGATGCAAGAGGGCCCCATTCTGGGGTTCTTAAAGGTAGTAATGCGGTCTGTGGATGACCTTTAGCACTAAAAAGAAAAAATTCTAGCAGGATCCTATCTGTTATCAGGTCTTGCAGGCTAACGAGACCGCAGAGCGTCTTTGCTCTTGGCTGGAATTACATCCAACCAGGGCAGTAACCCTGGTTACCTCAGGCTGATGAGAAGCTCTGATTAGCAGTTACGTATCTGACTCTGCTTAGCAAGAATAAGAAATTGAATCCTTCATTGCTTGAGAAGTGCTGTGTGGTAGGATAAACCTTCATAGCCTGTTTTTGGGCCACTGGGTAGGAGAGGCCAACTGCAAGTCTGGGGGCTTCCACCCCTCTGTCAGACTATGATTCTCTGAGGTCATTTGACCCCCACAGGACTTACCCTGCCCTGGAACCCCGTCTTTCTGGTCACTCAGATCCCAGCTAAGGAAGCTTTCTCTTACTACCCAGGGGTTCCCTGTTGAAGGCTGGAGCCCAGGCGGGCAGTGGGTGGGCAGTGGCCACCACAGCCAGGCTGGGCAAGCACTGTGTACTGTCAGGAAAAAGGGCAGGGCCCTCTGTGCTCTGAACCATCAGTTTTTCTCTTTCTGTAGGCAGGAGGCAAGGCCTGGGTCCCGCTCATCAGCACCGTCCTCAGTTGTGCCTGGAGAGCTCTGAAAATAAGGCAGATTAGGAATAATGGCCCCTGGGGTCTACTCCAGCACTAGTATTCTCTGGTACTAATTTTCAAAGCACGTTCTACTAAAATGTTTTCCATTGAGCAAAATAGTGCCTCTAGGATCAGCCTGTGCTAGAGTCTTAGGACAACTGAGCCGGAAGAAGCCGTCAAACAACATTTATTTTATAGGTGAGAAAACCCTGTTGGTTTGTCCAAGGAGCTGTCTCAGCTACCACTGTTGGTCCAGAGAGAGGTGGTCTGCAGTCTGCTGTGGCTGCTGATCTGATCATCAGGATCATTTATCCATTCGCACAAGTCCGTGACGGCTGCTTCTGTTCTATGCTAAATTTAGTTTGTGTGGATTTGCCTTGGGATCACAGCCTCAGTGTTCCACTTGATTCAGCTTGGCTGGGGCAATGCTCAGGTCTTTTGTAGAAGAGTCCATGGCCCCGGCCAGTTAAAGGGTGGCCTGCCCTAGAGCAGCCAGAAAATCTTGCTCACTGACTCATTTGTTAACTCACGAACATAGCAGGCATTGCCCCAGGAATTGGAAAAGTATGAAAGCATTTGATGCGGATATGTTCCTGACCCAGAAGGAGCTGACGGGTGTACGGAGGAAGATAAATCTGTGTACTAATCAGGGCAGAAAATACTTGGACCAGTTGGAGGGCTGGGGCACTTGAATAGTAGAGGCCCACAGGAGGTTTTCTGGAGGAGATAGCATTTGAGCTGCCCCTGAGGAATAAGTAAGATTTGGGAACTGATATGATGTACCTTCTCTGTCAAAACATGGCCCACTGGGAACAAAAAACAAAGCAGTTGAGACATTCCCAGTACCGAGTCTGGAGGCTGGAGCTGGGCGGTGGCAGGGAGGAGGGGGGTCCTTGAAAATCACCAGGGTAATCACTTCCCCTCTTCCCCTCTCTGTGCTGGGTTTCCCATCCTCGAACTGGTGGGGTTGGTAAAATAGATGATCAGCTGCTTTCTGCTCTGACTTCTGAAAATCTAGTCCAAGCTCCTCGTGTTTTAGAAGTACTAATGTGCAGCTATATCCATTGGGTGCTGAGCGTGACCACACACTGTGCTGAGTGCTTTGTACCAGAAACACCCAGTGAGGCTTAGAGGTCAAGCCACTTGCTCACCAGGTTCATCCGTTCACTTAGCAAATAGTGGATACGTCTGTGTGCCAGATACTGCCCTGGGCATAAAATGATGAGCAGTGCAAACACAGCCTGTGCCCTCGTGGGGCTTATGAAGTTTTGTGGAGGAGAGGGACACTAAACACACACATTATGAATCTTATTATAAACTGCCGAAAATGCAGGCATCTTAGGAGAGAGACCAACGGGAGGTATGTAATTTAGATTTGGCATGTTCTGGTAAGGGGCAGCAGGATTCAAACCCAGATCGTACCATGTTCAGAGCCCCTTCCATAAGGACTGCCCAGCCTCTTCCCAGCTGAGATCTCTGCAGGGCCCCTGGGTAGTCAGGGACAGGAGTCAGGTCTCCCAACCCCCTGGGTCTGCCTTCTTTCCTCACAGGCTATCTTCCACTCAGGTTACTACCTCAGGGCATGTGCCTGTCTGCACGGCTGATGAGAAAACATGGCTGATTCCTGCAGTGCCCTCTTTGAGGGGAGGTCAGGGTCAGCCCTAACACCCAAACTCTCCTTTCCATCCACCTTCTCAGGGCTCACAAGTCTCAGGTCCTCCTAAAACAGTTGGTAAGCTTTCCTCAAAGGTCATGTTATGGAAAACCCCTGCTTAAATCTGCCTGCTGCAATCACAAAGGGCATCAGTGAGAAAACCTCTTCTGGAGAGTGTCTGTGTTCATGGTAACGTGCCGAGGTCACAGTGTGACATTGGAGCCCTGTACACAGAAGCAAGGATCTTGTTGCAGGCATCCCGGGGCCCTGCACTAGAGGATGCTGGATGTTTAAGTTCAGTGTCTCTGGCCAATAGCAGCTCTAGGACTCTTCCCAGCTGGGGGCTGAGGAGGACAGGGAGCCAATGTGTTCATGAACCAAAGGTCCTTTTCTCTGCCAGGATTGTCCTCAGGGAAGAGCTCACGGCACCACAGTCCCCCAGCATCCTGCCACGGACCTTGTTCTCTGTGCTTCCGTGTTCTCCCTCATGTGCCCTCCCCACACAACAGTACTTCTGGGGCCAGTAGGCTGTCCTTTCTCCCCTGCTTGCCCTCCTTTCCTGGCCCACGGCCCTTTCGCCTAGTTACAGCCCTCTCATCTCTCTTCCCTGGACATCAGCCTCTTCAAAGAGCAAAACTGTAATTTATGTTTGTTAACTAAATGAATTAATCAAATAGGCCTTTTTATTATGTAATATTCTGTCCATAAAAAGAATATATGACATCAATATGAGGTGTTAATAAAATGCCCATTTTGCCGAGTTAAATCTCCTTGCGCCCCACCCCTAGAGTAACAGCCTCTAACTGGCCATTTTTCCTGTTTTCTCCCCAGTCTAATCCAATGTCCACGTGCCTGCTGAAGCAGTCTTTGCCCAGCTCAGCTCCCTGCAGTCACCATCTCTCCCTCGCGCTCTCTCTCTCTCTCTCTCTCTCTCTCTCTCTCTCTCTCTCTCTCTCTCTCTCTCTCTCTCTCTCTCTCACACACACACACACACACACACACACACACACACACACACACACACACACACACACACACACACACACACACACACACACACACACACACACACACACACACACACACACACACACACACACACACACACACACACACACACCTGACTGCACTGCCCAGAGCACACAGGCTGGGACTGGCCGTCCTGAGCAGATCGGAACCACCTGCACCCTGCTGCCTCCCTGCCTTGGGTGCATGGTTTCCCTTACCTGGAATAACCCCCACCCACACGTCCCACATCTCTGCCTGTCACACCCACCTCTCCTTCTAGGCCACAGAGTGTCATGGTTTTCCCGAAGCCGCACCTGATTCCTCCAGTCAGCTGTGCTTCCTCCTCCTCTGAACCCCTTTATAACATGGGTGGTTTTTCTTTTCTCTTCAGGCATCTGACATTTTGCTGCTTTTTATTAAGGTCAGTTTTTTCCAGATCTTATCTCACATAGTGGATTATAAGCTTCTTGTGGACAGCCTTGTGTCTGAATTTGCAGGGCCTGGTAGAGCACCTTGCACATAGTAGATACTCAGTGCATAACTGGACAGTAGTGACTTGAACAGTGCTCCTCCAAAGCCCAACTCACATCCTCTTCCCTGAAATCCTGTAAAAATAGGTACCCCTTCGTCTCCCTAGGGAAATAGGGGCTCCTTGAGCAGGAATGTGGTTAGTTCTTGAAAAATACTGGCTGGATGTATGAATATTTGCAAGCATTCTGCCCGAGATGGAGGATTAGACTCAATGCTTTCTAAGGCAAAAATTGTTTAACCTGTATTGCTTCTTGATAATTAACCCCCATGAAATGATACTTGAAATTGAAAATTAAATATCACATAAAGACAGAGCAATTGTGATATCGACTGTTCATTTTCACAAATAACCTCTTGAAGATTGCGGCTCTCAGAAAGTCATTCATAAAGGTTTTTTTTTCTTTTTCTTTTTTTTATTGAAGTATAGTTGATTTACAATGTTGTGTTAACTACTGCTGTACAGAAAAGTGAGTCAGTTATATATACACTTTTAAAATATTCTTTTCCATTCTGGTTTATCATAAGATATTGAATATCGTTCTGTGTGCTGTACAGTAGAACCTTGTTGTTTACCCAGTCTGTGTATAAAAGCTTACATCTGCTAAACCCAGCATCCCACTCCATCCCTCCCCCTTGGCAACCACCAGCCTGTTCTCTACGTCTGTGTTTCCGTTTCATAGATAGGATCATTTGTGTCATATCTTAGATTCCACAATTAAGTGATATCATATGGTATTTGTCTTTCACTTTCTGACTTCACTTAGTATGATAATCTCTAGTTGCATCCATGTTTCTGCAAATGGCATTATTTCACTATTTTTATGGCTGAGTAGTATTCCATTGTATATATATGCCACATCTTTATCCATTCATCTGTCAATGGACATTTAGGTTGTTTCCACGTCTTGGCTATTGTGTATAGCACTGCTATGAATACAGGGGTGCATGTGTATTTTTGAATTATAGTTTTGTTTGGATATATGCCCAGGAATGGGATTGCTGGATCATATGGTAATTCTATTTTTAGTTTTATGAGGAACCTCCATACTGTTTTCCTTAGTGGCTGCACCAACTTACATTCCCACCAACAGTGTAGGAGGGTTCCCGTTCATAAAGGTTTGAAGTCTCTCTGTAGATGTCTCTGGGGATAAGGGGTTCTGAGGGAGATTTTGTCTGCATGTCTCACTTTTCAGTGCCTTTAACAAAACACAGACTGCTTTACTTTAACTGACACTGCTAAGAAGAACATGTACAATTCTTTCAAATGGTTCTTAGATAGTATAACATACCTGTGCCTTTTAATTGTACTGTCATTACAATGTTTAGAGAATATAGCATACAAAAGTTTCCACCCTTAACTGCTGTTTCTGTTTTTCTGTGCTACTTTCCAGTCCTTGTCCATATGTAGCAAGGAAACTTTCATTTCTGCCGGAAATGAAATTGAAGTGCTGACGTGATCATATTATAGACAAACTTTGTGAGCACCTAGTATGTACAAAATCCTGTGCCGAGAGCGGTGCAGGATGCTAAAAAGAGTTTGTCCACTGAACAGATGTTTACTAGGTGCCTGCTCTGTGCCTGGAGCTGCTCTGGGTCTCGAGGTGCATTAGCAAATAAGGTAGAGCCCCAGCTCTCAAGGATGGGGAAGCAGACACCTAAAGAGATTTAAAAAAAAAAAGTATCAGGGCAGATGGGCTATGAAGAAAGATAAAGCCGAGTAAGAGGGATAGAAGGAGCTGCTATTCTAGGTGGGTGGTCACAGACATCCCCTCCAAGGTAACTTTGAAGCAGAGATTTGAAAGAAGTCTGGGAATGAGGAAAGAGTTTTTTGGGAGAAAGAACATCTTTTTTTGCATTTCCTTTCACACTGAATGTGAGTGTGAGAGAAAGAGGAGTCGAGGGTGAATTCCAGGTTTTTGGCCTGAGTAACTGATAAGATGGAGATGCTGCTGAGCCCTAGAAGAACACAGGAGGAACAAGTTTGGGCAGCAAAATTAGGAGTTTTGTTTGGTCACATGAAGCTGGATAAGCCTCCTCCTAAGTTCGTGGTAGACACTGCCACGACACTGTTCCCTGCTCAACCCAAATGTGGCCTCAACATCTCCTCAACACTGTGCTTCAGAAACCCACACTTGGGAAGAAAACTTTCACTTTCCTGCTATTGACAGAGAATCCAGTGAGTGTGTACTGGGGAAGCCAGTGCTGGGGAGGTGGCATGATCTGGGAAGGTTGCAAGGAGGAGAGAAGCTTGAAGTGAGCTTCCTGTCAGTTAGGGGGCTCTTGGTTGTAAGTGCCAGAAAGCCCAAATCAAAATGGCTTAAACCATACAGGAAGTTAGTAGCTCACATATCAAGGAGATTAAGCAGTCCCGCGGTTGCCCAGTACAGCTGTCAGGGACCCAGGTCTCTCTTTTTTTTCCGCCAGGCTCAGCACTTAGCTGGCTTCTTGCTGTTGCAGCTCCAGGCATCCTGGCTTCACACACCTAAGTCCAAGGGCATCCCAAGGAAGGAATTCTTGAAGAACTCAGAGGCCTGGGCAGTTAGAATAGGAAAGGCCACTGCTAATATTCCCCTGAGCAGTTGCACTTGTGCAGAAGTTGGACCGCCCTCAGCATAAGCCCTGTGCGGAGGCCAGGTGTAGCTGATGGCTCCTGAGTAGAAAGCAGAGGACAGTGCCTTCCCTTGGGAAACAAAACTGGAAACTGATACTGATTCTTTGTCATTCCCACCTTCATTCAGGTTGTGTGTTAGACCCTTTCGGCTGCAAATGATAGAAATCTTGCCCATATCAGCTTTAATAAAAAGGAAACTTGGCAGTACCTGGCACTGAAAAGCGTGGATCCAGAGGCTCCAAAGATACCCTCAGCACTTGCGTCTCTCTTCTCTGCCTTCCTCTCTCTTAACTTTGCTCTCAGATGGGCTTGCCTGTCAGGCCCACGAGATGTGGCCTCAGCCTCAGGCCATACATGCCTCAGCTTTGAATGCCCATGGAAAGTGTGAGTTTCCTTACTGGATATCCCAGGAGAGGGCTTACTGCTTCTCATTGCTTCTGACCGGCTTGCATTCCCATCCCTGAAACAATCACTGTGGCTCTGGGGAGTCCAGTGTGCCCAGACCCCACCTTAATGACACTGAACAAGAGTCGGGGTGAGGTGGCGCGCCAAACCGCTGATGCTGGCAGAGAGGTGAAAGAACAGTTGGTAAACCCAGGCCACGGATGTCCCACCCAAGGTTCTACCTCCAAGTCTAAGAACTATCCAACATATTTTGGTTTTGTTTCAACATCTCCTTACGTGTTTTACAGTCTACAACAGGCTATCACAGACATCTCACTCGGTCCTCACAATAACTCTGTAAAGGTGGCTGGGTGGGGATTATTCCACTTTACAGACGAGAGTCCGAGAAATTAAATGACTTATTCTGGATCCTCCAGGTAGTAGATAGCAGGTCTGGCCTTTGAACCCAGGTCTTCTGACCCCAAGTCCAATGTTCTAGCCTACTCAGCCAGCAAAATTGCCTGTTACATTTAAGACTCGCTGTGAATCTGCATGCGTATTTGACGAAAGAAGTTCTTAAAACTGCACAAATGAAATCAAGTTGAAGAGTCAGCTCAAGGAGTTACCATCAGTTGAAGGCTTGTGATATGTAAATGAAAAAATAAAGAATGTCATTAAGTTCAAGGCCGTGTTTAAATAATAGTTAATTAACTTTTACTTTTACAGAATAGCAAATATTTTCCCCTTCTGCTGAGTTGGGTCCTAGGAAGAAGGATTGTAATACCCACAGGTGGTCAAGTACCAGTAGGATTTTCCTCAGCCTCCTTCGTAAAGAAGAGCTTGCTGTGGATGAGTCTCCTCACCCTCCCCACCCTCACCCTCCCCTGACGAACATGCAAACCATTGTCAGCTGAGGGTCCTGCAGATCATGTGGCAGAATTCAGTCTGCCCCCAAGGTTGGCACACCAAGCTTTCCCCTGCAGGAGTCGATTCTGTACCAAGTGGGATTATCTGCCCACCCCCATCTCTCCCTGAACTCCAACTCCAGTCTATCAGCCAGGCCGCCTTTTTCTCTGATGAACAGGTGGCTCCAGGGTGGATTCTGAAGCATCTTGTTAGATTTTGGGGTGTTTGGAAGTAGTTTTTCTGGGGTCTTAGATGGAACCAGAAGGCTTCAGGCCGGAAGGCATCAGCTACAGTCTCCAATTCTCTGAGGCTCTGTTTACAGACAAGTTAAACTTGTCCCCTACAGAAGGAGCAGTGGGCAGATAAATTACAGGGAGGGCAAGAAGTCATCTTCCCACCAGCAAAGTAGGGCCACGCTGAGAAGCATAGAGGGAATTCTCACCTCAGATGAGCTGATCAGGCCAGAAATGTGTTTATGATTCATTGAGAACATAAGTGAAGGTACAAGGTAATTATAGGCACTCTGCCGTCTCCCCATTGGTTATTAGTCTCTGGATGACAGAGCAGTAGCAGGGCTGGTTGGGTACAGCCTCTGTGAACCCAGGTCTTCTCTGACTCCACGTCCCCCAGGTTGGCCCCAGACGCCAGGCTGCTGGAAGGACCCCCTCATATTGAGGTTCAGGGGAAGCAGTGAGTCCTGGGCTGTACTGGCAGCCTCAGCAGGCCGCTAGGCACAGGGAGAGCAGGGCCAGCCCAGGAGGGAGTCAGGGTGAGCTGGGTCTCGGAGCGCCTTGATAAGAGCACAAGCTGTGGAGTTAAACAGAAGCCCGCACCTGCCACCTACTACCTGTGTAACCTTGAGCTAGCGAGTTCATCCCCCTAAGCCTCTATCTACTTCCTCCTCTGAGACATGGAGATAATAATAGTACCTTCCTCAGAGAGTTGTTGTGAGGATGAAATGAGATAGTGTGTGTAAAGCACTGAGCACGATGTTGGCACGGAGTAATGCCTCAGTGTGTTCGGGTAGTGAGGCCGTTGACCTCTTCCAACCCATGTCTGAGGTCTGAGTCCTGCCCTGGGTCTCAGGAGTGTTGTCTCGGTACCAGCCCGTTCTGAGGACCCGTGGCCTCACCGAGCCATCAGACCAGGAGCAGCTCATCCACGTGCCGTCATCAGGGATACTCAGGCGGACTCCCAGACGCCCTCCCCACTTTTCTCCTGGCCCCATCATGCTGTACCTTCTCAGGGGCAGCTGGGTGGGCCCTGTGTTCACAGCGGGGAGACACCCCGCGGCTTTGCTGAGCTGCCCTCATGCAGCTCACAGGGCCCATCTGGTGGGTGGAGCCCCTGTGGCCCCCGAAGAGGTGCCGTGCCAGAGCCGGGTTCTGAGGCTGCGGTGGGGCTTCTGGTGATGGGCTCACCTGCTTGCCTCGCTTGCCTCATTCCAGGAGCTCAGCGGGGGAGTTGCTCTTGACTGACCTCTGAGTGTCCGACGAGATAGCAGCAGCAGCAGCAGCTGTGTCTGGAGCCAAGTGTTGGAGCAGGGAGCAGCGTCACCCCCCTCGGGGCCCCTCTAGCCTGGCCCAGATTTTGGCCAGCTCTCCCGAAAGACTCCCTCGAGGACCCTGGGTTTGGTGCCAGGACCCATCACCCCCACCCTCCCTCCATCTCACCCGCAGCAGTGTGTGACTCGTCTTATCACAGAGATTAGCGGGGAGGAAGCCTGCAAGTGGAGGCAGAAGGCCGAAGGTGAGCCCCAGCACTGGCTGCTTGCCCACTGGTAACCTTGAGCAAGTCACATTTCCTTTCCAAACTTGCTTTGTTGCCTGGAAGAAGAGGGGGAGAAGAGAACAGCTCCTTTCTCCTTAATAGGGGATGCGTGAATGTCACCTAAGCTAACCATAAGGCAATGCTTAGCTGTTTGAGAAGATTTTAAAGAAAGTCAGAGGTGAATTTGAGAAATGAAAAGATTCTTTCCAGCCCAGTGGAGCAGATATTGGCCACTCTTTTCATCTATTTGGAGTGAAAGCAGGCACTCTCACTGGACCACCCTGCTAGTTTCAAGGCTGAAACTACAATTGTTGGGTCCCGCTCAGGTTCGACCCCCAGCACAGACATGGAAGGTCTCGGAGGCCTGGCTCTGACCTCGTGGGCTGCATGCTTCTGTTCTCTTGTGGCAGCAGAGCTGAGGCATGCATGGGTGGCTGAGTGTGATGGGGGATCCAGCATTGAGCCTCGACCTCCTCCCCAGCCTGGGGGTGGGAGGGAGATGTCAAGTCTTCTTGAGATTGAGGTTCCAATTAAAAACACAAAACAAAACAACCTTGTTGAAATTCTAACTAAAATTTATATTAAATTCCATTATACAAAGGGGGAGATTTTAAAAATAATACTGTGTTCTCATTTGAGAATATGTATCTTTTCTTCAAATCTGGTTTTATATCCTTCAGTAAAAATTTTTTTTGAAGTATAACATACCTAGTAAAAATACACAAATCCTAATGTACAGCTCAATGAATTTTCACAACATGAACACACCTGGATATTCAACATGGCCTGCACTGATCTCTTTTTGTCATCACCCCTACTCTTCTGACTTCCAACAGCATAGATCCGTTTTGCCCATTTTTGTATTTTCTACAAATGGAATCATTCAGTATGTACTCTTTTGTTTTTGTCTTTTACCTGACATTCAGGTTTATCCACACCGTTGGGTATAGATGTCGTCGTTTCTTTTCACTGCCGTATAGTATTACATTGCGTGACTAACCTCAGTTCTATTCATTTCTTCTCCAAGTGATGGGGGTGACTTCTGGCTTTGAGCTATCAACATTAGTGCTGCTAGGATCAGTTGTGTTCATAGCTTTTGGTGAACTTTTGCATGCATTTCTCTTGGGTATGTACCTAGGAATAGAACTGGTGGTCAGTAAGATTTTTATAGTTTTCTTCACATAGGTTCCGTAAGTTTCTTGTGTAATTTATCCCTAGATATTTATAATTTTGTTGTGGATAGGCTCTTTTTAAATTTTCTCTTTTAGGTGTTTATTACTAGAAAAAATATTAATTTTTGAATATTTATCTTGGATCCAGCCACCTTACCAATTCTCTTATTAATTATAGTAGACTTTTTTTTCTTTTTTACAGTAGTCTCTTAGGTTTTCTGGATATCCAAATATCATCAAAAAGGTTATTTTAGCTCTTATTTTACAACCCTGATACCGTTTTCTTGCTTTATTACATTAGATAGTAGTAGTAGGTCATGATAAATAATAATGGTGATTACGCTCATCCTTATCTAGTTCTACATTTTAGTTAAAATGTTTTTAGAATGTCCCTGTTTAAAATCATATTTGCTATCGAGTTTTGGTAAATAGTTTCTATTTTGTATAAGCAATTAGCTTCTATTCCTGGTTTTTAATGAGAAATGATTTAAATTTTACCAGGTACCTTTCCGGCATCTGTTAATGTGAGCATATGACTTTCCCATCTTTGTAGTTGTTATAGATAATGATGTTGAACGACTTCACATTTCTAGGATGAACAGGTTTAGTTGTAACATGTTTTTTTCTTTTGCTACTTAGCTAGGTTCAATTATGCAAATAATTATTGCATCGGTTTTAATAAATGAGAATGGTTTATAGTTTTCTTGTGCTGTCTTCTTCATGTTTTAATAATTAAAGTTATAGTGGCTTCATAGCATTAATTGGGGAACTCTCCATCTTTTAGTATGATCTAGAATCCTTGAAATGATGTTGGAATTACCTGTCATTTAAAGGTTGGATAAAATTCATTGAATCTATCTGGCACTAAAAACCTAGCGCCATTTTCAATAGTAGATCTTTGATCATCTTTGCAGCTTTTCTATAGTAATTTGTTTTTGCAAATGTTCCTCTACCTCTTGGATCAATTTTAGTAATTTATGTTTGTCTATGGAATTATCAGGTTTTCAGGTTTGTGGCCATAGGGCTGCATGTGGTATTCTTTTATGATTTTGCTTTTCTCTTCTGCAGTTGTGGTTGGGTCTTCTTTCTCATTTCTTATCTTTGTAAATTTGCTCTTTTCCTCTTAGTCTCATTAAAGTCTTATTTTACTTATTTTCAGTTTTTGTATTTATACTCTCCACTCTTCTACTATTTTTTAATCTTATTAATTCCAGCTTTTAACTTTATTGATTTACAGTCATGTTCCTTTCATTTTGGTTTGTTCTTTTTGTAATCTTTTGGTAATCTCTTAAGGAGAGGGCTAAGTTTCTTTATTTTTTCATATTCCTTCTTTAATCATAGAGCCTTTGAATTTCCTCTGAGCATGACTTTTGTTCTGCCCCATGGGAATTGGTATGAAGTAGTCTCTTTAACTGCTTTCTAGCTAGTTTGTCATTTCCCTTTTGATTTCCTCTTCAATCCTAGATTTATCTAGGAGTGGGCTTCTTAATTTCTAAGTCAATATTTTTCTCCTCACTTTTTAAAATTTCTAATTTTATTGATTGTAATTAGATATTGTGGTATATAAAAGCTCTTCTTTGTAAAATTTGTTAAGGTTTTATCTCTGCAACCCAACATGTAATCGGTTTTTGTAAATGATCCAGTCCCTAAAAATAGTTTATTTTGTGTTCAAGGAATGTAAGGTCCTGCATATTTCTAGAAATTCAAATTATATTATTCATTTTCTCTGTCATCTTAATTAATACTTGCCTGTAAGATTTGTCCATTTCTGAAATAGCCATCTTTGAAATTTCACATCAATATTTTATTTATTCCATTTCTAATACTTGCTTTGTATATTTAGCTTCTCTGGTGTCTAATGCATACAAGTTTCTGATGGTTATAACTTTTTTCATAAAGTGTTCCTCTAATCATTACAAATATCTTCATCCTCTGCAGTACTTTTCAACTAAAATTCCCCTTTATCTAATTAATTTTGGCACTCATGCTTTCCTTCTGTTTGCACTTGCCTGGTATCTATTTGTCTATGCATTTATTTTCAACATTTCTACATACCTTTATTTTAGTTAGATTCTAAAAAACGTTGTGTACATGGGTTTTGTTTTCTGTTCTAATTGTTAATCCCAATCTGACATCTTCTTCATTAACTGATGTACTTGACTTTATTCCTTCCATATTATGCTATGTTTTTAATTTCCTTCCATCACTATTTTCATGTTTTTCTTTCCTCTTGTTTGTGCTGGTTTGATGTAGTTGCTTTGCATTTCCCTTGTCAATTTGGAAGTTCTCTACTTTTCCATCTTATTAAAGGTTACATTCTTTCCCCCTTAATTCATAATCAAATACATACTGCCCTCTGATTATTTGAAAGCAAGATAACACAAAATAACTGTTTCTCCCTCCAAGTTGCTCTGTTTCCTCTCTACTTTTCTTTACTTCAGTGGGATGAGACCTTTAGAATTATTGCCCTGTCCCCTATTTAAGATGAGACCTTGGAAGACTTTTACTTCCTTCCTTTTCAACTCCTTGATTTTGTTAGGATAATTCAATATTTTTAGCTTTGGCCTGTGGTTGGACTTTCCCTGATAATATGTCCCTTCTATTTTCAGAGTCCTTATTTATCAGTTCTGTTCCCAGAGAGTCCACCTTTCTCTGTTTAGATTTAGGAGAAAGGGGAGGGAGCAAGGGTGTGAGCAGACATCCATATTTATCGTGCTTTCCTGACCTGTTCGTTCCCCGTGCCCTTCCCCCCCACCACCCCCGCCCATGTTGAAGTCTCTGTTCTGGTGCATCTGTTGTTTGTTGCTTTAAGTATTTTCCATAGATGGGACGTGTGGGTGGTAAAACTGTGGATCCTTGCATATCGGCAAATATCTTTTGCCCTGATGGGCAAAAATTATGGGCAAAATACAAAGTATCAGTATTTGAGGGATTTCGGTTCTCTTTTATGAGTGGTCTGTAGATGGTATTCTACTCTCTTTTAGCCTGTAGTATTATTCAGATGAGAAGTCAGGTATCAGTCTTTTTTTTTTCTTTCTTTATAGGTTCTTTCTGTCTAGAAGCTTTTAGGGTTTTGTGTTCATCCTCAAAGTTGAGGAATTTTACCAGGATAACCTGTGTATATGTCCTTCTTGCCACCCTTCCTGGAACTTTGTGAGCCCTTTCAATCTGCAGACTCGGGTCTTTTTTTGGAATTATCTTCTATTAGCTACTTGGAATTATCTTCTGTTTGTTACTTAATTACTGGCTCTCCTCCATCAGTTCCCTTTCCTTCTTCTAGAACAACCAATATTCTCAAGTTAGATCCCCCTAGGTCTTTCCTCCAGGTCTTTTGTCTTTTCCCTCATGAATTCTGTCTCTATATACTTTTGCTTTGTACTTGGAGATGATTTTTCCTTTTGGTCTTCCAGACCACTAATTCACATTTCAACAGGGAATCACTCACCTACTATAGTTGGGAAGACTTTTTTTTAATATGCAGAAAGTCTTTTATGTCTTTCCTGACTTGCTTTAGGGCACATGTGATTTTCTGTTTGACTTGTCATTTGTCTCCTGGAACATGTGCACTGTTTATTCTGACTGATCTTCTGCTCGGACTTTGAAGCATGTTGTGAGTTTTTCGTTGCTTCTGGTTGTGGAGTCCAGAGTGGCAGGTCTCCACTGTGGAGTGGAGCTGCCCTCGCCCTCTGGGCCAGTGGTGTCAAGGTAGGTGAGCCACTGGTTTGCTCCTGGGATGTCTAGGAGGAGTTTTTTCTCCCTGGCTTCCCCTTTCTCCTTCAGTCCCAGGGGCAGGGGAAATGCAGCCCACTTGTTCAGCTCCTTCTTGGCCTCCTGAGGTCCAGGGAGACCAGGGCCAACCAGGCAAAGCCAATTTCAAACTCCCCATCCCAGGGCTTCCCTGGTGGCGCAGTGGTTGGGAGTCTGCCTGCCGATGCAGGGGACATGGGTTCGTGCTCCCGGTCCGGGAGGATCCCATATGCCGCCACGGAGCGGCTGGGCCTGTGAGCGGAGCTTGCGCGTCCGGAGCCGGTGCTCCACAACGGGAGAGGCCACAACAGTGAGAGGCCCACGTACCGCAAAAAAAAAAAAAAACCTCCCCATCCCTCCTCCCCAGATTCCCACACACACACTGGGGTCCACAGGTCTCTCTTAGCCAGTCTCTTCCGGGTATCCGCAGCTTTTGATTCTTGCTCCAAAGCTCTCTGAAGCTGCTCTTCAAGTAAAAGGGAAAAATCCTCACACCAGTGTTTAACTCTTCTCTCCCATATGTACCCCCGTCTACCCAGAGGCCTCAGCAACGCTCTGATTCAGCATGGGCAGATGGATTAGAGATGCTAATCTCTTTCAGGTTGCTGTGTTTCTAGAATTCTTGTCATCCTCTCTCAGTTTCCAGTGGATCTGCTGAGACTGGATAACCCCCTACCCTTCCCTTCCTCTGGGCAGGCTATTGTCGTGACTGGCACCCGGAACCCTAACATCCCCCCATGCCCTAAAGCCCCCTCCACTCTTTGATCTGCTTGAATCAGATTAGACACTGGACTGGATTCCAGAATCGTGTGCTCCAGGGTCCCTTGCTATGTGGGCTGGGCACTGCTGACGACCCCCAAGATGATTTACGATGGTAACAAGGACCCGGAATTCTATAACATTGAATCCCATGATGGGAAAGTTCTTTTTTCAATTCTCTTTCAGCTCCTCTTGAGTTTGGTGTTACTATGTCTTTGACACCTCTTTAACGCTTATGAATCTCCCTTTTAGCAAAAAAGAGAGCAGGTATCATGCTCAGAGTCTTCGGTAGACAACAGTATTTGCCTTTAGCCGGGACAGGAAGGCTGACAGAGGAGGAGGTTTGGTGGGAAAATCAGTAGTTCAGTGCCCAGCCCATTTAGTCTGTAATGCCTAGTGCATATCTAAGTGGAGATGTTGAGTAGGCAATCCAGGGTCTGAGCCCTGGGGCACTCCAGTGTTTAGAGATTGGATTCCTTCCTCCTTGCCAACCCATGCATAGGTACCTTTCCTGCTAGTTGGCTAAGTGCCTTTGCATTGGCTAGCTCAAGAGGTTTGCTTCCCATCACTTCTGGGCCACTTCTTGGCAGCCGAGGCCACGTGATTGTCATCAGTGTTCCCTGTGTCTGACCAAGCAGCACTTAAGTGCAGACATGGCCTGTGGCCAAACTTCCAGCTGTGCAGAGACTTCTGGTTGGCTGTGCTTCTTGTCAGATCCATGGGGTGTGTCACATCCTCCAATGAGGCTGCATTAAAAGATGGAAGCAACCTGGATCTGTTTCACAAGTTTGAACATGGTTCCCACTAAATACTCCAGTGTCATTGGACCTGTCAAATTCCTGGCCATATTTATTAGTATTATTCCCACCCATATTTATTAGGATAACAACAACAAGAACAAAAATCTGCCATTAGTTTAGCACTTTTCCTTCCTACCAACATGCTGGAAACATTTAGTCTAACGGGAACATGGCGAATGCCACTAACTGGCTCTTTGAAGGGGTCACAGTGCCAACAGGGCCAGCAGGCAGTAGACTGAGGGCTGCAGATCAGTGGGGCCAGTGGATCACTGGAGAGCACTGGCCTGCCCATAGCAGGCAGCCAAACTCAGGTCCCACCTGAGAAGGCAGATCAGCATGTCCGGTTTTTTCAGGAGAAGCCAGAAATTAGTATCTCTTTGTGAGAATTCTCCTGATTTATAAATGTTTGCTCCAATGAAAAAAAACTAAGCTAAACAAAAAATGAAACCACTGCAGGCCAAACAAAACACATCTCTCTCTGGCCCAACTCCAGGCTGCAGATGGCTAGTATGAGGCCTGTGCTCTGGGACGTTGGGCCAGACAGTCACTTTGATTCTCATACCTCCCCCATTACTGTGAAACGGGGCCACTGCCAGGGCTGTTGGGATGGAGGTTATGAAGGGGACCCTGCTTCCACCTGCAGTTCTGCTGCTAACCAGCTCTGAGACTTTGGCCAAGCAGTATGTTAACCTCCCTAAGCCTCAGTTTCCTTATCTGTAAAATGGGGATAACTGTGTTCCTTATCCCTGAGATCTTGTTGTGAGGATTAAATGAGATAATATACAGAGACGCCTAGCACAAAGTTAGTGTTTAATCAGTAGGAACTGTTATTATTGTTCAAATAATATCTGTGAAAATGCTTGGAAAACCCAAAAGGGAGTGTTGGGTACTTGTCACTGTTCGGGGTAGTGGCACACTAGCCGGCTCAGAAAGCCCCTTGCCGTGTCTCTACAGCAGAGGGAGGCAGCAGGGCCGGCCTGAGAAGGGCCCCGTGCAGGCCTCTCCCCTTCATTTTGCTCAGGGACATGATGGTAATGATAATATTCCTGAAGTCCTGAGACTTGCTGTCTAGGAAGGCCCAGCTCCACATCCCCACGGCTTCCCTGGAACTGGTGTCAGAGGCTCGCTGCCCTCCACACTCTGGCCCTGACACACCTGTAGCCTCTGGGCGGCCCCCACTGCCATAGGATCAGGGGGTGCTGAGGACACAGAGGGAGAATTTCTGTCATCGCTTTTGGGAGAAATGAGGGATTGGGGCAGGATGTGGTGAAGGTTTAGTCTGAAGTTGCACAGAGGAGCCCTGTGCAGCCCTGGACTCCACAGCCCTGTTGGCGCTTCTCCTTTAGATGTGGACATCGCAGTCCAGGCCGCTCTTGCACAGCGCACTTTGTTCTTTGTGGAAAGTGCCACCAGGCACACATTCTTGGCTTCAGATGGTCCATGATCTGAGCCTCAGAGCACGGTGACGGTGTCGGGCTTGAAACAACAGACCCCACACTGGGAAGCAGGATATTTGCTTACACATTCTTGCATGATCAGCCGAAGAGCCCCAGGGACGTTTTGTGATCCGTGTGAGCCGACCAGTCCGTGTTGGAGCTGGGGATGCTGGAGCCGGCGCAAGAACAGCCTGGCTTCCGAGGGCACGGTCAGCACCACCCTCGGGCACTGCAGCCATCGCACCAAAATAGGACCTGGTACACCGTCAGCCTCACACATGGTGGGAATGCTGCCTCCTTGTAGCGGGGTGTGATCTGCTTCAAAGAGGCAAAGGCTGTGCCTTGCACTGAGTAGATGTTGGCGAAGTGTTCATTGAACTGAAGTCCCTTCTTGGGAGCCCCTGTTTGTGTCCACATTCGATGCTGGAAAACCATGTGTGTTCTCTTCCCCTTCCTACCCTCCTTCCCGGGCTCTGACCATCCCTGCACCCAGACCGTGCTGATCATCCTGCATGTTGGAGCTTAAAGCACATTTGATGTGGAAGTGTCTTAGAACAGCTGTCTCAGCAGTTGGCAATGGTGCTAATAAGCAAAAGTGAGTTTGGTGGGGACACACAGTGTCAGGGGTCTTCCAGGACAGGCCCCATTCATTCATTCACTGTTCATTCCTTCAGCAACCATGGGTTTGACTCTGGGGCAGGAGGAGGAATCTGAGATGGATTCTGCCTTCAAGGGGCTTTCCGTCAAGCGAGAGGGCTGAGACGCATCGTAAGGAATAGGAATATCAGGTGGAGAGCGGTGAGTGGAGCAGAGGCAGTGCTGTGAAGGGTCAGCAGAAGGGGCAGAGCAGGGCATTCGTTTGATGAGGATTAAGCTGTGACACTGGAAAGGTGTTAAAGACTTACCGATGAAGGGGCCGGTGTGGTAATAGCAGCCTCCTGATTGTTGGGACCGCTTCCTAACGCCTGTCCCCTCCTTTCCAGTTGGTCAGGAGTCTTGCCCCTCACCAGCCTGGTCTCCTTCCTCCAAATGTGCTTGATGTCATCAGTATTCCTTGGAAATTGTGGTCTGTGGGCTGTCTGTACAGTAGTTAGGAGCTTGGGCTCTTGGGAATACCCGCGTTTACTTGCTGCCTGACCTTGAAAAAGTGCATTAACCTCTCTGTGAGCCAGTTTCCTCATCTTTAAGATGGAGCTGGCACTCACACTCACATAGCTGCGCTGAGATGGATGCCAGGAGCTGAGATCCCAGGGGCGTTGGGAGGATTGAATGCATGAATGTCCAGCCCTGGGCACAGCACTGGCAACTATGAGGTCAACAGGTGCCGGCCATCCTTACTCTTCCCTAGGACCCAGCTCTCCCTGCTTCCCGTGTGGCTGAGCGGTATGCATTCGAGCAGACTTGGATGATAGGCATTGTGTGTTTTTCTTTTGTCTTTACCTGAAATCCCAATGAGGAGAGCCTGACCAAGAGGACAGATTCTCAGGATGGCAGCTGGAGAGGCGCCTCTGTGAACTGCTTGATTTCCATGTGAGCCAATTTCGGACTTGATTCACATTTGAAATCCCTCCACTGCCAGCCACTGGACCAGGAGCAGGTCTGCTCCTCAGCAGCGGCTCGGAGTTCATAATGAGGCACCAGACTCTACTTAGCCTCCTGCTGGCCTCACAGACGAGCAGCAGAACCACCAACTGAGCCCCGATTCCATGACCCACCAGCCCCAGCTATCATAAAGACAGGCCGAGAGGCCGCAGCTGGGCTGTCAGCGACCTCCGCACCACCTGCAGCCCTAGTGGATGCTTTTGGCCTCAAGAGCAGAACACGCTGCCCCAACTCCAACATCCCTGGAGAGGAGAGTGGATGTGGAAGCCTGCAAAGTGATTTTTGTGGACTCTCTGTTTTGGGTCGTGATCGTACTTATAGTGGTTATGAATGAGGAGCTTGCATCTGCCTGAGAAAGTCTGGGATGGGAAACCCGGGAGGCCACAGTGGGGCTATTTAAATCCACCACACGGAGACCGGCATCCTTTCTGGGCCACATGCACTGCCGGGGAAGGAAGGCTGGCTGAGCTGGACTCTGCTGCATGTTTCTGTGACTGTATTTCTCTCAGTCTGGCAAGACATGCCCTCACCTGGAATTCTCCCTCACTTTCTTTTAAAGACTCAACAAACGGGTGACACGGGGAACCAGAAGAATGCGGCTTACATGGTACTGTCGGAGAGGTTCAGGGGCCTGAGTGCAGACGTGGCCCCTTTGTCTGGCAGACCTGGCGTGGCAACTGACCACTGCCATTAAGTTTGGGGGAGACGTGCGTTACTCTGGAGAGGAATGTGAATTCAGACTTGCTTTTGGCAGACTTCATCATAAGCACTTCCCCGGAGGGCATGAGAAATGTGATTTCCCCAAGGAACCCTGCCCTGTCTCAGTGACCTGTACCTTTTGCCTTGAACTCTGTCCTCGGCAGGAAGCTGAGAAGAGCGTTTTGTTGTCTCTCTGTTTGAGAACAAATGTTCACCTAGAACGGTCCACCATCTGGGGCACTGCTTGGGAGGCTCTGTGGGAAATCCTGAAGCTGCCCCCTGGGTGCGTGCCCAGCAGCCTAAACCAGGGAACAGGGGATTCTTTTCATGCCCCTTTGTCTCTGCCAGTTGTTGGTGGTGTTTTGGTGTCCTTCCTGCTCAGTCAGTGGTAAGAAGGGAAAGCAAAACAAGTACTCATTTTAAAAGAACAGGAAGAGAAGAACCAAGAGCCTGTGATAAGTGTTTTCCAGGCTGCCCGCATCTGTAATCGAGAAGGGAAGAAAGGAGGAAGTCACTGGTCCCTGGAACACATATAAGAAAAAGTGATCTCATTGATTAGCTCTAGTAGTTTTCTGGTAGCATCTTTAGGATTCTCTATGTATAGTATCATGTCATCTGCAAACAGTGACAGCTTTACTTCTTCTTTTCAGATTTGGATTCCTTTTATTTCCTTTTCTTCTCTGATTGCTGTGGCTAAAACTTCCAAAACTGTGTTGAATAAGAGTGGTGAGAGTGGGCAACCTTGTCTTGTTCTTGATCTTAGTGGAAATGGTTTCAGTTTTTCACCATTGAGGACTATGTTGGCTGTGGGTTTGTCATATATGGCCTTTATTATGTTGAGGAAAGTTCCCTCTATGCCTACTTTCTGCAGGGTTTTTATCATAAATGGATGTTGAATTTTGTCAAAAGTTTTCTCTGCATGTATTGAGATGATCCAGAAAACTACTAGAGCTAATCAATGAATTTGGTAAAGTAGCAGGATACAAAATTAATGCACAGAAATCTCTGGCATTCCTATACACTAATGATGACAAATCTGAAAGTGAAATCAAGAAAACACTCCCATTTACCACTGCAACAAAATGAATAAAATATCTAGGAATAAACCTACCTAAGGAGACAAAAGACCTGTATGCAGAAAATTATAAGACACTGATGAAAGAAATTAAAGATAATACAAATAGATGGAGAGATATACCATGTTCTTGGATTGGAAGAATCAACATTATGAAAATGACTCTACTACCCAAAGCAATCTACAGATTCAATGCAATCCGTATCAAACTACCACTGGCATTTTTCACAGAACTAGAACAAAAAATTTCACAATTTGTATGGAAACACAAAAGACCCCGAATAGCCAAAGCAATCTTGAGAACGAAAAATGGAGCTGGAGGAATCAGACTCCCTGACTTCAGACTATACTACAGAGCTACATTAATCAAGACAGTATGGTACTGGCACAGAAACAGAAAGATCAATGGAACAGGACAGAAAGCCCAGAGATAAACCCACGGACATATGGTCACCTTATCTTTGATAAAGGAGGCAGGAATGTACAGTGGAGAAAGGACAGCCTCTTCAATAAGTGGTGCTGGGAAAACTGGACAGGGACATGTAAAAGTATGAGATTAGATCACTCCCTAACACCATACACGAAAATAAACTCAAAATGGATTAAAGACCTAAATGTAAGGCCAGAAACTATGAAATTCTTAGAGGAAAACATAGGCAGAACACTCGATGACATAAATCACAGCAATGACCCACCTCCTAGAGAAATGGAAATAAAAACAAAAATAAACAAATGGGACCTAATGAAACTTCAAAGCTTTTGTACAGCAAAGGAAACCATAAACAAGACCAAAAGACAACCCTCAGAATGGGAGAAAATATTTGCAAATGAAGCAACTGACAAAGGATTAATCTCCAGAATTTATAAGCAGCTCCTGCAGCTCAATAACAAAAAAACAAACAATCCAATCCAAAAATGGGCAGAAGACCTAAATAGATATTTCTCCACAGAAGATACACAGACTGCCAACAAACACATGAAAGAATGCTCAACATCATTAATCATTAGAGAAATGCAAATCAAAACTACAATGAGATATCATCTCACACCAGTCAGAATGGCCATCATCAAAAAATCTAGAAACAATAAATGCTGGAGAGGGTGTGGAGAAAAGGGCACACTCTTGCACTGCTGGTGAGAATGTGAATTGGTACAGCCACTATGGAGAACAGTATGGAGGTTCCTTAAAAAACTAAAAATAAAACTACCATATGACCCAGCAATCCCAGTACTGGGCATATACCCTGAGAAAACCATAATTCAAAAAGAGACATGTACCAAAATGTTCATTGCAGCTCTATTTACAGTAGCCCAGAGATGGAAACAACCTAAGTGTCCATCATCGAATGAATGGATAAAGAAGATGTGGCACATATATACAATGGAATGTTACTCAGCCATAAAAAGAAACGAAATTGAGCTATTTGTAATGAGGTGGATGGACCTAGAGTCTGTCATACAGAGTGAAGTAAGGCAGAAAGAGAAAAACAAATACCATATGCTAACACATATATATGGAATTTAAGAAAAAAAAGTCATGAAGAACCTAGGGGTAAAACAGGAATAAAGACACAGATCTACTAGAGAATGGACTTGAGGATATGGGGAAGGGGAAGGGTAAGGTGTGACAAAGCGAGAGAATGGCATGGACATATATACACTACCAAATGTAAAATAGATAGCTAGTGGGAAACAGCCGCATAGCACAGGGAGATCAGCTCAGTGCTTTGTGACCACCTAGAGGGGTGGGATAGGGAGGGTGGGAGGGAGGGAGACACAAGAGAGAAGAGATATGGGAACATACGTATATGTATAACTGATTCACTTTGTTATAAAGCAGAAACTAACACAAACAAATAAAGAAAGAAAAATTAAAAAAAAAGAGAAAGTGATCTCCAGCTGGACTTGATCACTGTGAAGTAGGGCTGGAGCAGAGGCTCTCCTGAAGTACTGTAGCCCTCAGAGCCCTCAGGAGTTACGCAGTACCAGTTGTGTGCAGTAACTGCACCGTCTTTCACATCAGCAAGTCTTTGTGGCTAGTCCAGTGTCCTGCTGCCATATTTCCAAACAAAATCCCAAGGGCTCTGCAGTGTATCTGTAGTCATTAAAATTCCTGGTTGCTGAGAACAGAAACCTGCCTCAGAGTGAGTGAAGCACAGAAGGAAACACGTTGGCTCATGTAACTGAGTAGCCTAGGAATATACTAGCATCAGGCATAGCTGGATCCAGGTGTGTGCTACACTGACTGGCCAGGTATGGATCAGGGGCTCACCTCTGGAACTTAGGCTAGGGATAGGGAGATTCCCCAAAGTGGGAGGAAGGATGGTTCTCCAAAGGAAGGGAGAATAGGAACTGGGCAAGCAAAAATAGCAGATACTACTCCAGCCCTCATTTGCTGTTTACAAAGCTCATCGTCCCTCATAGGCGTATTCCGCAGTGAGTCACCACTGCACCCCACAGCGAGTGGTGAGGGATCCAGGAAGAACCCAGAGAGGAGCCCTCTCACAGACTGTCTGAGTCCCACCTGGTCTGCTTAGATGACAGCCTTTTGGACTTGTCAGTCTGGGGTCAGAACGGGAGATGTTTTAGGTGGCTCAAGTTGGTGACTTTCTGTTGTGTGAGCTGTCTACCAGCAATAGCAGGCTCTAGTGGTCTTTGCTCTGTTTCCTGGGGTTCATGAGAACATACCCAGGGGCTAATGAGCGGGGTCATAAATAATGAGCAAACATACTGGAGGCACGAAGGGTTGTTTTCCCAAGGATTGAACAAGAGGAGCAGAGTGCTGCAGGCTCACTCATGCTTTCTCCACAAAACAGAATCAAAAAGCTGTGCAGGGCCTCCCTGGTGGCGCAAGTGGTTGAGAGTCCGCCTGCCGATGCAGGGGATACGGGTTCGTGCCCCGGTCTGGGAGGATCCCATATGCCGCGGAGCGGCTGGGCCTGTGAGCCATGGCCGCTGAGCCTGCACGTCCGGAGCCTGCGCGTCCGGAGCCTGTGCTCCGCAACGGGGGAGGCCACAGCAGTGAGAGGCCCGCATACCGCAAAAAAAAAAAAAAAAAAGCTGTGCAAACTGCCCCCTGGTGTATAATATTATCCATATATTAAACATAACGCACTAATAAGAATACTTCATTTCATTATGTCAGTGGAGGAAGAAAGGGCAATCTAGCAGCTGCCCTAATCAGGCAGATGGGAAACCAGAAATGTTACTTAGATTCAGTCAGGAAAATCGACACTGAACCAATTTGCCTCATTCACATTTATACTGTGTTTAACGAAAGCTCACGTCTTTACATAAGGCATTGTAAAATGGGCTCGGGAGCCATAAAGCTCTCTGTCGTGTCTTTGCAACACAACCAATGATTTTAACAGTTGGATTTCAAAACAAAGGTTTGGATTTTCCCAGAAGTGACATGGAGTGGGCCATATAAGGTGTCTGCATGTCTTCACCCTTAAAAAACCTACGAGAAGCAGGATGTTAGGGTTAAGGGGGAGGGGGTTTGCGGGTGGACCGGCGCTGGTAAGGTGGGGGGGATCCTGGTAAACCACTAAGGAAAAGGCCACAGATCCTGGGCCTTCAGGCAGGAGGCTGTTCAGCGCCCTTGGTGGATCTGGGATCAGCAGCAAGGGGTATGAGGTGGTGTCGGGCCAGGGAGGGACCCATGTTTCCAGGCTCACAATTTAAAAGCTGCCTACCTTTGCAGAAGCGAGTCATGTGTGGGACCACCATTTTAGAGCTGATGAGGTCCTGAGCAATCACCTGTTTTGTTCAGCTGTTCAACCAGCATTTATTGATCCTTCACTGTGTGCCCAGCACTGCTTAGGGTGCTGTGGTCAGTGAGACAGACGGGGGCCCTACCCTCATGGAGCTCATTGGTATGTGGGGAAACAGATAAGATACACGTAAATCTATATTTATATCAGGTGGTGATAACTGTTTTGAAGGAGAAACAGTATACAAGTAAATACATATATTTATGTCAGGCGGTGATAACTCTGTTGAAGGAAAATAAGGCAAGATAAAGACAGGGGATGATGGAGGGCCTCTTTTAGCCAGAGTGGTCTGAGGAGGTGACATCTGAGCAGACCTTGAATTCAGTGAGGGATGCAGGCCTCTATTTCAGATCTCCTCAATCCTTGGTCCACCAAGAGCCCCTTTGATTGCTTGTCCCCACGTTTTGTGATCTGTTATACCCCCAAAAGACATAAAGATGACCACAGAGCTTGGTTAAGCTGAGTGAAGCAGGGTGACCACAGGGAGCTGACACAACCCAGGCCCGAAGCTGGCACCTGACCCGTCCGAGAGGCTGGGCAAAACACACAGGAAATGAATCCGAAGTCGCAGTGACTCACTGCAGCTGCTCAGTGACAGAGACAAGGCCAGACCCCAGGTCTCCTGAGTGACAAAACTGGGGTAGAAGCTGCCACAGGAAATGCCAGTATTTTTCTCAAAACACTAGCATGGGAAGAGCCAGTGGCTGAAATCTGAGGGTGGGTTAGGAGGCCGAGGGTATCCTCACAGGAGGCTGGCCGAGCTGCTTCGAAGGATTTCCTCTAACCCCAAGGTGGAGCCCCAGGCCAAGGCTAGTGCTGCTGACCTAAGAAGGGCTGGCCAGCGGCCCCGGCTCTCGGGGACCTTTTCCTGCCCACTTCACTTGGGGTTCCAATGCTTGTCAGTGGCCAAACTGCGTAAGAACCTAGGTCTTCTGTCTCCAAGTCCAAGGCATGATGTCTCTAATCCAAGGCTGGGGTCCCAGGAATCAGACCATCCACCCTACTGAGAAGAGAAAAAGGAACAGAGCCTGAGAAGGCAGTGCTCAGAGCATCATGCCCCCGTGGAATGAGAGCCGGTGTGCGCCCACCCCCCAGCACTGGGAGTCTTGAGAAAGGGCAAGGTCCACATTGTTTTCCAGATAATGGCAGCAGAGGCTGTGTACTGGAATCACAACATGTCCTGGCCTCGCCCCTGGCTCCATCTGGTGACAGTTGGCAGCTGACATCTTTGCTTCTGGCCTGAGTTTCCCCTCATTAAAAATGGCATCTTTATAACAGATTTCTGCAAGTCACTGTCAATAGGACATACCCCTTGTTTTGTACCAGTCATTCCCCTGGGGAATTGGTCTGCCTGACACTATTCTTTTTAAATACCCTCCTATTCTATATTATTCTACATTAGAATATCAGGTTCTAAATATAGTATGAATCACTAAGGGATCTTATTTTTTAAATAACTTTTCTCATACCATACAACTTCACCCCACAATTAAACAGCTGGGTTTCAAATCGAGTCTTTCGTGTCTTCTTTTCAAATAGCCGAAAGATCCCATTTGTGCCCACGTGCTTCAGTCTAGCCCGGCCTGTGAGGCTTAAGCTTCTGGCTTATTCTGTGCAGGTTTCGTAGCTTTCTGCCTTCACTGGGTGGAGTAGGCTCTTAGTTGAAACTGGGAAGAGCTCCCATCCACAAGCAACCCCAACGTCCACTGGTAGGGGTTTGGCTACATGACTCAAGGCGCATTCAGATGATGGGACCCCAAACAGCTGGTGACAACTCCTGGGTGGCACAGAGCCACACAGTGTGATTCCATCTCTGGGGAAACAATATGGACTCCCAGGTGAAAGAACTGAAATTTACACTAACATGAGGATGGTGCTTCCCTCTAGGTGACGGGATGACGGCTGATTTTTTTTTTCTTCTTCTTCTTCTTCTTTTTTCCTTAGCTGTGTGAGTTGGAATCTATGAGTGTTCCAAGAATAGTCCTTTCAGGCAGGGCTGGAGAAGTCAGGGAAAGAGGAGGGAAAGCTGCTATTTTAAAGTGATCCGTGCTTAGAGCAGAACTGTTGGAAGTCAAGATGGTTCAGAGTGGTACACAGATGAACATTTTGTTTATTTTAATAGGTGACTGTGTAATGTGTATTAAGAAAAAATATAAGTAGTGCATTAGTCCTGTGTGATCAAGTCCCCGCTGCTCTCTCTGACCTCATCCCCTCCACTCTCCTGGTTATTTACTCCATTCCAGCCCAGCTGGCTCCTCACCATCCTTCTCACACACACAAGGTGCCCCAGGACCTTTGCACGAGCCGTTCTTTGTGCCTGAAATGCTCTTCCTCACATATATCCAAGATCCACTCCATCTCATCTTTCAGGTCTCAGCTTCACATGTCACCTCCTTTTCAGGCTCCTAACTCTACACCCCCTTTTTGTGTTTATCACTGTATGATTATTTGCTTGTTTGTTTACTAGACTGTGCATCCCTTGAAATCAGGGCTATGTCTGTTCTGTTCCCCACTGCCTCCTGGGTGCTGTATGAATGGCACTTGGCATGTAGTGGTCAGCTTTGTGGGTGAGAGGAGGAGGAAGCCATGGGTGGGGATTGGAGGCAGTAATCTTGAGGATGGCTCCAGCTCTGCCAGTCAAGGAAACAGCCTTTATGCCTAGAAAAGAGCAAAGCTTCTGGCCTCTCAACAGGGACCTCCAGGTCTCAGTCCCTCTGCTCACTTGGGACTCTGGGAAATCAGAAACAAGGGCCCAGCATGATTACTTAGTAAGACACCTGCAGCTGGTGGTCTCTGAGCCAGTCATTCAAAACATAGGTACCCTCTGGCCCCCAGCCCCTCACTCATTTAGGTCAAGGCACTGCTGCACTGGGTGCACGGGGGACCCGTGGCCTGGGAGACAAGGCGAGTGGGCTAGCCCTGCTTTGGCACTGATTAGTCTGTGATTAGTCTGTGACTGTAATACTAGGGACTGGCAGTTATTGGGCCCAACTGTGTGCCAGGCCCTCCCCACACATTCTTTAATACTGCAGACAGCCCTGTGAGGGACAGTCATTATCCCTGTTTTCTAGAGGAGAGACCTGGGCCCAGGAAGGTTAACTTGGCCGTGGTCCACACGGTTAGTGAGTAGGAGAGTCAGGGTGTATCCAGCTCCTAATAGGTACTCAGTGTCCGTTTGTAGAATGAACTAAATGGATGAATAGCGTCCCCTGGGGGATATGGGCTGCTGCGGGTCCTGGAAATGCCCACCTGTCACCAACCCCCTGTCCCTGCTCACACAGTGCCCTCTGGACCACTGTTGACTGCCCTGCTTTGTCTTCACCCTTGGTGGCATCCAGCAAACCAGGGACCAGGCAAGACTTCATCAAGTGAGAATATGTACAAGAACAGAGTCAACAGAGCCCCAACAGGGAGAGGAGGGGATGTTTCACCAGGGCCAGTCCCCGCCGCCACGCACACATTATCCTCGGGTGCCTCCCCTTTGCTGCGCCCGCCTCAAGCTGGTCTGCTGTTCCTGCCAGCACCTGTAGCCTGGCTGGTGTTTGTGATGCTTCCCCCATTGAATTAACTCACTATTTGTACTTCTCCATGAGACTCAGTGGAATCCTCCCTCCGGAGGGAACATCAGACCTGCACCAGCACCAGATCCAGAGCAGCCTTCCTGACTAGGCTCTCTGGCTTCCAGTCCCACCTGCCAGCCTATGAAGTGCCTTCTGTTCATTTAGCACACATTTCCCGGCACCCCGTGTGCCAGCTGGGGGCTCTGGAAGACACGCAGAGACCATGCAGGCTCTCCACAGTGCCGCTTCTGCCTGTGCTGTGCCCTCGCCCCGCCCCCAAGTCTGGAGTCCTGTCTTCCTCCCTGTCTCTCTGGCCTGCTCCCACTCCACTTGGAATGCTGCTTCCTGAGAGGTGGGCCCTGCACCCACCCTGCGCCCCTGCTGTAGGTCCTTCTCTTGTAGCTCTTTCTGTTGGGTTTTTCTTCTTGGGTAGCACCTACTCCACTTATAATTTAACCATTTGTAAAAGTACTTCTTTGATATCCATCTTCATATTCAAGCTCCATGAGGGCAGGGCTCATATCTGTCGGTTCACTCTTATATCCCCAGCACTTAACTGGCACATGGTCAGTACCTGAAAAATATATGAAGACTGAATTAGGGGCTGAATGAAGAAGCTTACAGAATACCCTCAGAGAAGCCCCCCAAGTTATTGGGAACTAGAGCTTTTAAGACAGAAGTGGAAAAAAATCTTTCTGTTTTGCAATTGTTAGATGTTTTTGTTACCTGGTATCACCCATCACCCCCGCATCTCAGGGGTGCACTAAGGTAGATGAGAGGTCTATGACACAGTGGAAGGGCCTCTGGAAATTTTGTCCCTGCTCTGCCACAAGCTAACCGTGTGACTGTAGGCAAGTCTGTCCTCTCTAAGTCACAGTTACCTACCCAGGGAGGGAGCATCATGGTAGGAGCGTGACCTTTGTCATCAGATAGTATCATGGCTGATTTGGCAGATGCACGTGTCACTAGGAATGCCCTATACCCCTTTGACCTGCCATCCTTAGGGTGGTGGCCTTTAACTTCTTGGTCACAACATGGCTGCCATGGTTCCAGTATTTACTTCGTCATGCAACCACATGTTAAGGCAAGAAGCCAGGGAACGGCTGGTGGAGGGACAGCCAGGGACACGGGGGCAGTGGAGAAATGAGGGGACCGGAAAGCTGTTCTCAAAGGTCTGTCACTGGAACAAGAAGAGAAAGTCTTTCTCAGAGGCATTTCTAGCCAACTCCCCTTCAGTCTTACTCGCTTGAGCTGGATCACATGGTCACTCTTAGCTGCAAGGGAGACAGGGAAGGGAACGCACCATGGTGAGAAGGGAATGGCTGTTGGGCGGCAGCCAGCACGTCTGACGCACATACCCTTCATTTGGCCCTTGGCAGATGCCACTTTATACTGTTAACTCTCATGTTCTCAGCACTAGCTTTCTCACCTGGAACGAGAGCCCTGGGAAGGCAGGGACCAGGCTGAACCCAAGTGAAACACGTCAGGAAATTCCTATTGATTGACGACTTTACCCCTTGTTACTCAATTTCTCTCACGGCCAAAATGGTCCCCCTGTTAATAAACACCAGTCTGTCTCCCATCGAACATGATTTGTTGTCCTTTCAAATAACAAATGCACGTTTTTTTTAATGAAACAAAACAAACATGATAAGAGAGTAAAAAAAAAATCACTGAATGCTACCATCCAAAAGTGATCTTGATGATATTTTGTTAAGCATCCTCCCACGTCATCCTTTCTCTCTCCCGCCTTCTCCCTCCACACCCCCACCTCTTACCAACACCATCACACACAAATCTAGTTTTATACAAATGGCTGCATGGGGCACACGTTGTACTCTAACTGGTGTTTTCATTTTTCAATCCTGTCCGGGTCCGTTGCTCCGGTAGGTTCTGTGGAGCCCCTAATTGCTGGTATGTGGCTCATTAACTCACTGGTATCTCACTGTTGCCTGTTTGATTAAAACTGTGTTCTCTGAAGCCAGGGTGGTCTTTTTCCCCCGCTAGGGAGGGCTGTGGCTCTAGGGCCAGAGCCACATTGCTGATCAGGTTTCCCCGACGACTGGAAACTGTTGTCAGTGGTCACACGAGTGAAGCCCTGAGCACTGACCCTAACCCAGGCAGCCCACATGTGATGAGAAACACATTTTATAACTTCATTAAGCGGCCCCCAAATCAGGAAATTTAGCTTTTCGACCCACTGCTGCTCCTGTGATGTTTGTTAGGTAAATGCACAGATCCTGTGCTCCAGTCTGGGCCATGCGCCCTCTCGCCGCCCCGTCTTCCTTCCTGTGGCTGTGAGCCCTGCTTCTCCTCCGGGGGGCGGAAGGGGTCTGCCCATGGTGTCCGGCCTCCCTGCTGCTCCATGGCCCCGGGTCACTTCCTGTCCTCAAGAGGACAGACACCGGACACCCAGCACCCTGTACTTTCTCCCCTGGCTCCACTTAGCAAATGCAATAATATCAATAACAGTCATCATAACAGCTGAGCTGATTGAGTGCTTCCTGTGCCAGGCCCTCTTCTTTACATACCGTGGCCCAGTGAGCGTAGCCACTGTTAATTACTAGGCCCATCTCCATGGAAAGTTGAGGAAACTGAAGCACCAAGCAGTTAAGGAAATTGCCCAGTCACACGTCTCGAGTCTGACTCCAAAAGCACCCCCTTAATCTAAACTCTTAAAGGGATTATTGTGGAGGATGGAGAGATGGTCCTGGTGCCAGGGAAAGGGTGCTGATAAAAGGAAGCAGAGGAGGGGCATTTAATCCACCATGGAGATGGAGTGAGAAATCATGTGTTCCAGCAGCTTAGAGTCTGTGCGTTTGTGAACCTCCAGAAATGGGGGGTAAAACTGTGTGTGTGTTGGTGCGTCTGTCACAGTGTCAGAAGCATCTGTGATTCAGAGAGGGAGAATGGCTGCTGGGCCGGATGATCCTCCAGGGTCCCTTCCAGCTCCTAAGCCTGTGGTTCTGTGACCATATAAGGCCACTGTGCCTGGGGAGTCTCACTGCAGCGGAGTGCAGTCCTGCACTGAGAAGGGGAAGCAGAGAGCAAAGGGAGCCCCAGCCCAGGCCCCCTGCAGGGTCTCCAAGGCGGCAGAGAGAGGAGCTGGGATAGGGGAGGTGGCAGGGGTGGTGGTGGGGGGAGTGGGGTCCCTCCTTGATCGCCTCTTCCCAGAAAGCTGAGACCTGCTCCAGCCGGCTTGGCTGCTACCCTCCCTCTCCCTCCCCATTTCCACTTGGGATCTTCTCCCTCAATTGTGTTGCCAGGTTTCCAGAGTCCAGCTGGTGGCTCCTGTCCAAAATCAAACACTCAAGGCTGCAGAATCAGCCTTGCTTGCTCCCCAGGTTTCTTCTGGTTTGGTAGCTTGGAAAACCCCACACCCCTCAGAGTCCCTGAGTTTGGGGTGGGCACCACCACAGCATCTAGCTTGACCGTCCTTTGCTACCCTGGCTCTGAAGACATAGGAAATCTGGTGAGTTCACACACACACAGACACACACACACACACAGAGACACACACACACACACACACACACACACCTGCCTCCTTTAGTGAGCTCCTTGGAGAGGGGTGGGTCTTGTGCATCAGTGTAATCCTGGTTCATGTAGTTATGTCCCACTTCCCCTGAGTACTATTCAGAGCCTAGCCCTGTGCCAGTTGTTATGGAGAGCAGGAACTGAGATGGATGAGATGTGGTGCCTGACCTCCAGGGACTGACAGGCTGGTGGTAAAGACAGAAAGTTAATAAATAAGTGCACTAGGAAATGGTCTCCCAAGGTACGAAACATGTTTTAGTCTTGACTGTATTGGTTGTAAGTGACAGAAACCCAAATCAGATTAGCTTATGCAGAAATAAGAGGGAGTTGTTTGACTCATATCACTCAGAAGTGTAGGGATAGGGTTAGCTTCAGGAATAGCTGGATCCAGTGGCTCAGATGATGTTTCTGGGACTTGATTTTGTGCTCTGTCACTCAACTATGTAGATGAAGCTTGGTTTGTCTGGGGCTGCTGCAGTGTGAGATGTCAGAGGTGCCACATGCAGCCTCACTCCTGCTTTCCAAATCCTGGCCAGGTCTCCTCCAGGGCTCAAACCTGGGCTGTCACAAGAAACCAGAAACCAGACTCCCCTGCGCTGCCTCTCCAACCCCTAACCAAACACCTCCTTTCCTTGCCCCATACTCCTTGGGCTGATATTACAGGAGATGTTTTGATGCTCACTTTGTATGGGAAATCTCTGGGTTCTCTGGGAACCTAGATATAGGGATCCCAACAGAAGAAGCAGTCCTGCCTGTCAGCATCCACCTGGTGGGCACAAGCACGGCCTCGAATGCCATTGTCACACTTACCAGCTGTGTGACCTCGGGTAACTGGGTTAACCTCTTTGAGCCTCAGTTTCCTCTATCTGTCAAGAGAAGATAAATTTATCTCCTAGGTTTGTTTTGAAGATTAGACGAGATAGTGCATGTAAAGCACTTAACACAAAGACTAAACCCTCAAACATTAGCGGCTCTTATGATTCTGCTTCTTTTGTACCACCAGTGAAGGAAATTCTATTTGGGGGATTTTGACTTTAGAATGAAGATATTATCACTAACAGCTACTATATATTATATACTTACTATACAATAGGCACTTTACATTTATTCCTCACAGCAGTTCCTTGAGGCTGAGGAAACCAAGGCCCGAGGGGTTAAATCCTTTGCCAGGAACACACAGCTCATCAGTGATGGAGCTGGCGACCCCGTCTTTCTGACTCCTAAGCTCTGACCACTCTCCGGAATGAGATGGGAAATAGAAAATAAAAGGGCCTTAAGTGATACTTATAAGGATATATGACTGAAATCAATGCTGGGGCGAGGGGTTAGGAAGCAGAGAAGAATGGGGCATGAAAGAAATACTGAAGGACTTAACACTAAAAAAATCCAGCCTTTTTCTCTGAATGGCAGAATTATGAACATTTATTTATTTTTGGTGTTGTTTTGTATGGTGCAACTTTTCTATGGTTGAGTACTTACTACTTTGTAGTCAGAGGGAAGGGAAGGTGTAAAATTCTACCCTGAAGCAGGAAACCCAGTTTTAAGCTAATATAAGCCAGTTTGAACAAGTTTTGCAACCAGTAATCATGATTTGAGCAATTTTTGGCCAAACTGCATCATTTTTGTAAACCCCAAATGAAGCTTCTCTATCTTGGGCCACCCCAGGCACCAGTGAGACCTTCCAGGCAGTGTTCTGCCTAGTCCAGTCTGAGGCTTGAGGGGTGGCAGAAAGGACTGTGTGCTCAGAGACCTGGGTGCTGCTCCTGCACGTGGCTCTCTCCCTGCCTGCTGACAGCCATTAGGCCAGTTACTCAGTCTCGCTCAGTCTCCTTTTCTAGAGATGGGTATAATAAAATCCTACCCTCCCTACCTTGTTAGGTGGTGTAAAGAATTAATACTAACAGGTGTGAAAAATGATAGTCCCATCCCCTAGTGGAAGGAAATCCTATAGAGGGTCTAGAGAGTATTCCCAGAAGAGTGGCAAGGCCTGCTGGTCCAGAACGAAGCATGAGAAACTCATTGCACTGGCTTCTTGGGAGAGTGTGTCATGGGGACCAGTAAATCCAGGCTGCACCTCTCAGGTCACCCAGAGGTCACCCTCTGAGGGGAGTCTGGTCTTGGAGACTTTTTTAGTGATGGTTCTAGAGTTTACAATATGTACCTTAACTTATCATGCTTAACTTTCAAGTAATATTATGCTACGTCATGTATAATACAAGAATTTTTCAACAGTATATTTCCATTTTACCCCTCCCATCCTTTGTGCTATTATATAAATTTTACTTGTATGTAATAAATTTTCAGCCTTTTTCCTCTCTTTGCTTCAGTTTGGATGGTTTCTGTATCTGTGTCTTCAAGTTCACTAATCTTCTGTGTGTCTAAATCTGCTGTTAATCCCCTACAGTGAAATTTTTATCTCGGATATTGTATTTTCATCTTTAGATACTTCATTTTGTTCTTTTTTATCTTCCATTTCTTTACTCATTATACTCATGTTTTCCTTTAATTTCTTGAAAATATTTTAAATAGGTGTTTTTGAGGTCTTATTTGTTAATCCCATCATCTCTGTCACTTCTGGGTCTGCTTCTGTTGACTGATTTTTCTCCTGGTTATGGGTCACACTTTCCTCCTCCTTTGCATATCCAGAATTAATTAATTAATTAATTAATTAATTAATTTTATTTATTTTTTTTGCGGTATACTGGCCTCTCACTGTTGTGGCCTCTCACTGTTGTGGCCTCTCCCGTTGCAGAGCACAGGCTCCGGACACACAGGCCCAGCAGCCATGGCTCACGGGCCCAGCCGCTCTGCAGCATGTGGGATCTTCCCGGATCGGGGTACGAACTCACGTCCCCTGCATCGGCAGGTGGACTCTCAACCACTGCGCCACCAGGGAAGCCCCCCGAAATTTTTTATTGGATGCTGGATATTATGGATATTATTAAGTGTCTGGATTTTGTTGTCCTCATTTAAAGAGTGTTAGATTTTATTGTCAGGCGGTTAAGTTACTTGTGGGTCAGTTTGCTTTTTTAAGGCCCGTTTTTCAGTTTTGTCAGGGCAGGTCTAATGTAGCCTTTACTCTAGGGCTAGTTTAGCCCTACTACCATGGCGTGAGCCTTCTGGGGTTTCTGCCAAATGCCCTAGGTGTCAGCTCTCCACTCTGGTTAGTCGGAACTTGAGCATCTCCCAGCCTTGGGCCAGCTCTGGGAGGTGTTCACCTTATAAGCTCCCTGACACTTGTTTCTTGAGCTCGTAGAGTCTCACTCTATTCAGCCAAAGACTCAAGGAGACCCCTGTTCAGATATCTGGAGCTCTCTCTCTGTCTCTGCACTTTTCTCTCTGGTACTCTGCCCCTCAATTCCCAGTCCCCACAGCTTTCCTGAACTTTTATCTTTATCCCATCAGCTCAGTAAGACCCCTGTGCTCTGCTTGGGTCCTCCCTCCCTGCACTGAGGTCTGGTAGACGCCTCCAGGCAGAAAGCCAAGGCAATCATAGGACTCACCACGCTTTGCTTCCTTTCTGTTCCGGATCACGGTCCTTTGCTGCCTGTTCTCCAGTGTCTGAAACCACTTGTTTAATGTATTTTGTCCAGTTTTCTGGCTGTTTACAGTGGAAACTAACAATTCCCTTTGAGATCCCCCGTGGTTGTACACCAATGCCTCAGACTGGGAGTACACTCAAGAAACTTGTACAAAAACGGAGTTAGGACTAATAAAAGTCAGTGAAAAGGCAATAGGGTCATTTTGATCTGCTTCTTAGAGAAACTCAGGATAAAGACTCACAACCCAGCACCAAGTCATATTTCATAACAGGAATCATTAGTGTCCATCAACTGACGAATGGATAAGTAAAACGTGGTATATCTGTACATGGAATCTAGTTTGGCAATAAAAAGAAAGGGAGTACTGATGCATGCTACAACATGGATGAACATGCCAAGTGAAAGAAACTAGTCACAAAAGATGACACCTTGTGTGATTGCCTTTATGTGAAATGTCCAGAATAGGCAAATTTATAAAAACAGAAGGCAGATCAGATGAGTGGTTGCTTACTGCTGGGGTAGGGGATGGGGAGGGACTGCTAATGGGTACAGGATTTCTTTTGGAGAGGACAGAAATGGTCTAAAATTAGCCTGTGGTGACCATTGCCCAACCTTGTGAATATACTAAGAAGTACTGAATCACACGCTTTCCATGGGTGGATTGTGTGGTCTGTGAACTATATCTCAGTAAAACTGTTTATACAAAGAAAGAAAACTTGTTGGCAGTTTTCTCCTGTACTGAAGGACGTGAACAGCTGGAGAGGGGCTGTGGAGGTGGAAATGGAGGTCTGAGCTACTATACAGGTGGATGTACATGTTACAGGTAGCGTTCAGTCTTGGACTGAAAAACATGACCACAGGAGAGTTTGCACGGTGGATGACTAATGTTGGATGTTAGTCTTGAAATCCATTTGTCCTTTCTTAATTACCTCAACCATGAGAGGATTCTTGCAAAGTCTTGGCTTTACCCCCTCTCTAGTTCTCTCTCCTCCCCAGACCCTTGTCGGCAGCAGGCGTTCACTGAGCGGCCGCCATCTGCAGGGAACAGGGACCTCAGGGCATGTCTAGCCTCAGCCCTGACCCCAGAGGAACCTGAGAACAGGAGGGCAGGGAGTATCGCATGGCCTCTGAGAACTGCCGTGTCGCCTTCGTGTCCTCCATGTCATGTTCAGAGCCATCAGAATAAGGGTGACACAGTGGTCACATCCCAGCTGAGGATGGGGAGTAGGCAACTCCTTCTGTTGGCTTTTCTCTGGTCAAAAAGGAAGGTTTTAAGTGAGTGCTCTTCCCTTCATTAAAAGCAGCGTAAGCTTTCTTCGAAAGAAAACATGTATTCTTCGTTTGCAGGCTTCTCACAGGGGTCTTCGGCAGTGTACTCCTAATTGGATATTTAAGTTAAAACCCTGAGCTTTGCTTAAAAATACTAATGGCGAACATTTATCGAGTGCTTAGTGTGTGTTCTAAGTGCTTTAAAGTATTGTCAACCCCTTGACTGATCTTTCTTTCACTGTACATAGGGAATGTAAAAAGGCTGCATTTCTTTTTTCCACTGTTCTGTTTTTCAGATTAATTTTCAGTAATTTAGTTTGATTTTTCCTTCAGATTTTGTGGTTTTATCACAGCAGCTCAGTAATTCAGCATCCGAGCTGGGCTCGGCCCTCAGCCAGCTAAGCCGGGAGGTTGGCTGGTGTGGGGCTTCACATGCCCGGCACGCTCGGTGCCAGGTGTGGACAGCGCACTCATCAGGCATGCTGTGTGTTGTTTTGCTCTAGGATCATCCACGAAGATGGCTTCTCTGGAGAAGACGTGAAACAGTACAAGCCCGTTGTCTACAGCAACACCATCCAGTCCCTGGCAGCCATCGTCCGGGCCATGGACACTTTGGGCATCGAATACGGTGACAAGGAGAGAAAGGTAGGCTGCTGCGCCCATGCACACGGGGAGGAGAGGGCCGTCTCTGGTACCAGCTGCGTCCTCTTTATAAGGCCAGGCTGCCGTGCAGGGACAGGACGAGACTGTGCTGTGTCACCCACCAGTGTACCAGTTGACCTGGCCAGTACAGTCAAACAGGGACTCTGGTGACAAGTAAACCGCCACAGCACAATCGCCAAGGAGACAACAGCCATAGAATTCCAGGGTTTATTTTGCAGATGAGAAAGGGTTGGTGACTGGGACTCTCACAACATTGTCCAAGTACATGCCCTTGGGCAATTAACTTGAACAGAAAAAATATTTCTTAGACAAAACAAGCCCCACCTGGCCACAGTCTTCCCTCCTTAGGAGAGCTTTCCTTACCTTGTTGGGGGGTGGGGCAGCCATTTGAATTCAGTCTCTTCCCTCCTTTGCCCCATGGGTTCTGTTTTCTGCCCCTCCGAGGTGAGTCTGAGGACTGAAGAGGCTCTCCTTCCTGTAGGAGGTCGACATCCTAGAACAGGGACAATTTTTCAGTTGAGTTTCCAGGCATCTGATAAGTGGTGAATGGAATAAGTTGTAAAAGCCTCTTTTTTGCAAACATTTGTGTTAACTGTAAGACTGAACCTTACACAGCTATACTGGCAAAGCCAAATAAAAGGTGGTGGGGGAGGAAGGGAGGGAGGGAAAACAGCCTCAGATAAGTCTATCTAAAAGGGACTCTTCGTCTCCTGGTGGGACCCTGAATCCCAGCGATCCCCTTCCTGTGACCTGGAGCGTGAGGAGGGGAGCAGGTAGAGGCCTCTGAACACCTGGGCCCCTCCTTGGAGCCTCTGGACAGAGAGCGTTAATCTCCGATTACTGCGTGGTTTGGTTATACATCGTGTATATATCCTGTCTTGGCTAAAAAATCACCTCCCTCGGGCCTCCCTGGTGGCGCAAGTGGTTGAGAGTCCGCCTGCCGATGCAGGGGATACGGGTTCGTGCCCCGGTCTGGGAGGATCCCATATGCCGCGGAGCGGCTGGGCCCGTGAGCCATGGCCGCTGAGCCTGCGCGTCCGGAGCCTGCGCGTCCGGAGCCTGTGCTCCGCAACGGGGGAGGCCACAACAGTGAGAGGCCCGCATACCGCAAAAAAAAAAAAAAAATCACCTCCCTCACAGAGGAAAACTATCCGCACCTTCTCTGGGTCTGATAAATCATCTGTGACAGATAGCTTTAAATGTAAAATTCAATATTTTATGCACAAAATCCTAATTCCATGCGACAGAGTCATCCCAGCTCAGGCATTGCCTCCTCCCGGAAGATGGGAACTGGGTGACTGAGAGTGTGTCCAAGACCAGCCTGGGGTGGGGAAGCCGGGCGCTGCCCCTCTGCAAGGCTGAGTCTGGAAGCTGGTTCTGCAGAGGAAGTACTTCTCCCCAGGGACCAGCTTTGGATTTGGTCATAGAGCCAGGGCCTGCAGAACCAGGGACACTGAGTTCTTCAGTCTTGTTTCCACTAAGTATTCACTGAGAGTACAGTGTACCAGGCCTTGCTGGGGATACAGGAATGAGCACAGTAGGAGTGGAGCTGGAGAAACCAGTCAGCAAAGAGCAACTCAGATCATCAGAAGTAGCCAAGACAGGTTACAAGTAGCCAGACAAGTTACAGGGCTTCATTCATTTTTAATGATAATGGCCACAGTGGTTATACAAATAGCTCTCTTGTATTGAACACCTACTAGCTGCCAGGCACTGTGCTAAGCACCTTACAAGTATTAACTCACTTTAGTCAACTTAGGCATTAAAGCCCAGAGCAGGAAATGCCTGGTATGATCTTCAGACATGGGAGAGGCCACAGGCCTTTGGTCTTTCTGTCTGCCTTTTGGCCAAAGAGAGAGCATGGAGCCTGAATCTCAGTTAACCAGACGACAGGCCTAGTGCAAAAGCTCATGTGTCCACAGCTCACACCTTACACAAACACACACAAACACACATGCACGCAGGCACACACAACCACAGCCTGCGAGATCTTCCAAGAGTATGTGTGTTCACCGCCACACCCACCTCCCAACCAGTCTTCTTTCCCCAAAACCTCCTGCCCTGATTATAACCCAGACAGTCAGTGTGACTTCAGAATGCTTTACTCCTTCAGTTCTGGAAAACGTTTGTTGTTCCCGGGGGGATTTTTTTTTTCCATTTTATTATCCTGAATAGAGAGATAATTGCTTGGGAATTGCCAGGAAGATGATACATCAAGGACTATACTGCAGGACCCCTTGGCTTCTGTGGCTGTTCCTCTTCTGTGGGATTCCTGGTTGAGACAACCCTCAAGTAGGAGATCAGGAAAGGCTCCTCTGGGAAGGGAGACCAAGAGCAGAGTAGGGACTCCCTGGAGAGTCCACTGGACACAGAGAGGAGCTGGAGCCCAGTCCTCTTCCGGCAGGTGGCACCATGGCAGACGCCTGACGGGTCTGCGGGGCAGCACAGGTTTGTCAGGCACAGTCCTTCTGGCTGGCAAAGGCCTCCAGGCCCTGGGGCACCTCCTCCTGTGTTATTTCACCTTAGGCTAAAGTGAGCCAGGCAGCTGGAGAAGGTGTTTCCTGGGAGTGGGCTGCTCTGGATTTGCTGTCTGGGCAGCGGGGCGCAAGGATCCCCCACCTGCCTATATATCAGTTGTCAGGGGCTTGAGGTGGAAGGGGGCAGCCACTTCAGACTGGGTGGCCAGGGAAGGTTCCCCTGAACCTGGAATGGATATTTGTGATGAAACTCGACTATAAGAAGGAGCCAGCCATGGGAGGAGGAGGAGGGACAGAGGTTCTAAGCGGACACTACCAGGGCCCTGAGTGAGAAGTGAGCCTGGCAAGTTGGGAACGAGAAGCTCTGTTCAGCCTGAACTGCACCTGGGGGCAGAGGTGGGCCCTGGGGTGTTGGACTCCCTCCAGTCAGGTCTGCCTGCATCTGGCCAGTTGTTGGTGCCCAGATGCCCTGACCCCAAGGCTGGGTCTCCAAACTCTTGCCTCTCTCGGGTTCCCAGGGGCTGCCCACCTGGGGGATCTGCTGTTTGGATCTGGGAGAACCATCCCATGCAGAGCCGACCCAGATTGGTGTTTTGGTGTGTAAAGAAAAGACCTCCTTCTCTCTCTTGGCTTCCGCATGTCCGCCATCGTCCCCCCACCCATGATGGTGTATCTGGAGGAAAACAGCCCCACACCCAGCACCTGCTTGGGCCAACCAGTTTTATACTCTCCATACAGAGAAGTATCTAGAAGCTTCCTTGCCATACCTCATTAGAACAACGTCCTTGACTTCTCCTGGCAGCTGGCTTGCCCCCCTGCCCTGGCCCCCCAGTGGAGGGAGGACTGATTGGTTTCTCCTGAAGCCTCTCTGGGGTGTGGACTCACCTAAGGCCATATGACAGTGCATGAGCCCAAGCCTGAAAGAGCCTCTTTGTTGGGCAAACAGCAGGGATCTCCTTATACACCCCATGCCCCAGCGCCCCCAGACCACAGACTGCTCCCCATAGATACCACACACTCCCACACCTCCAGGCCTCGGCTCAGACCACACCCTCTGCCTCTTGTGCCTTCTCCCCTCTCTTACCCCTGGAGCTCTTCCTGCTCAGCAGGGACCAACTGAGCTCCCGTCTTTGCATGAAGGTTTCCTCCTTCCCCTGACAGCTCAGCTCAGCGCTTTCTCTGTTGAGCATGTATGTCGTGCAGTGTGTCACTCTTTCCTTAGAGCAGTGACCCTTGCGCTTCAGGGTGATCAAAACCCATTTGAGCAGCTAATGAAAGCCATGAGCCTTCTCTCCAGAACCGTGCACTCACTCACATGTCCAGGAAATTTTTCATACGATTTCAGGGGGCTCTGGAACTCATAAAGCCCACCAGTGCAGCCTAGAATAAGAACTTCATTATGTCTACGGTCTTTCTGCTCGAGGCCTGTGTCATTCATCTTTGGGTCACCTCCCCACCCCAACAACCAGCACAGTGCTCAGCACATAGTAGGCCCACCCCAAAAAATCTCTTGAGTAGAATGACATTTCTGACTTTCTCAGTACTTAGAGAAAAAAGGAAAAGAACCTGTAATGTTATCACTACTGAACAGATGTTGACTGAGTACCTACTATGTGTTCAGTTTGTACTAAGCTCTGGAGAAAGATTCAGAGGAATGTGGGATGGGGCCTTGAAGGGGCTGGTCATCTGCTTGAGAGGACAGGGCTCATAGGCTCATTCCGTGAAGTGGTCAGGGAACGCTTCTTAGAGGAAGTGAGGCTGGAACTGTCCTTGAAGCAGAGGTACGGCTTCACAGGCACAGATGTAGGTGAGGAAAGGGACTTGAAGCAGAGAAGAGCATGAATAAAAGGCATGGGTTGGTGGTGACCAGAGGAGATTTGACTGACGGAGGAGGCCAGCGGCCAGGACAGAGGATCAGGATGTAGGAAGGTGTGGGAAAGTTAGAAGATACAGTTAGGTCCAGATTGGGTAGGCCTTGGAAAGTATGCCAAGGGGTTTGGGTTTTATCCTGTTGGCAGTAGGCAGCCATTGATAGGATGGGATGAAAGCGAGTTTTAGGAGATTATCATGATGGCATATGCATGGTGGGCTAGTGGTGGGAGAGACTGAAGGTCAGGAGGCAGGTTGGGAGCTACAGTAAGGGTCTCGATGGGAGTTGGAAAGGAAGGGCAGCAAAGTGATGTGCGGTGATGAAAGAAAGGGACCTGGTAGTTACTTGGCTACTGGGGCAAAACCGTAAGGATCAGGAAACTGGGACTCTAGTGTTACCGGCCTTGATGACTGGGAACAAGGTGACACCTCTGGCAGAAAGTCAGGAGATGGGCTGGGCTGGGCCAAATATGGTCGCAACCTCGTGGGCTCCAGGTGGAGTCGGCGAGTAGTAGATGGACTCAGAGAACTGCAGCTCCAAGAATTGAAGGCGATGATAATAGTTGCTTTCAATTTTTATGTTCTAGGGCTTGCATTAAACCATTTATATTAATTAAAAATTTTAATCCTAACAGCTACCTGTGCAGTGGGTGCTATTGTTATCCCCATTTTACAAGTGAAAAAAAAATGAGGCACAGAGAGGCAAAGTGACTTACCCAAGGACATTCAGCACAAAATATATACGTATATAATACAGATTTGTAACCCCAAGGAAGCTATGATTCATATGGCTCAGGTCCGGAGCAGAGTCCCATTTAAATAGGCACAGTACAACCAGGCAAAACAAGTCTTCAGAATCCCATTCTTTCTTCTGAGTTTCTCCAAAAATATGAAAAGGGACTCAAAGGGCAACTCCCACTGCTTTTCTCACAGGTTGTTTTCTGTCTTCCTCATGTCTGTCCCAACCCCACTCTCTTTAGCTGCTTTCTCTCGCAGTTCCCCAAGAGACCATCTCTATACCGCCAGCCTGCCAGGCTTTTCCCCTCCTGTCCTCTTTCTCCTTCTTGCTATTCCGCCTTTTTTCCTCCTGCTTTCTTCCTCCCTCTCCTGCTCTATGCCTAGAAGGGGCTCCCTCTCCTCCTCTCCCTCTTTCCCTTTCTCCAACTGTTCCTCAGTTTCTCTCTTTCTTCTTCTCCCTGTCTCTCTCTCCATCTCTGTCTCCCTCCTTCCTTCCCTCCCTACTCACCCCCAGTTCATTATCATGTAAATTCTCTTAACTTTCTGAGTGGAGTCCCTCCCCCTCCTCCTTCCTCCGTCTTCCATCCTCAGCCCAGGGCCTTCATCTGCATCACAAAAGCAGAGAAACTTGTGTGGCAGGACTGACCTAAACTCAGACACTGGAAGAAAGTCGGGGGGGGAAACTGGACAATTACAGGTTTAGGAGGTTCACTTGGACCACCGTGGGAGAAGGGGAAAGTCTGTGAACAATCCCATGTTATAAATTTTATCACACCCATGTGTATATAAAAATATACATAAAATTTATGTGCATATACATGTATACTTGCATATGTAAAGTACATTATAATGGGACAATAGGGAAGAGATAATGCTTTGAACTTGTATGAGGCTTTATTCAGTTGAAAATACACTCATTTTCGTTTTTTTCATCGTTTGTGCATATGCCTATTTCTCCCACTAATTTATAAACTCCCTGAGGACAGAATATAGATCTTATCCATCTAGTACAATGCCTGACACAAGAAGTATTGGATACTGCATTCAAATCCCAGCTGGATCACCAGCTATATGGCCCTGCATAAATTATTTAACTTCCTTAACCCTCAGTGTTTCTGTATGCAAAACAGGCATAATTCTAATACTGTCCCCTTTCATCTGTTGTAAGATTAAATGAGGTAATGCATGTGAAGTGCTTAGGACAGTGCCTGACTGTACAGCACTTAATGGGCGGCCCGGGGTCAGTGACCCAAGCGGGACTAAAGATCAGTGCTGTTGCTGGAATTGCTGCTCAGCCTCTAATGTTACACCAAGAGGCTTCATTAGAACACCCCCTCCTTAGAGATAATGGCACTATTTGGGGAGGCAGAATCAAATTTCATACTTAGATTCCAGAATGTCATTGGATCTCCTCTGGTAAAAGAAATCTTGACATTTAAGTCACACAGCGGAGCGCTGAACACTAACTTCTTTTTGTGTGTGTGTTTGTGTGGTACGCGGGCCTCTCCCGTTGCAGAGCACAGGCTCCGGACGCGCAGGCTCAGTGGCCATGGCTCACGGGCCCAGCCGCTCTGCGGCATATGGGATCTTCCCGGACCAGGGCACGAACTCGTGTCCCCTGCATCGGCAGGCGAACTCTCAACCACTGTGCCACCAGGGAAGCCCCTAACTTCTTTTTAATCAGGGGAATATGGTGGTGCCATCTCCACGGCGCAGTGCCGTTCACCCTGTGGTTTACACAAATTCTGAAACAGACAAAAGCAAGGATGCTCTCTGGTCTGTGTCTGCCTGAGTTCCTGGGGTCTAGAGAAACCGCAGCGGTCCTCAGTGGTGGTTGTCAGATCTGATGGGGGCTGGGGAGGTGACACATGAAGGCCCAAACCTGAGGCCAGGAAGAGGCTTCCTCTGGGCAGCAACATGTACACTGCTGCACGCTAGGTACCGCGCCGCTCCTCAGCTGTATCGGACCAGGCCTGGCCTGGCTCTGTTCCCCTGCCTGCCCAGGTTAATAGAGTTTGAAACTCTTCCATTCAAGGCTATCTAAGTCTGCTGCTCCATTTTGCAGATGGTGGCAAAAAATAGGCCCCACCTGGGCCCAACAGGAAAGAGACTTACTCAAGGGATGACCTGGCAGGCCCAGAACTAGAACTTCAGGTTTTCTGAATCACTGTTCACTTCTCTTTCCATCTCAGCGGTCTGCCCCAAATCACTCAGCCAACTTGGGGCCTCGTTTTCTTTCATTTGGTTGGTTAGTCACTCATCCTGCAGATACTTCGTGAGCAGTCACATCCCTGGCAGACAGTGCACAGGGAGGTGGGTTTACATGCAAAAATGAAAAGATGAGGGATCCCATCCTTTGATTTCCAAGGCCTCCCCAGCTCTGCAGGGCTCAGTGCAGCCAGGTTGGCTTGCTCCCTGTGGTCTAAGGCTGGATCGGGCCCCAGGCTCTGGGTTGGGGCAGGCATCTTTATTTTAAGCCCTGCCATAAGGAGTTCCAGACCTGGCTGCTAATACCTTGGCCCAGGTTGGTGGCACAAGTGGCTCTTCCTGGCCTTACTCCAAAAGGAAGAACCGGCTCAAAGGAACAGCAGGTTTCAAGGTGGGAAAGGAAGAGGAGGGATTAAAATTTCAGGTTTTTGAGTTGTCCCTCCAGTTCCTCTCCTCCTTATTCTTGGGTTTCCTCAGCTGCAAATGGTTGCCCCCTCCTCTTAACGCTTGTCATTTTGGAGCTCCAGCCCCAGCTCTCCCCGGCCCTCTGCCTCAGGATGCCTCCCCTCTGCAGCTAGACAGTGAGTCTGGAGGGCCAGGACGGTCTTGTCCACCTGAGCATTCACCCGTCCATTTGTCCACATTGATGTTCCCACAGTGGTGGGCAAGACCCAGTTCCTGCCCCCAGGGCGCAGGCAAGGAAGGCAGATGCTTCAGCAGATAGTGTTTTTTATTCTCGTGAAAGTGCAGTGATAATGACATACCTCACTGGGTTGTCTTGAGGATTAAAGGACTAATAGGTACAAGCTCTTAGAGCAGGGCCCAGCACACAGTAGGTACTCAGGAAAGCTTAGCTGTTATTAGCATCATGTGCCTTGAAGCAGAGTGACAACTACTCTAGTTTTCAAAGGTTGATTAGGCCTTACAGATGAACAATGGTAGGAGGGAAGCAGTCCCCCCTGGCTGAGGGCAGCCTGAGCTGAGTAAAGGTGAGCGCCGGGGTCTGAGTGCTCATAGGAGGAGCCCTGCCTTTGCTTGGATTCCATCCTGCTGTCAACTGCCCACCCTAGAGAATCCGGAAAGCCGCAGCAGGCTTGGACTTCTTGCATGATTGGCATTTAATGAAGAGGTGCTGATGAGGGGAAGATGGAGCGTTCTCCTCCACTGAGTTTTGGAGTTTACTGAGGGCTAAATAGAAAACCATTTTTCTGAATCTTGATAAAATGCTGAGCCATTCCCTGCCTTAGTAAGTCAAGTGTTGAGAACGCATGAGAGTGTTTCCTTGTTGATGGAGGGTCACACTGGGCCTCAAGGTCTTCTCCGTGGACTTCAGGGGTTGTGGTCCAGGCCCAAAGATGAAGGACATTCCAGGAGGAGGCTGGGCCTAGTATGCTTCCCCAGGACATTCTGAAGAAGTTACCTTTGGGACTAAATTGTTGGAAAAACAATTCACCTAGGAGAAAGCCCACGTTCCTTCCTGCCTTGAGGCCTTTGATCCACAGGCACCAGGCCAAGCATGAACACGCTCCCTGGCCTTGTTCCTCGAGAAGCAGGGTATGGGCTGCCATTACAGTTACGGAAGGATTATGGAGGTATTCCCTGTGTTGGGTTTGGGGTAGTCACAGCCTTAGCTTTAAATGGTAAGCACTTTCACTTGGGCAAGTCACAAAGCTCCTCTGAGTCTCCCTGTGCAAGTTAGGATATATTGGGCTGCACGTAAAAACCACACAACCAGCAGTGTCCTTGACAGTAGGGAGGGCCATGGTTTCCTGGACAGGGACTCCTGAGAGTCGGCAGCCCGGGGCTGCTCTGCAGCTGTGCAGCATCGGGGCCTGGGTCAGCACCTCGGTGGCTCTCCGGGCGCTCATGGCTCCAGGATGGCAGGTGACCCCCTCTCACAAGGCCTCCAGAGGCAGGAGGAAGAAGCTGGGCAGCCCGACTTCTTACTTCGCATCAGCCTGGCAGCAAGGGATCTGAGGAAAGCAAAAATGTGGGGTTTTTGGCCACTCTAGTAGGACACAGAGGCAAGAGACAAGATGCTGGGGGACAGCACCAGTCACCACCTGCCACCCTGCCTGTGGACTGTCATGGGAATTAGTAAGAATGTGGAAGCAGATGTACTGAGTCAATGGGAAGTCCAGTCCAGCGACCAGGAATGGGGGAGGTACTCTGGTGGATGGGTGCTCCTCCAGGCTGGGGCAGAGATGGGTCCTCGTTTCTTCTCCAGTTTCTGCCTTTGTTTTCCCACTGTCTTAGTCTTTTCTGGCCGATATAACAGAAATACCATAGACTGAGTGGCTTAAACACCAGAAACTTATTTCTCACAGTTCTGGACATTGGGAAGTCCAAGATCAAGGTGCCAGCAGATTAGATGTCTGGTGAGGGCCACTTGCTGGTTCATGGACAGCCGTCTTCTCACTGTGTCCTCTCACGACGGAAGGAATGGGGTTGATCTCTGGAGTCTCTCATAAAGGCACTAATCCCCTAATCCCCATCCCAGTATCATGATGTTGGGGATTAGGTTTCTACATATGAAGTTTGAGAGGACACAGACGTTCAGTCTACAGCACCCACATAGGCTCAGAAGCTAGAATGTTGTCCTGAGGGGGCACCGGAGACAAGAAAATGGTTGGTGGCAGGTAAATCTCCTGGCAGCACAAAGCTATGGCAGAGTCTCTGGGAAGAACGTCCGTGTGAGCCTGGGACAGGGCTCCCCAAGAAGAGCACAGGCACACCACCACCCGCCCGCCCTGGCACCTGCAGCAGCTCCAGCCCCTCAGCTTCTCTGGGTTCGTTGGTGACTGCCGCACCTGGCCTCCGTCTAGCCCCTCCTGGCTGCCCTTCCACTGTGAGCCGAGTGGAGTGGGCGTTCGAGCCTGGGCCTCTGCTAGCCTCTGCACATTCATTGCCTGTAGAAAGAGGTGTGGAATATGTAAAAAGAAAGAAAAGGAAACCTAAAGGCTCCAACCAACAGTAAATGAAAACCACAGGCAATGATGCCTTGCACTAGTGTCCCCTCCCGCTCTCTCTCCCTCTCTCCCCACTACCCCTTCACAGTAGCTTACACACCCCTCATCTCTGTCTCTCCCTGTAAGCCCTCCATCGCCCAGCTCTAATGGTGGGAAAATGTTACAACTGCGCAAGTAAGTATTCCCGAGCATCAGGATGAGGGTGGGATCCCCACTAGTTGCCTTTCCCTTGGATGTATGAGGGGGCCTCACATTACAGCCCTCATTCTCCACCCCCGCCCCCCCACATCTCTGCCTGGCTACTCCACAGGGGGAACCAACAGCCTCCTCTTTGGAGAGGGAACATTGTGGGTGCATCCTTTGGGTTCAGAGGTGTCTTTAGGGTGGCAAACAAGCTGCCAAGGAGACCTCCCAGCCTTAGAAGATGTAGAGAACAGCTAAGAGAGGCCTGCCTGGCCAACGCTCATTTGTTTTTTTAATTTATTAATTTATTTATTTATATTTTTGGCTGCATTGGGTCTTCGTTGCTACGCACGGGCTTTCTCTAGTTGCGGTGAGCAGGGGCTACTCTTCACTGCAATATGTGGGCTTCTCATTGCAGTGGCTTCTCTTGTTGCAGAGCACAGGCTCTAGGCGCATGGGCTTCAGTAGTTGTGGCACGCGGGGTCAGTAGTTGCGGCTCGCAGGCTTAGTTGCTCCACCGCATCTAGGATCTTCCCGGACCAGGGATCAAACTCACGTCCCCTGCATTGGCAGGTGGATTCTTTTTTAAATTTTATTTTATGTATTTTTTTTGCTGCGTTGGGTCTTCGTTGCTGCGCGTGGGCTTTCTCTAGTTGCGGTGAGCAGGGGCTATTCTTCGTTGCGGTGCGTGGGCTTCTCATTGCGGTGGCTTCTCATTGCGGAGCACGGGCTCTAGGCGCATGGGCTTCAGTAGCTGTGGCTCTCAGGCTCTAGAGTGCAGGCTCAGTAGTTGTGGCGCACAGGCTTAGTTGCTCTGTGATACGTGGGATCTTCCCAGACCAGGGCTCGAACCTGTGTTCCCTGCATTGGCAGGTGGATTCTTAACCACTGCGCCATCAGGGGAGTCCCAACACCCATTTTTTGAGGCTCCTGGCATTTGAAAAATGAAAAATTCTTAAAACAAGGTCACAAAATTGTGGTATATTTTATTTTATTTATTTATTTTTTAAGTTTCTTTTTTTTTTTTTTTTTTTTTTTTTTTTTTGCGGTATGTGGGCCTCTCACTGTTGTGGCCTCTCCCGTTGTGGAGCACAGGCTCCGGAGGCGCAGGCTCAGCGGCCATGGCTCACGGGCCCAGCCGCTCCACGGCATGTGGGATCTTCCCAGACCGGGGCATGAACCCGTGTCCCCTGCATCGGCAGGCGGACTCTCAACCACTGCGCCACCAGGGAAGCCCTTTTTTTTTTTTTTTGATGTGGACCATTTTTAAAGTCTTTATTGAATTTGTTACAATATTGCTCCTGTTTTATGCTTTGGTTTTTGGGCCACAAGGCATGTGGGATCTTAGCTCCCTGACCAGGGTTCAAACCCTCACCGGCTTCATTGGAAGGCGAAGTTTCAACCACTGGACTGCCAGGGAAGTCCCATGTGGTATATTTTAAATGTGTGTACTTAACAAATTAATACTTTGGACCCACCACGAATGCAATGCAATGTAATTGTGCTACCCAGAACATAGTTACCGGATTTATAAAAATGTTAGTACACAGCATGTGTCGGCTGTGCAGTCCTATAGGGGGACACAGGTTAAAGCTTTCTGGTGAGCACAGTCACCATTCACCCCAGAGGTCTCTCCCTGACTGTATCTATTACCTTATTTGGTCCAAACCCCACATTTGAGCCCTTTGTGAATGTCAGATCCTTTCCCGGGGACCCAGTGTACTGCAGAGAAGCTTGGGGGCCAAAAGGTGGACTTTGGCCCGTTGAGGGGTGTCAAGGATGGGAAAGGGGTTAGGTGTGCCAAGGCAGTGGCACTGTGTGGGTGAGACCGTGAGTCACAGGCAGGGGTGGTGGCCAAGGTGTGGTATCTGGGTCCCTCCCTAGCTCGGAGGCCCTGCTCTGCATGCTTGTGGGGTGGGGGGTATAGTACCACACACGTGGGTTAAGGGATGGCTTCCCTAGGAAAACCAGAGCCCATCTGCCCTTCCCATAGCCACACACGTCCATCTTCTGCTTTACTCAGCTCCCTCTCCCCTTATTATTTATTTGCTCCGCTGCAACCTACAGTGGTCTTGCATCACTGCCGAAGACCCTCTCTGGATGTTAGGACACTTTTTGTTACAAAAGATAAGAGATACAATCAAACTGGCTTGTGAGAAAAAGAATCACCTGACCCAGGGATTAAGAAGTCCAGAGTGGGGAGTTAGTTCCCTGGTGGTCTAGTAGTTAGAATCCTGCGCTTTCACTGCCGTGGACTGCGTTTAATCCCTGGTCGGAGAACTGAGACCCCACAAAGCCGCATGGCATGGCCAAAATTAAAAAAAAAAAAAAAATCCAGAGGTCCTGCTGCAGGTGAGGCTCAACTCAGCAGCTCTGATGATGGCCCTGGCTCCTCTTCATCTCTCCATTCTGTCCCCCTTACAGCCTTCCCTTGACACTCCACAAAATCGCTTCTTGCCTTTCAAGAAAATGGCTACAGCAGTTACATCACCACATCCTCCCACCCCACCTGACCTGTGAGCATCCCGGGATGTACAGAACACAAGATGTGCCCCTGCAGTCCCTTCCCTGAGAAGCCACTTAGGTCCTGGGAATCCCTCCCTCTCCTTGGCCCCAATTAGATCACACGCCCATCCCTGAAACAGTCACTGTGACCAAGAGGATGCAGTACTGATTGCCTGAGGGGTTCCTGGGACCAGAGTGAATTCCCCAGAGGAAAATCAGCTCATGAAAAAGGAAAGGGAAGCAAAAGAAGCAAACTCTGGGGAGGCCACCATAGCCATCCTAAATCTCTTCTTGAGTTCAGTGCTGCCGACTGTGCCTGATTCATATTGTATCAGCGGATGGCCAGCCAGGCTCAAGCTAGCACAGCAGGATTATGAGATAACCCAGTTTGGCTGGAGCCAGAGCTGCTGTTCCCATGGTGGCCTCTCCCCCAGGGTCCCAGGTCTAGGGCGCGTGGACACACAGCCCCCAGCCCACCCCTCCCTTTTCCCATCTCACCTTTTCACTGGGGCTGTGGCAGGGGTGATGGCAGAATTGGAGGTGAAGCCAGGCGGGGGATACGGGCCCATGTTTGGGGATGTCTCCTGGGAAGTCTTGGGTCTTTGCCAGCCCACCTGAGCCAGCAGGGACCTTAGCCATGTGCCAGTCGAGACTTCATTTTAGAGCTGGGCAAGTGCAGCTGCAAAGGGCTGTGCCCAAGAGAGGCAGCTCAACAGGGGTTAGAGCCAGGCTTTGGAGTCAGAGACACAACCTTGAATCCTCACCCTGCCTGTCACCAGCACTGGACTTCAGGGTGGTCATTTGGTTCACTCAACCTCAGATTCCTCATCTGAAAACTGAAGATGATAATAATATGACCTACTCACAGGGTTGTTATGGTTGAAGAATTAATGAGTGTTGAGGGCTAAGCATGGGGCCTGGCACCTAGTAAGTGCTCAGTAAACAGCTCTTGTTTGCATCTTCCTCTCACCCACACTTCACTGCCTGTCTGGTGGAGAGAGTGCCAGGACTAGAAGCCTGGCTGTGACAGTTGTTTCAAAACAGGGTGAAGAGCTAGTGCCAAGGCCTCTGAACTCCCACAAGTCAAAGAGGGGGCCTCAGCCCCTCCCCGAAATTCCCTATCGGTTCTGGTTCCAGGCTGGGAAGCAGGGTGTGTGTCCCGGCCTCTGTCCCTCTTCCTGGCTTTGCTGGAGTGGAGGTGAGGAAGGCTACTCCTGAACCAGGGTCTGGCAAGGCCCGAGACAGAGACCAAAAGAAGTAGGGCTAAGGAGAGCGAAAGCAGGATCTCAGAGAAAAGGAGAGAGGCAGACAGTGCTTGGTGACAGTCCCCCGGAAACACTTGAGCTGGTTTCTTCATGAGTAGGAAGGGCGACCATATGTCCCAGTGTCAGTGGGGTGCCTGGCACAGAGCAAGTGTTCCTTAAATGGCAGCTACCTTGTTCCTTTGTGTTTAGTCTGTCCCTGGCTCCATGAATGTCATTCCCGCTGTAAACCCCTCCCCAGTCCCTGCGGCTGGAAGTGTCTTTTCCCTCTCCTGGGCACCTACAGCATCTCTCTTTCTTTCATGTGTTCACTCACTCATTCATTTGAGAAACGTGCCTTCTGTGCACTAGCGGTGTGCCAGGCCCTGGGCGCACAGGGGTGAGCAGAGACGAGCAGCAATGCCGCCTTCACAGAGCTCAGTCTGGGGGAAGATGGGTGCCCCTCAGTAACTCCGGAGAGCTGTGAGCATCCCAAGAGCAGGCCTGGCCTGGGCTCTGCTGCCGACGAGGTGTTTGACGGAGAGCAGGAAGGAGCTGGCACGGTGGGGCCGGCGGCAGCGGGAGAGAAGGTGCGTGGGACAGCTTGTGCAAGAGCACGTGCAAAGGCTCTGAAGTGGGGAGTCGGGGTCTGAAGGAAGGCCAGTGTGACCGGAGCTGAAAGGTCAAGTGGGGAGAGTGGCAAGAGATGAGGCTGAAGAGGGAGGCAGGGGCCAGCCAGGTGAGGAGAGCTTCCAGGCCATGAAAGGAATTTTGGCTTTGTTCCTGACTCAGCAGGAAGGCACCGAAGGTTTTAAGCAAGGCCAAGACATGGCTGGCCTCTGAGAGGCTTGCTGTGGCTGCCCTGTGGTGAATGGATAGATGGGCGGCCGGAGAAGAGCTGAGAGGCTACTGCAGGCCCCGGGGGGTGGAGAGGTAGTCTGCCCCGAGAGGAAGCGGGTCTCTTTCTGGGCCTGCCCACTGCCCACCTGACATGGAACCCGGTGCAGCCGCCACATCCCCCACGGGACCACGAGCTCCTCTGGGTGTACTGCCCGCACAGGGCCTGCCAAACCCTGCAGAGTCCTGTGGGTGGGCCCACGGGGGTTCCCGCCTCTCCGACTCAACCGACACAGACAGGGTACCCCAGGCCCTCAGTACCATAGCAGCCCTGGCCTCCCTGCTCTGGGAGTCCTCAGTGGGAACCTCCTCCAGCCTCCCCGACCTCCCCTCCAGCCCCTGACCTCAGCCCCTTCTGGATATTCTGACCTCTTCTCCCTCAACCCCCACCCCTGGCCTCAGTCTCCTCATCTGTAAAATAGGGATGATTCTATACTTATGACAACAAACGCCACAGACGGGGAGTCCTTACAAGGCAGTGTGCTCCTCCAGACACAGCATGAACGTGTTACTAGCTCTGATGTGCACAGACAGACCCTTATGGCTCAGACAGCAAGCTCGCATCACCCAGCACAAGTGCTGACAGTCGGCTTCTCTCCTTCCTCTCTCCGAGGTGAGCCCAGGAGCAGTTGACTGCCCTAGAGGAGCTGTGGATTAGGAGCATTTGCACAACCAGACTCCCCTCCCCCAATATTTCTGGTCTGAGGTCCCCAAGGCACAGTCCTGAAATAGCTCACTGCCAAATTAGGTCCCGCTTTTCCAGCTCTGTGGGCGCCCTCCCCTTTCTTGCCCAGCCCTCTGTCTTCCTTCCTTTCTCCTTCCTGCCACACTTCCCTGCCTGGTGCCACGACCAGCTGGTTCCCCTGATGACAACTGGCCAAGGAGAGGAAGGCAGCTCTCCCGGCCCAGGGCGGCTCTGTGGGCCGAGCTTTTGCAGGCCAGGTTGCCTGCTGGGGGCCTGGGCCGGTCTGGGGGCTCCACCACTGTTCTCAGGGTCTGCAGTTGTGCACCTGAGTGGTGCAATACCTTGATTCCAGGATACCACCCTCCCCAGGACCACGTCCAAGAGTTCCCCTCTGCAGCAAGGAGCATGATGATAAGATCTCAGCCTCTTGTATCTTCCTATATGGAACCACAGTGCACATCCTTGAAGTGAAGCTCTGTGTGTGGTAGGGCAAAGAGCACATATTCAGGAGTCAGGCCAAAGGTCTGACAAGGTCAAAACTGGATCCTCCTTTTTTAGCTTTGTGACCTCAGGCAGGTTCCTTAAGTACCCTGAACCTCAGGTTCCTCCTCTGTAAAATGGAAATAATACTGGTGTATATCAGTCAGGATGCAGGCTTCCCTGCTGTAACAAAGACCCCCTAAATAACAGTGGCATAAATAAGATAGATATGCATTTCTCTCCTGCCTGAGCAACCCAGATGTGACACCAGTCAGGCCCTTCTGTCCTGTTGCTCTGTCACACTCAGGGTCTCTGCTTCCGTTCCAGGCCCAGGATGCTGCCCTTGCTACCCCTTCTAGCCAGCAGCACGGGAGAAAGGGAAGGGGATTGGCTTATAGAAGGAAGGCCTTGAGTGTCAGGTCAAGTATAGATGCTCATGGCCTGGACTGGGGATGTCTAAGGTGGGGGAAGAACCCCTGACCAGCAGTGCTCCATGGAGACTGCGTGGTGGGCAGGAGAGTCGCGGTCCCCTCCCTGGAACTTGTTGCGTCATGTCGGTGTGCTTCAGATTCACTTCTTATCCAAGGCCCAGTGGGTCTCCCCTGGCCCAGGGCATCAGAATCTCAGACCCCCTCCCACCAGCCACTCAGGGGCAAGCCTCCCTGCAGGATGAGAGTCCCACCTTGCCCAGTGTTGTCCTCATACCTGGAGGCTCAGGCCCTGCCCGCTCCTCTTCCGACGATGCTTCCCTTCTTTGTGCGTCCTCATCCCTTGCAGTCTACAGCAGCCTTATTGGAGTTTAATCACAGCTTTCTTAGTGAGCCCTTTGCTGTGAACGTACAATTTTGTGCCAGAGGAATTGTTGACACTCTTCTAGGCCAGGATTCCTCAGACATTAGTCCCTCGATGTGATGCAGCAACACTCTCTTTTCTTGTTGAGTACGTCTGGGGACACGGGCTATATCTCCTCTTGGGGAACCACAGTGTGCATTACCGTATCCAAGGCACTCAGAGCCCTACAGAAAGGAAGCTTGTTGATGTGTGTCTCATGCAGAGTTTCCCAAACCTTTTTTTTTTTTTTTTTTGGAGTAACCCAATTAAGTTGTATAGCCGTTATATGGGACCTGCCGCTCTCGTCCAGGTCCTTCCTTTTACAGAAGGGGATGCTGAGGCACAGAGCAAGGAGAGGCTTGCACAGGATCATGCCGCAGGCCCAGCAGAGCTGGCACGAGAACCAGGTCTCCGTGGATTGGAGAAAAAAAGGGAGGATTTTTTTCCCCTTGGCTTCCTCTCTCCTGGCCTCGCAGGAGGCAAAAATCACACTCCCACATTCCAGTAACTGTTGGAGGTGTGCCTTCCCTGCTCCAGAGTCCCTGTCCCATGCCCCCCCCCCCCCCATAAGCATCTGGTCTCCCTGAGCAGTCGGAGGGCAGGGCCACTGCCTTCTGCTTCTCTTGCTTTTACAGGTCGGGGGATCAGCCTGGGACTAAGGGTAAAGTACAGAGATTGGGTCAGTGACCTCTTTTTTTACTTTTTGCCACACATGAGCTAGAGTGGATTCTGGGTTATCCCTCTGAGACTTTCACCCTGACTTGCACTCTGCATGCCTCCAGGAGTGCAGACAGGGGCAGCCCTGGGTGCTTCCATGTGATCTGATCACACCCCGTGCCCTGCACTGTTCTGAGCACTGTCCACATGTTAGCTCATTTGCTCTCTTCTCTTGTCCCTTTCAGGGCACCCTGTTTGTTGACAGGACCATGATTGATACATAGACTCCATTATTGCCCTCATACTACAGATGGCAAAACCGAAGTTCAGAGAGAGAGAGGAAGTAATAAGCCCAAGGTCACACCACTGGGACTGGGTGCAAACCTAGGCAGTCTGACTCCAGACTTTTAACTAATCTAATGAGGGTGCTAGCCCATGACCTCCACCTTGGCTTTCCCGCCTAGAAAATCACTGGGAGCCACAGCCTGGGACCAGGCCCTGAGCTGTGTGCCGGGTAGATGAGTACCAGGAAACCAGGTACCTCGACTCTGAGGCCAGGCCGGGATCGCTAGCCTACTGGCAGATGAGGCCAATAAAGGCCTCGTCTACTCTGGAGAGGCTGATTCTGCCCCCTTGGCTGGCTGCTGGGGGCTTGCCAGCCACAGGGGTGAGTGAGTGGAAAGACTGCTCCAGGTGTCACCATCCGGAGCATGCCAGGAAGGAAGCCCCGAGCACACCTTGGGCTCCAAGTCCTAGACATTTCAAAGCTGGGCAGGGACAGGAGAATCAGGTCTAGCCTCTGTGAGGAGGCTGTTTCCTCCTGGGAGAACTTGGAGAGGTGGGAAAATGCAGCCCCCCCAGCCCTTCTCTTACCAGCCACCCAGCCAGATGGGGAGAACAGCCAGCATGGGGACTAGTCTTCCCTCACTGTGACTCTCTGGCACCTGGAGGGGCAGGAGCCCAGTGTGCCTAGGCCCCCTAGGAACTCAGCAGGGAGGGGCTGGGGTCTTTGTTAGATGAGGGTCCATCTTGAGCTGGAGGCGTGCCAGGCCTCAGCTCACGACAGAAGAACACTGATCCTTCACAGAAAAGCTGGGCTCCAGGCCCTGCCCCAGCTTACTCTGTGACCTCAGACAAGTCCCTTGTCCTACAGGGTCCTACAGAAGAACCAGCTGGCCTCTAGATCTCCCCTCCACCCCACCCCCCATCTCAGTTCTGTAACTTCTAAAAAGTTCTATAAATTCTCCTGGCAAAACTTAAATGCTAAGCTCGGGTGATTGCCAAGCACAAGGCTCTTCCCTTGAATCCAAAAGAGAAAGAATCCCCCGTGTTTCAAAGTCAGCGCAAGTTAAAGACCGACTTCTCTCGGGGAGGGAGTTGGTGTAAGGTGGCCGGCAGACTATTGTCAGCAGGGGACACAGCCACCCATGGGCACCCAGGGCACGCAGCTTGGGGTTGGAGCCTGGGGCTGTAGATACGGGCACTGTCCCAGCCTTAGGGACGCTCCGGTGTGGACTGGCACATGCAGGCCGCCAAGCCACAGGGATGAAGCCACTAAGGCAGAAAAGAAAAACACTGTCAGGTGTTACCGTCACGGCATCTGTGTCAAGGGTAACCGTGTCGCAGGGCTGCAGGGGGAGATGAACATGAATGGCCGTGTGAAGCTGTCAGCTTCCCTCTGATCACTCTGGAAGGCTCCCTGGGTGGCAGGCAGAGGAAGGTGATTTCAGGAGCCGTTTACTTGACGAGAATGAGAGGGCAGAGCAGACGGAGCAGGTTCAGGGTGGGGGCATGAGGCCAGGGATGCCTTTGGGCATCATCACAAACGTGCACACATTTTCATTGACTGACCCGTGCCCTAAGCCCAGAGCATGTGGGCCAGCATCCCACAGCAGCGTCAGGGCACCTGGAGTGCCGAGCAGTGGGAACTGCTGCTCCTGAGTGGGTAAGCCCCAGGCAATTGCAACGGTCGCCTCTCCTGCCCCCCCATAGTCTGCTGCCCGCAGCAACCCGTGTGAGCTCTTACAAGTGCACGTTTAACCCCCTACTTAGAAGCCCTCAGCAGAAACCTCGGCCCTCAGGTAGAGCCCTGCCCGCCGCGGGTCTCTGCTCCTGCCACAGCATCTGCTTCTGATTCAGGGCTTTTGTGTGAGCCACGGCCTCTGCAGGAGGCATTCTCCACCCCTGTTCCCCCCACCGAACTGGGCTCTATTGTCACCTCCTCTGCGAAGCCTCTCCCACCCCCCCAGACCAGGCCAGGCCTTTTGTCCTGACACTCTCAGATCCCTGGGAGCTTACTTCAGGGCCTTGTCATGTTTGTAACTGTATGTGTGTATGAATATTCCCTCAATGTCTGTACCCCTGCTAGACCGTAAGGGGAAGGGGCAGGACCTATCTGGCTCCAACTGGAATCAGTGCTGAGCACCCAGCACAGTGCCTGACCCAGAGGGAAGGGGATGCTCAGCTAAACTCTGCTCCATGGCCACAGTGTGCCGAGTTGTCTGCGGGGGTCAGAATGTACATATCTCTGGCCCAACCATCCAAAACTGAGAGCTCCCTCCTGCTATTGTTGCTGTTCAGGAAACAGCCACTGGCAGGCTCTGCCCTGCCCAGCCTCTCAGCCTACAGGTCTGGCTACCCTTCTGGTGCTCTAGCCTCGAGAAGCAGCCACCATGGAGCCCAGCAGCCCTGTGGATGCCTCTGCACCGTGAGGCCTGTGGGCCTGGCAGAGACAGGGGCTCAGACATCTCGCCAGGCTCTTTCCGTTTCCCCAGGCCTTGGCCTGAGAAGAATCTGGTGACAGTATGAATTCTGGGTTTCAGGCCCAGCTTTGTTTGTAGCTCACTGTGTGATCCTTTGAAAACCCCAGAATACGTGCTCGTACTGGATCTCTTGGTCAGCTGACTGTGTAGATGCTGAGGTCCAGTGGAACACAGCGTCCTCAGATATGCAGGGAGATGGCTTCCCGTGGGTGTAGCAGAGAGAGTCACTAAAAGAACCAGCCAGAATAACTTTGAGAAGTGCAGCCCACTGACTTGGACTCCCTACAGCACTCACAGGCCCTGAGTTGGGATTTCAACACCCACCCCACCCCCCAGAAGATGAGGTGAGAGGATGGAGACTGTGCTTCCTCTGTGGGAGCCAGAAGGCCCTGGTGGCCCTCAGACTCCGTGCCCATCGTTGTCCTAGGCCTGGACATTCTCTTCAGCGTTTACAGGGCACCTGGTAAGTGCCAGGCTGGCAACGGACAAGCCCTCACAACCCATGCGCATGAGGAGCTCACAGACTTGTCTCCCGGTCCCGCACTGAGCGGTGCTCAGGCTCACACTCTGCAGCCAGCCTGCCCCCGGCTGAGCCCGATGCTGCTTTCTGTCAGAGGTGTGACCTGGGGGAAGTTACCGATCTGCTCTGTGCTTCTTTTTTTTAATCTGTAAAATTGGGATAGTAACGGTTCTTTATCTCATGCTTGGGACAATGTAAAAGGGCTTGAACAGTGCCTAACGCACGAGTATGCGTGAGCCCTTTGTGTTAGTCGGCTTGGGTTGCCGTAACTAAACATGGACTGGATAGATTAAACAACAGAAATTTATTTTCTCACAGTTCTGGAGGCAGGAAGCCCACTATCGAGGTTCTGGCTCAAATAGTTTCTGGTGAGAGCTCTCCTCCTGGCTTGCCGATGGCCACCTTCTTACTGTGTCCCCACCTGGCCTTCCCTAGGCACGTGACTGCAGAGAGGGGGAGGGAGAGCCCTGTGAGGTCTCTAATAAGGATGTCAGTGCTGTCAGATCAGGGCCCCACCCGTATAATCTCACTTAACCTTAATTACCTCCTTACTCCAAGTGCAGCCACACTGGGGTTGGGGCTTCAACCTGCGAATTTTTCGCCAACACGTACATTCCGTCTAGAACACTCTTACTGAGAGGATTTAGCCTTTATGATCTACTACCCTGATTTGGCCCTTGGTAGTGAACTTGCCTGGCATGTATGAGGCCTCTACCAATTACACAGCTCTGTGATGAGCCCCTGTGAGGACAGGCACCCTTTGTTTTCCAGCTCTGAGCCCTGGGTTTGGCGCAAAAGTAAATCCCTTTTACTTCTGCATCTTTTTTGAACTCTTGACCTCCCACCTGTGGGGCAGGCATAACTGGTGTCTACACTTGAGGAAACTGAGGCTCAGAGAATTCAAATGACTGGCCCACAGTCAAGCAGCTAGTCAGTGGCAGGTCTGTTCTTGGGCCCAGATATCTCAGAACCTGGCCCATTGCCCTTTGTACCACTGGTATGACCCCCTGTGAGATCAGAGTCAAAAATCAGATTGTGGAGAACCAGAATGAGTTTGGATCCTGTACTGTAGAGCCATCTTGTTCATAGGCCATCTCCCAGGCCTGAGTTTTCTCAGCTACTGAATGGAAACCACACCCCTTGCCCTAGTACTGTGTAGGAAGGGGAGCAGGGTCACACATGCGAGAGGTGATACCTACTGGAAGCTGGCTCTGTGCAACTTCCCCTGGAACAAGGCCCCTCTTCAGGCAGGACACAGAGGGCAGGCACCCCAAAAAGAAACCCCATACGCACTAGCAGTCACTCCCCATTCCCCCCCACACTCAGCCCCTGGCAACCCCAATCTACTTTCTGTCCTTGTGGATTTGCCTGTTCTGGACATTTAATACGAATGAAATCATACAATATGTACTCTTTTGTGTCTGGTTTCTTTCATCCGGAGTAATGTTTGCAAGGCTCGTCCAGGTTGTAGCCGAATAGTATTCCATTGTATTGGAATTTGGAAACACCAGACTTTGTTCATGCATTCATCAGTTGATGGACTTGGGGTTGTTCCCACTTTTTGGCTACCCTAGTAATAATGCTGCTGTGAACATTCATGCATAGGTTTTTGTGTGGACTCATGTTTTTGTTTCTCTTGGGTGTATACCTAGGAGTGGAACTCAGGGGTCATATTCTAAGTCTGTTTTAACTTTCTGAGGAAGTATCCACCTGTTTTCCAAAGCGGCTATACCATTTTACATTACTATAAGCAATATAGGAGTGTTCCAGTTTCTCCACATTCTCGCTTACATTTGTTATTGTCCATCTTTTTTATTATAGCCATCCTAGTGGTATCTCAGCGTGGTGTTAATTTGTGTTTCCCTAATGACTAAGGATGTTGAGCATCTTTTCATATGTTATTAACTATCTGTATGTCTTCCTTGGAGAATTGTCTGTTCAGAACCTTTGCCCACTTTTTAATTGGGTCATTTGTCTTACTATTGAGTCGTAAGAGTTCTTTATACATTCTGGACACCAGTCCTGTATAGACATATGATTTGAAAATGTTTTTCTCCCCTTCTGTGGGTTACCTTTCCCCTTCCTGGATAGTGTCCCTTGAAGTCTCACCCACTTCTTCCCCTGCCGCCTTACTTGGGCCTCCTTCTTTTCTGGTCCTACTCATCTTTCTTACCAGCTCTCCCCTGGGGACTTGCACCCTCCTGGAGCTACAGGAGCTGGCTCTTTCTTGCTTCGTGGGCAACATTCCCAACAGGTTCTTGCCCAGCCAGCAGCCTGAACTGCACCCAGACTGCGGTTGCCCTGGGTTTGGGGGCTCTGAGTCTGTGTGATGAGCTGTGCCCACAGCCCCATGGGCCGAGTGTGGCAGAGTGGAGAGGTGACCACCATACACTGATCATCCACTCAGCCCTCGATGCTCTGCACGTGCTCTCCCATCACATTCCCAGAACAGTCTCGAAAGATGCTAGTATTTTGTCTTTCCTGGGTATAAAATGGAGCCAGGATTTGCTGTCCGGGGTGTCAGAGTGCACAGCATGTATATGGCTCACAGGCAACAAGTTTGCCTCTGCTGTCTTATTTGGTAAATGTCTATTCTGGGAGGAGCCCAGTGTTGCTCAAAAATTCTAGAGAATGTATTGGTACCTCCCTAGGACTAAGTTCCAGGATAGTAGCAACAGAATTCCCTTGACATTCCAGAAAATGCCTGACCTCACCTGGTGTAACAAACAACCCCCAAATCTCAGCGGTTCAGCACAGTAAAGGAATGTTTCTTGTTCACATCACAGTCTGATGTGAAAGGTGAGGGGTGCTCTGGCCCATGCAGCCAGGAGGCAGCTCCCCTCTGCTCTGTGGCTTTGCCAGCCCCTCAGCCTCAGGGTCTTCTGCTGGACTCCTGACATCAGGCCAGCAGACAGGGAAAGGAAATGCATGGAAGGTTGTAAGGAAAGTTTAGGGAGGGCCAGGCCACATTCCATTGGCCAGAATTTGGTCACTTGGTCATACCCAACTTCAAGGGGGTCTGGAAAATGTCTAGCTGTGACCTCAGGAAGAAAAGTCAAAATGCTGTCATTGCAGGAAGGCAGTGCCTGGCACAAGGCGCAGGTGGGAATTTTAACCAAATCGCCTCCTGCTCCTTGAAGCCCCACCTCAAGCGTGGCGAGAGGTCCATGTTCGTGGCTCCTCCGGGCCTGTTGGTCCCCTGCTCCTCATGGGGACCCGGCGAAGTTGTGGGGGCTGAGCAGTGAAAGAGCATCGCTGCTCTGTGACGTGATGGAGCACACCTGAGGTCACTTGCTGGTGGCAGCTGTGGCAGCTTCCCTGCCCCCCACCTCCTCCGTCCCAGCTCTGTGAAGGTGGACCGCCTTCTGACGCTGATGTGCGCGATGGCCCTGGAACTTTGATTCCAGGTGCTGTGTTCTAGGAGCTTCTGTGTTATGTCATTGTTTCTCTAGCCTGACGCACATAACTTTGGTTGTTGTGAGATACATGTATTTTTGGCTGCGTTGGGTCTTTGTTGCTGTGTGCAGGCTTCCTCTAGTTGCAGCGAGCAGGGGCTACTCTTCGTTGCGGTGCACGGCCTTCTCGTCACAGTGGCTTCTCTTGTTGCGGAGCACGGGCTCTAGAGCGCAGGCTCAGTAGTTGTGGCGCACGGGCTTAGTTGCTCCGCAGCATGTGGGATCTTCCCAGACCAGGGCTTGAAACCGTGTCCCCTGCGTTGGCAGGTGGATTCTTAACCATTGTGCCACCAGGGAAGCCCTAAACCTTTTTTTTTTTTTTAATTTGTTACATGTCTATTGTAATGCGTGTTAGGAAAAAAAACACTTAACACATCAAACTCAGAATTTCACCTAAATTACCATTTACGATGAGGCTAATTTCAGGGCTCTATTGATATGGAAGAAAAAGTGACACCTGAATGACTGAGCTTGGGAACATGGCATCGGGTGAAAAGGCTCAGATGCTAGACTGCCTTAAGGAACCGTGGTTCCAGTGCTTGCCAGCTGTGTGACCACACTGCACCGACTTTCCTCCTCAGTAGCCTGTTCCCATAATGTAGATAGAGCGTAGGGTGGTTAGGGTGTCAGATGATGGACAGCAGTATCTGGCACATGCTATGTGCTCGGTACATGTTAGTTATTAGGAGACACGGCATCCTGTCATTTAACTGTGCCAACAATCCTGTGGTGGGTGTTATTACTGCCATTTTATAGATGAGCGAAGAAAGGTTAAGTCACCTGCCCAACTGGTAGCAGGGCCAGGCCCCCGGTGTGCCTGACTTTCAGGCTGGGCTCTGCCAGGGGAGTCCTGTTGCAGTCCTGGCTCTGGCACTAACTTAGGAGGCCAAGTTAGGCAGGCCCCATCCTCCTCTGAGCCTGTTACATGCATGGGGCAGGGGGTCAGCTTAGTGGTTTGTGTAGGACCAGGCTTGCAGAGCGTAGGGGCTGGTATTCTCACTTCAACCACAGCAGACACCTTTGCTTAAAACAAAAATAAAAACAGAACTGGACCGGATGTGTTCTAGATGCCCACAAACTTTGCCCCTCCCCAACCCCTTGCCTGGCTGTGGATTCTTGCTGCCGTCTCTCTCCATAACACCTGGGTGCTTTATTGTGACCAACTTAACTTCAAACTTAATCCAAGTATAGACCATCATTTGTCTGCCTAATTATCTGTTGATGGATATGTAAGTTATTTCCCTTCTAGTGCTAATATATATAATACTGCTAGAACACTGATGTACAGGTTTTTGTGTAGACACATATTTTTAATTCTCTGGGTATATACCTAGGAGTGGAACTGCTAGGTCATATGGTAAGGGTATGTTAACTTTATAAGAAAGTTCCAAACTGCTTTCCAAAGTGGTTGTACTATTTAAAACTCCACCAGCAGTGTGTGAAAGAGTTCCTGTTGTCCTGCACTGTCAGCGACACTTGGAATTGTCAGTCCTTTATATTTTAGTTGTTCTAGTTCGTATGTAGTAGTATTTCACTGTGCTTTTTAATTTGCATTTCCCTGATGACTAATGATATTTGCACCATTTTGGTCATTTGTGTATCTTCTTTTGTAAAGTATCTGTTCACACCTTTTTATTCTTCCCTTTTAGTGGGTTGTTAGTCTTCTTATTAATGAGTTGTAAGAGTTTTTAAAAAATATATCCTGGGGCTTCCCTGGTGGCGCAGTGGTTGAGAATCTGCCTGCCGATGCAGGGGACACGAGCTCGTGCCCTGGTCCAGGAAGATCCCACATGCCACGGAGCGGCTGAGCCTGCGCGTCCGGAGCCTGTGCTCCGCAACGGGAGAGGCCACAACAGTGAGAGGCCCGCGTACCAGAAAAAAAAAAAAAGATGCAGACCTACTAGAGAATGGACTTGAGGATACGGGGAGGGGGAAGGGTAAGCTGGGACAAAGTGAGAGAGTGGCATGGACATGTATACGCTACCTTTCTTCTTTATGTTGAAAGCTCCACCCTCCTCCCAGTTACTCAGGCCGAAAACCTCGAACTCCTCCCTCCCCTCCTGTGTCCCACTTCCTTTTCCAGAATGGCTCTTGCACCAGCCCCTTCCTCTCTCTACCCAGGCCTCTGCCCCGGCTCAGGCCTCCTTCCTTCTGCAGTGTTTTTGGAAAAGCTCCTTAGCAAGATGGTCTGCCTGCCTTCGGCCTCCCCCATCTTCCATCCTGCGTTGCCAAAGGCTTCCTTTCTGAATCAGAACCCTGCGGCCCCGGGGTGGATGTTTGGCGGAGACCACTTCGTAAGGGCAGGGCTCGGCTGTCACTGGCTTCTCTGGTTATAAATAACAGGCTCTATTCTTAGGCCACCAGTAGTTAGTTCTCGTCCCCTACTGTGCAGAGCCTCCATCAAGGACATTAGCGTCCTTACTGGAGACAGGCCATTCCTTGGCCTTTGGCAGGACCCATTCCTTTGATACGTGATCAGAAAATTCAATTATAAAACCAGTTACTGATTTCCTGAGCTTTAGAAGGAAGACATGAAAGTTTGATTAAGTTTGAATTCCTGTTTGGCTGATTGCCAGCCAAGGCCAAATGGGCTTGTGGGAAGTTTTTTTGTTGATTGTGTTTTGTTTTGTGGCTGCGCTCATGGGAAGAGGGGGCACACTGGTTTTGTGTTGTGGGGTTTTTACCACCCCTCCAACTTGCTGAATGGCTTTTCCCCTGTTGTGATGCATGAGATGTAAATCCCCCCAAAGACCCGTTGCCAGGGTGACAGGTTCTGGAATTGAGCTCAGCTAAACAACGTCCTTCAGCTTTGAAGGTTGAAGCATTTGTTTCCCATGCAGAGTCGGGTTATAGTGGCCCTCCACAAGGCTGCGTTTAGGGCCACCTGAATGAACAGGGACACAGAAGGGGCTCTCTCACTGGTCACTTTGGAGTAGCTTCAGCAGTGTGGCTGGGCTCTGACTGCTTCCAGCCTAGGGAACACACAGAGGCCAAGGATCAAGGGGTCAAAAGACTGGAGCCCCTGAGTGCTTCTGCCCAGGTGGTCCTCTCTCCCCAGAACCTGCAGCGCTGGCCGGCAGTGACAAGCTGCTGGGCCCCGACAGCCAGGGCCTCGGGCGGGAGGGGATTGGAGAGCAGACCTTTGTCTCTGGCCAGAGCGCCTTGCTTTCTCAGGTACTTCTGGGAAACTGAACAAAGCCTGTGACGGGAGCTGACCGGGGCTCTAGGTCAGAGTCTGAGTTGGTTCCGGAAGCCAGGTTCCTTCCCTAGGAATAAAATGAGAGGATTCCAGTTGTTTGGAAGCTGTAGCCATCCCAGAACTCTTCCTATGGGAGGCATATTATCCAAGAGTGGGGATGAGGCCCCACTCAAAAGCATCTCCCCCGTGCCTAAAGTGCCCCAATTAGAGATGGAGCCTTCTGGATTTTAAAAGCCTTTAAGTCTCTAGGAGTCCTGGTAAAGTACTAATACCCCTGGAGGGAAAAGCATCTACCAGTGGGGACTAGCCATCAGCTAACTGAGAAAATGGCCCTCTGGGAGTAGGATGTGGGATTCCCTGTGCCCAGAGTAGGGTCAGATGAACTCCACCTGCCTTTCAGCTCAGTCAAGGCTAGACCCAAAAGTGACCCCTCAGACTAGAAAATACTTGCACCTCTGACATCTGCGTGGTGCTCCACACCTCACAAAGCACTCACACCCCGCCCTCGGCCACACAGCAGCCTCACTGGCCAGCTACCACTACCCCCAGTCGGACGAGGTAGCCGGGGCTCAGAGGGGTCAAATGCCTGGTCCAGTGCCACACTGCCGGTGAATGCAGATTCTGGACTTGGCCCTGGGACTTCTGAGTCCAGCCCAAGCCTGTTCCTCTGCACTCACAGCTTCCAACTGCATTGAGGCCACGGACACAGTGCACCTGCTTTGTTCAATTGGCTTGTTTTGTGTGTGTGTGTATGTTTTTATAAGGTGAGAATTTTTTGTAAGGCTTGAATTTGGGTTCTTTTCTATCTCTCTCTCTCTCTCTCTTTTTTTTTTTTAATGAAACTGTTACAGCTTCCTGGTGGAGTTGTAATTAGGAAATTCTGGAGTAGTCAGCCAGGCAGAATTGACAAATAACCAGGCAGTGCTGGATAGAGTACTCTTTCCCCTCCTTTGAAATTCAGGAAGTTGTGAAGGTGGGAAAATTTTGTGCAGCTGGGCTGGGCCAGAGAGAATGGACTCCCTCCTTTATGTAGAACTAGACAACAACAAAAACATTAGTTATCTTTGTGTAGCATGATTTTTTTTTATATGTGCAGACATGAGGTATTATGGGAAGGGTAGGGGGAGCAGGTGAGGGAGGAACCCAGGTTGGGGTCTAGACTTTGACGGGAAGGGATTGGCACCCCAGATGGGGGAAGGGTTCTTGAACAGGTACCTGGATAGACCCCACAGTCACCCCCACTCCACTTGTACTTCTGAGTGACAGTGCTGACAAGCCGGCTGTAACAACCACCCCACGTGAGGAGCACACTCAGGCAGGCCCTGCGCCAGACACTGTTGTTTATGATGCTCTTCATTTTCATAGTGACACGTTTATTTTAATATGAATCCAAAAGGTATGTAGCCCATCTAGCTCATGATTGCCCAGATATTAGAGTAAGGCCAGTGTAGGGGCTTAACTTTTTAAAAAAGTGAGTCAAGTAAAAGAAACATTATACACATAAGGCCAGGGGTATTACACAGAACGGGCAGAAATTACGAAAGCAGGACAGAAAGGACTGAAGTTTGGGAAAGCTTGCCTTAGCCATATGAGCTAGGTAAGTAATATGGTTATGCTCATTTTACAGACAGGAGACTGAGGCTGAGAAAGGTTGAGTGACTTGCCCACAGTCACACAGCTGATAGGTGGTAGAGCCAGGACCAAGACCCAGGCCTGCCCGACTCCAAAGGCAGATGAGCAGCCCCAGCGAGGCTCAGAGCTCAGAGCCCATAGCCCAGGTGAACAACCTCGTCTTCATGCTCCAGATGAAGGGCCCAGTGCTGGCCTGCCGGCCAGCCTTCCTGGAGCTGTCCGCTGGGGAAAGAAGGCTTTTCCAGCTCCTCACTGAAGGGTTGATGGAGGTGAATCCCATTCTAGGGAGGGGGGCTCTGGGCTTGCTTTCTCTAATCAGCCGCGTCTAATTCCCTCAAATAAAAGGCTTTTCAGAAAGCGCCTGGCAGAGCTGCGATGCCCAGGATTCTCTGTGAGGAGGCCCCGGCACAGCTCCACCCACCCCCAGGGCCCTCCTGGTCTCCCTTCCTTTCTTCCCTGGCCTCTCCCAGCCCTTCCTTTTCTTCTTCCTTTCTTGTCTCTGAATCACTTTTTCCAATAAGCTGTCAACTCAGTATATCAAGTAACTCCCTGAATGATTTCTGAAAGACTCCTTCTGGGGACTGAAACCTCAGAGTTGGAAACACATTTATATTTATGTGGGGCTGAGATTTCACAGCAGTATTAAATTTGCATGGGGAGCTGACAGAGTAACCTCTTCCACACAGTATAGACGGTGAGGAAACGCATCTTCAGCAGGATAGAAATAGTCAAACAAGCAACTTTTCCAGGCCTATTACTCTACTGGGAGAAATCAGCCCAGTTTACCTAGGCATGGGGGAGCAGCAGTCAGACAATCAGAGCAAATCTTGTGGCTTAGAAACCATTTGGGTCCCTGTGTTTTATAGTTGGCTGGATACCTAACCACGGATTCTGGGGCTGCAACCCCAGAAATAAAAGGCAGTTGGGGGCCTCCCTGGTGGCGCAAGTGGTTGAGAGTCCGCCTGCCGATGCAGGGGATGCGGGTTCGTGCCCCGGTCTGGGAGGATCCCATATGCCGCGGAGCGGCTGGGCCCGTGAGCCATGGCCGCTGAGCCTGCGCGTCCGGAGCCTGCGCGTCCGGAGCCTGTGCTCCGCAACGGGGGAGGCCACAACAGTGAGAGGCCCGCATACCGCAAAAAAAAAAAAAAAAAAAAAAAAAAAAAAAGGCAGTTGGTGCGTGCACGCATGTGCACACTTGTGTATTTGGCTGTGTAGTTTGTGTGTGTTTGACCATGTGCCTTCTCTAAGGAAAGGGCCTGTAGCTTTTGTCGGCTCTCAAAGGGGCCTCCTACAATCCTAAAAAGGTTACACTAAAGGCCTACTATGTGCCAGCCATATAAGCTGCTAGCTGAGGCCTCTGAGGAGAGTAATTCTCACTGAACTTAGACTTTAGAGGTGAGAAACGAACAAATAAACAAGAAAAGCCAGATAGTGGTCAAGCAGTGCAGAGGATTTAAATAAGCAGATTCCATGAAAGGGTGGCTGCTTGAAGTCAAGGTGGTAACCAGCCAGCTTCCTGCAGCAGCTCACACTGTGGCCGACCGTGTGACATAGCCACAGCTGACATCTACTGACAGCTCACCATGTGCCAGGCTCTGTCCTAAAGGGCTTATATTATTTCCTTTAAGCATCCCAGCACCCTGAGAAGTTGGGACTGTTTCACAGATTCAGGTGGTAAGGCTTGGCGAGGTCACACAGACGGCTAGTGAGAGAGCCAGACCTAAATCTAGGGTTGCCCACGTCCAAATGCCTCACTGGGTAAAACGCTTCCCTCTCCAGACCTCATTTTTCTCATCTGTAAAAAATGGGATGCTTCTATACTCAGCAGCTTATCCCTGAGAAGCAAAGAGAATAGTTTTTAAAATATAAACTTTTTTTTTTTCTGCGGTACGCGGGCCTCTAACTGTTGTGGCCTCTCCCGTTGCGGAGCACAGGCTCCGTATGCGCAGGCTCAGCGGCCATGGCTCACGGGCCCAGCCGCTCCGCGGCATGTGGGATCTTCCCAGACCGGGGCATGAACCCATGTCCCCTGCATCGGCAGGCGGACTCTCAACCACTGCGCCACCAGGGAAGCCCAAAATATAAACTTTTATACAGATAGGTGTGAAGGAGCCCCAGGTGGAGCTGATGGTGTGTCTGTGGTCCCACAGAGGTTCCCGAGTTTTCTCAGACCCCTTCAGGGCTTCCAGGGGAACCACCAATGTGAGGAATTTTACCTAAACCTCATTTTACTAATTGGAGAGTTTGCCTTGTCTCCCACTCTCCTGTCAGAGTTCCAGGGAACCACAGCTTTAGTTCCAGAAGCCTGACACTCGCGGCCACTGGTCCCTGAGGTGGTGGTTCTCACCACCTGCTCGTTGCCAAGTGGCCACAGGCTCACATCTCTCAGCCAGTGCCAGGCCTCGTTCCTCAGACCTTTGGGAGCTCCAACGTTAGCCTGTGTGGCTAGTGTGGCCAATGTGAACACAGGCTGACTGATGCTGACAGTGGTTGATGCTTAGACTTAGGCTGACAGCATCAGATAGCTACAGTGGTCTAGAAAACAGAGCCTGGGCCACTTTAGCCCTTACCATTGATTGAGGATTTTTGATGTCACCCCTCTGAGAGTATTAATGGAAGGGGTAACACACTTCATTAAGTACCTTGGGGTGACTTGGATGTGCTTTTAAAGGTCAAGGCTCTTACAGAAGGGGTGTGGTAGAGCCAAGAGCACAGGTTTTGGGGGTGAGAAAGATCTAGACACACCCCAGCTCTAGCTTCCAGCTCTGGGACCTTGCATCATTCATTTGCCTCTTGACTTCATTTTCTTCTGCCTTGTTCTCATTTATCCAGGGCTGTAGGAGGTAGGGTTGTTCTTCGCTTAACCCTCTAAGCACTTATCACAGAAGTAGCTAATTTTGTTCGTTATTGCTATGTGTGTGCTTATGTGCACAGGGAGATCGGGTTTTTTTACATATTTGTTTGTGGGTTTTTTGTTTTGTTTTGGTGAGTTATTTTTAACCACCCCCCTGACTTGTACTTATTTTACTGTGCATTTCTTCCAAGTAGGACACAGCTCCACTGTTCTGCTTGATTGAGGGGTTCAGTCACAGCAGTCCTGTGTGACTCATAGACCACAGTGGCCGTTACGTTACATTTTTACTCTTTGTCACGCTGAGCACCTGACTGCGCTAACATTGAAAGCACCCAGCATCCTATGCTGTTATCACCTCCATGTTACGGATGTGGATACTGAGACTCAGAGAGGCTAAGTAGGCATGGTTCCAGGGTCCAATTACTCTCGCCGTGTTGCTGTCTGGAAATGTGGGTGTAGCCAAAAGGCCCAGGGCCCTGAGTGCCCCGACCCGAGGGTCCTCCCCTGCCTTATCCAGACAGTGGCACCTGTGTCCCATCTCACTTTGATGTGAGCAGTCTTCTCAATGTGCAGCTCGGAATCTGCTCCTTCTAGCCCCATGGACAGCCCCTTCCCACCTGCAACGTTCAATTCTCAGGGAGCCCAGTGCCAGCCCAGGCAGACTGAAGTTCCCCGGGCCCCAGCTACTTGGCAGTTCAAACTGTGGCCTCTCCCTAAAGGGTCTCCACCAGCATCCTCCCCTTCCCCGCCACGTGCCCCACTTCCCAGCCAGCCGGAGCTTAGTCCTATCTCCTTGCTGGGAGCCACCAGCTGAACCTTCAGGAACCCTGTAATCCCTCCTCTCTGTGCCTCAGTTTGCCAACTTGTATGATGAGGCAGCGTAGACAGCATAATTTCTGAGGGCCCTTCCAGCTCTGACGTTGCAAACCTCCACCATCCCTCGTCTGCTGACTGCAGTGGCCTCCTTGGTGTTCTCTCTGTGGCCACCATCCCAGCCCTCCCACACCCAGTCTGGCTGCACACAGCAGCCAGAGTGAGCTTTCAGACCCAGATAGCATTTCTCAGCCCTCCATTAAGCCCTCCAGTGGTTTCCCACCACACCTGGAATAAAAGTCGAACCCCTTTCCGTGGTCGGCAGTGCCCCGATGGGGGCTGGGGGCTCACACGCTGGCTGCGCTCAGAAGGCGCCTCGAGCACAGCCAGCACACCAACCTACCTGCTGTTAGGCCCCGTTACCCACATTACTGGTATCATCACTGTGTGTCTTGATTTCTCACCCAGCCCGTGTCCTCAGTTTTATATTTATGGCTTGCCCTGACATTTTCCTTTTCTTACATGTCCTAAATTATTTAAAACAGTTGCTTTGTGGTTAATTGAATGAATCACGGGAAGAACATTTTTTTCCTGTCTATAAATAATCCCCCTAAAATTTTTCTGGGCGGATGCAGTGCTGTGACAAGCCCCGGCACATACCTGACGAGTGCCATCGTGCTCCCAGCCTCAGCTCATGAATGTCCAGACGTCACTGGAACTCCCCCTGGCCTGAAACAGGACCTCCAGGGTCAGGCAAGCTGGGGGGTTGGTGGAGAAGGGGCACAGGAGTCGTAAGCAGCCTTCAAGTGCTAATCCTGCCACTTCCAGACATTGAAACTGCCCCCAGAGGGATCAAAGTCTTGTTTTTCAAGACTGACACACAGAAGCCCATTCGGCAACTAACTGGTGCGATTCAGAGCCAAGTGTAGGCATTCAGAGGCGAGGCAGGCGTGGGAGCTAGTGCAGAGCCTTCCCAGAGCAGAAGCTCTCCTGCAGCGTGTCCTGGAGCACAGGGTGGGTTACAGGTGTGCCCAAGGGAGTCCCTCCTACGTGTACGGAAGGTGCTGTACAGATGCCATCATTCTCTGCTGGACCCTGACTTGGGAAAGGTTGGGGGGACCAGCCTACAGGAGGCAAAGCTTGAGTGGGTATCTTAGGTGGCAAGGCCTTGGGTAGAGATTTCACCTTCTGGGAGAGGAGAGCCCCGTAGATACTCGCACGCTTGTGCAGCATCACAGGGTGTGATGGTATTGGCCACCTCACAGATGATCACATCCAAGGAGATGCACAGAGGCGGCTCGTGTGCTGCCATTGACCCCCAGCCCTCATGCCTGGCAGTCACTGCCCATCAGTCACAGCACTGAGCCTGGCCTCAGAGTCCTGTCGTGGTGGCTGTGCCCCAGGTGGCTGCTGAGTTGGTCAGAGTTGGCCTTCAAGTTGAAGCCAGCGTCCTGCCTCTGGTCTGCCCAGTTCAGCTCCCTGTTTTTAGAGGCCGGCAGGGGAGAATGAGCTGGAAGGCCACATGGGAGAATACCCATCTTGCACCCCAAGTCTTGTAACCCCCTGGTGCAGCGCTCGTTGGTTCCTTCCCTAGCAAGTTCATTTGTTCATCCAGTGTTTACTGAGCACCTGCTGTGTGCCCCACTCAGTGGTAGGTCCTGAATGCAAGAGGGAGCCTGACTTAGGAGCTCAGGGTCCAAGGGGAGGAGGCCTGGAAACACATACCCTATACGGTGGTGAGAGCCACACTCGGTGCCACCCTCATCGGGGGAGCAAGACCCTGCAACCCGAGGCTTCAGTGGGCCCCTTGTCTCTGCCCCACTCGGGCTTTGCCCACCATGCTGGACGCCTGTGTTCTGCCACTCCTTGCTGAAATCCTTGCCCCAAATTCCAGTCTTGTCTCCAGGGCTGACTAAGACCCATGGCATCCCAGGCAGGCAGATCCCTGGGGATGTCTTTTATCATTTATTCAGTGGGTCCACGGAAACCCTGGTTTTCTATTAGTGGGCATTCTTCCTGTATTGTTCAAAATCAGAGATATATTAGATGCACCGAGCATAACCTCGCGTTTTAACTTTGGGGAGCTGGCTTCCGTGTCAGTCATCTGTAACAAGAGAACATTGGTCCCTCACAGTCCCTGGGGGGAAAAGGGGCCCACGTGGATGTGATTACACAGGTAGGCTCGAAAGTCAGTTTACAAGTTCCATTTTGTTTTTCTTTCTTTTTTAAATGTTGGCAAACATTCTCCACTTTTCTGCAGTTCGTGTTCTTTCTTCAGTTTTCATTTGCAGTACTTCCAACCAGACAACTTCTTGGGAGGAATATTAGAGGATTTGAAATTTAGACAATAAAACAAATCCCTTCACCCCTGAAAACAGCCCTATCCCATGCACAGTTCAGTTCCAGAATTCCACTGACCACCTGTCTCAGCCTGGCCAAGAGTCAGTGAGCTGGCCCATCCCTGCATGTGTGTCCCACACATATGTGGTTGTGTCAGTGTTCAGCTGGCATAGGTGGGCACCTAGGAGGGACACGGTCCACCTCTCCTAGAGCAGAGCCAGCACACTCCCCTCCAGTTGCTCTGGAGGCATCCAGGACAGAGGGGGGTTTGTGTTCAGACCTGTGACATTTCAGCTCCTCTCAAGACTAGTCTGTCCCATAACCTGGCTCTCCTGCATTTCCTGTTGAGGTGAGGAGAGACCTTGAGAGTGGTCACTCCCTTCTCTGCTTCCTGACCCTGTCTTCGGCTCACCCTGGTGCTGCCAGGCCTCCCAAGGACAAGGAGATGGCACCTGGTACCCAGCTCAGTTTATGTCCCAGAATTCATTCATTCCTTCATTCCATAAGTGAACAAACTAGTCAACAAAGTAGATGCAGGCCCTGCGGCTATGGAGCTCACAGTCTCCCTAGGAAGATAGTGAGGAAACAAATGTACCTAATTACACACTGTGATAAGTTCTGTTAAAGAAAAGAATGCTGGCAGGAACAACAGGAAGCACCTGCTTTAGATGTGGTGGGGGGGCATCAGGGAAAGCTTTGAGGGGAGGGGTGTGTTACATTTAAACTGAGACTGGAAACTAAGAAGAGCCAATCTCTCAAAGTCTTGAGGTAGCAGGAGGAGGCGTGCAAAGGCCCTGAGGTGGAAATGAGCTTGGCAGGTGTGTTGCCAAGCCTAGAGAGGGAGGTTAGGGTGGCCGGCAGATTCAGGTAAATGAGGGCAAGGGAGCCTCAGGATGAGGTTCAAGGCGAAGCAGGACCCAGACCCTGCCGTGGCCTTGTAGGTAGAATCTGGGCAGGTGGAGGGAGAACCCCCACTCCCAGCCCCAGGAGAGCCCCATCTTGGGCTGTATTTGTTTGCTAGGGCTGTCGCACCAAAGTACCACAAACTCGGAGGCTTAAGCAACAGGAAATTTTCTTACTGCTCTGTAGGCTGGAAGTCTGAGATCAAGATACCAGCAGAGTTGGTTTCTTCTGTGGCCTCTCTCCTCGGCTTTGTAGAAGTCTTGTCTTCTCCCTGTGTCTTCACATGGTCTTTCTTCTGTTTGTGTGTCCCAATCTCCTTATAAGGACACCAGTCATAATGGATTAGGGCCCACTCTGATGGCCTCATTTTAACTTAATCACCTCTTTAAAGACCTGTCTCCACATACAGTCACGTTCTGAGGGACTGGGTGGTTAGGACTTAAACGTATGAATTTGAGGGGGACACAATGCAGCCCATAACCAGGGTCTTTCCTGACATCCTCTTTGAGGACAGGGTTGTGGTTTTGGATCAGCATATTCAAATGCCCTGGGAGGCCAGGGGAGACAGTCCTGCTTAGTCCTAAGCAGCCCCGCTCCCTCTTTGTTGAAAGAGCTAATTAACAAATGTTTAAGAGTGTCAAAGACTTAATGGCACCAAACAGAGACTTTCTTACCCACGATTAATCAGAATCCTTGAGAGTTGGAAACCTCCCGGAGTGATTCATTGGTTTTTTACTGCGGGTCCCCAGTGGCCTACACTTTGGGACACCCTCCTTCAACATTGCCAGGCAGGGCAGAGTCTAGGCAGGGAAGTGAGTGACAAGCTGAGTAAGGAAGCGGGGCTGGGGCTGGCCAAGCCCACCCAGGCTCCTTCGTGTTTTCTCCCAACCCCTAGCATAGCCCCTTGCCCAAGAGGGAGGCCCAGACAGCCTTGTGCTGAATTAACTGGAGGGAAGAACCCACTTACGACCTCAGCACCTGCCTTCCCCAAACCCCTCAGGGCAGTGTGTTCTCAGCTTCTAGAGCCAGGGGGCAGCTGACCCCCAGCTGCTGGAGGATGAAGGTGTCTGCAGACCCACAGATTAGCCTTGGGTGGCTGCCCCCGCCCTTATGCCAAAGATAAAAATAACTAAAAGGAGGGAAATGTCCTAGAGAAATTACCTTGAACTTCAGAAAACATGAAGCCAGGCTTCGTCTAATTAAGATGACATTTTAAAAGGGGGTAGGGGGGTAGGGGGACACCTGGGTGGCATTTTAAATTGCAAGCTGATTGTGCAGCGTCTAATTTTGGTTCTGAGCAAAGTTTCCAATTGGAACAGAAGACCTGACTTCAAAGGCAGCGCCGGTTGGGGAAAGAGTGAAAAGAGCAGCAGGGGGCCTCTGGGCACAATGTGGCCAGGACTCAGCAAAGGCTGGCAGCCCGGGGATGGGGGGGAGGTGCACGCAGCCCTCGAGAGCCTGCTGTGCCTTTTAGGGGATCAGTGGAGCCGCTCCTGGGAGGAGAGCTAATTGAGGCAGTGGCCTTGTCCTTGGAGAGTGAGCTTTTGTCCAGCCTGGGCCATTGTGGGAGCACTCACCGGGCAGAGTGCTGGCCTGGGCTGGCTGCAGGCCTCCCCCCTACCCGGGTCTCTCCCTGGTGCCATAGAAACAGGCCTGGTTCTCAAGTAACAGCCCCTAGCACCCTCTTGGGGAGGGGCTACTCCCTCCAGGGGACTTCCTCCCGCCAGCCTCTAAGGCCCACCAGGTGGAGAAGGCCTGCTGCACCCCTCCCAGAATCCTGGGAGAGGCGGGCTCAGTGCCTTTCAACTTGGAAGGCGGGTGGATGGGTCTCTGAGTTGGAGGGAGTTGGAGAGAGTTGGAGGGCTGGCCCATCCCCCCAGGGCGCAAGATACTGCTCTCGGGCTCTCTGAACAAGCGGCCGCAGGTGTGTGCAGAGCCAGCTGCCCTCAGGGGCTCCTGCGTATCCTCCCTGCTTTTGTCCACCCCACGTTATCTCACAAAGATGGCTCAACTAGGCAGACTTACTATTACTGTTAGGACAACTCAGACTACTAACACTGATCTGCACATATGCACCCACGCTCAGGCACACTCACGCACACGCATGCACGCCATGATTGAAGCGTTTCACAGTTCAGAGAGCTGTGAACTCCCCCAGAACCCGGGTTCTCACAGAAACCCTGGAGGGGAACATGGCGCGAAGAGCACCACCGCTTAGAGCTGAGGAAACTAAGCCACAAACCGTTGAAATGACATGCCCACATCTTTGAAGGCCAAATCCTTGCGTTTTCCATAAATCTTACGTGGACTCTGTCTCTTGCTCCACTGGACTCTCCCCGACCCACCTGGCTCCTGATCAGCCACCGAGGTCTCTGTCTCCTTCCCTCCCTCTGGCCTCCATCTCACTCTCTCAGCGAAGGTCTTTCTCCAGGGCCTTCGCAGGGAGGCAGGCTGCATGGTGGGGTGGCTGACTAGCGAGGGCCTGGAAGAACTTCTAATAGGTAGCGGGCAGGTGACGAGGCCTTGGTTGCAGCGTAGTGGGGTTTCGCAGGGGTGATTAAATGCTCTCTCGGCAGTAGCCTACTTAAAGGGAGAGAGCCTGGAGGCTGGGAGACTGGGCGGACCCCTGCTGTCATCCATGCAGGAGAGGCAGGGGTGGCCTTGCAGGGGAGTCAGACCCTTCTGTGGGCAAATGTCAGTTCTTGGGAACCAGTTGGCTGCAGGGACAGAAGAGAATGGAGTTGGCCTTGGAGTCTCTAGTTTGTGTGATGGGAAACACAGAGTTGCCTTTGGAAAGGCAGCATGTCCCCAGAGTGGTTCAGGCGCTCCTGGGGTCACACAAGTTGACCTGGCAGTTCACACGGACCAGTATCTTCTGTTTGAGTAGTTTTGTGTATTTTAGTGTATATTAGAAAAATTAGCACACCGACCTCTGATTTCACTGATATTATTGTTTAGGATAAGATGATTTTTTTTTAACTTATTTTTGGCTGTGTTGGGTGTTCGTTGCTGTGCGTGGGCTTTCTCTAGTTGCAGCGAGCGGGGGTTACTCTTTGTTGCGGTACGCAGGTTTCTCATTGTGATGGCTTCTCTCGTTGTGGAGCATGGGCTCTAGGCGCGTGGGTTCAGTAGTTGTGGCTCATGGGCTCTAGAGCACAGGCTCAGTAGTTGTGGCACACGGGCATAGTTGCTCCGTGGCATGTGGGATCTTCCTGGACCAGGGATCGAACCTGTGTCCCCTGCATTGGCAGGCGGATTCTCAACCACTGCACCACCAGGGAAGCCCCTTTAATTTTATTGAAATATAGTTGATTTATAATGTTGTGTTAGTTTCAGGTGTACAGCAGAGTGAGTCAGTTATACATGTGTATATATATATATATATATATATATATATATATATATATATATATATTCTTTTTTTTACATTCTCTTCCATTATAGGTTATTAACAAGATATTGAGTATAGTTCCATGTACTATACAGTAGGTCATTGTTGGTTATCTATTTTATATATAGTAGTGTGATATTTTCATCCCAAACTCCTAATATTTCCCTCCCCCACCATCCCCCTTTGGTAACCATAAGTTTGTTTTCTATGTCTGTGAGTCTGTTTCTGTTTTGTAAATAAGTTCATTTGTGTCATATTTTAGATTCCACGTATACGTGATATCTATCATATGGTATTTGTTTTTCTCTGTCTGACTTACTTCACTTGGTATGATAATCTCTAGGTCCATCCATTGCTGCAAATGGCATTATTTCATTCTTTTTTGTGGCTGAGTAATATTCCATTGTATATATGTACTACATCTCTTTTATAGGATAAGCTGATTTTTTTTTTTTTTTTTTTTTGACTGCATTGGCTCTCTGCTGCTGTGTGCGGCCTTTCTCTAGTTGCAGCGAACGGGGCTACTCTTCATTGTGGTGCACGGGCTTCTCATTGCAGTGGCTTCTCTTGTTGCAGAGTGCAGGCCCTAGGGCGTGTGGACTTCAGTAGTTGTGGCATGCGGGCTCAGCAGTTGAGGCTCATGGGCTCTAGAGTGCAGGCTCAGTAGTTGTGGCGCACGAGCTTAGTTGCTCCGCAGCATGTGGGATCTACCTGGACCAGGGCTCGAACCCATGCCCCCTGCATTGGCAGGCAGATTCTTAACTACTGCGCCACCAGGGAAGTCCTGGATAAGCTGATTTTTTAAAATGAGTTTATTTAATGTCGTTTTAAAAAAATTAAGAAAATAGCAGCGGTCGTTTGCTGGTACGGCAGAAATCGTGAGCCTGAGATGGGAAGGAAGGCGGTGACGGAGACTGTGGGATGGGAAACCAGGGCTGGGGGGAGGGTGGGACTGACCGGGAACGTGCTGAGTTGAGTGGAGGAGCCAGGGAACCTGGGGTCACTGCCCAGAGAGCCTGTACAGAGGAGGATCTGGTGACATCCCACCCATCAAGAAGGTGGCTTGAGAAAGCAAGAAGGGTTTTGAGGACTGAGGAACTTAAATGTCTGGTGGAGGATTGGGGCCCACAAGGGAGACAGAGGAACTCACTGTCCAGGAAGCAGCATCCATGGGGCCCAGAGCCCGGAGAGAAGACAAGTGAGCAGAGGGCAGGCCAGAGATGGAGAGGGGCACTGAGACCCCTGGCGGGAGTGGGGACGGAGGTAACAGGACGAAAAGAGGAAGAGGAGGACAGTGGCTTGAGGGGGAACAGGGGCAGAGGAGGGACTTAGTTTGGGGAGGCCAGAGCATGAGTGCAGAGAGAAGGTGAGGAGAGAAGGAGTGGATGGGGGTGCGGCGGGGCGAGGATGAAGAGTCAACAGAAATGGAGTGGGACCAGACCTCCATCCCCGCCTTTTCAGCAGGTCAAGCCTGACGTGGGATGCAGGGCACAGTGACTTTCCTTTCAGGGTTTGGCTGAAGTTCATCTGGTGGCTGGGGGGGTGGTCCAATAGGCCTGAGAGGGGGCAGTCCTAGGTTTGGATTCAGTGGCCCTCAAGACTAGGTTGATCTGGCCTCCCCACAGGCAGGCCGAGAGGACCGGCCACCTCACTGGAGGGCAAGTGCCCGCTCAGCCACAGGGCTGCTGGGGACAGGTGGGCAGGGCGGGTCCCTCCCTCCTTACTTCTGTCCTCCCTGCTGGGCTGGGGGTTGGGCACTTACCTTCCTGCTCCCTTCCAAGAGGACGTTGGCAGCTAGTAGACCAGAAGTCGCCATGACAACAAAGCTCCTTAACAGGCCAGAGCCCCTGGATCTCCTGCATCTGCATCCAGGCAACTTGGGGCAATTGTCTCTTAACAAAGGTGAGCCCTCGAGTTGGCTGTTGATGGTGAGGAGATGGGGCGAGTTGGGCAGACTCACTGTTGCCATCCCCCTACCCAAGGCAAGGAAGGCATAGATGCCCCTCCTTTCCCATGAGAATGCCACATGCTCCTTGGGAGCTGGAACCGACAGTGAGCTCATTCTCTCTGGAAGCCAAAACCAGAGAACCATGGAGGGAGGCAAGGACAGAGAAGGAAATAGGAGGTCTGCAGCTGGTGAAAGCTGGAGCCCATGACCTGCCCCCTGTCCTATGCTGCCCACCAGCAAGCAGTGTACATGCCCGGTAAATCAGGGTGGTCCTCCAGGCTTCACAGAACCTGTAGCAGAGGCCCTGATGGTGAGAGGAGGGTCAGGGCCGTGCAGAACTGTAAGTGAAGCAGGTTGTTTCCAGCCTCCCTGCCCAGGGCCCAGAACCAGCCTCACAACTCCTGGGTGTACTCCTTCTGTTCCGCGTCCCGAGGACGCACTAGCCGTGTACCTGTCTTATGCTGCTCACCGTGGCACGGCGCTTCCCAGTTGAGGGAGTGGGCAGGTTTGAGCTAGCATGATGGACAAACATGTTGATGTTTATCTCAGTAGCTACTAACTCATTTTAATGCATTTTAGAAAAAAATTAAAACTAGCATATCAAATATCCTTTTGCAGATATTTTTGTTAGTGATACTAAATTTACTTTCTTGTACAATAAGTTTAAGTGGCTAAAAGTCTAAAGAAAGATATTAAGTAAATTATAGTAGATGGTATAGAAACACAACAAAAATTTACCACCATTTATCAAGCTTCTATTATGTGCCATGCATTGTTCTGTGGAACAAAAATTATGCCAGTGGTCGGTGTGTAAGTGACTGAGGCTTGAGAAACACTGCTTCAGGGCACAACTTTCTCCTTTTTCCAGGAGAGTAGACGGGAGCGGAGGGGGGGACCCAGATTCTTCAATACTCCAGAAAACTTCACCCGCTTACAGTCTTCTGGAGAGGGCAGCATCTTGCTCATTGAAGCAATAGAAGAGGAACAGTCCCAGATAATCCATAACCTAGGGCTAAACAGAGGCCAGATGTCACATAGGGAACAAAAACCAGAAGAGGAAGACCACTAACAGGTTGTATCGATCAGGGTATCACTAGCTGCTACAAAAAATATACCCCAAGGGTTTCATGGTTCAAATGCAACAGGTTATTTCTTGCTCAGCTAATAGTCTGGGCAGGTGCTCTGGGTGGGTGTGTGGCTCTCCTCCACATGGTGATTCACGACATTGGATCTTCTATCTTACAGACTTTGTCATCCTCTACATTCATGGGGCAGGGAGCACACTTACACCTGAAGAGCCTTGGTCCAAGAGCAGCTCACTGCACATTCACACTCCACGGACTGCAGCTCAGTTACGTGGCAGGTTGTAGCCTGCAGGAGAATCCCGAACCCAGGGGCCATGAGAGGGCTGAAATGCAGCCCACCTTCCCCTCACCGAGCCATGTGGCCCGAGGAAAAACTCCTTTTTCTAACCCCAGTGAAGGTGCTGTGTGGACTGTCCTCTACCCTGGCCAGGGCTGGGGGAGCAGGGCATGGAAAGGGGTGAGAGGGGAGAGAGAGACAAAAGAACCTGAACCCAGGTGGCACCATATGGCCCCCTTTGTAGCCCCACTGTTTCAGAGAGTGAGGCCAGCTCCTGAGTGGGGGCGTCCCGGGGCTGCCCCTCTCGCTCAGTGAGCCCTGTGCAGCTCTTCCTCAGCATAGGGCCGAGCTGAGGCCTGGGACGCTGCCTGGTGGGACAGTTGACCACCGTCCCACGCCCAGGTCTGTACAGACTTGTTCCGCCCCGTGTCCATGGTACCCAAGATCACCCAGTGTCAATGTTGGGGAGATGAGAATGGCTGGGGATAAGTGGATAGGGGATACCATGTGCCCTGATCCCAGGCCTCAGAGAAAGCTGCTCAGGTGGCAGCCCCCAGGCTGCTGCAGCCCCGTCCCTGCCAACATCACATCACACAGAGAGACAGGCCCCTGGAGGCTTCGCTCAGCCCCAAGCCTCCCCCAGCCCCACGCTCCTCTTGTGGCCAGGTGCTGGGAGTCCAGGGAGCTGGCCGCCAGCCTGGCCCCACTGTGCCTTCCTCCTCCTGCCTGCCAGGGCAGCCCGCTGGGACCTCTGCCTGGCCCAGCTGGCGCACAGCCGTGGGTGCCACTCTGCCTCACCTGTGTTTTGGTTAACCCGCATGTTCGTCACCCTTGTTTTTTACACCTGTCGCCATCCCACCTGCCTCATTGTAAATACTGCAGCATCAACATGCTGACACTGGTCCCCAGGATGGGCACCAGCGGGCCCCTGGGGAGCTCCAGCCCCTTAGCAGTGGGACCAAGCAGAGCAGGCGATGGCAGCAAGAGAGTGTGCACGGGCCAGCTCTCCCAGACCCTACCCTCACGGAGACGTCAAAAGACCAGGGCTCCGGGCCCGGCGCTGCCATGGGGTGGTCATCCAGCAACCAGGGGAAGCAGTGCTGCGTGGTGCTGACAGAGCATGTGCCTTGGAGGCAGGCAGCTGGGGCGCACATCCCAGTCTGCCCCCGCCAGCTGAGTGAGCTCGGGCCGGTCTCGTAACCCGTCTGAGCTGTGGTTTCTCCAATTATAGAAGGGGGGAAAACGATAATACTGGTGAACGTTAAATGAAATAAAGCCCTTGGGAAGCTCTCACTAAATACAAGCTACTGCTATTATCTCTTAGAACTCCTTGACCACCAGAGTTCTGAGCACGTGTGTCTCTGTGTGTGTGTGTCTCTGTGTGTCTCTGTGTGTCTTTGTGACTAAGTCATCAGCTCCTAGGCTCACAGGAGGTTCCGGGGAGGCCGCAGCCCTAGGCTTGCTGGTCCTCTGGGCTGGTTGGCTCGGCCTACCCTGGCCCCTGACCCTAGAGGTACCTCCTCAACCCCAACCCTGGCAGTCTTCCACCACTACTAGCCTTTGGCAGAAACTCATAATTCCTGATTTTCTACCTGAGACGTCTTGTCTGTAGCTCAAAGCCCTGCCTCTCAGCCCATGAGAAGGTCTGGTGTGAGTCAGTTCCACCTCATCAGCTGGCCCTCAACGTGTGCAGCTGGGGGCCTCCGTCTGCATGGTCCCCCTTGCTAACAAAGGGAGATAGGGAGCAGGGTCCTGCTAGAATTTCACATTAGTGTTGGGCTTTCCTTGTCGTTATTCTGCTGGGTGTCTTCTATTTAAGTCACTTCATGCAGAGTTTCTGTTTACCATAAGGATATGAAGTTCATAAGTACAAAGATGTGTCTAAGATGTGATGGGCATCAGGTGGAACAGAACTTGGGCAGAAGTTAGAAGGTGTTCAAGGGATAATGTTTGGGAAAGAGTGATCTGGTCTAGTGATTTTCAAACTTTTTGGCTTGAGAACACCTTTACACTACACTTTATAATTTTTAAAAAATTACTGAGGACCCCAATAAACATTTTGTTTATGTAGGTTGTAGCTATCAATCTTTATTGCATTAGAAATTAAAAACAACAAATGTTTAGTATTTATTCATTTAAAAGTAACTATAATAAACCCATTACATATTAATACAAATAACATTTTTATGAAAATTACTATCAATATATTGTCTAAAACTTCAGTAAGCAGAATATCGTTGTCTCACATTTTTACACATCTCTTTAATGGGCTTAATGGAAGACAGCTGCGTTTCTCACACGTGCATCTGTGTTTAGTTCGTTGTGATGTGTTGTTGGGTCGAAGAATCTGAATCACATTTGGCATCACACAAATACATGGTTGGAAAAGGGAGTATTTTACCAGCCTTTTCAAATAGTCCTTCTTTGAAATTCACTAAAACTGAACAGTTGGTAGCTTCTTTTTTAATTATTATTTATTTTATTTATTTAGTTTTGGCTGCGTTGGGTCTTTGTTGCTGCACATGGGCTTTTCTCTAGTTGTGGTGAGAGGGGGCTACTCTTCGTTGCGGTGCACAGGCTTCTCATTGCGATGGCTTCTCTTGTTGTGGAGCACGGGCCCTAGGGCTTCAGTAGTTGTGGTACATGGGCTCAGTAGTTGTGGCGCACGGGCTTAGTTGCTCCGTGGCATGTGGGATCTTCCCGGACCAGGGCTCAAACCTATGTCCCCTGCATTGGCAGGTGGATTCTTAACCACTTCGCCACCAGGGAAGTCCCAAGCAGTAGTTTCTTAAAGGGTAGAATCTGAAACTATATCAGTGACCATTTCCTACTCTGTTACATTAAAATTCATTGGTCTCTTCAACAAGCAGTACGGGAACAACTGGGCATCCACATGCAAAACCGTGAATCTGGACACAGACCTTATACTTTTCACAAAAGTTAACTCAAAATGGATCATAGACCTAATGTAAAGTGTGAACGTATAAAACTCCTAGAAGATAATTTAGAGGCAATCTAGATGGCCTTGGTTGTGACCATGACTCTTTAGATACAACACCAAAGGCACAGTCCATGAAAGAAAGAATTGATAAACTGGGCTTCATAAAAATTAAAAACTGTTACGTGAAAGACACTCTCAAGAGAATAAGAAGACCAGCCTTGGACTCGGGCACAATATTTGCAAAAGAAAGGTTCAGTAAAGAACTGTTGTCCAAAATATACAAAGAACACTTAAAATTCAACAATAAGAAAGCAAACAATCTGATTTTAAGATGGGCCGAAAACCTTAACAGATACCTCATCAAAGAAGATATATGGATAGCCAATAAGTATATGAAAAGATGCTCCACATCATAAGTCATCAGGGAAATGCAAATTAAAACAACGAGACACCACTACACACCTTTGAGAATGTCCAAAACCTGGAACACTGACAACACCAGATGCTGGTGAGGATGTGGAGCAACAGCAACTCTCAAGCATTGCTGATGGGATGCCAAATGGTACAGCCACTTTGGAAGAGTTTGGTGGTTTCTTACAAAACTAAACACACTCCTACCATACAATCCAGCAATCATGCTCCTTCATATTTACCCAAAAGATGTGAAAACTTATGTCCGCACAAAAAACCTGCACACAGATGTTTATAGCAGCTTTATTCATAATTGTCAAAACTTAGAAGCAACCAAAAGGTCCTTCAGTAGGCGAATGGATGAATAAACTGGGCAACACCCAGACAGTGAAATATTATTCGGCATTAAAAAAAATGAGTGATCAAGCCATGAAAAGACAAGGAGGAACCTTAAATGCATATCACTAAGTGAAAGAACCCAATCTTAAAAGGCTACATACTGTATGATTCCAAATATATGATCTTCTGGGAAAGGCAAAGCTGTGGAGACAGTAAAAAGATGAGTGGTTGCCAGGGGCTGGGGGAGGGAGGGATGAATAGGCAGAGTGCAGAGGATTTTTCAGGACAGTGAAAATCCTCTGTGTGATACCACAGTTCTGGATGCATGTCATTATACGTTGTCTAAACCCATGGAATGTACAACACCAAGAGTGAACCCAAAGGTTAGCTACAGACTTTAGGTGATTATAATGTGTCGATGTAGGTTCATCTTTGGTTTAAAAAACAAATAAAAAAGTGTACCATTCTGGTGAGTGATGTCAATAATGGGGGAGGCTCTGCATGCATGGCTCAGGGGTGTTATGGGAAACCTCTGTACCTTCCTCTCAGTTAAGTCTTTTTAAAAAAATCCATTGATCTACTTTGCACTTTGAATGGGTCAACTGTGCATGATTCTTAATATCATTTTGATCATTTGGAAGATACTGGTTCAGAGTTATGCACATCTTCCAAACGTTGACGTATTTCAGTGGAGAATGTGAAGAACTCACATTTGTTAACAAAAACATCTATCTTATCAGAAAAGTCTTCAGGTATTGGGAAGCTGTCAAGTTATAGTGTTAAATACAAATTTCCAGAATTTTGATTTTTCGCTTGAAAGTTGGAATGTTTTCATTTTGGTAACAAATTTGTTAGTTGCTTTCCTTGAAGTGATAGGCTCACTTGGTTTTTTAGAAAATGTCTTCCAAAGACCAAGTCTGAATTGCCATTGTTTGTCTGTCAGGCATTCTTTCAAGTAAAAGTGGTGTCATGTGAAAAAAAAAAGGGACCGTTTGGGCTGGCAGGGCAGTCTTACAAGTGCCTTCCCTCCAGACAACCATCATCTGCAATTTGCAGCACACTTCGTGTTATGTTTTATCACACAGAATATGAAAAAGACGTACGTGCAGGGTAGAGATTCTTTTTTTTAAAAATAAATTTATTTTTTTATTTATTTTTGGGGTTGGGTCTTCATTGCTGCACGTGGGCTTTCTCTAGTTGCAGTGAGCAGGGGCTACTCTTCGTTGCAGTGTGCGGTCTTCTCGTTGCGGAGCACGGGCTCTAGGCGCGTGGGCTTCAGTAGTTGTGGCACGAGGGCTCAGTAGTTGTGGCACGAGGGCTCAGTAGTTGTGGCTCGTGCACTCTAGAACGCAGGCTCAGGAGTTGTGGCGCATGGGCTTAGTTGCTCTGCAGCATGTGGGATCTTCCCAGACCAGGGCTTGAACCCATGTCCCCTACATCGGCAGGCGGATTCTTAACCACTGCGCCACCAGGGAGGTCCCTAGAGATTCTTTTAATTCATAATTTTGACCATTTCCTCAAGGACATTCTTAAGTAGAACTGGCATTGGTTTTATTGTGAATGCACAGTGGCAAAGAACAGAATGGCAGCTGGTACAGTTCGGTGCCACTGCTTCCTGCAAAGGGGCTGCGGTTTTGTCTCCCGTTGCTTTTGTACCATCAGTGCAGGCAGAGAAGCCAATAACATCGTTATAGAGTTAGGAAAACAGTTTTGATCTTGTGGACCCCTCAGAGACCCCCAGGGGTGTGCGGGCCACCCTTTGAGAATCACTGATCCAGCCAACCTCTTCCTTGTGCCTTTGAGGACAGAGACTCCGAAAACAGATGAGACTTGCCCAGGGTCGCAGGGTCAGTCAGGCAGAACGTGGACACCTGGTACACTGCCCCAGACTGTGTCCCTGAGGTCCAAGAAACAAGTGACATGCTCCTTTTCAAACAAAAACATCATCCCATCACTTTTTTTCTTTTTTTTTTGCGGTACACGGGCCTCTCACTGTTGTGGCCTCTCCCGTTGCGGAGCACAGGCTCCAGACGTGCAGGCTCAGCGGCCATGACTCACGGGCCTAGCCGCTCTGCGGCATGTGGGATCTTCCCGGACCGGGGCACGAACCCGTGTCCCCTGCATCGGCAGGCGGACTCTCAACCACTGCGCCACCAGGGAAGCCCCCAATCACTTTAATGGATGGTGCGGGAACTGACGTCTCCAGTGAGGAGACGAGGAGGGAAGGGGTGTCAGCGAATAAGCCCAAGGAGAGGCACCATCAGCCAATCCTGTCGTCTCCGGGACCTGCCGGCCTCCCATCATGTACATGCTGTTTCAGCTTCCATCTTTTCTCTTCCATAATTGTGTCGCTAATATCTCCCAGCTGAGACGGCTCTAATTAAACTATTCACCGATGCCACTTAGTGTTCTGAAGAGACGAGGTTGTCCATTATCACTTTTCTTCCCCTTTGACTGAGCTCTGTGTGGGTAATTTCATTCTGCCCGTGTTCGTTTCTTAGAAATTTAGCCTATCCAATTTCAGTTCTTTTCTCCCATCTCAGGACATTGAGCTCAGGAGAAAGGAGGCAGAGTATGAGGATTTGGACATTTCTGTCCCTTTCACCTTAAAGTTTATTTTGGACTGAACAGTGCCTGCCTGGTGGTTCAACTGTCCTCCCCGCCCCCGTCTAGGAGAGCCTCCCAGGAGATATAGACTGGTAGGTCTGGACCCACCAAGGGGAGAAGGGCAACAAGAGAAAGTGGCACCACCCAAGGCTGTTCCAGAGGGGCTGCTGATTGGGGTTTTAGGCAAGCATGCTTCCCCACTCCATCCTTGGGATCTGAAGCAATCGGAAGCCGTGGTGACATAAACACACCACTGCCCCAGAGGGCCCAGGAGAGCTGCTGTTCTGCACCCCCCATCTCTGCCAGTCACCCACCTAGGACACCCCTCTGCACTCTGGCTGGCTATCACTGGCTGGGGCACTGGCCTCCTCTGCAAGCCCTGCTCACCCCCTTCTACACTGGCCTCAGCATTTCCCACCCTGTATCTGACAGTCTCCTTACCCACCTCTGGCCCTGAAACCCCTGCCAGGGTGGTTTTAGGAGACACACGCAGCGGCTTCACCTAAGAACAGCACAGCTGGGGAGAAGGCCGAAAGCCATGCCTCCTGAGAAGGGCTGGGGGCCTGAGAATGTCCCCAGACCCACACTCAGGGAGTGTTAGCATCTGCTCGGTAAGGCTCTATCTTGGAGCTGCCCACAGTGGGACCCAGGCTGCCCCCAGCCCTCTCCCTGGGTTGCGGGTACACAGTTCGCACTGCACTCGGTCTGTGTGAGAGCTCCTGGACCATCTGTGCGGGCTGGGTACTATTCTTCATTTAATGTCCATGGGCTGTGTGGACCTCGAGCCCACCATTGTCCAAAGGCCCTGCTGATGGCTGGAGGGGTGTCTGATGCCCTCCAGGATCCACTGCTTCCTGGCAAGGCCCTCGGCTTCCCCTTTAATTCCCTCGTGAGGGAAGAGCAGTCTCTGGACTGTGCCTGCCTCGTGGGCACAGCTGACCCACGACTGCCTGCTCCCAGTCATACCCCTCTCGCATCCCCCATCTGCACCAGTTTTTCCTTGAGCTGTGGCCCTTACTTAGTGGCTGCCTCCTTGGAGGAGGCTTCCCGGACTCGGACTCCACAGCTTGGTTGATGTGTCTGACGCCCCCACTGGACAGCAGGCTTGGGTGGGCAGTTTCCAGAGCCTGCTGGCTGCCGTATCCCCGGCACCCAGCCCTGGGCTCAGCCAGCCTGTGGTAAGCAAACATTCACTGGTCTAGCACTGGCTCCTTCTGCTTAACTTGGGCCAGGGCCAGGGGTGGGACCCACACCAATTACAGGGGCTGGCAGATGGATTCTGAGTGGAAACTTTTAGGTGTCGAGCGCTAGAACCAGTGAGCGCTGGAACCCGGGCCAAAGTCATCCCCACAACCCCCTGGTTTTTGAAGATACATAGCAAGCCAGAAGGAAAAGCTGCTTCTAAACAACTGGAAGATCCCAATGGTTTTGAGATGGAAAAGGGTGTGATCCTTCAGAAAATGAGGTTCTTTAGAAAACCCAAGTCTTTCCCCCCTCCTCAGGAGGCAGCCTGGGCTCAAAACAGAGAAAGTTTTCAGAAGGGCTTAGGACAAATCAATCCCTGAGGAATCCTCTGAGCCCAGCTGGAGGTCTTAGGAGAGTCTTCCTTTTACAAGGCCCCAGGCTCCTGACAAAGATGGGACCATGGGACAGAGGGAGGGGACGTCAAGGGGGCAGTTGTTCCGTGATGTGTTCAAGGCTGGGGAGATGCAGACAGTCTCTCCTTATGCCTAAATATTTCTCTTTCTGGCAAATGTGAAAGTTCCTAAGGCGGGGACCCCACTCGGTAGTGGGTGTACTATGGATAAGTGAGTGAATGGGTGGGTGGCTACATAGATCAAAGAGGAGTGAAAGGAATGAAAAGGGTGCACGAATGAAGAATGAAGGGATGGGCAGACGCTGTAGAAGGATAGAAGGGAGGTGAAGGGATGGGCGGGTGGTTGTGGGAGTGAGTTGGTTGATGGATGAACAAGGGTGGCTGATGGGTGATGATGTAATGGGTGGGTGGATGCCTGATGTTGGATGGGTAGGTACCCTAGATGGGGGGGAGGGATGTGTGGATGGATGGCTGGAGAAGGGATGGCACAGCTAAAAGGAGGCAAGATTAGAAACAGCACCCAACCCTTGGTTCTGTTGTAGGATCATTCTGGGGAGCCAGGAAGGTTCCCTTCGCTAAGGCAAGTGGTAGGCCTGTGAGGTCCCCCTGGTCCCCCCAGAGACCCTGTGCCTGACAGCATGCTCTAGGCACAGGCCTTGCAAAGTACTCCTAAGTCCAAGTGAAGAAAGAGCCCCAAGCTTGCCCAGCCCTGAACTGCTAAGTGCCTGTAGTGCCTCCAGTTTTGCCACTAACAACAACAACCTCATAGACGTCTAAAATACCCTGGGGACCACCACTTCCACTGAGAGTCACAGTTAGGGAGCCATGTGCCAGCCCAGGGCCAGGGAAGCAGGGGTGAGGGAGGGGGCCCCTCTCTCCCCCACTGCCTCCAGCGGCAGATGGGAAGGGAGGGGCACTCCTCTGCACGTGCAAGAGAGAATGTGACTGCCGCATTTCCTCAGATGCAGGGCCCTGGGTAGCATGTACGAAGTGCCCAGAATGTGCACGCTGCCATTCTCCATCTGCTGACATTGCAGTACTCAGGCTGGGCCTCCAGCATCGGGAGTCTCTCTCCCTCTTTCCCTTGAGGAACAGAGTCAGCAGCCCATGAAAGGCAGCTGTGCCCACTGGGCCTGGCCTGCCTGGTCTGTTGGGTTGCGCTTGTCCAGCTCGTCCTCCTTCTCCTGTTGGCCTGTGCACTCCTGCCCCCTGGTGGTAGCTGGGGCTACTGCAGTGCACACAGCAGGGCTGGGCAGAATGGAGACTTCCCTGCAGCTAGAGGACTGTGTGTGTGTGTGTGTGTACATGCACACAGTCACACTTTACTTGGTCTAAAAGATGAGAGAAGGAGGAAAACTCTGAAAGATCCAAAGCAGCTCTTCAAATGGAAACGGTTATTATTATAATTACTATGATTATTGTTATCAAGATGATCATGCTTACCTGAGAAATCTTGTACAAAGCGGGCTTATTTTATGTCAGGTTGTTGTTTGTGTCTCAGAGACCTCACCTTTGCTTATAATAACTAGCATTTGCGGGGCTCTTTATGTTGCAAAGCTGTGTCACGTTGATTTAGCCTCTTTCATCTGCACAAACAACCCTGTGAGGTGGGAACTAATAAGAGAGCAGAGGCTCAGAGAGGTTAAGTGGTCTGTCTAAGGTCACAAAGCTAAAAAAAAGCTGCAGAGCCAGGATTTGAACCTGCGTCACCTGACTGAAAATTCCTATTCGCTTCCCCACCATATCCTTTGTGTTTCCTCTCTTGAGAGTGAAAAGGCTCTCTCAAACTTCAGTTCCAAGCCCCTTTGCTCAGAAGAGAGGGGAAGAGTTTTGCAGACCCAAGTGTTTAACATGCACTTGGCAGTCCCAGTTTCAGATGATGAATACACCGAGGCACTTGCAAGGCCCTGCAGTGCCTGGCGTATGCACAGAGATGTGTGGTGTTCATTGCCAGTGGCTCAGCCAGGCCAATGCCAGCTTCCCTGGGTCACCACTCATCCCACCATCACCTCTGGTGTGGCACAGCACAGGCTGGCACCTGCTGCGTCTCTGAGAAGGGTGACCAGGAGACACTGGGCAAGAGAAACTGGTGCAGAGGGGCTCTCTGTGGCCCAGAGTGGGCAGGCGGGAAGGGGCCTTTGGGCCATGGGAGCCCACACCCCTCCTCATAGTATGGGTTCCGGCTCTCAGGACCAGCTGGCTGACTAGAGATAGCTTTCTGGAAGTAGAACCCCTCACCCCTGGACACCAGCAGGCATCCCCACTGACAGGCCCCTGGATCGCAGGTGCTGCTTCCCAAGCACACTCGTGGCCAGTCCCCAGTAGTCCATGTCCCCGTGGCAGGGGGCCCTGGGCTGCATGTCACAGTGAGGGACCCCTGCGTACTGTCAGTTCACGGGGGCAGCCGCCCCCATCACCACCCTAGGCACCCTGCTCCCCAGCGTTGGCCCAGGGCAGCCCACTTCTGGAAGGCACCCTGTGCTGAGCTCCCCACCCCACCAAATGCTGGAGATGCCCCCCATCTCCATGTGCCGCTTCCTCTCCCTGCCCGCCCCTTTCTCCAGATGCTCATGGTTAGGGTTTCTATGTGGTTCTCTAGTGTTGCGGGGCTTTCCAAAAGTATCTCACCTCTGCCTAGAGCAGCTTCAGGACATCTACATGTGACCATTAAGATGTCATTTAACCAGAAAGGTTACACTGGCTCCGATGAAAAGAAATGTTAATGCTGATTTTAAATCATTGGTATGGTGAGAAGAATCCTGCAGGTGTCCCTGAGAGTCATAACCTCTCCAGAGCCTCCTGATCCAAAACCCATAAGAATGGCATCTTGTATGACAGTCTGTAGGTCCATCCACATCTTACAGAGTGAAGTAAGTCAGAAAGAGAAAAACAAATATTGTATATTAACGCATATGTGTGGAACCTAGAAAAATGGTACAGATGAACCGGTTTGCAAGGCAGAAATAGAGACACAGACACAGAAATAGAAGCAAACGTATGGACACCCAGGGGGGAAAGCCGGGCGGTGGTGGTGGTGAGAGATTGGGATTGACATGTATACACTAATATGTATAAAATAGATAACTAATGAGAGCCTGCTGTATAAAAAATAAATAAAACTCAAAAAAAAAAAAAAAGAATGGCATCTTGCCTGTGGTTCACATTCAGAAATGCAGGGTCCCAGCATGTCCTTAAATGTTTCACCCCTTCCCACGCCCCCACCCCTAGGCATCCCGAGAGCAGGCAGATTGGCCTCCTCATCTCTTTCTGGTCCCCAAGGAGCTGGGGAGGTGGGGCGGCAGCACGGCCGCCCCCAGGGCCTCCCTGTGCTGGTGCTCTCTGTCTGCTCACACGACAGCTCTGTGAGGAGATTGATGATACTGTCACCCCCTTTTTCAGGGTAGGATGCTGAGCCCAGAGACGTTAAGGCCCTGCTCAAGCCAGGACCCCAGTTCTGGGTGGTGCCTTGAGCCTGTGGCCTGAGCCCCTAGAAAGCTGCATGGAACAGGACTGGAACCCCAAGGCAGGGGTGACCAAAGGGTGCTGTCGGAAAAGGAGTGAGTCTTGGGGTGCGGGTGGCATGGGAACTGGACGTGACAGCACGGGCAGCCCCAGCCCGTAGAGGGTGGCGGCCGGGGAGGGGTGGGCATACTGGGTACTTTGTAAGTGCCAGACCCAAGCCACCCAGGCCCATGCGTCTGAGGAAGGGCATGTTCTCTCTCACATGCAGGGAGCGCCCCTCCCTTGCTCTCTGCTGCTGGGGGCTGTGCGAGAGAGGGGGGCCCACTTCCCTAGCCCCGGGCTGGCAGATGGCTCCCTAACTGACCCTCAGTGGAAACGGTGCCCCGCAGGGGCATGTTAGACATTTGTGAGGTGTCTGTGGCAGTGGCAGTAATTGGGGCACTACAGGCACTTAGTGGCTGGGGGCCAGGCATGCTGGTGTGTGACAGCGGCACACAGTGACAAATGTCCTGCACCCACTCAGCCCAACTGTGCAGGGCCCTGCCAGGCACGGTGTCCGTGAACAGCCTCCCTCAGCTCCTTGCAGGACTGTCTCCAGAAGCCCACCAGATGGCCTCTAGTGTCCAATACGTGGCCAGTGCCCACAGGGTATCTTAGTGCCCCCCCCCCACAGGAAACAGTGCAGCACATGGGCGTGGACGTGTGCCTGGGCGTGACAGGAAGAGGGGAGGGGAGTCCGATGCCAGAGGAACTGTGTGGGCCGCAGTAACGGGATGGGTCTGCCTGGAGGAGCTAAGCCTGGTATTGGCCTCAGCACACCAGGCAGTGTATTGTCAGGACTCTCTGGGGTACGTGTGCAAAAATAAACCAAGCAAACAAAAACATGTCTTTAACTAGGTTAAGAAAAAGAGGATTGATTAAGGTAGCTGGAAAGCCAGAGGTATGTGTGGCTGCAGGCACAGCTGGACCCAGGTGTTTTGCCGTGTTATGGGGACCCGGCACACCTCCCTCTCTCAGCTCTGCCTCAGTGATGGCTCCACATTCAGGGGGGCCCTTCCTTTGAGGGTCTCTCTCTCCTAATAGTTTATACAGGTGTCCTGGAGCTGGTAGGGTTAGTCTCATTTGACAAAGTTGGATTCTTTGTCCACCCCAAACTGTTCACTAAGGCCAGCAGGATGGACTGGCCAGGGCCAGACCCTGTGTCCATGCTGGAGCCATGGGACAGAGGAAGTCCCACCCAAACTACTTAGACTGAGTCGGGGGAAAGAGTGCTTTCCTTCAGGCAAGCAGAGGTTCTGGTGTCCCAAAAGGAGGGAATGGAAGCCACATAGGTGGAGGGGGCAGCCATCCAGCAGAAAAGGATGGAGCAGATCAGAGGGGACGGGCCCTTCACTGTCACCTCGAAGCTGGTCACTGCCCCAGCATCCTCCACTGAGTAACACTGCACAGGTCAGACCTAGTGGGTCTGCTCTGGTACATGCGTCTGCTTTGTCACACCTCATGCTGCCGGGACAGCTGGGCATGCTCTGACCAGCAAGAGGTGGCAGCGCCATGGGGGCTGTAGCAGAGGGCAAGGTGCTGGAAAATGCCTCCCCCCACCCCGCCACTGGCCCAGAAGGGGACCTGGACAGGAAGTTCAGGCCCAGTGTGAGCCCCATCCCCCGGGGCCCCAAAGGCAGGAAGACAAAGGGACAAGGCCCTCCTCTGGCTCTATTAATTGCTTGTTAAGCTTGACCCCCACGGGGCTGGCCCAGCCAGACAGCTGCCACTGTCCTCCAGGGCACATTGGCAAGGCCCCTCCCTCCCGCCACGCCTGACCCTTCCTACCTTCCTCCTTATCCATCTCCCCTACCTTTGCTCAGGGGGCTGGGCTGGACACCAGTGTCTGAGATGCAAGTCCAGGGCTGTTGGCTGGAGCACAGTAGAGGTTAACCTTGGGTCCAGGCTCTCCCACTTACTAGCTGTGTGACCTTGAGCAAGTTACCTCACCTCTGAGCCTCAGTCTCCCCATCTGTTAAACAGGATGGCTACCGGGCAGAGCTGCTGTCATGGTTGAACGAGACAGTGTTGTTGAAATGGACAAGATGAGAGGAGTTGGGAGATAGAGAGGGTGGAGTGAGAAATCGAGGCCGTGCCTGACAGTAAAATGCCAAGGACCCATTCATCTCACAAATGCTGCTGAGCACCAACAACTATGTACAGAGTGTTGTGAGGTGGGGGTGCCGTGAAAAACCAGGAGATTATCCCTGCCCTGAGGAACAGGCACATACAGCACTAGCTGTGACAGTGGAGTGGTTGGTGTGCGTAGGGGCAGACTCTGCCTGGGGCGTGGAGGAGGGCTTCCCTGAGGCAGTGACACTTGAGATGGGGAAGAGCCGGGGGAAGGATGTTCTGGACGGTGGAGCACCCTGAGGTGAGGTGACCCTGGCTACCTGGGGAACAGAAGGAAAGGCGGTGTGCTTGGAGGCCCAAGAAAGGGGAAAGGTGGGAGGAGGTTAGGACCGAGAAGTAGGCAGGGGCCTTTGGAGGCCAAGGTAAGGAGTTTGGAATTTAGGGATAATGGGAAGCTATTGAAAGAGTTTAAACAGGGAGAGTTATTGTGTCCATTACAATTAGGTTTGACTGAATATCCGAGACCTAGAAAATAGTGATTTAAATGAGGTATAAGTTTAATTTCAATGTAAAAAAAAAAAAGTCGTCAAGGACCTGACTGTTTTTAGATCACCCGTCCACTGTCCCTAGGGTGTAGACCTTGTCTTCATGATCCAAGTTGGCTGCTAGAGTTCAGCCATCACAGGCTTCAGGAAGGAGGAAGTGAGAGAAAAAGGGTGCATCTTCCCTTTACAAAGACTTCTCCAAAGACCTCACTACACTTTGGCTTACCTCTCCATGGGTAGGACAGGTCACATGGTCACATCTTTGCCACAAGCAAAATTAGGAAATGTAGTCTTTTTTTTTTTTTTTTTTTTTGCGGTACGCGGGCCTCTCACTGTTGTGGCCTCTCCCGTTGCAGAGCACAGGCTCTGAACGCGCAGGCTCAGCGGCCATGGCTCATGGGCCCAGCCGCTCCGCGGGACCTGAGATCTTCCCGGACTGGGGCACGAACCCATGTCCCCTGCATCGGCAGGTGGACTCAACCACTGCGCCACCAGGGAAGCCCGGAAATGTAGTCTTTAAGTCGGATATCAGTGTGCCCAGTTAAAAAAAAAAGTTGTGGGTTCTTTCTCTACGGTCTCCTGCTGGCTGTTGTGTGGCAGACAGACTGAAGAGAAGCAAGAGGTAGGCAAGGAACCCCTGGGAGGGGGCTCGGGCAGCCAGGGAAAGACGGTGGTGGCTCAGACTCAGGGCTGTGCAGGAAGAGATGGGGAGAAGTGGACATTGGGAGGGAGGTGGCAAAATCAAGGATGACTCCTAGTCTTTGAGTCTGAGCAGTTGGGCCGATGGTTGTGGCGTGCACTGAGCTGGGGAAGATGGGAGAGAAACAGAAGGGCAGACAGACAGGTGTCGCCAGCGCAGGACCTTGCCCCACCCCCACCTCCGCCACACCTCGGTGACGAGATGGAGCTGGGAGGACAGCGCCAGGCCAGCCTTTCCCAAACCATGCACTGCATCCCACTGGAGTGGGATTCCCAAGATTCCAGACCACACACAGAAGAGCATGAAGTGGCTTTGTGGAGGCCCATGGTTTCTAAACCACACCCTTGAGTGGCCTGGCCGAGGCATAGTACGGCTCTAGGTGGGAGGGTGTCTCTCCCCCAGCAGGAAGTCTTGCCCTACCCACCCCTCAGGTCCCAACTCCCTTCTCACAGATCAGGCAGGAACCTTGAAGGAGGGGTCCACAGGAGGAAGTCTGGGAAACTGGCCAGGTTTATCACAGTCATCCCACAGGTGGGCAAGCAGGCTGAGATTTCCCGAGGTCACGCAGGCACACAGGAGCAGCATCAGCACATAGGCCCTGACTCACAGGCCTGTTTTTAGCCCCAGGTGGAGGCACCAACCCTGCTCACCCACCCCTGCATCCCTGAGTCACCGCCTGCCTAAGGCACCCAACGCCTGGGTCCCAGGGCCAGCTTTGCAGGTGGCTGCCCCCAGGGGAGGCTCCGGTGCTGAAGAAACTCATCTCCCAGATGGACAGGGACCCACGCTCTCCTGGTGGGCAGCCCTTCCTGTCAGCTGAGGGTGACTTTGGGAGTCCGAGGGCTGAGGTCTTTGGGACCCTGGAGCCCCCGATCTAGGGGCCAAGGGCATGTAAACTTCCAGATGCCTGGAGTGACAAGGCTGCAGCAGGCAGGCCTGTGTCCCTAGGGAGCTAGATCCGGGCCAACATCATGGGCATGGCCTGCTGGCCTCCAGGCCAGTTGTGGCTTCCTTCCCAGGGCAGGCAGGCAGAAGCGGACACAGTGCCAGCATTTTCCCATTGACCTTCTGCAGTAGACAGGCTCTGAGACATAAGTAGCTACTTAGCTGGACAGCTTGATCCCGGAAGTCTCCACAGAAGGCTTTGTCTCCACGTACCTTGGTACAAAATGTTTTGTTGGCTACAAGTCTTCCAGACGTTGACCTTGTCTCCTTCGTGTCTCTCCCACTGCGAAGGACACCTGCAGGTTTCCAGCACCTCCGCTCGCTTCCTGAGCCGCATGCGGCGGGCTGGGGAGCCTGGGTCTCTGGCTCACTTGGAGGGCGGCAGGGTTGAAAGGGCTCGAGATGGAGCAACCATCTAGTAATGATTACCGTGCCCTTGAGTAAAGGACCCTCTGTTGCTTCCCCTCTCCCTGACCAGGCCTAGGGCTGAGCCCTTGTCCCGGTGCCCTAGCAGGTGCCCGACCGGGGCTTCTGTCCCCACCGAGGCCTCAAAGCCGCCGTCCATGTCTCCTCACAGGCTGATGCCAAGATGGTGTGTGATGTGGTGAGTCGAATGGAAGACACGGAGCCCTTCTCTCCAGAGCTGCTCTCCGCCATGATGCGACTCTGGGGCGACTCAGGGATCCAGGAGTGCTTCAACAGGTCCCGGGAGTATCAGCTCAACGACTCTGCCAAATAGTGAGTGTCCCAGGCAGGCGGGAGGCCGAGAGCGGGGCAGCAGTGTGGGCGTGGAAGGGGCTGGGGCCAGTGGGGCAAGGAGGCGTCCTTGCTGAGGTGGGAACCACTGTGAGGTGTTCTGCCTCGGGTGTCAGGAAGGAAGGAGAAGGGGCTTCTCCTCCTGCCCCCGGGATGAGAAGGAGGCCAGGGAGGTGGGGGGCACAAGCCGATAACAGGGCTCCCAGAGGCCCAGGGAGCCTGCTTGCTCTGGAGGGGGCCTGGCCCTCCAGAAGGAAGATTGTCAGTGTAGCAGCATTTTTGCCCCCTGGAGAACCCTTGACCCCATAAGTACAAATCAAGGGCAACATAGACAGAAAATAACTTACATGGTGCCCTTTTGTCTTCTTTTTGAGAAAATAATACCTTTTGCCTTCCTTTATCTTTAAAATTAAAAATAAGGAATATGTAACCCATCAGATAAGTAAAGTAAATAATCAAACATACACTTTAATACTGTGTTATAACTAATAAGGGGAAGAAAAGGACAGAGGAGAGAGAGGGGCCAGGTGGGGCGGGCGAGGAGAAGGGGTGAAGCAGCTGAAAGCCAGAGAGGGCTGGAGGGGTAGGAGAGGGGAAGGCAGAGGGAGTGACGGGGGATCACAGGACTGCCCGCTGCAGCCTTGTCACTCCAGGCGTCTGGAAGTTTACACGCCCTTGGCCCCTAGATCGGGGGCTCCAGGCCTCTGGGAATGGTCTGTGGTGGTCAGGGACACGCCTTCTGTTTTGAAGACATTGGCACTGCACTCGAGCTTTCAGGAAACGCACCCACTTTTACAGTCTCGTGTCCAGGTTTTCAGTGGGAGCCTCTGGGCTTAAACCCCACTGTCTTAGGATGCGTGTGCTCCGACACTGATCTGCTCAGCTTCCTCACCAGCGCTTCTCATCTGGGGCCACTTTGCCCCCAGGAGACATTGGCAATGTTTGGAGGCATTTTCGATGGTCCTGACTAGGGTGGTGCTACAGACGTCTAGTGGGGTAGAGGCCAGGGATGCTGCTGACTTCCTACAGACACATTGTACAGTCCTCCATAGCAAAGAATTACCTGACCCAAAATGTCAGTATCACCAAGATTAAGAAACGCTTGTCTCCATGGTGCTGATGTAGTGGAGGCTAACGCTGAGAAAACAGTGCTCACTAATGGATTCTGGGACATTGCCATTGGCTGTGACAACAGCTAACAAACCAGGGACTTGTCTTCCCATCTCTGCACACCTAGATTGTCCACAGGGCAGGTGCCTGGGTCCCATGAGTCCCAGGTGGTAACGACCCAGGCCCCAGCCACTGATGAGCCCCCAGGACACCTTGGTGGACCAAGGGTACGAGCCCAAAGGTTCAAGTCCACACCTCTCTCTGTACACTCAAGTCACAGACCTCAACCCAGATCTCCCCCTCAACGCACAGCCATTCAGGCCTGGAGAGAGTCCCCCCCTTCCTCTCCCCCTCCGTGCCCACTGCTCTGCCCAAGTCCAGGCCCTTCCCATCCCCCCACCACCCTCAGGGGCTCCTCAGGGCATCAAATCGTGACCCCCACTTAAATTGTTACCACTTAACTAATTATAATATGAACCCATGGCAAAAATATTTTAAAACAATACAGAAAGGTATAAAATTGTTAGTGAATCCTCCTCCCGGGCCTGTTCCCCTCCCACTGTTAACTATCTCCATTTACTTGTCCCAGTGATGTCCAGAAAAACCTGACCCTCCAACTATAAATAGTATTTAATGACCTCCAGCTGTGAAAGCTGAGGGAGTCAGACCTTCCTTCCTTCCTTTGCTGTTCCCCACTTCCACCACCAGTTTTTTGCTAGTTTTACAGGATTATTTTTAGTTCTTCTGGTGGTTACCTTTATAACTTGAAATGAACGACTTGAGTCAGTACTTGTCAACTCCCCCCAGCTAAGCTGAGGAGACCCGCCCTCCTCTCTCTGTCTTCTCTGGGAGGGGGCTCCCAGGAGAGCAAGGTCGGGACCTACAGGCAGTCAGGTTCGGAAGGACCTTAAACACTTTCTGGTCCAGGGTTGCTTTGCTGTTGTAGTTTCAGCTGCTAAATCTCGTCTTCTGACAAGAGCTGAGGCCCGAAATGTCAAACAGTTCAACGTAGATTTGTTGTGACAGAAAGGAGAGGCCTAATAGGGCTGTCGCCTGGCACACTCCGGGGGGCACCACTCACGTCCTAGACTGTGTGAGTGTCTGGCCCAGAGCCTCAGTCACCACATGTCCCCTTCCAGCCCTGGGGAGCTGGCCCGTCCTCTCATGTTACCGGTGAGGCTCCAGGGCTCTCGGGGAGACAGGGCGCCCAGGTCTCTCTGTGTCATGCACCGGGGGTGGGTGAACACGGCTGGCCCTCCCCTTTCCCTTCTGAATGATGGCTCTGAGACAGGTCCTAGAAACCCAGAAACCTGAGCACATCCCAGCAGGGGCTGTAAAACGTAGTTCTGTGGTTTGGTAGGATTATTTTTTCCCAGACTGAGGTCCCCACTAAAGGTCAGCGCTGGCTGGCAAAGCATCCTCTCCTTCCCTCCTCTCGGGTCTCCCTGCCCCCTCCCCATCTGCTCTCCTTAAGCCGCAGAGCCATCATTCCAATGCTCTTCTGGTCAGAGCCTTCCAGAGTGAAATTCCAAGTCTTTACAGTGACCTCAGGGGCCTACGTGCTGTGTCCCCCTCACCTCCATCACCCCTCCAGTCTCGCCGCTACCTGCGCCTGCCCCGTGTTCAGCCTCCCCACCACCTCCCGTCCAGCGCCTGCAGCCTGGGCTCCTCCTCCCCTGAGGTCGTGGCCTCTGTTCCCCCTGGTCCTGCTGCTGGGGCATGAGAGGCTCATCCCCTCACCTCCTCAGTCTCCATTCGAATGTCATCCCGCTTGACAAGCCTTCCCCAGCCACCTGATATCAAATAGCCGCCCCCAGCCAGCCTCCCCACTTACTGATAGCTTGATTCTTTCCTCCTGACACTTACCACCTCCTGACATGTTGTACAGCTTACTCATCTGTTATTTACCTCACACACACACACACACACACACACACGCACGAACACAGGCTCCGGGGCCTATGCCCCGCCCCAGCACCCAGGACAGTCGGCAGACAGTACATACAGCAGGTGCACAGCCCACTGTGCTCACCCTAGCCCCCACCCCCATGGACGCCTCCCTGCATGAGGCTCAGCCAGCACCGAGAGACAGAGGGCCAGGTTGTCTGTCTAAAGGAGGGTTCCCCAGCTGGGATGGGGGCCAAGACCAGAGGCTCCCAGCCCTGGTCTCCAGCTGGAGACGACAGGAGGAGGCTCGATTTGAAACCAACACAGCTTCTAAGCAGAGGCAGTGGGAGTGTGGGGAGGGGCATGCACAGAGGGTTTGGGAGGATTGGGAAGGGTGGGGAGGGGCCCTCCAGACTGAGATCAGAGACTGCCCAGACACCCACAGGCCTGGAGAGGAGGCTCTGCAGCAGCCAGAGCTTTCAGGTCTGCTCTGCTGCCCCTACCTCTCTCCTTCCACAGGGGAGAGGAGGCCTGCAGGCCAGTTTAAGAGCACGGGCTTTAGAGTCAGGCAGACCCGCGCTCGAGTCCTAGCAGTGTCCTCTTTCTAAGAGTGTGGCTTCAAGCTTGCCTTCCCTGAGCCTGGGAACACACCGTTGGCTTTATTTCCTTAGGGAGAACTCTCACAAGGATTTGAGGCAGCCTGGGTTATTGGTTTACCAAGGGACACCCTCCTTGGTGAAGGCGTCTACCCTTCCCAGCCCTGTGGACATCCACAAGCTGGGGAGCCAGCCCCGCGGTGGGTCCCAGGACAGGTGCTGATAAAGCACAGGCCCTCCACGCGCAGCCTGCGACCCCATATAATGCCATGCCTCAGGGCCTCAGGGCTGCTTCCCGTGGGCTGTGTGTGGGGCTCTCCCTGCACAGGGGTAGCCCGGCTGGCCCTGTGGGTCCTTGAATCTTCCTGCCAGCCTGACCAAGCTCCCTCCTTCCTGGTTTCCTGGATCCCAACCTGGCTTGGGGTTCAAACCTAACCGATACCGACCCCTAAAGCCCTTCCCAGTGAGTGGCCTGGGTGGGCAAAGTGCAAAGGCCTGGTCTGTCTACAGAGCAAGTGGTGGTGTGGGAGGGGCTCTGAGGCCAAAGACCTGGGTCCCAGCAAGGCCCCGCCCCTGCCTGGCTGTGTGACCTCTGAGCCTCCCTTCCAGGAGCACCATATGGGACGATGCGATGGCCCCCTTGATAAACCCTAAGGAGCATGGAAGAGGCAGGCAGAGGTTCAGAGGGCCTCTGGGAAGCACCATAGGGAACTGTTAAGAGTTGGAATCCCAATCCCTGGCTCACAGCTGGGCGAGGCACCCACCTTCATTAGGAAACCTAAGTTTTCTAATCTGTGAAATAGTACATCTAACTCAGGAAATTAAAGATGAAACATGATGATGCATATAAAGACTAGAACCTAACTGTTGCCCATTATTATTGTAAGATGAAGAAATGACAAACACTATTATAAACATGTTAGTCTCATTTAAAGATTCGGCCTTGTCTGAGTGTGCCTGAAACCGTGCGCGTAGCCCTCAGTCTGAGCCAGAGGCTCTGAGCGCGTGTGGCCGGGACATGAGCTTCTCTTTCTCAGCCGCCCCCCAACACACCTGGCCCTGGACGGGGTGGTGCCATCATTCCACAGCCCCGGTCAGGACTGGCTCTCGGGGAAGGCGGTGCCCAGCACCTGGTCTATGGTCCCCTGTGTGTTGCCATCCCCAGCTACCTGGACAGCCTGGATCGGATCGGGGCTGCCGACTACCAGCCCACCGAGCAGGACATCCTCCGAACCAGGGTCAAAACCACCGGCATCGTAGAAACCCACTTCACATTCAAGAACCTCCACTTCAGGTGAGGCCCAGGGAGGCTCCCGAGCCCTGGCGAGGGTGCCAAGAGATGGGCAAAGCCTGCCTCTCGGCCTCGCCTCGTCTGGAGCACCCAGATGTCGCCCTGCCTCGGGGAGCGTTCGAGTTGGGACAGGCAGTTAGATACGAGAAGGGGCCTGTCTGTGTACCTCTCTTGCACCAAGTTCGGGGGCTGGGGGCTGGGGTGAGCGGGGAGGCTTCCTGGAAGAGGGGTCCTGGAGTGGGTCTCTGAGGAACAGGGAAGATTTAAGTGGACAAAGGAGGGGAGTCCTGTCCCTGGGTGATTTCTGAGGAGGAGGAAGAGGAGGGGGAATCACCTAGGTGGCCCCTTGGAGGCCACCTTGTGAGAGGGGTGGGGAGTAAGGTGGTTGAACCCAAGCGACATGTGTGCAACCCCAGGACCCATGCCATCTCAGAGCTGGAGAGGGTTTGGAGATCAGCTTACCCACCCTCTCCGGGTGCACTTGGGGAAACCGAGGCCTGGGAGGAGTAAGGCTGTCCCCAAGCACAGAACACAGCTCAAGTCCAGGGGTCTGAGCACCTCAGAACAGGCCCTGCTGGAGGGTTGTGGCGCCACCTGGGGCAGCTTCCAGGCACTGAGGCCTGGGAGCTGCTGTCCTGCCCCTACCTGCCTCCATGTGTGGTTTCCAGGTGTCAGGTAGAACAGGAGGAGTGGCCTGTTTAAGGCCGCTTCTTGGCCCCCTGCCCGCCCGCCCTGGGAGGGCTGGACTCCAGGACCGCTGGCCAGCCCACGGCCCAGCCCCTGCCCGTTCCCACTGAGACAGAGGGCGTTGAAGTTCTGTCTCTACCTCCGCAGGGCTGCACGAGCCTCACTGGGCACACGGGCCTCTAGGCCTCCCTTGAACCTGGGGAGCACAGTGATGGGCATGGAGGCCCCACAAGGTGCCTCTTGCCCCCTACTCTCTCCAATCTCTCCCCCCTCAGCCCTCGGGGGCAGAGGGTGCGGGGCTGGGCTTGGGGCTGCCTGGCCTGCAGAGTCTGAGCATAAGCTCTGTGGAGGGGCTGCAGAGACCATCAGCCTGTGCCCAGCATTTCAGATGGGGAAGCAGGATCCGAGGGAGGCGGTGATGGGACGAGTACAAGGCCTGTTTCCTTGTTCCAGGCCCACTTTGGGCTCTGCCTGCGGTTACTCTCCTCTGTCGGGAGGTCAGGGGCCAGCCCACCCCAGCAGCTGTGTGCCAGCAGACCTCCCGGGCCTAGGAGGCAGTGGACCTTCATTCAGGGCGTTAGGTGTGAGGTTGACCTCTTCCTTCCAGGAACCAAGCCACACCTGCCACAGTCAACCCCCACGGCCCTCCTGCCCCCTGGGGGATGGTGTCTGAGATGGGGAGAGGAAGGGGAGGCACAGAGCAGAGGCTTTGTCTGCAGACAGACCTGGGTCTCACCCCACCTCTACCACACCAACTCCTGCCGGGACCCTGGGCACTTAACCCCTTGGTGCCTCACTGTCCCTCCATGTAGCAGGTGACGATCCCTGCCTGCCTCCCTCCCTCCTGGGCTGCTCTGGAGTTTTCACAGCCCACAGACGTGAACAGACACGCTCAGAAAGCCAGGGACAGGATGTGTGTATTACCCTGAGAGGAGGACCTCGCAGAGGTGTTTCTCGGGAACCTTGCAGAGGCGTTAGTAAAAGTCCTGAGATGTAAGGGCAGGTCTTTGAGTCTCTGTATGGGAGCACAGCCCAGTCATGGGGCAGAAGCAGTGACGGCCACCCTGCCCCGGGGACGCGGCGGTCGGCCTTGAGCACCCCGAGTGAGGCTCCTTGGGAGGCTCGTTGCGTGTACAAGCCCCCTCCCCGCCACCGCCTGCTCGACCAGTGTCCGCACACCGGCCGGGGCCCCACCGCCCACCACATCCAGCTTCCCTGTCTCCCCTGCAGGCTGTTCGACGTTGGGGGCCAACGATCTGAACGCAAGAAGTGGATTCACTGCTTCGAGGACGTCACGGCCATCATCTTCTGCGTCGCACTCAGCGGCTATGACCAGGTGCTCCACGAAGACGAGACCACGGTGAGTGGCCCTGGGCCGCCTGGCCTCAGTGGCCCAAGGCAGCTCTCAGCTGGGGCTGGCTGCGGTGGCCGGGGGTCCCGTTGTCGGCCAGGCCGTGCCCGGGCTCCCTCTTCTGACTTCGTTGTGGGGCAAACGCCTCGTGATGCCGATGCAGCAAAGGCAGCCACAGGCCACCCTGCTCAGAGGCTGCATGCAGACTGGTGACAAACGTCTCTGCAGACTCTGGGTCTCAGGCAGTATGTGCCTCTTTAATAAATTCAGCAGAGTCACAGAGGCCGTCAGGCCAGAACCAAATTAAGCAAATCCTAAACGAAATCAGGGTGCAGTCGAGCAAGAATGTACTTAAGACAGAAATAGCAGTTCTTAGCCCTCGCGGCCCTCCCTGAGCCGTGGACGGGGCTGGCAGCCGGAAGGGCAATGGGACATGGCACGTAGGCGAGTGACAGTGGGGGTGCGGGCCCCTCCCCTGGAGGACGCCAGCCCAGGTTCCCGCCTCCCGTCAATGCGTCTTCAGTCTGGGGCCTCAGAGAACTGCCAGGCTGGCTTCAGAGGGGTGCCCTCACCTGGAGAGAGGGTGCAGCCTTTCTCTGGGCCTGGGCTGGGCCTGGGCCTGGTTTGCTGCTGAATTCAGGTAGCACCCTCTCTGCCTCGGTTACTGTCTGCTGTCAAAGGGGTGTAACCATAGTACCTGCCTGGTGGGGCCTTGGCAATGGAGTGAGAATCTGCGAGAAGTACTTGGAACCGTTTCTGGCACAGCAGCGCCGAGCTGGTGGTTGTATTGTCACCGGGGATTGTGCTGAGCTGGGGGCCCACTGAGCTGCCCGTGGAGAGGTGGGCCTGCTGCAGAGCCTGCAGGGAAAGCCGAGCACTGGCCCAGCGCGCCACGGGTTCTCCCGAGACAAGCACCTGCCGCGGTAGGGCTCCTGGGCTGTGGGGTCACACCTTTGGCGATCATTAGCTCCTGCTGTATGAAGCAGGCACAGAGCCCTGGCACTGAGGGTTTGGGGCTGGGCTCGTCACGGTGGGCCTTGAGCAAGGCCTGTCTTCTCTCTGAGCCTGTCTCCTCATCAGTCCTGCCTGCTGGTCCCTTGGGACTGCTGCAAACATCTGCTGAGCTTTGGGGTGCAACTGTGGGGAGGAGGAGCCGCCGTCCTGTGGGACTTATGCAGCGATGAGGCTGTGGAAAGATTGGGGCCAGGGCCGCTGGCCGGGTGGGTGATCCGGACTCGCACCATGTGCTGGCTTGTCCCCCTTGCCCTTTCTCCTTCAGTCCCAGGTGCACTCCTGAGTTAGGCATCAGCAAACCCCTGAAGCCCTGCCTTGTTCCAGGGAGAGTCTCTGGGGCCCCAGCTGTGCAGCTCTTTCTTGTAATGCCGTAATCATTCTCAGTGGCCTCAGCTGGCTGTGGCGTCCAAGATCACCAGACCTGGACCCACTGACCACCCCAAAGGTTGGCTCCTGCTGCCCCCACAAGGCCTCTGCGTGCAGGGACTGCCCCAGCACGTCTCTCACTGGTCCGTTGTTGACTCTCCTTTTGGACCAACTGTTCACGGTCCACTTGGTCACTCACGTGGTCTGAGATCCAGGTGGCTCATCTTTTCTTCCTGCAGTGCCTGGGAGTGGGAAGCAGGGCTGGTGCAGTGAGCAAAAAGCTGATCCTGCCGTGGGTTTCAAAGAAACTGAAGCACTGGGGTGTCAAGGGCCCCAGGCCTCTCCCTGGGGACCCGCTCAGCTCAATCCCAAGTCCCAGGCCCATCAGCCCTGGGGCAGGGGCTCGCACTCACCTCTGGAGCACAAGGCAGAGCAGAGGGACATCTGGGCGGGTCTGGCAGCCACGGGGTCCCAAGCTCCATGGCCCTCGGGTGTCCGGTAAACACGGGTGGGTGCCAAGCCTCACCCTCGGATGGCCTCTCTGGTCTGCTCGCGCAGGCAGCCCTCGCTCTGGAGCAGGGCCCATCCTGGGGCACCTTCCTTCTCGCCTTTCTGCCTTTACTGTCTCTCTCCCACCTCCCTCCTTCTCCCCCATTTCCCCGCCCTTCTTCACAAGGGCTGGAGCAGAGGACCTTGGGGAAGCAACAGCACGTGGGGCCACAGCCACGAGCAGGCTCTTCCTGGGGCTCTGTCCGCCCAGGCAAGATCAGCAGCCCCTGCAGGGCAGGGGAGTTGGCTTTACCACTTAACAAGAGCCCACAAAGGCGGCTCATTGCCACGGTGACAGCAAGAACAGCGCCGTAGAGCTGAGCAAAACGCCTGTGTGGCCAGGGGCAGGCGGCAGCGTTGGGCAGCTGGGGGTCCAGGCGGATGTGGCCCGCGGTCGAGCCCCGCCCCTTCCCGCTGGTGAGTGTGGCCGCTGCGCCACCTGCTGCTCTGTAAAATGGAGCCCGTGGCAGAGCAGCCTCTGGGCGGCTGTGAGGGCCAGCGGGCTCGGAGCTGCAAGAGAGCCTGCCCTCAGGACTCTCCACTCAGAAGACGGCAGCTGTGGGATGGCTCTGTCCAGGCACACGGCTCAAGGACAAGCTGTGGGACAAGGACGCTCTGCCCCCGCGAGGCAAGAGCTACACCCTGCTGACCAGTCCTTGGTCCTCCACCTTCCTCTCCGGTCGGCCCTGCCCCTCCCTCCCAAGCCTGGGGCAAAAATTGGGGCTGCCTGAGAGAAAGGTGTCTGGAGGCTCCTGGAGCTCGGCCAGGACCCCTGGGGCTAGTGGCTGCCCACCCACCGGCCGGCCACCCTGCCCGCTGCGGCCCAGACCCCAGCAGCCCCAGGCCTCACCTGCCACAACTTCTCAGCTCCAGTGCCGTCACCGCCACCTGCAGGGCCTTAACTTGCCAAACCAAGGCCAAAACCATGAGCAGATTCTGAGAGACCCTCCAAGTCGGGCAGGTATGAAGCGCCTCCTTTCAGTTGATACCGTCAGCTAAGAGTTGAAAGCAGCAGGTTCCCAGGGCACCGCCGAGTGACTTTGCTGTGAAGCCTGCCCCCCACTCCTGCGTTCCATATCCTCACCAGCCACTCGGCTTAGGCTGGTCCTCCCCACCCTCGCCTTCCATCTCCAGCCACGCAGTCCACAGCCCCAGGGTGGCCGTGGCCTCCAGAGCCTGCACGGGGGCCTCCGGAGGGACCGGCTTTGACTTCCTGGCCCGAGACCGGTTGAACCAATTTTGTTTTTTGCTTTTTTTTTTTTCTCTTTCTTTCTCTCATGTTTTCTGCTGGGTTTTTATCTTCCTCTCTGTTTTCATCTGTTTTGCTGGCTTTCATCTTGGGGTTCTTCTGGCCCCTCTACCGGGAAACCAGCCTCGATAAGCAGCTCACCCAGAGCCGCCCCACGGCCCAGCCAACCCACCCAGTCTCCAACCACACCAAGGCCACAGCAAGATCACTCCCCCGACGCTGTCCCCCTGGTGTCTGCTTCCAACTCTGGATTAATTCGAGGATCTCTTGGTCCTCGGTTAATGTTTCCCAATTGAATGCGTGCACCCTCCCACCCCTGCTGGCGAAACCAAATGAGATCCCAGTAGAGAAATCTGCATGCCTGAGGTCCCGTGTGGACGTGTGGATGGTGGTGCGGCCCCTGCCCCCGTGTGCATGGTGCATGTCCTCTCCATGGGCTAGAGTCCCTCTGGTGACCCCGCTGCCCTGGCCTGGGTCAGCCCTCTTCAGTGGGGGGCAGCGTTCCCCACCCTGTGCCCTGCTCCACCCCCCACCACCTGCGTGTGGAATGCAGCAGGGACCATGTCCTTGTCCTTGTGGATCCTCCTGTCTCCGTCCCTGGTGGTGCATTCAGCCGTGTTGGTGGACCTTCCCTTCGCTTGTCCTGCTTTGTCACTGGCCGCGGTGGGTCAGGGCCCTGGGCACCGCCAGCCCTCACTTGCCTCTCCATTCTGTTGCAGAACCGCATGCACGAATCTCTGAAGCTCTTCGACAGCATCTGCAACAACAAGTGGTTCACGGACACGTCCATCATCCTGTTTCTTAACAAGAAGGACATATTCGAAGAGAAGATCAAGAAGTCCCCGCTAACCATCTGCTTTCCTGAGTACACAGGTAGAGACTGCCACTCCCCACGGGGACCGCAGGGGCCACGCAGCCGCTTGGGCCACACCAGCTCCTGAGGGAGCTCAGTCCCCCTTCACCATGCTCTGCAGACACACCAGATTCTGCCCTGGAGAATCCAACACAAAACCGAAGGCGGGTCCCCTCCCTTCCCCACAACATGCTGTTGCGAAGGGGTGGGGCAGCCTGGTCAGGGGAAGCAGGGCTGGAATCCCGGCTCTGCCACTTACGAGCTGTGTGATCTCGGCAACCTCTGGACCTCAGCTTGGTCATCTGTAAGTAGAGCTTATCAGTGAAATGGCAATACCAAGATGATGATGGGGTTGAAGATCGGGGCTTTGAGTCAGATAGCCCAAGGTTCGTGCCCCCACTCTGCCACTCACAGCAGGTTACATAACCTCTCGGAGCCTCCGTTTCTGTGTCTGTGAGATGGGAACAATCACTGTGATTATCCACCCTCCCTCCCAGAGTTGCCAGAGGACAAAGTGAGCTAAAAAGCATGGAAGGCTCAGCATGGCAGTTGTTGCATAGTAAGTGCTCACTAAACATTCGCTATTGCTCTTATGACTGTGATACTAAAAAGCATCGTGACAGCACCCCCATACAGGTAGTTACACGATTCAGATGGCCTGTTGAACGTGAGAGAGCTTCACGAGCAGCAGAGATCAGGGCCTCCCTGCGGAGGGTGCTGAGGATGACGGAGGCCACCTCTGTTAATGTTGCCGTGGGTTTACCTGACTGTGGGTGGGCGGGCAGCCTGGCCAGGGCCCTCATGGAGCAGCAGGGTGCCTGGAATAGCCCACGGGCTCACTGGCTCTTAAGGATGGCCAGGGCCTGGAGAGGTGAATGGAAGCAAAAGCGGGCATCCCCAGCCTGACCAGCCCCCCGGCCTGGAGAGCACAAGGGTAGACAGAGTCCCAACAAGGTGGGCCTGCTAGTTAAGCCTCCGGGCTGAACCCCAGTTCCCCGAGAGTGGACGTGGGGGCCATGGCTTGGAGCCGGACAAGCAGCACAGCTCACTCTGTCTCCCATTCCTCGAGATCAGGCTGCCTGCCCCGTGGGTCAGGCCCCAGCAGCATGCAGCCAGAGGTGGGCTGGGCTCAGCACCCCTCACACCTGCCAGTCAGCCTCCTTTTAGCCGTATCTGAATTGGGGGTCTGTGGATCCTGCCCTAGGTGACCTAGGCTGTGGCCCATGGTGCAGCAGAAAGAAGCAAGGTGAGTCAGTCACCAAGGCCGTTTGGTGCTGACGAGGTCCCAAGGACCCTCTCCCTCACCTCCGGCCCAGATTTAGGTAGACCCTCAAGGCCAGGCCTGGTGGCCTGTGCCCATGTGCCGAGGGGCTGGGTCCATCCCGCTGTGGCTCCGAAGTCCAGCCCCCCTCCCTCCCTCAGTGGGTCGTGACAGCCCTGCCTGGGCCTGGGCCGGGGTTCCTGGAGCCTGTGGAGGCTTCAGGGCAAAGCCAGGAGTCCTGTTCTGTTCCTCCCTAAACAGCAGCTCCTCTCCTGGAAACGCCTCTCCCTGGGCTCACCAGGGACAGAGTGATATGGCAGCAAGGAAGGCAGCAAGTCAGCAAGCCAGACAGTTCTTAATCCCTGGAGGGTGAACATGAGAAGGAGGAAGGGGGAAGGAAGGAGGGTGGGGCGATGAGAGGAAGGAGGCCAGGGCGGCTCCCAGGTGCGGCACAGTTTCCACCCACCTTGCCCAGCAACAGCCAAGGGAGGTGAGGTCCCTGCCCACTCCGAGGAGTCACAGCCAGGAGAGGACAGCCTGCAGGGGCTGGCGCAGACTTCTGCACCTGTGTGAGGGCTGGTTCAGATTTCTTTGGGCAGGACCCACAGGAAGAGAGAATGTTTGCCTCAGGAGCCCGTACATGCATCTATGAAAAGAAACAGGAGTTCCATGAAACAGTGTTCACCCTTAGCACAGGTGAGGTTTGACCTCTTGTTTCCGTCATTGGTTTTAAACTGGATGTGGACCACGGACTTGGTTTCATGACCCACCGTTGATTGAGCTGAGCTGTCGTCAGGTTTCTCCTGCAGGGTTGTCACTGAGGGTCCCTTGGTGTCCACTCCCCAGCCCGTGGCCTGACCGGCACCCAGGTGGGGGCCTCGCCTCACCAGCTCCTGACCTGGTCTCTCCTGCAGGCCCCAACACCTTCACGGAAGCCGTGGCTCATATCCAGGCGCAGTACGAGAGCAAGAACAAGTCGGCCCACAAGGAGATCTACACCCACATCACCTGTGCCACTGACACCAACAACATCCAGTTTGTCTTTGACGCCGTGACGGACGTCATCATCGCCAAAAACCTTCGGGGCTGTGGCCTCTACTGAGCCCTGGCCTCGCCACCCAGCTGCCCACCACCCTGCCCAGCCTGCCGCCCCACCCCTGCCCTGGACAAGGGAGCACCAGCAGCTGGCACTGAGCCGGGAAGAGGAGGCGCCCTCCATGGCCTCCCCCACCCCAGACACCAGAACACGTGGTAACGGGGCTGGTGGGAGCGCCGAGTGCCCACACCTGCCGAGACAGACGGCCCGCTGGCCTCCGCGCCATCTCTGGGTGTCTCCCCGGGGGAGAGGCGTACGGGGGCCACGCCGCCGTCCGGGCCAGAATGGGCGCGCTCTGCACGCAGTGTGGTTCATGCTTGAGGTCCCAGGGTCCCCTCCTGTCTTTGAAGCTGTGTAGGTGGTGGGGCGGCGTGCTGGCCGGAGTGGGGGCAGTGGGAGCCGCTGCTCAGCTTTTCTTGGGGTCTCTCTGGTCGAGGGCAGCTCTGTCACCAAAGGCCAGGGTGGGACCAGGCCACCAACCGTGTGTGGGTCCGGGGGCTCAGGCCTTGGCAATGCCTCCCTCCTCCTCCCCCTGGACCTCAGCCCCGGACGCCAGTCCTTCCTTCTCTGGGCCTCCCTCCCTTCACACCTCTGGGGCTCCCCAGTGCCCTCCTGGGGAACCCCCACTCCGACCCCTCACAGGTCTGGAAATGCTTCTGAGACCGACTTCTTGCAAAGGCACTTGGTAGATGGTCGGTGGGGTTGAGTCCCGCGGTGCCTGGACGGAGGTGGGGAAGAGACGGTGCGGGAGGGGGGGCCGCTGGAAGTGGCTCTTGCGTTGACTGGGATGGGGGCCTCCCACCCGGTCTTTGCAGGCCCCGGGGTGGCTTATCTACTTCTCCCGTCACCCGGGGCTCGGGTGGCCGCTCTGGAGTGTGAGCAGACGTGCTTTTTCTTCCCAAATTCACGACGAATCCAATGCAAACCAGCTGGGCAGCAGGGGCCTGGGGACTGGAGGTTCTGTAGTTGAGGAGGCCCGGGGGAGGTGTGGGCACGGCCCCTGTAGCCAGTGTCCCAGCTTCCTTCTGTCTTGGTGAAGAAATCGGAGAGTTTGTCCACAGCCCTTGGGGTCCCGCCAGCCCCCGGGGGCAGAGGAGGGCAGGTGGACAGGCCCATCATACTGTGTGTTGTGAGGGGCGCAGCCTGGCTCACACACACACACACACAGCCCCAGCCCCCTCCCCAGACAGAGAGTCCTGAGACCCCTTGGAGGGGCTTTGCTGTAGAGATCCCTGAGCAGAAAAGGGTGGGGTGACTCCTCCTGGTGACCCAGGCCCTGGCGGACCTTGGACAATGAACACACCTCTTTCTCTCTCTCTCCTGGGCGCCTCCCGTTGGCGGATGCCACCAGCCGACACCCCAGGCAGACCCTGTGTGTTTGGATGGCGGCTTTGCCTGGGGCTCCAGATGTGAGAGGGGCCGCCCCCGAGGGGCCTCGGGCTCCCTCCTCAAGCCCTCTGCTCCTCCAGCACCCGCTCTGGGCTCTGCTCAGTCCCGGGCCAGGCAGGACCCCGGACTGCCCCGCAGCCGGGAGCTCTGGGCTTCTCGTTTCCAACAGACCCGGAGCTCTGGGTAGTGCACGGGAGACCCAGGGCACCTTCCCTAGTGCCAGACGCCTGCAGGGGTGGGTGCCGCTGGGGGGAGCCCCATCCCTGCCTGGCTGTCTTGCTGCCACCCCTGGCCTCATGGAGATCAGCAGGCAGCCCAGCTCCATTTCGGTTTTGCTTGCCTTGTTGTGTGCTGCGCCTCGTACCAGGTGCTGGGTCATGGCAGAGGACAGGCCCCTGGAGCCGACAGCCGCAGTGTCCCGCACAGGCAGCCAGGGCCAGTCAGGCCATGTTGCCCAACACTGAAGGCGTAGCAGTTATTTCCTGGCAGCACCATCCTGGGTGTGGGCAGCTGTGCCTCTAATGCTGCCCTGTGACCCCAGACTCAAAAGCAGCTGCTAAGAAGGGTATACTGGCTAAGCCCCACCTCTAAGGCCATTGTCCTGGAGGTGGGAGTCACCTGCTTTCCAGGCCCAGGGCAGCAGACAGGCTGAGGGCCCCGGGCCGTAGCCCACCCCGTCTACCATGTTAGGAGGCTGGGGAGTGGGGTGCTTGGAGCCTTCCTGCCCCTCCGTGCCCTGGGCTGCCTTTTCTCTCTCAGATGCTCTGCCCTACTCAGCTGCTGATGCTACTATTGCCCTCTGCCCAGGGGGTCCTCGGCTGTCTAGTCGAAGCCCCCAAGGAGCAGGTATCCAGGGTGAAATTCCTTCCCTGTCCTCTGCGTCTCCCATCCACGTCGTCACAGGTGGCTCCACCGTGGGGAGGAACGACTGAGGGGACAGATGAGTTTTGGCTCCGTCGTGGGTGTGGGTGTGGGTGTGGGGGAGATGTTATGAGTGACCGGACGTGGGTGATTCTCTTATCCACAGTGGCCCCGTGTGTGCCCCAAAGAGGCCATGCTTCGACTCTCTGCATGCCTCTAGTTTATCAGGGCAAAGGGAAACTGATCTCTAAGAGGGGCGCCTTTACCAGACCCGTGAAACTTATGCCTGCCGTCTAGATGCCTGTGGGCAGGTTCTATGCCCTGCACCAGTTGCCCTCACAAGAGCCAGGTCCTGGCCTTCCCACCAAGAACTGAGAGAGGCCCCCAAGGCTCTCTGGCCTACCTGGAGGGGGCAGTGCCCGAGGCCCCAAGGAAGGGCTCTGTGGAGCCTGTGGACTCTGGCCTGAGGAGGGTGCAGGGTCTGCTCCAGCCCTGAGCAGACGGCGCACCAACAGTTCTGACATTCTGGTTCTATGGCCCCCTTGCCTGGAGCCCTAGATGCCTGGTGCCCTCGCCCTTTCTCTCCTCTCTGGTCCCAGCAGAACCTGAGGACCCATGGCCACATGCTCCTACCATGGGGCGGTGGGCGCAGCCCAGGCAGAAGGCCAGCACCGGATCTGGTGTCAGGAGGCAGCTCTCCTCCCAGCCTCTCCCCCGAGTCCAGCTCCGCCCCACTGATGGGAGCTGGAGGCACCCCTGCCCTCCACGACTGCCCTCCCTACCCAGAGCCCCCATGACCAGGGTCCTTAAACCCCCAACACGGAACACCCAGGAGTCGGCTCACCTAGCTCACCTCTGCCAGGGTGAGTCCTGCAAGGGGAGAGAATATCCCAATGCTTCCACCTAACCCTGTGACAGTCTCTGCCCCACTGCTTGATTCTGCAGGTTCTCCTCTCTGGCCTGCATCATTCCTGGCTCCTTCCCCTCTTCCCTTGGCCTGACCTAGTACACACTCTTCAGCCCTCTTGGTGCGTAAATCCACCGCAATCCGGGCCTCAACCTCTTGCCTCCAGACCAGGTAGTGTCCTGCCCAGCCCCCTTTTTGAGAAGTCTGGTGCACAAGGCCTCTTCGGGTGGCCTCTGCCCTTCCCCGAGCCTTCCGGAAACCTTCAGGCACAACCTGGCAGTTCTCAGGAGCTGAGGCTTGAGGCTCTGCCTCCGTGGCCATCAGAGATTCAGTCTTGGGTGCCAAAGGCCAGCACCCTCCAGACAGCGCCCCCTTGTCAACCCACAAGCCTACAGAGCACAGGGTCCAGCAGCCCAGAGCAGGAAGACAGGACACAACATCCAGACCAGGATCAGGGCCCGGGTGTGAGCTGCTGCCTGCCAGCGCCCGCCCCCAGCGAGGTGAGTCCTCAGCCCTCTTTCCCAGGAGCCAAGTGGGGCCTTCCCTTGGGGGCTTCAGACATGCTGCACCCCCAGCCAGATGAAGGCCCCTGTCAAGGGAGGGCCTGCTCGGGGCAGAGACAGAAGGAAGGCCCACCCAGGCCCAGGGCGCCCAGGGCACCAGCGTGAACCCACCGCCCGTCCCCGGCAGAGCCAGCCGCTCGGAGGCACCACCCCTCCTGTGGCCCATCCTTTCCTCCCCCGCCCCCCCGCCCCGTCCCCGTGGCCTCCCTGAGCAGCCAGGCCCTTCACCTCCTGGTCCCCTCTGTCTCAGTCCCTGCGTGCTCTGTGCCCTGTGCCTCCTCCCCTCCCCGTCCCCGGCAGAGGTGGGCTTGGGCGCCCCTCTTCTTTCTTAGCAAACCCCTCTTAGGTGCCGTGGTCCCACTTCCCGACCCCAGCGCCACCCACCCCATATTAACTGTAATTTTGTAAGAAGAGTGACTCGTTGGTTTAATAAATCTGTAGTCATTGTAATAATTTATTGGCTGCCGTAATGTATTTATTAGTCACCCACCATTAATAAAAAGTGCCAGCTTTTTCTAGCATGAGTGTGGTGTGTTGCGTCAGTGCCCAAGTTGCTTCCACCGGCGCCCCCCGCACGACACGTGTCTTGGGGCCGGACTGCGGGCTGCCTGGCGGAGGGGCACAGCCCGCTGGGGCAGGATTCCAGGTGACCGGGATTGTTGTGAGGGCAGAGGCTGGTCTGTCCCGTCCCGTGTGCTTGGTGCCGGCCACGCCCCTGCTCCGGTGGCAGCAGCCAGGCCGCTGGCCATGCTCTGCTGGAGACTGGGAGAGACAGGGTGGTGACGACGGCAGGGGTGGGTGCTGTCGCCTGGCTGTGGCCCCTGGCTCCCTTCTCTTTTCTCACATGCTGACATCTCCTCTTGTGAATGTGTTCTTGCATCCGTGTTCTCTGGGGAAGCTTGGAAGGACAAGCTGGGCTCTTGGCTCCTTGGTGATGGGTTCCAGTGTGTTTGGAGGGATGGCGGTAAGGCCTGTGGGGTGTGGAGGGGTTCTCGGTGCCGGCGCCTCCCCTCCCTGCAGGGGCTCCCCTCCCCACTGCCCTCCCTGCATCTCCTGGCTCGGCCCTTCCTTCCAGGCTCACTCCGATGCCCTCCCCACGGGACCAGGTCTGACTGGGGAGCGTCGCTGCCTCCCCGGCCCCTCCCCTGCTCTGTGCCGCTCGCTCGCTTGCTCGGAACCGGGACTTTTTCACGTGTGTGCATTTTCTCTCCCCAACTAGACTGTGAGCTCTTGGAGAGCAGGAGACTGTGCCGGTCGTTCCTACAGCCCCGTAGCTGCCCCACGGAGGGCCTTGCACACAGATCCAACTGGTATTGGTGGGAAGAGTGCCCGCTCTGCAGCCCTGGGGCGTGGAGGGGCCGAGCCTTAGCCGAGTGGAACTCTGGAGCCCAGGCAGCTGGCCTGGATTTTTCCTTCGGACCTAAGCTTGGCGGCCTCCAGACCAGACCTTCAGCTCAGCCCACATGCCAAATGGGCACAGTCTGCACTCTCAGCTTGGGCCTCCCTGGTGGCCCCTTCTGGTCCTGGAAGTGCCCTGGGCATATGTCTCCACTGTGTCCCCCAACGTCTAGATCAAGTCGAGATAGTTGGGCAGTGAGTTGGGATCTTGCCTCTGGCTGAGGCCTTCCAGCTGTTGGTTGAGCAGCGATAGGACAAGGTGGTGTCGTGTGGTGGTGAGGCTTTTCCTATTGAATCCTTGGCTCTCCTCTGCTCCCTGGTGGCTCGGGGACCCTGGGCGTTCCCAGCCCCCACCCCCCTGCGCATGGATCCACCTGGCCTCCCAGGAAACCTCCGCCTGCCCTTTTCTGAACAGCCTCCATTGAGACGGCACCGGGCGGAAGTGTCTCATGCCTCCCTGAGCGTGTCTATGCAGTGACTGGCCGGCAGAAATTGTGGGGACTGAGAATGAAATTGACTGGTTGAGGCTAGGAGGGTAATAAGATCATAGGAGTTTGCTGAATATGTGCGGCAGAGTGAGAGGACGATGCCATTTATTTACTACAGATCCCAGAGGGCGTTGTAAATCCGTGCGGTTGTCTAGGGGCTCCCGAGGGGCAGCTAAGAACCTGGACTGCCCCCTCCACCAACTGGCCTTGACCATAAGGACAAGGGTTTGGTACCAATACCCTTTCCAGGTCACCAGTATGACTACACAGTCACGGAAGAGATGACGGAAGGCGCGCGGAGCTGGCCATGACTCTCTGATCATTTATTCTAAAGCCCACAGGCTCCTCACTCTGGCTGGAGAAACCAACCCATTGCATTGCAGAAGCTCTTCCCCATCCCAGCCATGTCACCTCTCATTGTCCCCTAAGGATCGATGAGGTTAAATGACACAAGGCAGGGGAAGAGTTGGCAGAGTGGGGCTTGGTGATGGGCGGTGGTCACTTCATCTTCTTCCCGCTCCCACTCAGCTGGAGGGAGATGTCGGAAAGCAGTTTACTCAGCACCACTGCTTGCTCGTCCATCTCAGTGATGAATGCCCAGTGATGCCCACACCACTGCTGTGCTCTCTCCTATGATTTGCTTCAGTCTTCTTACTTCAGAGGGAGCGTGTAGCTTGGAATTACTCCTGAACTTGACCTGCAGACCCGTGGAGCTAGGTTTGGGGCGGACAAGTTTCCAGGGCTAGGACAGGGTTCTTGGGAGAAATGAACAGCTCTCCCTTCCCCCAGAGAGCTATATCACGAGGGAGCCACCTTCCTGTGCAGAAATGGGTTTGTACACAGACAACAAACTGCCAAGAAACAGACTGCCCAAGTTCATGTGCCTGGCATCCCACAGTAGGATAAGTCCATCCTTGCCCTGGACAGAGGACTGTCCCCTGGGATCCTGCTTGATTTGGAGTGCCCATTGTGTTCACTCATTTGCTAAATGAACTCCTGTGCGCAAAGCAGTTCTCCACGTCTACGGTGCTTAAAGCTCCTCGCGTGACCAGTCGTGGTTGAGCTTGACCCAGCCCGAGGGGGTACGGCCAGAGCCCCAGGCACTCCTGCAGGCAGCCTGGGCAGGAGTGTCTCCCCAGGCAGCAGCCCCTGAGGATGCCTGCAGGAGCCTGGCGTGACTTCCCCTCAGACCACAGGAGGGGCCTAGAGGCCCTCACCACTCCCAGAGGACACCCCGACCCACAGGTTAGGCCCAACAGGACAGGTCTGGACAGGAAGAGCCAAAGCGCAGCTCTCAGGCTCCCGTCCAGCAACCCCCACCCCCCGCCAACACGCACGTGCAAGCACACGCACATGCACGTGCACGCACGGAGACCTTCCCGTGGCTGGAGACTGCGGACGGGAGAGCTCGGTCACCCCGTTCTCAGCCTCACTCAGGGAGCCCAGGTTGGCTCCAGTCCAGTCTCTGCCACCGGCCCTGAGACAGGGGTGCAGGTTGCTCTGAACACTGGAAATGCGAAGCTCCATGCTGTGCGAGAACGTTCTGTCAGCCTTCGGAGGAGCTGAGGAGCCGTGGGGGCCCAGGAGCCCTGCCTGAGCTGCCGAGTAGCCCAGTTCCTCCCTCTCAAGCCTAACTTCCGTCTTCTCTTTCCCTGTCTCCGTGTCTGTCCCTCTCGCTGTCTGTCTGGCTCTCTCCCTCCCCGCCTGGGCCTGCAGAACCGCATGCACGAGTCTCTCATGCTCTTCGACTCCATCTGTAACAACAAGTTCTTCATCGATACCTCCATCATTCTCTTCCTCAACAAGAAAGATCTCTTTGGTGAGAAGATCAAGAAGTCACCTCTGACCATCTGCTTTCCTGAGTACACAGGTAGGTGTCGCGCGGACCTGCCAGGGACCTGTGTCTCCCCTGCGGGCACGGGCACCCCTGCAGGCATCTGGCAGAGGGTAGAGGAAGAGGCGAGCGGGTGACCAGGTCTGGTGCCCTGGGCGTGGTGGGGAATGGACCCTCGTGACGCGTGTGGGTTGTGAGCAGGCGACTCCGGAGAGACGTGGCAGGATCAGGAGGCAGGACAGGCGCACAGCTTCCCCCTCTCCTTCCGTCCTGGTCCGCTGCCTCCCGGGTCACCCCCCCTCAACCCCTGCCCGGGCCGCCTCAGCCCCGCCTGCTTTCTCTGCTCCTGCTTCGGTAGCCCTGCCCATGCCAGCAGAGCAGTTCCGCCGCCCCACGCCGTCGGGCCTCTTCTCCCCACCTCCACCCGCATCCCACCTGCTCTTTCCTGCTCTTCTCTGCCCCTGCGCTTTTCCCCCAGTCAAACCATCCCTACTTCCTGCAGGCCTTCTCCATCTCTTGCTTGCCTCTCTTCCGCCTTCTCCAGGGCTGTTCCTCTCCTGGCTCCAGGGAGTGTCCCACCCCGCCATGGGAAGCTGTCTCTGGCAGCTGACGGAGGCTGGCTGTGTAGGGTGGCCCGGCTCTGGGCTGCTGCTGAAGGCTAGGGCAGCGCTGACGGGAGGCCGGAGCCCAGCCTTTGTCGCTCTGGGGACTGGGAAGCTTCTAGAGGCCCCTGGGGCGTGGCAGTAGAGAATGTGTCACAGGTGGGCTCAGTCTGGAACCCACTCCCTGACAGCCCCAGTGAAAGATCAGGGCTTAGGCTCGGCTCCCAGGGCGACATGGGTCCCCAAACCCAGCCAGATTCCAGAAGAGATGGTTGCTGGCCCCTCCGCCCTCCTCCACTCCTGGGGGTGGGGGGGAGCCTGCCCTCACCCTTGGGTGTGGAGGGCGCATTGGCTTGTTCTGAGCGCAGTCTGTCTCCACTGTGTGAATCTGCCAGCTTCCCGCCCTCCCCAGGGTGCAGAGAGGGAGACAGGGCAGGCTGTCGGGGCTGACGGGCGTCAGGAGCGTGGTGCAGGCAGGCCGGCAGACAGGCAGGCCAAAGCAGCTTCTGGACCCAGACTCTGCAACTTGGGACAAGCTAATCGCCTGCGCCTTGTTTGTCATCCGGGCACCACAGCAGATAATGATGCCCACCGCTTGCGGGGCTGGGGGTGGGGGGATGAACGGAGAGAACGGTGCCTGGTGCCAGGTCTGCACCATAGCTGCCGTCACTGCCCTCGTACCATCCAGAGGATGGAAACCAAGCAAGAGGGATTGCCCGTGGAGGAGGCGCCCTCTGCGGGCGGGGTGGAGCGAGTCCATGTGGGCACGGGACAGGCCAGGGAGGGCCCTGCCTGTGGGCGGAGCCGGACGTTAGCCCCCTTGGCAGCCAGCTCTCCCAGCCTCAGCAGAGACCCTTCAGGACCAATTCGGGTCTTTAGATAAAGTTGCGATGACCCGATGGGGCTCGGAAGCCTGCAGGCTCCAGCAGTGCCACCTCAGGGGGCTGGCCTGAGCCTAGGGCTCTTCCTTGTCCCCAGGGACCTGGCCTCACTGGAGCCCGATTTGGGACGTGGCCCAAGGTGCGGTCAGTTTCACTATCGTGTTGTATGGGGCGCTGGAGGCACCCAGGGAAAGTCGGTCTGAGTTTGGGAAACATTTGAGTTCTTCAGGGCCTCCAGAGGGATCCAGTTTGAGTTCAGAGAACACGCTGGATGACAAATGGTCACCAGTGTGGTGGCCCCCAGGGGTACCTAGGCCTGTGGGGACAAAACAGGCTGGAGGGGCTGGGGCGTGCAGGTAGCTGTCTGGACGTCCAGGGGGAGCTCTGCGGGACCGCCAGGCCGTGTAAGGGCGCGGACTGAGCAGACGCTGAGAAGGCGGGAAGTGGACGTCCCCAGAGTTACTCCTGGGCACTTTTCACCTCCGTGGGTGCCGTCTTAGCACCCTCTGGGCAAGAAGCTCCTTGATGGAGTCCACTGTGGGGTTGTGTCTAGTCTGCGAGCTGCCACTAACTTGATGGCTTCACCTTGTTGGTGGCCAGCCAACGGTGGCGTGGAGGAGGCTCTGCCCCGTGTGCTGTCAGAGCCGCTCTCCACCCTGTCCCCACCCACCCCGTGGCCCTGACCCCTCACACTTGCTTATCTGGCTGCAGACACCTTCAGCACCCAAGCCCCAGCCCCGCTGTGGCTCACACCCAGCCGTTGGAGGGTGGCGCAGGCGGTGGTGGGGGCATGGCCCACCCCCTCAGCGTAAGACTGTGTCATTTCCATGCTGGCTACATCCCAGGGGCGCTGCAGAAAATGGGGCAGCCTAACTTGGATGGGCTTTTAGGCAGTTCTCTGTTGGTCCACGTTTTATGATAACTGAAAACTACAGGATAGAGCCACAGGGTTTGGGTTGCAGCTGGTGGGCAAACTGTCCTTACATCATGCACAGATACCCCCACCAGACCCCGGCCAGGATCGAGGGAACACTCAAGGAATTGCGGGGCGGGGGGCAGCGGGGCTCCAGTTGGCATTACAACACTGCCAGCCCCTTAAACGGCCCACCTGGGGGTTCCCAATGCCCCCTGTCCTGGCCACTCACCCAAGAACGGGGACGGCTTAGAGACAGTCCCAGCCCTTCTCATTAAGCAGCAGCATCCAGGAAGGAGTGTAGGCGCTGCGCCCCCCCCACACACCCGCACACCCAGGGCCACCACCCCGCCAGGAACTCGTGCATCAGAAGCAGGACCGGTTTAGACCAGGGGTGAGTGTTGTGAAAGGCAGACTGGCCAGCCTCAGTCAGTGTGCTCATCTAGAAAGCAAAAGGGACAGCCTGTGGCCGCTGTCCGCCCAGGGCTCCTGGGGGGACCCTGTGTGAATACAGAAGGAAAGACCTGGGAAAGTCAGAAGCCAGGCCAGTGCTCAGCCGCATGTGGTTTTCAGTGTAAGATGCGACTCCACCTTGGAGAAGGGCCCCAGGCAGCCTCCTGGAGAAGATCACGGCCCACATCTTCAGCCCACCCACCCCCTCTCACCAGGGCCTCCCCCCGCCCCGTTCTGCTCTGTTTCGTTACAGGCCCCAACACCTATGAAGATGCCGCCGCCTACATCCAAGCACAGTTTGAAAGCAAAAACCGCTCACCCAACAAAGAAATTTATTGTCACATGACTTGTGCCACAGACACGAATAATATCCAGGTCGTATTCGACGCCGTGACTGACATCATCATTGCCAACAACCTCCGGGGCTGCGGCTTGTACTGACCTCTTGTCCTGTATAGCGACCTATTTGGTAATGATTCCAGCATTCACAGAAAAGCTTGCACACATACACACACACACACCCCACTAACAAACAAATGCAAGTTGGTAAACTAACTTTAAAAAGGCATAACAAACCTTATATATAGATAGACAAATAAATATATATTGTTTTTTTAGTTTGTACTAGAAGGAGCTTCAGACAGAACTGACCGACATTCCACTGATCATCAAGGTTTTCCTGGGACAGCACTTGAGCATGCACTTACGTGCACGCACACACACGCGCACGCGCGCGTCACGATGGCAGTCCTGATTTGGGAGTCCATCCTTTTAAGAACAGCCATGTGATTTTACACTCTGAGACCCATTTCTGTGAGCAGGGAGAGGGCAAGGAAAGGCCTGGCCTTAGTCCCGCCTTTTCCTCTGCATCCACCCGCTGAGGCTGTGTGCTGTCAGTTCTGTCCTGCTGTTGTGCGAATTCCAAAACCCTTTGAAAAATGGCCAACATCCCAAATGTCTCCCTGCCCTATACTCCCAACAGAAAAATTAAGGATGCTTCTCTTTTGGGTGGTAGAGGTGGTTAATTTCAAGAATTTAGAAGAATCATTGCTCCGACCAATCCACTGTCTGTCTCCTGAGTTTTCTTTATTCACGTGAACAAGGCAAGAGTCAGAGAAAAGGGAGACTCCGGCTGCTTTCTGCAAGCAGCTGATGGGAGGGGCCGTGCAAAGCACAAGGTCACCTGCAGAGATGAAGCTGCTCCTCCCTCCAAAAGGACTCCCCCTCTAAGAGGGCGGGAGAAAGAAGGGGAGTGATGTGGAGAAGGGGCGGGAGTGGCTGAGGGGAGGGCGGATCTGCAGACCTGGCTGCGTCAGGGTCCCGAGGGGTGAGGCCTCCCAGGAGGCCCGGGCTAGGCGTCCCCTGGATTCCTGAGCCCCCTGCGATGCTGCCCCATCTTGCCCCACCTCAACGTTATTAAACATGTTGGCGGGTTGGTTGGTTGGTTGGTGTTTTAACAAGGAAAATGGTCAGACTGGACCCCTTATCTCTCTCTCTACAGACTGCTTCACGGACTCTTTGCTGTTGACGTTGATCTCCTGGTAGCATGACCTTTTGGCCTTTGTAAGACACACAGCCTTTCTGTATCAAGCCCCTGTCTAACCTACAACCCAGAGTGACTGACGGCTGTGTATTTCTGTAGAATGCTGTAGAATCCGGTTTTAGTTGAGTCTTTACATCTAGAATTTGAAAGGAAAAGAAGAACATTTCCCATGTGCTTTGTAGCTTAAAAAAAAAAAAAGATAAAGGAAAACTCAGCATCTCATCCATCTTTTTTTCTTTCTGAAATAAACATCCACAGCTGCACCCGTGCCCACCCCATCCCACCTGCAGAGGTGCCGCCTGTCCACACCCGGGGCGCTAGTTCCCGGGAGTGTGCTCAGGCCACGCTTTCCAGACGCAGCCTCACCGTCCACAGCCCTCCCCGTGCCCAGGCCCGAGCCACTCCAACCACCACACGCTCACTCCAGGTTTGCATAGAAAAAGCACAGCTCTCACGGGCCAGTAGCTGCCCCAAAAGAAAGAATATGGAACATATATATATATATATATATATATATAAATAGAGCCCTATAGGAAACAATTTCCCCCCAGCTCCCTTTCTACAGAGTACCTTTATCATTTTTTTTTTTTTAGTTTTAGATTTTGTTTTTATTTTTGTCCTGATGAGCACTATGTATTACATACCAGATCAGCTTTCATAGTCTTTGGGAACCGGGTTGTGGTTTTTCGCGCTGACATTTCGCTTCTCCGTCTCTCAGATGGATGCTCCCTTTGTGTGTGTGCGCCCCTCCACCTTTTCCTTTGTTTCAGTGACCTGTGTTCGCTCTTTCTCATGTGGGGATGTTTGTGCTGCAGATAAAAACAAAAATTTTTAAATACCACAAGATGGAAAAAAAACAAAAAAATTTAAAAAAAAGATGGAATGTAATGTTTACAAGAAAGCCACAGTTCTCATGATCAGTCCAATGTCATTTCTACTTTGACTAGTATCCAAACTCCTTCACGGTTTCACTTTTAAGACAATATTTGCTGAAGACCAGTCACAGCCATTTCAGATAAAGAGGCAAAAAGACAAAACACAAAAAATTTAAAATGCAGAAAAAAAAAACTTGGGGAAAAAAAAAGCCCATGGGTCTTTCTAAGCCTTTCTATTCCCAATCGGTGAGGTTTCTGTGATATCTTACACACTGCCAGTCTACTTCTCTGACTAATGGAAAATTCATGTGTAGCTCAATAAAGAGAATGTTTGTCTGTATTCCTGAGTCTCGCCCTCGGGCTTCATTCTGACAGGAAAAAGAAGGGGGATTTGACTGGGCCACAGATGCTGGGAGGCTGGTGGGTAGGGCTGTAGGTGCCGGATAAGGAGCCCCCGCACCGCCCCCCCCCCGCCCCCGCCATCAAGGGGAGCCAGCTGAGCGCAGCCACCTGGGGGCAGGGCGGGCAGAGGAATGGGTTGCTGAGGCCTGCAGGTGCCCTCTTCCTCCCAGCTCCAGCATCTCCTCATGCTCAGCTGGTTTGGTTTTCGAGAGTAGGATGGAATGGAGCATTGGAAAGGAGGGGAGGGCAGGTAATCCCAAATCTCCTGCTAATACGGGATCCTGTACCCAGTCGCTCCACCACAGCAGAATGGGTGGCCCCAAGAATGAGGCCAAATTGCCCCGGCCCTCTGTACCCAAGGGGTCACATGCACTCACTTGGACACCTTTAAAAGCCTCTCCTGTTGCACCTGGATGCCAGAAGTCCCTGGCAGGCTGAGCACACACGGAGCAGCTGAGCACAGCCTGGAGTACGGAATCTGGTTCTCAATTCCTCCAAGTGGCAGGTCTCACTACTTCTCCACTGGGTTGCCAGGTTTCTACCGCAGTTAGTTGCACATCAGTTGAGACTGAGACCTGGAGGTAACACAGCTCATCAAAATCCTTGCATCATGTCCATGGATCACTTACTAGCCACGTAGTCAAGTGCTCCACCTAGGAGACGGCGGGGTCTGGGCAAGGGCAGTTAATTGGAATCCTCCGCACACCAACAGCCCAGGAAGGCCTCTCCTTGGCAATTCCAGTGGCCTTTTGAATCTAGTGAGGATGAAAAGTGGGGGTTGACACTGCTGCAGAGACCGTGGTGTAACAAGAGGCTCGTCCCCTCCTGTTACAAAGAATGGATCCAGGAGCTCCTCAGCCAGGACAAGCCTGCTGGTGAGCCAGCCAGGCCCACCCCTCCCCCAGTGCTGCTCCCACCAGCTCCCCTCGCCCCAACTTATCTGCAGAGGGAGGCTCACAGCCATCTCTGTTGATGGGAAGCCTGCGCTCCTGGCCACAGCTTGACTTCAGGACACTGTTCTGGGGGGATGCAGATGAAAGGCTGAAGGATGCCGTGACTTCTACATATGGCGTACCTGAACTCTAAAAAAAAATGAGCCATAGAATAACAGTTCTTGCATATGAATTTTGTAGATAAAAACGGAAGTTTCTTTGCCTTATCTTCCTTAAAACGGGATCCAGAAGCATTTTCTTGGGAAAGGGTGCAGGGAAAGACCAATTAGATGAGACACGTGGGGGCAGAGCCTACACATCATAGTCTCTAGACACTCCACAAGCGACTCTAAGGTGCAGTCAGGGGCGCCGAGAGATGGAGGCGTTGAGGCGACGGAGAGCCTTCAGGGCAGGCAGACGCTGTTCCCTGACCAGCTCGGCGGCAGGGCCACGGCTCCTCCTGCATGCGAGGCCCTGCTCCACAGAGCTCTCTCCACTTCCTCCCCGTAGTCGGGAAAGGCGCGCCCAGAGAGGACCACGTCTGCTGGCTAAAGATAAAAAAGCATACTGTCTGCACAGCTCAAGTGGGAAACCAGGTCCAAGTGGCCACCTGGGCACCCAGAATTTATATCAACACAAGAAAAACATCCACAAGGACCATCAATCTCTACAGTATATAAAAGCCTCAAAATTAGGGGGAGAAAAAAAAAGAAAGCGAGAACCCAAGATATCAGCAGAGCCAAAAGAAAACGGAGGGAGTAAGGGAGAGCACTTCCAAGAGCCCAGAGAGGGCAAGGGCACCTCCACCACCATTCACAGAGCACCCAAACACTCAGTTTACAAACGCGAACCAGCAGCCTGGCCTCCGCTTTGGGCTACGTGGCGGAGCACGAGGACAGGCTCCCTTCCTGGAGACAGCCAGCACAGTGAAGGGGCCATGGGATGGGGACCACCTGATGGAATGGTCTAGCCTCCTGCCCTTGCCCTTGGCATCTGTCCCAGATGGCCTCAAGAAGTGACAAAAGCCAAGAGAGACAATACAATTAGTGCCCAGAACCCTTTACTATCCAGGTGTAAAATCTAAGGGTGAATTTAGGACTTCTCTTTTGGGGTCATTTTAAAGGCATGGCTCCACTTTGATCACTGTCATACTGCTGTATTCCAATGTCTCAGGTCCCTCTAAAATTGACTCCAAAACATTTTCTCTTTTCACACATCTGAAACATAAGAACACATGGAATTGGTATCATCTTTAAATGTGTACAACATGCACACATACATAAGGACGAAAAAACCCTCCAACCAAAACGGAACACACAAAATCAAAACGCGTTCTAATTTCCGCACCTCTGAAAAAAACTGCCTTAGCTCCCAGCCACACACAACACACTAGGAGAGTTTGCTTTTTATTATCATTATTATTGTTTTACAATAAAAACAAATAGCTATGCTCTCAGCAAAGCCAATTTAAAAAGAAAAAAAATCACAGAAATTTACTAACAGCATTTCAAGATAAGGCTTTTGAAAGATGTATTGAAATAAATTATCTCAGCCTAAACATCACTCTATTTTCAGTTACTTCTCAACATTCTAAAAACTTTGTTAGGTAAAATACATTTAACTTTGCCAATAATTTTAGATAATACTGGATTCTTCCCAGAAGGACTACCATAAAACTATGCTTTCAAACATTAAAAAAAAACTTAATCCAGTAGGACATAAAACTGAACTAGGTAACCTATGATTGTATGTTTCAAATCCTTCAAGTTAAATGAGTCAAGGATTTGAAAAAGTTCAGACCTGGGTCTGCTCCAAGGCAGGTGGACTCAACATCTTACCTTTCTACGTTTAATTAAACCAACAGGAACACAGTTATGAAAATGAAGGGCTCCGGGGAAGAAAGATACAAAAGATGTCTTTTATTTCTTCAATAAAGCCCTCCAAAAATTTACTCTCCCATCTTGTAAGGCCCACATTTTCTCCAAGGACCAAACCCAGAGCCTTTGGCATTACCTAATTTACTTTAACAAGGAATTAAAACCATGAACCAAGGCTTGCTGCTTAACCCTTTCCCCGTGTCCGGGGGTATGGGGCGGACAATGAAATGCAGAGAGGAGAGGACAGACACACGGCGTGTACTCATGAGATATGGGAGCACCAGCGTTAACGGAAATAAAGCCAGCTTCGGATAGGGGGCTCAGAAAGCTAGTCCCGGATATACTGGGACACGATGGGTCACCTCCTCACACTACGTCCCTGGGCTTTCGTCTCCTCTGCTGCAGGTATCAAACCAAGCACTGTTCTTCCAAGATGCCCTGCCGGCCCAGGTGTCCAGGAGCCCATAGGTCTGGCCTCTGTGACATTCTGAATGCCTCCGCACCAAGAACAGCAGTGTGACAACATAAATTACCCAGTGGCGTGGAGTCAGGCTCAGGCTGCACACCTCCACACCGCTTTTTATGGATCCCGCCCCCTGCGCCTCCCGATTCCCCCCCAACCCCCCCATGCCCACTTCCTGCCACATTTGGAGCTAAAGACACCAGCATTTGTTATGACTTCTGCATAAAGCCGTCATGGAAGCGGCCCCCTTCAGGGTCTCTGGCTGCCCACTTCCTCTTGATCCTCCCCCACCCCTACGAAGTCCAGTCAACGCAGAAGAGATCATGCTTAGAGTTAAAATGTGCAATGTTTCTAAAGGGAAGAGAAATGTCACATAGAAGGTATTACAAAAACGGATTAAATCTGTCAGCTGTCCACACACTATTAAGACCACGTGCTTTACACGGCGCAATGCAGTTGAGCCCACTCCTTCACTCAGCAGGCAGAGCTGGGGACAGGCCTCTTCGGCTCGGGAGGAGGCGCTAGGAGCTCTGCTGCTTCTGAAGTCTCCGCTCCGCAGCAGCAGCCAGCATCCTTCGACGCAGGGTCATGGGGTCAGAGGTCGTGCCTTCCGAGGGGAGACAGCTGTCCGAGGCTGAGTCATCTTCAGAACTTCTGTTCAAGAAACGCCTACAAAAAACAAAGGACTTGAGGGATCAGGGAAGCTCTGGAACATGCACACACACAGAAACATACAATGTGCTTCTTTAATTCCCCCACTTTCCCGGCACCGTCATGAAGCTGTCACTCAGCACCACCCCGTGAAAAAGATACCTGTCCCTGAACAGACGGGCAGAAGTTCTCCGCATCAGGCGGCCGCTCAGCTCCTCGCTCTCCTCCGGCTACCCCCTCCCCATTTACACACACAGCGCGAAGTCCCCACTCACAAGGCCTGCGCTGGGCACGGAACCCACCCACGGGAACAGAACACCAGCCCCGTCCCTGAGAGTTTAAGTAACGAGCGCCTGCGCAGCGACAGAACATTCCCGCTCCGGCGGCTTCCGCCTGGGGCTGGGGGTCGGCGCTTCGAGGCCAGATGCATGCAGAGTGGCCAAGATGGAGGACTCAAGAGCTGGACATCAGGCCAGTGTTAGCCTCTCTAGGCCTCAGTTTCTTCAGCTTTAAGTCTGTCTAATGGGTATAATTACCATGCTCCCTCTTAGAGTTAAGGGAATTAGAGTAATTAACATAAAGGGTCTAGAACACACTGGCACAGAAGTGCTAACCGTGTAAGGGTGGCGGAGAGCATCCACAAGGAGATGCCTGCAGCACCAGCTGGAGGTTACTACTTGGGCTCAATGTTACCAGATCCTCAGGTTTTTCAACAGAGATTTGAAACCTGAAGCTTTAGCTGACAGGTGATAGGTTTTCAGCGCTGGCATCCATGACAAGGGCCTTCAGGCCCGGCGGGGGCTGCGGAACCCGCTCACCTCCGTGCCTGCTGCAGGAGGTCGTCCTTGCGCTGCACCAGCATGCGCTGTCTCTCGTCAGCGGACTTGGAGAAGCGGCTCCCTCGGGCCTCAAAGTCCTCCCCTTCACTGGGCTCCGCTTCCAGCTCGCCGAAGTCCAGTGCCTCCTCCAGCCGAGGACTGAGGTCCAGCGGCATCCGCTCGGTCTGGACACGCAGGAAGCAAGGGACTGCCGTGAGCATGGGCTGCCCTGCCAGGCAGATTCCCCATCTGACTGGTGCCCCAAATAATGCTCTTCTGGATCCCAAAGGAGGCAGGCTGCCCGGCAGGGAACCGCGGGCACACATGTAACGGCAGACATGGGCTCCTGAAGGGCAGGGCCTGACTCACATGGCATGTTCAACGTTACGGAATAAGTGAATGATTACCAGTATGAAAACAGAAGCACCTCAAAACAGTACTCTCAGAAGATAACAAAGTTAACTGCTTATTTGCATTCTGGGAATTTTCTGTTCAATGCTACTTATTGCTCTAAAATTTAAACAAGTCTTATCACATATACTGCACAAATTTTATACCCTCACTTGACTCTGAGAACAGTTAGGCAGATAAAAAATGGTAAATTCTGGGTTTCCCTGGTGGTACAGTGGTTGAGAGTCTGCCTGCCGATGCAGGGGACACAGGTTCGTGCCCCAGTCCGGGAAGATCGCACATGCCGCAGAGCGGCTGGGCCCGTGAGCCATGGCCGCTGAGTCTGCGCGTAGGAGCCTGTGCTCCACAACGGGAGAGGCCACAACAGTGAGAGGCCCGCATACGGCAAAAAAAAAAAAAAAAAAGGTAAATTCTAAGTATCTTTGTTAAAACCGATATAATATCATGTGGTTCCTCGCATAACAGGATATAATAATGGGACTCTCTCTGTTCTGGCTGCAGCTGTGAAGGCCAACACAATGCCCAGGAGCCCCCAAAGGCTCAGGCAGCTGCCCGGCCCTGCTCATGCTCCCAGACTCAGGCCCAGACCCAGGCTGGCCAGCGTCAGCCCAGCACCCACCTCCAGGCGACAGCAGAGTTGAGGAGGAAGAGGCTGAGAGGCTATTTTTAAGAGTTCTTGGTGTGCGCGCTTTTCTCTCACCCACCCTCGCCACCTCTCCTTGCCCTCAGCCAAGCGAGTGAGGGACTTCAAGAGAACCATGTGGGGACTTTCCTGGTGGCGCAGTGGTTAAGAATCCGCCTGCCAATGCAGGGGACACGGGTTCAAGCCCTGGTCTGGGAACTAAGATCCCAAATGCCGCGGAGAAACTAAGCCCGTGCGCCACAAATACTGAGCCTGTGCTCTAGAGCCCGCGAGCTGCAACTACTGAAGCCCGTGCCACAACTACTGAAGGCCGCATGCCTAGAGCCCATGCTCCGCAACAAGAGAAGCCACCGCAATGAGAAACCCCGCTCGCCGCAACTAGAGAGCGCCTGCGCTCAGCAACGAAGACCCAATAGCCAAAAAATAAAAATTTTTTAAATTTAAAATAATAATAATAATAATAAAAAAGAGAACCATGTGGCCTGACTCATGTGCCCTAGAGTTTGGGGGACACAGAGACTGGTGGTGACTAACACACCTGAGAAATCTAAGAGGAAGAAACTGGCTTGTAGCAGATTTTAAAAATGCTTCGCTGGGAGCCAGTTCAACTTCCACTGACTCTAAGGCACTGCTGTGTGTGTCCTGGGGGAGGGGATGTAGGTCCTGCGGGAGAACCAGCCTGAGGCTGTTGAAATTGACTTTGCCCAAGAGGACCACTGGGAGGGGTGAAGGGAGCCCCATGAAGGAAGGGGTGGTCATAAATAGCCAGCCCAAGTTCAAACTCAGTCGAGGTTTCCGGTACTAGACAGGACAGGGAGAGCTCTACAATAACAGCTGTAACACATATATATACAGATGTGCACATGCGTACACGTACACACACACACACACACACACACACACACACTGGGGTCACGTGGCCCATCTTAACCCTCTCTCCTCCTGAGTCCGACCCTAGAGGAAGTTAGAAAGAAGAGCTGGTGAGTGGAGGTGGAGGTGGTAGGAAGGGAATGGAAGGCCACCCTCAGGTCCCTGCCGGCCTCCAGCCTGATTCACGTAGGCCTGAGCTTGGGCAGAGGGGAGACCCCGAATTAAGCAACGGGCAGATCTGATCTGATGACTGGGATAAACTGAGGTGTTTATTAACTGTTATCCAAGAACTTTTTATTTCCTGAGAACGGCCAAAAGTGTTATATAGCAAGCTTCTTTGTGAAACAAGTGCCTTCCTTCCACTATGTTAAAAAAATTCAGAAACCTTCATGCTCACTCTAATAGAGATGGGCAATCAGGACAGAAATCGAACGTGCTGTACCCACAAGGCCCCCAAGCCAGCCTAGTATCCAAATCTGAGCGAAGCCAGCTACGATAACTGGAAACACAATGAGTCCCTTCTTCAGAAGCCAGATGCCATTTTACAAATGCTGCACGACCCAATTACAGACTTGGATACGAAAATTTTAACTCAGCAACAGATCTGAAGAATTCTTAGGAGTTTTTACTGTTTCCTATTTGCAGGGAAAGGCACGTGAGGTGAAAGCAGCCTGCATGTCACTCGTCAGTGAAAGCAGCTGCTTCCAGCAGAGCCCTGACCGACGCTGGCAGAGAAGGCGGCGCCATCCTCAGGCCCCAGCCCCTGTGTGGGGAGCCCCACGAGTCACACCAACAAGGAAACACAAAAATAGGGCTGCCTGAGGCTTCTTCAGTCTCTTAAGAAAACTTCTGGAAAGCACGGTAATTGAATAAGCAAATGGGAATTCCAGAAAAGGGACACGAACCGGAACCCCAGGCTGCGTGGGGCAGAGCATGGCGTGGGGCTGAGGCACCTCTGCCCTGGAAGCCAGACCCAGGAGCTCCCTCGGGTGCACGCAGCTACCCCGGGTCACCCAGCGTGGCTATCTAGGCCAACCTGGTTCCCAGGGGAACCACACTTCCCCCCACCCCAGGGGCCTCGTTTTTGTGAAATGCATGAAGTCCCTGCAAATGCTGAGCTGGACAGGCGAGGCGTGGGGGGAGAATAAGCTGAGGATTTGGGCCCTAGAGAGCGGAGCCCAGCGCAGTCACCCCAGGTCCCGGGCCCAGCCTCACGCTGCCCTGCCTAGTGCCGCCACTCAAGTCCACAGCGGCAGGGCCGGCCCGGCAGAGCATGACTCTTTTCTCCTCCAGGTCCTGAGGCCAGTCCCCAGGGAGGGGGCTGCAGGCCACGCCCAGGCACAGCAAGGTCTGTTACCCTTGGACACCGAGACGACGCTGGCATAGACGACGCTGGCGCACGGCCTCCTCCCTACTCTCGCCCTCAGCCGTACAAACGTCAGAGGCAGGGTGCAGACCCCCGCCAGGCCCCCTGCTGCTCCCCATCCCAGACGCGCTCTCTCTAGTACGCAGGCCTTACCTGAATGGAAGCTTCTCCGTCCTCCTGCTCGCCGTTTGGCCTCTCCACAGGACCGTTCAATGCAGGCCTAATGCTCTCTGACCGCTGAAAGAGGAACAGCAGCACCGACGGTGCAGAGCCGTTCTGAGCTCGGCGAACGGGCACGGGGGGACCTGGAGCATGGGGGAGCTACGACCCCAACCGTCTGAGGTCAGCAGACCCCACAGCATCGAAGACATGAGAGTGCTACTGAGCTTAAAGACACAGCAAAGGAGCCTGAGGCCTAAATCTGAGAGTCATCAGTGGGCCCACGTTTAATTTCCCTTTCAGTAACAGTAACTGCACAACAATAACGAAACCAACAGCAGTTAACACCGACAGGACACTTTGGAAAAGCACTGACACCATCATCGCATTCATCTCCTTAACATCCTGTGAACTAGGTACTGCTGTTCTCACTTTCATCCAGGCTGAAATCCTGGCCCACGCTGCAGACACCTCGGGGCCCTGCGCATGTCCCTGAAGGTCTGCCCGCTGCGTGCTGGCTGCCCAGTTTCTGTGTTTCATCGCCTGAGGACACACTCTGGCTGTGTGAAGGAACCTGGCCCCCGCTGGAGGCAGCCCTCAACCAACAACTGATGGGAACTGGTGTATAAGCACCCTGGCTCCTCCCCCCTCAGGAGGAACAATGCATTCTACACTGGACCCCAGAGGCCTCCAGCGGGCTCAAGCTCTAGCTGCCCACGATGGTAACTGCTGGATAACAAACCCTTTATCCACTTCACAGCCCCACCTGCTGCCTGTGTTTCCTGGAATACTTCCCATGTTTCCTGGAACACCTCCCAAATTAACTACTGGCAACTGAATCCCTATCTCAGGGTCTGCTCCTGGGGAAACCCAAAGTCACAACCAGGTCAAACAGGTAAGGACCACTGAGCCACCTCTAATACCTCAGCCCCTTTGACTCCCAAGTTGAGGCTCATTCCCTCTTCCAAGATTCTCACGCTTGAAGATTTTACTAACAGATTTCCATGTTTTTGCATACCTAAGTTGAGTAATTTCTTGGTATATGATTCCCTAATCACATATATCCTTTGGTCCTGCCAGAAAGCTTTCTTTAAAATGTCAATACTTTTGTACCCATCAAAGAGGTTACATGATGGGCCAGGAAAAAAAAAAAAAAGTCAAAAATATAAGCCTCACATACAGATAGGAATTATACCCAGTGGAAAGCCATACCAATGTGCAAAGCCAGGGACAGAGGGCGATACCTCCTATAGCCGGGGTTAGCAAACTATAGCCTGTGGGCCAAGCACTCCAACAGTTTTTGTAAACAAAGTTTTACTGGAACACAGTCATGCACGTTCATTTACATATTGTCCATGGCTCCTTCAGTGCTACAGCAGGAATTGAGAAGTTACAACAGATAATGCATGGCTTGCAAGGCCTAAAATATTTCAATCTGTCCTTTATAGGGAAAGACTGCCAATCCTTGTCCAAAAGGAACCGATGCTAGGACGTCCTGGACCGGCAAGGGCAGGCTGGTTTGGGGTGTATATCTGCACAAAAAATTAGGCAAAGAGTTTTGTCCTTGTCTTAATCCAAGCCTCTTGGATGGGTCTGTTCTCAGTCATAATCTGGAAAGTTAGGGAATTCACAGAAACCCTTCATCAAATCATAAATGATATTCAGCTGTTAAGTAACTAGAAAGTTAATCTAGAAGATTAAGCCTTTGTGAGGACAGAATTCATTTGTCATGTCTGAAACCTCAGTTTACCTGTGTGGGAAAAGGTACTTGAATCCGTCCTTCTAAAATGTTGTCTGTTGTTATTTCAACTGAGCGTGTCAGCTGGAGGTCCTGCAGTACTAGGTGGTATGGAACCTGGGGAAACATCTCTTGAATCTGATGAGCCTATAGGAATACAAACAAAGAAGCCATGAAATGTTCACTCTCAACAGTTACTCACTGAGGTCATGGGGTAAGGCAGCCTCTGGGCACTGAACTTGGTGACCTGCCTTGAAAACACAAGTAAGGGGCCACCTCTATGCCACAGATTACCGTCAAACTGCAGGGTTTTTTTGGTATTTTTCCAGAATGCCAAACAGAAAACTTGGGGACAACATCAACTTCAAATTTAAAAAGCCCAGAAATCCAACTGAAGCCCAAGACAGGCTGAACTAGAATATTCTAGTTTTAAAAAGCATTCATTTTAAAGCTCAGTAAAATTCAGGTATATAAACATGTTCTGCTTGAAGATTTAACTCCTAAAAGGAACAAACTTCTGATACACACTACATGGGTGAAATTCAAATGCATTAAGTGAAAGAAGCTCAACTCAAAAGGCTATGTACCCTATGATTCCATTTATATGACATTCTAGAATAAGCAAAATTACAGAGACAGAAAACTGATAAGTGGCTGCTACAGGCTGGGGGTGGGAGAGGAAGTGATTACAAAGGGGCATAATGGAATCTGGGGGGAGGCGGAAAGGAACTGTTCTATATTTTGATTATTGTGGTGGTCACATGACTGAATGAGTTTGACAAAACTCAGAGATGGATACTAAAAAAGGTGAATTTATTGTATAGAAATTTTACTTCAACTTAAAAAAAAGACTACAAAAAAAATGTAATTGCTGGGACTTCCCCGGTGATCCAGTGGTTAAGAATCTGCCTTCCAATGCAGGGGACGCAGGTTCAATCCCTAGTCGGGGAACTAAGCTCCCAAATGCCGCAGGGCAACTAAGCCCACACGCCGCAACCTCTGAGCCCACGTGCCACAACCAGAGAGCCTGCGTGCTGCAGCTACTGAGCCGGTGCATTCTGCAGCCCACACGCCACAACTAGAGAAGGCCATGCGCCGCAGCGAAGATCCTGCATGCTGCAACTAAGACCTGATGTAGCCAAATAAATAAAATAAATAAAAGTAAAAAATAAAAAAATAAATGTAATTGCTGATGTTGCTCTGGAGCTGCAGTTTTCAAACTGTACTCTAGAAACGTCTCGGAGGCCGTCAGGGCTCTAGGGTGGGCGCGTGTACAGAGGGGAGCAGGCAGAGATCTCGGCGCACCACCACCGGTACTCTTATCCGAGCAGCTCCAGACTTTTTTCTCATACGTGCATATTTATTTTACAAATGCTTATGTTCAAGGTTTTATTTGTGGAAAAGTCCCAATGATCAAAAGAAAAAATGACAAGGAAACATATAATTGCTTTGGGGGCACAATAAAGTCTACTGTTGGGATAGTGGCTCCCAAGGAATATGCTGTCATGTAGAAAAAGAGGAACGTGTCCCAGTATCAGGCCTAGAGAGAAAAGAACGGGGTGAAACCTGTGCAAAGCTTCACTTTGGGTCATCGTTGGGGCAGGGAGGACAAGACAAGTGTGTAGGACAGAAGGACCCGGAGCTCCACGGACCTGGGATCCCCTCATTGTTTCTATGAATGTGAGTTGATCATTTTTCAAAACGCAGGTCAAGTCAAAGCTAACTGGGCAAGAGTCCAAAACAACCTCAATAATCAGATAACATTCTCCTCTATTTTTTTTTTTTTCGCGGTACGCAGGCCTCTCACTGCCGTGGCCTCTCCCGTTGCAGAGCACAGGCTCTGGACGCACAGGCTCAGCGGCCATGGCTCACGGGCCTAACCGCTCCATGGCATGTGGGATCTTCCCGGACCGGGGCACGAACCCGTGTCCTCTGCATCGGCAGGCGGACTCTCAACCACTGCACCACCAGGGAAGCCCTCCTCTATTCTTAAAAAGGTCCCCTCTCATTTCCCAAATAAAATAAGCCCAAGATTCAGTTTATTGGGCCAAAGCTTTACTTCCAGAAAATCCAGCAAGTTATATATTAGACTTTTAAAAAAAATGTATTGTGACAGTAAATTACTTGTGCTAAAAATAGGCTATTCCAATCCACCATGCAATGGGAGGAAAAACACCAGGGCCTGCCTGAGAATTCTAAACACACCAAATCCAAGAAGGTAATTCTCATTCCTGGGAGGGTTACACGTCCATGAATTCTGATTTTTTTAAGGGGGCAGGTGAGGTGATCCACCTGAAGAGCTTCAACAGCTGCCCGACCCTGAAGTACCCACGCAGAGCCTGACCCGAGCCATCAGCGGCCACGCAGGGCTGTGCACTCCCAGTCCATCTGCCCTCACAACATCACTCTCGCTCTCTGCTGATGACCTGGCTGAGTGGCTTCACTGAGAAAGCAGAAGCCCGCGGGAAGCCAGGTCTATTTTTTTTTTTAATGGTCAAAATCGTATAACATAAAATTGCCCATCTTAACCATTTTTAAGTGTACAGCAATGTTAACTATACACACACTGCTGTGCAACAGGTCTCCAGAATGCTTTCATCTTGCAAAACCGAAACTCTACACCCACTGAACAGCGACCCCCCCACTCCCCCTCCCCCAGCCCCTGGCAACCACCATTCTGCTTTCTAAGAGTCTGAGTAATTTAGATGGCTCATGTAAGTGGAATCACGCAGTATTTGTCTTTTTGTGACTAGCTTATTTCACTTAGCATAGTATCCTCAAAGTTCTTCTTTTTCAGGCTGAATAATATTCCACTGTGTGGACAGAGCATTTTCATAATCTATTCATCTCTGATGGACACTTAGGCTGCTTCTACCTAGATGGTTATTATGAGCCATGCCTTCTTTTTAAACTGTATCTCAAAATGACACGCCTCTAGCTACGTCCATCCTGCCTCCCAACAAAGGTGAGAATGCCCCTCTCCTGGCTCCGGCTCCCAAGCCCACCCTCCACCTCAGGTCTTTGCCTTCAGTTAACTTTTCTGTTTGTTCTGTACCATCAATCTCTCCCCCTCCAGTGATCATTCCTATTCGCACACCAAGCATGTTTTAGAATCTTTTTAAGAAGACTCTTGGGTACTCAAAAGAACTGAAAGCAGGGTCTCCAAGAGATATTTGTACACCCATGTTCATAGTCCCATTACTCACGATAGCTAAAACATGGAAGCAACCCAAGTGTCCACCGACAGATAAATGGATAAGCAAAATGTGGTTTATTCATACAATGGGATATTATCCAGCCTTAAGAAGGAAGGAAATTCTGACACATGCTACAACATAGTTGAACCCTGAAGACATTAAGCTCAGTAAAATAAGCCAGTCACAAAAAGATAAATTCCGTATGATTCTGCCTATATAAGGTACCTAAGTAGTCAAATCCACAGAGGAAGAAAGGAGAATGGTGGCTGCCAGGGGCTAGGGAGGAGGGAATGGGGAGTTATTGTTTACTGGGTATAGAGCTTCAGTTTTGCAAGATGAAAAGAGTTCTGGAGATGGATTGTGGCTGACAGTTGCACAAGAATATGAATATGCTTAATACCACTGAACTGTACACTTAAAAACGGTTAAGATCATAAATTTTGTGGTACGTGTATTTTATCACACTTTAAAAAATAGAAAAAAAGAAGACCCGTGGGGAAAAGAAAAAGAATACATACTTAGCATTTGCTTATATGTGTATGTAAACATTCTGGAAAAACACAACACAGAAGAAACTAATTGAAGTTGTTACTGCAAGAGAGGAGGGTGTCTGGGCAGATGGAGGAAAAGACTTCACTGGATACTCTCTATAGGTTTTGAAATTTATGGATAAATGGCCTGCTCTAAAATCTTTTTAAAAATATATTAACAAAAACTCCTCTGACGGCACACCCCTATCAAGCCACCTCATTTCTCCACTCCCTCTTATAACACACTGCCAGCTACTGTGTGTCTTCAGCTCCCACTCATTTTCCAATCCAACAATCTAGTACTCAGCCCCTAGAGCCATGGAAACTGCTTGCTCCTCTCCAGCTGATTAACCACCTCCACTCTGCCAAACCCAACATGCACTTCTCTGGCCTCATCTTCTAAGAATTCCCACATGGTTGACTTGACGCTTCTCCTGGTTTCCTTCCTTCTCAATCACTGCCATGGCTCCTCCCATTCAGCCAGACCTCAGTCCTGAGCCCTCTTCTTCTGAGCTACCTTCTTTCCCTCGAAGAGATCCAGTCCCCTACAGACTAAAGCTCCCAAATGTCTCTCTCCAGCTGGATCTCTTTCCTGAGGTCCAGAACTGTCTACATGACATCTCTACTTGGATGTCTCATAGATACCCCAACTTCCCCAGCCAAACAGAAGGCCGAGTCCCTGTCCTTCATCTGTTCCTCCTCCCGTCCTGCCCATCTCATACATGATACCACTGCTCAGCTGCTTGACTGAAAACCAGCACTCCCCTCACCCCACTACCCCTCATCCAAATCAAAGCACTGTCAAGTCCATCCGTTCATCTTCGAAAAGCATCTGAAATCCGCCACTGCTTTTCATCTTGATTTCCAATGCGCTGGTCCAAGCCACCACCTGTTTTTGCCTGAACTACTGCAACAGCCTCCTAACTGGTCTCACTGGCTCCATTTTTGCCCTTCTAAAATTCATTCTCTCAGAAGTAAATTATTCTCTGTTAACTGTCCTGCCAGTCCCCTGGGGGAGGAAAAAAGCCCTGAATGGCCTTCTCATACTTTCATTACAGTATCTAAACTGGACTGTAGCCTACAAACCCCTGCGTGACCGGGCTCTGCAACCTCCATTTACGTCACAATCTTGGTTCCGACTCGCAGGCTCCAACCACAATCACCTGTTTTCAGAACATTCTCACCTCATGGCCTACTGTTTCCACTGCCTCTTTCCCCGATCTGCCTCCTTCTCTTCTCAGCCTTCATGTTTCAGCTTAAATATCACCTCTTAAGACTTCTCTGAATGGCTCCTCTGGAACAGCCTTCACCCACCACTCCACCACATCACCTGCCCTACTGCCTGCAGAGTCCTCATCCCCGTGGGCAACGATCTTATCTGTTCGTGTTTATAATCAGTCTCCTCCCCCCCACCCCACGTAGAATTCACACTTCTTAAGAGTAGGGCTCCTGTCCACCTTGTTGACACTACAGGTGCTACGCAATTTGTTGACACTGCACAGTGCCCGTCTCGGGAACAGACTTTCAGTACACATTTGTTGGACTAACACAGGTTGCATTTTTAAGACTCCTGCATTTATCATCACAATGAACACTACATTTCAAAAACGGTGAACCATGTTTCTCCAACACTGTAAAATAAAAATATACACCATATGACAAAGCTTTAGGAAAATACGAAGAATTTTGAAGTATGTGGACAATATCCTTGAACCATGAGCATGCTTGAATATCTCAAGGGGTGTGTGTGTATATATTTATATTTATATATGTATATCCACAGGCATGTATGTATGTGTGTGTATGTGAAGGTATACTCATTTATTTACTTTGGGAAGGGGGGAGAGGGGGCTAAAATAACACATTCAGTAGGCCTACGACAATTTTTAATAAAAGTCACATCATTCACTCCAGCCAATAACTCCCCAAATATTTTTGGTGAAAATCAAGAGGTGTCCCAACACTAGCCTAGATCATGAGAGTGAACTTAGTAGTGCTCAGAAAAGGTTAGATTATCTGCCACACAAGTAAAATGAAAGCTGGTTTCCAAACCAGTTTCAAATTTTAAAGCGCAGGGATTGAAGTCATCCCAGTGAATAAGATGCTCCTGAAAATCCTGCCATTTTTTTTTTTTAATCCCGCCGTTCTGCCAGAGCAGAGTGAGACCGACTGAGTCATGCACACTGCACACATTCTCTAGCTTTTCCTTCCCTCCCGATTATTAATCACCTTTTAAAAGCAGTGAGCGGTTCTTACCATTGCATTAAGCTGGGAGTTGCTTGCCTGAGTAATGCCTAGAATGTTGGTGGTGTGCATCACTTCGACTGAAAAACTTGGCAGCCAACTTGCAATCCGGGACCCTAAAACAAAGAAGAAGCCAGCACAAGTCTTAGAGACCTCTTTCCCCTGGCAGTTACTCTGCAGTCGGCCACTCTATGGTACCAGCTGGTACTCACTGAGGGCTTACTTTACACCAGGCCTTTTGACCAAGTGTCCCATGTGGATTAGCTCATTCAATCCCCACTAAAACCCCACATGGGGGCTTCCCTGGTGGCGCAGTGGTTGAGAGTCCACCTGCCGATGCAGGGGACATGCGTTCGTGCTCCGGTCCGGGAAGATCCCACATGCCGCGGAGCGGCTGGGCCCGTGAGCCATGGCTGCTGAGCCTGCGCGTCCGGAGCCTGTGCTCTGCAACGGGAGAGGCCACAACAGTGAGAGGCCCGCGTACCGCAAAAATTAAAAAAATAACCCCACATGGGTTTATTATTATTATTATTCCCATTTTACTCTTCTCAGAGATTTGACTCTAGTGCTCTTGTTGGTTCCCCAAGGCACTCGAAACTGAGGTAACTTGCCCAAGATCACAGCATTTAATTATGGTGGCCAGGACTTGAAGCCAGACAGTCAGGTTCCAGAACACTTCACCACTGGGCTTTCCTGCTTTCCAGTGGCCCTGGATCCACACAAACTCAATCCCTCTCTCAGGCTACACTATAAGGAAGGTTTTCAGGGCTCTAAAGCTGCTACAGTAGATGAGAATTTGCCCCTCTCTTTCACGATACACACAAATACTACGCATTTGCAGACATCATTTTCATGAAGTATTTTTTTTACTTAATAATCTGGTTTAAAGACTTTAGTTTTCTGATTCGAAATTCTTTTCAAAGAGTTCTATAACACAGGTTTGCAGACTAATGGTACCAAGAAGCCTGCTGCTTCTGCCATTTCACTAAGGAAAGGCGTTCTTAAGATATACCACCACCAGGGGGCTTCCCTGGTGGCGCAGTGGTTGGGGGTCCGCCTGCCGATGCAGGGGACACAGGTTCGTGCCCCGGTCTGGGAAGATCCCACATGCCGCCGAGTGGCTGGGCCCGTGGGCCATGGCCGCTGGGCCTGCGCGTCCGGAGCCTGTGCTCCGCAACGGGAGAGGCCACGGCAGTGAGAGGACCGCGTACCGCAAAAAAAAAAAAAAAGATACACCACCACCAGGTGTCAGCAGTAAAACAACTCCATTATCAAGCACACATTTAAGGAGGATTTCCCTTTCCTTCACAAAGGAGCACTGAGGCCTGGAATGTAAAACAAGTTCAATGGCCATCTCAAAGATCTTGCCTGGATAGATTGTACCCAATAAAAAGCTGGATACTTATTTCATGTACTTACTAGGGAGAAATAAAGTTAGTTACCTTTATCTATTTTGACTAAGTTTTCAGTAATAATTCATAAAATAATAGCTTACATAGCCAGGACCCATGTCCAAGATCTGCTAGTCTATTTCAGAAGTCTTACGTGGTAGAGGCCATAATTAGCAGCCACAAAGCAGCCCCTCTACACCTGCCCAGCATCCCTGCCCAGCCAGCCAAGCAGCCACCATCCCCTCCTCTCAGAGACTCCATTATACTCCTTTGGTCCTTCCTATCAGGGATTTCAATGTGTTGCCACTCCCACCGTGTTCTACCCTTAGAAACTCAATCAGAGACCTGAAGAGCACTCCTCTTAAACAAATAGTCCAGGGATACCTACTTTAGAGTAGGAAATATGAACCCACAGAATTTAATGGTATTGGAATTGATGAAAATCAACAACAGCCTGATGTAATGTGAATTGAAGGATGTTCAATCAGCCCTTGACATGGTGCCCATGACCTTAGAATTTTAAGTGTGGTTTTATTACAACTCCTTTCAATATTCTGGAAGATGGAATATTCATATTTTATGGGCAAAGAAACAGGGTTCTAGTTCTGATTCTCCTTCTGGTACCCACTGGAAAGGCTGCTCAATGACCCTTCATTATATGCTAAGTATCACATGGATTCAATAAATTACTAGCAGCAGTTTAACTACTAAGCTGATTCAGCATGCTCCTTGCGGTCACAGTTGATTCAACTGTAACTACTTTCACCTCCTCGCACCCCCCGTCCCCCCAGTTCACACAGAATCTAGCAAAATGCCTGGCACAGAATAACCCCTCGGTACTGTCTATACTTACCGTATAGACTTACCGTATAAGTATAGACTTACTTACTGTCTATACTTATAAGTAAGTATACTTACTTAAACATTTTCAATTAAAACTGAAATATAACATTAAACTCGCCCATACAGGGCAAGTTATAATTAAAACATCATCCCTTAAGGGGAGAAAACCTTGGCGGATGGTTTTAGAGGTTGAAACCAACTAACCATCGAAGTGGAAGAAGTGATTGTGTTGGTTTAAGCGAGGTCTGCCTTCAGCGGCTGCTACAGGAACCAAATTCTCATCCAAGTTCTCTCCTTGATGCTCTTCCCTGACACGATTATTGTCGGCAATATTAAGAGACATTCTGCATGTTGGACAGGAGGTGTCTTGTTCTAGCCAGGAACGAAGACAGGAGCTACCAAAAAGTCCAAAATAAGATATCCTTAGCATATTTTGTGAGAATTCACCAGAAGTACTCTGAATGTATCAATGAGTTGCAATTTTACTTTCTATTTACCACTAGCAAGATTTAAACGTTGAGAAACACTTGCTGACATTACCTCTTTGCCCTGCTTCACTCTAATGTACTTCTGGTGTATCCTGCTCCGAACGTTAATTTGTTAACATACGTGGTCATCTACCAAGCTCCTGGGCATGACCCTTCTTCAGTAAGACTTCATCACCTGGCTCACCATCCTCCTCTCCAGCTCTATTTGAGGAACTTAAGATCCATGTGGCTGAACCATCCAACACCCTTGCCTCTCATGTCTTTGAATCCTCTATTCCAATGATCTGTTCTCTCACTCTACTTTAGCCTCCACTAACCGTGGCCTTCTCTTTAAAATCACGACTTCTAAGATCTCACTCTCCAACTAAAGGTCCTCTCCTTCCAGCTCGCCTCTTATTTGCTAAGACCTCCCATCCACTTTTTCATCAAGCATCACCCCCCGCCACCGAGCCTTCCTTCCGTCTTCACCCAGAGTACCTACAACCTTACGTCCATAATCCCAACTTTTCAACCCTCTTATATTTGTATTCTGCTTTCCCAACCAGGCTGAAAAGCGTCTTGTGCCCTTTTTCAGGAGATGATAATGCCCTATTTAAGGCAGTCTCTCAGTAAATACTTGTGCTGCCCATTAAAGGAAGTATACTAAAAAAAAAAAAATGAGGTTGGATGAAGTGATCTCCAAGGTCCCTTCCCAATTTATAATAATACTTATCTTTCTCCTAAGATTTCAAGGGGCCTTCCATTCCATAATAATATATTATCTTTCTTCTAAGAGTTCAACGAGGCACTGAATAAAAATGCTCACTTCCTCTGTGTCTTTTCTTTTTTAGTATCTGGGAACATGTGCACACATAAGGTTACACAGGAGAACCTCACCAAAATGTGATGATCCTCAGCATCTCTAGCAACCAAATGGTACTTAAGTACCAAAACTTTCCCAGAGGCCAAGATGAAGCTACTTCTTACTATCTCTCTGCTGGAAGAATGTATGACAGTAATGTTCCAAAATAATGAATGTGTACATTCAACTCTATCACACTTTGAAACAATAAAGTACCTATAATTCCTGTTTGTGATCATGTAACTATTAGCCAAATAAATGATTATATTTTTTAAAGTTCATTTCCCCTTAATGAACACCCTTAAATCACACCTCTAGTAAAATCAGCCTTGTGGGAGACTACCAAAATGTGTAAAATCCTTGCCTTCCAATAATGCTACCTGTGACACACTTTTCATAAGCAAATCTAATTTTACTTCATACTCTGCAAAAACTTCCCACATTGTGTATGATAGCCTAAAAACTCCAAGTGAGTACAACTGGTCAGATATAGTTGCCTTCCTTGGGAAAAAAAAAAATGCCAAACTTACACAGCTAAAGAAACCAAACTTCAGAGAAAACAGTTGTATTTCTATATAACTATAATAATATTCTATTGAAGGATTCTTTCTTCTCTGTCTAAGTATGACACTTCAATGTAATTAAATATTTACTGGACTCTGAAATCTTGCCAAGACATCTTCTACAGCAACAAATTATCTAGCTATAATCTGTTGAAATCTAGACATTTAGCTTTATGGCAAATGAATCTGTCATAGATTATTATCATACAATCCTGCCCCAATCTATTAACCAAAGCTATAAAGTAAAGCAAACCAAGAAGAGATCCTAACAATTGTTTGCTCATGCAACCCCAGGCAGACAGGTGTTTTAAAAATTAAATCCTAACTCTTAAACAACGACTAGGTCAAGAGAAAATCACTTGGGCAGTTAGAAAATATTTTGAGACAAAAGAAAACAGAAGCAAAAGCACAACATACCAAAACTTATGAGATACAGCAAAAGCAATGCTCAGAGGCAAATTTATAGCTAAAAACGCCTAAAAAGAAAAAAGATTTCAAAACGACAACCTAACTTTATAACTTATGGAACTAGAAAAAGAGCAAATGAAACCCAAAGCCAGCAGAAGGAAGCAAATAACAAAGATTCAAGCAGCAATAAATGAAATAGAGAATAGAAAAACAATAGAGCAAATCAATGAAATCAAAAGTTGGTTCTTTGAAAACATCAAAGCTAAACTGACAAATTTTGGCTAGAGTAAGAAAAGAGAGAAGATATAAATAACTACAATCAGAAATGAAAGTGTGACTACTACTACCAACCTTACAGAAATTTAAAGGATTATAACAGAATACTAGAAATAATTGTACTCCAACAAATTAGATAATACAGATAAAATGGACAAATTCCTAAGCAACACAAACCCTAAACAATACACACACACAAAAAAAACTACCATAAAACTAATAAACAAATTCAGTAAAGCAGCACAGTAAAAGAGCAACATGGGGCTTCCCTGGTGGCACAGTGGTTGAGAGTCCGCCTGCTGATGCAGGGGACACAGGTTCGTGCCCCGGTCCGGGAAGATCCCACATGTCGCGGAGCAGCTGCGCCCGTGGGCCACGGCTGCTGAGCCTGCGCGTCCGGAGCCTGTGCTCCGCAACGGGAGAGGCCACAACAGTGAGAGGCCCGCATACCACACAAAAAAAGAGAGCAACATGAAAAATCAGTTATGTTTCTATACACCAGCAATGAACAATCCAAAATAGAAATTAAGAAAACAATTCCATGTACAATAGTATCCAAAAGAATAAAATGCCTAGGAATAAATGTAACCAAGGAGATGAAAGACTTGACACTAAAAACTATAAAAGATTGCTGAAAGAAATTGAAGAAGACCTACATAAAAGGAAAGGAATCCCATGTTCATGAACTGGAAAACAATATTGTTAAGATAGCAATCTTCCCCGAAAGTAATCTACAGATTCAATGCAATCCCTATTCAATTTCAATGGCCTTTTTTGCAGAAATGGAAAAGCGGCTCCTCAAATTCATATAGAACTGCAAAGAGCCCCAAATAACCAAAACAATATAAAAAAAGAAAAAGTTGGAAGATGCACCATTTCCCAATTTCAACTTACTACAAATCTACAGTAATCAAAACAGCAAAGTACTGGAATAAAGATAGACATATAGACCAATGGAACAGAATTGAGAGTCCAGAAATAAACTCAAACGTCTATGGCCAAATGATTTTGCCAAGGATGCCAAGAACATTCAATGGGGAAAAAAAAGATTCTTCAACAGATGGTGCTGGGACAACTGGACAGCCACAAGCAAAATAATGAAGTTGGACCCTTACCCTCACTTCATGTACAAAATTTAACTCAAAATGGATCAATGACCTAAATGTAAGAGCTAACACCATAAAACTATTAGAAAAAAACTATCATGACCCCAGATTTGGCAATGGATTTAGATTTGACACTGAAAGTATGACCTACCAAAGAAAGAATAGGTAAACCGGATTTCATTAAAAATTTAAAACATGTGTGCACCAGACGACGTTACCAAGAAAAAAGTGAAAGGACATTACAGAATGGGAGAAAATATTCGCAAATCATACATCTGATAAGGGTTTAGTATCCAGAATATATAAAGAACTCTTACAACTCATCAACAGAAAGACAACCCAATTAAATTAGGATAATTTGGCTTGAACAGATATTCTCCAAAGTTGATACACAAATGGCCAACAAGCATGTGAAAAAATGATCAGCATTACTGGTCATTAAAGAAATACAAATCAAAACCACAATGAGAAACCATTTTACGCCTCAGGATGGCTATTATCTAGTGTAAAATGTAAAATGGTGTACTCGCTATGGAAAACCATATGATGGTTCCTCAGAAAGTTAAACATAGAATTACCATATGATCCAGCAATTCCACCTCTGGGTATATACCCAAAAGAATTGAAAGCAGGGTCTTGAAAAGAAATTTGTACACCCACGTTCGCAGCAGTATTATTCACGATAGCCATAAGGTAGAAACCATCCAAGTGTCCATCAACAGAGGAATGGATAAACAAAATGTGATATATACACACAATGGAATATTTTTCAGCTTTAGAAAGGAATGAAATTCTGACACATGCTACAACATGGATGGACCTTGAAGACATTATACTAAGTGAAATAGCCAGATATAAAAGGACAAATATTGTATGATGTGCTACTGTGTGAGAGCAGTCAAATTCATAGAGACAGAAAATAGAATGTAGCTGCCAAGGGCTGGGGAGAAGGGGAGATTGAGGAGTTAGTGTTATATGGGTACAGAATTTCAGTTTCAGAAGATGAAAAAGTTCTGGAAATGGATGGTGGTGAAGGTTGCACAACAATGTGAATGTACTTAATGCCACTGAACTGCACACTTAAAAATGGTTTAAAAAATGGTTAAAAGCTAAATTTTATGTTATGTATGTATTTTTTTACCACAATAAAAGCATAACATTTGAGAATTATCATTTTAAAAAACCCACCATAGGGCTTCCCTAGTGGCACAGTGGTTAAGAATCCACCTGCCAATGCAAGGGACACAGGTTCGAGCCCTGGTCCAGGAAGATCCCACATGCCGCGGAGCAACAAAGCCCGTGCGCCACAACTACCGAAGCCTGCGCGTCTAGAGCCCGTGCTCCACAACAAGAGAAGCCACCGCAATGAGAAGCCCACGCACCACAACGACGAGAAGCCCCCACTCGCCACAACTAGAGAAAGCCCATGCACAGCAATGAAGATCCAATGCAGCCAAAAATAAATTAATAAAAATAAAAATAAAAATAAAAAACCCACCATAATGAAACACCACTTCCTACCAACTGGGATGACTATAATAAGAAAAACAGAAAGTAATACGTATTGGTGAGGATGTGAAGAAATTGGAACCCTCGTACATTGTTGATGGGATATAAAATGGTGCAGCTGCTGTAGCTAAGTCTGGTGGTTCTTCAAGAGGTTAAACATAGAATTACCCTGTGACTCAGCAATTCCACTCCTAAGTATATACCTAAAAGAAAATCAGGTACACAAATGGATACCCATTCACAAATGTTTATAGCAGCATTATTTGCAATAGCTAAAAAGTGGAAATAACCCAAATGTCCATCAATGGAAGAATGGATAAACAAATTGTTTATTGTTTTAAAAAATTTAAATTCAGCCATAAAAAGAAATGAAGTACTGATACATGCTACAACTTGGATGACTTTGAAAACTTTATGCTCAGTAAAAGAAGCCAGTCACAAAAAAGTCACGTATTATATGATTTCCTTCACATGAACTGTCCAGAATAGGCAAATCCATAGAGACAGAAAGCAGATTAGTGACTGCCAGGTAACATGGGGAGGGAGGAATGGGTAGTGATTTACTTTAATGAGTATGAGGTACTATTCTGGAGTGATGAAAAAGTTTCGAAACTAGAGAAGAGCAGTGGCCTGCACCACACTGTGACTCCACTAAATGTCACTGAATTGTATACTTTAAGATGGTTAACTGTATGTCATGTGAATTTTGCCTCAACCAAAAACATTAAATCCTAAAATTAATCTAATCATGTGATTGAAAACATTTCTTCTGGGGTGAAATACACTCTCTTTTGAGTTAGTCTTCCAAACTGTTCCCAAGCTCCTTAGGAACTACCTGAAAGTTTTTTCAGAAATGTGTGTGAATTCTCTGGTCTTCCAACCTCATCAAGCAGCACCACTACCCATCCAGTCGCACAGCTGCAAAACTAGGAGAATCCCCAACGCCTCATATTCCTTGTTTTCCCACAGCCAATCTAGCACCATGTGCTTCCTAATCCTTCTCACGTCTGTCCACCCTCCTCCAGCTCCACTTCCACCACACCAATCCACAGTCCTCTCAGCACATACCTGAACCACTGCAGCCCTTACTAACTAGTCCCCCTGATCTTTTCAAACTGCATCCCTGACCCCAAGCCCCCAAGCCCCTGCAGGGTCGCTCATGCTTCACCCCTGACCCTCAAGCCCCTGCAGGGTCGCTCATGCCTGCTTCTCCTGCCTCAGCAAACACCACTCCTCCTTTGACATTCTGAGCTTCAGCCCCACGGGTTCTCTTTAATTCCCTGGATACGCCACACTCCCTCCTGCTACAGACATGTTCCCTCTGTCTCAAATGCTCTTCCACCTGATCCCTTCTTCTGCTGACTTAACTCCTACTCATCATCAAGAGTCACTTTCTCCAGGTGGGAGTCAGGTTCCTTTGTTACAAGCTCTCAAGGACCACGTTCCTTTTCTTTAGAGCACTTATCTCAATTCATCATTACATGCTCATAAACACACGTGGTTAATTCATGTCAGTCTCCTCCATTAGGCTGAAAGCTTCGTGAAAGCAAAGACCACATCTGTCATTTTAATTTAATTCCCCAGAACCCAACACAGCACCCAGCACATTAAAAAAAAAAAAAAAAAAAGAAATCAATAAATGTGTTGAGTTACTGATACTCCAGCTCCAAAGCCCTTGTAATATTAAAAAGGAGAAGAAAAACTATTTGGGAATATAAAATAAGGAAAGGAAGATTAAAGATGTAAAGATTATAACTTTCTCAATATGCAAAATTGACCACAGATACAAAAGGCCAAAAGATACCTCAAGGTCCATCAACACCAAAAACATCCAATCTATAAACAGAATGATTTGGGTTAAACAGACACAGTTCCTGTGAGATCTCTAAAAATGAATAATGTAAGGCAGTGAGGACTGCAACACAGAGACAACAGGACTCCCTGGGAACGGAACAGCCTGTACCACACACAGATCTAGTCCAGTCGTGAAGGTTTGCAGAAGATCCCATTTTCTAATTCCTGATAACACAGTCACAGTTCTGGACTGCTTAGTGCTTCTCGTCTGATCCCCATCTCAGCACACTTGCCTGGTGTGTTTTTTTATGTTGCCTTAGGGCATGTGCAAAATGCAAAGATATATATTCTCACCAGGGTAAGAATAGGGAATAAGCTGTTAGAAAGCAAGGATCCCCCCACCCCTTTAAGTCTTACAGGCGTATTTGCTATATCTCAGAACTTAAATGGAGAAGGAATATGAAGACAGCTAACACACCCAGAAACTAAGATGGTAACCTGTGAGTGGGGAACAGTCCTGCCCTGCAGGCAAGAGGCTGAAGAATAAGGAAGACACACCCAGGCTCCCCATCCCACTCAGTACCAGCACCATGGCCAGCCTGAGGGAATGTCCCCACTCCTTGGCTAAGGCTGGTCTTAAGCCCCGGCACAAAAAGCACCCACGTGCCCCTGGACAGAACATCAGTCCCATGTGGCCCTTTGCAAAGCTCCTACTTGTGGAAAAGATGTCCACAGGGCAGTTTCCTCGCAGCCTGCATGGAGTCCCAGCAGATGGCACAGTCATCGTTATTGACAGCCAGCTCCTCTGGAGTTGCAACCGCAAACCTGTAAAAAACAAAGTGCAACTGGCAGGGATCTCCATCAATTCCACACACAAATACTGAGCACCACTTACTTCATAGACTTCACCTTTAACAGCACAGTTACAGAGGAATCGTGTTCAGTAAAAAAATCTCCACCCACGAAAAATTACACCTGCATTCTCTTCATAGCCCACCAAAGAGCAAGAAATCTATACACAGAAACTGACTGTGTCTTAACAATGGCTCCTGTTAGTGATGACTTAAGCGAACATTTCTGGGTAAATCAGAGGAGTTAAGACCCCTCAGAGAGCCAAACTGTTCCCTTGGACACAAAAAGGACACCCACTGATCTCACACTTTCAGGCGTGGTTTAGCCTCAGGATGGCAAGTGAGTACCTCCTCCACTGAGGTTAAGAGTATGAGAGAGAGTATGTGTGTGTGAGCACACATGCATAAGGAAGAAAAAGGGCAGAAGCCCAAGGAAACATCCATTTAATAATAATGATGATAAAAATAATGACCTAATAAAAGAACCTAATCTTTACTGAGCACATACTATGTACCCAGTACTGTTCTAAGTAATATTACGTTCATTATCCCATTGAATCCTCCCAACAGTTCCAGGAAGAAGGTTCTGCTATCATCCCTAGACTTAAGCAAGTGAGGGACAGGGAGGTAAGTAAATTGCCCAAAATCACACGGCAACTAAGTGGGGCTTCAAACCCAGGCAGTCTGACTCCAGAGCCTATACTCTTTACCATTCCGTTAACAGTTTACAAAAGCAGGTTCTCGTATAATCTGGGATCTGTTATTATTAAAGATCTCAAATGAGTCAACATGAGCAACGTCAACTTGTGCTTAATTACCTGGCTTCCATGTTTCCAACCACTCGCAAATAGTTCTTGTGCCGGCGGATTCGACGTTGTACCTCATGAAACAGGTAACGCAGCTGCATAAAGATGACCAAGCTGGCCATGGATAACCAGATGTTGCCAAATAACTTAACAAGAGGGAAAGAGAATAAAATATACAATAAAAGTGAATGTGAACTTGCTACTGCTGAGAGTGCGGTATGCAACAGAAGCTCTGAATTGTGGGCGAAGGTGAACTGGAGCAGTCATTCAGAAAGCAAATGCACACATTTCTCTCACTACCCTGAACAATGTACATGCTCTCTGGCCTAGTCATTCCATCACCAGCAATCTTTCCTGAGGAACTAATCAGAAATTTTAAAGCTTTATGCAAAATGATGCCCCTCCATGCAATTATAAAACAGAAAATCAGGAAATGGACACAATGCCCAGTAGGGGAATAATTATACTGTAAACTCATATAATGTAACATTATATACTCATTATATTTATTATAAAATATAATTACATCCTATTATTATATTTTATATATAACATTTTGAAGATGAATTACATGGGAAAATAATATTTAAGTGAAAAAAGGATAAAAGTACTTTAAAAAAACTAATATGTGACAAAAAAAGGTACGCAAAGATGTGAAGTAGCAAACAACTGAATACAATCTAAATATTCTATTATGGGAGCAGGCTGTTCAATGGCTGGGGGTGGGGGAATAGGAGGAAGGTGGTCAAAAGGTACAAACTTCCAGTTATAAGATAAATACGTAGTGCGGATAGAACGTACAACATGATGACTATAGTTTTAACAGTGCTGTATGGTATATTTCAATTAAATCATCGCACTTCTATGTTGTGGAAGTTTTATCTTAAAGGTATTAAAATGATTTAGAAGAATTGTTGCTAGCATAGGAAGATGTACATAATATACTAGCTACAAAAAGCCTAAACTATATGCCCAATACACAATCTCCATTGAAGAATGTATGGATTTGAATATATAAAGAAGCAGTAAACACAACAAAATGTCAACAGTTATCTCTGGATATTTGTTTTTGGGGGGGCCTTTTTATTTTTAAAGTATGTTTTGAAAGTTACTTCTAAAAAGTAGACTTATAGAAATGCGCTATGTTTTACCCAAAAATTTTTAAATGCTACTTTGATAGGCTTACAATTTAAATAAAATGCCCACCAAATATGTTGATTCTCGCCATTCACAGATCACTGAAGTGCTAAACCAATGAAGCAGGTTTTCAGCATGGTGATTTCTTGTACATCAAAGTAAAATGTAAACGATGAAGTAGGAGGAATTAAGAATAAAGACTTTGTTTTTAATTACAAAGATAGAAAATTTATGAATCCATGAAGTAGCTAACACAGTGGGAATTCCCTTTACCACCTACAAAGTAACTGTTAAATATTAGAAGCCACAGAAACTATGAGGAGAGGAATTCCCTTAATTTCATGCTAAAACAATTATCTACTGACTTGGTCAGCAGAGTCACCCACGTCTCCTACACAGCAAACACCTCCTGAGCTGGGCACCAAACTCATTCTACACTGCTTTATACCTGTTGGCCAAAAAAAAAAAAAAGGAAAAAAAAGGGAGGGGAACAGCTGCATCATTTTTACAGTCTTTAAGTGGGTCATCCACAAATGTTTCATCTGTTAAACCCTGTACTAAACAGGGTTCCTGATTATAAAAAACTTAGCTGTCTGTTAGAGCTCCTTCTGGGAAACTTACCAACATGTGAATATGATGCATGAGGTCCAGGGACAACAGAGTGAGCTCCATAACAAAATCTGTGTAATAGACATATGTTCCCTTTCCTTCCCACGTTCCTTCGTGATTGAGGTCCCAGAGGTGAATTACATATCTGCAGTGAATAGAGAAGAATCATGTTAATGACTTACTGTTACAATTGAATTTGTTTTAAACATGATATACTACAGTCACATTTTTATAAATTTTTTACATGTTGTATCTTTTTATTTTTTTTTTGGTATGCGGGCCTCTCACAGTTGTGGCCTCTCCCGCTGCGGAGCACAGGCTCCAGACGCGCAGGCTCAGCAGCCATGGCTCGCAGGCCCAGCCGCTCTGCGGCATGTGGGATCCTCCCGGACCGGGGTACGAACCCGCGTCCCCTGCATCGGCAGGCGGACTCTCAACCACTGCGCCACCAGGGAAGCCCCCTACATGTTGTATCTTAAAATCAACTGTATGAGTAGACCTCCATCACCACCCTCCCAAATTTCTACTCACCGTAAAATCACATGAGCAGTCCTCACTGTCACAAGAAGAGACTATTTTAAAAAAGAGAGATTTTTTTCTTTTTAGTAAAATTTAGGATTGCTCAGACCAAATTTACTTTTACAAAGTGATAAAAGTTCTCAGTTCAATTAAAAATCAGGTTGGAGGTGGGGGACTTGGAGGAGGGTAGTCACAAGGTACCAGTTATAAGATAAATAAGTCCTGGGGATGTAATGTACAACATGATGACTAGAGTTAACCGTGCTGTATGGTATATTTCAAAGTTGTGAAGAGAGTAAATCCTAAGAGTTTCTATCACAGGGTAAAAAACATTTTGGGGGGTATGAATATGCGATGATACTTATCGTGGTAATCATTTCACAACAAATGTAAGTCAAGTCATTATGCTGTACACCTTAAACTTATACAGTGCTATATGTCAATTATATCTCATTAAAACTGAAAGAAAAAAAAAACAAGTTACCAACCATTTTATTTCATGTGCTTCAAATTTCCATGGAATATTTTCATGACCTAGAAACAACTTTCATTGAGCCTTTTCCTGTTAATAGGTGGCAACCAATTACACCTGTCCATTTCTTGGGCATGCCTTCTACAATCTTGAGGTCATTGAGTTTGACAATCACTTATATTTTATACTGCATTAAGTCACCATAATCGATTATCCTAAGAGGGTGTCTGAATACTTGGTGACCCTATACCCAAGGTACAGCTTAGGTACTACTATCCTAGATATGAATCCCTGCTCTCTATATAATGCTTTCTGCACCCCCTTCACCCACACAGAATAAAACAGATGAAGGAAATCAATAACAAAATAAGACCCTCATAGTATTCTGTATTAAAGAAACTGATACTAAGAAAAATTTCTTCTTAATCTAGCAGAATAAAACTGTTAACATTCTTTACGTTTGAGATCAGGAAACTCCCGTTTACAATGGAAAATATTTTACATAGAAGAGAAACACTAGAAACATATGATTTAGTTCAAAATATCAAATCTGTAACATAAATTATCTTAAAAAAATTAATGAGCTAAAATGAAAATATGCCCTATGACCCAACAGACCTATTTTAAATGTCTTTAATTTTAGGTATACCGTTTTTCAAACTTTGGCCTAATACTAATTAAAAGTTAGAGAAACAAACAAGGAAAACCCAGTATCATTCAAATGGTGATTTATAGTAAAATATATCTAAATCAAACTAATTAATGTCAGAGTAAATAAAATTTTAAACATATTTTTTTACATTTGTATACCTTTCACATACAGAAAGTATTCAACTAGGATTGCAAATGTTTTTATTAAGTACTTAAATGTTCTTTCCTTATTTTTCTTACACTACTATATTATACTCTGAAATGAATGCTATTAAGCAAAATAAATTTTAACCCTATTCTAACTATTCCCAATTAGTACTTCAAACTTAGTGTTTTGATATTAGCTATCTACTGATACTGATATTAGATATCTATTATTTCATTTTTTCCATTAATAATAGCAATTATGGACAAGATAAAAGTATTTTGCCTTTGGCCTGAGGAAAAAAGCAAATATAGCCACTGAATATAAAGAACATACAAAAAATTTGATTTCTATCGAACAGAAATTAGTATTTTCAGAAAGGGTTTAAAAGTAAATTTTAAAATATACATGAACATCTCAGATTATTCTTTCAAAACAACAGTTTGCATATATACTGTATTATTCTATAAAATCTTAATTTATGGCCTATCTAAAATAACCAATTACAGGATATTTCCCTACTAATTGTTACCAATCATTGTTTACAATATCTTAAGGAGAAAACCCTTCCCACTTGGAAGTCACAGAACTTGGATTGTGCTACTTTTGCCACTTTGGCACTTCAAGCAATTCACTTCACCCTCCATGCCCATTTCCCCATTAATAAACAGGTATAATAAAATGAGTCAATATATGTAAGGTATTTAGAACAATCCCCAGCATAGAGTAAGCACTATATAAATGTCGGCAAAAATAATTACAGTTGACCCTTGTGCAATATGGGAGTTCATCCCCATATAATTTATAGTCGGGCCTCCGTATCCAGTTCCTTTGCATCTGTGAATTCAACCAACCAGGGACCATGTAGTACTGTAGAATTTATTACTGAAAAATACCCATGTATAAGTGGACCCACACAGTTCAAACTCACGTTGTTCAAGGGCCAACTGTACTTTTTATTATGTTGTAGCAAGGATCACGTGAAATAACATATGTAAAAGCAATCAGTACCAATACCCAACCCCAAACAAAGGAACTCAAAAAATACTTGTTAAAATGAAGACCAGATAGCCACTGTGGGTGAAAATAATCTGTCAATAATCCTCTAGCTTCCTTGAAAACACATAGGAACATAATCAGAGCAAAAACCTGTCTCTGCATCTTACCTCTGCAGCCATGAAAGCCAATGTGTGCATCCCATGGGTGTAGCCTGTGACACAACAGACAACTGCTAATCCACAGCAGGAAAGCAGCATAGCAACCAGTAGAGACAGAACTCGACCATGGCTACTCATTGGTGTGGTGGGAGAAAAGGAAAGCTAAAAATGCAAAACAGGAGAAGGAAGCTCATTCTTCAGCATGGCAGTGTTAATTAAACCTGACTAAGCATGGCAGTGTTAATTAAACTCAAGATTAACCTTGGGGTCTTTGCTTGGAGGTCTGTGCATAGCCGCACGGCCAAATGGAAGCACAGAAAAGTATCCCATCACCAGATGGTCAAAATTCTCCAACCAACCTAAATATGAGTATGAGCTGATATTTTGAGATCTCTATCATTTAATTTATGGAATATAACAATATACATTATATTTGCATCTCAAGTTCTCAAGGATCCTCCTACCAGTGGGATTATAAGCCTCTAGAAACAATTTGCCAAAGGAATGTAATTCTCTCTTCTAGCTTCAACAGGACTCAACTTCAACAGGGCAGCACCACATTCTGCTGTGTTCTTTCACAATCTTGTTCTAGCCCTAATCCCTCAAAGTCACTTGGGAGGACATTCCTAGCCCGTTCACGGCTAGGACAACTGAAGTGTAATCCAGGTGCAGACTGACTACTATCATAATGCTATGTTAACAGTATACAGCTTGGAAAGGAAGGCCTGGAGCTGTGACTCCTGAGCAGGAAGGTGTAGATACCAAACCAGTCGGGGAGGTCAGGAGCGCCTGTCCATGGCCTGGGATGGGGGTTGAATTATGAAACAGCTGAAGGCTTTGGAACTGAGATTAACTCACACAGACGGGCAAGGACCACCATGGTCCATGAGGACTGGGTAAAGAAAGGGGCAAGCAGGGTTGTGGAGTGGGTTTAAGGGAGGGGCAGGATTGTAGGCGTCCATTTACTGGGGATCCACGAGATTAGTTCGGGACTACTAACAAATGAAGATTCACCCACACAACTCTGAAGCCAAGAGGCAGATCTTGTACCCAGACAGAAAAGGTTCACTTCTCCAGGGACCAAGGAAGCCAAGAGAGCTAATTCAGTCCTGCCCCAGGGTGGAAACAATGTAAGCTAGTCAGAAAGAAGGGCTCCAAGAACCAGAGTAAGAAGGGGGAAAATGGAAGGAGATTAGAACAGAAAACATCTGGAAGAGACCAGCTTTTTTTCAGTTTATATATTAAGGTTTCCTTGCGCTGTGATCAAAACAGTTTGTGTAGGTGATCTGACCTCACGTGGGTTGTAATGCAACACTACTGGGGAGGGGAAGGAAACCTCCCTAGGGGACACTGCTCCTGCATTCCTTGGCTGCTGCAGAAAGTTTCTCAAGAAACAGGTAGGAGGTACCTGATCCAGGAGCCTTCCCTGGGAGAGCTATCCTGCACATGTGTGTCACTGCTCATTCATATTACACAACTGAGACCTGGCAAATGTGTGCCTAAGCAGGAGAAGAGCTTGGCTAAAAACTCACATATTCAAACCGGTCCTTGCAGAGCTGAACCATCAGATGCAGAAATACCAGTCCAGCAAACCAGAGGCACCACATGACCACTTCTTCCACTGTCTGGACATTCAGCACACCAAAAATGAAAATGAACTTGTAGAAAATGAAATTCCAAAACTTGTCTTTGAGGTGCTAAAAAGAAAAATATTTATAAAGGTGATTACCATTATACCTAACCCATTCAAGGAGAAGGTAACATAACAAAAGCTGGCTTCTAAGGAGAAAATAGTCTATTCTCAGCTTTCTAACACTTGTCCACAAGAAAATATCAATAGAAGGCAAAGAAAAAAATGAGCCCTCTGAAAAATAAAGGGAAGACACCTAGAAAGTAATCTATAGATTTTGGATTGAATTCCTTAGTTATGAAATTTTAGCCATTAAAAGGGGAGTGATATTAGTTTAGTACCTTATGTATTAATAATACATATACTTCTAACACAAAATAACAAAGAATGGTGAGAGCTACAAGTATCATTTTTAATACTTCTACTCTCTAGATTTTTAAAACAAACAAAAGAAAAAGACTGGACATTCTTCTTCCTTTTTTTTTTAAAACATACTTCAGATTCCAAAATAACATATGCTCATTTGCCAGCCATAATCAATAATGTATGAAAAAGTACAAAGAAAATTAAAACAAAAATGATGCCTTAACATTTTTATGCATTTTTCTTCCTAAATGTAAAACATTGATTTTTGTATACTTTTATTTCACTTATATTGTGAGAACCTTACCAATGCCAATGAATACTGTCTGAATAGACCACTTTAGTGGTTACACATGGACACCGAAACGTTTTTTTCACCATTCAGAAAATGTTGCAATGAATATGTTTGTACAAGTTTCTATTTTTTCAGCATCATAGAATCAAAGCTTACGGATATTGTTATGGTTTCTAATAAGTAACATCCATCTGATTTCCAAAGAAGTTATATAAATGTACACTCCCACAGAAGTATATCTGTTTCACTGTACCCTTTCTTACACTGAGGATGTCCAGTTTTAAAAATGTTTACTATCCTGAAAAAAAGGGCAATGAGGGGCGTCTAGCCAACAGATATTAAAAGATACCTCAAGCCATCTGTGGGAGTGGTGGCAACTGAGTGCAGAGGATAAGGATGAAAATATGGCTCCTAAGTATACTTTTATGTATAGTTTTGAACCATGTAAATATTTCACAAATTCAAAAACTTAGAAAGAAAAGCAAAATTGAATAAAAACATAAATAATTGAACCTACATGTGGAACAAATTGATAATGTGACTATTTAAAGATAAGAGTTACTTGGAGAACTTTAAAACACTGTACTCTAACTGTACACCCTTTGTTCAGAGAACAAAATGAACTAGGGATCCTTGGTGAATGTCTGTTTCCAGATCTGGGGCAGGAAAGCATGAAGTGAACCTAGAACATTTTGTGTCCTGGTTCTGAACCTTCACTCCACCATCTATCTGCTGTGTGGCTTTGGGCAAGTTACTTACAATCCCCAGGCTTTGGTTTCCCCATCTATAAGACAGGTATTATAACAGTGTATATCTCATAAAATAGTTGGGGTAACTCAGTAAGTTAATGTATGTACGGTGCTTAGACAACTGCCATAGTAGGCGATAAGTGCATTTAAAAAATTCCTTGTTCTACACCGCCACTTAACAGGTGGAATATTTGTCCAATTTTAGGTAGTCAATGTCTTTGCCTCTAGCATTACTCTATTTCTTGAAGTTTAAGCACACAGAGAGTAAACCCATGTCAATTCTGTAGCATTCTAACTCAAAACGGCACTTAATAAATGCTACTGGATGACACTGGTCAAAAACTGTCATCACTGAATAACACGAAAGACGTGATCTATACTGAAAAAAAACTGAAAGTAGAGTTGAGTGACAAATGTGCCCATCACGATTACCTCCAGGTATTCGAAAAATCTCTGTAATACTCCAGGGTTATGTTTTCTGTAAATTCTGAACTGATATTTAACATTTTAGGAAAAAGAAAGCCGTATGTAAGGCCCACTGGTGCCAGATCAATCCACCAGCAATGAGGTTGCTTGCCTGGCCTGACCAATTTCTGGCCCATAAGTCAAAAGTTTTTCTTGAAAACAAAAGAAGCATCAAAAAAAAGCTTCTGTATCCTACCAAAAAACCCTCTATGTTCTACTGATCCCATCTGGGAGACCTCTGGAGTCGATATTTTGGAGAAAGTACTGAATACTCACTAATGAAAAATTTCTGGGAAAACAAACAGTCCTGCCCTTAACGGCATCCAAGGGCTCAACTCTAAACTAGGACCTCAGCTGATTTAGTAACAAGAGATTTGGGTTGAAAAGGATACGTAAGGGGTGAGGTCACTGTTGTACTTTTAATGTAGTAGGTTCCTGTGTCTTACCACTGGGATAAGATAAAGTACAATATAGTTCTGTTTGTATGTTATTGTTTTAAAGGCCAGTTCTAAATTCTTACTTTAAAACACACTATTCTACACTCCATCCACTAAAATCCTTGGGGAACTGCCAATCTGTACAGTATGCTTGTGGCATTACTTCTTTAATGGAAGCACCTCCTGCTCATACATACATTCTGAGAGTAATGTTCAAATGTCAGACTATCTCACCTGAACACTGCTTGTAGAATGATGCATCTTAATACACTTTTCCAAAGGGAAAAACTAAAATCTCTTGGTAAATTCCTTTGGAAAAGAACCCATATTCTAAAGAATGATATATACAATTACTCAAACTAAAACACGTCTGAGCTTCTTTTAAAATTACCTCATAAAAGTCATGGGGAAACAGCTATAAAGAACAATATTGGGACAACTTGGATACATTAAATACGGATTGTGGATTACATAAAGTATTTCATCAATGCTGAATTTCCTGATTTTGATCACTGTGCTATGGTTACATAAGAAAATGTCCTTGCTCTTAGGAAACACATATTAAAGTACTTGAGGTTAAAGGGGTATGATGTCCCCAGTTTACTCTCAAAAGGATCACAAAAAATATGTATATATAAATAAAAGGCAACTGTTAGAGTAAATGGGGAAAAATGTTAATAACTCTGAATCTGGATGAAGTCTATATAGGAGTTCTTCATATTATTTGTACAACTTTTCTGTAAGTTTGAAATTATACCAAAAATTTTTTCTTTAATCTGGTCACAAGAATGCATCCTTGCTATCTGGACTTACCTGTCTTTCGCTCACTCGAAGAGGGCCAAACACAATACACTGGATTAGCTTAGCCACCAACATCAAAACACAGCAAGCAGTATTTACTAGAACCTGTACACAAACCAAAGAAAGGAAGTTTATTTCCTTCTGTTGAAAAATAAAAGCAGCTCTAAAAATTTTATATTAGGAATTCAGCCAACGTTTCTAATGACTGAGACTTTCCAGTTTTCTACCAGTACAAGATAAGTAATATTTGAAGGGGCACATTTTTATGGGTGGCAGGGTACGGATGAGGAGTGGGGAGGACGGCACCAGCTCAGCAGTTAACTCACAGAGCCCCGCCCCAACATGTACCCTCCAGAAGGCCATCCTCCCCTTCAGTCTTAACTGAACTGTGTGTAAACTTTGTACTGTATGCACCTGAAAAAACCGTAAGTATCTCCTAGGTACATCACTTCCTACATTAAGATTTTGACAGCCTAGAAGAAAACTTTTCCAGAAAATGCAGTTATCATGAACAGTGAAGTCCAGCACCCAAACATCCTGCCCTGCCCTGTCAGAAAAATAGGACATGTGGAGAAGAGTGTGGATGGTCATAAAAAAGTCACAAGGTCATAAGGAACTGAGAATCAAAAACATACACATTTTCAAATGTATTGCAATGGGACAAAAGATATCTGTGGTTGGTGTTGGCCTTAAAGTAAAGGTTCTGGGGCATTTGAGGGGAGTGGAACCAAGAAAGCAGGAAGAGCTGAGAACTGAAAGGCAACCATGAGACACCAATGACTATCCAAAGCCTTCTTCACCAGCAAGTGGAAAACTTTCTTAGTAATTAAGAGAGGGACCTCCTTACACCTAAACAACCAATGTAATGCTTACAAAATGAAAACGTGGGCTGCCCCTGACTCAGAGGCTAGAGGCACATCACATTACTGATGCTCAAATGATTTCTAAAACCACAGAACCTGAAAAAGCCAAAAGGACCTTGATGAAGATGGTAAAGAGGACTTTTATTAAGAGCAAATGAAAACAAACACCAACAACATAAAGGCTGCTTCAATCTTTGATTCACTAAGTTTACAGGAAGGTGGCCATATTCCTCTTTCCAGGTCATTCTTCCATCTACTTTTAAAAGAAGCAAATGAAATTTTAAGAAAAAGTAAATAAAAGGAAGGTGACGGAAGAGAGTAAGGTAAGAAAGCAAACTCCCTAAGATCTCTTCAGGTTCCCTAGTGCTTCACAGCATCCAGCCCTTTGGGAGCCCTGACGCATTACATACAACGAGTGGTAGCCCTGATTCATTACAAAAGATTAAATTATGTTTAGTTACATTCTGCCTGTCTAATGGGGCAAGGAAGTATGTGATGTATTTTCAAAGAACTGAAACAAAAATAGTGCTGAAAAATGAAACTCTTCTGGTAATTAAATCCTTCAAATAGCCAGGAAAAAACTCAAATTAGTTATCCAAAACATCCCACCTCCCTAACATGACTCCCTGTGGAGCAGCCCTATTCAAAACATTCCAACAAACAGTGTAGAATACTAAATTTTAAGGAGATGAAATAGAGGTTTAAAAGGCTCATCTTCATTGTGCTCTAAACCAGTTAATGGGAACCCCAATCAGGTTAAATTAAGTAAAATTAAAATTAAGTAAAATTAAGAAAAAATGTCATAAGACAAAACTACAGCCCCAATCCTTCATGCCATATCCCCCAGCTGAACAGGATTTTTAAAATCAGCCAAACATCTCCAGCCTAATTACAAAACAATTTTTAAAAATTCTTCCTGTTTTTGCAGGTAGGCTTACAAAGTAAAGAAATAAATTCAACACATTTAGCACCTACTTGCTCAAGGCATGTGGGACATTAAGAGAAATGAGGGTGATCTGGACCCTGCACTCAAAAAGCTTTTAGGATCTACAAGACACAGCTTGGTAAGCATCTAACAGACCAAGCCAGCTGCTGTGAGAAAAACAGAGGAGAAATCAAATTTAGGGTCACTTAATCATTTCTCTACGCTAAACAGCATTCTCATACACCTTGGGTTACAAAATAAGAAATAAAGTATTACTTCTCAGGTAAAACTTTTCTTAAGTTTTTCTAAGTTCAAAAATGAGGTATAGGGCTTCCCTGGGGGCACAGTGGTTGAGAGTCCGCCTGCCGATGCAGGGGACGCGGGTTCGTGCCCCGGTCCGGGAAGATCCCACATGCCGCGGAGCGGCTGGGCCCGTGAGCCATGGTTGCTGAGCCTGCGCGTCCGGAGCCTGTGCTCCGCAACGGGAGAGGCCACAGCAGTGAGAGGCCCGCGTACCGCAAAAAAAAATAATAATAATAATAAATTAAAATAAATAAATAAATAAATAAATAGGGAACTCTACTCAATATTCTATAATAACCTATATGGGAAAAGAATCTGAAAAAGAATGGCTATATGTATATGTATAACTGAATCACTTAGCCGTACACATGAAACTAACACAACACTGTAAATCAACTATACTCCATTATAAAATAAAAATAAAATAAAATTCCAAATCAGATCCCACTAGGTCACCAGTGATATCCTTACAGAAACAACACTTCAGCCCATATTTAAACCAACGGAATTCAGACAAACTTTCTCACCTCACTTTATCCTTGCAGACCACAGTAAAAGTACTAACCTCATTCTGCTCTACACAGCTAACTAATCTTTCTTTGTGGGCAGAATCCAAACTTAAATGTAAGTAAATCTAAGTACAAGGGGTTCACTGGAGCACTGTTTATAATAGCAGAAAAATGAAAACCAATTAAATGTCCATCAGGGAGGTTACTTCAATAAACCGTAAAACAGCCATTCAACAGAATACAATGAAGCCAGGAAAACTAAGTCAGCAGTTCTGCATTTACTAGCATTATACAGAAACTTCAAGATAACTTGCTCACTGAAAAAAAAGCAAAGTGTAGAAATGTGATTACTATGCTACCTTCTGTGTAGGAAAAAGAAAGAATATGTATACATACCATATATATTTGTATGATATGTAGATGTGAACTGTGTCGACTTGATCAATCTGGGTACTTCTTAGTCTTCTACTTAACACCAGCACTAACTACCCCCTCCCCCCACAAAACACACCTTCTATCAATCTCCTCCTTTAAGGACAACTGGAATGTTACTTTTCTGTAGGCTCCCAGTGACAAGTATAAAATGCCAGTAATGCAAACTCCCCCTTATTATACTGATGCTTGTGTTCCTCTTTGCACAACATTAGGGAAATAAATGAGATTACGTATACAAAGCATGCAGCATACATCTAGCAAGCAATCAAACAGCAATCTCCTTCCCTCCGCACTATAAAGATTTTTCCTATATTTTTAAGTTGTCTATCTAGGCTTATATCCTATTATTTACAAGTTTAGTCTTTTTCTTCAGCTGCCCCAACATTTCTGGAGCTAACATTTTTCTCTAATCATCTTTGGAATATTCACCTCATAAAGACTCAAACCTAGTAAATTACTTTCAGTTCTCAAGTTGTATAATTATGTGAAGATGGGCTCTTTGAAGCAGGAGTCAGAAACTTTTTCCCTAATGGGCTATCAGACAGTAAATATTTTTAGATTCTGTAGGCCACATGCTCTCAGTCACATATTCTTCCTTTCGGAAAAAAAAAAAAAAACTTTAAAAATGTAAAAACCATTATTAGCTAATAGGCCAAATAGGCCAACACGGTTTGCCAATCCCTGCTCTTAACGGTCAGATGACTTTTATCCATTTTCGTTTTTGGTGACTTTTTCCCTTGACACTTCTATTTAAACTACTTCATTTGCATATAATTAAGTCATCAGAACCTTAAAACTTGTTTCATATGTCTATTTCTCCATTTTACCATGTCCAGCTCTTACAGTTTTAAAAGCAAATACATAAAAAAGAAAAAGAAAAAACCAGAACTGAAAAAAAACCAGGAGAAAGTAATGAAACTAATGAGTAAGATTAATGAAGTTGAAAAGCCAAAAACACCTGAACAATTCAAAACAATGATGGAAACTGATCAGGAGGTACTTTAATGGAAGTGACATCTGAACAATGTAAAATTACCCAAGAAATGAGTAACAAAATAAAACCTAATCTGGAATGAAAGTTCTAGAAAGACATGAAGAAACAAATAATCATGCCAAACCTGGGTAGGTGTTAGTGCAACAACCCTGGGAACCTCCCCTCACACCTGTTCTCAATGTCAGTGCCAGAGGGCCACCTGGAGAACTTTCCTTGGGGACTGGAGTCCTAGGTCACTACATCTCCTGGCCTCTTCCCAGTCTACACAAATCCATCTTCCCCACTGCGGCTATAGGTCCGCCCCTGAAAAGATCATCTCATCATGACAGCCCCTCCTCCCCTCCACTCCCGCTTAAACCCTCTGGCCCATGAAATAATGTTCACACTCCTTAACAGAGCAGGCAAGGTTTACATCATCTGACCTTCACCCCATACCCCATCCTCTCCCTCATCAGTTTCTCAACCATTAACATGCCTAAAATCACCTAGGATATTAATCAAAATGAAGACATTATATCAGTATCTATATTCATCTAAACTGTGCCCTACAAAGATAAGTTTTAGAGATTCCAGTATGCAAAATAATATCTAGCAGGATTTGCAAACTGGCAGAAAGATCAATTGATTGTTTTGTCTTGCCGTTTTTTAAAAAAATATTTATTTATTTATTTGGTTGTGCCGGGTCCTAGTTGCAGCAGGCGGGCTGCTTAGTTGGGCTCCTTAGTTGTGGCAGGTGAACTCTTAGTTGCGGCACGCATGTGGGATCTAGTTCCCCGATCAGGGATCGAACCCGGTCCCCCTGCACTGGGAGCGTGGAGTCTTATCCACTGCGTCACTAGGGAAGTCCCTTGCTTGGTTTTTAAAAAATTGAATCTGAGTGTCCTTGGGCAGGGAAAGAAAGGATCCATTCTGACAAAGGCCCCGCCATATATTCTCCTAATAATGCGATCTGTCAGGCCTCCGAGGAAGGCATTTGAGATTTTGACTCCCACTCGTCTACTAAAGCAGAAACTTAAGTAATGAGGAAAACTGACAATGCATACATGGAGGGTCTGAGGAACCAAGGAAGACCAAGATAAGTGTGAAAACCACAGAGGAAAGATGGAAGAAAAACAGCAAGATCAACTGAGAAAGGTAAAAAATCATCAGCAGATAGGAAGAAATTACAAACTCGCATGAGGCAAGACCTGTTGAAAAAGCTGGGAAGAAAAGGAAATTTTCTTAAAAGTAATAATTTTCAGAGAAAATCAACAGGCTTTATGTAATGTTTTATGAAGAGGTGTTAACCTTGGAATTTGAACATGAGTTTTGTAAAAAACTCTGGCGAGGGGGCAGGGAGATCATTAAACAATACTAGTAGTTGTTAAATACTATAGCAGTTCCATTTCAAAGGCTTATTTGTACCTTATACTTAAATAAATAAATATATAAAAGACTACATTATAATCTCAACATTTGGCAAAATCACTCTTCACATCACAGTTTACCTGCCAACTGAAATGCAAAAATAGATTTTTTAAATCTATGTTTAATAGAAATTAAACAAGAGACGTGTGGCTGAGTTCTTTCTCTTCTCCCTTGTTCTGTACTGTAAGATTCAGCTTTACACAGCAGTGGAGGAATGGAACTTCACCCTTCACTGCCTTCTACTCATCTCTTCATCAGAAGGACCAAGAGACTTGATCCACACCCACAGTTCATAAATCCCACTGCTTCCTGATGAAGCACAGCGGGATTAATTATAACAAATGAGTTGTGTATCATTCTGTGTACTTGGAATATTAATCCCAGTCACTTACAGCCGGCTCTCACCCCAAAACGGGAATTTACAGAAGACAAGACTCTGGACCCAAGACACCACAGCACATCCAAGGGACAGACTTCAGTCCTGGAACAACCTTTCTGATCGCCGTGGGGTTTCTGTGAGGCATTCAAAGGCTAAGGTAGAAGCCAAGCTCTTAAGCCAAAATACTGTTGATCTACCCGCCTGAAATTATTTGTTCTAATAAGTGAAACCAGCATTTATGCCTTGTAAATGCTGCTTATCTTACACTGGCAGACAAACTGGAAACCGAGTTTTAAAATGGATCACTAAAAGGAGAAATCCTGAGTTCAAATGGAGAGACACCTCTTGACTCCGAATGTTTTGGCTGCCTTCAGACATCAAAGGAAACTTTCATGAACCACCAGGTAAAAGCAGCAGGAAAGGAAGCAGTTTGTATGTTTGTTCTACCCAAAGAGGACAATCACATAATAAATAGAAAAAAAAAAAAAAAAAAAAAAGGTCTCTCTCCAAACAGGAATGTCCGAACACACCCAGATGCCTAAAATTCTCCTATGCTCAACATCCTAACTGTCTCTTCCCTCTCTTCGTGGGAAACCTGTTAACATTTCCGGGTCTGACAGAGTCCGAAAAGCCTTCCAACTTCCCTCCACAGTTTAATAAAATAGCCGGGGTAACTGACTGGCCGGTCCCAGCCTCCCAGGTCAACCCGCTCTTTGAGGACTCCTTGTTTCCTTCCCGGTGGTCCCTCAGAACCCCAACTCTGCTCCGCCATCGTTTACTTCTCCCCCCAACCCACCCCAGCACCTCCCCCCTACCCCCCGGCCCTGACCCTCCCCGGCCGGCCGCGTCCCCTCGCACCCCGCCTCCTGCGCCTCCCCAACCGCGTCCCAACGTCCCTTCCTCAGGCCCTCAAAGGCGACCCTGCCCTCGGGACCCGCCGCTCCTCACGACCCCAAAGCCACCCCCGCCAACCCCTCACCGGGTCTTTCAGTGGCGCGCACGCGGGCGGGGCCCCGCCCCCCGGGCCTCGCACTCGGGGGTCCCGGGGGGAAGAGACCCCGGCCCCAGCCACGCCCCCCACAGATAATGGGTGACATGGCGGTCCCCACAATCCCCCGCCCGGCTCCTCTCCGCTCCTCCTGGGGGGACCCGGCAGCCTCGCTCACCCACACGAATAGGCTGTCCGAGAGCAGGTACTGGGCCACGTCGCGGGCCCGGGGTCCTCCGGTGCTCGGCCGGACGAGCGCGGCCAGGTCTGGCTGCACCGCGGGCGTTACCGGCTCCTCCTCGGCGGGCCCAGGCCCGGGCCTGGCCTCGGGCTGGCTGAGAGCGCGGTAGGCGCTGACGATGGTGCCGAGCAGGGCCAGGCCGCTGAGGCCCGTGTAGGTGCGGAGGCTGGGCCAGGGGAAGCGCTCGAGGAAGAGCAGCGGCATGGCGGCAGCGGCGGCTTCCAGCCCCCAGGCCTCCCCGCGCTGCGGCCGGGCCGCGGCGGCCTCGCGAACGGCGCCCACGGGCTCTGGCGTCGCCGTTGCCGTCGCCGCTGCCGCTGCCGCCTCGCCGGGCCGGGCCGGGCCGCTCCTGGCCGCTCGCGCCGCTCCGCCCCGCGCCACTCCCGCTGCTGCCCCTGCCGGCGCGGAAGATCCTCGGCTGGCTAGGGGCGGGCCGCCGCCCCCAGCAGGGTGCGGGCGGGACGGGCGCGGGGGCGCGGCCTCCGTCCCCCGCCCCCATCGGTCGCGCCGCCGCCTGGCTGGCGAAGGCCTCGGCTGCAGGCCCTGGGGCCCAGAACCTAGCATTATCCTCCGCCGACACCCCAGCTCGGCCTGGCCCGCGGACGCACAGGGCACCCGACCGGGGCCGAGCCCAAGCGTCACTCAGGCCCGACGGCGCTGACAAGCGGTCGAGACCTGGCTGCGTGGCCGATCCGCGGGACGCGGGGACCCCCACCCCCGGGCGTCCGGCCACTTGTCCCTTCCCTTGCTTCCTTAAAACTCCCCCTTAAGCAGGTTACCCCGGAGCACCCCCTTCGGGCCTAGGAGCTTCCTAGGTGGCTGAAAGAGGAGATGGTGCTTAGGGAATAATAGAAGCCCTGACCTCATAGAAAGAAAATTAACCAACGGTCTTAAATTCTTCGCAAATAAAATTTCTGCTGTTTACTCGTAACCTCCAGCAGAGTCTAAAACGAATCCGATTAAGCAGGAAATAAAAATGTGTTCCGTCATACACCAGGTAGGAATGTAAAATGGTGCAGCTATTTTGGAAAGTGGTCTGTCAGCTCCTCAAAAAGTTTAAACCTAAGAGTGACCATTTGACCTTGCAATTCCACTTCTAGGTAAGTAACCAAGAGAAATGAAAACACCACCGCACAAAATGTGCACACAAATGTCAATAGCAACGTTATTCTTAATAGCCAAAGGTAGAAACAACCCTAATGTCCCTCAAGCAATGAATGGATACCTAAGTGATACCCCCTACAATGAAATAGTATTCAGCCATGAAAATGAAGTACTGATACATGCTGCAACATGGACAAATCTTGACAACATGCTAAGTGACAGCAGCCACACAAATGGCCGCATAGTGTGATTCCATTTATTCGAAATGTCCAGCACAAGCAAAAACATAGGTAGACAGAGAAAGTAGATTAATGGTTGCTTAGGGAGATGAGGGAACTGAAGTATAAAAGCTAAACATGGATTTCTTTTTGAGGTGATGAAAAGTGTTCTAAAATTGTGGTGACTGTGGCACAACTCTGAATATACTAAAAATCTTTAATTGTATATTTATATGGTGAAATATGTAAAGTATAGCTCAATAAGACTGTTAAAAAAAGAAAGAAAAGCACTACCAAAAAAAAGTGCTACCTTGGGGGTCTTATTCCCCAAGGCCTGTACTAGTGCCTGATGCAGAGTAGGTATTCAGCAAATATTTGTTGAATCTTACAAACTTTCAAAAGAAAAGGACTAAAATATATTCAAGGTCTCTTTCATACCTAATATTCTAATTCTAAAAGTTTATTAGTTAGAAAACAAAAGATCGCTCAGCTCGTTATTACTACCCAATTTGTAATTTTTAGAAACATCCTATTAAAGGGCCTGTGATGAACACAACAGTATGGCTTTTACTGGGGAGGGAGGATGAGCGCGTACACACACACACACTTATTTATATGAGATCTATATGATTAAACTTTCAGTTTCCTTTGGTTCTCTACCTGCAGCCATTTGATTAAAATGCTGAACTTTCAACTTCATTGGTAAATCAAGTTTTATACGGAAAAAAGGATAGTGATTTTCCACAAGTAACAGTTCTACTTTATCTGAGCCCCCATAAATTTTAAACCACACTATCCAACTATCCAAATTCAATCCAAGCCACAATAGTTATAAAATATCATATACCAAACTTGTCCTGTCACCATAAGGGGCTACTGTTAATAAATCTGTCCTTATTAAGGTACAGTATTCCACCACCTTGAATTCAAAGTGTTATACTCTGAGTTATATTTTGAGAGAACCACTACTTTCTACGTGTTAAAACTTCAGGCAGCCTGTTTCCTGGAATGACTTTGTGTTTAATAGCAACTTTTAACATTTGATTCTGACTACATAAAAACTATAGTCTAAATATTATACTTTCAGAAGCTTGTAATTTCTGAAGATTCAATATGAGAATAGGTGACATTAACCTAACTATATAAGGTTATTTTTTATTTGCATTTTAAAAGATCTTAAAGGTTTGCATCTGGACATCTTACTGGGATAATTAGTATTTGTTCTGCCAACATTTTGTCCTCAACCCATTCCAAGAAGGTAGCCAGGCTTTTTGCACATCCTTCCCTCAAGGATTTTTTTTTTCAAGGACAGAACCCACCTTCTAAAGTCAACCAATGCTCCTGGTTCTTTGTACTGCATCCTACATCATGATAGGAGTGGGAAAGGAGACCAGACTCAGGGGGATGAATACTAGTGTGGCCAGGAAGGCTGGGCCATAGACATAGGGGCCACCTGCATCATTTGCATCCTAAGGCCCAAGTGTAGCAGGGAGGCAATGGAACCAGACTTAAGAAGCTAGTTCAAAGCAGCCGCATAGCACAGGGAGATCAGCGCATAGCACAGGGAGATCAGCTCGGTGCTTTGTGACAGACTGGAGGGGTGGGATAGGGAGGGTGGGAGGGAGGGAGACGCAAGAGGGAAGGGATATGGGAACAGATGTGTATGTATAACTGATTCAATTTGTTATAAAGCAGAAACAAAAAAAAAAAAAAAAAAAGCAGCTAGTTCAGCTTGGACAAATATCCATGGAGTCCATGATGGAAGCTAGAGGTCTCCCCACCCCCACCTTCATTTCAGAGTGCCATTTATGCTTTCTGGATTCGTATGACTTTGGGTAGGTCCCCTATTCCCAATAATGACTGAGACTGAATTCCCTGCCATTTTGTGAGACGGGGGCTCTGATTTGGTTTGATTTAAAGGAAATAAATATAACATTTCAGACAAACCAGAGTTGTGAAGATTCGTATCTAGATACATTATAGCTCTTTTCATTTTAAAAAATATCCAAAAGCCTTCTATATTCATGATCTCATTTGATTTTCACCATCCTGTGAGAAACGCTGAGTAGTCTGGGTGTTGTTTAAGGTTCTCAGCAGCCTAGGAACTGAACTTCATCATCTAATCCAGTAGCCTTCATTGTACTCCCATGGAATTCTGCTTGTGTTTTCATTAGCTGGACCAATGTGTTCCATTACTAAATCTAGCAGAGGGGAAAAAATAATCAACTCAAGTTCATAGGGAAAAAAGTAAGTTAATGGGAACATTTCAGTTTTTAGCTTTTCTTTCATAATTTTTCATAGCTCTTTGGTGCCTGCTATAAACTAGTAAAATTTTCAGAAAAACTCTGCAATAACTGTATCAAGTTTTGTTCAACTTTTGTTCAGATATAAAGTCTCAAGCCTATGGTTTTATTACACATATATTCTCACGTTTTGAGTAAACCGTTTCTATTACAATAACGAAATTGAATTGCAAAGTACTGGGTCGGCCAAAAAGTTCATTCGGTTAACGAATACATCGTTCAATAAAGTTCTTGGTGAAAATTAATTTTTTTTTTTTTTTTTTTTTGCAGTACGCGGGCCTCTCACTGTTGTGGCCTCTCCCGTTGCGGAGCACAGGCTCCGGACGCGCAGGCTCAGCAGCCATGGCTCACGGGCCTAGCCGCTCCGCGGCATGTGGGATCTTCCCGGACCGGGGCACGAACCCGTGTCCCCTGCATCGGCAGGCGGACTCTCAACCACTGCGCCACCAGGGAAGCCCGAAAAATGTTTTTTATTTGTACTTAAAACCAAGTGAACTTTTTGGCCAACCCAATATTACAAAAGTAGCAAGCATGGTGTCACAGCACATCATTACCTCCAAGCAAGTTTGATTAAAAAAAAAAAACCAAAACTAAAGTCAATACTCTCTTTGGAAACTGATGAGTCCCCAATGATATAACACAGTTAACAAAATTGCATGGCAACTTCTAAATGCCAGTCTTCAGGTTCCAAATCCAATGACCCTTTCACATTGCAGGAAATCGCATCTGCCTAAGACAACTGCCAACACACAATGGAGGAATGCAAGGGGAGGGCAATATGGATGTCCCAGGTCTTCAAGCCCTTGCTGTTATGCAAGTTGTCTCTTACCTAATGTAATGGCCTCTGGCCAATGACACTGAAAAAGAACCGTGCAGGATTTCTAATGGCACGCTAAGATTAGTAGCCACACACAAATTCAGAGCCATTCTAATTTTTTTTATTGAAATGACAATAAAATAAAAAAAGAACAGTGACCATTTTAATCAAACTTTTACTTTACAAATATAAAAATATAACCAAAATTTCAGTTTCTTTTATACATTTTTCTATAAACTTAATGCCAGAGAAATTCCCAAAGCCAAACTATAAATGATGCTTGTACATTAGAATGTGAACGCAGCAACCAAAGTTTAAGTTTTTAAATGCGCTGATCTTTCCCTTAACAGAACATAATACATTTTCTCAATTTAGCTCTAGTCTTACGATACAATCCATCACTAAAATACAAATTACATCTAAACTGGCTTAATCTAGATTTACTTCAGTTTTTAGTCAGTTTTTTCACAAAAACAAGCTAGATAAATATAAACTAATATTAAAATGTGTTTTATGGCTCAAGTCAAATTACAGTATTATGCTTCTCATTACATATTTAGCAAAGGCAAACTGCTTCAAATGAGTCCAGTTTAACCCAAATAATGAGTAATGTAAAACATGTGGAATAATTATAGGAAATCAAACCTCATGCTTATATAAGCTGACTTGTATTACAGTCAAAACCCACTAAGCCTTCTCTGATAATGGGACATACAAAATTTTGCACTCTCTGAAACAGTCTTAGTGATGGGCGCATACTGTTCCAAACACTATGAACTAGTGAAAACATCAGGTTTGAGGAACTCAAACATGGAAAAGGTACTCCAAAAATTTCATCTCAAAAAATGAAGTCATTAAAAACCCGAGAGTGTAAGAGTCGCACCATTTAAGAAAGGGAATTTTAAGCTGATTGCCTGTTGGCCTGCTGAATTTGGAGGACCTCTACCCCTCACTTCTAATTAACCATGTAAGAAAACAGACTGGCTAGTTTGGGTATGTTTTATCCAAATAAAATGCTAACTTAACAGAACCCTTAAATATAAAAAATAATAACTGAACCATACAATGCTAATTACAAGGGAAGACAATGATAAAAAGTAAAAAGTCTTAACTACTGTTAAAAGTACAAATTCATACACAGAATTATCATAATGCTATTTTAAGTATTATCTACTTTTAAAAAATCACGTCTTCACCACATAGAAAAAAATAGATTTCACTTTTCTTCAAAGGGATGTCAATTCTAAATATGATTTAAAACATTTGAGTAAAACTTTTTAGTTTTTCCCTCAACCTACTGAATATTTTCCAATGCCATTTAGTAGTCGTATAGAGTATTCACTACTTAGATTACTCAGGGAAAAGAACACGGCATATATTGTAATTATACAATGCAAAAGTGGGCTCTCATTTACAAACAAACCTGGAACATAGAAGGCATTCAAAAATATAAGTTAATCAAGAGCTCATTTAAAAACTAGTCAGTATTTATTATTTAGAGAATTGGAATGCACATTTTAAGACTGTTGGTTCTTGAAGAAGTGTGGTAAGAACTTACTTAATGAAAGTGTTAAACAGTACCCTTGTACCCTCTTTCTAATGGAATACATCAAATCTGAACTTCCCTAGTTCTACTATTTTCATCAGGAAACTTAACAAGAGAGCATTGGGATACTATAACTAACCAGTTCAAATACAAGTTTAAAAAATTTGTGTTTGTGTTATGAATTTTACACTCAAAACCAGATCTATTATATTCCAAAGTTACTAACTCAGCCAACTTACTGTTTTTCTCACTTAAGCCCCAGGGTATGGATGACTGACTCAAGCACTTATACAACTGGGAAGTAATGCTCAAGAAAGAATTTCTAGGTCAAAGCTTAAGTTACAAAAGGACACGAGTGCCCTCGAATCAGATGACTCTTCAACTCAAACACTCCTTACTGACAGCACTTTATAAATCACACCAAGAAAAAGTCTGCCTCTCCTCACTCTCCCCAAATGGCAGGAGCTCACACACCTGCAAGTCACCACTGCAGCTTTTCACTTGGATTCCAGAAACAATCATGGAAGGTGGGCTAGGTCGAGCCATCTCCATCTCTGCCTTCCCCAATCTTGTAGGATTCATCAGTGAGCTCACCAGTAAAATTACAGTTAAGTTAGAAACAAGTGAATGTAAACCAGAAGGGCAGGACTGTTACACTTGAAGGAGGACGACTATCCACAAAACTAGGGGCTTTTTCAAAGGAGATCCCTGGTCATTTTTGGTCCTGGAGACCGGTGCTCACCTACTACTAAGCATGGGCACAGTTATAGTCACTATTAGATACGTAATTGTGTGAAGATTTGACAGGACCTCAACTAAATAAACTTGAATGTTTATAAACATAATTGCTCAATTGCTCTTGGTCTGATTTTCTCAAGTCTAAATAGGGAAGAATGTATGATGTATCTGTCACATCACCCAATATTCAGGAGAACAGCCCTGTGGTCAGTACCATAAAGACGTACAACTAACCAAAAGGTCATTTCTATCTATTAAAAACATTAACTGTGTCAATCTCTTTTCTTTAAGTAGCTGCATCTTGTAAGATTTCCTCTACATTAAACCTACAGTCAATCATTTGTAATAAGGCATACACAATATACCATTAAGCAATAACACAACCAGCAAACTCTTTTGCCTTAAGATTTTTTTTTAATTCCCTCAAATTTGATCCTAATTTAGAAGTGTTTTTAAAACATTTTAAAATTTCGTATTTTTCTCTTAGGCTGACAAAATCTAATTCTGATTCAGATCATTCCAAAATATTTTTGAAAAGGCTTTGTGTCACTTGTTAAAACCAAATTTTCATCTCTTTCACTGTAACTTCACATCAACTGAAATAACTAACTTTACAATCCAAGAGTTCAAAACGTAACAGATCCACTTTTAGAAACTTCTTTCACCTTCACAGATCACCTAAGATACATAAATTCCAACAGCACAAATGTTGTAATTTGTGCATTATGGGGGAGGGCTCTAATGAGCGCTGGATCTCTCTCTTTTTATACCAATGCCCATAACGTTCCCCAGCCTAGTCAATTTTAATAGTTTCCCGTCTGTTTAATTAGGATCTTTTGTTTGTGAAGTAAGATCTGGTGATACCGGTATAAAATGTACTAGTCAGTAACACACTGGGAGTTCTGATGTAATAATACAACTCATTAAGAGTGTAAAACTGGTACAGGAGTTGCACCTTGGACTAACTCAAGCAAATCTAGCTCCCAAAAGTAACAGAAGATCCTCATCACAAAGATCTGTAACACGGTCTTGGAGTATACCCCCAAGAATGGTATCGGAGCAAGGGTCCCACAAACTTTATTGACCTAAACCTGTCATTGTCTCTTAACATTCACCTGCTTAGTAGGGGAAAAGCAATCCTTGCCTGTAAGAATTTTACAAGTTTAATGTGAAATTAAAAAACAAAACAACAACAAAAAAACAAATAGAAAGAAGTCCACTTTCTTTAATGTTGTACAAAAAAGTATGAGTAGAACCAAAAGTAAATTAAACATTATCACATTTGTTTACACCACAATTGAGTTTTTCATATTAACTTTACTATTCAAACAACAGAAAGTAGGTGGTCATTTAGGGACTGGGGGAGAGATAAAACCAAAAAAACTTTTCTAGCATGTTTATTCTACACTGTGTATAGCTGTGCTCACAGAGACGGCTTCCCTTACTTCTCTGTTGCGCAGGAATTCAGTTGTATATAAAATTGAACCTGAATTTTAAAAAGAACAATATCTTTATTAAAAACAGTATTATTTACATAGTTTCTACCTTACTTGATAAAGAAATTTATTTGGACATTTCAACCCTCCCTTGACATTTTGGGCATTTTCTACACAGAGACACCCTTTTCTTCCACCTGTCACATCTTACACATTAAATAACAGTATCGCTGAATACTTACAATTTAAAAAACTTTTAAGAGTGTAAATTTGATTAATTATCCACTTTCCTTGAGGGAAGGAAAAGTTTTTAAACCTCATTGTATTCTGACCACTCAGCACAATTCCTGTTACCTGATAGGTAGTGTTTAAATAAATGAATAATATGACTCTTTTTACATATCCCATACTTCAACGTGTAACCCATCAGCAGACCAAAGCAGAGAGCAAAAGATGAAGTCTGATTTCTGTGCCAAAATAGAAAGACCAATTTCATACTAAACAGGCTTTCATAGAAGGCCAAAATCACTACTGAAATTGTTTTTAAACTAACATTTATTAAGCACTTACCAGGTGCCTGGCATTATTCTAAGCACTTTATATGTGTTATTTCATTTAGTCCCAACAGTTCTATGAAGCTGGGACTACCATCCCCATTTACAGATAAAGAAACAGGTATAATAATTTGTCAAAGGTCACACTGCCAGGAGGCAATGAAGATGGAATTCAAATCCAAACCCTGGCTGTAGAATCCATATTATTAACCACTATGTTATTCTGATTGACTCAAGGACCTCAACCAGTACAAGTCAATTTAAAAAACAAAACAACACACATTTCTCATCACTCTATCTGCCTTAAAAAAAAAAAAAATCAAATTCCATGTAAAAATTCAGGACTTAATCCCACATGCCTCAACTTGGGCCTGAATAGATTTCCAAATGGAAAGAGAATATGTATTACACCTAGAGATTCAATTCTCCACGTTTTTATATATGTAACTCCTATCATATTTATTATCCTCATATTTATTATACATTGCTGACTACTATTTTACCATCTCTTCTTTGAATGAAGACTTCAAACTTAACTGTAGAGAATACCAGATTTGGGGAAGAAGAGATGCACAAATACCAGAATGTCATGCTGCAACTTAGGGTCTGAGGACACAGTCATATTTAATCTTTGGCTTAATCTGCACAAGACCTAAGGATCCATCTACTGTCTTAGTTTCCTTGAAGACCAAAATTTATGAACCGTCCCTCCTCAAGTGGCTTGGATTATTTTTAAGTCTGGCAGTTTAGACTTATCAACCACAAAACATCCAATTTTCCATACCTGCTCAAAAGCTGGGGGAGACTAGAAATGATGGGTCCATATCCAGGTGCATTGTCATACAGTTCAAAAAGTGGTGCAGCTACCAGCTTGTAATTTTTAGGGACTGCAAACAAGGCTAAAATAAGATAAAACAGTATTCATTTTCTATATTTTCTTATATAATCACTGCTTCTACTTCACTAGTAAAGTAATAACCAATTTTACATTTGAGAAACTTTTGAGGAAAAAGATAACTCTCATTAACACACTTTGGTTGTGTCTTTTAAGCGAAGTTCATAGTCACAGCTTTGAAACTGACTCTCTAAAGAGATCTATGCTGTTAACAACCAAGAGCACCTTATGAGTGCTGGTCCTGGGAGAAGGGGGAGAAGACCCCTGAGCTTCTAATTTACTTTGAATTCCATTTTAAAAGTAACAAAAAATGGAGCAATTATTTGTTAATATGCACAACAGAGCTAAAGACTATATTAAAAAAAATCAATTCTTCTGTCTCCTAAAATTTTCAGTTTATCACAACGTGAAAATCAATACAAGCAGCTAAACAGTTATTAAAAATACTTTAATCTGGTATTCTAGGCTCTAGTTACTTACTTTTCCCTGTAACATGACTGGCAGATCCAAGAAAAACTAGGTAATTCTGTATAAAAATGGTATGTGCTTTTAGTTTAATGATAAATCCCCAAATTCAAGGAACTTGGGGAAAACACAAGTAGAAGTATCCTTGACATTACACTGTAAAAGTTTTTAGATGGCTGCCTTCAAAAACAAAATAACTTACCCTTCTCTTGAAGCTGAACCAAAAACAACTTCTTATGTTCCTTAGGTTTTGTAATATGTGCAGGAATATATGGATACTAAAATAACAAGAAAATAATTTGTAGTTGCCAAGACATCCCTGATACCTCCCATGCCTCCACTGACCAACTTCTCCTGTTTCAGACATTAAGCTCAAATATCAGCCCTCTGAGACCAAGTTCCTCATAACCCCAACACAATATTAACATGTATACCATGGCTTCATTTATTTCTTACATGTTTACTCCCCAATATACTGTAAACTGCTTGGAGAAGAAGAATCCTTTCTAGTCTTCCCTTTACCAGGATCTGGTACCTAACAGATGTACTAATAAATAAATGCTTTAATAAATATAAAATATCAAGTAGTAAACCATTCAACTGTTCAAGACAATTAAATGTGTACACATAGGATTTATTGCTTGAGAAGTTTAAACTCAATGAAGTCTGATACTGATGTTTTTAATAAAAGTTGTCTTTTAAAAATACATCATTACTAAGTTAAATTTTCTAGAATCTTGATGTGGACATGTTTACTATATTAAAAGTTTAAATACAGCCCGTGAGGTATTTAACAGGACATTCCTCCCCACAACAACCACACATGCATATGGGACACATGCTGCAGGAACACCAGGTGAGCCGTCTTTGTCAGCTGGACAAAGTCAAACTGCTTGTGAAAAATGAGAAAATATTTTGAAGAATTTAAAGGGATGAAAAGAAATCAGAGAGAGAAGGTTGCTACCTGAGAAAGAAGAATTTTAACACAGAGAATTTTTTAAGTCTAAGACAGAGATTTCTTTTTGTTCTACTGTGTGCGTGTAATGAAAACCTCTCCTACATCTCCCCTTAATACATTCAGAAAAATCTACTTTTCTTTTGGAGTATTTGAGGGCAGGGGAATTAAAAAGTGCTGAAAATAGGCATAATGGGAAAGGAGGATAAAAACAGTGGCTGCCAAAAGGAGGTATTATCACCCCCATTTTATGTAAGGAACTTGTGCAGAGAGGCTAAGCATCTTTCCCATGACGATACAGCTAAGCAGCGATGCCAGGATTCAATTGAATCTATCCAACTCTCATCTAACTATAAAAGCCTATGTTATTTCCCACTATGCTGTCCCAGTGGCACCCAACCAGTACTCTGGCTAGAATAATTATGTACCAGAGCCATCCCTAGGGTATAATGAATCAAGACAGTTATCCTAGACTTTGGAGGTACCCTACACTATCATGAAAACCAGGCACATTGGCAGCAACAGAGACAAAGAAGTGAGAAGAGCCTGAACAGCACAGTGAGACCTGTGGTTCACATACAACAAAAGTTCCCAAACCATGGCCAAACCAGTGACCAGCATTACCCCAGTTTTCTTCTACTCGACGCTATATGTTCCTTTTCGTTTAAGCCTTTGTTTTCCATTCCTCATCTTGGTGTTTAAGCCAACTGCACTTTATACAAAAAGACCAGGGACATGGTGTGATGCTCTTTTCCCACTGACACCTAACCAATACCCTAAATTTACTAAATAAACACACAATCCTTATGTCATATCTTATACTAACAGAGCCAAGCTTAGGGTTCAGTGAATTAAGAGAACTGTCCTAGAACCGTGGTAGGGGAGGTGAATGAGGGTATTCAGAAAAGTAGCCTGGAAAATGGTATTATTACTGAGCATTTTCCAGTTAGATCAAGGAATGTTCAAGAAACCAAAAAAAAGTTTATAATAATTGTTCTATTTATCTTTGGACCAGGAACTTCACTACTTCCAGATGAAATTATACTTTCCTAACGCCAGGACAATTCTCAGGTAGTGAGCATGAGCACCAGCTTCCACAGCACGTTCTCTTCCTATCCTGCAGCTACACCAGAGTCAGAAGACAACAAACAGAACAGTCTTCTGCTTGGCTAATATTTTGAGCAATTCTTGACCTGGAACATCTTATCATGCAAAGAAGTTATCAAAGGCATAGAGCCTTGTCAGAAGAATTCAGGATCCAACTTACTAAGGCTCGCGTTAGTCAAAGATAGGAAAATTTGAGCATTAGTAACATTATCAATCATTACAATGGATTAAAACACATCAAATATATTGAAACCCATTAGGTCAAACGACACTTTAAAAGGTCACCAAAAGAGATGCTTTTTGTGCTTCTCATTGGTTTCTCATCCCACCTCAAATTTCAGGGAGGCTGTGCTTTAAACTGTCAAAAAGCTCCCTTGCTTGCTTCCAACATCACACTCTTGCTTTTCAGCCTCAAAGCATTTCCAAAGCCCTGGAAATTCTCTCAACCAGTGATAGGTCTCAACATGAAAGTGCAAGGGAGTTATTACAACCCTCATCCAATGGGGGATGGAAGTCCCTGGCCTTCCATCCTTCCAACAGACAATTCTGAGGTGCATCCCTCATGGTCCTTAGCAGGATCAATCCAGCTACCCACAGCTATAATAAGATCAATTATGTACCGTTTTTTAAAAAAACAAACAAACAAACATCTGCTGCTTCTGGTCTCCCTTTCCCTGCACTCTGCTGCTTCCTGGGATCACATCCTAAACAAACTACCTGCACCCAAGTCTTTGTCTTACTCTCTTTTTGAATAAAGTCATGACTTTGGAGGATGCTAAGAAATTAACTCATTCTTCTGAACACTGGTAGGTAGAGGAAAAGAAACATCTGTTTTTTCCTACACAAACTATACCTCAGGGTAACAAATAATTGGCAAGTTTTTCTTTACATAAGGAACACAATCCTGATGAATTAATAGATTTAGGAAACTATTACCCATGAGCTACTAACATTATGAAAAGAAACAACCAGACATTAGAAAATTCCTGATGGAAGTAAACAATACCACCTGTGTTAGCCAGGCTCCAAGATCACCCTCAATGATCCCTGTCTCATGGTATCTCCTCCCACAATGTACTATGTTGGTCTGTGTGACCAATAGCATACAGCAGAAGTGATGAAGTGATGGTATGTCACTGCGAAGATTAGGTTATAACAGACTGGGACGCCAGCTGTCTTACTAGGAGTTGCACTATGGAGATGCTCTCACAACAACTGAGGGAGGCCTTCGGTCAGCAGCCAACAAGGAACTGAAGCCTTCAGTCCAACAGCCCAGGAGGAACTGAGAGGTATGCTAACAAATAAATGTGTGAGCTTGGGATCAGATAATTCAGCCTCAGTCCAGCCTTGAGATAATGCAATACTGGCCAAGAACTTGACCATAATTTAGCTGGGTGACAGAACCACCCAGCTAAGCAGCTCCCAGATGCCTTACCCTGAGAAACTAAGACAATAAATGTCTGTTGTTTTAGGCTGCTAAGTTTTGGGAAAATACGTACACAGCAATAGATAAATAATATAGCACCTATTACAAGCCTTGTACCCCCTTCGCAAAAAACTGAACCCAAATCCAGTCTCGTGATCTAACTAACCAATTTATATAGGACACAGAGGAAAAAGCTATGTGTTCAATGATAACAGGGGAATGCAATCAGCAATGAAAACACTAAGGACTTTAAATGGCCTGTCTCCATTAGCAAATAAATTACAAGGAAAAAAAGAAAGATAGGGAGCCAACCTACAGAAGAAAAAGAGACTTAAGAGACTATCCTAGGGACTTCCCTGGTGGTGCAGTGGTTAACAATCCACCTGCCAATGCAGGGAACACAGGTTCGAACCCTGGTCCAGGAAGATCCCACATGCTGCAGAGCAACTAAGCCTGTGCGCCACAACTACTGAAGCTGGTGCACCCTGGAGCCCGTGAGCCACAACTACCGTGTGCTGCAACTACTGAAGCCCACGCGCCTAGAGCCCATGCTCCACAACAAGAGAAGCCACTGCAACGAGAAGCCCACGCACCACGATGAAGACCCAACGCAGCCAAAAATAAATAAATAAATAAATAAATATTTTAAAAAGAGACTATCCTAATTCAAACAAATTATAAAAATAAAATTTGAAACTATCAGGGATATGTGAACAGTGACTACACATTTAATGATATTATGAAATTATTTATTTTTAGCATGATAATGGTAGTACTGTGGTTATGTTTTTAAAAAGATCCTTACTTTTTAAGAGATGCACATTAAAATATTTACAACTGAAATTATATCTAGGATTTGCTTCAAAGTAACCCAAGATGAGGGCAGCAGGAATGGAGCAGTCAGGGGAGGGATAGGGTTGGTGAAGTTTGACCATGAGTTGCTAACTGCTGAGGGTGGATGACAGGTAATGAGGTTTGTTTACTTTTACTATTCTATTTTTGTATATATTTGAAATTTTCCTTTAAAAGAAAAAAATGCTTGGCTTTTTAAATTTAAATTAAGTAGGGAAGAAAGGAAATTTCAAGTCAAATTCTACTATGATCTTTTTAAATGGCTGGAATTAATCAGCTTCCTACTTCCCCAAATGCCCAGCAAATGTAACGGAACACTAACCTGAGGAGGTTCAAAATTTGGTCTCCACCAGTTACCAATGCAGTCATCAATAACCCAGTCTTGCAGGACTCCATCTTGACGACCCAATATCTGTCAAAAAGAAATGATAGAGCCAGTAAACAACTAAATATACATAGCCATGAATATCCTTCTTCAGTGAAGAAAATATCTTTGGCAGCACTCCTAATGGAGACTAATGGCTAATATGCCTCCCACATGGATTTCCTTTTGTAATTTGTTTATTATTTATTATCTGTGTCACTCTGCCCAAGACACACTATTAGTTCAAAATTAGCAGTCTAGCATCAACATAACCATGGAGGACCAACACATCTGGTCTCTGCCCTTGCTATGCATGGAAAACCAAAGGTGATCAATTACCTACACCAGCCAATAGCATAGTTTTTTCTAGAATCAACTGTAGCTTTTGTAAATCACCCATCTAACCAACCTATAGAAATAAGTGTGCAAAATTCACAATTTTCATTTCTATAAATATGTATAACATAAGATTAAGGTTATTTTAATCAAAGCTATATTCTATATATTTTAATTGGTCAAAAATTCGTAATGAGAAAGAACAGTTCCCTGTCCCACTTCACCATTCCCACTGGCTATAACTTTCAACTCTTAGCTGTTTTCCCCCAATATTTGCCTCTATTTTTAAAAGCATTCTTGTTTTTAAATAGACAGTTTATCTCAGTTTTACATTTACAGAAAAGTTGAAAAGATGGTACAGAGACTTCCCATATATCCCATACCCAGTTTTCCCTACTTTTAACATCTTACATAAGGACAGCACATTTGCCACAACTGATGAACCAATACTGATACCTCCTTATTAACTGAAGTCTGTATTTTAATCAGATGACCTTAGTTTTTATCTAATGTCCTTTTTTCAGTTCCAGAATCCCATCTAGGATATCACATTATATTTGCATTTCTCCTCAGGCTCCTCTAGACTGTGACAGTTTCTCAAACTTTCCTTATTTTTTATAACCTTGACAGTTGTGAGGAGTACTAGTTAGGTATTTTGTAGAATGTCCCTCCATTAAACTGCTAGAAGTCTATAAGTCTCCCTATTCAGGATGTAAACTTTCATGTATTCTCCCTGCCTCCTCAACTTTTTCATTGTTTAGTGTTTTCTGATTCAGTCTCTACAGAGAATTAATCAGCAGCCAGTCTTTGCCTAAATGTACAGAGTGGGGAAGATGATCTAGGTATATAAATAATCCTATACAGACTGCCAGTCAATTCAGTTTTCAGTCCGTACATGCCCCCTATTTCACTGGCACTAGGCACCCCCAATTCCTTGGCCTTTCTGGTGTTCTACAGTGCTGGGTCCTGGACTTGCCCTTCGGCTGGGCTGAGGTTCTGGCTAAGTCAGTTATGATTTGCTCATCTGCCTTCTAGCTTCTAACAGTTTTTTCTTGCTGCTATCTCATTTCGCACTCCCTCAATCCTACTGGATTCTTATCTTTCTATAACCCCTTTACTACTTGTCGGTAGAGTTCTGAGAAAAAGCTGAGGTAAGCAGGTAGGTTCAATCTACCATATGTAAATGAAAGTCCAAATGCAGCACAATATTTAAGAGTTGTAATGCATTTAAAAAATACGAAAAAGAGGGCCTCCCTGGTGGCGCAGTGGTTGAGAGTCCGCCTGCCGATGCAGGGGATACGGGTTCGTGCCCCAGTCTGGGAGGATCCCATATGCCGCGGAGCGGCTGGGCCCGTGAGCCATGGCCGCTGGGCCTGCGCATCTGGAGCCTGTGCTCCGCAACGGGAGAGGCCACAACAGTGAGAGGCCCGCATACCGCAAAAAAAAAAAAAAAAAAAAAAAAAATACGAAAAAGACAAACCAATAGGTCAAAGTGGTAGAATTACAGATGATTTTAGTTTTGTCTCTCCTACTTTCTGTATCTGCCAAGGCTGTTGTACAGATATGTATTAGTTTTGTAACTAAGCGGGTGGGGGGATTGCATGCTAAAAAAGAAAAATATTTAATAATGAAAACAGCTTACAATCTCAAAAACCTCCAGCATCTATATGCATTTGGCCCCAAGTCTTTAGAGGCAGACATTAGAACAACTTCTAAGAAGTAGCACAACTTGGGCAAAGCCTAAAAGATATGGGCAAAAATGAAAACAGGTATATAACAGAAATCATTCCCTTGTCAAAATTCTATTGACACCTCCTCTGGAATAAAACTATCTGCATTCAAATCTCCAGCTTCACAACACACTAGTTGTATAACATCAAGCAAGTTACTTGAACTCTCTGTGCTCTAATTTCCTTATCAGTAAAACAGGATTAATAATAGTACCCACTTCCTAGTGCTGTTATGATGAGTAAAGGAATTATCGCGTGTAAAGCACGTAAAGTGCTTAGCAGCCAGTACTCAGTAAATGTTGTTTTATTAACCATTATTGCTGTATCTACAATATTAATGTAAAATAATGTTAAGATAAAGTAAGTATAAGTTCAACTTGCAGAAAATAAACATTGTACTAACACTCTCAGGTTTAAGTTTTATTTATTGAAAACTAAATAGTTAAAACTCATCCTTTTCAAGACAAAAAACCTGATTATGCATTAAGCTGATGGTATTTAAATGAGCATTAATGAAACTGTCAAAGTGGTTAAATAGAAAAATACCTCTGTCATTAAGCGTTTTAGTCCTTCAACTTCATCTTCTCCTGGGTTAAGCTCACCACCAGGTCTGTATAAAGGTTAAGAATTTCAGCTTTCAACTTAATACAATTTTGGGATAACAGGAAGAACACAATAATAGTTATTTCTATCAAGTAACTGCATAACACATTTCAGTATCACATGATAAGGCAATCAAAGCAAACTAATGTCAAATGGAGGGGGAGAATGTGCTAGAAAATTGAATTCATAATGTTAAGTCGCCAGGCTAACAGTACACAAACCCTAGTTTTAAATAAACAAAATAGGTACCACAACATAAACATCACATATTTGCTGGAAACCAGTCCATCCCACTCTTTTCTCTCTGGACGTTATCTGGTGATAATGGAGTCGAGAAACGCCCAGAAAGCAGTGGACCCACATTCTCTAGATCTGAAGAATGGGGCATTTTTCAAAATTTCCAAACTAGGTATTTGAGAACTCTCTTTTTGGTACAATCTGGTCAAATAGTGGTGGACTAAACACGTATTGAGAGATTTATGAGCTTAAATGAGGAAACTAAACAATTATCTATAAAAATGTAACCCATTTTAAGAATAGGAAACACTATTCATCCTAAGCAGGAAATAATATCAATTGTTCTTAGTAATGCTACAAAGACACCTAGAAATTGAACTTAGACTCATTTGTTTCATAGGGCTCCTATCAAGCTCAGTCACTAACATCAACAATACACAGAAACATGCAGATTTGTACTTAGGCAATAAATGAGCACTGCACTGGAGAAAAAAATGCTTTTGAGTTTCTCTTTCTAAACACTCCATTAACAGCAGTGTTTGTTGAGATAAATGACTAAAAGCTAAAACTGTATTCCAAAGCTGCGGAGAACAGCAATCCTATTAAAAGTTGTTAATTTCCAATGACACTTACAGTTTAAAGAAAGTTGTTCCCAGCTGTAGCAGTAATACATGGGGTAGCCGGTGCTCATGGACAATCAAAACCCCTTCTACAGTCCTCCTCATGCCAATTTTATCAAATTCCTCCCTCATGCGCTGAAATCTGGCTGCAACGGAGCTGTCCTTCTCATAGAGGGGCTCTTTTGTACCAAAAGTGTAATTGGTAAGAGGGTACCTGTGATCCAAAGACAAACATCAAAGAACTGTAGAACATTAATTTACCAGGACAGATACCAATCACATATAAGGAAACCATGGTAAAAAGTTTATATATTACACTCAGAGACAATAGGATATGTCCAAAGTTAAACAACTAGTTAATAAGACAGCGGAGACCAGAATCTAGCTCTTTGGACTCTAAGGCCAGAGTTTTCATTAGATCAAGCTGCTACTTCATACTTGAACTTTCAAGCACAGATGACAGTATCCTTAAAGCCCTTAAATGCTTAGAGGAGTGGGTATCTGAATAACTGGTTTTAGATCATGGATGCTACACTAACACTGCCAACCTGGCTAATGTGCCCTAGAGTTCCTCTACTAATCTAATCATAAATTCTATTAATTATGGGTGCTAATGGCTAATCTCTCTTTTTCTACAAGCTGAGCCACCACTTTCCATCATCTCCCCAGTTATTTTCTATTTCTCCCAGTCAACTATCTTCAGACTTTTCTCATACCTTTCTTCTTCAGATGAACTTTTCTTTCCCTTCTAAGCCTTTTAACCTTCTGCATTTATTCTATTCAGTATCCTTATTCTTCCTTTCCCCTCATTTGAATCTTCTGCCCACTAGATGTAATCTGAATATTCTCTTCTCCTTTATCAAGAATTCAAAATACGACTTATACTGAAGACAGTTTTCTTCTTGTCTAGTAAGATTTTTTCCTTAAAGATAGTTTAAAAACTCATATTTATATTTCATCACAGGTACTACCTTGTAACCCCTCGATCATAAGACTTACAATAAGAAGCCTTTGGTTATAAGCCTTTGAGTAAGAATGCTTTGGCCACACTTGTCTGTCCCCAATGCATTTAGTCTACCAAAACACCTTGCATTAGAAATCAACAACAGTGTAACTAATCCACTTAGTTATTCTTGAAAGGGGAACAAACCAAGGTTACCAAAACTTTAAAAATTACTTTAATCCCAGAAGCCAAATTCTAGGCATAAGTGAAGCAGCTCTAAAATAACTAAAATGAACTATTTCCAAGATGCTTTAAAGATTTTAAGAATCTCCCCAGCAGACTCAATGCTAAATCTAACATCTTCATCACTAGCAGCAGCAATCCCATACAGCACTGTGTGCCCTGCAATTAAAAAGAAAATGCTTTATATATATTAACATTTAGTTCTCACAACCTGAGTTACAAAGAATTGAAGACAGCTATAACACACCTCTACTGTAAAAGCCAGCTCTCCCATCACGAGATGCCATCAAGATGAAATGTAAGAATTTTCAGCTGTGAAATGAGAGTGCCAGCCCAGACACATCTGTAGTATTCCCATCATACTGTGAGCTTTGTAAATCAGGGACTACACCTTACTTCCTCACCACTGTATACCCAGCATTATTCCCGGTGCCGGCTACAAAGTAAGCATTCATGCAATATCTCATACAATACTTCCTAATAAAATATATTGGAGAAGAGAGAACTTGTTTTCAATTCAGACCATTACTCACCTATGTGAACTGAGTTCGCAACACAATCATTTCTGAATACTGTTTTTATATAGGAGAGGGAAAGTACTGCAAATCCATTAACCCATAACTTTAATGGAGCAAAAATTAAAACATTTTCACCGTTAGTTCCATATAATGGCTTGATGCAAATTGATCCAATAATCAAGGTAAATCAAGGGAAAATTGTGAGTCCTAGTTCTAATTACCAGTGAAAGTAATCTAGAAGCTGTGCTTTCACATTTTTTAGAAGAAGATTTAGCCTTTCCCATTTCACGGGAATATTATGAGGATTTTTCTAAAGACATCATAGAAAATTAAAATGCTATTATGTTAGTGTAATAGCTAAAGATATTAACTTGTATACTATCTACTAGTTCCAGATTTCATAAACCCAACGTTTTTATTACCTAAATTTCCAGTACCTGTTTTGTCAAATAAAACAACAATAACCATCTTTTCAATTTCAAATCGCTTTTTTTTTTTTTTTTTTTTTTTTTGTGCTGTACGCGGGCCTCTCACTGCTGTGGCCTCTCCCGTTGCGGAGCACAGGCTCCGGACACACAGGGTCCGCGGCCATGGCTCGCGGGCCCAGCCGCTCCGCGGCATGTGGGATCTTCCGGGATCGGGGCACGAACCCGTGTCCCCTGCATCGGCAGGCGGACTCTCAACCACTGCGCCACCAGGGAAGCCCTCAAATCGCTTTTGAGGAAAGAAAGTTCATTTATTTGAATATAAAATAGAGAAACACCTAAAGTGTCCTACCAAAACACCAGTATCAGTAAATCCTTGCACCCTTTAAATACTGACCAGCATAAACTGGCCGTTTTCTTCCATTAGGGTCAGCACCACGGTGCCTCACAAACTTTCAGAGGTGATTAAAAAAAAAAAAAAAAAAAAGCACACTGATAATTTCTTGAGCAAGACACAGCCCGAATGTCAATTCCCTGTCACAGCGAGGTTACTTTTGAGAGTGGCTTCGAAATGCAATGGCTTGAAGAGCTTAAACAGAAAGATGCTGAAAATAAACGCAACCCGCAATGGGATCTCTGGAGCTACATTTTGGTCCTCGCCACGGTCTGAAAGCCCAACCACAAAGAAAGTCCCAGCCCCCTCCCAAGCTGGGCCCTCCTGGGCTCTTGGATGCTGTCGCTGCGGCAGGGAAGACACGTGAATGCATAGGGGGAAGCCAGATAGCCCTGAGCAGACGAATAAAATGTGTATTCAGGAGCTGAAACGCAATAAAGCAACAGAGGAAAAACACTAAACCTGCGCATTATAGCTAGATCTCGAAAGCTTACTATTAGAGCAAAGCGAAAACTGCAAAAGCGATGCTACGTTATACCACTCATGCCAAATAAAAACACACAAAACGATACCATACACGCGATGCTGAAGGATAAACACCACGGTTTGCGGCCGCTTATCTCCGGAGAGGTGAGGAAAAAATGAGTTCACAGCAAACGGGGTTTTCCTACAATGACTGAATGCAGGGGCATGGGAACAAGCCATCTTTCCACAAAAGGGAAAACCCTCTCAACTAGGACTCTAGCCCCGTGGTGCTGGAGGTCGAAGAAGCGGAGTCCCCCGAGGGCGCGCCAGAAGGAGAGGACTGGAGTCTTTAGGGGCGCTCACGACGAAAGGGATGCCGACAGGACAGCGCGCGAAGGCCAGGCCGCACTTACAGGTTGATGGTGCGCTCCAGGGTGAGGGGCTTGGTCTGCTGGATGTACTTGTTGCCGAACTGGTTGACCCCGCGGGGCCAGCCGGTCTGCGAGCGATTGGGCGGCACCACGGACATGCTGGCGAGCTCGGGCACTAGAGGCAAGTGGAAAAGGAGAGGCAGGGAGACGTTCCCTGTGCGGACAGCCGTTAACCGCGTCCCACTCAGTAGCCGCCGCCCGCCATTAACAAGAAAGCGCCTGAGGAGGCGTACGCACGCCGGAAGTGCAGCCGGAGCCTCTGGCGGCAGGAAGTAGAGAGGCGGTGGCCTTCCCGACCGAGCAACATCGATCCAATCGCTGCTGGGATGGCCACAATATCTGGAGCTCCCATTGGTAAGTCGGGTATGGGGTCCGCCTCCCTTTGCTTTGGTACTTCCTATTAGATAGCGGTGGAGAAACACGGGAAATGAGGCATTCTGGGAATTGCAGTCTCCGTAGGAAAAGAGCCGCTAGATTAGCGTGACGTGGGTCTTGCCGCTTGCGAGGAGATGAGTGGAAAGCGGCCTGCTGAGCCCGTCCCGAGCCGGGCTGGGAAAAAGGGAAAGAAGGAGGTGATGGCGAAGTTTTCGGATGCTGTCACGGAGGAAACCTTGAAAAAGCAGGTGGCTGAGGCCTGGAGTCGCAGGACGCCGTTCCGCCACGGTAAGCGGGTGCTGTGAAGGGGGAGGCGCAGCACCGGGTCGGGAGCCTCTGAAAAAGTCCTGGCACTCTAGCCGATTCCTGAGCAGCGAGGCCACAGGGGAAGAGGCTCTTGGAGAGAGCGTGACTTTGCCACCTCCGACTCTCCTGCCTGGCCTGCTGTCCCTTTTCCAAGTTCAGTTTGGATTTAGAAACCTAGAAGAGGAAGAAATGAAGGCCAGGGAGTTTCGGGAAATACAGAGCATGCAAGTTCATGGAAATTCTGGAATTAGAGGTGAGGTAGAATCTTCTTCACTGATTGTGCGTCGTTGGGCAATGAGTTCAGCTCCTTACTATGTAAAGTAGGATAACTAATAGTATTTCCCTCGGAAAGATGTTGACTGTGATTAATAAGCTAATGTATGTACGCATCAATACATATTTTTCTGAGTAAGGACCAGTAAACATTTGGACGCATAGTTGAGTGGCTTTTGCGGTTTTCCTCCGAAGGTAACGCTCGTTTGTCCCATGATAGCGTAGCCAGAGCATTTGTTGGGAGCTGCCAGATAGCAGGCACCTGAGCTTACTCAGTTTTGCCGGCCTGTAGTTCAACAACGTGACCCATGAAGGTAAACATGGTTTTGACCAAAGGAAGGAACCTTCATCAAATGATTCCAGCCTCAGCTTCAAATATCACCTCATAGGATAAGAACTCTGCTTAATGCATCATGCTTTGCCTTCTGAAGTTTGCCATGATTTTTGTTTCAGTGGTTGAGTGCTTTAAGAGATGAGTCCTTGGTGTCCCGGATGCACATAGAAAGTGGTAGCTTAGTGTTTGGAGTGTAAGCTCTGGACACTCAGGGACTTTTCAGTTTCCTTATATGTGGGATGGAGATAGTGATGACGTCTACCTTAAAACTCTTGAGAAGATTAAATGAGATAATACATGTTAAAGCGCCACAGTGCCTGGCAGCTGGTGGGAGGTGGTGGTGGTTTGTATTAGAGGGGTACATAATCTATCCCACCAGAAGCAGTGGGTAAAAAGTTGAGGTAAAACTCAAAGAGTTAGAGGAGGTTATGCCTGACCTGACTTTTTTTTTTTTTAAGAAGTATGAATTTTATAACTTCCTCTAGCTGTAACTTAGGCAAAGAAAAAGGGTTGAAGAAAAATTGGCTGCCAGTATTGTTATTCTTGTTTTTAATTTGCTACTCTCATTTGAAGTTTGGGGGGAAATGAATTAAGACTCTAAAATACATTCAGTTGAATAAGTAATCGTTGAACTAAAAAACCCCAAAAAGAGCAGAAATCTTAATTTAGTGATATCGTTTGTACTCATCTTAAGGACTAATATTTTTAAGCACAATACCTTTAAAAAGTAGTATTAAGTGGGAAAAAAAAAAGGAAGAGCTTATAATTCTTCCCCAAAATCTTAAATTTTAGGTACTAGATTTCTGAAAATTCATGACCATCCCTTTTGTATTCTCTCTACTGTGCTGCTCACAGGTCAGAAATACAAAAGGGGGCTTCCCTGGTGGCGCAGTGGTTGAGAGTCTGCCTGCCGATGCAGGGGACACGGGTTCGTGCCCCGGTCCGGGAAGATCCCACATGCCGCGGAGCGGCTGGGCCCATGAGCCATGGCTGCTGAGCCTGCGTGTCCGGAGCCTGTGCTCCGCAATGGGAGAGGCCACAATAGTGAGAGGCCCGAGTACCGCAAAAAAAAAAAAAAAGGGAAAAGTCATAGATAATGCTTTCCTCCCCACAGAAGCCATTGTCATGGACATGGACCCCTTTCTTCACTGTGTGATCCCAAACTTCATCCAAAGTGAAAACTTCTTGGAAGGACTTCAGAAGGAACTTTTGAACTTGGACTTCCATGAAAAGTATAATGATTTATATAAGTTCCAGCAGGTATTTATGGCCCTTTCACATTAGCTTTTCCACTTCAGAAATTCATTTTCTATAAAATCATTGAATACCTTTAGACTTGAGGTTTTAGTTTGGGTTTGCCATTGAGGGTCCTTGCCTTGACTTTGTTAAAAGCATTCATTTATTTAACATAAGCTGAGTGTTAACTATGTGTTTGGTGCTTTAATTATTATATGGAAGTCTTTGCCTGTTCCTACCCTGAAAGCCTTTAAAATCTAAAATAATAGAGGTGATAGTGATGGTGAAAGATAGTCCGAAAATACAGTAAGCCGGTAAGTAAATACATTATAAACAAAAAGGATAAGTACATTTTGGGGAGTGGTATAATGAAGAGAGTAGTATGTTGGAAGGTAATAACCATTTAAATTTTTGAGTTCATGTCTTTGTTTTAGGTGGCTTTCTGTATTGCAGTATGTCCTGCAGAGAGTTAGATCTATTCTTTTTAAATCGGTGGACAGTTGAATTTGGCAGAAAAGACTGTTTCAAAATCAAGGCTGGTTTTCCTACTCATAGAAGACAGGCCCAGTCTAGGTATAAAAACATATAGGTCATTGGTTTCCCCAGTTTGTGGGGGATATCTTTTAGTACATGGTGTACATCACTCTTAGAAATCGTTATAGAACCTCAAGGACATCAGCCTTTAAAATCACAAAAAATAAAATAAAAGTGAAGATTAAGAACTATTTTGTTTTCTTTCCATTTCCCGCTGATTTCTTTTTATCTGGGATAAAAGAGTAACAAATTTCTCTGTCTTGCATTTATTCTTTTACACTAGAGCCGGTTGTGTCCCCTAGTCTGGCTATCTTTGGGCCTTAAACATATGATTGAATTAACCAAGTTAGGTTAAATACACAAATGATGTTACTCTTAATAATTCAGAAAATCTAATGAAAAATAACTTTCATCCATAGTAAAGTTGTATAGGTTAATTAAAAACCATGGTTGTCTGCCTTTGTAATTATATCAGCTTTGATAACACTAGGCCTCTTTTGTTGATTTGGGGCTATATGCATCTGATTACTGAAATTGAGAAATCAAAGTGGTTCTTACTTAATGCAATTTGGTAGATGAAAATACTTCTAATTGTGAAGTCAGTGAGAGGCAAAATAATAGAAAGGGTACTGGGTAATGAGAGGAAAAAGAAGCAGCCATTACTTTAGATCCCCATGGGTGCTTGATGAAACTCTGCTGTGAATAATTTTTACTATGCTCACTTTGGGACTGAACTTCTTCATCCTAAGACAGTAAATATAAAACCTGCTTTCAGTCTCCTGTCCCATAAAACTTCAATTATATCCCTTTTTCTTTGCTTGTGCTGTGAATTGACTTGATAATTGGGTCTATAACAACTTCCAGTCCTCCTAACCAAGTTTGTCATTAGGAGTAGCCTGATACTCTGTATTTTAAAGCAAGCATTACTGAGTGCATGCTTTATGCCATGCTAAGTGCTTTATATTTATTAATTCATTAAATCCTTATAATGATACATTAGTAGTTCCTGTTTCACAGATAAAGAAACTACATCAGGTTTTCCTTCTCTTCTGGATCATTCCCTTCAACATACCAAAAAAAAAAAGAAAGAAAGAAAGCTGTTAGTTCTTCTTCTCTTAAGGAAAAAAATGCTGTTGACCTAACTTTCCCCTTCAGCTATCACCCCATTCCTCTGCTCACCTTGACAGTAGCATTCCTTCTGAGTTATCTATAGTGTCTCATATTCCTCTTCTGTTCTCTGTTAAGCCCACTTTATTAGGCTTTCACCTGTTACACACCACTGAAACTGTACTTGTCAAGGTCACTCACAACTTCCACATTAGTAAATCCAGTCATCAGTCTTCAGGCCTGGTTTTACTTGACCCTCGGCAACATTTGACCTACTTTGTTACTCCTCCTTCCTGGAGACTCTCCCCCGAACTCCCTTACTTTCAGGAAACCATGCTCTCTTCATTTTCCTTCTACCTCACAGGTGAGTCCTTCTTAGTTCCCTTCGATAGGTCTTCCTTTTGTACCTGGCTTCTTAATGACAGAGTACTCTAGGGCTTAGCCTTTGAATCACTTCCAAACAGATTGCAGAGAGTCTCATGGCTTTGCCTTTACTCTAGGATACTTAGGAAGTGTCTCACACTTTCCAAAACTAAACTCCTGACCTTCTCCCCCTAAATCTGCTCCACCTGCAATTTTCCCCATCTCAGTTCACGACAATCTTTCCAGTGGCTGAGGCCAAAAACCTTGAGGTTATCCTTGATTCGTCTCTCACACCTCATCACCAGTCCATTGGGAAATGCTGTGGGCTCTACCTTCAGAATATATTCAGAAAAGCCCACTTCTTTCCACTTCCACTGCCAACACCTGTCCAAGCCATCTTTTTCTCTCACCAGGATTATTCTCTTAGCATATTAACCAGTCTCCTTGCTTCCACCCTTGCCCACCTACAGCCATTGTGTTCTTTCATTTTTTCATTGTGTTCTTTTAAAATGTTAATGGAGGGACTTCCCTGGTGCCACAGTGGTTAAGAATCCACCTGTCAATGCTGAGGACACGGGTTCAATCCCTGGTCCAGGAAGATCCCACATGCCGTGGAGCAACTAAGCCCATGCACCACAACTACTGAGCCTGAGCTCTAGAGCCCGCAAGCCACAACTGCTGAGGAGCATGCCCCAACTACTGAAGCCCACGCGCCTAGAGCCCATGCTCCACAACAAGAGAAGCCACCGCAATGAGAAGCCCGCACACCACAATGAAGAGTAGCCCCCGCTCGCCACAGCTAGAGAAAGCCCGTGTGCAGCAATGAAGACCCAATGCAGCCAAAAATTAAAATTAATGAAGTAAAAAAAAAAAAGTTAATGGACCCAAGAGAACTGAAAACATTTGTTCACATAAAAGCTTGTACATAGATGTTTGTAGCAGCATTATCTATAATAGCCAAAAAGTAGAAACACCCAACGTCTGTCAACTAATGAATGGATAGACCAAATGTGGTGCATCTATACAATGGAATATTATTCAGCCAGAAGAAGGAATGAAGTACTAAGTACTGCTGCAACATGGATGAACCTTGAAAACATACTCCGTGAAAGAAGCTAGACACAGAAGGCCACATATAGTGTGATTCCTTTTATATGTAATGACCAACAAAACATATATAGAGACAGAGAGTAGATTAGTGGTTGCCAGGAGCTGGGGGGAGGGAGAGTGGGATGGGGAGTGACTGCGTGATAGGTACAGGGTTTCTTTTTAGTGTGATGAAAATATTCTGGAATTAGTGGTGATAGTTGCACAGCAGGTGAATATGCTAAAAATCCACTGAATACACACTTTCAGGTGGTTAAAATTGTAAATTTTATGTTATGTGAATTTTATCTCAGTTTTTAAAAATTAAATGAGATCATATTATTCCTTTGCCCCAAATCTCCAAAGGTTCTCATTTCTCCGAGTAAAAGCCAGAGTGGTTCTAAGGCTCCCATTGCATCTTTGGCCCCTTCTCCTGCTGCTCTCCCCCAAATCGCTGTTGCAGCTGCACAGGCTCCTGCAATTTCTTGAACAGGCCAGGCATTCTTCACACTCAGGACCTTGAATGCGCTTTGCTGAGATATTCCCTTGGTACACCTCCCAATCTCCTTCAAGCCTTTGCTTCACCTCAGTGAAGTCTAACCTGGCCACCAAATTTATAATTGCAAACCCTTCCCCACTCTCAGCACTTCTGGTCCCTCGTACTCTGCTTTATTTTCCCTCGACATTTGTCACCTTTTTTTATACTGATAATCGACTTTTTATGTTTGTTGTCCCTCTCCGTCAAGAATGTAAGCTCCACTGTAATAACTATGTAAGTATTTGTTGAATGAATAAGGCACAGAGAGGCTAGGTAACTTGCCCGAGTCACAGAGCTGCCAAATGGAGGGGCCATACCTCAAACCCAGGCAGTTTGGCTTCAGAGTCCAGGCTCTTAACGACAATGCTCTACTGCCAGAGTGTTCCCTTAACTAGTCTCCTCTGTGTGTCTGATTTATGAAGGAAATCCTTTTTTTCTCTTTTTTTCATGATCAAGTCTGATGATCTGAAGAAGAGAAGAGAGCCTCACATCTGTGCTTTAAGGTAAACAAGTGCTCATATTTGTTGGGTGCATAATATGTGCCAGACAGAGGAGTAAGTGCTTTAAACGTTATGTCATACAACCTTTGTTCGCATTATTGTCCCCTTTTGTAGAGGAGGAAACAGACGCTGAGAAATTAAGTAACTTCTTCAAAGTTAACTAGGTAAAAATTGAGGGAACTAAGATATAAACCTAAGTCTGTCTGATTCCAGGGCCCAAGTTCTCAATGATAAAATGTTCAACCGTTAGTAATCAAGGAACAAATTAACAATGGAGATACCATCTTTCACATGTTAGTTTGCAAGTATTTAAAACAAAAACTCCAGTGTTGACAGAGGGGTAGATACCTTTATACAGTGCCGCAATCTTGAAGATAGTTTTGAAAGGTGTATCAAAACCCTTAAAATGATGCTTGTCTTTTTGTAGTGTAATTCCACTTATAAGAATTTATCCTGAGAAAATAATTAAGGGTGTGCTCAAAAATTCTATACAGGATTGTTTATTGTGATGGTGTTTCTAACAGTGAAAAATCACAAATTAAATGCCCACCCATTAAGATTTACATAGCTAATGGTACAAAACAAAGTGAAAAACTATACAATCGTTGAATATGATGTGACTTATTATTTTTTTTGGCTGCGTTGGGTCTTTGTTGCAGTGTGCAGGCTTTTCATTGCGGTGGCTTCTCTTGTTGCGGAGCACGGGCTCTAGGCACACGGGCTTCAGTAGTCGTGGCTCGCAGGCTCTAGAGCGCAGGCTCAGTAGTTGTGGGGTACAGGCTTTGTTGCTCAGCGGCATGTGGGATCTTCACGGACCAGGAATTGAATCTGTGTCTCCTGCATTGGTAGGTGGATTCTTAACCACTGTGCCACCAGGGAAGTCCCAATGTGTGTGACTTTTAACACATGAGTATGGTAAAGTTATTTCATCATTCTAAGATACTTTTTGTGTGTGTATTTTAACCTCTCTGAGACTCAGTGTCTCATACAATTATTGTTGTATCCTATTTTTTGAAGTGATGTATAAAACGATGATACTTCTTGTAGGCAAAGGCATATTAGGCTAGATGAAATAAACTTATCAAGAGAAAAGTTAAAATAGCACACATGGTGGATCCCATATGAAAAACGAGACATATATTTGGATACCTACGTGTGTACAAAGGAAAAGACTTGGAAGGATGGAATGTTTAAATCTGGTTAGTAGGACTACAGGTTTTTTAAAGTTTCTTTTTACTTATAATAGGGTTTTTTCCTAGTTTTGCTACAGTGAGCCCATGTTACTTTGTAATAGCTGTCTATTTTTCATCTATACAGTACAAGTTATATTTTCTCATTCTTTTTTCTCTGCAATATTTCCATAAATGGTAGCAGTCTGCAGAGTTTATTTCTTCTAAATCCTGAAGTACTGCTCACATGTTAACTGTAACTCATAATATTTCATATTTATTTTAGAACTTTTTTCCCCCAAGACTATGCCTTAAAGCACTATCTCATTAGTTCATACCACACCTCTGGTAAGCATTTCTTTCCTGTGGGACTGAGTTACATTCTGTATCCAACGCATAACAGCCAGATGGTACGAGAGATGGAATTCCTTGGTCTTTACCGAAAGGTGATCTTTTTATTTCCCAGTTGGGTTCTGTGATTTCTCTCATGAATACAATTAACAAATGAGAATGACAGCAGAAAATAACCCTGTCGTGACACTTTCATAGGGTAACTAGAGAAAGAGCTTTCTATGGAATAAATTTGTGGAAGCTGATGTTACCAGTAACAGAGGGAGTGAAGGCTTTGATACTACTAGTTACATAAAACATCAAGATTCAAGATTTTGCAAAAATGTTGACCACCTACATTACCTGAAGCCTGGTTTAGCAGTTTGCTATGCTGACCTATTATGTCTAATTTGCAACTCTGCCTACAAAAGTTACATGGCACTTTTGTTTGGACTAACCAAGCACAATATTTTATAGAATTTTTTGGATTGGGTAGCATACAGTGTAAAAAGATATTTGGTAATAAAATTTCAGGGCATCAACCTGGAGACTTGGTATCTAGTTATTAACAGTACAATTGCATTTTATGGGGATTTCAGTGATGTACATTTGGACTAGAATGATCCAAAAAATACCGTCTCTTCATGTGCAAAATTTGAACTAACATAAACCCTTTAAAAATGTTTTTTAAAATGTTTTTCCAGTTTTATTGAGATATAATTGACATAAAAATGTTAATTCATCAAAGTTAACATAATTTCAAAGTTGACTGCCAACTGATTAAGTTTTAAATTGTGTTAGAGTTCTATACAGAGCCACTTTAGCTGGTAAATGGAAATGTTCAACCATCTTTGTTTTTTTGGTATCCTGTTAATATCAGAACTTCTGTGAAAGAGTTTATTATTACACAATTAGCATAATAGTCACCATTATTTTAATCTACAACAGTGTCACCCACCCAAGTGTTCATTAAACAACAGTGCTAGTATTGGTGCTGAAAAACAGCTCTAAAAATCAGTGACTTCGGACTGGAACATTGGTGTTCCTATGACAAAGGCCAGACCACTGTCGTGATAGGGCAATACTATAAATTTAAGAGTAAGAAAAATAAGATGAGGGACTTCCCTAGCGGTCCAGTTGTTAGGACTCTGCGCCTCTGCTGCAGGGGGCACTGGTTCGATACCTGGTTGGGGAACCAAGATCCCACATGCCACATGGCACAGCCAAAAAAAAGAAAAGAAAAGAAAACAGTAGAGCAAAAATATATTGCAGTAGAGAGATTTACATTTATTTCTCTGGGACTGTTACTCCTAAACTTTGCAAGTTTAAAGTGAGGAGCATTCTCAAGAACGGATCTTAAATAAACCAAAACCTCCAGGAAAAAATAGTTGTGACATAGATCCAAATGGAGCCCACATTATGGTGTAACAAGTTATCTTTTGTTTACATTTCTAGGAAAATTCTGTTTGAACATTTCCGGGCTTGGCTTTCAGACATTTCGAAGATTGACCTGGAATCAACCATTGACGTGTCCTGTGCTAAATATGAATTCTCAGGTAAGAAAGATTAAAATCTTGCTGTTGCTAAGATTTAAAGGCTTTATCTAAATGGTGATGGGAAGACAGTTGTCAGTGTTCCAGAATCCTAGACTTCGTGTCCCTTCATAGCATGAGGATCTTCTTAATGAGTACAATCTGACCCAGGTCATGTACAGAAATGCCCATCTTATTGGAAGGTATAAGGCAGTGGTTCTCTTTGGGAGTATGATGAAAGCTATGAACATATTGTAACGAAGCAAGGGCTTGTGTGCCCAAGGCACACAAAGCCAAACTCTTGACAGCAGTGTTTATAGCAAAATAAGGACGCCAAGCAAGGAGAATGGGCAGCTCACGCTCAAAAAATGTGAACTCCCCAATGGCTTTCAGGGAAGGGTTTTTAAAGACAGGGGAGAAGGTTTTTGGATGCATGATCAGCTCGTGGACTTTCTTCTGATTGGTTGGTGGTGAGGGAACAGAATGATGTTTCAGGAATCTCAATCACTGACCTTCTGGTTCCAGCCAGAAGTCTGGGGTCTGTGTGCTTGTGGTCAGCATATAATCGCCATCCTCCACCTGGGTGGTGAGGGGGTTTCTTAGTTTCTGCAGAACAACTCAAAAATATGTATCAGATTCTTATCTCTATCCCTTCAGGAGGAACTAGGAGTCCTGTGACTCTCCTTTCCTAATCATTAACTGCTTGAGCCTGCTCTTTGTAACCTGGGGGAGGCCTAGGAGACAGAAGCCTTTTTTTCTATAAACAAGAAACAAGGGACACAGAGGGGCTTTTGTGCCCAGGAAGGCCTTGCAGGGTCCTGCTTGGTTTCAGTATTTTCAGAAAAAGGCCAATAATGCACATACACACCAACTTTGCATACAGTATCAGGAAATTCAGAGGTGATGGTGTAAACTACTCTTAAACTTCCCAGGAAACACATATTTCCCTCAATGTCTTTTTTTTCTTTTGAAGGTAATGAGTGAATATATTCTTAAGGAAGAAACGTCAAACAATATAGAATACAGTGTAATCCACAATTGTCCCCTTCACCTTCTCCTTGTCCCTCTTTCTCTTCAGATGTGTCCACTGTCACCAGTTTGGGGTGCATCCTTCTTGTTACCTTTCTGAGCATATAAATGTCCTTTTGATAATATGTTTGGTTTTCATCTGGAAGGAAAAGTGTTTTGTGTTTTGTTTTACTAAATAAAATTCTGCTTTGGGTTTACTCTCCCACATTGCCCTAGGGAAGTACAAATTGGTACCAGCATTTTGAGGATAACTTAGAGACATGAAGAGTCATATCATATGCCCTTTTTTTAACTTTTTTTTTAATTTGAAGTAATTTCAAACTGACAGACAAGTGGCAAGCATAGTACAAATAAGTTTTTTCCATTTTACCTGAGACTAGGTTGCCCTTAGGATGCTCCGTGACCCCTGAGTACTTCAGTAACTCCTACAACATGGACACTTCTGCTGTGTGACAGTAAGAAGCCATCAGAATCAGGAAACTACAATTGATACATTATTCCAATGTAATCCGCAGGCTCCGTTCAGGTTGATGTGGTCCCTTATAGCAAAGGGATCTGGTCCAGGGTTGTGCATAGCATTTAGTTGTCATGTGCCTTCAGTCTAGAACAGTTCCTCAGTCTTTCTTTGACCTTCATGATCTTGATGCTTCTGAAGATTTACAGATGAGTTATTTTGTAGAACTTCCCTCAGTTTGGGTTTGTCTGCTCTGCTTTCTCATTAGATATGTGTTCTTTTTTTTTTTTTTTTTTTTGCGGTACGCGGGCCTCTCACTGTTGTGGCCTCTCCCGTTGTGGAGCACAGGCTCCGGACACGCAGGCTCAGCGGCCATGGCTCACGGGCCTAGCCGCTCCAGGCAGACTCTTCAACCACTGCGCCACCAGGGAAGCCCAGATATGTGTTCTTTTTACTGCATCTTATCAAGTGGTAGATGGTGTGTCATATTACTAGTGATATTAACTTTGATCGCTTAATTAAGGTGGTGGCTGACATCAAGTTTTTCCACTGTAAACTTGTTCTTTTCCTCTCTTTAAGTTAATAAGTATTTTGTGGGGAGACACTTTAAGATTATGTAAATATTCCATTTCTCATCAAACTTTGATTCACTTGTTTCAGCATCCACTGATATTTCTTACTACAGTTATTACTATGCAGGTTGCCAAATGGTGATTTCTTTCCTAATAAAATCATTTCTTTATTAGTTGTCATTCTACTGTAAAGAAAACCTTTCCCCAGTTACTCATTTGTTTATTTATGTCAGTGTGAATTTAAGGATTACTATTTATGTAATGGTTACTGTCATTATGTTGATGCTCATATTGTCCCTGATTTGATCAAGAGGAGCCCCTTTAAGCTGACTTCTGTGTCCTTTTAGTATGTCCTCATGTTAACTGAAACAAACTCGGGTTGCTCACAATGCACAGCAAAGCCAATCTCCTGAAACCGGGTTGTGGTGAGGGAAAGTACAGTTTATTCCAGGGCACCAGACAAGGAGGGCGGGCCGCTCGTGCCCAAAAGAGCCAAGCTCCCCGATGGGTTTTAGGGAAGGGTTTTTAAAGGCAAGGTGAGGGAGAGGGTCACAGGGTGCGTGATCAGCTCGTGCACAGTTCTCTGATTGGTGCATGGTGAGGTAACAAGGTGAGGTCACAGGGGTCAGCGTCCTCAGTCTTCAGGTTCCAGCCGGTCTGAGGGCTATATGCTCGTGGTCAGCTTTTCTCATCTGCTGTGGGGGGTCTGGTTTCTATAAAACAGCTTAGGAATGTGTGTCAGACTTACCTTTACCATTGAAGCAGAACTGGGAGTCCTTGTGACTGACTTATTAAGTTATGGCTACTCTCGTCTGCCTGCCCTATCTTTGTTTCTGCATTCTTTATTCCTCAATCATTAGCTGCTGGGGCCTGCTCTTTGCTTCACATGGAGGGCCTAGGAAGTCACAGCTTAATTTCCATGGCCTCTTTTCCCAATCAGCAATAAGCAGGGGACACCAAGAGGTCTGTCACCGAGAAGGCCCCTATGTGGGTTTCACTCACTTTCACTCATCATTCTTATTATATCTTACTTCCTAGCAAAACAAGATTTTCCAGGGTTATCTTATATTTCCTGTGCTCTAGACAAGTCACATTGATTCCTCTGGTTTCATTTCCACACCATAGGGTTCATTCTAGATTTCTCCTTTTCCATATTTGCAATTCCAGTCTTCAACCCTAAGAAATCTGCTTTCCATTATTTTCAATATGTTTGTTTATTAAAACAATCCCTCCGTGTGGAATGATCTCACTTCACCCATAGCATCCCCTCCCCTCTCCCACCTTGCCCGGATGCCTATCTTGCTCAGTCCTAGAATAACTATGCAGCCATTAAAAGAGATGATAGAAAAGACATTTGCCATGTAATAAAAGAAAAAAGGCCACAAAACAACCACTGTAGGATGCTATTTTTTAAAAAGCAAATACATGTATGTTGAAAAATACTGCAAGAATATATGTAAAAATTTTAGTAGTGATTGTCTGAGTCTGTATATGTGTTCTTCAGCGTTTTTAGAGTTTTCTATATTGACAGTTTTATTCCTGTAATTATAAAAGAGGAGAAATAAGTGTCATTTTAAAGCTGGAGGAGCTGACGTTACGGAGGAATAGCAGGTGGACTGATAGTGAGCGCAGAGTCAGATGTCCGCTGCTCATTGCCGCACAGGGACATTATGGTGCACGCTGAACTATTGCAGATGCCCTGCTCTGCCATGACGACGAGCTGGAAGGACGCCGGATTGCCTTCATTCTTTACCTGGTTCCTCCCTGGGACAGGAGCTTGGGGGGCACTCTGGACCTGTACAACGTTGATGGTAAGACAAAGGCGTGCTCTTCAACACCAACAGCCACTTCCGGGTCCTTAGGCGCTCTGTCTGTGCTCCTCGGGAGATGGAAGCTCTTCATTACAGTGGCGACCACAGGGGGATAATTGCCAGCCCTGACAGCCACCTCTCCTGAGTTGTGCCTGAAATAATCATTACTCCAGAGATAAGTTAGAGCCGAGTTAAGATGAGGAATAGTCAGACCCTGCTTCTGAATGCTGGCCGTGGGAGGGTAGAGAACATGTGCAGCCACCCGTGGCTATGAATCTGCCAGGACCAGTGCCTCTGATGGGAGGTCAGGGTCTTTTTTATTTTTTTTAATGACTGACACCAGAGCTCGACTCCAGAAGACGTTCAGAACCTTTTCCAGCCTTCATCAGTAATAGAGCATGGTGGAGTAAGAACAGATATCACCTAGCAGAACTATATAAGAGAAACAGATGGAAGGGGGTGGCATATGGAGATCTGGAGGGGACATTTAGCTACCCGTAGAAATTGGAAAATTGTCAAGGTGAAACGAGGCGGCCTGGAAGTGATTAATGATGATGAAGCACATTTACAGATGTGTTGTCTCCCCATGCAGAACACTTTCAGCCGAAGCAGATTGTCAAGTCTCTTATCCCTTCATGGAACACACTGGTTTTCTTTGAAGTGTCTCCAGTATCCTTTCACCAGGTAAAGACTGTGAGCCACAAATACATAGAGGGCCAAAGAGTATGCTTTTCAGTCGCCTGTTCTCTAAATGTGACGGCTTCCGGTTGGACTGTCCGGCCAGGTTGTTTTCACACCTAGTGTGAAGGGTCCTGAAATTAGTGAGCCTTGGCTGGTAATTTGCCCCGCTGGTCTTTGTATTGACGTGCTGCTGGTCTTGTCCTTTCAGGTTTCCGAAGTCCTGTCTGAAGAAAAGTCGCGTTTGTCCATCAGCGGCTGGTTTCATGGTCCTTCACTGACCAGGCCTCCCACCTACTTTGAACCTCTCATACCTCGGAGCCCTCACATCCCACAAGATGTAAGGATAAATTCCTGTTGCTGGGATTCTTGTCTTAGAAAAGCTGTGGCATGTCATTTGCTTTTCTGGTTTTAAAAGTGGCTCATCCTGATAACAGAACTAGGCTTTGAGCTTGCCTTTCCACCCTTCTTAGATACACTTTTGACAGTGTCTTTCTAAGGCAGAGCTTTCCAGAACTTTATTTAACAAGGAGAAAATTACAAAGTGAAGATATGCATATATTTTACCAGTGTAAAATGATGTCAGAACAAAAGCAGTAGGAATTATTAACTCACCCTTTGCACCTGCTGCTGCTTTGTAGCATGAAATTTTGTATGATTGGATCAACCCTACTTATCTCGACATGGAGTACCAAGTTCAAATTCAAGAAGAATTTGAAGAAAGCTCTGAAATTCTCCTAAAAGAGTTCCTTAAGGTAGGCCAGCAAATCCTGTCTGATATACCACATTTGGCTTGCAGCCTTGCTTCCTGGGTGGGTGAAGAGGCATCACTAAGAGTTTTTGTTGCTCTTTTTTTTTTTTTTTTTTTTTTTTGCGGTATATGGGCCTCTCACTGTTGTGGCCTCTCCCGTTGCGGAGCACAGGCTCCGGACGCGCAGGCTCAGCGGCCATGGCTCACGGGCCCAGCCGCTCCGCGGCATGTGGGATCCTCCCAGACCGGGGCACGAACCCGTTTCCCCTGCATCGGCAGGCGGACTCTCAACCACTGCGCCACCAGGGAAGCCCGTTTTGTTGCTTTTTGTTTTGTTCCTGGTTAGCATGTTTACATCATCCTCTTCTTCAAATATAGAAATGATGATAATAGTTAACATTGGTATCAGTCGTATGTTAGTGGGTCGAGTCCCTTGGGTATTCCCGTTCTCTAGAATCTTAATCACACACACTTTTTTTAAATTTTATTTAATTTATTTATTTTTGGCTGCACTGGGTGGGGACTACTCTTTTTTTTTTTTTTTTTTTTTTTTTGGCGGTACGTGGGCCTCTCACTGTTGTGGCCTCTCCCGCTGCGGAGCACAGGCTCCAGACGCGCAGGCCCAGCGGCCATGGCTCACGGGCCCAGCCGCTCCGCAGCATGTGGGATCTTCCCGGACCGGGGCACGAACCCGTGTCCCCTGCATCGGCAGGCGGACTCTCAACCACTGCACCACCAGGGAAGCCCGGGACTACTCTTCATTGCGGTGCGTGGGCTTCTCGTTGCAGTGGCTTCTCTTGTTGTGGAGCAGGGGCTCTAGGCACGCAGGCTGTAGAGCGCAGGCTCAGTAGTTGTGGTGCACAGGCTTAGTTGCTCCGCGGCATGTGGGATCTTCCCGGACCAGGGCTCAAACCCGTGTCCCCTGCATTGGCAGGTGGATTCTTAACCACTGCGCCCGCCACCAGGGAAGTCCCACACACACACTTCTATATTGGGGATGAGTGGTGTGTAGTTCCCATCCTAGTCATTTGATGACTATGGTACTTACCAATTACTTTTAAATAATAGAAAGATTACTGATTAACAAATTAGTAACAAATGTTTGAGAATGATGAGGTAGCACATTATAATGGAGAGAGAACTAGGTTAGAAGTTAGAAGACTTTATTATTATTTTTTTAAATTTATTTTTGGCTGCGTTGGGTCTTCATTGCTGTGTGTGGTCTTTTCTCTAGTTGCAGAGAGCGAGGGCCACTCTTCCCTGTGGTGCGTGGGCCTCTCACCGCGGTGGCCTCTCATCGTGGAGCACGGGTTCTAGGCGCACGGGCTCAGTAGTTGTGGCTCATGGGCTCTAGAGTGCAGGCTCAGTAGCTGTGGCACGCACGGGCTCAGTTGCTCCGTGGCATGTGGGATCTTCCTGACCAGGGATTGAACCCGTGTCCCCTACATTGGCAGGCAGATTTCCAACCACTGCAGCACCAGGGAAGCCCTAGAAGACTTTATATTCACATCTTGGCTACGTGGTTTTACTGACCTGAGCAAATTACTAAGGTCTCACTTTTATTTCATCATCAGTTAAACTGGAATAATACTTGCCCATCTTGAAGAGTTGTTGTGAGGGCAAAATGAGATCACGTATGCGAGTGTGGTTTTTCCCAGGTGACCCTGGGTCCCATGGAATCACAGTCCCAAGAGTTGGTGCCTCCTTGAAAAAAAGGTTGAGAGACACTACATACTGCCTCTCTCTCTGAATTATACAGCTGACATAGCATATTAAGGAATTTGAGAAGTATTAATAGTAAATAAATTTGTTTAACCCTATTTAATTCAGCTCACCTAAACCATCCTTTGGGATCCTTTTTCCTGTTTTACAACTGATAGGATTACTGTTTGTAGAATACTCCATAGGAAACTGCATTAAACAAGTACTTATAAAGGCTCTTATGGAGAATATTTTAATAGATTAATCAGCTTCTTGTACTACACTGGACAAGTTTAGAATGCTGATTAAATCAAGGGAATGAGCTGAGGCCTAAAGAATCCGTATTATTATATAGACATTTTCATTATAATAAATGCAGGAATTTGAGAGGTTTAGCAATTTGATGTAAGACATACAGCTACTTAAGGAAATGGCCCAAATTGACACTCATGTGACTTGGCTAAAAGCATGCTGACGACTTATCCAGTCTTTGCTCTGGCTTCAGCGTATCAGGACTGGGGGAGGTTGTGTGAAAGGGATGAGAGTCACCTGGCCCTTTTAGGAATCAGCCAGCATGATTCCGCAGAGCTGCTGTACCTGCAAGACCAGTGTGGGATCATAGGGAGATCTGCTAACTGCTGCTTCATTTGCTCCTTTTCCAGCCTGAGAAATTTGCAGAGGTGTGTGAGGCTTTGGAGAAAGGAGATGTGGAATGGAGCAGCCGAGGTCCCCCTAACAAAAGGTAGAACCCATCATCCAAGACATTTGCTTCTGCCTTCAACACCTGCCTGCAAGGCTCACCTCCAATAATAGGGCATTTGCCCAAATGATGTTTTGTTCCCAGGGACATCCAGTAGCAGGCCCTAACAAAACCTCATTATTGTAACAACTTGGACGTTAGTAAGCTATGCAAGGTTTAGGGAAAGAGATACAAAGCTAATGATCAGCTTTCATCCCATGAGTAATATTACATCTGTGGCTTTGATGAACACCTTGGCATCGCTGCTTTCCAGGTTTTACGAGAAGGCTGAGGAGAGCAAACTTCCCGACATCTTGAAGGACTGCATGGCATTATTTCGCTCCGAGGCAATGTTCTTGCTGCTCTCCAACTTCACAGGCCTGAAACTTCACTTCTTGGCCCCTTCAGAAGAAGGTGAGCTTGAGGACAAAAAAGAGGGAGAAGCAGCCTCTGCTGCTGAGAACACTGAAGAAGGGCCTAGCCGCAGTTCTGAGCCAGAGAGCAGGCGGGCGGCCATCAGCAACAGCAGCCAGCAGAGCAACGAACAGACGGACCCAGAGCCAGAGGAAAACGATGCAAAGAAAGGTAAGCTGCTGTTGCGTTCTGTCCTTCTTTTACTATTAGGTATTCACGATTCAGTCATTTATTCATTCAACAAACATTTCTTAAGCACCTACTATATGCTAGGCCCTATTTCTGGAGAAGAAGACAGACAAGGTCTCTGCTCTCCCTGGCTTATAGTCTGTTGATAGTAGGAGAGGACAGAGATTAAATGATACACGAACAACAAGAAAACATCAAATAAGGATAGGTGCTCTGCAGGAGATCTGAATAGGGTTATGGGCTGAGGAATGACTGGTGGCCTCTTAGGTGAATGGGCAATCTGGACCAGCCTGTCTGAGGAGCTGTCATCCAAGCTCAGATCTGAATGACAAGAAGGATCTGCTAGAACAGCATTCCGGGGAGGAAGAACAGCTAGTACGTTGTATTAGGCTAACAGTAGTACAGATGGTGGAGAGAAATATGACTGGCTTTACCTAAACGTACTCTAAAACACAGGAACACAAAGAAGAGGAAGGTGAGTGGCTTCTTTCTGCTAAGAACCAATATCAGCCTAAGAAAAACTTGCTTGAATTTGGACAGATAGGTAGAAGGAAATTATTAAAAGCAGAGGACGTTTAATCGTCTACAAACAAGATGGAATGGACACGTGACATTAAACTAGTAGAATGTACAACACCAAGAATGAACCCTAATGTAAACTGTGGACTTCAGTTAATAATGCACCAATATTGGTCAGTTGTAACAAATAAAGCACACTAAAGCAAGATGTTAATAATAGAGGAAACGGATGGGGAGGGGCAGGGGTTGTGTGTGGCAGGAGTAGAGGGACTGTACTTTCTGGGAAATTTAATTTTTCTGTAAAAACTGCTCTAAAAAGTAAAGTTTATTTAACAATAATATTCATGTTATTTTAAAGAAAATTTCTGGCCGCTAAATATATACTCCATCTGAAAATCATGGTAAAGAGAAATAGAAAGTCAACTTTTTTTCATTATAAGGCTTATATATTTAATAATATAATGGAGCAATAGGTCAGCTGAAGGTTTATGGAAATAGTTTCTCTTTAGTGCTATAACTGTTCCTAATTATCATTCTTTTGCAATTTACAGTGGTATCAAGGTTATTTTTTTCTGGCCTTCTGTTGTTTTTTTCTTAGAATCAAGTGTTCCCACATGCCAGGGGGAACTGAGGCATTGGAAGACTGGTCACTACACTTTAATCCATGACAACAGCAAGACTGAATTTGCCCTGGACTTACTTCTCTACTGTGGCTGTGAAGGTAAGAGGGACAGTCTCTCCTGAGTGACCCTCTCTAACTGAACCAGTTCACAAGTAATTTGCCTTGGCCAGGATCTCAGATCACAGGAGCTCTGCTGGAAGGCATCTTAGGGGTCATGAATTTCAGTCATCTCCCAACTCAAAGTACTATTTGTATCTGTGACCAAGGTATAGGAGATGAACTAAATCATAATTTCCATCTAATGAACCCCCCAGAGCTTTTATGTAATTGTCCTTCTAGGTGTATTTTATATTTAGTTCTTAGTTTTCAGTTCTTATTCAGTGTTGGTTGAATAATAAATTCAGGCTCATAAGTCAGAGTTGGTTCTACTGAACTCCCAGATCCCCGTTTTAAACAGCATGGGATCAATGATTCAAACAGATGATGTAACTCTTGCAGTGAGAGCTTTCTGAATGCTCTTTGTTTTCCCTTCATAAGGCTGGGAGCCAGAGTATGGTGGCTTTACCTCCTACATTGCCAAAGGAGAAGATGAAGAGGTAAGTTGCTTCTGATAGCAAACCATCCTTTTTTAGTTCTTGAAGACACTTTCATTCTTCAGAGACACAACTTTTATGACCTTCTGCCAGGGTCTTTAGGTGATAAATCCACATTGGTCTGGCTGGCAGTGGTTCTAATTTCTAGTAGAAAGTATTCAGCATGGAATAAAGAGGCTAAAGGATAATCACTAAGCATTCTACCCGGCTAAAAGAAATTCCAAATAAATTAAGAGTCAGATGGTGCATTCCCATGAATCTTTCAATGTAGTAAGAAATAAATGCATTAGGTAAAACTTTTCTGGGTATGTACTGGAATGGGGCCTATTGGAAAATGCTGGACAGCAAGATCAATAGCTCCTCCTAGTAAAGGATACTTTAAAGGATCCTCTATCGCCGGAGGCTGAGTATTTGATATGGAACCATCTGTTTAAGAAAAGAGGTGAGAATAATCTCCGTGTTCTGATGTATCACTGTATTTGCCTATTTCAGCTGCTAACGGTGAATCCAGAAAACAATTCTTTGGCATTGGTCTACAGAGATAGAGAAACTCTGAAATTCGTCAAGCATATTAACCACCGAAGCCTAGAACAAAAGAAAACTTTCCCAAACAGAACAGGTTTCTGGGACTTTTCATTTGTCTATTATGAATAAGGTTGGGCAAAGCTGGAAAGAGGAAACCCTTCCTCAGTACTGGGACGTCTGGAAGAGTTAGGCATCGAGTGAAGGAGAGCTACAAGGTGACCTGTGTGACAGCGTTCTTAAAACTGTGTGTGGTTGTCCTTTAGTAGGGCTCATAATGATTATCCTCAATCTAGACCTTGAGCTTGGAGCTAGGTACTTATCTCTTGATGTAAAATAAAAAGGGGTTTTGTCTTTTTCTTTAACATTCAGTTCATTTTCCATATTGGCTTCTTCAGTGATTGATTAAAAAACAATATGTGGTAAAATATACGTGACATAAAATGTATATTTTTCAAATGTACGGTTCAGTGACATTAAGTACATTCACATCGTTGTGCAGCCTTCACCACCATCCATCTCCAGAACTCTTCCATCTTTCCCAACTGTACCTCTGTCCCCATTAAATAGTAACTCTGTACTTTCCCCTCCCCCCAGCCTCTGGCAACCACCATTCTACTTTCAGTCTCTATGAATCTGACAACTCATATTCCTCATAAGACAAATAATAGAATGTCTGTCCTTTTGTGACTGGCTTATTTCACTCCGCATAAAATCTTCAAGGCTCATCCATGTTTCCAGTGATTGACTTTTTTAATATGGACTCATAAATTTATGACTGCAGATTCTGTCCTTCCTAATTTCACTGGTTTAGAAGATTACAGAACCTTACACCCTGTTCATTCTGGGCCCACTGCACTTCCTCCCACTGCCTATGGCTTTGTTCCACTGTGACTCTCTCTGGACTGTACAGACTAGGCGATGTGTAGTCTGTTCCCTTGGAAAAAGCCTGGCCTAAAACCACGTGGCCACAAGAAAGTTCTGGTCGGTAAAGAAGATGTGCAGTAGTTTTCAGGTGCCCACTGCTCTTCCATCCTGGAGTTGTGCCTCCACTATGACTAAATGATTTTCTAATCTCACATATGGCTTTCATTTCCTAAATATTATAGGGTCAGCTATCAAACTAGTTGCCTTTCTTGAAGAGACCAAATACTAAAGACCATGGCAAAATGCCAAGAAGCTGTCCATTTTGTTACCTTCTTTTTCCCCTGAACTGTTCAAGGGGATTATATAGTAACTGCTACCCATGTGCATGGGCGTGTGTGGGTGGGTGTAAGGTGTCACTACATGTTTAGTTGAAAGATGCTATTCTCATTCCATTCCAGTGCTGTCTCCCTGTTAACTTCCTCTTCTCTTATGTGTATTATTAGCTATTGCAGTAGCTTTTATCTTGGATTTTACTCATTAAATGAAGAAAATGAGTTGCACTTTCTTTTAGGTTGATGGTTTCAAAATTTTGATCTTGTACCCCAATCAGTAAAAAAATGGTTTAGCATGTATGCTCATTATATGGATATTTATCTATAAATTTTACACATGTACTAATATTCAGTATTAGTTGTTATAAAACAAACACTAATTTTAAAAAATTGAGCTACAAAGAAATACCTAGCACTAGTTCTCATATTGTCTTTCCCCACCAACATGGTGGGGGGACCATTTACATGCATACTTTTTTGGGGAGCACAATTTTTTAACCATAGTGTAGTGACCCTCAAGTGGGATTACAAGTACTACTCTGTTACTAATGGTTTAAATTTCAAAGCTTGCCTTTTCTTTTAAGTTCCTGCAGACTGAAAGTCATCCCTATAATATTACTTTCACTCACTTGCTTTCTGATGTGTTTTTGTAAGTGCCAGCAAGAGGGGTGAAGTTCTAGTTAACACCTTCTTAGTGGCATAACCCCAGGAAGCCCCAGGGAATAGGGCTGAGCAGGTGAAACCACCATGTGTGCCAAGCTTAGAAAACAGTTTGAGACTCATGGTTGTAGGTAACATCTAAGAGTTCTGGAGCACTGAGTCTAAGTCATAGCATCCTACACAAGCAGTAAAATGTGTTTATTACATTCTCCTTAATCTCAGTGTGTTTATGGTCTGTCAACACAGCAGAATCATCTACACACTACAAAAAAGGATTCTGGTGTCCAAGGGGAAAGAATCCCTGAGAGCCAGACTTTGATGTTGCTGATAGTTACATCATTTACAGTTGTACCTCTTAGACTGTGAAGGATGGTGTAACTCGCAGGTCAGTTTTCTCCACTGAAGGTACCCAGTGATGAAGAAGTTGCTTTTCCTCAGCATTTCATTCTTCATCTTGACTTTTAGGGCCTAGAGCTGATGTTGACAACTGTTAAGTAGCAACAGAGGAATTAAAACATGGGCATCTTTTTTATACTTCTTGCAGAGAAAAGCTATGATATTCACCTGTAAAATATGTCATCTCATAATTCTTATAATTCCTTTCAATAAAGGAAGATTTTTTTCCCAAATAGCTTTATATATATATATATATATATATTTAGACTATCTATATAATACATGTTTGTTGTGAAGAACACAACATGTAAAAATATGAAGTAAAGGTCACCTGGAATCCCACCATACTGTGATAGCCACTGTGTGCTATGTGATATATCAACTTGGCTAGACTGAACTACATTTCCCAGGACCCCCTTCCCTCTGTTTCTAGTTAGGATGAGCCACACATTCTTGTGCAAGATATGGAGGGCCAGAATGAAGCAGGAGCCATTTTGTAGCTCACACACTCTGTAGCTTACCTGCTGGCTCACCTTCTCAGTGTGATTCCACGTCTGCACCTGCAACTGCTCCACCGTCCCTGGCTCTTCCTCCAGCTTCTCTGATGAAGGGTCTCCCCACACCATCAAGGTCAGAGGCAAGAAATGAGATTTTAATGTGTCCTTGTGGGCTCCAGCTCATGCCTCTGGGTTCCAGCTTGTTCCTGTTCTTCCCAACTCTACATCCTTTCTGACTGCCTGTCCTGTGGGCTTCAAGTTCCAGCATCAGACTAGAAAACTGACAGACTACACTTTGCCACTTCCTACAATTGTGTAAGGTCAAGTTCCCATGACACATTCCCCTTATCATGTTAACCATTATGTAAATAAGAACATTTTCAGAAAGTTACTTTGAAAGTATATTAGTATTTCTGTTAAGCGAAGGAAAAATAAAATATTTAAGGAAGAACCCCATAAATCTAATTTCAGTCCCTCACTTAAAGATGTAGAAAAATGAAACCTAGGAGAGAAAGAGGCTGTTACGTTTTGAACCTGGCTTTTCTACAGCTCATTGACTGCCTCAAACTCCTCTGAATGTGGTGTTTCTTTCCCAGAGAATGCTGAAAAAAAATCAATGCTTGGGCTGCCTCTCCCAGACCAGCATTTCCTCAGCAAGTAAGTTTCGGCTGCGGTACCTCTTCCGTACCATTACATACTGGCCACTACTACAACTGAATGAGAAAATCAAACCCTGTTAAAAGAGTCCTTCATAGAGAGAATGATATCAGCGGCAGGCTCTCCAGCCTGCGTGAACTGGACATTCCTACAAAAACAGATAACTCCTTCTCTGATTGACAAAAGATCAGTCCACATAGGCAATTTTGAAAACTACTTGGAAATTGCCCATGTGGCTTCATGTCAGGAATAGCACATTTCTCTACCACACAAATAAAAAGATGACTCATGAGCTAGAACATACAGTGTGGGCAGGGGCCAGATGGGGAAGAGGCAAAAATGCAAAACACCAGGCTGCAATGGGTGTCTTACTGTACTTTAGTGTCAAAGTGAAACGAGATAATTTAGTTTTCTGATCACAGGACTCTGCACTGGCAGATTTGTAACCGCTAATTATAAAATTTGAAATGTTAATAATGTTGAAAATCATTCTTGTAAAGTACTTCTAGGGTTGCATAATAGTTGTAAAGTTCCTAGTTCTTTGATTTCTGAATCCACTGACAGGCTTACTGAGGACAAACACTTCCATGGGGGGCAGCAGATGCTTTCCTATGCTCAAGGCACTGGCTCAGCACCATGGGGAGGACAAAGCTGATTAAGATGCAGCCCCTGCTCTCACTTAATTGCGGATTAAGATTTATATAAACACAGAATGTAATAAGGGTTAAAGAATAGACATGGGAGAGGAAAGGTCTCCTGAGAGAGCATTTGAACTGAGCCTTGATGTAGTATTTGAACAGGCAGACATGGTGGGAAAGAATAAAGACCATACTCTCTCTAAAATATTGAATACCTGAATCTAGGGATAAGGGGGGTGACTTTAAAAGGGATGCTTTAAAAATGACTAAAAAGCTTTCTCCCAGATACCAAAATCCTCAAGATCAGCTTTTAAATGAAGGCAGAGTGTTCACTTAAAGCTTCAACAAAATTCAGCAACAAAACAGAGCTTAAGCTGTAGCTGCAGAAGGCACTCAGATTCTATCAGGATAGAAAAATACAGCAACAAAATAGAGAAGTAGCTGATAACCAAACAGTTTTTCTCTTCCCTAAGCTGAACATGACTTCTAAGAGGATAAAAAGGGTGAATACTATGAACATTTTCATCTCATCTAGTCTTCACTCACTTGGGAGCAGTCTGAAATAGCAGAAAGGGCCATGACTACTTGGTTTCCAACTTGTACACTGCGACTTAACCAAGCTATAGGACCCTGTAGAAAACATTCTGCCTGTGTGAGCTCAGAGATACTAATACCAAGAGGATCAAATTAATGTGAAAATAACCTATTTGTAATCTATAAGTCAGGGCTATAAAAAATAATCTTGCTGCAGGTCGACTCCTTCAAGCCTTGGCCATGAATATTTTTAGGTGTAAGAAGGAAGCCTGGGGGCTGAAGAACAACAGAATGACCTTTAATGAGATGATTCTTTAAGGGTCCCTAAAAATGAATAATGCCATACAATTTAAAACCAGCACCAACTAGAGATTTTAATCTCAAAAGGTGTAAGTTAGACTATGGCTAAAACAGAAAAAGACCCCACGGTGGGATTGCGTCTTGCCAGTAGCTCTGTGGCTCTGGCAAGTAATTAATCCCTGCGCTTCAGTTTCTTCATCTCTGAAGCAGGTATAAAAGATTACTACTTTGGAGATTACTGAAGATAATATAGTATATGTGGATGTCTTTTGAGCTTACAGGTTGAAAATGCAAAACAAAGGTATTAGAGGGGCATAACAGTCTCATAAAAATTAGGGCTCCTTAAAGCTCACATTTCAGAAATAGAAGAGGTAATCCTAAATGGCCAAACGGAGGAAACTATGAAATTAATTTACCACAGAGGAAAGGCCTGTGTTCTGTATAGTCTCTTTGGGGTTTCATACAGGTCAGTATTCTGATTCAGAGAACAGATTCCTCACTAGACAATTTCAATAAAAGGATTACAGCCTGCCAGATGGCTTACAGAATTATTAAGGCTGTTGAATAAAAACCTGTAGGATGCAATTCCAGAATCTTTTCTCAAGTCTGTACTGCAGAACCAGGCTGCCAAAGTAGCTGCTCCTGACAGATCAGGAAGCTGCTTGTGAAACCAGGAGGCACCCTTTATTGCATATATAAACATAGGACTGCCTCAGGCTAAGCCACTAAATCAGCTACCATTTACAGGTTCCAGAACAGCATCACAGTGCTCCATTCAGGAAACCTCATGTGCAAAACCAGGAAGCTGCCACTCTAGCTTCAAGGTCCCCCAGTCATGCCAGCTTTTCTACTACCCAGAATCTATTTCTGCTACATCGGCAAGCCTCAGAGACAGAGTTTGGCTCCAGAACCACACTACATTTGCTATAATCCACATTGATCAAATACATGCCCAATATCCCATTTATCTCAGTTCAAATTTCAAGTCTCATGTGATTGCATCTGAAATGCAAGCTGAATCAAACCTGGATCACCAGCTGAAAACGAATTGGAGAAACTTCAGTTTTAGCTTCCTGCTCTTCACAGGAAAGGGAAGTCACACTAGAAGAAAATTGGAACAGATATTCTGAGCCAAACCTCCATAATTGCATTAGACTTCACCCTCACTTCTCCACATTCAGCTCTGAAAATTCCAAACGGTTTTTTGTTATACAGAGAATTATATATATGGCCCATCTTTGGACCAAAGTCTAGAACATTCCTACTGTACATAAGTTCTTAATAAGTATATATTCAATAAAATGACGTGAGGTTTAAAAAAAAGGCGCACAAATTGAATATCCATATTTTTGTTTTTCTCCACATAACACAAATGGTTTTATGCAATTCTGATATGGTGGTGATTTTACAATCAGTCAACACATAGTGCAACACCTTTAAATTTTAATGAAAAAGTAGATAATCTACTTTAATTACAATTTCAAGAAAAAAGATGCATCTACATACTGACTTTACATACGTACAGAAAAACTGGACTTTGAAGCCCTAATGTTTCAAAAGTATTCATTTCCCTCCATACAAACCTAGTGTATTCTGCAACAGTACTACTGATTTTAAAAAAGAGAAAGTGAATACACTTTTCAGATGCAATGCTTTGTCCTTCATTTGTACAACTCACCAAGGTGGTTTTCGCTCTCAGCACCTTGGGTTAACCAGGATGTGATCCAAAGCAAACCAGCCTAGAAGTTTAAGGAAAAACCCCTTCTAGCAACCTAGTTACCTATCCTTTCCTCTCCTATGAAGAAGCTGTCCCCACCCGCATGATTCGGAACAGCATGTTGATGTTGTTGCTTCGAATCGCATCCCGACACGCAGTGATCACCTGGTTCTTTGGTTTTCCAACTGTAAGAGAAGAAACATCAAATCCATATGAGCCAAGATTATTAAAAGTGAAATTATGAATCAGAGGCTATCTATAAAAACAACATAAAACTAGGGTAGAAAAGAGTTATAGGTAAGTACAAATTTAACCAATTTATCTTACCATTCCCTAAAAAAGATATATACCCTTGTAAGGGACTTTATCACAAACCAAGCTTAGAAACTATCTCACACCTAGAAACCAAGGGTCAGTTTTAGAAATAATCTTTGCTAAGTGGATATGAGCTTTGATCCTTTTCTATAAAAGGAGGTCAAAGCACTGACCCAAAACAGCAGATTCCAGGTATAAATCTCTAGCTGATATTTCTGCTTCCTTTGGTTTATTCTGTTGTTCTTTTTGTAAATTTTAAGTTGGACACTTAACTCATTAATTTTCAGTCATTTTTATTTTTTTCTAATAGGAGTATTTAAGGCTTTCCTCTTGAGTATATGTCACTAGGTTTTTCTTTAGAGGATGCAGCAAGATCTAAGAAAAGGAGCTGAAAGTGTTCTTTCCCTCTGAAGTCTGCAGACTAAAGCCAAACAATAGGCTGACTGAAACTCAAGTGAACGGTGCTAACTTCAGTATGAAAGGCATCTTTATAGATACAAGCCCTGATATGAATTCTTGAAGCTACCACCATCTTCAATGGTTCTCACCCCAAAATTACAGACGAAATACAGTGCTACAAAAAGAGACTTACCACGTAGACGACCTGCCCTTTGAATCGCTTGATTTACTGCTTTGAGGCTTCCCAACAGCTCTGTGTGATTGTTACAGCGAATTTTATATCCATTGAGCAAGTCTTTATTAAGGTCATATAGTTCCATATAGCGATTCTTCATTGTTTTCCTGTGTACATCAAGAGAAATTTTACACCACTGTACCTCAATATGGCAGGCTTAAATGAAAAGACTTGCAAACTTCTTAGACATTAAAAAAAGGAACAGGGCTTCCCTGGTGGTGCAGTGGTTGAGAGTCCGCCTGCCGATGCAGGGGACACGGGTTCGTGCCCCGGTCCGGGAGGATCCCACATGCCGCGGGGCGGCTGGGCCCGTGAGCCATGGCTGCTGGGCCTGCGTGTCCGGAGCCTGTGCTCCGCAACGGGAGAGGCCGCAACAGTGAGAGGCCCGTGTACCGCAAAAAAAAAAAAAAAAAAAAAAAAAAGGAACAAACCAGATTTTTAGCTGTATTGTCATTAAAACAGGGTAACTGCTAAAGTCTGCTTTGAAAACATTGAGAATTTTCTATGAAATACTGTTTCTTCCAAATAAATGGAAGACAAGTGGCCTTCCTTGGTTATTGATCCATGGTTTGTTTGAACTTAGGAACCAAGAATTATCATGCCTATGATATGAGGGGTGATGAAAAGTGAGTAAGGTGATAGGCTATCTTCCAAGCTTCAGATTAATACTGACAGTTTCTTGTAAAGGTAAACATACACTTACTATACAACACAGCAATCACATTATGCCACATTTCACCCATAAATGAAAATATGTCTGCAAAAAACCTGTATGCAAATGTTTATAGCAGGTTTATTCTCAGTCACCTAAGTCTGGAAACAACCCAAATGTCAATTAACTGGTGAATGGATACACAACGTATGGATATCCATACAATAGAATACTATTCAGCACTAATAAGGAATGAACTACTGATAACTTGCAACAATATGGATGAATCTCAAAGGCATTACGGTAAGTGAAAGAAGCCAGACCCAAAAGGCTATATATTTGTATGATTCCATTTATATGACATTTAGGAAAAGGTAAAACTATAGGAAGAGAAATTAGATCAGTGGCTGCCAGGGCCTAGAGGTTAGGAGAGGTACTTGATTCTGGTAGTAGTATAAATTTCCCCAAATTTATTGAACTGTAAACCTAAAAAGGGTGAATTATCTACATGTATATTATAAATTATATATCAACTAACCTGGCTTTAAAAAATACAAACAATGTATATCTGATAGTCTCTAAATTAAATATAAATAAATCAAGAAAAAAGGAATTTAGAGGTTGCTGGTCACCTCCCTCCAGTTTAGCACAGTCAAATGCCTAAAGCCAGCAACATCTCTTTCACTTAAAAAAAAAAAAAAAAAAAGCCAGAGAGAGAAAAAAAGGAGCCCTATAGATAAAGTTGGCAAAAAAAAGCAAAAATCTTATATACCTCAGAGAAAACAACTGGGAGAAAATGAACTGGAAAGAGGTAAAACTATCTCAATTTACAAATAATACAGCATACCTCTGGAAAAACTGAACTATAAGATAATTCAGTAAAGTAGTAGACTACAAAATCAACACAGAAAAATCAAGTGTTCATATAGACAAACAAAAAAAGAAGATATAATGTGGAAGAAAGAGCCTATTTACAATTGCAAAAAGAAAATACCTACACCTAAACTTGACAAGCAATGTCTGATACCTACATGAACAAAACCATAAAACTCCTGAAACACATAAACATGCCTTGAGCAAAATATAAAGACATACTGCATTCTTAGTAAGACTGAACATCACTGTAACAATGTCAATAATAAATTTAATGTGATCCCAGTAAAACTACCTACTTTTTTCTGGAGCTAAAATAACTGATAAAGTTCACAGAACAAACAAGCATGAGTAGCCCAGAAAACCATGAAAAAGAAGAGCAAAAGGGTTGGGGGAGGGGCACCTAGCCATACCCGACATTAAAACATACAAAGCATTTTTAAGAAAAGAATCGCACTGCCAAATGGAGAGACAAGACGGACGGATAGAGCAATATAGAAAATCCAGAAATAGACCCACTGCATATGGAAATACATTATATTATAAAGGCAGCATCTCAAATCAGTGGGAAAACAGGCTTTTAAAGTAGTATTACTGAAACAATGTGACAGTCACATAGAAAAAGATAAAACTGAATTTATAACTTACACTGAACACCAGGATAAACTCCAACTGTAACAGACTTAAATGTAAATATACAAAATACTAAAAGAAAGTATAGGTGAATTTCTCTACAAAGGGGAAGTAAGGAAACTTCTGTAACTAGAACTCAAAATGTAGAAGTACCAAGGAAAAGATGGATCAATTTGACTACATAAAAAATTTTAAAAGCTTTTATATGCAAAACCAAAAATCTAAATAGGCAAAAGAAATAAACAATTTACAGGGAATTCCCTGGCAGTCAAGTGGTTAGGACTCCAAGCTTCCACTGCAGGGGGCATGGGTTTGATCCCTGGTTGGGGAACTAAGATCCCTCATGCTGCCTGGCATGGCAAAAAAAAAAAAAAAAAGAAAGAAACAATTTACACACCAAAAGAAACGCAAATAGCCCTTAAAATAATGAAAAGATGCTCAATACTGCTCATAATAAATGAAAATTAAAACAATGAGACCATTTCTCACCCACTGAATTGGTAAGTTTCCGAGAGTTTGCCAACATACTCCATTGACAAGACTAAGGGAAACAGGCACTCTCAGAGGAGAATGCAAAATGATACGACAGCTATAGAGGGGAATTTGGCAAAATCTTTCAAAACTGTATACACATTTATCATTTTCCCCAGCAATCCCATTTTAGAACTTTTCCCCAAAGATACCTGAGTAAAAATATGAAAAGATTTATGTAACAAAATTATTCACTGCAATATAATAGCAGAAGAGCAACCCAAATGTGGAGAACTAGCTGAATAAACATCCAGAGAATAGAGTATTGTGCAGCTATAAAAACAAATGAGAAGTATCTCTGGCTCCGGACGCGCAGGCTCAGCAGCCATGGCTCACGGGCCCAGCTGCTCTGCGGCCTGTGGGATCTTCCCGGACCGGGGCACGAACCCGTGTCCCCTGCATCGGCAGGCGGACTCTCAACCACTGCTCCACCAGGGAAGCCCCCATATAAGGTTTTAATAAATATGTAATAAAATCAAACCAAAAAGGAAAAAATGTCAATCCCCTAAGATTGACAGCAAAATGAACCAAATGAATCTAACTGTATATCACACTTGTAGCATGACCAAAAAAAGAGGAATTATTTCAAATGACTTTAAAATATAGTAATTAGACTAAAACTCCCTACTAGAACACACTCTAAAGACACAAAGAACTAGAAAAAAAGCCTTACACCATTTTCAGCAATCATACTGTTGGTAGTAATATTGGTATTATCCTTAAATGTTGTGTGTGTACCATAAGATAAAGCCAATAGTTCTGTTGACAGTGGTTAGAGACATGATTTCCAATGTGAGAGAGAAGAGATACACCGTTAACATCAAAATTAAGTAAGAGCCTGTACTCATAAATTTGAAGTGGAAATAGTATGAATTCATGATATATTTGCTCATTGAAAAAAATATATACATTACCTGGCTTTATCTATGGAAAAGGTCTCAAATCAATATCCAACCCAGTAGCAATGAGCATCTCTAATGCTCAGACTATGATCTCCATTTCCCACTATAAAGGACCAGGATTGAAGAAATAGCTGATTCCAGATTCAGAAGAGGATATATACCAGATAAGCCTAAAACATCTTGTACAAGAAAACAAACTAATGAAACTAATAGGTCTGTCCAAAGGCATTGATAACTGCAGCCAACCTGAAAAGGCTTCTACTGGCCAAAGACAGGACAACTAAGCCACCATAAAGAATATCTGAAATGGCCTGAAGCACATTAAAAATGTTAATAGGATTTTAAAAATCTCATTGGTCAACTTGGAGATGCTAGGGAACCAACTCATTATTTTAAAACTGATAGTGTGTCATTCCAGTACAAACTGTACCTCAGGGAACCAAATAATTCATTAATTCATGAGGGAATGTTACTCTTTATATAAGTACTTCAGCCAATTTACAAAGAAAAAATAACAATTAAAATATCACTATTTTGCAAACCCCAGAATAATTGATTTCAGCAGTGATCATCAACAGCTGATAACATAATAAAAAGAGACAGCCAGACGTCACATGCATCCTCACAGAAGTACACAGCACCACTTATGAAGCATTCTTGCTAAAAAATTGAACCTGGATCTGATCAATCCTCTATATCTAACTACCATTTTCACAGAAATACAGGGGACAGAAGAATAATACTAAACATTACCACAGGATACAATCAACAAAATCCAAAGTGGGAAACTACAGAAGACGGAGAGAGTTAGGAGAAAAAGTGAGCAAGCAAATATATGGATTAAAAGAGATTTATCAACCAAATTCAATGTACAGTCTTTGGTCTCTGAATCTTGATTTGAACAAAACAACTTCAAACACACAAACACACACACATACATTTGAGACAACTGGGGAAATTAAACACTGACTAGATATTTTGTGATATTAAGAAATTATTTTACATTTTTCTAAGTGTGATAATGGTATTGTGGTTATTGTTTTTTAAAGGTTTATTGTCTGAAATATTTGTGGCTAAAATTATATGATGTCTGGAATTTGCTTCAAAATAATACAGTACCTAGAAGAGGAAGAAGGTGAATGTGGAGATGAAACAAGATGAGCCCTTAGTTGATGACTACTGAAGCTAAGTAGCTGCTATAGAGGAAGTCATTATATAATTCAATCTACTTTTGTGTTTGAAATCTTCAACAATATAACTTTCAGAAATCACTGACTTCTGAGCAAGACCATTTTAACTATGTGCTAATGATTCAGGCCTTTCAGAAAAAAACAAGCAGCACCTTAGGCGAACTCTTGCCTCTAAGATGCACACATAAGCTTCACCTATCATTGGTGAACTATTTCACTGAATCCACCTCAGTACATTTTATTGCCAAGATAAATTTTGCATCTTAGCAAGAAGCTAGACGTGCACAAATTTGTTTTTAACTTTTTATTCTAAACTATAATACATATTCAGGGACTTCCCCAGTGGTCCAGTGGTAAAGAATCTGCCTTCCAATGTAGGGGACATGGGTTTGATCCCTGGTCGGGTAACTAAGATGCCACATGCCACGGGGCAACTAAGCCCGCACACCACAACTACTGAACCCACGCACCTCAACTAGAGAGCCCGCATGCCACAAACTACAGAGCCCACGTGCTCTGGAGCCTGTGCACCACAACTAGAGAGAGGCCCGAGCGCCACAACGAAAGATCCCGCATGCTTCAACGAAGATCCTGCGTGCCGCAACTAAGACCTGATGCAGCCAAAAGTTTTAAAAAAATTTTTTAATATAAATATTAAAATATAATACATATTCAGAAAAACTCAAAAAACAAACGCTTGTTAACTAGGTCAAGAAATAGGACATTGCCAACATTCAAGAAGATTCCCAATGTTTTCTCTCTGAATTGAGTCCCCTCCTCCCCAAGGAGAATATACTATCTTAAATGATAATCTCTTCCCTGTATTTCTTTATATTCTTATCATCTATGTATGCTTCCCAAATGATATAGCTTAGTTTTGTCTGTTTCCAAACTATATAAATGGAAGCATTTTGTACATATTCTTTTGAGTCTTACTTGTTTCAATCTCCATTATGTTTTTAAGATTTGTCCACGTTGTTACATGTCATCCAGATACGTGCATTCTCATTGCATGTAGTATTCCACTGTACAGATATATCATAATTTATCAGTTATATTAGTATGGATTGTTTCCACTTTGGGGTTCGTATGAACGATGCCTTTATGAACATTCTTGAACTAATATCCTGGTTTATATGCACAAGTTTCTTGAGGTTATAAACCAGGAGGATTGCTGGATCATAGGGTGTGCACATTTTCAACTTTACTGATGATGCCAAGTTATTTTCCAAAGTCTCTGTACCTATTTACACTCCTACTAGTAGCATCTGAGAGATGTTACTCCATATCGCTGACGCTTTCAACCACGTACCTGTCCTAGCCATGGTAAATACTCACATGTCCCTCATCAGACGAGCATCCTCAGCTCGAACCAGCAAACTTCGGATCAGATTAGAATTATCAGCCATGTCAGCACTGAGCTTCTGATGCACTGAGTGATATTCATCCACCTGGAGACCATGAACACCCAGGAATTAAAAAGACCTCACAGGGACTTCCCTGGCAGTCCAGTGGCTAAGACTCTGAGCTTCCACTACAGGAGCCATAGATTTGAGCCCCGATCAGGGAACTAAGATCCCGCATGCCGCATGGTGGCCAAAAAAAAAAAAAAAAAAAAGCACCTCACAAACGTCTTGAAAGCTAGATAAATTGAAAAGACGCTATGTATTATATACCAAGGCCCTTTTATTTCTTATTTATTTATTTATATTTATTTTTGGCTGTGTTGGGTCTTCGTTGCTGCACGCAGGCTTTCTCTAGTTGCGGTGAGCAGAGGCCACTCCTTGCTGTGGTGCATGGGCTTCTCATTGTGGTGGCTTCTGTTGCTGTGGAGCATGGGCTCTAGGCGGGCAGGCTTCAGTAGTTGTGGCACGTGGGCTCAGTAGTTGTGGCTCGTGGCTCTAGAGCACAGGCTCAGCAGTTGTGGCACACGGGCTTAGTTGCTCCGCAGCATGTGGGATCTTCCCAGACCAGGGCTCGGACCCGTGTCCCCTGCATTGGCAGGCGAATTCTTAACCACTGCGCCACCAGGGGACCCCTACCCTTTTCTTTCTGCCGTTCACTTGCCCCATCTTAACTATCTCCCGGGTTTCATCTCCTCCTGTGCTTCCTCCAACCCTCAAAATGACATTCGATGTGAATCTTTCCCACGTCTTAGCAGCGTGAGCCCAAGCAACACAAATATTAACATTTTAGAGATCTGGGGTAGGGATGTTGTTGTAAGTGGGGACAAATCACAATCCTTTTCTTTTTTGATTTTGGGTTCTTGGAAAGCACTAAACCAAAAAGCAAAGTAGATACAACAGATAAGATGACAGGCTAGCAAAGGAAAATGTTCATTTATTGTTTTTAAAGTGTCCCTCCAAACCAAACACAGAAAGCAGGGTGCAAGAGCTAACCACTCACTTTTTTTTTTTTTTTTTGCGGTACGCGGGCCTCCCACCGCTGCGGCCTCTCCCATCATGGAGCACAGGCTCCGGACGCGCAGGCTCAGCAGCCACGACCCACGGGCCTAGCCGCTCCGCGGCATGTGGGATCTTCCCAGACTGGGGCACGAACCCGCGTCCCCTGCATCGGCAGGTGGACTCTCAACCACTGCGCCACCAGGGAAGCCCAACCACTCACTTTTATAAAAGATATCTTTTTAACTCATGAACTCTCCAATACTAGCTCAATTTTTATTTTAAGAATTTTCAAAAGTTCTTTAGAACATGACTATCATGTAACATATGTACATTTGTAGTACCACTAATTTAAGAGAAATATTTCAAACATTATTAGACCACAATGTTCTCTCAAATGCACCCACCAGGTGCCCTCACCTTAACTAGCACCTTTCGTAATTCCTCGAAATAGACAGGGAAATCGGCTTCTACCTGAAGGTCCTCAATAGCAAAAAATGATGCCATCGACTGGATGATATCACCAGCCAAATCAATATCATCAGTATTTATAGTGATCTATCCAGAGAAAAAAAGACAAGTTAGCATCCTTGGACACTAAAGATGAACTTGGCTGAAACTACCTGAAATTCCCCATATCCAACACATTTATTGAACATAAATGTATATGTGGTGATAAATAAAGATAAGGTCTAGCCCTCAAGTAAATTACAAACCACATTAATTATTTCTAACAGCAGGCAAAAAAAAATCAATCCTCTTGCCTTATAAGCTGAACAACAAGGTCATTCAGACAGTGAAAATGTTTTGTCCTCCTCTGTATTCCTAAACTGTCCCAAATTAGGCAAGGAATGGGTGAAGGGAAGCGGGGAGAGAGGCAGAAAACCGCTGTTACAGATTATACGCCCTCGTCAGAGATAACACTAACAGACTAGGCTGAAACACGTGGTTTTACGACCTTCAGATTGGTTTCACCTGCCTCACTTTACACTGAACGTTAAATGTTACGTGAGAAATCTGTGCCCGTGACAGTAAAAATTACCTCTCCACTAAGTTTTATTTTTATACACAGCTGGCCACCGTTCCGCAAGGATGTGAAACACATTTGAAATGGAACATTCTGAATGTCAGTGTCCTCTGGTAACAGAAAGTTCTGGTTGAGCCACATAAAAACCTTAAAGATGAACAGGATGAAATGAATTTCCATTTTTAAAGTACAGTCATTACTAAGAGTTATCCTGCTTTCTAGTTTTACTCCTTGGAAATATAGAACAAAACAAACAAAAAACAAAGAATTATACTTCACCCCCACCAAGAAAACACTATTCACACTCCTTTTTCCCACCCCATGCATGTTCTTAAGGAACATTCATAATTATGTCTGGTCCCACAGCATGCGTAATTTTATAGCATTTTCTACTTAGACATTATCTTATGTGCAATGTGGAAATGATTCAGGTATGAGGCTAATTCTTTTTACATGATAGCTCTTCTGTGGCTATATCCTGCTTAAAATCATTCCATTCCACTCTTTAAAAAATTTAAATGAAGTTTGCACACATACAGCACAAACACAGAGATACATCCACACTATAAGAATTAATTTTAATATAAATAATAATACTTTACAGTGGTTTGCTACACAGGTTCCACATAAGGTCCACCTGTGAGGCCTTTTGGAAGGGGCCACCTGTAGAGTTTCATGTTTCACAGGCCAGGAAGGGGCCTGAGAATCTACATGATTAAAAGCCTCACTGAGAATTCCAAAGTCCAGCCAATGTTAAAATCCATAGGTATTAGTCCTTTAAACTTTACAAAATGCTATTATACCAATTATGTAATCCTCAGGGGCCCCCTTGTGAGGTAAGACTATCCTCACCTACAGATAAGAAAACTGGGACTCAGACTGGTGAGGGGAATTCCGTAAGATTGCTAAGAATTTACTAGTTAAGGTAGCACTTGAACCCCAAAAATGTTCCCATTTCCAAGTCCCCACTCTCTTTCCATTCTGATGCACGCTCCTCTTGGAACACTAGATCCAACCACACTAAGACTATAAGAAAGAGAGGAATTGAAAACTGGGAAGAATTCACCTGTGACTAAGGATTGCTTAGATAATAAATTATTAATAATTATTATTACTAATAAATTATTCAAAATAAATATTTCTGAATTGAATATCCAAAATAAATATTTTTGAATAATTTTTCAAAATGGGAGAAGATATTTTAGCAACATTTTTGGTACAGGTTATAAACAATCCAACTCCAAGCTACATAACTCTTTCATGTCATGTTTACTGCTACCAAATAACACATTCATGTAATTTTCCCCTTTCTACAAAAAAACATCCAAAGGATTCTAAAGTGCAAAAGTGTTGAAAGAGAAAAGCCAGATACTCACCCTCTGTGCCCGTTCTGCGATGATAAAGTTGACATAACTGAGCGGTTCACTGGCAGAGTCCAGGCTGGTCAGCGCATACATGGAGAAACGGGGGAGTTGTCTTGTCAACTCAAACACATGAAACTGGGTGCTGTGGCCAACCAACGGAACACAAGAGAACTGTTTATGTAGAATTTATTTCAAAGGGCAAGGCCCAGAAAATAAATGTAACGTCACTACCAGGTCATCAAGCTGACATTTAAGGGTTTCAATAAAGAAACTCCCCCAGCCCAAAAAAGACTTGAGGGTTAAAGTCCCATATGTAGGGGCTTCCCTGGTGGCACACTGGTTGAGAGTCCGCCTGCCGATGCAGGGGACGCGGGTTCATGCCCCGGTCTGGGAGGATCCCACATGCCACAGAGCAGCTGGGCCCGTGAGCCATGGCCGCTGAACCTGCACGTCCGGAGCCTGTGCTCCGCAACGGGAGAGGCCACAATGGTGAGAGGCCCGCGTACCGGAAAAAAAAAAAAAAAAAAGTCCCATACGTAATGGTGTTTGGGATTTAGTGACATTATGAGTCTGTACATATCGGGCTGGCCAAAAAGTTCATTCTGTAAGATGTTACAGAAAACCCTGAACGAACTTTCGGGCCAACCCAATACATGCCTGCACCAAGGGTTTAAAACACTCTAAAAGGAATGTGAAAAGGTTTTTATCTTCCAAAAATCTAGTGGTTTTCTTTCACTAGCTGAGGTTACATATGACTCTCATGTAAAGGTGCAACCTAACCTTGTAGTCTTAGTGGCCAAAACTAAATCATCCTTTAAATGTATTTTTGGAAGTTTTGTGAATGAGATCATCTGACTAAAACCAGAAATAACCATCTTAAACTTACATACTCATTATTTTTTTTGAAAGATTTCAAATTAGAGAAATAAGAGGTCATAGGAAACCTTGCCTGGGTGGGAAGAACCATTAAACGGCTTCTCCGGCCCCAGAGAATCCATGACATAATGGGAAATCCACACATTTTGCTAACTGCTCTCTGGAAATGAACTGTGACTTGCAAAGGGTCACCTGCTCCTGTAACCCACGAAGGTTTTCAAGTGCAGATCCACAGGGACATCTTTGGGAGGTGTAATTGGGATGCGGATGGAGCTGGAAAGGCTGTGAATGCTGGGATGCACCACGTGGCTTTCACCTAGAAAAATTCCCTCTGCAAAAATCAATACTGCTCGGATGATGGTGTCTGCAGGGAAGAGAGAAGACAGCAGTCCAAGAACCACTCCAAGATGGCACAGGTGCCAACACACCAGCTCCAAGGAACAACTTACCATTAGAAGTGGAAATGCACAACTCTGCATGGGCAGCCTGCACCTCGCTCCCCAGACTGACGGAGAGGGCAGTGTGGAGCTTGGTGTTGGCCGGGATGATGCCCCGATGCCCATCAGCCTCATTCAGTGGACTGCTCAGTTCGGCCTGCAAAACATCCCACCCACTTCCAACTCAGTCACCGGAACAGTGAACTAATGTAATTTTAAATAACATGGCTATTTAGCTTCAGAAGACAGATCCCCCATCATCTTATTCACGTGATTCTTTAGACTTCAGAGGACTCACCTCATTAGTGCTCTCGCTCTAACCTGGCTTTTCCCCGAAGGAAAATACTCTCATCCCTTCCTGTGGTTAGGGTCCAGTGTCCCCCAGCATGTCTTTTATATTTTTCTGCATTTTTTTTTAGTAACTAAAGAAATTCACTTAATATAGCAAATTCAAATACAGTTATGCATCATGGGACAAATTAAAATCCTACTCCCCAGCTCATCCTCCAGCCAGTTTGGTACATACATGTATATATAAACACATGCGCGTGCACGCACGCACACACACACACACACACACAGAGCTTCTGCAGTTGTCAATTTTTATGTTATTTGTTGTTGAAAAAGATAAAAGTTACTCTATACATATTGTTCTCACTTCCTTTCATTCAGTAATACCAGATACCCTTCCATATCAGTCCCCATATATATACTTCATTCTTTTGAGCTGCTTAATATTCCCCAGCCCACAGTCCCTACTACTGATCAAAAGTTAAGTTGCTTCCAACTGTTCCCTGCTACAAATAGTGCTGTGGTAAATGTCTCTGAACACTCATGCAAATACTTCCATAGTTTAGCTGCCCAGCAGTGGAATTTCTAGGTTAAAGGATACACACCCTCTTCATTCTGACACTAGCAAAAAGGCAAACCATCTGTGCTTCCACCAGCGGGGAGGGGGAGCCCACACCGTGGCAGACGCTGAAACTCTTCTTTCACAGCTGCCAATCCTCCTGGTCATTCTCAACTTCTCAGACTCCCATGGGCCCTCCACATTAGGACCTACCTTGGCATTGTCCTCATAGTTACGGAGCTCCAGCAACAGGTTCTGCTTTTTCTGACTCAGCTCTCGGATCAGGTCCTGCTCTACGCTGGTGTCCATGAGGTTCCCTCTCATCTCAGCCGTGCCTGGCAGGTAGCCCCGGACTGACAAGAGGAAAAAACACTCACCAGACTGAGGGATAAGCCCAGGTACAGCCAGGTCTACCTTTAAGTCATCAATTACCTGTTCTTAAAAGCTAAGTTTTCATTTCCCCAACTTAGGTGAATTTATTAGGATGAAAGGATATCAACACAAACACTTTATAGTGGAATTTACCAGTATTCAGACCCAAATCAAAATCTGACTTTTCAAGGATTTTCCCACTCCCGATTTACTTTCCCCATCCACCGAGCAGCAGATTAACTGTATGTGGCCATCCATCCGGTAATCTCCCTCCACCACACCAGCAACTGCAGAAGAAAAGTTGTCCTTAAAGATGACCTCCCCAGTTCGGTCACTTCGAGCATCGACCTAAAAATAAAACAAGAACTTGAAAAATAGCTTATGCTACAGTTTTTTTTAAATAACACAAAATTTTAAAGTTGAATCAGCTTTAAAATCAGCTATGGTCTAGTAGTTTTCAAGAGTATTCCATGGGGCCCTGTGGCTTCTCAGGACGTACCTACAACCATCAGGGCCAGGGGGCCACAATCAGCTCTGTTTTCTTTTTCTTATTAAGTAAAAGCTGTTTTACATACTAGCCTGCACATAGTATTTCCTTTGCAGAAGTAGGTTGCCTGAGCGGCAGTACATTTAGAATATACAGAACAGTGCAAAAGTCCAAACTGCCTGGGTTTGAATTCCAGCTTTGCCACTGGGATCTTTTTTTGTCTGTGGGATCTAGGACAAGTCTCTTAACCATTCTGTGCTTGGCCTCCTCATCTGGAGGTCAATAATTGATTGATCTGGAGATCAATAATAAGAACATGAGGAAAATAACTGTATCCACACCTCAGAGTTGTAATGAGGCCTAAAGGAATTAACACGTGGTAAGCACTCAGAACAGGGCCTGGCACATAGAGGCATACAAGACATGTTAGCTCTATATACAAACCTTATCTTTACTATACATAAATGTATACTATATAGTTATAGCTAAAGTTTGAAAAATGCCAACCTAGCCCAATCTTCCACCATATAACCTTTTGTAATAGCCCTGTTTAAGAGTCCCTCTTCTGGGACTTCTCTGGTGGTCTCAATGCAGGGGGCCCGGGTTCGATCCCTGGTCAGGGAACTAAGATCCCACATGCCGCAACTAAGAGCCCGCATGGTGCAACTAAGACCTGGTGCAGCCAAATAAATAAATAAATATATATATATATATTTTTTTTAAAAAGAGTCCCTCTTCCACGTACACTACTGAGACACCTCAGAGAGCCCTACTATCCTCTGAGTCTCCTCTTCCCAAGGGAGGCAAATAACTAACCAACCCATCAGAAACAAAAGCATCTCAAAATGACAATGAAGGATAACCACTTAAAATAATGACTTTGTTCTAAGCAAGAACATATGCATTATATTAATAAAAGGCTAGCTACAGAAAATCTAATAGAGCAAGCATCTCAGTGACCACCATTTCTGTCTTTTCATAAACATCCTTCTGGGCAAAACTTTGCATGAAAAACACTAATTTAGGTCATAGCTTACTACTAGTTCCTACCCCTTGTCTGAAGAATACCATGCTCTTAATAACAACATCAGTTAAGCCTGAAAAGTATGGATGCTAAAGCCTGTAAAGTAATGAATGGCCCGTATTAACCAAAGCTCTTTGCACATTAACAGAACCCTCGAACTCAGATTGAACTGAACTTGCTTCTTTCTGACTACTCCATGGCCTTCAGCATTGCATTTCCACAATATTTAGCAAACGAGGGTTCATTTGCTAACTAAGAAACAGGACTACGAATTTATATTTCTGTGGATTTTCTATTCTTTTGCTTTATCCAACATGAAGGTTTTGCCTTGGAAGAGAAGATGAGCCTCCAACTCAACAAATGACCTACTAGAGAAAAAGTCAGTTGGCTAGTCGCAGTTAATTTAGTAATTTTGTACCTATATTCACCTGCTGGATCTATATATTTTCCTTTTAATACTATTTCTGTTAAGTGCAGATATCAATTTTTCTACTTATATAATGAACTGTATAGTTTCTTATCTTTTTTATGCCCTACAACAGATTATATAATAGAAATTTCTTAAAATTTTGAAAGCATTTAACGAGAAAAACATCTAGGTCCAGAGTCAGATCTGAAGGTTACTTTCGATAACTTCTCAAGTCAAGTAGTTTCTAATTCTCGAATCAACCATAATAATTTATATTCCTCCAGAACAGGGTCCCCTTTATGGATTTTCAAGTTTCTTAATAAGCAACTACATGGTCTTCCTTTATCATTTTTAACACCCATTGCCAAAGACAAAACCAAGTGGAGAAGTAGCAACCAACATAACAGTTTTTTAGAATCTGTTTTTCACACAACACCAAAGGAAGGTTACAAGGCACTGGCCAAAAGTAAAGAAAAATCAAAGAAGAAAAGAATTGGCTGATCTCCTCCAGGCAATCGGCACTGACAGATGAAAGAGCTAGGGCAAATGGTATCCATGGAGATCCGACAGCTACTGAAGCAGTTGCTAACAAGATAATCCTGACTTGCCAAAAGACTGTAGAAAATTCTGATCTGAAGTTAAAAAAGGAAAGAAGCAAAAAAATTCTATTTTGAAGTTCTAGCTCAGAAAACAATATGCTAACATAATTCTTCCCATTAATCCTGTTTTTAGTCAGACTTGAAGATTTACTAGAAAAGAGCTATACACACAGTTCACTATTAGCTTATTAAAAATCCTTTTTTTTTTAACGCACTTATGCTTAGGATCAACTTGATTAAATTGATTCTCATTCCTTCAAGGAAGAGATTCAGGAAGAACCTTCCTAGAGATTTTCCCCAAATAGCGCTTATGAGACGGAAAGGACACTCACTCACTCTGCAGTGTTGATAACTAGAGCAAGAATTAAAATACATGGGAAGATTATAAAGTTACATTTGAAAGCACAGCCAAGGAACTCAAGTTTATATTCTCGTGTTACTGCTCTGAGTCATACAGCCAATGTATCTCAGACAATTATTACTTTAAATCATACTTGAACTCTACTGTTTAAACTTACCTTCCCATTGGACCAACCGGTTATCAGTTCACACACTCCATCAGAATTAAGGTCAAAAGCATGAATGCTCATGGCATGATTTTTGGACTGAAAGGAATTTCAACAATTAGTACATAAGTCTCTCAATAAGTATAAAATCCCTGAATCTCAGAGGCTTAATCATACTAACTTTAATTCTCCAGTATCGGGCTGTTTTGTCATAAACTCCAACTGTGCCATTGGAAAGGGCATAACCAAATCGACTGCCATACATGGGACAAAGAGAGGTGATTATCTGCAAAAAATAATGATAAACACACAGTTCATTAAGGCTCAATTTAATGCAAAGTGTGGCTTTATAAAACTGCATGCCTTGCTATAATATAAGTATGTTAAAATTAGATTTAAATGCACTTCCAATCCATTAGAGGGGAATGCATTCCCCTTCTCTATGATCCGTGTCATCTATTTCAGAGTTGGATAATCAGCATTAAATAAACTCCCAAAATTTACTGTTTTAGACTGAGCATATGTAGCAAGTTTCAACAAATTAGTATTTTTTAAATAATAAAATTAAGGAATTAAGGAGGGAATAAGCCACATACACAAGATCTGGAATATGTACAACAGATGTTACACACACTAACTCAAAATGTTTTAATTATTATTCCAGTTTCCTTATGATATCCTACAGCCTAAATTTTAAAAGGACTTGTAAAATCCACAATTAAACATCTTTTAAGTGTATACTTTTCTATGACATAATTTATTGTTTGCTAGAGATGAAAGACGTTTTTTAGAAGAAAACATAATCCTTTGAAAAGCAAAAACCCAGCACATGGACTTCTGTATCTAACAATATATATAATGTATATATTATACTGAAATATTTACAGAATTATTAGAGGATTTAACATACTTAAGAGGACAAAATTTTAGATACTGAAAAAAATTATCCTTAAAAGTTAAAACCAAAGTTTAATGATATCTATGATCCTGCAGATCTACTTTCTAATTCTGACACTAATACAAGAGATATAAAGAAATAAATTGTATAAAGCAGAGAATAGTTGTGGAATTTCTTCTACACCTACAGCTTTTCTATAAAACCACCCACTTCACTTAACTCTGAATACAAAGTGCTGGGTAGGACTCCAGAATTATTTAGCTCAAGGCATTCTTTTGGCAGTGCTGTTCAACTGCCAAATAAATTATAATTTTGCTGATGTGTGAAAAGACATTTGAACTAGGAACAAAAATCAAACCAAGAGGACAGGAAAACAGCTCTGAAATGAACAATCTCATGAAGTCCACATTTTCGTAAATTTAGCCCCAGTTTCCCTCGGTCCCTTAGTCCTTCATTAGCTCACTAGTTTCTTCTTTTGCGGACTAGAGGATCAAGAGGCACCTCAAATCCCTTGCTCTATTTCATGTTCTTCTGTCCTTTTCCAGGATTTAGGGAAGAGGTGTTTCAAAGAATGCACTCCCCTCACATCTAGTATTGACAATAAGCAGAAATCCAACAACATCCCAATGATTCCCTAAAAGAGAAAAGATTTACTACAAATTTTTTTTAAACAAAAAATTTTTTTAATGTATTCATTTATTTTTGGCTGCGTTGGGTACTCGTTGCTGCTCGCAGGCTTTCTCTAGTTGCGGCGAGCGGGGGCTACTCTTCATTTTGGTGCACAGGCTTCTCGTTGCGGTGGCTTCTCTCGTTGCGGAGGCTTCTCTCGTTGCGGAGCACAGGCTCTAGGCATGCGGGCTTCAGTAGTTTTGGCACGTGGGCTCAGTAGTTGTGGCTCGCGGGCTCTAGAGCACAGGCTCAGTAGTTGTGGCGCACGGGCTTAGTTGCTCCGCAGCATGTAGGATCTTCCCGGACCAGGGCTCGAACCCATGTCCCCTGCATTGGCAGGCGGATTCTTATCCACTGCGCCACCAGGGAAGTCCCGATTTACTACAAATTTGAATGAAAGGGAAATGGTAATGCAGGACACAGCACCTACAGGCCAGTGATTCTTAAGTTTTTTTTTTTTTTTTTGCGGTACGCGGGCCTCTCACTGCTGTGGCCTCTCCCTTTGCGGAGCACAGGCCCCGGACGCGCAGGCTCAGCGGCCATGGCTCACGGGCCCAGCCGCTCCGCGGCATGTGGGATCCTCCCAGACCGGGGCACGAACCCGCGTCCCCTGCATCGGCAGGCGGACTCTCAACCACTGCGCCACCAGGGAAGCCCTTAAGTTGTTTTTTTAACAGGGTGGTGGCGACCCCCTTCAAGAATCTAATGAGGGGACACATCCTTTTTCGGTGCAGGAGCCCGCTTTGTCCCGCTTTGCCTGGCACAGCTCTAAAGCTATTCCTTTCTACTTCACCCAGAACTCTGTCTCTGAGATCCTATTTGGCACCAGTGCACAGAGGCCAAACTTTCAAGACCAGGAGGGAGTGGTTAAAAGGACTGGAACCCCTCGTGGGAGAGGGGAACAAGTGGGAGGGGCTGGTAGAAGGATAACGTGCCCTGCAATTTGGAAGATTAAGGTTTCGTGTGTGGAGCGGTTCCCAGTGTCCACAGACTCCTGGGTTTGGAGCAGTAGCTTGTCATGGATGTAGAGAGTGCTATGGTTGGGAAGCCCAGGAGCTGGGTGGCCACGCTGTTCGGTTAATTTTGAGATAGTGTAGGAGACAGTTCAACGTGCAGCTTGGTGGTCAGGCTGCCTGGGCTTCACTCCCAGCTCTGCTACCTACTAGCTGTGGGACCTTGGCCAAGTGTCAGATGGAGTGTGTAAGCCTCCATCCTTTCATCTGTAAAGTGGGCTTAATTGTAGCACACCTTATGGGATTGGTGGGAGGATTATACTAGATAATTCAGGAACACACTTACATAGTGCTTGGCTCGTAGAAGGTGCTCAGAAGTGTTAGCTAGTATTTTTACTGTTTTTTAACGCTTCCACACAATTGTTGAAGTCACCTGCAATCATGTAAGAGATGAAAGGAAAAGGGTGAACTGGGTGCCAAAGGAATCCATGACTTTTGGGGGGTGGCTCCAAACAGGTGACAAGGAGAGGGAGAAGCATGAGCTTCAGGGGAAGAGGGTTTTGTGGATAAAAGGGCAAGAGAATAGTCTGAGAGTGTAAAGAAGCAGCTAAGAGAATACTGACCTCTTCCCTGCAGATGCAGAGATATAAATTCTGGAGAGAGAGAGAGAGGGAGAGAGAGAAACACGAGGAACACGGGTATGAATATGAGAGGACACAGTTGTAAATACAGAATTGTTTGAGTCCGAGACTTCCCTTGTGGGACAGTGGTTAAGAATCCGCCTGCCAATGCAGGGGACACGGGTTCGAGCCCTCGTCCCGGAAGATCCCACATGCCGCGGAGCAACTAAGCCTGCGCACCACAACTACTGAGCCTGTGTCTAGAGCCTCAGTGCCACAACTACTGAGCCCGTGTGCCACAACCACTGAAGCCCGCGTGCCTAGAGTCCATGCTCCGCAGCAAGAGAAGCCACCGCAATGAGAAGCCCACGCACCGCAACGAAGGGTATCCCCAGCTCGCCACAACTAGAGAAAGCCTGCGTGCAGAAACAAAGACCCAACACAGCCAAAATAAATACATAAAAAAAAAAAAAAAAGAATCTAATGAAAGCTAAGGATCTTCTCTCTAGAAAAGCACACATTAAACACATACACATAAACAAAACCGCCCCCATATGGACACACATCTTCAGACTGTTGCTTTTGGCACTCACTTCTCCCCTTCATTTTCCTCCATCCACAGCTATTAGTTTACAACCATAATAACTAAGACTGCATAAAAAGTATAGTAAGTCAAAGTAAAAATCTATAATAAAGGTAAACCAGGGCTTCCCTGGTGGCGCAGTGGTTGAGAGTCCGCCTGCCGATGCAGGGGACACGGGTTCGTGCCCCGATCCCGGAAGATCCCACATGCCGCGGAGCGGCTGGGCCTGCGAGCCATGGCCGCGGAGCCTGTGCTCTGCAACGGGAGAGGCCACAGCAGTGAGAGGCCCGCATACAGCAAAAAAAAAAAAAAAAAAAAAAAAAAAAAAGAGAAATACAATGGAAAAAAAAAAAAAAAGGTAAACCAGTTAAAATCATTGATAACACTTTTATATATCAATATGCACGTTTTGCTTTGTGGTCTACCTTTTGTAGTCAGGGAAATAGAAGCCTGACACCCCTAGACAGCTTTGTAAGTGGCGAGAAGCGAGGATGAGTGGCCAAGGTGAGTTCTGAGGCTGGTGCCCTCAAGCTTTTCCGATACAGACTCCCAAACACCACCTGATTCAATTTTGCACAATCCCATCATTTTGATCTCCAAGACTTCCTTCTGTTTTTTTTTTTCTGTCCCTTTACAATGGTTACAAGCCATTGCTCCTTTATCCCTTTCTCCTTTCTTAATTCAGAATATCCTAATTCTTTTTTCTGTTTCCATCTTGCCCAATCCTGGAAAACCAGCAGCAAATAAATATCCTGAGAATACCAAAACTACAAAGGATAAGAGTAATCTTCAATGTTTTTTTAAAAAAAAAAAACTCTTTAAGAAACATCTCAGGTTCAATTACATGAGTAATTCTAATCACAAAAAAACTAGTCAAGTTCTCTAACATCTGATTTTTAAGTTTACCTATAGAAATGTGCCTAAGTACTTAATTTGAATTAAGAGAAAAAGTATAAAAATCTCATTTACACACTTTATTCAATATTCAACCCCATTTAATACACATGAGGAGGAGGCACAAAGCTACCAATCCTGACCATATGCCACTTAACAGCCATGAGCTTGTAAGAGAAACTTAACAGGGAAACTTAACATGTTCCCTCATCTGTAAAATGAGAACTAATAATACCTTCATAACAGGGTTGTTGTAGGATGAGTAAGTTCAGTGCCTGGCATATTTCAGGTGCACAATAAATGGTTGCTATTATTATCAGTAGTATGTATTAGCTCATTAAAAGAAATACCTTTATGTGCTCAATAATTTTTCTGTATTTAATCAGTCTTTTCAAGATATATCTTGATAACGGATATTTAAAATGCTTCTTTCTCTATAATGCACAGCTCTGTTTAATCCCCACAGTTTTTACCTTAAAACTGTCTGGGTTGTGAGAAGATGTCCCAGCACTCTCCTTTAGTGGTACACTTGACTATGCTAATTTGTCGAGGTTATCGTAACTCTGATACCTTCTTACACTTCTTACCTCTGTTTCTGTCATTTCTGCCACAATCTCATCTTCTTTAAAAACTCGGATATCAAAATCCTCAGACCCAACAAGAAGCTGAGAGGAAAAAAATCATACATATTTAGTTCAGCGAGTGAACACAGCAAAATTTCCAAAAATAAAACAAAAAAATCGCACGATACTTCGTATGTTCCTACAGCCACCCAGGAGTTCCAACTTCCCAGTAATGTGATGCTCAGAAAGGTTCCTTCCATTGAGAAGGTCAAGATTCAGTCAGTGAAGAAAAAGTGGTTACTATAGATCCTGCCATGTGGGCTGCACCTCCTACCCAGAACAAGTTCTTTCACCAGGCACCTGAAAATGTTCTTGGTTTGGTGTCTGTCTGCCTGCAGGTGGAAGCCCTGTTTTAAAGCCGGAGCCCAGTATCCGTGGACAAGTGGAGGTTAAGTCAATGCCCAACCCAGTACTTCACTGGCTGCTCAAGAAGTTAATTTCTAGAGAAACCATTAGAATAGTTTAAAAAGGCTAAGAGCCAATCTCTAAAACTTTCAGATTACTGAAAAAGTTGGCTAAAACTGAGAACTAGGTACGATTTAAAAGCATTGGAATCAAGTTACAAGACTGTGAATGTGACTGCGATCCCATCAAATGTTCTGCCTTCTCTCCCTGTCAGGTGTCTTTGAAACATCATGGTCTTGATCTCTGTATTAGACAAACACAAGTAAATTATTGTTGAAAAGAGAGGAGAAAGACAAATGAGGCCACTTAGCTCATCATTTAGGCAACAGAGCACCAAAATCACCTGTGAGAAGCTAACAGCTCTCTCAACACTAATGTCACCGTCAGGGGAAAATGTATGTACTCAGCTGAGAAGTATACACAAGTGAAGTATCTCCTCCCGCACGTACCTCTTTCTTCCCATCACCATCAAAGTCACACAAGGCCAAGGAATGAACATTATCTCCAGTAACCTGAAAATAGAACCAAAATCATTACCATACCATCTTTTTTCACTTAATCCAAACACAGGAGCTACATGAAAGAGAGGATGATACAAACCACTAATTTAAAACTCTAATTACTCATATCCTTTTTTTAATGTACAGAATTATAAACATTGTTCTATTTTGTTTCTATTATTCATTACAGTTAGTGGTAAAAAACAAACAAACAAGACCTAAAGAACATTAAAAGTAAAACTGTTTAAGAGTACTAAAGAGAGTACTTCATTCTTCATACCGTCCAAAAGAGATCATTTCCTTCATGATCGAAACCCTGCAGAGCACAATTTCCACCAATAATTGCAAGAGGAGAGGAAATGTCTCCCAATGTCCCCAGCACAATTGCATTGGCCCCATCTGCTACCTAAGAAAGGAAAAAAGACAGGAACTCTCAAACACAATGCTGCACGGGCACACTGGAGGTAACATATACCCCTCTTTTTATTTAGATACTCAGAGTCGTCTGTCATCATTTCTGAGAAGCCACATGGTCTCCTGAGAGGCAGGCCAGGGCTGTCCACTGAGGACCGTGTCTGTGGCTTATGTGTGCTCATGCAAGGATGAGCACAGACCCAGGATAAACTCAGGCCCTTGGTCTCTCACACTAACCTGCTACGATAACCTGCTACAAAATCCCAGGCTCTCTTGGACCACCAGGTTCTAAAGGCCAAATTCCCCAGAGAATCAAGACTTATGCCTTTAAACACCCAAACTTTTGTAACCTATTTTAACTATTTTAGATGGAAATCTTTTTAATACTTATTACTCAGTTCTCTCACTACTGCTCTTTTTTAATCGTAAAGTAAATTGTAAAGTACTAAAAACTACAAACACCTATAGACCCACCATCCAGAAATAATAAGTGTCTTGACTTCTTGAATAAAGTACATAAGCACAATTTAATTTATTTTTGGAAGATTCGAGGACATCTTTGTAAACACTGTTTATTGTATAGGAAAATAGTCCTTACTTACATAATCTTTAAGTAGGAAAACTATAAAAAATAGATTGGCTATTAAAAAAAGAAAAGAATTCATAAGAAGCCAAAACTACTAACTGGTCAATCAATCAAGTTAAAAGGTAAAAAAAATAAACTGGGAAAAATAACTGCAATATATAGGACAAAGAGTTAATATTTCTTGTTAATGAGAGTTAATACAAAGTAAATAAATAAGAAATGGGTAAACACACCCCAAGCAAAAATAAATAAATAAAATAAACAGGAAATTCACAAGAGAAGAACTACAAATAGCCAACAAGTATGAAAAAATGTTCATTCTACAGTACATCATTTTTGACTTTTCAGATTAGCAAAGATGAGACCTATTGTTCGTTAGGGTGTGATAAAACAAGCACTCTCATGTTCTGAGGGGTAGGTGGGAAAACAGTAGTCTTTCTAGAGAGCAGTTTAGCAATATCTAACAAAAATTTCACTTAGAAAAGGTTTTTAACTCAGCAATTGTAAAGCTGAATTCTTGTGATAATTAATTTTATGTGTCAACTTGGCCAGGCCATGGTACCCAGATATTTGGTCAAACATTATTCTACACGTTTCTGTGAAAGTATTTTTTAGATGAGATTAACATTTAAATCAGTAGACTCTGAGTAAAGCAGATTACCCTGTAGAATGTGGGTGAGCCTCATCCAATCAGTTGAAGGCCTAAGTAGAAAAAAGACTGACCTCCCTTGAGGAAGGAAGGATCCTGCCACCAGACTGCCTTTGGACTTGAGCTTCAACATCAGTTCTTTCCTCTGTCTCTATCCTGCTGGCATAACCTGCAAATTTTGGACTTGCCAGCCTCCATAACTGCATGAGCCAATTCCTTAAAATAAATCCATCTCCACTCCCTCTCTCTCTCTCTCTCTCTCTCTATATATATATATATACATATACATACACATCCTATTGGTTCTGTTTCTCTGAAGAATCCTAATACAGTCCTAAACTCAATTTCAGTCTTATACAAAAATACAACAGTATCTTTGTCACACTGAAATAGGCAAAGATTTCTTAGGACAGAAAGAGCACTAACCATTAAAGAACAAATTGATCAGCAAGACTTCATCAAAATTGAAAACTTCTGCTCATCAAAAGATACCTACCTATTGGAATGAGCCACGTATTGAGAGAAAATATTTATTTTACATGAATCTGACAGAGAACTTGTGCCCAGTATATCCAAAGACCATCTACGAATCAATAACACACCCAAACTACCAATAAAAAATAGGCAAAAGACTTAGATGATTCACAAAAGAAGACATACAAATTTTTTAAAAGCACAAGAAAAAGCGTTCTACATCACTGGTCACAAGGAAAATGCAAAATGAAACCACAGTAAGATACCACTTCACACCTACTAAAATGACTCAAATTACAAAGATGGGCAACACCAAATGCTGACAAGAAATGTGGAGCAAATGGAACTCTCACACATTGCTGATGGAAGTGTAAAACAGTACAACTACTCCTAGGTATTTACCCAAGATGAACTAAAACATATGTCCACAAAAAGACTAGGACAAAAATGTTTACAGAAACTTTATCCATAATTGCCCCAAACTGGAAACAACCCGGATGTCCATCCCACATGTCCATCATCAGAAGAATAAACAAATTGTGGCATATTCACACAATGGAATTACTATTCGGCAACAAAAAAGAACTACTGGTAGGGGCTTCCCTGGTTGTCCAGTGGGTAAGATGCCATGCTCCCAATGCAGTGGGCCCAGGTTCGATCCCTGCTTGGGGAACTATAGCACACACGCATGTAGCAACTAAGAGTCAGCATGCCACAACTAAGAGCCCACATGCTGCAACTAAGAGCCCGCATGCTACAACTAAGACCCGGCGCAGCCACAATAAATAAATATTAAAAAAAAAAAAGAACTACTGCTAAATGCAACAAGTATGACTCTCACAGACGTTAAGTGAAAGAAGCCAGACACCAAAGAGTACATTCTGTATGATTCCATTTGTGTGAAGTTCAAAAACAGGGGAAACTGGGGGCCTCCCTGGTGGCGCAGTGGTTAAGAGTCCGCCTGCTGATGCAGGGGATACGGGTTCGTGCCCCGGTCTGGGAGGATCCCATATGCCGCGGAGCGGCTGGGCCCGTGAGCCATGGCCGCTGGGCCTGCGCATCCAGAGCCTGTGCTCCGCAACGGGAGAGGCCACAACAGTGAGAGGCCCACATACCGCAAAAAGAAAAAAAAAAAAAAAAAAAACAGGGGAAACTAATCTAAGGTGACAGAAATCAAAACAGTGAATATCTATAGGGAATAGGAATTGACTGGAATGGGGCACAGCAAAATTTTCTGAAGGGATGAAAATGTTCTACTGGGTTGGCCAAAAAGTTGTTCATTCCGGTTTTTCCATAAGATGCTTCCATAACACCCCCAATATATTTTTATTGGGGGGTGTTGATTACAGGGATCAAAACTCATTGAACTGAACACTTAAGGTTTGTGTATCTCACTGTATGTACATTACCTCAATAAAAAAATACCAAAGGAAAAAAACTGCATTTCTAAGAACTTACCCTTAGGAAATAATCAGAGAAGTTGGCAAAGATATATGCTTATGAAATTCTCAATTGTAATAGAGAAACTATGGAAATAACATAAATATGAAACAATATGGAAAGGGTTAAACAAATTATGATATATTTTAACACAATGAAATACTATAGAGCCAATAAGAATAAAGCATAGATATATAGTAACTTCAATATAAAGTTCAATACAATACATATATTTCTGAATAAAAAGGCCACATGTAGTATCCAGGGAGTAGAAACAACCCAAATGTCTATTAAATGATGAATGGATAAATAAAATGTTGTTTATACATACAATGGAAAATTACTCAGCCATAAAAAGAATGAAGTATGATACATGTAACAAAATGTCCAGAATAGGGCTTCCCTGGTGGCGCAGTGGTTAAGAATCCGCCTGCCAATGCAGGCGACACGGGTTTGAGCCCTGGTCCAGGAAGATCCCACATGCCGCGGAGCAACTAAACCCATGTGGCACTATTAATGAGCCTGCGCACCACAACTACTGAAGCCCACGTGCCTAGAGCCCGTGCTCCGCAACAAGAGAAGCCACTGCAATGAGAAGCCCACGCACTGCAACTAAGAGTATCCCCCCTTCCCCGCAACTAGAGAAAAGCCTGCACACAGCAACAAAGACCCAACACAGCCAAAAATAAAAAAAATAAATTTATAAAAGAAAATGTCCAGAATAGTCAAATCTATGGAGATAGAAAGTAGACTGGTGGTTGCTTAAGGATGAGAGGTTGGGAGAAAATGGGAAGTGACTACTAATGGGTATGGGTTTTTTTCTGGAATAATGAAAATGTTCTATAATTGATTGTGGTGTAGTTACACAACTCTCTGAATAAACCACTGAACTGTATACTTTAAATAGGTGAGTTGTATGGTATATGAATTATATCTTAATAAAGCTATTATAGAAAAAAGTAAAAGGCTACATGTATATAGTATGATCCCATTTTGTAAAAAAAAAAAAAAATCACTCACAAATACTTAGTAAAAAGTCGGGATAAATCAATTCAAGAGTTAAGTGCTATTTCCAAATGAAGAAACCATGCGTAATTATTTTTATTTTGCTTCTATATCTTTTCTATAATAAATTTGGATTATCTGAGAATTAAAGTTGCAGTAGCCTGTAGATGGCAGTCTACAGTAAGTGCTTCTCCTAGAAACTACTATACTAAACTTTAATGCAAAGCCACCAGGAGACCTGTTTGCTGGCTCCCTGGCTGTTGGCAGAACTCTCAATGGCAAATCTTGACAGATGGAAGTAGCACAGATATACCTCCTGAGAGATAAGCTGGAGTGTCAAAAAGCGGTTACCAACCATGACCAAATAAATGTCAAGTACACAAAGGAGATGTAAATGACAAAATCCGCATGTTTTTTAACTACACTACAACAACCACATAAAAAACCGAAATAAATGTCTGATCTCTTTTAATCATAAAAAAGAAAAAGTGGACACTTAATGGGTAATGGAAGTTTTATGGTTATAAAGGGGTATACTTACCTCTCTGTAGAACAAATCTGAATTATTGTAGACATCATAAGCCAGAAGATTAGTCTGTGTCCCCACTAAAAGAGCATCATAGCCAAGTTCAGGGTTCAGTACTCCTGCAGTCAGGCAGCTGACTGCCTGGTTAATGTTGAGAAGCGAAACATCAGACTCCAGGGGGCTCTGCAAGACCCTGGATGCACTGAAATGCTGGCTCCGGGTATGAGGGTTGTGAATAAAAACCTAAAACAAAAACAGTTAATTACATCCCCTTAAAATACCAAAAATGTAAAATTAACATACATCTTTTTTAAAAAGACTCAGGTTATTAACAGATATCAACATTAACAAGAAGTGACTTTAATAATCTACAAAACTTAAAACACCCATACACAGTTCTGTGCAAGGCTGGCTTTCAATCACTGCAAACTGTGGAAACCCAGTGGTTCTTAGCCTTATAAAGAACAAGGTAATAGCCAAGATCTAGTTGTTGCTTCCCAGGGCAGCTTATATACTACCCACCAGTAGAGTGTTAAAGCACTCTTACAAACCATCCTTTTCCTGGTCAACCTATAGGAAGCTGCTACGAGCTACAATGTGATTGCTACACACGAAGATCAGAGAAAATAGAATAATAAACACTTCCTTCAGTATCTTCCATCCAAGCACCTAACTAATTCACTTCCTAACCCTTAAAACTGGTAGTTTTAAGGTCTGGTAGGTAGTAAATTTGTCTTACAAACCTAAACTGAGTCACACAAAGCAAGCTTCTTGAAGGCTTTCATAGTCTATACTAGTAAGGCAGAATTAAATAATTAGCTCAAAGTTAATTAATTTAGCAGTTTCAACTATCATAAATATAATCATCTGAGTATCCCTACAAATCTTTAAATTTCCTTGGGCTTCTCTAAAAGGAGGTTTAGACTAAAACATGCATTCTCAAGAGGGGTGATATTGCTCTCAAGACGGGTGGATGGGTTTGGGGTGGGGGGGATCTTAGACATTAGAATGGCTTGTAGCCTCCAAAGGGTCTTTATAAAAACAGATATACTGTATGTCTGTGGTATTAAAATTTCATTAGGGAAATTTTAATTTTCTGAAAAAAGCTCTATAGGAGGCAATATGGAAAAAAAGAAAAGGATGAGAAACTGCACTAGAGATGCCTTAAGCCCCTTCTAGTTCTAAAATTTGCTAATTTTAAATGAGCATTTCACCCCTTGGTATAAATCTGTAACCAGGCGAGGCCAGTTTGGTTGCTCCACTCAAAAGGCCAATACTGGAGAGACACGTGTTGGTGGAAAAGGAAATTTTGCTTTACTCAAGAGGCCAGCAACCTGGGAAGATGGTGCACTAATGTCCTAAGACCATCTCCAAGTTGCCAGTTAGGAGACAAAGGTTTTAAAGGCAGTGTGAGGGAGGGATCTGCAGGGTGCGTGAGCAGCTCGTGCACAATTCCTGGATTGGTTGGCATCAAGCTGAAGTTTCAAGCATCACCTATCTTCTGGCTTCAACCGGTCTGGGGTCTACGTGCTTGTGATCAGCAGTTTTCATCTGGTAGGAGTCTGCTCCCTGTAAAAACAGCTTAGGAATGTGTGTCAGACTTTTATAGCTTTCAGGGAACTGGGAGCTGGGAGTTCCCGTGACTCCTTATGGCTGGTTTAGAGTCTAAATTGTTGCCAGTTTCCCAGCTCAACAGCTTGTTTCTCCACCTTCCCATTCCTAATAATTAACTCTTGAGTCAGCCTTCTGAGACTCAGGGCAGGCCTGGGAGACTAAAGCTTTTCTACAAACAAGAGGCAGGTAGAGGACATGGAGGGGAGGGGTCTGTCCCAGGAAGGCCCCATAGCGTCCTGCTTGGTTACAATGCCTGCTTTTCTTTGATAATCCTCAATCCTGGGGAGGAACAGGGGTAGAACAAGAAAGGAAACAAAGTTTGAGATAAAGAAGTTAATCATAAACTCAGCAGAGGAACTCAGTTTTAGGGGACTCGGTTTTAAATCCAAGCAGGATTAGTTTTAAATTATTATCTAAACAAGGTAACCTATTCGACAAAAAATAATTTTTAAAAGATTGGTTAGAAACATAGAGATAATATGTGTAGCTACTGAATACTGTGTTCATGTTCTCATTTGTGTAATACTTTACAACATGCCTTTATAAACATTACTGCATTTGGTCCTCACAACATTTGGTCCTCCTGATATACAGAGGAGATCAGAAGGGTTAAGGCCCTTTCCCAAGGTCTCACCACTGATAAGTGACAGGGCTAAGATGCAAGCCTGGTGTCTGGCTCCAGTAATCTCTAGTCACATCTTACTTCCTTTTATAACAGTTCTGAACAAAAGAATTCTTACAGAGTCTTCTAGTAATTAGACAGGCTGAGAAAGAACAGGAGGAAAAATAACCTATGGACTTCATGTTCACTGTTATTGGGATGAAAAGAGTTTGGAGATCGCTGTCAAGAGCAAGAGCCCCAGGAGTCTGGTTTCTCCCTAGTTCCCCTCCTGCTGTTCTCTGCATAGAGCAATCAGTGCCCTGGAGACTCACCTGTCCCTCAGGCTCAGTCACACAACAAACAGATCACTCCCAGTGCCTTCAGCCAAAGGACTGGCTGAAGTTCACATATCTGTTCTGGCTGAGGGGGTGTTGCTGACAATATAAATTCCAACTAGGCCCTCCAATTCCATGGTGAGAGGAAACATGTCCCCCGAAGAACTAATGTTCATCCTATAAGAAACCCCTTTTTAAAGCATCCTTGCTCAGGTTCAGAGACCAGATCCCAATAAGTCAGCCCCCCATTCACAACAGAGTCCCACTGAAAATGACAAAATCCTGTTTCTAGAGACATGGGCCCCGACAGTCAAGGAGGTAACTTTAGCCTTACCTGCAATGTTTGTTTTTAAAGGAAAATATATTTGTGTATTATTTGGATCATAAAATAGTACCAATTTTTTCTTTAAGTCTAAAGATAAAAGATCAGAACTTTTCAGATTTGTTTTTGAAGTTCTGAATATAAAGTGTCCAATTACACAGGACATAGGAACTTCTCTCTCTCTCTCTTTTTTCCCCCCATCTTCGGAAAGAGACTTAGAATCAAGTGTCCCTGCCTCCCACTCTAGGTCACATTCTAATGAAAGTGATTCCATAGAAACCTCTGCCTGACCTTCCCGCTTCCACTCCTACACTCCCCTCCCTGCAGCTCTGTTGCAGCACCAGCCAGTGATCCTTTATCTAAAACATAAACCGAATCCCATCACACACTTTATTAAAACCAAGGTCTTTACGGTGGCCTACAAGGCCCTATATGATCCAGCCGCTGGCTACCCCACTGCTTCCCTCAATCCATTCCAGCCCCAGCAACTTTCTTGTGTTTCTGGAACACACACCAAGTATATCTCTACCTCAGAGCCTTTGTACTTGCTGATACACTTACTCCACCTATCTGCAGGGCTGATTTCCTCATTTGCTTCAAACCTCTGATCCACAGTTATCAGAGGCCTATCTGACCACCCTGTCTAAAATAGCAATCTCCCATCACCCCCAACCCCTTACTCTGTTTTTCTCCCATGGAGACAGTGTGTGTGTTTCTGTTAACTATCTGGCTCCCCCTCTCAAAGTAACCTCCAAGGGGATGAGACTTGTCTGTCACCTTCACCCTTGTAACTGCAGAGCTAAGAACAGTGCCCAGCACATAGCAAGCCCTCAATAAATCAGGGGCTGAGCTAATATCAATGGGATCTTTTCAGCCCACTTATGTAGCTGCTATGCACCTACAGCAGAACCAATATGATTTTTTGGTATTTGTCAGTGCCTACAAACATTATTACGTATGAGGCTCTGTGCTAAATGCTTTCCTCCATTATACAACTTAATGAAAATGAATCATTACTTTTTACTTATGTATCCCAAGGCACGGCATATGAGAAAACATACAACATAGGTGGCAGTGTCTCGAAAACTATAAATTATATAAATGTTAGTTTATTAAATCCACACTGGGTCAGAGAACATGCACTCTAATCTCATTTCTACCGCTTTCCAGTTGACCAGCCTCAAACATTGCTTTGAACCTCTCTGAACCATTATTTCTAATCAGTAAAGTGGGAGTAATAAGAAGAAAATAACAGCTAACAGTTAGTGACCACTGCCTATATGCCAAGCGCATGACATGTATCAGTAGTAACTGACTTAATCCTCTTAGCAACCCTATGTGGTAGATACTAAGTACCTTGCTCAAGGTCATGAACTTAGTAGGTACCGGAGCCACAATCTACAACACCTGTGCTATGTGGCAGCGGTTGGCAATTTAGCAAGGACGCTGAGATGATTAACATAATAAGGCTTTGTACCTGTTAGAAGTTATTACGCTTGGCGTCACAGTATTCCATGTTTTGGGGGCATGCCTCCATCAACACACAGTTTCTTGATTTGCCTTGTCTGCTGTCCTTCTGGACTATAAGCTTTCTGAAAGTCAGGACTCCAATTTTCTCTCTGAATCCCCAAGATCTACCACAAAGGAGGTGTCCAGCAAGTCTGGTAAATGCTGAATGACCATACCTTTTTCGTCTCTGTAATTCCCACACCTTGCCCAGCACCCGGCACATAGTAAGCCCCTAAAAGGTACTTAGTAAATAAATTATAGAAAGAGACGTGACTGTACATGGATAAAGATCGAAAGTGCAATTTGAATCACTTAAGGGGCCTGTGTGATTTTTTTCCCCCCGTAAAGTTGTTGGCTCTGAGAGGCAGTCTGAGATAGTAGGAGTTCCAGAGCGAAGGGCAGAGGGCCTGGGCTCTAATCTGGGGTCTGCCATTACTGCTAACCCTGACCAAGCCATTCCCCCTCTGGGGTTTTCTCTTCCGTAAGCTCCCTGTCTGTAGAGAGGCATCAACATTGTCCGAGTCTAAGTGCCTGAAGACAAGTTATCTGCTCAGAAAAGCCGTTCTGCGTGATTATTCATGATGTGTGCGCAGGATGGAGAGCTAAGGAGACTACCAACCCGTTGCCGGGCAACCCTGGCTGGGGGCGGAGCCTGAGAATGAGCAGCTGGACTGCAGGGACCTAGCGGGCGGAGGTCGTGGCGACTCCCGGGGCCCGGGCCCCGTGCGGGTGGGAACGGGTGGGAACGTGTGGGAGCGGTTACCTTGCCTGCTTGGGTAGCGGCCGCCAGGCACGGGTGAGTCCCGTCGTAGCGCCCTACGGCCACCATGCGGGGGCTGATTTTGTGGCGCAGTTTCAGAGTGAACACAGGCAGCAGCATGATGGCGACAGCTCAGGAGAAGAGGGCTAGTGGTCCGATACCGGTGCAGCGAAGCCGGCCTCACACGCGGCGGTGAAGAACGCGAGGACCAAGCCGGGCGGGAAACTGAGCGGGACTGAGCTGGACCCCAGGCCACCGGCTTTTTCTGCGGCTGCGCAGGCCCGCCCACCTAGTTCTGCGGCTGCGCGGTCGGGTCTCAGGCTCGGCTGAGGCTGAAACTGGGTCTCGGTGGTGGGGTCGTGTCTTTAGCAGCTGAAACTTGTCCGCGTTGGATTCGACTCAACTAACAGGTCTACAGTGGCGGTGTCTGAGCCAGCGCACCCCTGGGGCTTCTTCTAGCACTACAACCAAGCTGCTGCACCGTTGCAGACTACGCGCACGTCAACCACACTCCAAAGGGTCATTAATTCAAGAAATATGCCTTGAATGCCTACTCTTCTCCTTACTTTAGCTGTTATGTTGATGCTCACAGTAGTTACTAAATATATAGACTCTTTAAAAAATGTTTTAAACTCTCACCTTTAAATGGTCCATGGCTCTTTGTAAGATGCTCTATAAATTTTAAATGCGAACACGAAAATTTGAAAAGTCATTAAACTTCTCGACATTCATTCAGATAATTTTTGAGGGTTCACTATGTGTCAGGTACTGTTCTAGACAACAGAGGTATGGTAGTTAACATGAGACAAACCTCTGCCCTCCATTTCGGGGGAGACAGACACTAACTGAGAAATACATGTGGGAGCTCTTTTGGTAGTAAGTGGTAAGGAGGGAAGAGGGATAGAAGTTTGGAGGGAGTGCAGTTTTAAATAAGGTGGTGGGGAAGAGACCTCACTGAGACAGTCACGTCCAGGCAAGAACTTGAAAGAAGTAAGGGAGTCAGTTTTGAGGAAGAGTGTTCCAGCAGAGGAAATTCAGGTGCAAAGGTACTGAGGAATTGCTCTGGCTGCCTTCCAGAAATAAACGGTTAGGGCTGAGGGACGAGATGAATGGGAAGCAACAGAGGAGACTGAGAAGGAAGCCAAGTGAAGAGAGTGTTGCCAGGAGTAGGAAAATAACCGTGTCAGATGCTGTAGATGGGTCTTGAAAGATGGGTTCTAGAATATTATTGATATTTCCATTTTGTAATTACAGCCGTACAAACGAGCATCTTTTTTCAAGCGTACTGGTGGGGGGGTGTCTGTGACTAGTTGTAATCTCTTCTGGAGATAATGTCAAAAGACTAAATTTGGGCTTCCCTGGTAGCACAGTGGTTAAGAATCCGCCTGCCAATGCAGGGGGCACAGGTTCGAGCCCTGGCCCGGGAAGATCCCACATGCCACGGAGCAACTAAGCCCGTGAGCCACAACTACTGAGCCTGTGCTCTAGAGCCTGCAAGCCACAATTACTGAAGCCCGTGTGCCACAACTACTGAAGCCGGCGCGCCTGGAACCTGTGCTCCACAACAAGAGATGCCACCGCACTGAGAGGCCTGCGCACCACAGCGAGGAGTGGCCCCGACTCGCTGCAACTGGAGAGAGCCCGCACACAGCAACGAAGACCCAACGCAGCCAAAAATAAAATAAATAAATAAATTCAATAAATAAATTTATAAGAGACTAAATTTGAGGGCCTCGATGGAATGTAAGGTCTGAGCCAATAGCCCGATAAACCCCGTCTGATAGGCCCTGCCTCTGGCTTCTCCCAGCTCCTTTCTGCCTCAGTGTCTCTGCTTCACTGCCTAGACCCCACAGTCCTGTAGCACTTACCCAACCAGCCCTGTAATGGAAATTGCCCTGGGTCTGTTCTCCTGCCTTTTACCATCAGAACTTTGTGAGGTACCCCTCCCCTCAGCCCCTAGACTCTGCCTCCAGGGAGGCATCAGCTCACAGAATCCACTCCCTTTTGCTAATAGCTGATCACAAGGCTGACAGGACACCCCTCCCAGGAACAGCTTGAAAGGAATAAATCTCTAATAGAGGTCATCTCACAGTCTTCATTTTTCTGACAAACATGTATTGCGGGTCTCTGTGTGCTAGTCAGTGTTCACGTAGTTAGGGACACCATGGTATACAAGAAAGACATAATCTGTGCCCTCACGGAATTTACATCTAGGAGTGTATTCATTTGCTAATACACCACCATAACAAAATACCACAAACTGGGTAGCTTAAACAACAGAAATTTATGCAATCACAGTTCTAGAGGCTGGAAGTCCAAGATCAAGATGCCGAAACAATTGATTTCCCCTGAAACCTCTCTTGCTGCCTCTTCCCATGGTTGTCCCTCTGTGCATGCACCCTTCTCTGTGTGTCCAAATTTCCTCTTCTGGTAAGGGCACCAGTCTGATTGGATCAGGGCCTGCCCTAAGGGCCTCATTTTAACGTAATCACCTCTTGAAAGGTCCTAACTCCAGACAGGCGCATTCTGAGTACTGGGTGTTAGGACTTCAACAAATGAATTTGGATGGAGGGGTACACAATTCAGCCTGTATCAAAGGGACAGGGAGAAACAGACACTGAACGTGAAAGCAAATAAGATCACTTTCTCTGATAAGGCTGATGTGCTGAGGCTCAGAAAAGGCTTTTCAGAGGAAGTGACATTTGAACCAAGAGCTTTATGACAAGAAAGTGTCAGCCATTAGAAGATGTGAGGGAAGGGCATTCCAGACAGAGGGAACAGCAAGGGCAAAGGCCCAGCCTGGGCACGTTTGAAGATCAGAAAGAAGACAAGGTGGCGGGAGCCTAGCGAGTGAGAAAGAGAGGCCAGGAAGGGCCACAACACACAGGACTGTGAGCCACACCAAGGAACTTGGGTTTTAGTCTTTAGCAGGCAGGCAAGTCCATGGCCTGCTGGATATCCACGTAAGGCTGGTCTTGGCCTCCATCCACCTGGTGAAGCCTCGCTCACTCAGTGTACTGCCTTGGGGGCCTGCAACTTTGCTTTTGCTCTTCCCAACAGGACAGTACCAGCAGCAGTGGCAGCCATCACTGACATTTAATGAGCATTTTCTAGGTGCCATTCTGAGTACTTTATATGGATCATCTCTCTTACTCCTCCCTATGAGGCAGATACCACTGTTATCCCATTTGACAGATGACAAAACCTTCCCAGAATCACCTCCTCCCTTCATAACTCTTCACTGCTTCCCCATTTGCAGCCAAAGTAAGTTCAAGCTCTTTGACAGATTATACAAAGATCTCCAAGTTCTGACCACTGTTGGCCTCTGCAGCTCTGCTTTTGCTGCCTCTTGCCTCAAGCTCAGTCCCTTCTCAGCTGCTTTCTTAGCCTCTCTGCCTTTGCTCACGCTAGCCCTCTGCCTGGAATGTCCTCACCCCCACCTCATAGGTTGGACAGCACCACTCCAGGGAGTCGTGTCTGACGGTCTCTCTTACGGCAGCTACCACACTTGGGAGGTAGCCTCCCTTCCTCTCTGTGCTTCCATGGGTCCCCCAGCAGTCACATCACTCGCCATATTGGGGGTATTTGAGTCTTTGCATCACAACCCTAATTAGGAACAGCATGGATCCCCCAGAAGGGTAGAGAATCCCCATCCTCCCTGCCAAGTACTGATCAGGGCAGGGACTTGGAGGCCTTCCAACCATAGCCAGGAGAGGCTGGCCTACAGTCTTCTCTACCTCTCACCACCCACTAGGAATCACTGGCTTTTCAGAGGGGACACATTCTTCACATCAGGGAGATCTGAGGCTCCTGAGAGCCCAAGACTTGGAGGGGAGGAGCTTGTGGGCTCTAGGTTGTCAGCATTCCATAGCAGGTAAGCCCACAAGCCTTGAGAGCCTGCAGGCCTGGGTTTAAATTCCTCCTCGGTCAATCACTAGTTGAGACTGGGGCCCATCATTTAATCCTCACTCCCACATGTATTGAGTGCCTTCTCTGTACCAGGCACTGGACACACTAACTCACTGAATCCTCGCAGCCACCCTCTGAGGGAGATTCTGTCATCATCCCATTGTACAAGAGAGGAAACTGAGTCATGGGCAGTTTTATAACCTAAGTCCAAGGTCACACAGCTGGGAAGTGGCAGAACCAGGAGGGCTCGCCCAGGTGGTCTGGGCTCCAGAGCCTGAGCTGCTAACCACTGCACGTCCTGTCTCCTTCAGTCAACCCCCCAAGCACCAGTGTCTCTTCTAGAAAAGAGAAAGATTAATAGTACTACTTCTGGGGAATGTTGTTGTGAGAATTAGACCAACGAATATAAATAAACGACTTGAAGCAATGCCTGGCACTTAATAAGGGACCCCATAAATGGTTATTATCGTCGTTATTATAAGGTTATTATTATTACCTATAGCTGAAAAGGCTGCTTTTGACTTGTTAGGGTTGCTATTGTAATAAAGTTGGTGTCTTTTTTCTTTTTTTCTTTTTTTTTTTTTTTAGCAGGTAGCTTTGTTCCAAATATCCTCTCAGCACTGGGGATAGAAAAAGCAACCTCACTAGTCAAGGTCTGGTGGACCTAGTTGAGACCAAGAATTTAGATCCTGACTTACAGGGGCCATGCCTGCCACCTGCCTCTACCTCTGTGTCCTCACCTCGCCTATGCAAAGCACCCACACTAGAGGGTGTGCAGGTGTAAAGAACGGAGGCTCTCACACATCAGGACTCAGGATTAAAGGCCTAGACAGAGGCGGGGTGAGAGGGCCCCCAGGACCGGTGGCCTCCACTAGTCTAGTCACAGAGTTGACGTCTGGGAAGTGGACTGGGGCAGGGGAGCAGCTGGAGAAGCATTTTTGCCTTTATCTTTACGCACTGTGGTGTTGGCTGTTTTTATAGTGAGTTTGTTTACTTCTGTAATTAACACATACACACAACTTGAAAATAAAGGAGTGTGAGGGTGGGGACTGTCTGTGAACTTCAGAGATCCACAGCCTCTCCCCACCCATTGCCCCAGAACCTGCCGATAAAGGACCCCAGCTTTAAGTTTCCCCAAACTTAAAGCGAGTGACCATTAGGCCATGGAGGGGCAGGGGCCGGGGATCACTGGGCAGAGCAGACGGCACAGAGCCTGGCTCTGTGAGAACGGTTCACAAGTAGCCCTCCCAGATGCTCCATCCTTCAATCTTTCATCACATGACTCCCTGGTAACTCTGGGATGAGTCTACTGGGGGCCGTGAAGGTGAGACCGTTCGTGTTGGTCTCTTCTGTCAGCCCATGTCACACATGTGAAATGAGGAGTACAAGACTCACATGCAAAGGCACTTCACAGCATGTCACTTACACAAAACAGGAACAGCTAACCTTTGGTCAGCAGACAGGGAAAAGCTAAATAATAATAATACTAATAGGAGCTAACATCTGTTGGACACTTACTATGTGCCAGACTCTAAATTATTTACTTGTATTTTTATCTCACTTAATCCTCATAATAACTCTGTGAGAGAGGTAATATTATTATCCCCACTTTACAGTTTGCACAGACTAATTTCAACTCCAATTTTCCTCTACTCCCCACCTTATTCCACCCCAACCTGCACATTTCACTGAACTGGTAGGAAATGCCATCCATCAGGGTTAGGTACCCCCCCATCACCCACTTTACCACACCCCAACCTCAGAGACCCATCAGAACTAGGGAGGCCTACTGATGCCAGAAAATGGGGGGAGGGGTCTCCGACCCCCAGTCTCCTGTGGTTGCTGCCAATATCCTTGTCCAAGGTCTCAGTGGTTTCTTGTTATGGGGGGTTCTCTGATACTTCCATAGGACTTGAAACGTCCTGGAGAGGCCAAAAATCCCAGCACCCAGGGTCCCATATCCCTCAAAGCATCATTGCCTTCTTCTTGGGGCTCTTGCCACATCCCCAGGTGAGGCCGGGGTCCACAATGGTGCTCAGATGCTTGTAGCTTAAGTCTGTGAATAACCTCAGGAAGAGATGCTGAAAGTCAGACTAAGTGAGAAACACATATTAAAATGGAAATTTTTCATCAAAATTCATCAGCTGTACACTTAAAATAAGTAATTTTATGGTATGTAAATTATGCCTCTAGGAAGTAGATTTTTTTTTTTTTTTTTTTTTTTTTTTTTTTTTTTTTGCGGTATGCGGGCCTCTCACTGTTGTGGCCTCCCCCGTTGCGGAGCACAGGCTCCGGACGCGCAGGCTCAGCGGCCATGGCTCACGGGCCCAGCCGCTCCGCGGCATATGGGATCCTCCCAGACCGGGGCACGAACCCGTATCCCCTGCATCGGCAGGCGGACTCTCAACCACTTGCGCCACCAGGGAGGCCCGATTTTTTTTTTTTTTACGTTTTGAGATCAACATATAAGATCATGTCGCTCCCTTACATAAAATCCTCCAATGGCTTCCCATTACAAGTTGAACAAAATCCAAACTTTTAACTTGGCCTACGGAACTCTGGTGTCTGCGAATCAACCCAACACACCTCATGGTCTCACCTCAGGGCTTTTGCACTTACAGTTCCTTCTGCCTGGAATGCTCAGCCCCCAGATCTTGTCAAGCGTGGCTCCTATGTGTCAATCAGATCTCAGCTCAAAGCTCCCCTCCTCAGAGATACCTGCCCAGTGCCCCAGCCCTCGCTTGCTCCATCTCTCTCACTCTCACATCACTCTGCTTTATTTTCTTCAAAGTGTTTCTCTCTTTCTGAGATGATCTTCTTTATTTATTTCTTTGTGGTTTTTTTTTGTCTCTCCACACTAGAATTCAAGTGTCTTGCCCACTTTTGGTAGGGGAGTCCAGTACCTCCCTACCCCCACCTCAAGAGAAAGAAAGAGAAATCAGGCAGATGGAGGTCAGTGTATTACTTTTTCCTTTGTAAGAAGTGATAATGGAGGGACTTCCCTGGTGACACAGTGGTTAAGAATCCGCCTGCCAATGTGGGGGACACAGGTTCGATCCCTGGTCCAGGAGGATCTCACAGGCCGCGGAGCAACTAAACCCGAGTGCCACAACTACTGAGCCTGAGCTCTAGAGCCCGCGAGCCACAACTACTGAGACTGTGCGCCACAACTACTGAAGCCCACGCGCCTAGAGCCCGTGCTCCACAACAAAGAGTAGCCCCTGCTCGCCGCAATTAGAGAAAGCCCACGTGCAGCAATGAAGACCCAACACAGCCAAAAATAAATAAATAAATTTATTAAGAAAAAGAAGAAATGATAATGGAGAATGTGACTTCTATTTGCCAGAAAATGGGCTTCCTAATCCTGAACTCCAGAATCAGGAGATTTGTTCATCACTGGAAAACTACAGGCCAAGTCCTGGGGGCAAGCCTCTTTCACCACCCTTGGGGGAATAGGCAGGCCAGCTCCCCGGGGCGGCTGAGCTGCACACCCCAGGAGACAGGGCAGAGCAGCAGGAACAAAGGACACCAGGACTGTCATGCAATGTTCTCGCTGCCTCTGCAAAGGATACTCCAGCCTAACGTCGTCCAAGTGTCTTCAACAGTTCCTGGCACATAATGGATAATACTAAATATTTGGTGAATGAATGATGTCTATGCAAATATGTCAACATTCACGTCTTAAATAACTCATTTGGCAGGACTTACTAAACCACCTTACAGTTCCTTCCACCCGGAATGCTCAGCCCCCAAAGCATTTCAAGCCTGACTCCCATGTGTCAATCAGATCTCAGCTCAACACTTCCCTCCTCAGAGAGGCCTGCCCGGAGCCTCCATCTCTCTCTCTCATGACCCTGGTCCACTCTGTAGGACCGGCCGACATAACTTCTCCCCACTGAAAATTTCAAAACAGATTGTATGGTTTTGTATTACTGGGCATTGAGAAGTGACACCTCTTCCTTTTTCTTATTTTGTACCATGACACCCACAAGACCATGCTTGACATTCTGGGCATGAACTAAGCATGATTCATGATTCTGGGTGAGCCAGAGGCTCCTGAAGTGAAGAAGGGAAGCCATGAGGGGATGATTACCACTTGCACACATATGAGGACCAGAGTTATTATTTTTTTATAGAAACAACAATAAAGCAATGCTTTCATACATCACATTCTCAGTTATTCAAAGACTTAGTAAGTTACATTTAAAGACCCTTTAAGGGGCTTCCCCAGTGGCACAGTGGTTGAGAGTCCACCTGCCAATGCAGGGGACACGGGTTCGTGCCCTGGTCCGGGAGGATCCCACATGCCGCAGAGCGGCTGGGCCCGTGAGCCATGGCCGCTGAGCCTGCGCGTCCGGAGCCTGCGCGTCCGGAGCCTGTGCTCCGCAACGGGAGAGGCCACAACAGTGAGAGGCCCACGTACTGCAAAAAAAAAAAAAAAAAAAAAAAAGACCCTTTAAGAAAGTAAAGATTTTTGTCTAGCAGGATTCAAATATTATAACAGCCTTGCCAAACAATTCGCTCAAAGAAACAGATTTTGATTAATTTTTGTTGATGTTCTTCTAATACTCTCTGGCTTTAAGCATAAGCTTCTGATTTTGAAATCCTTATGTAACTTACATGAGTTGTGATTTTTTTTTTAATCTGCAAATCTTCTCTCCTTAATCTTTCTGTTGTTGTGATTGATGAAAAACTACTCCCACTTTCATCTCCACCTGCCAAGCCCATGGTGGCAAATGGTATTGATTGATGGGGAGGCGTGACCAGAGTGAGCTGACAATGACAAGTCAGCTCTGCCAGGGCAACGAAGACCCAAGAGTCTTCAAATTACTTTTAAATTAGAGGAGGCCACAAGGATGCAGGGAGCCCAGCATCCAAGGAGCAGTGGAAGTGGTTCCTGGCCCAGACCACCCCCAGGGTTCAGATCAAAGCTGATGGCTGGAGTCTGTCCCAGTTTCCAAGGAGTGTGCTCTTTATAGCCTCCTGGAGCCATACGTAGGTGTGGGCATGGGTGTGGGCACTGGACGCTGGCTAAGGCTTGTCTCAGCTTTCATAACCACCTATTTGGGCAGGAAGACAACATCTGGGGCAACTGGTCTGGAAAGTTTTGAGTTTTTCTACCTTCTTAGGAGTTCCTGTAGCTGAAAGCAGTGTGCAGCTTTGCAGATCTGAGCATTCTTTTTTAATATCTATTTATTTATTTGGCTGCGTCAGGTCTTAGCTGCGGCAGGTGGGATCTTTCCTTGTGGCACGCAGCCTTCTCTCTAGTTGTGGTGCGCGGGCTCCAGAGTGCATGCGGGCTAGTAGTTGCGGCACGCGGGCTTAGTTGCCCCACGGCAAGTGGGATCCTAGTTCCCCGACCAGGGATCAAACCCGCGTCCCCTGCGTTGGCAGGTGGATTCTTAACCACTGGACCACCAGGGAAGACCCCATATCTGAGCATTCTATCTTCAGGGAGCAGGGCAAGCTGAAGGGAACTCCAAGTTCCATTTCTACAATCATGACATTTCCCAGTAGGAAGAGGCCAGAGAGATTGCCAGCCCAGGCTTCTAACCAAGGCAAGAATCACCATCCAGCTCCTATTTGAATACTTCCCGTGACTGAAGGGCTTATGACTCACATGGAAGCCATTACATTTGAACACGTTTCTCAGAAATCTCTTACTTATGTTGGGTCATGTATTCGTCTCTCTATAGAAATAGACAGATTGACTTCATCACTATACCCATGTGGGATCCTCAGGTGTTTGAAGATTTATCATCTTCCCTCCATGGCTTCTTTATGCTGAACACCCCCAGGTGGATCCTTCAAGGGTTTGGGAGTTTGGGGGAATGAAATTCCTAGTTCCTTTACCCACCTGGACACACTTAACCATTACTTCTCCCTTAAGGAGCCTGCTTTGAGAGGAACTTTAAAGCAGATGTGACATATTGTGAACCCTCTCCTCCTACACACACAGACGTCCTTTCCCTCCACCTGCCTCAAGCTCCCAGGGACAAGGCCAAGGTGATGACAGCACTACACTACCACACAGAGAACAGGGGTGTCAGGCAGCCGTGAAATTCTCCAACAGTGACACCAGGAAACAAAGATCAGGGCTATTTTTTTGAAAAATAGACAGAAGCAAATGACCAGAGTGCTAAGGCTTGATGGGTCCCTGCGAGACACAGAACACATGCTCAACTGGGATGGCGAGAAACTGAATGACAGTGTGGACAGGACTTGGGAAACCAACACGGGAAAAAGAGGCACCTGTTATGGGCTGAACTGTATCCTCCCTGCCCCACCAAAAAAAGGTATGCTGGATTTCTAACCCCCAGTGCCTCAGCATGTGACCTTATTTGAAGCTGGGGTCTTTGCATAGATAATCAAATTAAAAGAGGTCATTAGGGGCTTCCCTGGTGGCGCAGTGGTTGAGAGTCCGCCTGCCGATGCAGGGGACACGGATTCGTGCCCCGGTCTGGGAAGATCCCACGTGTGGCGGAGCGGCTAGGCCCGTGAGCCATGGCCGCTGAGCCTGCGCGTCCGGAGCCTGTAACATTATTCAGCCATAAAAAAGAATGAAGTACCAAAACATGCTACAACATGGAGGAACCCTGAAGACATTATGCTAAGTGAAATAAGCCAGACCCAAAAAGACAAATATTATATGATTCCACTTACATAAGGTACTAGAATAGACAGATTCATAAAGAGAGAAAGTATAATAGAATAAAGGTTACCAGGGGTTGGAGGGGAGGAAAGAATGAGGAGTTAGTGTTCATTTATTTATATTTTAAATTAACACTTTTGCTCTTTTTTTAAAATATATTTATTTATTATTTATTTATTTATTTTGGCTGAGCCAGGTCTTAGTTGTGGCACGTGGGATCTTTAGTTGCAGCATGCGGGCTTCTTAGTTGCTACATGCGGACTCTTAGTTGTGGCATGCATGTGTGATCTAGTTCCCCAACCAGGGATCGAACTCAGGCCCCCTGCATTGGGAGCACGGAGCCTTTAAGGGCTGGACCACCAGGGAAGTCCCAGGGGAGTTAAGAGTTTAATGGGTATAGTTTCTCTTTGGAATGAGGAAAAAGCTCTTAAATAGTAGTGAGAATTACATAGCACCGTGAATGTGCTTAAGGCTCCTGAACTGTATGCTAAAAATGATAACATTTATGTTATGTATATTTTACCATAATAAAAAATATATATATTTTTAAAAAGTGTCATACAATAAAAAGGAAGTCCCCCTCTCACCCCCATCCTCACCACCAAAATCCACTCCCTGGAGACCTCCCTGAGACCAATTTCCTGGGTCTCCTGAAGAGGGTCTGTGACTACATAGGTAAGTCCACTCTTCCTATGTATACCTCTCTCCCTAGATTTTGTTTTCTCCATAAATGGTAGCATACTAGACTCAGGGGTTTATATTTTGTTTTTTGCACTTAACAATATGCTTTGGAGAGCATTCTCATTCTCCTTTTAAGACCACAGAGGGCATTCCTGCGCAAAGCCTTTTACACAGAGAGTGTTCACATAACATTTGAAGAGGACAACATTTGCATTGTAATAAGGCACAATGTCTTCACTCCAGAGAATGAACTAGGAATGAGACTTTCAGAAACCTGCCGAGTATATAATGAGAGGTGAGGATACAGTCTTTTCAGTTCAGCTTAACAAATATTTATGGGGAATTCCCTGATGGTCCAGTAGTTAGGACTCCACGCTTTCAAACCCTGATCGGGGAACTAAGGTCCTGCATGCCATGCAGCGCAGCCAAAAAAACCTTCCCCCCTGCAAAAAACAAACAAACAAAAAACCCCACAAATATTTTGGAGGCCACACCAGGAAAAAGGTCCTTTGTGCGATGCTGGTATAATAATAGTCAACAGCTATAAAACTCCTAACATGTGGCAGCTTGTGTCCTACACACATTAACTTATCTAATCCTCAACCTTATGATGTAGGTGCTATTATCAATGATTTCCATCTTACAGGTCAGTACTCCCAGGCATGAAGAGGTAAGTGACTTGCCTCAGATCACATAGCTAATGAAAGGCAGAACTGGGACTGCAGCCACAGAGTGGGCTCTAGGGCCCTTGTTCTTGCTCACTACGGCCCGCTGCCTTGCTGCCTCTCAGGCACACAAACATTTATGGCATTTCTCGCCAGGCCCTGGGCTTCCTCCCCAGAGAGATATAATGATGCCTTTTGACAAAGCCCCAAGCTCAGGGAGTTAATTGAAAGAGGGGCACAGTTCACCCTAATGCAAAACAGAGAACTGATTGGTGTTAAAAGAGAAGAACATATGGAAGGTTCTGGAAGTTAGAGGGGGGATGATGAGGAACCTCGAAATGCCCCATGGAGGAAGTGGCATCTGGCTATGAAAGGAAGCAATGTTTATGGAGCAGCTGCCCCACACCAGATGCTTGATATGCTGAGTGCTTCCAACAACCTTACCTGCATTTCATAGGTAAAAAAACCTGAGGCTCCCAGAGATGCTTTAAAGGGGTGAAGGGACTTCCCTGGCTGTCCAGTGGTTAAGACTCTGCGATTCCAATGCAGGGGGCACAGGTTCGATCCCTGGTCGGGGAACTAAGATCCCACATGCAGCGCGGCCAAAAAAGTTAAATAAATAAATACCTAGAGGAGCTGACTGTTTGGGGATTTTCTTCCAAGGTGATAAATATTATTTTTATTTTTATTTTTTTTAATATTATTTTTAAAACAGTGGGGGTGAAGCCAGGATCCTCTCCCAGGCTGGTCTCTAGGGTGGGGTCTGGCCACCAGCCTGGCAGGGTGTTCCCGATGCCACTGACATCAGCTCTCCTCTGTAGGGCTATGTGGGATCTTGAGTCAGCTTGGTGTGAATCACAGCTAACTAACAAGCCAAAAGCAATTTGAAGATGACATCGCCCGTACAAAGGGCTGGTTCCCACAGTGCAGAGACAGTCTGGGGGGAGGCTGCGGTGATGACAGTGCAGGAACAGGGTAGGGTTTCCTAGGCAGAGCAGCCTTGAGCCAGGAGGCTCAGCTTCCAGGCTGTTCCCCAAATTTTCTTCTGTGGCCCCAGAGGTAGCCACAATCTAGGGCAGAGTTGCCCAAACTTCAGTCTTCCGTGCATACTCCCCCCAGATTTTGCCATAACTGCATTCTGCCTGTGCTATAATTTACTTAGTCTTTCCATTACATTGATTCAGTTAAAAATTATTCATCCTGGGACTTCCTTGGTGGTGCAGGAAGTCTTATCCAGACTCCGCGCCCCCAGTGCCGGGGGCCCATGTTCGATCCCTGGTCAGGGAAATAGATGTCACATGCATGCTGCAACTGAGAGTTCACATGTCACAACTAAGGAGGCTGTGTGTCGCAACTGAGGAGCCGGTGAGCCGAAACTAAGGAGCCCACCTGCCACAACTAAGACCCGGTGCACAGTGGTAGCCAAGAGCTGCTTGTCCGCTCTGCATGGCTAGGTCTGGAACAAGGAGGCTCAGGCTTCAGCTTCCTGGTCTCCTGTGCTTAAGCTCTGGTTCCAGGTCCAGTGCTGCCCACCTTTGCCTAGATCCTGAGGGGCACAGAACCGTGGCGGTCTGCCCAGTGTGGTGTGTCTTGGTGTGGCTTTTCAGCATTGTGCAGCCCAACTGGATCTGAGCCTCCAGGTGACAATGACACACACATAGCCCTAGCAGTTCACAAGTCGGGAGAGGGGTATAGGTTTAAATGCAGGTGGTTTGAAGGAGAGATGTTTAATAAAGGCTTTGATTTAATCTTGAAAAAAAAAAAGACCCGGAGCAACCTAATTAATTAATTAATTAATTATTCATCCTAAGCACAAACCTCGTGCAATTACAAATTCCATGTGTTAGTTGCATTTCTTTCTAATACGCATTAATGTCAATTAAAACTAGTAAAACAACGACGTTTTTCAGCATACCATCTTAAAGCCTCTCCTTTTCGGGAACCCCAGGCTAGAGCACCTCTCTCCCTGGTGAGCAGAGGATTCACTAACCCCACTCCTCCTCTTGCTCCATGACCTTAAGCAAGTCCCTTTGATTTCTCTGGGCCTCAGTTTCCCCATCTCCAGGTTCCTAATAGCTCTAACATAATGAGGTGGTGAAATGCACAGATTCAAGCCATTCAGCCTGGGTTAGAATTCCTGCCTTCCCTTTCTTGGCAGTGTGACTCCAGGCAAGTCACTAAACCCACCTCTGGCTCAGTTGCACCATCTGTGAAATGGGGACTACTGCACAGGGCTGTTGAGGGACCTTCTCTAAGGACCTTACTCTGACCACCTTATTGTATATGCCACGTGTCCCCTTCCCCCAGCAACTTCTGACCCCTCTTATTCTTCTCTACTTGTCCTTTTCTCCACAGCAGTTATTACCTCCTAACGAACTATAGGATCGTTTGATCGATTATGTTTATTCTTTTTTTTTTGGCCACACCACACAGCATGTGGGATCTTAGTTCCCCGACCAGGAATCGAACCCATGCCCCCTGCAGTGGAAAAGCAGAGTCTTAACCACTGGACAGCCAGGGAAGTCCCATGTTTATTCTTATATTCCTCCTGCTTTTCCCTGAGAA